>NC_062216.1:121463044-122713044 GCF_902686445.1 Sciurus carolinensis | reverse complement strand
TCAGTATATTACAGAGATACAGCCACATCAATGTTCATAGCTGCTCAGTTCACAATAGCCAGATTGTGGAACCAACCTAGATGTCCTTCAATTGATGAATGGATAAAGAAACTGTGGTATATATATACAATGGAATATTACTCAGCCATAAAGAATGATAAAATTATGGCATTTGCAGGTAAATGGATGAAACTGGAGAATATCATGCTAAGTGAGATAAGCCAATCTCAAAAAACCAAAGGACGAATGATATCGCTAATAAGTGGATGATGACACATAATGGGAGTTGGGAGGTGTTAGTGTTAGGGTTAGCGTTAGGGTTAGGGAGGGGGGCGGGAATGGAGGAAGGAGGAACTGTGTAGAGGGAGAAGAGGGGTGGGAGGGGTTGGGGGGAACTGAAGAAAATGACAGAATGAATCAAACAACATTACCCTATGTGGGTTTGTGATTGCACAAATGGTATGCCTTTACGCCATGTACAAGCGGAGAGGCAACATGTATCCCATTTGTTTACAATAATAAAAAAAAATAAAAATAAATTTTAAAAAAGTGTATTTCAATCAGTGATCTCAGAATCATGTGGGTGCTTGGAAAAATACAGATTCCTGGGCCATAGCCCAGGTCCACTGCATCAGAATCTCACAGTTGCACTCACACTTGCACTATTAAGTAGCTCTTTACTATGTGCCAATAAAATTTGAAAATTACATCCCTTGAACACAGGCCAGCAAGTTAGAAATGAAAAAAAAGTGAAAACTGGAATAATATACTACCTCCCTGGTTCACTCTGGAAAGGAAAAACAACTCTCAGAGAACCTGAAGCCTACAGGTTCCATAGTACCAAAACCTGCCCAGCATCAACATCTCTCAGAGACATTCACTCAGAACAATTAAGCCAAAATCTCTGGATTCAGGGTCAGATGCCAGCATTAGAAAAACAAACAAACAAACAACAACAACAACAAAAAGCTATGTTACACGCCACAACTCATAGTCAAGAACTGCTAGCCTAATCCAAAGGGAAACTCAGCATTTGTCTTTTTGTCTCACACAGTCCAGGTGCCAAGAACTTAGCCGTTCTGACCACGTGTCTATTGCTCTTGCCATTATTTAACAGTTCCTCTAGAAAGGCTGATTTTGTTTAGAAAGGGTTAATGCTATAAATACTTACTCTGAGAGTAAAGTGTTTTCAAAATTTGGCAAGTGTTCTTTTCTAAAAATTGATTCTGTCCTTAGCATCCATATTTCTATAAGAATTAAACAGGAAAAACTTCCAGATCTTTGTGTATAGCAAAATGAGGCAGGAAGCACAGCTACATTTACATATAAAGCTTTTCCTGTTATCTATTTTCTTTCCTCAAGTAATTTGAAAAACCAAACATTACACATTCAGATCCCTGATCAGAACCTGAATATTTGTTTTTGTTTTTATTATAACCTCAAATTAGTGTGTTCTCAGAGTCAGGAAGCAACATAAAAAGTAATCAAATGTTACAATTCTTGTTCATGCTTTCCTCCATTATTTTTTTCATTTTTGGCTTTCTCCTTTTCCTGCATTCAAGATCACTTTACAATATCAATAGCACATCCGGCACTGCTGGGGTGAATGAATCTGGGTTTGGGAGTGAAAAGCTTACATTCTAGTCTCTTCGTGGGACACCAAACAATTCACTTACCCTCACATCTTCTTTTTCTATTTCACTAAATGGATAAGATAATCCAGGCCCTGTTTATTTCACAGGATCACAGTGAGGTAAGAGTTGTGAAAGTATTTTATAAACACAATGATTGTAGAAATATGATCTATTATTGTTCATGGTATACTTGTGAGGAGACAGATTCTGGTGTAAAACATGTCCATGGGAAGCCAAATCTAGGAGAGCTTAGTCCTGCTTATAAGGTGTCCCCAGAGCCATAATTGTAGAAAGATTCCATAAAACTGGGAAAGGGAAATTATCAAAGAATAAACAAATAGTCAAACAAAAATTGTTCCCTACTAATTCTATGCCTAAAGAATTACCATTCTGCGATGGACTGAATGTTTAGGTCCCACAGAATTCATAGATCAACTTCCTAGTCCCCAAGTTGATAGTATCAGGAGGTAGGGGTCTTCTGGAGGTGATTAGATCATGAGAGAAGCCCCTCAAGAACAAGATTAATGCTCTTATTAAAAGATGTCCCAGAAAGACCCCTTGCCTCTTCCACCATGTGAGAACACACCAAGGAGTCATATCTATGAACAAGAAAGCAAATCCACACCAGACGCTGAATTTGCCAAGGCCCCCATCTCCGACTTCACAGCCTCCAAAACTATGAGAAATAAATTTCTGCTGTTTATAAACTATCCAGCCTGAATGAACTAAGACACATTTCTCCCTGCAATTCTGCATCTTTATTCCAGGATTTACCAGTCCTGGATTTAATTTTTTCTCTAACTCTGCCATGCTGTCCTATTTTTCAGTTTTTTCTTTGACACTAAAGTCGGATGCGGCTGGTCAAAAGGAGTCAGACCAAAAGCGGCTGAACAAAGCTTTAGTGGGATTGGCTCTCAGGCAAGATTCACCAAGGTGAAGGTCGGGGTGGAGGGCCTGGGAATCCACGCATGGCTGTGGCTGGAATTGGCTGGAGGTTCCCCTGAGTGAGAAGTGGGTGTGAGGTGCCATTAGGGTTCATCTCCGGGTGTCTGACTGGTTGTTCTTTGACGCAGGTGGGTTGCCTGATGCCCCGCCCCCATCCTGCTACTCAGATCTTCCTAACAACTACCTTTCCCAACATACCCATGCAAAAATAAAATAAAATAAAATAAATGCCCCCAAAGAAATTAGAACTAAAAGGAAATCAGTATCTGACACTTATTTCTAAATTGTGCAATTGATTAACATGACAGCATTTATAAAACAGTAGACTCTATGATAAAGAAAATGTGGTATATATATACAATGGAATATTACTCAGCCATAAAGAATGATAAAATTATGGCATTTGCAGGCAAATGGATGAAACTGGAGAATATCATGCTAAGTGAGATAAGCCAATCTCAAAAAATCAAAGGACGAATGATATCGCTAATAAGTGGATGATGACACATAATGGGGGGTGGGAGGGGTTAGTGTTAGTGTTAGAGTTAGGTTTAGGGAGGGGGGCAAGAATGGAGGAAGGAAGGACTGTATAGAGGGAAAAGAGGGGTGGGAGGGGTGGGGGGGAAGGGAAAAAAATAACAGAATGAATCAAACAACATTACCCTATGTAAATTTATGATTACACAAATGGTATGCCTTTACGCCATGTACAAACAGAGAAACAACATGTATCCCATTTGTTTATAATAATAAAAAAATAAAAATAAATAAATAATTCTTTATGATTAAAAAAAAGAAGAAGTCTTGTCATCGTTCTTGGTCTTTTGGTGAGAGAGAGAGCATACATTTTCACTAATTTTAAAAGTAGTCTGAGTTCACAGAAGACAGGAAGAAACTATGTGAAGAAAACAATGTAACACTTACTAATGTATTAATATATCATTAACATTTATTGGTATCATTTATCCAGAAATAATCTAACATTTTCATCTTTTTCTTCAGACTTTCTTCTATACAAATAAACAAATAAATTTGAGTAGATGATTCAAAATTGGAAACCCACATCTGTTGATTCCAAGTCTTTGATTAACTGCCACTGTGTTATGATAAGTTACTGAATTTGGGTTGTTATCTTCATAGTTCTAAACAGATCCTCTCCCTTCTGTTTCTATTAATACTCCTCATTTTCATTAAAATAATGTTGTTTCTACTTCTTTGTATTATATAATACCGTGATGATCAGAAATGTTCATTCTTTTCATGTTTACTTGGCTGTCTTTTATTAGCAATCTCCTCTAATTAAATAAATTGAACTACTTCAAAGTCTAGCCATGTAAATATTGCAGAGTACTTCACTTCCTCCCAGGTTCAAGATGTTTTCTCTTTATTTTTTTATTTTCTGACCTAACTCTTCCAATTATCCCTTTGGGTTAGTTGTTTTTACTGTAATAATTGGATAGGTTTAGCTGTATTTGCAGAGTCTTCCTGTGCTCAACTAAGACCAGGGGAAGAGGGAGGAAGGAAAACCACTCTATGAGCAAGTAAGCCAGGTCACTCATCCTGCAAAAGGCTTCACATGTCATATTTCATTCCCACCAAAATCCTGTGGAGTAAAAAAATTATTATCCTTTGATGAAAAAATGAGAAATTACATATATTAATTAATTTGCTTGCAGGTATGCAAGCAACTTAATTCATTGAGCCTTGATTTCCTTGTCTATAAAATTAGGTCCATTTAATTGTCAAAACTCTGCAAGTCCACGTGTAAGAAGCAAAAAGACTCACCAACCAGCCAACAAAGGAAGCAGTAGTTTGTAAATTATGGAAACCTCCAAACTAAGAAAAATCATGGGCTTACTGAGTATAATCTACTGTAGAGTCATCTATAAATATAAAAGGTCAAGGTGAAATAAGAGGGAATTTGTAATAGAGAACTGAAAAATAAAATCTTTAATGTGCCCATAAAGAAATGACTGCACTCCATCAGATGTTTTTGTTCTGGCTTGATTTGTGGGGGAGGGTTGTTTTCATTTTTGTTTTGTATCAGAGGGCACAGGTTCTGGAGGTGGAAGCAAGAGTTCTGGAATCACGGTCAGTTTATTTCTTAATTTCATGTGGTCTGTGAGATCCCATTTTGTTAAATATATTTTTCCCCTCTTTATATATTTTTATTTATTTTTATTTTTACAGACTGAATTTTGATTCATTGTACACAAATGGGGTACAGCTTTTCATTTCTGTGGTTGTGCATGATGTAGATTCACACCATTTGTGTAATCATACATGTACATGGTGTTAAATGTATTTTTAAAAACAATACAAAAGAAAAAAAGCTCTGGAGTCATTTAATTAAACCACTTATTCCTTTTATAGCTATGGAAAAATAAAACTTAAGTAGCCTATGTGTAACAAAAGGGTTTATGACTGTTTATTTTACATTTTGAGAGTCAAAACAGTGCTGTAGAGAAAATCCTTTTATATGTTTGTAAGACTTCTACTTCTAACATAACAAAATGTTGTGGATATCTAGGAAAACTATCTTCCCATCATTTAAAAGAGGAGAGGGAAGTTAAGAGTCTCTCATTGTACATAAATCTCTCAGAAGAGCCTCCAGCTAACTCCACTCTCAGAGCTGCTGCTTAAACCTTGATAGAAATGAGGCCTCCCTAACTGAAAAATAATGGAACAGAGGGCGACAGAAGATCGAAAATGCAGCCTGCTTTCATCTCAGGATGGCTAGAATATTGCCTCTTAAATAAAAGAATACATGTTATAAAAAGGAATGTAGCTACTGATTGCTTGATCTCTTAACCTTCTGACATTTCATATTGGAAAAATAAAATTGATGCCACAAGCATGAAGCTCGGCTAAAACAGAGTCGTAATGACATGGAGCAAAATGGAAACTGTGGAGTATTTATTGGGCAGAAAGCTGCAGAATAAAAGAGAAGCTAGATATGGCATTATTTTTAAGGGACAGTTTTTAGAAGAATAAGATTCAAAGGATCTCGTGGCTTAGGACTATGATAAATCCTCCTATGCAGTCATTACATTAAACTGCAAACAAAAATCTGACTTTCTTTTTTCCCAATTTATTCATGTTCAACCTGTGTTTAATCAATAAAAACAGGCATGCAACCAAGAAATACAGGTGCTTTTATAAGAAAGAAATAGGAAAAACAGTTCTTGGAAAACCACAATGACTTGGCAGAATATGTTAGCATATTTCCAAGTAGCCATCTGGCTACTTAAAAGGCAATAGATATGGCTAGTGGAATGTAACAGCTCCCCATCTACAGTGAAGGTCATGGGGAAGCTACACTCTTTGTCTGGTAGGTAATGGCTGCCTATTTCTGTGATACAGTCCATTATAAAGCATTGTAAGAACGCCCATTTATGACCTTAATTTTATCTCATAAAAACGTGATAGTAAAAAACCACGCTAAGACATTTGCATTTAAGCCATCTTAACATGGCAAACAAGTGAGCACGTAGAAGGTAAGATGGGAGCTGGTTATGTGAGCAATGGGTCACCCAAAGTAGCACCCAGGGGTCAAAACTCCAGAGAAGCAAACAGCCATGGGGAGGAATGGAGGAAGGTTTCCAGGAACACTCTGTTCCTTGTTTGCTCCACCAGAAGCGGGATGAGCAGTGGAAAGGGTGTCGTCTTTGGAGTCACAAGGACCGGGGTTCACATTCTAATTCTGCCACCTAATTACCTAATTAGCTTTTTTGAATTTTTAGTTTCTTCATCAGTAAATGAGGATAGTATTTCTGTTCTGCAGGGTGGTTGTAGTAACTGAGACAGGAACCATTGACAAAGCTTCTAATATATAGGAGATGCCAAAATACTAGTATTATTGTTAGAAGAAGAAATAAACCACACACTTATGAAATGAACGAGCTGTAGGCATCACCTAGCTTCAGAATCTCATCCTTTTCCAGAGAAAACAGAGATCCAGGGAGGCTTAGAGACTTGGCCCTCCCACTACTGAGCTTGAGGTTATTCCAACAGTTCCTTGGAACCCAGCAGTTTCACAAGGTCAGTCCCAGATCTTCCCAGAGAGTGGAGAAAGGGACAAACAGGAAAAGACCATAGACCTCTTACTCCATCTCAACACAGCCCCTCCACACTTTTCCCTTGTAAGTCTGGCTTTCATGTAAACATTCACTTCAAGAAAGAGTATCAGGGTCACAAAGAAGTTTGAAAAACTATTACACTAGGATGGTAAATCAGAACTCTGTAGGTCAGGACAGCTGGCTTGAAATTCTGATAATACATCCTGAATCAGAAGCTAGGCCAGAGACAGAAATGTCTCCTCGGGGGACCTGAGCATATTCTCCTAAGGCTTTAAACTGAATAGTTGGGGCTCACACACACGATGAAGTGTAATCTGCCTTACTCAATATCTTACTGATTAAAATATTAATTACATTTTTTAACAAGGATCATTAGGACAACATCTAGTCTGTTGTTTGAACAAACAACCAGGCATCATAGCCTATCCAAGTTGATATATAAAATTTAGCATCACATTTACCTTGTGAAGACCAGTTATATCAAATTTCTTTGTTTTTGTTTGTGGTTTTTGACTTTTGTTATTTTGTTCTTTGAGGGTTTGCGGGGATTCCTTGTTTATTTTGCTGGGCTATTTGATTATTTCAGTCCTTGTCACACTCAGTAATGCAGAATTTGAGTTGCTCTGCCAATTAGCTGGTGCCATGTAAACAAACCACTCGGAAACTTAGTGACTGAAAATACCAAACATTTCTCTAGTTTACAATTCTGTGACTCATCATTTTTTCACCTGAGCTCAACTGAGCAGTTCTAGTCTCGGAAGGATTTACTCATTGTCCATGACTGCGGGTAGTTGAGTGCTAGTTGATTCAGGATGACCTCATCTGGAACGGCTCGTCTCTGCTCCACATGGTGTCTCAACCCTCATCAGGCTAACTGAGGCTTGTTCACATTAGAGACAGTGACCTCTAAGGAGAACAAAACTTGAGGAACTGTAGCTGCAGAAAGGGGGCATTTGGACTATCTTTTCTTACATATGGTAAGTCATGAAGATTCCTTTGGGAGCATGTGTCTTCCCCATACCAGAGTGAGAAATAGCCTTTATTACCAAAGCTGATGACTAGGGTTGTAACGGATCTGAAAAAAATAAGCTCACTCAAGTCACCCTTATCTTCCATAGCTTCATGCTCCCCCATATAACTTAACCTTCCCTAAAATTGACTTCCTTTGTCCAGAGATCCTTTTGTTCTGTTTTTTTTTTGTCACAAACTTATTATTCTTTGCCTAAAATACAGACAAACATCTTGCTCTGGCCATTTCTTCAGAACTCACTATCTTGTAGAGATCTCCATGTATATACACAAAATTAATCAATCTTGTATGTTTTTCTTTTGTTATCCATCCTGTGTTAATTTGGTTCCTAGACCCTGTCAAATATTCCACATAAGAACTTGTGGAGTGTTGTGGTTTTGATATGAGGTATCCGCTAAAAGCTCCTATGTTAATGTAGGTGGTAAATGATTAAATTATTACAGCCATACTCTAATCAGTGGATTGATCCATTTAATGGATTAAAAATTTGGATGGATTACTGGGTAGTAACTGCAGACATGTGGGACGTGGCTGGAGGAAGTGGGTCACTGGGGGCATGCCTTGGGGATTATATATTTTGTCCCTGGCTCCTCACACTCTTACTATGACGAGTGGAACATCTCTCTTTTGCCATGGCTGTCCACCATGGTGTTCTGCTTCACCTCAGGCCCAGAGCAATGGAGTTGGTTGGCCATGGACTGACCCCCTGAAACTGCAAGCCCAAAATAAACTTTCCCTTCTTTAAGTGCCTCTCTCTGTTCGGGTATTTTGGTCACAGTGAAGAAAACCTAACTAACACCAGGAGACAGGGGCTGGGGGTGAGGAGTGGCAGAGCAGGGTAGAGAGGATTTCTCTCTTCTCCATATGCAAAGGTCTCTTGAGGTCTCAGCTTTCAAGGAGAAATAGAGCTGCCTCTTGATTGGAGACACTACAGAGTCATATTGCAGAGGACACAGCTGCAGGGAAAATTGCAGCCGTCATTGCAAGCAGTTTTCCACAGTTCCCCTCAAGTAGTTTTGAGAATCCTGAGAGGATATCTCATCAACAAGACTATCATGTAGCCAGTCAAAGCTTGACACGTAATACATCACGTAGGACTGTGCTTTCCTTCTTGATTCTGTTGGTCATCATTTTGATGCCATTTAAGTTTACACAAATAGAGGCAGCCTATCATTTCTGAGTCAGTATTTTATTCCGTGCTCTTCTCTGCTGGAAATCCTGGAAATATTAGAGAAGAAAAGGTGAGAGAAACTTGTTCTATAATCTCTTCTCCAAAGCACAACTATTAGAGCTCTCCTTTAAAGTTGAATATTTCCCTTTTTAAGATCAGAGGCTCTTAAATTTGGTCATTGTTAGGTACCATCTTTTCTTCTGTCATTATCTCTCAAACTTTTCTCATTATTGCCCTCCCCCACACTGAGACATTTAGACAATTTTTCCTAATCATCCCCCTCATGATATTTTAATACCACAGACACACTCTGTGTCTGTGCTTTATGCATAAAAAGGGTAAGGTATTTTTTTACTCCAGTTTCACCAACCAAGTTTCACTGCATTGGGAGGGAGATTGCTGCTACTGGGAATTACATGCTCAAAGTTCTCAGAAGTTTCTTCTCCAGTCCCCAAGGACCCCTACTCTCCCCACCATGCTGCAGAACTGAGCCAGGATATGCCCATATTCAGCTTTAATCATAAATCAGGCACTGCTGACACCAGTGAATCTGTCTTCACATGACAAACAAGCAGAAGAAGAAACTAGGAGAAAAAGTCAAGTGGAATTTTGTAAATCAGGTTTTACTGAAAGATACAAGCCAAAGGAGAAGAAATCACCATTTATGACTGAAGGCTGAATCACTACTCAGAACTATCAGACCCCAAATCAAAATCCACACCTCGTGGCTCAGTCTGGGAAGGAAATGGTTTCTCAGACAATAATGTTCCAATGTTTTCTGGAACTTTATTCTCGTGTGTGTGTGTGTGTGTGTGTGTGTGTGTGTGTGTCTGCACGCATGCGGGCTCACACACTGGAAGCAATTTAGCATAATTCAGGTATTAGTTGTTATTCATTTCCCCCTAAGGAGTGTTTTGAACCCTTCTAGTTTCTTTACATCATTAAACTCACTCAGAAGTACTCCATTCGATCTAACATCTAAAAGTAATGTCTTTGTTGATCTTCGAGTTTATTAATTTTTATTCCTTTGCTGAATCTCTAAATTTGATTGTTTAGAAAATGACATAATGAATAAACTCTCCAAGAATGTGATAAATTTGCACTTGACATTTAACAGAGAATATGATACCTATATGTGTATTTGAAAACATTGTATCATGATATGATTAAAAAACTCTAACCATAGATAATTAGTGTGCACGTACTCTGATTTTCCTAATGAAGTGATTAAAACACCTTTCCAAGACATATTTTGAGAGCTGGTTCTTTTTGTAGGTATGATATGCTGGGTTAGACATTATTTTCTCTCATGTGGTATTTTAACTTGAATCAAATTCTTCACCGAGTTTTCCTAACAGCAGTATTGTTAGGAATTAAATTTAAAAGAACAACAACAAAGGCTGATTCAGTCAATGTAAGCTATATCCTTAGGCCACTAAATAACAGGATTCTCTCTATCTTCAAAGACAGAGAAAATCCTAAACCAGGAGCCTGGGATTTTGTGGTTAAGCAGGATTAAGCTAACTGTCCTGAACTTCTTGAAGCATGAAGTCCTCAGTTTGATATTTTAGCCCTTTGGATAGAGTAAGAGAAGTACTTGGTTTATCCATGGTAAAGTCTGTACTTCATGGGGCTTTAAGTGATGACTGAGGAGGGATGGAAAATGGCTCCAATTTGAGTTGTGAAAAAGAAAAGAAAGAAAAAAGTGAGTTGAAAACCAGCACTTGTACTATTGGTAGGGAAAGGAATTGCTTCCGTTTTTCAAAAGGGCAGGGTGGCAGAAACTATCAAAATCCTAATGTGTATACACTCTAGCCTAGCCAATGGACTTCCAGAAATTTACCCTAGAAAACTAACAATGAATGTTGTCCAAAGATTTACTTTAAGAATAATAGTTGCAGGATTATTTATAAAGATTTTAAAATGTAAGCTCCTAACTGTCCCACTGCAGGGACTCAGTTAAATAAATAATGGCAGATCCAAATACTTCCATACAAAAAAAAGTAACAAAACTGTATTATAATGTAAGAAAACCCACGGAAACCACGCCAGACATGGGAAATCACATAAGGGAGTTTATTAAGCAAACAGAGTGTCTCCCTGCAGGGTAAGAGAGAAAATGAGAGGAAAAGAGAAAGGACCTATGCTAGAGAGAGTGGAAACAGCAAGGAGGAGAAAGAAAGTGAGTCAGGGGGAGAGAAAGTATGAGAAAAGATGGCGGGGTAGCTACCCTTAAGCAGTTGAATTCCACTGGGCTAATGGGACCAATAACGGAGAAGGATACTTGCAAGTTGACTGATGAACCAATAGCTAGCTAGGATGTTCACAGACTGACAGTAGTTGGGAGGCAGGGAAATGGCTGCAATGGAAAGGGTGGGGGAGCAGCTTTGTATTATATTCCCCTATTTCTGTTTTTATAAGAAAATCTTTTGTTCTCCAGTTCTTTCCTGCCTTCTCTCTCCTTCCTGCCTAAGTGACTAGGGCTGGTTTTGCAGGTGAGATGTGAAAAGTCCATTCTCCCAGGGGCAATCTTCAACTTCCAGACTTCCAGAGGCAGATGGTTTTCATGAACTTCATTTCCTTGATTTGACTGACCCCTATTTCTACACTAACTGCCTGTCCCCAATTCTGGCTTCATTCACCCCTCTAATTTTAGGAACTCCTTTACTACTGTAAGGAAACAGGGGTAATGACCAATCTGGTTTCTTCAAGCTGGAAGGGGGCAGCGTGAGGCAAGCAGTTTGGAGTTCCCTTTTCAGAAATCGGGTTAATTGAGGGGTCCATGGTAGAAGTCTGGTTGGGAAGAGCAGGTTGTAAGGGCATCTGGGGATGGGTGCTTCAATGAGAGAAGAACAAAAAGACATGAGTACTGAAATGAGATTAATACAATATAAATGTTGCAGAATCTGAAACATGCCAATGAATATCATAAAGATGAGAGAAGTCAATAATTCCTCACCAGGGGGTGGAAGAACTGAGAAGTTGTTCCCATAATAAGGCCTAGCAAAGGCTGGAGAGGACAAGGCCTTTATTTGGGAACTTTAACGTTGTCTAGGTTATCAGGAATGTAAACACAACATTTAGTAGAGATACTAGCAAACATAGATTAAGTCTACCTGTGTCTGTAGGCCTTAAACTGACTAAAACTTCTGACTCTGGCAGTTTCTCTTGATAGTTATCAGGCACATTTGCCTAAGAATCTCTCTTTTGTAGCTTTTAGTCTTTATTCTAGTGGGCTAACACAAGTGTACATCTTAAGTTACATTTAACTATTATTTCTTTTAAATGCCCAAGAATGGCTATATTTTGGTTTTAACTGTTTTGCTGGGTGTCTCAGATCAAGCTGGTCAAATTGACCTGTTCCTGTCCATTAAAGAGTCAGTTGAGTTCCCACAGGGGTCACTTGTAGAGAACTTAAGAGAAGCTTCTTAGCTCCATTAGTGCCATTTGTTAGGCAGGATCTTCTCAATGAGGTGGCTTCCCTTGTAAGCATTAGGGGTGTCTCCCTTTTTCCATGACCCTCCTCTGCAGCAGGTACACTGATTGACTTTTCATCTTCTAGTGGCCTCATCAATCTCCTTGATCAGGAGGTTGTGTGACCCACCCAAAGTTGCAAAGTTCCTTAGAGAAGTCCTCTTGTTCCCTGGATTCAGGCTGACTTTGAGGGCAAGACCCAAATATGGACTTTTCTTGACCTCCGTATTTAATCTCAATCTCTAAGTTTGATCTTAAGTTTGATCATCAAGCAAGCCAGTCTCACCAGTCATAAAGTAAGAGCTTTAACTTCAATGTCTATAACTTTACAGTTATTTACCCCCTTTTATCTAATTTGGGTCTACATTATCTGTCCTATAGGTGATGGCTTTTCAAGTTAATCTACAGTGTACTTCTGCAAAATATCAGGCAACAGTTAGAGTTTACAAGGAAAATACAAAATGGAATCACCAACAGTAAAACATTCAGTTTGTGCAATAGCTATCTTGAATTTTGACTGAGTTATTCATTATATCCCCTGTTTGAGATCACAGTAATCTTTACAACAAACATCAAACTTTTGAACACAACTTTAAATGAGTTAAAGTCTGGCTTACTTTGGAGCCATTCTAACATGCAGCAGGGTTGTGAGGCAGAGCCTTATCTCAGGTAAGGCAGGGTTTTTCACAAATCTTAGGTAAAATGTTCTAATCCTGAAGCTAATTTTTCCTCTTTTGCCATGACCAGCATGACCAGATTCTCAAGTTCAGTGAGGGGCAAAGGAGTATTAGAAAATAAAGGTTTATAAACACAGATTTTGAAGATTAAGCTGAGATCAGATGGAGCTCTATTCTCTGATGGAAATGCAGATATAAAGAGTTATGTCAGCAATCTTTATATATGTCTTATTATTAAGTTAAAGACTATGTAAGCATTATTCTTTGTTTTCAGGAAAGTTACAGAGAGTAGGACATTAACGTAACTTTTTTCAGAGCTGCAAAGTGCAATGTTAGGAGCTCTGTGTAGCTCTCAAGGAAGTCCACTGTCCAAAGTCAGGAGGTCAGAGACCCCAATCACAATCACTGTTGTCCCATTTTTGCTACTGAGCATTACACTCTTTCTTAAATGTCATTTTAAGAAGTTTACATATATTGACTCCTGAGTCTATATGAACATTAGTTAACACAATTTAACATTATATCTAAAACATGAGTTAAAGAAAGACTGAGAGAGATTTTAACTTTCCTTTTGTGTGGCAAAGTGGCAAAATGTTTTCATGTTTAACCTTTAAACAAATCAGGCTCTCAATAAGTTTCAGAAATACATTTACATTTAAATTTTTTATCTCAGTGTAAAAAGTAACAAATTTTACATATACCCTATTGATGACAGGTCCTATAATAGAACATTAAATGAGTTTAAAATTACTATTACAGACAAGTTTAATTTGGAGAATAGCAGCTTGATAAATTTTCTGTTTTAAAGGCTTGTATACCTGGAAAATATGAACACATTTAATATAACAAACACATTTGAGTAATCCCATACATGTCAGCTCTAATTCACTCATCTTATTGTAAAAAAAACCAAGATATCAGACAAGTGTACCAACAGTATTTGCCATCTCTTTCCTGTTGAACAAAAGTCCTAGAAAAATTGATGTTAGACATTTTATAAACATCAACATATTATTAGTTTGGCCACCTAGAAACTTATTAGTTAATTTTAAAGACATTTTATTTCTATTAGTTTACCTCATTTAAATTGAACCTTTTTAAATCACGTGAATTAAAAGTATTTGGATCCATTATTTTAAATTTTAATTTTATGTGCGCTTATATTTAACATAAAAGCAAAGTCCTTGTAATGTTTATCTCCATTGCAATGTAACAGATGTTCAAAAATAACTCTAAAGTTGGATAAAAGAACTGATCAAAAATCATTAACCTAGGTATGTAGGATCAAAATTGTAAGCTCAAAAATATAGCATTTAAGAAAAACCAAAGTCCTAGAAGAAAAATGATAATGGTCATTAATTATACCATGAGAAAATGAGAAAGAAAAGGGCAGAGAGAAGAGGTAAAAGGGAGAGATAAAGTGTGCTGTGTGGTAGCCCAGGAGAAATATAAAATGGACATTTTTTTTCCCTTGGGTTTGAGACTGGTCTCCCACTGCGCCTTTTGGCTTCCTCCATTTACATTTCAATGTGAGCCTTGACTGAGATCTAAAAGGGGCTAACAGGTTCTAGCAGAAACTTGATGCCGAGGGCATTTAACCCTTTCTTCCTGGTTAGTAATCAATTCAGGTTTGGATGCAAAATATTGTTAAACATTATCTCCACTACTTGTGGGGAATGGGGCTGCTATATCATACTCCTTACTGGGACATGCCACTGATGGTTGGGCTGGTTACTCCCTCCACACTGGTGTATGTGGGACCTCATGGCAGGAGGACTAAGTGTGCTGGGCTGGGTAATGGAAGCAGAAACAGAACTGAGTCGAAGTTGGAGGAGGAGGAGGGATTAAGGGGGAGAAAAAACCAAAAGGAAGTGTTCGAGTTTGCAGGAAGAGCCAAGAAGCAAGAAAGAAGAGACTTGAAGATAAGGAATCCCTTTCCATCTGCCCACTCGCTCACGGAAGCTGTGTGCCCTTACGTGGCCATTTTGGATTGATTATCTAAAGGGTACTGTGGGCAAATATCATTAAGTTTTGATGGCTTTAAGTCGGGGTTCAGGCGAAGGGTTCCCAGGGGTGAATCTGCCAGAATGGAGGAACCAGATCCCATGGTGGAGACTGATACAGCCGAGTCTGTGGCCAGGGCGTCCCAAGGCCAGAGTAGTTGACTGGAGATGAAGAGGCAGCACACTGATTGTGTCGTCACACAAGCACCAATGTGTGCCAGGCAAAAGCCAAGGAGGAGTTGAGGACCTGACGTCAGGGTTTTTGAGTACCAGTACGAGTGCAAGCGCGAGCATGAGATGAGCCTCAACCCTGAGAGAGAATCTCCACCATAAAATCAAGAATCCACCCAGCAGATAAGACTGACTTTAGGGGCCAGTCGTAACTATAAAAGTTGTGGCTGGGGATACCCCCACACCTCAGCTGCCTCGAGAGCCCCGGACACTCGACAGTCACATCTCAGGTCAGCAGAGGTGTGTTTAAGTGGTCTAGAGTGGGGACCTGTCTAAGGGAACTCACCAATCTGAAGTCCGGTGTTGCATGCAAAAAGCTGAGTGCCCTGGCGAATGGAAGGTGAGGCCATGTCCGGGGGCACTGGGGCGTCGGATGGGGTTCCATTTGCCTAAGAGGCCGTGAAAGGACCCATCCCGAGTCACAGCACCAATGTAAGAAAACCCACGAGAACCACCCTGGGACACGGAAATCATATAAGGGAGTTTATTAAGCAAACAGAGTGTCTCCCTGCAGGGTAAGAGAGAAAATGAGAGGAAAAGAAAGGCAAAGAGAAAGGGTACGTGCTAGAGAGAGTGGAAAAGCAAGGAGGAGAAAGAAAGTGAGTCAGGGGGAGAGAAAAGCAAGAAAGAAAAGATGGAGGGATAGCTACCCTTAAGCAGTTGAATTCTGCTGGGCTAACAGGGGACCAATAACGGAGAAGGATACTTGCAAGCTGACTGATGAACCAATAGCTAGCTAGGATGTTCACAGACTGACAGTAGTTGGGAGGCAGGGAAAATGGATGCACCGGAAAGGGCAGGGAGAGCAGCTTTGTATTACATATAAGACAATTGCAAATTAAATAAGTCAGTCATGAAACGACAAATACCTATATGATTCCAATTTATATGAAGTACCTAGAGTAGTCAAATTCATAGACAAGAAGTAGAATTGTGCTATCAGGAACTGAAAGTGATACAGGAGACAGAAATTCTGACCTGGTGATGATAAAAGTGAAACCAAGCCAAGGAGTTTAAACACACAGGCAAAGCTTCTATTGGGTAATTTTACCTCCAGGAGAGGGGACACTATAAGCTAATGACCCACAATGACAGAGGCAGGAGATCAGAAGCAAACCTCGGATCAGCAAACTTTATTCTGCAACGAGGTCTGTGGATCAGGCACTGGAGGGCCCATTTTCTGGGTATGGAGCTGGCCCCTGGAGTTACAAAAGGAGACTGGGTTTTATAGTTTCATTGGAGACTGCAGACGGGCGGTTTGGACAGTCAGGGGCTAGTAGTACAGGTTAAAACTTTAACTTAGGAAGGTAGTTGTAAAAAGGTTGAAACTCATTATTACCTGGGGAGATAGGAGTACAGATTCCGAGGGATGAGTACTCAAATCTTGCCCCTTGCTTTTCTTTCTCTGGGATCCATTGTTTCCCAGAATTTCAATATTTGCTTGCCTCCATTTAGGCTAATTTGCAATGGGGGAAGTCCCAGGCCCAGCATTTAAGTATTTACCTCCTTCCTTAAAGATGCACTGGGGATGAGAAAGGGTAAATGTTTGCTTTTGGTGGAGATGCTGGGGATGAACCCAGGAAGGGATGAGAGTTTGCTTTTTCCCCTCAGGGCCCATTGTTATTGGGAAAGGTTGTACTGGGAGAGGTTTAAAGTTTGGCTAATTTCCCCTCCCTCCTCCCAAGCCATACTGTCTCTCCATTTTTCTTGGGGAGCTGTCTTATAGGAATATTGTTTTCCATAATCCTTCAGAGCAGTACTGAGAGAGAAAGCAGACTGCTTCCTGAACATGGGAAGGAACAGCTTCTCATGGAGTGACTGGGTAGGCTAGGGTCTGGTAATTTTCACTGGTCTTGGGCAATTTCAAAAGATGTTTTTTCTCTTGTGCAAATAACCTAAACTTGAGGAAGAGATGATCAATTTATCCCAGAAACTGCTGTACCTACTATGGGCACTGCCATCCTGCACAAACCTTCTGGCCTTGTGATAGGTCCGGCTGTTGCAGATGCTGAGGGGGATGTGGGTGGGACTGAAAGAAGACTAATACTGTGGTCTTAATGAGCAACAGGTTAGGGACCGGGAGCTTGTTTATCTTTTGTCCTTTTGAGGTGATCCCCAATAGTCTCATTCTCTCTTTTAGTTTATTGGGGGGAATGTTATATCAGAGGTATGCTGGCTCTTATGATACACCTGGTCTCTGTGGTTGGTAACATTGGGAGAGTGAGGTAGTAGGAAGAATATATACCATACATTTAATGAAAAACAGGTCTTCAGTTAAGGCTTAGGAGTGCATGGTGGTCCCTGACTGTCCCAGAAGGAGGAGGGAGTGGAAGTTGTTATTTAATGGGTATAGAGTTTCATTTTTACAAGCAAAATAGAGTTCCACAGATTGGTTGCACAACAGTGAAAATGTACTTATGTTAGTGAACTATATTCCTAAAAGTGGTTAAAATTGAAATTTTTCTGTTATATATACTTTAAACAATTAAAAATAAAAACATGTTGAAGTGGAAGCCATTTCACTTCTTTATTTTTTGCATTTTTAAAAAATTATTATTATTTTTATTTAGCTTTTAATTTTTTACAGACTGCATTTTGATTCATTGTACACAAATGGAGTACATAATTAATGTTGAAATATTTCAAATATTTGGTTCAGTGCTTCAGAAAACTAGATAGTGGTGGATGAAAAGTCCTGTCCCTGAAAAGTTTAATCATCTTGGTAAATACACGAAAGTCTATGAAAATTGGGCTGGAAACTCAATTTGTCCTGCCCTCTACTATAAAGCTGAAAGGGAATTTGTCTAAAAACTAACTAAACAATGGATTAAACCATAGAAAAGTAGTATCACAGTCAGTTTGAGCAGCTATAAGAAAACACCATAGGCTAGGGGCTTAAACAACACAGTTACCTCTCACAGTTCTGGGAAATGAAGATTCAAGAGGAAGGTGCCAGCAGGTTTGATTCTTGGTGAGGGTCTTCTTCCTGGTTTGCAGATCTACATGGAATTGTTCCCACAGAGTGAGAGGAAGCCTTGTCTCTCTTTCTCTTATGAAGGCACCAATCTTGTCATGGGACTCCATCCTGGTGATGTCATCTAAATTGCATCACCCCCTGAGGGCTACAGCTTTAAATACCATCACGCTGTGGGATACAAGCATTCAAGCCTAACAGCGGGAAGCTAGTTTTTTAGCAAAAATGAGATCTCAGAAATGGCAAAGAATTGGAATAGCAATGCTTCCTGAAACTCTTCCTCAATGGCAGATTCTGCACTAAACCGCTCCAATGGGTCACATCACTCCACTGTTGTGACAATCCTTGAGGCTGATGCCACTGTTACTCAATGCCACATGCTTATTCATGTGAGGAGAAGCTGGTTTAAAACTGTTAGCCCAAAGTGACAGGGGCTATTTATCTTTCGACATCATTTGAAGTTTTAAATTTCTTCACCTATCTCTCATACATGTGGTTTAAAGTTTTCATTACGATTACAGTTCTTGTAAAATACTATTTTTTCTTTTTTCTTTCTTTTTTTGTTTCTAACCAAGTTGCTTCTCTACTGAAAGATTGCAGATAAATGGATGGAATTGGAGAATATCATGCTAAGTGAAATAAGCCAGTCCCAAGAAACCAAAGGCCAAATGTTTTCTCTGATAAGTGGATGATGATATATAATGGGGGGGAGTGAAAGAAGAATGGAGGAACTTTAGATTATGTAGCGGGAAATGAGAGGGAGGGGGTTATGAAAAATGGTGGAATGAGACAGACATCATTACCCTATGTACATGTATAATTACACAAATGGTGTAAATCTACATCGTGCACAACCATAGAAATGAAATAATGTACCCCATTTGAATCAAAATTTGAATCAAAATGCAGTCTATAAAAAAATTAAAAAAATTTTTTAAAGATTTCCCAAAAATAAAAAAATAAATAAAAACATCAATTATCTCTTGAAGATGATTTTGTGAATAGTTCAAATTTTCTTTTTAATTGAATAGTCTAATTATTTTCTATAAACTATATATTTTGTGATGAAGGGAGGACTTAATTATATTTTTTAAAAATTCTAGATTTGGTTAATATTTTTAGTGGCAGAGATTTGATTATAGTCCCTGCTGAACACATTTTCCTCACCCACAATGCTCTCCCTGCCATGTTCCCCCAACATTTGTCTACAGAAGGAATATAAACCCCTCAAGATGCATGTTCTCTAAGGAGTCCTCTCATAAGACCTCAGTGATAATTCATTCTCATTCCTGGAGCACCTATAATAATAGTAATAGTAGTAATATCTAATGATACTCAGATACTTAATTTGTAACAAGCACTTAAATTACCATGTCATTTCATTTCCTAATGATGGTAACCATAAGTAGGTATCATCATCCCCATTAAACAGATAAGAAAAATGAAGGAAGAGATGTGAAATACCTTGAATTGTAAAAGAAATGACCATCCAGCCCTACCAGCTCCCCAAACCATGTCCCTATACAACTGTTTATATCTTATAAGACTCTCAAGAATGTTGTGCTCAACTCACTTCTTTCTATAAGAAAATTTTTAACCAAGCTTTGGCAGCACAGTATTTTTGAAATATTATTTTTTCTCCTGGTGTTTCCCACCAGGAGATTCTAGGTCCTACTGTCCTTGCCTCTGTGGAGAGAGAAGATAGATAAAAGTAGGAGGTAGTAGCACAGGCTCTTCTGAGAGCCTGGGAATTCTGTGAACTCTGAGCCAGACCGGAAGGTCTTCCCTTGAGCTGCATCCCTTCCTTCCACTCCTTCCACTCTGCAGTCCGTGAAAAAGAAGAAAGAAGAAAGCACTTCATGAGAGCAGCAGAGGGAGAGCAGCCCAGGTAGGGACCCTACATTCCAATTCCCAGGTCTCAGTTGGGGAAAGTCAAGAATTTTGGTACACATCTAAATAGACATGGATCATAGAGAGCTTAGAATTACCCTGCCCCAGAAAGTCATGAAAATCTTGATTATAACTAGGTTTATATCATATATATAAGAGAGTGGGCCAGAGAAGGAGGAGGAGATCCTCAGAAGCGACCAACATCTAACCAGGTCCATCCTTTGGATTGGGCAACTAGGGCATCGCCCTGGTCCTCAGACTAGGAGAGAGGCATGGGATGTGGCAGCTTAACCACGTTTTCTGATTATCATTAGAATTCAATATCATTATGTACTGTCTGGGATTTATTCTAGTGTGGTGGAAGCATAAGTACAACAGGAATGTAAAATTGTTTTAGCTGGGAGAAGAATACTTTGGACTTCACTATGGTCTATTTTTGCATATGTTTAAGATTTTTCCTACTTTAAAATTTTTAAATTTAAAATTCTGTGTTTAGTAATATCCAAAGAGTCCTAGAAGATGGTGATGATGCAGGAAATGCTGCTCTTCCTTTTCTTCCTATGAGAATTGACAACTGATGAGGTCTTCCCAGCTTCCCTGGAGACCCACTGAATCCCAGAACAACTCCATCTCCCTTTACACTGTGTGCAGATGCTGGTACTTATGCAATACTGGACAAGGAATGAGAAATAATACCATTTACTCCTACCACTAAATCTTCTCTCCTCCTAAGTCCAGAGACAAGAGGCAACACTAAATCTTGTTTTTGCTTTACCCACCCCTTGTGAATTTGCACACCACAGGAAGAAAGGTCTGCCCCCAGTCTCACCTGTGAACTCAGACCTGTGAGGAATAGAAAGTCCCATGGTCCATTTTCAGAATACAGCATTTAACCTTAAATGTAAAATTGGGATGTAAGAAAAGCAGCCAGAGGGGAAATAGAGTAAAATGAAACGTTATAAACAGTTAATTCACACAATAGCACCAGAGCCTATGGATGTGGCAGATTCAAAGTCCATGCACTTGAAGAACCCCTTGACAAACAGCTGGGAGAAGACGTTGGCCTGATCACCAGACATAGAAATCTCTATTAAGAAACAGTAATTGAGGCTGGGCATGGTGATGCACACGTGTAATCCCAGCAACTCAGGTTGAAGATAGGAGAATTGCAAGTTCAAGGCCAACCTCAGCAACTTAGCAAGACCCTAAGCAACTTAGTGAGACCCTATCTCAAAATAAAAAATAAAAAGGGCTAGGGATGTAACTCAGTGGATAAGTGCCCCTGGGTTCAGTCCCTGGTACCAAAAGAAAAAAGAAAAAGAAAAGGAATAGTTACTTAGGTAATAAAGTAAAAACTGCCTGCCTGCCAAAATACACTCAATCCATGAAGACTTTCCTGCCACAGAGAACAAAGGAAAGTGAGAACGACAAAGGTGTAATTCTTTAAATAACCTAATAGGAGACAGTAAAACCTAGGCAACATTGAAGAAGATTGTGTACCCCACAGTACTCACCCAATGAGGGACCTTATGCACTAGGGGATAAAATGTTGATTGTAACCACTCTGGATGTGCCTACTCCCCCAGACACCTGATCTTGCAAGACCACCAGTAAAAGCCTCGCTTTTTGCTATACCTCATATCACTTAGTCCGTTCTTTGGGTTTGGACAGGTGAGCATGTTTCTCACATTAACACAAACAGACTTTAAATGCTTTCAAGTTGTGGCCATGAGTAATGTCCATCCACCCAGACACATTTTTACTCTCTATGTGAACCACAGATTGTATTTACAAGGTTGCCAACTTAGATTGGGACTTCAATCTTTTGTCAATGAACAAAATAACAAAGAATACAGGATTTGGAGCTATGCCAACCCATGTGAACTCCCACTCTACCATTTTCCAGATCTGTGATCTTTGATAGATTTTAATCAATTTGCCTTAGCTTCTCCCTAAGTAAAATGGACATCATACTATTCATATTATCATAAATATGTTTAGAATATTTATGGCTTAGATGTGAAGTGTCCCCCAAAAGTTCATGTGTACAACAATGCAAGAAAGTTTAGATGTAAAATTATTGGGTTATGAGATCCCTGGGATTAACTGGTATCATGTCCCTGGAGGCATGGCTCTGGGGTGTTTATTTTGTCCTTGTTGACAAAATAACCCCCCCCCCCTTTCTTTCCTGGTTTTCCCAGCTGCTTTCCTCAGTCACTCACTTCCACCATGATGTTCTGCCTCACATCAGACCCCATGGAATAGAGTTGGCCATGAAGGGATTGAGACCTCTGAAAAACTGTGAGCCACAAAATAAACTTTTCTTCCTTAAAATTGTTCTTGTCACATCTTTTGGTCATGACAGCAAAGAGCTGACTAAAACAAAAATACTTACAGTCCCTAACATATAGCAAACGTCTAATACACGTTACCTCTTATAAACAAGTGTGCTTGGAAAGTTGAAAGTGCCAGACTATAATAAAGACCCCATGTCCAAAGACATGATCAAGGAAAGAACAGCACTCAGGTGAAGAAACATGATCTTCTTTGTGTTATTCCTGGCAAAAATAGTATAAAGTAGTCCTGGAGAGAGGACAGAATGGGGAGCTGTAGCTTGGCATGATAGACGAGAGTCAATGGACAAGTTAAGCCTATCAGAAAAGGTTAGCTTCCTTTTGTAAATCTAAAACACCAAGAATTGGATTGACCAGGAGAGAAAAAGCGAGATTAATTTAAATTAATTTTGTATTATTCTGGTTCCTTTGTGTATATTAACAACCCAACCTTCATTTTTAAAGAAAAAAGCAACTTTTCAACATCAACATCCTCAAAGAGCAGGAGCTGAGATACAAACCCATAAAATCAGGTACTTGAGCTCACAACCCTGAACCCCTGAGTCCTGTCAGGTGATTTCTTGCCCCAGTATTTTGCTTTTGTAACTTGGATGCCTCCAAATCATATTTGTCAACCTGGTCCTTATTATCTAGAAGAATGACTCCCCAGCTGAGAACTTGGCCTACACTTAAATAATGCAAATGCAGAAGACATAAGTGACCCAACCAGGCCAGGCAATTCCACAGGGTCCCTGGTTGCTTTCACTCTGGAGGTCAGTGACATCATCTGTCGACTTAGCATGACGTGGAAGGACCTTGAGCACAAAGCAATAGTCACAGACCTATTTTCTGTCTGGCAGAAGCACAGGGAGTCCCTCTTTTCTCACTCAAAATTTTATCCCCTGGCAAAAGCTGCATCCATTTTCTCCAAAGAAGAAAAAGAGCTATTGAATTCCAACCCCTGTGTCTTTCATATGGAAATCACTGAGGTACTCTGCCTTCTTTGAAAAGTTTCTTGTTGCAGTATCTAGAGTCTCATCTCTTTCAATTACTGAATAGCATATGTCTGATCTGTCTTTTTTCTCAAAATCAAGCCTGTTTGCCAGCTTTCATTTATGCACAAAATGTACAGTCCTTCAATTTCAGTGGGAAAAAGGTGGATGGGGACAGCTGTTCGAAACATTCCTATTTCATCTTAAGTGTGCATCTTGGTGCTTCAGTGCTGATAACAAAAAGCCTTACTGCAAAAAAAAAAAAAAAACCTATTTGAAAGATCAGTAATATACTATTAGTTGACTCTATTGCAGATAAGTTCCTGTGGTGAACACTTTCCCCCAATATTTTTCTTTTTGTATTTTGAGACAAAGGGTTCAGCTAAGTTGCCTAGGCTGGTCTCAAACTTGTAATCTGCCTGCCTCAGCCTCTTGAATTCCTGACATTGTAGGTGTGCACCACAATGCCTGGCCTTAGGTGAACTTTTGATTGAGAGTGTAGGCTCTGGAATCAAACCCTGGATCACTATTCACCAGTGCCTGACACTTAATGAGATTTAAGTACCAAGTTCTAGTTTCTTTGTCTGCAACATGGGGTCCTGAGGATGGAGTGTGTTCCCAGTGCAGAAGACTCAAATGAGGATTAACCAAGATCTTCCACGTGCGTGCCTTAACATGACATTTAGCCATGGGTAGGTGCTTTATACATATCACTATTATGATTAATCATTTAAGAGAAGTTTTTATAAAAAATACTCTGATTTTATCTTTGTTTTTCAGTTATATCTACCATAGGTGGTTCGAGATGCTTAGTTTACCTTTTCCTATTCAGACATAATCTTCTGTTGATAGGCTGTTCTGTAGCCAAAATCATAGCCTCATTCATTATTGAAAACATGGTTTGTCTATGGGTCTGTATAGCATTTATCAAAATAGTACCCTTGGTGACTATAAAGGTATGATGAGTTACCTGGCAAAAATTACTTTTGTGCCTACCCATGAAGCTTAAAACTTTTCTGGGTATATCAGTGTATTTTTATTATTTAATACTACAGTATGCCTACATGGTCGAGTCACACTCTGAACATGTCTTGAGGCCTAACAGATGAGATGTCATTGACCTCAAGATAGAAAGCAACGCAGGGCCCCCTATGGAAGATACTGGGTTAGAATTCAATAGCTCTTTCTTCTCTGGAGAAAATGAATGCAGTTTTTGACAACTGATAAAATTTTGAGTAAGGGAGAAGGAACTCTTTGTTCTTCTGGGCAAAAAATAGGTCTGCGATCGTCCCTGTGTGCTCACGGTCCTTCTATTTCTGTGTAGACTTGAATTTAAATCCTGTTTACAACCACGTGAAGTCAGGTAGGGAGCCACACTGATCCTCAGTTTCTGTTTTAGTCAACTTGTTCATTACTGTGACCACAAGTCCTGACAAAAACAATCAGAGGAGGAAAAGTTTATTCTGGAGCTCTCGGTTTCAGAGGTCTCAGTCCATACACAGTTGACGCCCTTTTGGGGGTCCCTGAACATCACTGAGAAAGAGTGTGGAAGAGGAAAGCAGCAGGAAACGTGGCAGCAGGAAGCAGAGTGTCTGCTCACCAAGAACAACATACATGTACCAAAGTCATGCCCCCCAGGGACCCACCTCCTCCAGCCATGCCTTACCTGCCTATGGTTACCACCCAGTTAATCTCTATCAGGGGATTAATGCACTGATTAAGTTAAAATTCATAGCCCAAGCATTTCACCTATAAACTTTCTTGCATTGTCTCATACATGAACTTTTAAGGGACCATAAAACATCTCTTTACCTACAAAATAGAAAATAAAAACAATCACCATTGTTAAATGGAATCTTTATGAGATGTTTAGAATACCATATGACCTAATTTCAAACAAATTAGTCAGTGCAAAATATTAAGAAATAAATATAGAGGATTTGGGGAATTCTAACTGTGCCTGGAAAATCTCACCGTTAAAAATGGTCATTGTTGTAGGGAGTTGTTCTTGAAATAATAGTTCCCAGATGCCAGAAGTTTTTATGGTAAAATTAGAATGCTAAGGAAAAGATGCCATTTCTGAATCACGGTCAAGTGTTTCTAACAATGGGATGAGGTTGGAGGGGAAAGGATCTTCCCTTCTTTCTGCTTTCTCCCCCCCTCCTTGATTTGAATCATTCACCTGCAGGCTTCCTCTTTTCCAGGCAAGCTCCCAGAAGATCATTGCCTTGAGTGGTGTGTGCCTTGAACTTCACAAAGACTGCTCCTTCTTCCCTTTGCTTCTTGTAATCAGGAGTTACATTCATATTCACATGCTTAACACAAAAAGGCCTGTGATTATGGAACTTCACTAGTGATTTCAACTCTCTCATGAGAAGAATTCCACTTTTTTATTGAAGATCTCTAGTTCATAGGGGCATATCAAAGTTCCAGCCCCAGCAGCAAGTATTGAGAGGAGTAAGGACTGACACTTCGGAGATGAGGAACACCTTCTCAGGTTAGAAGGGATGAACTCACTCTGGGCAGCTCATGGCTATTTCTGCCGCAGTCATCTAGCCCCAAGGGTGAACTTTGGATAACATTATTGGAAGTAATATCTTGAAAGATCTTATCTATCAGAACTGTAACACTTGGATGCAATTTGGACTGGAGAATATGTCTGAAGTTGCATTACACAGCACACAACCATTCTCCTTAGGCATAGATGCAAGTGAGCACACAGAGGAGGTGTTCTGGACATTTCTTCTGCGTACCTGAAATGCTTGGGGTTAACCTTAGGGGTAACCTGGGCTTCTCCTCTACCTGGTGCTGCAACACACTTCTCTTACTAGTGGAAACCTGGGTTAGGTTCTCCCAGAGACCTGCAGCCAGGAGAACAAACTCTAGGACTATTCGTGAGTTCAATCATTAAGATTAAGGAGCAGAAGGCAAGGAGATAGAAGATTGATTCATAGAATCTTAGGAATATTTGGAGAGAGCAACCCTGAGAAAATCCTAATTTTTTTACTAATATCAGAAATTAGAGAACTAAAAGTCATTTATATTTGATACGAAAGGCAAAATGTCATTAGTTCATACACACAAACCGACAAAGGAAAAAAAAATAATTACATTCTTACTACCTAGTTAGCTTATTTACAATAATAATTACTCTGTTTTCAATCTTTATAGATCAATTTATATACTGAATCTCATGTATTTTGGGGAGAGGTATACTTGGAATTAAACACAGGGTCATTTAACCACTGAGACACATCCTCAGGCTTTTTATTTTTTATTTTGAGACAGAGTCTTGCCAAGTTACTTAGGGCTTCACTAAATTGCTGAGGCTAGCCTCCAACTTGTGATCCTCTTGCCTCAGCCTCCCAAGTTGCTGGGATTACAGGCATGCACCACCACACCTGTCAAATATTTTTGAAGCAACCATTTAGGGCAGTGTACCAGAGGGAGTAGATTTTTACTAATAAGCTGCTCATTTAGAAGGCTATAATTTGCTTGTCTATTGTTCCCAGTGCCACAAATACAAATCCTCAAAAAGAAGGAAATAGATAATTAAATATGGAGTAGAAAGTGATGCATAGAGAATTATACAAGAGTCAATTGGATCCCTAAAGAGGAACACATAAACTTTACATGGGCAGGTGAGGAGAAGCTTCACAGAGCTAAGAGTTGAAGAGAGATTGAATAAGTTTGAAGGAAAATATAAGAGGTGGGGAGAAGAGCACATGAAGAGGCATGGATGTGTTAAGAACTGAGTAAGAGTAAAATAAGTCAATTCAACACACAGCAGAGCGATGACAGTAGACTGCAAGAGTGAACTGCAGGGCGTCACAGGACAGTGCTCCCCAACAGCTTCCTTCCCCACACCTGGCCTAACCCTTCCCATCAGTCTTAGAAACTGGCCCTGCTTCTGGTCCAGAGCAATGGGAATGATGCTGTCTTGCTGGTAACAGTGGAGCACACGGAGAACCACCTGTTCCCTGAGTGTTCCAATGAGTTCACATTCATTACAAGAAGTTTCTATTTGTATGTTTGTTTATAATTTGGTAGTCAAAATAATACATACTATCTTAGACTGTTTTGTACTGCCTATAACAGAATGCCTGAGACTGGGAAATTTATAGAGAACAGAGATTTATTTCTTGCAGTTCGTGAGGCTAGGAAGTCCAAGAGCATAGCACTAGCATCTGCTCTGCATCTGGCGAGGGCCTCCTAGCTGCATCACATGTGGTGGAGGGCATCATGGGGGGAAGACAGAACAAGCAGGTGCAGGTCTCTCTTTCTTACAAAGCCACTAATGCCATCATGAATTCCCAACTCTCATGACCTCATCTCATTTTAATTCCTTTCCAAAGGCCCTACCTCAAATACCATTAATATAAATTTAAGGATTAAGATTCTAACACATGAACTTTCAGGAAACATAATTCATTAATAGGGAACACATATACATCCAGTCAAAGAATGAGTAACCTAGTCAATTGGTATAGCTGAAGAAATTAATGCCTTGCAAGCTACAATAGAAAGAGCAGACAGACAGGCACAGGATAGGGTAGAGCTCTGGCTAGACCTAACCAGGAGGTTACTGAGCTAGTCCATTCCCTTTTGTGAACTTTAGTTTCTTTACTTCTAAGTAACCTTGAGATGTGACTTTTTTTAATTTTAGAGGATTAGCTTTAGTTATAATTTATAATATAAACATAATTTTATTATATTCAATTTTTATTTCTAAAATAAAATATAGATCTACCTAGAAATAGAGAGGGTAGAATAAATTTTTTTTAAAAATGTGAAAGCAATAAAAACGTACTCAAACATGCAAAAAGAAAACATGCAGTAGTGCAGAGATTTTAAGCACAAAGATTTTGAATAAGAATGAATAGTTTAATAGCCAAAAATTTTGAAAAAATGAAGAATTAATGTTTGTCTATTCCATATATCAACAAAGAGACATTTCCCAACCTTAGTTTCCATGTACTCTGAAAATGGTAATGTATAAGATGCTAGCTTTACTACAACTGTGATTTCATTATTGATGATAGAGCCAAGATAAATAAATAGCAGACAAGCAAGCAAACAAACAAATTAACCAAATGACTACTTGGGCCATCATGTGCTGGTACATGTAAGCAAAACTTTTTTTTTTTTTTTTTTTTTTTTGAGGAAAAGGAAGTTTTATTGCTTTACTAGCAAGGGAGAAACACAGGTACTCCTGTCCCAGAGGCTGTGATTCTGCCCTTCAGCAGGAAGAAGAGGTTTTTAAAGAGGTGAGTCAAAGGCCACATTCCACATGTTCTCTATTGGAACTATAATTCACTTGTTAGTTTAGGAGATAGTCATTTCTGAAGTCTTCTGCTGCCATCCCCAAAGTCTAGAGTACGTCATTCCTAGGGATGTGTACTCAAGGACAGATAAATCTGACTAAAATGGGGGAAAAAGGTAATTCTGTTTCCCCTGAGATCAGGGAAGGAGAGAGAATATGGAGGAGCCGGGAGAAAAAGAAGAGAAAGAAACATGTCCGTTTTAAAAATAAGTTGCTGTGGCAGAGCATTATGGACTATGTTCAAAGCATAAAGAGGACCACTGTTACATTTCCCCACTATCAATTTCCACATTCCATTTTCTATGGAAAAAATGGACAATGATATCTCCAAGCTGCTTCCTGCTGAAAGAGGGTGAAGTTTGGGGAAGCAACTCAAAGCCCTTCTTCTCAATCAGGTGGGACATGGACAGTTAAGGATATTCAGCATCAGAACATTTCAGAGATCCACAGTGGCAGATGGCAGATGACTGGAAGGGGCATACAAGAGCAGGGATCATGCCAAGACAACAATAAAGAATATAGAAAAACATTACATTTTTGTAAACAATTAGCACAAAATCAATTAGTATTTCAGTCAGTCTCTGAAAACCAGAAGACAGTTACTCATAATCATATCAGTGAAAAGCAGATCAACTTTATCAATGTTTGAGGTTAGGAAGATTTGTAGATCAGGCTCAAATTAACTCAGGACAAACTTGCAACTCTACAGTCCATTGTGATCATTATTATTAGACTCCCACACAAGAACACTTAATTCATATCCTCCACTTTTACTTACTTTTGGTAGGGCTAACACAAGTTTACATCTTAAGTTACATTTCTAAAATAATTGTTTTTCTTTCTAAATGTTCATGTAGGGCTGTGCTTAGGCTATATTCTCCTGCCAGATGTTTAAGATCAAGTTGGTCAAAACTGACCTTGTTCCTATCTACTCTTAAGAGTCAGCTGAGATTCCTCAGATATCACTCTTGGGGACACATGGGAAGCCTCTTTGGTCCTTTTGCATTTCCCTACTTAGGGGTGCCATCTGCCAGAATGGGTCAGAGTCCTGCTGACCATACGTGGCTTCTCTGGAACGCATCAAGAACACTTCCATCTCCAATGACCCTCCTTTTTGCAGAATGTGCACTGGTTGGCTTCCTGTCCTCTAGGGTCCTCTCAATCTCCCTGATCAGCATGTCCAGTGACTCACCAGAGGTTCAGAGCCTATAAAGGGGTCTCATCATTTTCTGTGTCCTGGCTGGCCTAAGAGGACAAGGGCCAAATGCTGGCTGCTTTTTTCCTGGGCCCTTTCACTTTCTTAACTTTGGTCTCCAAGTTTTTGGTTTTTAAACATCCAGCAGGCCAGTTTTGCCAGTATAAAAGTGGGAGTAACAGGTTATAACTTAAGTATCTATAATTTTACAGTACTCCTTTCATTTAATTGGGGTATTAGTACTGGAAGTCAGCATTTTATCCTACCTGTCCTATAGGTGATGGCTTAATATCTCAAATAGCTCAGGTTGTTTTATTAGAAGCAGTACTGCAGGAAGTATCCATGGCTTGTATGAGAACCAGGCATAGTTGAGCCATTAACCAGGGGAATCTGGCCTCAAGAACTTACAGTTATTGATAATTGTTCGAGAACACCTGAGTCATGTAGTTATCCTATGTTGACTCACTGCTAAAGTTCAAATACAAGCACTGGGTGTGGGAGTGACCTGCTAGAGTCAAATGCTTGCTTTTCTCCACCCTCCATCTGTTTTTCATGAAGAAGCTCCTACTGGTCCCTTTAGAACTGTACCAATATAAATAAAGCAAGTGCAGGCTTCTTCTTTTGTTAGAGTCAGACCCTTCTGGATGGCTCAGTCAGTCATGCCCCTGCTCTTAAGATAATTCTGTCTTCTGTCATTATTTCTGATATATAAATTTCATACTTTTATTTTGCAGCCAATCTATCCCTCCTACAGGAACCCTTTCCCTCACCCACAAGGCAAGAATTATAAAGTTTACAAGGAAAATACAAAATGAAATTAACAGGGCAAAAACATATTCAGTTTATGTAATAGCTATGAATCAAGCGAAATAATTGTTATAATCTTAAATCTTTACTTAGTTATGAACTATATACCCTGTTTATTTTGAGGTCACAGTTATCTTTACAACAAAATTTGATCTTTTAAACACAACTCTAAATGAGCTCAAGTCTAGCCTATTATGGAGCCATTCTAATATGGAGTAAGATGGGAGGAAAAGCCTTATCTCAGGTAAGGTGGGACTCTTGACAAATAACACAATAAAACATTACATCGGAAACGTGAATCAAACAAAGGCTAAGAGAGCTTTGAACTTTCCTTTTGTGGAAAAAGTGGCAAAATGCTATCATGTTTTATAATGTCACCTTTAAACAGATTGGGCTCTCCTTATCTCCTTCCAAAATATATATTTAAATTCCTATTCTGGAGTGAAAAGTAACAGAAAATTATTATATAACTTATTGACAACAGGTTACTGTATCCAGTAAAATGTCAAATGACATGAATAAATGCCAACCAAATTTGTTATTTCTATGCAATTCTGAGAATATTGCTACAGATAATTTTAGTTTGGAGAAGACCAGTTTGGTAAAGTTCTCCCCCCTAAACTTTACATTTAACTAAGTTTAACTTTTTAACTGGTGTATGGTAACAATAATCACAGGTCTACAAGAGTTAGCAGTACTAGCAAAAAATCAAAGGATAGCCTTAAATCTCTATATACATTTAGGAAACAGTGTTAATGACTTAGTCAAAGCAAACAGATACATTACAGGTTTTCAAATGGTAGTGTGGCCCTTCTATGTCAGATACCATGTATGAAAAAGAGCACTTATTGGTTATTTTGCCAGTAAACTTACATAAACTTTCATTTTATAAACTTTTATATAACAATTAGATAAGGGTTAAACAGAGTTCTCAAATGCATACATATACCAAATCACTTATATTTATGGTATCAACTATATTGTAATAACCTAAAATAAGTTGTTTGTTTAACCAGTTACAAAGTAATCACTTAAAAGACTTGAAAACAGGTATAAACCCTAATTCCTTTAAGACTTTGTGCCTGACTGTTCAGATTACTTATCATGTAACTGCATAAGTGCCTGTACATACAGAATCTCTTTTATATACTTTACCTCTGAGAGAACAACTCCAACTTTCAGATTGTGTAATAATTCAGAAAAACCACTCAAAGGCCAGTTTGTGTTATAGTAAACCACCTTTCTCTTAGACATGCTTATACCTATAGGTGACCCACTGAACCAAGATCTCTTTGCTCAAGAGACCTCCAATGCAGCATGGCCCATGTCTTAAAGGGCCAGTAGCAGACATATAAAGCAGACTAGGATCACTGAAACCAAGGCTGACAGACAGGAATCTTTAAAACAACCTTTAAAACATACAAATTTCTTCCACTTACTTTACCTTTGACATACTAACTCCAAGTGCAAGATTGTATAATAATCCAGAAAGCTATTCAAAAGCCAGATCATTACAGTAAAATGTTATCTTAGACAGGCCCCCTTTCTTCAAGTCACTTTACCTCTGACAGACCAATTTCAGGTTGGAAAGAGAGAGAAACAGAGAGAGAGAGGGAGAGAGAGAACACCAGAGAGGAGCCCCAAAACCATGGTTGACAGACCAGAACCTTTAAATTGAACTGCCAAGATCTTTCCCAAAAGACTACATTTAGGATAAGTACAGCATTGGCCATGTCTTAAAAGGGGCATTAACAAATACAAACAAAACAAAAACACAGTCAAACAACAAGAAGAAATTCCCAAACCCAATGTCAACAAACAGATGAGAACATAGAATAGACAAGAATGGAGTAAATATCCCCAGGTTCTTGAATCCTGCTTAACCATGAATCCTATACCAGAGATGCCACAAATGTCCCCATAAAGAGACACAAGATGTTTTCACCAAAAGGGAACCAGATGTGTAGAATCAAGGGTCTTGAAGTGTACACTGGGGGACATACCAGATGGCCAAGAGTGTTGCAACTTTCCTGAGTTCAGTTTCCTTTTTCTCAAAGTGAACCACAATGGAGCAACCTGTACCATTCAGGAAGAAAGGGCAGGAGTTTCTCAAAGCAAAGTTAGCTTTGTCAGCTGCTGGGACAATCCCTCAGACCCTCCCTTTACTCACAGGAATAACTCCTCCAATTTGACATGAGTCAAACTCACTTTTCTGCTAACTCTCCTGCAGTTGACTCTCAACAAGTTCACCAGCACCTTGTATCCTCAGCATGGAAGTGGGGTTCCTTGGAGAGTCAGGCCTACCCAAGAAAGTTAATGGGGGCTGCTTTTAAGTTCCATCCATGGTACCAAATTTGTCACTGAAAGCTCAGTCCTTGTCCCTGACGCCAATCCACTAATGAGGACATGATTTTGAGAAAAAGGAAAAAGCAGTTTTATTGCTTTGCTAGCAAAGGAGAAACACAGGGGACTCCTGTTCCAGAGGCTGTGATTCTCAGCAGTACTTTTTATTCAGTAACATACATAGAAAAATAAAATTTCTTAACAATTTTGCTGTGTTGGGAATGTGTCTATAAGCAAAAATATAAAATAAATCACCTTGGTTCAATGCCCTTTCTGCTATAAAATTTAATATCAAATGATTAAAAAGTCAGCACACATTTGATTTTGTTCACAAACAATACAACTGTAGTTAAAATAGGCAAATCACCAGATCAACTTTTTTTCTCATAAGGTATATGTGATTACTTTTAGTTTTATTGAGGCACAATTGATATATAATAAAATTAATCCCTATCAGAATATGATTTTATGGCTTTTTTTTTTCCCTTTAGGGAGCTGGGGATTGAACCCAGGGCCTTGTGCTTGCAAGGCAAATATTCTACCAGCTGAGCTATATCCCTAATCTCTGATTTTATGACTTTTAACAAAGGAACAAAACACATATTCAGGATTACAACCAAGATTGGAATATTTCCATTTTTCCAAAATGTGCCTACTAGACCCTTTCTATTTAATCCATGCTTCCCTCTCCCAGCCAGAGGCAAGAACTGATCCACTCTTTGCTGCTGTCATTTGCTCTTTAAAAATTACATATAATGGCTGTTGATATAGCTCAGCTGGTAGAGTGCTTGCCTCATAGGCACAAGGCTCTGGGTTCAATACCCAGCACCTCAAAAAAAAAATTGCATGTAAGTGGAATTGTACTGTAAGCAGTCTTTAGAATTGGGCATTTTTTTTAACATGCTGTTTTTGAGATTGTGTCTGTCATTACATCTATCAGTTTACATCGTGTTATTGATGAGTACTATTCCATTGAATAGAAATGTCTACTCCATTTTGTTGATCCACTTACCAGTTGATAGACATTCACTTACTACCAGTTCAGGATTATTATGAATAAAGCTGCTATGAACATCCATACACAAGTCTATGTTTAGACGTGTGTCTTCATTTCTCTTGGGTGTGTACCAAAGAGTAGAAAGTCTGTACTGAGTTGTGGTGTATGTTTAACTTTTTAAGAAACTGCATGTCCTTTCCAAGTGGCTATTTTTCAGTACTAGACTGACATAATCCATAGTATTTGAAATTTTTAATTGTATAGATTTACCCTGTATTTCCATAAACAAAATATTAAGCTTTGTTCTGCCTTCTGCAATTATTCTGAGTGTTTCTCTCTCTCTCTGTCTCTCCCTCTCTCTCTCCTCTCTCTCTCTCTCTCTCTCTCTCTCTCTCTCTCTCTCTCTCTCCCTCACTCCCTCCCTCCCTCATAAACATACACACCGGAGTCAAAGAATACTCCTTGAGCATCTCTGCCCTTGAATTGGGGTCTTGGAGTCAGACAGACCAGTGGACAAAACAACTATGTATTGAATTTAGCCAATAAGTGTAATTGACTATTTTCATGTATGTGTTTAACCTCCTTTGCAAAGTCAGCCCCAGAGCACAGAACAAAATCTCCTTCTGGACAAACAAACAAAACCACCACCAACAAAACCACCAACAAGTCTGCATGAACATGAAAGAAGATATGAAGAGGCTTGGTGTTGTCACCTGTAAAGAATACCAGAGAAAGACCTATATTTTCAAGGAGGAAAAAACAAAACAGCAAAAGAATCTTCTCTTAGAAGAAAATACACATTAGATGTGCCTTTTGCCATTTTAGAAAATGTCTGCATACATTTAATTTTTTTTTATTGTAAACAAATGGGATACATGTTGTTTCTCTGTTTGTACATGGCGTAAAGGCATACCATTTGTGAAATCATAAATTTACATAGGATAATTTTGTTTGATTCATTCTGTTATTTTTCCCTTCCTCCCCACCCCTCCCACCCCTCTTTTCCCTCTATACAGTCCTTCCTTCCTCCATTCTTCCCCCCTCCCTAACCCTAACTCTAACCCTAACACTAACCCCTCCCACCCCCCATTATGTGTCATCATCCACTTATTAGCAATATCATTTGTCATTTGGTTTTTTGAGATTGGCTTATCTCACTTAGCATGATATTCTCCAGTTTCATCCATTTGCCTGCAAATGCCATAATTTTATCATTCTTTATGGCTGAGTTATATTCCATTGTATATATATGCCACAGTTTCTTTATCCATTCATCAATTCAAGGACACCTAGGTTGGTTCCACAATCTGGCTATGGTGAATTGAGCAGCTATGAACATTGATGTGGCTGTATCTCTGCAGTATGCTGATTTTAAGTCCTTTGGGTATAGGCCAAGGAGTGGGATAGCTGGGTCAAATGGTGGTTCCATTCCAAGTTTTCTAAGGAATCTGCATACTGCTTACCAGAGTGGTTGCACTAATTTGTAGCCCCACCAGCAATGTATGAGTGTACCTTTCTCCCCACATCCTCGCAAACACCTGTTGTTGTTGTATTCTTGATAACCACCATTCTAATTGGGGTGAGATGGAATCTTAGGGTAGTTTTGATTTGCATTTCTCTTATTACTAGAGATGTTGAACATTTTTTCCATATGTTTGTTGATTGCTTGTAGATCTTCTTCTGTGAAGTGTCTATTCATTTCCTTACCCATTTGTCGATTGGCTTATTTGCATTCTTGGTGTAGAGTTTTTTGAGTTCTTTATAGATTCTGGAGATTAGTGCTCTATCTTAAGTATGAGTGGCAAAGATTTTCTCCCACTCTGTAGGCTCTTTCTTCGCATTGCTGATAGTTTCCTTTGCTGAGAGAAAGCTTTTAAGTTTGAATCTATCCCAGTTATTGATTCTTGCTTTTATTTCTTGTGCTACGGGAGTCCTGTTGAGGAAGTCTAGTCGTAAGCCGACATGTTGGAGCTCTGGACCTACTTTTTCTTCTATAATCTGCAGGGTCTCTGGCCTGATTCCAAGGTCCTTAATGCATTTTGAGTTTAGTTTCGTGCATGGTGAGAGATATGGGTTTAGTTTCATTCTGTTGCATATGGATTTCCAATTCTCCCAGCACCATTTGTTGAAGAGGCTATCTTTTCTCCATTGAATATTTTTGGCACCTTTGTCTAGTATGAGAAAATTGTATTTATTTGGGTTTGTGTCCGTGTCCTCTATTCTGTACCATTGATCTACCTGTCTATTTTGGTACCAATACCATGCCGTTTTTGTTACTATTGCTTTGTAGTAGAGTTGAAGATCTGGTTTTGCGATACCCCCTGCTTCACTCTTTCTGCTAAGGATTGCTTTAGCTATTCTGTGTTTCTTATTCTTCCAGATGAATTTCATAATTGCTTGCTCTGTTTCTGTAAGGTAACATCATTGGGATTTTAATTGGAATTGCATTGAATCTGTATAGCACTTTTGGTAGTATGGCCATTTGACAATATTAATTCTTCCTATCCAAGAACATGGGAGGTCTTTCCATCTTCTAAGGTTTCTTGAATTTCTTTCTTTAGTGTTCTGTAGTTCTCATTGTAGAGGTCTTTCACCTCTTTTGTGAGATTGATTCCCAAGTATTTTATTTTTTTCGAGGCTATTGTGAATGGGGTAGTTTCCTAATTATTCTTTCCAAAGATTCATCACTTATGTATAAAAATTCATTGGATTTATGAGCATTGATCTTGCAACCTGCTACTTTACTGAATTCACTTATGAGTTCTAAAAGTTTTCTGGTGGAATTTCCTGGTTCCTCTAAGTATATAATCATATCATCAGCAAATAGGAATACTTTGAGTTCTTCTTTTCCTATTCGTATCCCTTTAATTTCTTTGGTCTGTCTAATTGCTCAGGCTAGAGTTTCAAGGACAATATTGAATAGAAGTGGTGAAAGAGGGCATCCCTGTCTTGTTCCAGGTTTTAGGGGGAATGCTTTCAGTTTTTTCACCATTTAGAATGATATTGGCCATGGGCTTAGCATAGATGGCCTTTACAATGTTAAAGAATGTTCCCACTATCCCTATTTTTTCTAGTGTTTTGAGCATGAAGGGGTGCTATATTTTATCATGCTTTTTCTGCATCTATTGAAATAATCATGTGATTCTTGACTTTAAGTCTATTGATATGGTGAATTACATTTATTGATTTCCTGATGTTGAACCAACCTTGCATCCCTGGGATGAAACCCACTTGATCATGGTGCACTATCTTTTTAATATGTTTTTGTATGCGATTTGCTAAAATTTTGTTGAGAATTTTTGTGTCGATGTTCATTAAGGATATTGGTCTGAAATTTTCTTTCCTCAATGTGTCTCTGTCTGGTTTAGGTATCAGGGTAATATTGGCTTCATAGAATGAGTTTGGGAGGGTTCCCTCCTCTTCTATTTTATGGAATACTTTGAGAAGTATTGGAATGAGCTCTTCTTTAAAGGTTTTGTAGAACATGGCTGAGAACCCATCAGGTCCTGGACTTTTCTTTGTTGGTAGGCTTTTGATGACTTCTTCTATTTCATTACTTGAAATTGGTCTATTTAAATTGTGTATGTCCTCCTCATTCAGTTTAGGCAATTCATATGTCTCTAGAAACCTGTTGATGTCTTCAAAATTATCTATTTTGTTGGAGTGTAGATTTTCAAAATAGTTTCTAATTATGTTTTGTATTTCAATCATGTCTGTTGTGATATTTCCTTGTTCATTCCGAATTTTAGTGATTTGGGTTTTCTCTCGTCTTCTCTTTGTTAGTGTGGCTAAAGGTTTATCAATTTTGTTTATTTTTTCGAAGAACCAACTATTTATTTTGTCAATTTTTTGTATTTTTTCTTTTGTTTCAATTTCGTTGATTTCAGCTCTGAGTTTAACTATTTCCTGTCTTCTACTACTTTTGGTGTTGGTCTGTTCTTCTTTTTCTAGGGCTTTGAGCTGTAGTGTTAGGTTGTTTATTTGTTAAATTTTACTTCTTTTATTAAATGCGCTCCATGAAATAAATTTTCCTCTAAGTACTGCTTTCATAGTGTCCCAGACATTTTGATATGATGTTTCTTTGTTCTCATTTACCTCTAAGAATTTTTTAATTTCCTTCCTAATATCTTCTGTTATCCATTCATCATATAATAGCCTATTGTTTAATCTCCAGGTGTTGGAGTAGTTTCTGTTTTTTACTCTTTCATTTATTTCTAACTTCAATCCATTATGATCTGATAGAATACAAGGTAGTGTCCCTATCTTCTTGTATTTGCTAACATTAGCTTTGTGGCATAATATATGGTCTATTTTAAGAGAAGGATCCATGTGCTGCTGAGAAGAAAGTGTATTTGCTCTTGGTTGGATGGTATATTCTACAAATGTCTGTTAAGTCTAAATTATTGATTGTGTTATTGAGATCTATGGTTTCTTTGTTCAATTTTTGTTTGGAAGATCTGTCCAGTGGTGAGAATGGCGTGTTAAAATCACCTAGTATTACTGAGTTATGGTCTATTTGGTTTCTGAAATTGAGAAGGATTTGTTTAACATACATGGATGAGCCACTGTTTGGGGCATAGATGTTTATGATTGTTATATCTTGCTGATTAATACTTGCCTTATGCAGTATGAAATGTCCTTCTTTATCCCTTCTGACTAACATTGGCTTGAAGTCCACATTATCTGAAATGAGGATGGATACTCCAGCTTTTTTACTGAGTCCATGTGCATGGTATGTTTTTCCCCATTTTTTCACCTTTAGTCTATGGGTATCTCTTTCTATGAGGTGAGTCTCTTGCAGGCAACATATTGTTGGATCTTTCTTTTTAATCCTATCTGCCAGTCTATGTCTTTTGATTGATGAATTCAAGCCATTAACATTCAGGGTTATTATTGAGATATGATTTGTATTCCCGATCATTTGGTTCATTTTTTTTTAATTTTATTTGTTTTTTTATTTTCTTGACACAACTTGGTTCCTCCTATATTTGACAATTCCTTTAGGATAATTCCTACCTTTGCTGATTTGCTTCTTTGTTTTTTATCTCTTCCTCATGGAATTTTTTGCTGAGAATGTTCTGTAATGCTGGCTTTCTTTTTGTAAATTCTTTTAGCTTTTGTTTATCATGGAAGGATTTAATTTCGTCGTCAAATTTGAAGGTAAGTTTTGCTGGGTATAAGATTCTTGGTTGGCATCCATTTTCTTTCAGAGCTTGAAAAATTTTGTTCCAGGCCCTTCTAGCTTTTAGGGTCTGGATTGAAAAATCTGCTGATATCTGTATTGGTTTCCCCCTGAATGTAATTTGGTTCTTTTCTCTCACAGCCTTTAAAATTCTGTCTTTATTTTGTATGTTAGGTATTTTCATTATAATGTGCCTTGGTGTGGGTCTGTTGTAATTTTGTGTATTTGGAGTCCTATACGCCTCTTGAACTTGATTTTCCATTTCATTCTTCAGATTTGGGAAATTTTCTGATATTATTTCATTGAATAGATTGTTCATTCCTCTTGTTTATTTCTCTAAGCCTTCCTCAATCCCAATAATTCTTAAATTTGGCCTTTTCATGATATCCCATAGTTCTTGGAGATTCTGTTCATAATTTCTTACCATCTTCTCTGTTTGTTCAACTTTGTTTTCAAAGTTAAATATTTTTTCTTCAATATCTGAGGTTCTTTTTTCCAGGTGTTCTATCCTATTGGTTATGCTTTCTATGGAGTTCTTAATTTGGTTTATTGTTTCCTTCATTTCAAGGATTTCTGTTTGGTTTTTTTTCAATATCTCTAACTTTTTATTGAAATGATCTTTTGCTTCCTGTATTTGCTCTTTTAACTGTCGATTGGTGTGATCATTCAATGCCTGCATTTGCTCTCTCATCTCATTCAATGCCTGCATTTGCTCTTTCATCTCATCGTTTGCTTCCCTGATCATTTTAATTATGTACATTCTGAACTCCCTTTCTGTCATTTCTTCTGCCATGGTGTCATTGGATTTTATTGATGTAACATCTAGATTTGTTTGGGGCATTTTCTTCCCTTGTTTTCTCATATTGTTCAGGTATCAGTGGACCACTAAGATATTGCAGCTTTCCTCAATTGACTTATAATGTCCCTGGAGATTTCTAGTATATCCCCTCTTATCCTTCAGTATCCTGAAGTCTTGGAGGAAGTTGATAATGCGGTGCTCCATAAGGAAGCTGCCTCTCTAGGGGTGGTGGCCTTCAAGTGGGGTGCATTTCATGCTAGTGGGCAGAGGTGCCTCCACTTGTTGACCAAGGGTCATCCAAAGGGGAACTAGGCTGCGGGCTAGGCAAGGCCTGTTTGGGCCTGTGTCTCTGGTTTTACCGTCCTTGTGGGAAAACTGGCAGGGAAGACTCACCCGATGGGCGGTCTCGCTGGTCAGTTCCCCTCCTATAGGTTCCCCTCAATCCACAACTACCGCCTGGGCTGGTCTGCCTTCCTCTGCAACGTTCCCAGGGCCCGGACCTACCTCCTGTGCCTGGGCACCTCATCCTTCGCAGATGAGTCTCCTTAGGCTGCCTCTCCTCAGAGAATCTGCCCACAGTCCTGGAACCTTCGCTCCGCCCCTAGGCGTGTCTCTGTGCAGCTCTTCCACCAAGAAGCCTCCTAGGTCCTTGGACTCTGCTCTGCACCTAATCGCCTGGCTATTCGGCCTCTCCTCTGAGCAGCCACCTGGAGCCGCGTACAGTCGCTCCGAGTCCCAGTGACCCGCCACATGCCTCTTCCTCCAGACAGCCTCCTGGTGTTCCAGTGCAGTCACTAGGAGTCTAAGCAACTCACTGCGCACCTCCTCCTCCCACCAACCACCCATAGCCCTGGTACAGTCACTCCGAGTCCACGTGACCCACCCTGTTCCTTCTCCTCCTTCGGGCAGCCCCCCTGGTGTTCTGGAGTGGTCGCTCTGAGTCTAAGCAACCCACCGCACGCCTCCTCCGGGCAGCCACCCGGAACTCTGGTGCAGCCACTCTGAGACCAAGCAACCCACCGCGCTCCCCCTCCTACTCCTCCGAGCAGACCCTGGTGTTCAGGAGTGGTTGCTCTGAGTCCAAACAGCTCACCACGCAGCTCCTCCTCTGGGCAGCCACCCAGAGCCCCAGTGGTTGCTCCGAGTCCAAGCACTGTGCTGAGCGGCCTCCTCTATGATGCTCCCAGTTGTCCGATTCACTGCTCCAGCGGGGAGAGGGGTGTCTCGTTGGGCAACTGTACTTCACAAAGTTCCCTGCATTCCGGGACTACCGCCCCATCCGGGATGCCTCCCCAACAAGAGAGACTCACCCGGTGGCTTTACGTTGGTCCCAAGTCTCTCACTATCTCCTCTTTTGAATCCTGAGTCCTGGAGCAACATGAAATGCAGCCAACCTCTAGTCCGCCATCTTGAAACCCCATACATTTAATTTTCAGCCCTCAGTGGAACCTTGCTAATAGGATCTTCAGGAAGATGGGGTGGAGAAGGTGTACAGACAAGCAATCCCTCCAAAGCATTCATTGAGGATGTATTCCTTATGTTTCAAATAATGCTTGTTACTTTACATAATAATAAATAAGAGTTTCAATCATAGTTCTTTATGAGGTTACTGTTGTCCCTTATAATAAGAAGGGTTTAATTGGAGAAAAAGCGTACCAAGGAGAGATAAAAGTTAAATATCTGCAAACTTGTAAGAGCTCTTCAAAGCTTTCTTTTCAATCAATCTGCAAAGTTGAACTGTTATACCCTAAAATATAGAACTCTATGGGGATAACAGAGAAGGAAAGCAAAATTTTAAAGAAATAGCAAAATTGACACCCTGTCTCATTCTCCAGCTTCACTTATACTGATCTTTATCCTAGTTAGTCTAAGAAGGATAATTGCTGTGTGTCTTTTAAAAAACTCAGTTTTCCCTAAGCCAATATAGTAATATATGTTAATAAAATTTGCTTTGTTAATAAGGCGATTCAGGTTTGCCCTCAAATATCAGTATTTATCCAGTAGCAAAATGATGCCTGACTTTTCTGATTTCATATTTTTTCTTTTACCATTTCTTCTTTAATTATCATATTATTATATTATTTTATTTGCTTTGAAATTTTATTTTATTGTGAACAAATGGGATACATCTCATTTCTCTGTTTGTACATGAAGTGGAGGCATACCATTTGTAATCATACATTTACATAGAGTAATGGTGTTTGATACATTCTGTTATTTTTTCCTCCCCCCCACCCCTCTTTTCCCTCTATACAGTCCCTCCTTCCTCCATTCTTGCCCCCCTCTCACCCCCCATTATGTCTCATCTGCTTATCAGCGAGATCATTTGACCTTTGGTTTTTTGAGATTGGCTTATCTCACTTAGCATGATATTCTCCAATTTCATCCATTTGCCTACAAATGCCATAATTTTATTATTGTTTATGGCGGAGTAATATTTCATTGTATATATATGCCACAGTTTCTTTATCCATTCATCAATTCAAGGACATCTAGGTTGGTTCCACAATCAGACTATTGTGAACTGAGCAGCTATGAACATTGATGTGGCTGTATCTCTGTAGTATGCTGATTTTAAGTCCTTTGGGTATAGGCCAAGGAGTGGGATAGCTGGGTCAAATGGTGGTTCCATTCCAAGTTTTCTAAGGAATCTGCATACTGCTTTCCAGAGTGGCTGCACTAATTTTCATCCCCACCAGCAATGTATGAGTGCACCTTTTCCCCACATCCTCTCCAACACCTATTGTTGCTTGTATTCTTGATAATCGCCATTCTAATTGGGGTGAGATGGAATGTTAGGGTAGTTTTGATTTGCATTTCTCTTATTACTAGAGATGTTGAACATTTTTTCATATATCTGTTGATTACTTGTAGATCTTCTGTGAAGTGACTGTTCATTTCCTTAGCCCATTCGTTGATTGGGTTATTTGTACTCTTGGTGTAGAGTTTTTTGAGTTCTTTATATATTCTGGAAATTAGTGCTCTATCTGAAGTATGAGTGGCAAAGATTTTCTCCCACTCTGTAGGCTCTCTCTTCTGATTTCATATTTTAAAAATGAAATATGCAGGTAAAATTTAGTTAGCTTTTTGTCTCTGTGACCAAAACAAAACAAAAACGACTTAGAAAATGAAACACTTCTCTGGGGCTAACAATTCCAGAGGTCTCAATTCCTTGAAGGCTGACTCTGCCTAAGATGAGGTAGTCCACCATGGGGCAAGAGCCCAGTGGAGGAAAGCTGCTCAGTTCAGGCCAACAAAGAAGTAGAAACCTTGAGTGTACACATGATGAGGTCTTTCGATGCCACAAAGTTATTACAGACTTTAAGACTCCAAAAGACCTCTGAAGTATCCCACAGATTTTAGTTACTAAACAAGTACACATCAGTCTCCACAACCCACTAAAGCAAAAGACCTTCCAGAGTCCTTTCTTATTCTTATTACCAAAGTGGAAAGGCTCTGGAGGTTGAAAAATGAGATGACCACTGGGGGTTTATGGCCAGGTGTGACTGGGTCATTTCTTGCTCTGATCTCACCAGGGGCCATTGTGAGGGAATTTCAAACATCAGGTACATAAACAAGTGACTTCATCTGGGTTTTTGTCCACAAGTACAGGAAGCTCTTGGTGGAGACCATATGCCCTGCAGCCTCCACACTCAATAGCTCTCCTGGTTGCAGCTAAAGATTGTGGACAGTGAACACATGGGATTTGGGGAGTGGAGATGTGAAATCTCAGGGATGCCACTTACATAAAAGCTAGTGCACCCATCTGGAATTCCTCTTATCTTTGGGTTCTGCTGACACTGAATTTTATAAAGTGAAGTGCACACAAAAAGTAAAAAACACTCAGGTTCAGACAGGAAGCTTTGTGTACCCTCCAGCCTTGCCTGTCTGCAGATCTGGGACTCCCAGTTTCTTCCTGCCCTTTCCTTTAGTGGTCAGAAATCGCTGCCTTCAAAAAACAAAAAGGTGTGCCATGTGTCATTTTAATCGTCTACCCCTTTTCATCTTGAGCCAAGAAAACAATTTTAAAGTAAAAGTACTGCATGATGCTGTTTTAACCATATGTATTATTTGTGTCGAGAGATGGAAGAATAAGTATTATCATGTTCATATAACAGATTTTCTCGAATTAAATTTATCCAGAAAGTTGCGCTCAATATGTAAAATACAGTTTCGGGAATTTTGGTTTTTGTAGTATTTTGATAATTATTTGGGATGGAACCATTCTAAGTAACTCCAAGTGGTGCCATTCAATTTTTAAAATCTTTAGTCTTAGGCACTCAGGCTCATCAGTTTCTGGCAGGGCACACAAGATGTACCACCTCTGGAACTCAGGCCCTGGTGTATACACCTGCTGAACCAGGACACATCTCTGCTTCTCATGGGTCACTCTGAGTTGCTTTGATGTCCAGCTTGTAGAGATTCAGGGTGTCTTTGGAATCCTGGCTTTCCACATAGTGACCTCTTTAACTCCCCACTGCCAATGGGTCTCAAGTCCCAAGATCTCTGTGTCCTGAGCCAAGGTTCTGACTCCCACCCACCTATTTTCTGAAGACCCTTGATGAGACTAAGGAAGAGTCCCTCACAGGAGTCTTTAGGCCCAAACAACAATCTCAAACAATTTGAATCAACAGGAAACTTCTGTTTTTCCCCCGGCTCTCAGTCTTCCAGAAAACTGTTGCCCTCTGGAAGAAGCAGTAAGGCCAGTGGACGAGAATCTAAGGAGAAGGAATACTGTGGGGTAGATGGAAGTTTGGTGAGGGTCAGCATGCTTGCTCAGTTCCAGCCTATTATTCTGTGCCAAACTGCTTTACCCTGAATAGAGCATGGGTTCTGTTGATGTCGAGATCATCAGGAAGGTTCCCTGCCACTAGTCCAACCAATGCCAAGGGTTTCTCTCTCAAAATTGGCATAATCCATGATAAGCACTGAATTCAGGAAAGGAGGTAGAGTGTTCTTGCTACCACATTGCTAGCACATTCCAGGCATGATGGGGAGGCTAGAGATCCGATTTCTTACAAAAAGTGAATAACATACGTCAATGAAAGTGAGGGCCAAAGGGTGATGAAGTGAATTAAGATCAGATTGCTACCAGTGAATGAATGTTTTTGGTGCTTTTGTTGAGGATGAGATAACTTTATTTAAGTGGGTTTCCCTCTGTCTTCTATTCTGTACCAAAACAGACGTGGTCTATGTGTCTGTTTTGTGCCAATACCATGCCATTTTTGATATTATGGCTCTGCAGTATAGTTTAAGTTCTGGTATTGTGGTGCCTTCTTCTTCACTGTACTTGCTCAGGATTGCTTTGGCTCTTCTGGGCCTCTTATTTTTCCAAATGAATTTCATGACTGCTTTTTCTGTTTCTAAAGAATGTCATTGAGGAGATCCAAGATGGCAGACTAGAGGGAGGCTGCGTTCCTTGTCGCTCCGTAATGCCGGTTTCAAGCAGAGGATATCTGTTTCTCCGTGACGCAGTTTTTGCTGCTGATCGATCCCCTGGTGTTTACCCATTTTTCTGCTGTGATCACCTGCAGTCTGCCAGCATATCAACGCCTTTTTTGAGAGCAGATTGCTCACTGTCAGACGTCTATCATCCGCCATTTGCCTGCCTCTCGCCTGTCCATTGCCTGCCTTACACCTATCCATCACCCAACGCTCGAGGTTCACCTCCTGATCATCCGACAACAGTCAGTAAACTGATCGCCGACCACCAGTGGAGCACCAGCTGCCTGCTGCTGCCTGGAAGTTCACTGTTACAGTACCTGCAGGTTTCATTACACGCAGCTGCTGCCATTTTGAGACAACAGCCAGGCCCTGTAGGACCCCTGGCCGGACTGACTGAGCCCTGTCTCCAGGATACCTCAGCCCAACCGGTCACTCCCTGCCTCTGGGGCCCTCACATTGACTGACTGCTCCCTGCGACCAGGACCCCCTGAACAACTGACTGCGCCCTAGCACCGGGACCGCAGACCGACTGATTGCACCCGGCCTCCAGGATCCCACAACCACACTAAACACACCGGACCCCTGCCGGACCAACCACATTCCGTCTCCAGGACCTCCAGCTGACCACGTCCACCCCTGAGCTCCCCATTTGCCAACACATTTTGAAGCCAGAGCGGCCATCTTGGATAATCCTGGAAGCCGGAGCTCCAATGTTTGGGTGGGACAAATCCCATCCTGCAACACCTGCTGGAGGCTTGAAGCTCATTGTCAGGTACCTCTCATGCATCAGGCTACTGAACACTGGGAGGTTTCATTAGTATATGACTGTTATACTGTAGAATTTCTTTTTCCTCCTTTTTAAAAAATTTAAGTTTTTATTTCTTTACTTTTCTTGCTCTCTTTTCCTTTTGTTTACCTGTTTCCTCAGAGTCTCTTTCTCCCTTTTTTGCATGCTAAGATCAGATTTCTTTTGATTACACTCTCACCCTTTCTATTTTCTAGAACTTCTGTATATTCTTTCTTATCCCATTAACAGCCACATTCTACATCCCTCTGCATCCTCTTTGTCCTCCATTAAAAACTGCAGACCTTATTGCAAACCTGTTTGTTTTACCAAAGATAATATTTGAACTCATTTTGTTTATTATGACAATTTTGTTATTGTCCCCATAGGGGCTATTTGGTCTAGGATTGCATAGCATCTGATTTGGGCACTGCTAATATTGATCTCCCCTTAAAGAAAGGGTTTTGGAAACTTATAGGGCCACTATAAGCCTATAGGGGGAAATCTGCAATACCTCAGATCTGCACTGCAAGAGGGGAAGATACATGAACAACATGAAAAAACAAGGGAAGAAAATGATCCAAACAAATCGAGATTCTATAGTAATAGAATCCAATGACAGCATGGTAGAAGAAATGTCAGAAAAGGACTTCAGATTATACATGATTAAGATGATTTGCGAAGCAAAGGATGAGATAAGAAAGCAAATGCAGGCAATGAATGATAATACCAATAAGCTGAAAGAGCACCTGCAGGAAGCAAAAGATCATTTCAACAAAGAGATAGAGATTCTAAAAAAAAAAAAACCAAACAGAAATCCTTGAAATGAAGGAGACAATAAACCAAATAAAAAACTCAATGGAAAGCATCACCAAAAGACTAGACCACTTGGAAGACAGAACCTCCGACAATGAAGACAAAATATTTAATCTTGAAAATAAAGTTGCCCAAACAGAAAGATGGTAAGAAATCATGAACAGAATCTCTAAGAACTATGGGACATCATGAAAAGACCAAATTGAAGAATTATTGGGATTGAGGAAGGCACAGAGATACAAACCAAAGGAATGAACAACCTATTCAATGAAATAATATCAGAAAATTTCCCAAACCTGAAGAATGAAATAGAAAATCAAATACAAGAGGCTTACAGAACACCAAATGCACAAAATCACAACAGGTCCACACTAAGGCACATTATAATAAAAATGCCTAACTTTCAAAATAAAGATAGGATTTTAAAGGCTGCGAGAGAAAAGCATCAGATTACGTAAAGGGGGAGACCAATACGGATAGCAGCTGACTTCTCAACCAAGACTCTAAAAGCTAGAAGGGCCTGGAACAACATATTTCAAGCTCTGAAAGAACATGGTTGCCAACCAAGAATCCTATACCCAGCAAAACTAACCTTCAGATTTGAAGATGAAATAAAATCCTTCCATGATAAACAAAAGTTAAAAGAATACACAAATAGAAAGCCTGCACTACAGAATGTTCTCAACAAAATATTCCATGAGGAGGAAATGAAAAACAACAATGTAGGTCAGCAAAGGGAGGAACTATCTTAGAGAAAAACCACTCAAAGGAGAAACCAAGCCAACTTAAAAACCAAAAATAAGCCAAATGACTGGGAAAACAAATCACATCTCAATAATAACCCTCAGTGTTAATGGCCTAAACTCATCAATCAAAAGACATAGACTGGCAGAATAGATTAAAAAGAAAGACCCAACAATATGCTGCCTGCAAGAGACTCATCTCATAGAAAAAGACATACACAGACTAAAGGTGAAAGGATGGGAAAGAACCTACCATGCACATGGACTCAGTAAAAAAGCAGGGGTTTCCATCCTTATATCAGATAAAGTGGACTTCAAGCCAAAGTTAGTCAGAAGGGATAAAGAAGGACATTTCATACCATAATAAGGAAGGGAACCATAAATCAGAAAGACATAATAATAGTAAATATTTATGCTCCAAACAATTGTGCATCCCTGTACATCAAACAAATCCTTCTCAATTTCAGGAATCACATAGACCACAACACAATAATTCTGGGTGACTTTAATGCATGCTGTCACCACTAGATAGATCTTCCAAACAAAAATCCAACCAAACAAACCATAGAACTCAATAACACAATCAACAACCTAGACTTAATAGACATATATAGAATATTTCATCCATCAACAAGCAGATTCACTTTCTTCTCAGCAGCACATGGAACCTTCTCGAAAATAGATCATATGTTATGCCACAAAGCAGCCCTTAGGAAATGCAAAAAAATAGAGATACTGCCTTGTGTTCTATCAGAACGTAATGGACTGAGAGTAGAAATCAATACAAAATAAAAAACAGAAATTACTCCAACACCTGGAGACTAAATAATATGCTATTGAATGAAACATGGATAACAAAAAAACATCAGGGAGGAGATTGAAAAACTCTTAGAGGTCAATGAGGACGACGATACAACGTCTCAAAATCTCTGGGACACTATGAAAGTGGTACTAAGAGGAAAATTCATTGCATGGAGCACATTCCAGAAAAGAATGAAAAGTCAACAACTAAATGACCTAACATTACAGCTCAAAGCCCTAGAAAAAGAAGAACAGAATAACAGCAAAAGTAGTAGAAGATAGGAAATAATTAAAATCAGAGCTGAAATCAATGAAATTGAAACAAAAGAAACTATTCAAAAAATTGACAAAACAAAAAGTTGGTTCTTTGAGAAAGTAAACAAAATAGACAAACCCTTAGCCACACTAACAAAGAGAAGGAGAGAGAAGACTCAAATGACTAAAATACATGATGCAAAAGGAAATATCACGACAGGCACCACTGAGATACAGAACATAATGAGAAGCTACTTTGAAAATCTGTATTCCAACAAAATAGAAACTACTGAAGACATTGACAAATTTCTAGAGACATGCTCCTCCCAAACTGAACCAGGAGGACATACATGATTTAAACAGATCAATATCAAGCAATGAAATAGAAGAAGCCATTAAAAATCTACCATCCAAGAAAAGCCCAGGACCAGATGGATTCTCAGCCAAGTTCTACAAGACCTTCAAAGAAGAACTCATTCCAATACTTCTCATAGTATTCCAGGAAATAGAAAAGGAGGGTACCCTACCGAACTCATTTTATGAAGCTAATATCACCCTCATACCCAAACCAGGAAAAGACACATCAAGGAAAGAAAATTTTAGACCAATATCCTTGATGAATATAGATGCAAAGATCCTTAACAAAATATTGGCAAGCCATATCCAAAAACATATTAAGAAAATTGTGCACCACGATCAAGTGGGGTTCATCCCTGGAATGCAAGGATGGTTCAACATTCGTAAATCAATAAACGTAATCCATCATGTCAATAGACTAAAGGATAAGAACCATATGGTTATTTCAATTGACACAGAAAAAGCGTTCGACAAAATACAACACCCCTTCATGCTCAAAACACTAGAAAAAATAGGGATAGTAGGAACATACCTGAACATTGTAAAGGCTATTTATGCTAAGCCCGTGGTCAACATCATTCTTAATGGAGAAAAACTGAAACCATTCCCTTTAAAAATGGGAACAAGACAGGGATGTCCTCTTTCATCACTTCTATTCAATATTGTCCTCGAAACTCTAACCAGAGCAATTAGGCAGACTAAAAAAATTAAAGGGATACAAATAGGAAAAGAGGAACTTAAGCTGTCACTATTTGTGGATGACATGATTCTATATTTAGAGGATCCAAAAATCTCCTCCAGAAAACTTGTAGACCTCATCAATGAATTCAGCAAAATAGTAGGCTATAAAATCAACATGCATAAATCTAAAGCATTTTTATATGCAAGCGACGAAACAGCTGAAAGGGAAATGAGGAAAACAACTCCATTTGCAATAGCCTCAAAAAAAATAAAATACTTGGGAATCGATCTAACCAAAGAGGTAAAAGATCTCTACAATGAAAACTACAAAACATTGAAGAAAGAAATTAAGGAAACCTTAGAAGATGGAAATATCTCCCATGTTCTTGGATAGGAAGAATTAATATTGTCAAAATGGCCATACTACCAAAAGTGCTATTCAATGCAATTCCAATTAAAATCCCAATGACATACCTTAGAAATAGAGCAAGCAATTATGAAATTCATCTGGAAGAATAAGAAACCCAGAAGAGCTAAAGCAGTCCTTAGCAGGAAGAGTGAAGCAGGACGTATTGCAATACCAGACCTTCAACTATACTACAAAGCAATAGTAACAAAAACAGCATGGTATTGGCACCAAAGTTGACAGGTAGATCAATGATACAGAATAGAGGACATGGACACAAACCCAAATAAATACAATTTTCTAATACTAGATAAAGGTGCCAAAAATATGCAATGGAGAAAAGATAGCCTTTTCAACAAATGCTGCTGGGAAAACCAGAAATCCATATGCAACAGAATGAAAATAAACCCCTATCTCTCACCCTGCACAAAAATCAACTCACAATGGATCAAGGACCTTGAAATCAGACCAGAGACCCTGCCTCTTGTAGAAGAAAAAGTAGGTCCAAATCTTCACCTTGTTGGCTTAGGATCAGACTTCCTTAACAGGACTCCCATAGTACAAGAAATAAAAGCAAGAATCAATAACTGGGATAGATTCAAACTAAATAGCTTTCTCTCAGCAAAGGAAACTACCAGCAATGCGAAGAAAGAGTCTACAGAGTGGGAGAATATCTTTGCCAATCATACTTCAGATAGAGCACTCATTTCCAGAATATATAAAGAACTCAAAAAACTCTACACCAAGAATACAAATAACCCAATCAACGAATGGGCTAAGGATATGAACAGACACTTCACAGAAGAAGATCTACAAGGAATCAACAGATATATGAAAAAATGTTCACCATCTTTAGTAATAAGAAAAATGCAAATCAAAACTACACTAACATTCCATCTCACCCCAATTAGAATGGCGATTATCAAGAATACAAGCAACAATAGGTGTTGGAGAGGATGTGGGGAAAAGGTACACTCATACATTGCTGGTGGGACTGCAAATTAGTGCAGCCACTCTGGAAAGCAGTGTGGAGACTCCTTAGAAAACTTGGAATGGACCCACCATTTGACCCAGCTATCCCACTCCTTGGCCTATACCCAAAGGACTTAAAATCAGCATACTACAGAGATACAGCAACATCAATGTTCATAGCTGCTCAATTCACAATAGCCTGATTGTGGAACCAACCTAGATGTCCTTCAGTTGATGAATGGATAAAGAAACTGTGGTATATATATACAATGGAATATTACTCAGATATAAAGAATAATAAAATTATGGCATTTGCAGGCAAATGGATGAAACTGGAGAATATCATGCTAAGTGAGATAAGCCAATCTCAAAAATCCAAAAGACAAAAGATCTCACTGATAAGCAGATGATGACACATAATGGGGGGTGGGAGGGGGGCAAGAATGAAGGAAGGAGGATTTGTATAGAGGGAAAAGAGAGGTGGGAGGGATGGGGGGGAAGGAAAAAAGTAACAGAATGAATCAAACATCATTACTCTATGTAAATGTATGAATATGCAAATGGTATGCTGTTACTCCACGTACAAACAGAAACAACATGTATCCCATTTGTTTACAATAAAAATAAATTTAAAAAAATAATGTCATTGAAATTTAATTAAATCTGTATAACCCTTTTGGTAGAATGACCATTTTGACAATATTTTTTCTGCCTATCCACGAATGTGGGAGATCTTTGCATCTTCTAAGTTCTTCTTCAATTTCTTTCCTTAGTGTTCTGTAGTTTCCATTGTAGAGGTCTTTCACCTCTTTTGTTAGATTGATTCCCAAATATTTTATTTTTCCTAGGATACTGTGAATGGGATAGTTTTTCCAATTTCTCCTTCAGTTGATTATAACTGATGTATAGTCATGCAATTTATTTATGGGCATTAAATTTATATCCTGCTACTTTGCTGAATTCTCGTATGAGTTCTAGAAGTTTTCTGGTGGAAATTTTTGGGTCTTCTAAATATAGAATCATGTTGTCAGCAGTAGTAGTCCTATTTACCAGTTATCTCTGCCTCTTCTTCTGATCACTGGCTACTTCCCAATTCCTACAGGGATGGGGGAGTGGGAAGTGGGAGGACGAAGATGTAAAGAAAAATGAGATTCCTATCTTACACAGCCAAAAGCTAATTTCTCCTTCTCTGGGAAACTGGCAAATGTTTATATTATTTATGTAGGCTCTTAAAAGAATTATTTTCTAGATTTCTCTTTCTGAAGTTCCCCTAACTCTGATAAATGCATTTCTCAAAAGGATGATAACCTTATTCCTTTTACAGCCCTTAGGAATCTTGTGGTCCATATTTGGCCTCTATCTACTGTAATTCCATCTCCCATACTGATGTCCCTATTGACCAAAACCCAGGTCAACTTCACACTACCTCCATCTTGCATAGGACCCACGTCTGATCCTTTGAAGGCACCTGTACATTTTTGACTTAGCAAATTTTAGGCATGTGGATAAGCTCCAAACCAAATTCGTCTCATTCTGGTTAGTCAGGAATCTGGTTAGTGTCCTCCACCTCCTTTCTCAGGTAATCTTATTGAGACACTCCTTCCTAAACTTTAAGAGTGGGTCAGATACCATTTACCTAAAGCACAACTCTCAGAAATGCTTTCCACAAATTCTGACTTCTTAATCTCACACCTTCACTCTTCAAATGTGCTGGTATTTAGAATCTCCGTTTTAACATACTGAATACAATAACTCATCTTTTCACTTGAGCCAGTGTATTTATCTAGTCTTGACTTTACAATTCTCCTTTTCAGTTTGCATTAGCCATGACTATACTTTATCTTTAGATTTCCAAGCTAGACAACCTTAGGGTTATTCATCGAATCCTGATGACATGGGTATGATTGCAAAACTTCTGACAACCAAAAGATCCTTAAAGAAAGAATCAACTGTGGTAGTTTAATACATTTCTGTATCCTCGAAATAGAATTTATTTGAGGATGACACTCCCAATGCTTCAACATAGACTTCCATATGCTTTTGTATCATTTCATGAAATCGTGAGCTCATAAAATTTGTGTTTAAGTAAAATAATTTCTGAAAAGGATAAATTGTTAGAAAGACACTGAACAAGAAGAAATATAAAATCTAATTAGGGGCGGCGGGCCAAGATGGCAGACTAGAGGGCGGCTGCATTTCACGTTGCTCCAGGACGCAAGATTCAAAAGAGGAGATAGTGAGAGACTTGGGACCAACTCAAAGCCACCGGGTGAGTCTCTCCTATTGGGGAGGCATCCCAGATGGGGCAGTAGCCCCGGAACGCAGGGAATTTGTGAAGTGGAGTTGCTCGGCGAGACACCCCTCCCCCCACTGGAGCGGTAAACACGGACAACTGGGATCATTGTAGAGGAGGTGGCTCAGCACAGCGCTTGGACTCGAGCAACCACTGGGGCTCCGGGCAGCTGCCTGAGGAGGAGCTGCGTGGCGAGCTGTTTAGACCCAGAACGACCGCTTCTGAACACCGGGGGGTTGCCCGGAGGAAGAGGAGAATCTCGGCGGGTCACTTGGTCTAGGAGTGACTGCATCAGAGCCACAGGTGGTTGCCAGAGGAGGAGCTGCGTGGTGAGCTGTTTGATCTCAGAACAACTGCTCCAGAACACTGGTGGCCTGCCTGGAGGAGGAGAGCGGTGGGACGCTTGGTCTAGGAGTGACTGCATCAGAGCCACAGGTGGTTGCCAGAGGAGGAGTCGAGAGGTAAGTTGATTGGACTAAAAGCGACCGCTCCTGAACACCGGTGGCCTGCCTGGAGGAGGAGCGTGGTGAGTCACTTGGTCTGGGAGCCACCGCTCCTGAACACCCGGGGGGCTACCCCAAGGAGGAGGAGGAGGAACAGGGCGGGTCACTTGGACTTGGAGTGACTGCCTAGGGCTACAGGTGGTTGGCGGGAGGAGGAGACCCGAAGTAAGTTCTTTGGACTCCTAGTGACTGTGTCGGAAACGGGGGGCTGTCCGGAGGAGGAGGTGTGTGACGGGTCTCTGGGTCTCGGAGCTATTGTATGGGGCTCCAGGTGGTGGCTCAGAGGAGGGACTGCATAGCCAGGCGATTGGTGCAGAGCAGGGTCCCAGGAGCTAGGTGGCTTCTTGCTGGAAGAGCCGCACAGAGACACGCCTAGGGGCGGAGCGAAATTTCCAGGGCGGCGGGCAGATTCTCTGGGAGAGGCAGCCTAAGGAGACTCGCCTGCAAAGGGTGAGGCTCCCAGGCCCAGGACGTAGGTCCGGGCCCCTGGGATCGTTGCAGAAGAAGACAGCCCAGCCCAGGTGGTAGTTGTAGATTGAGGGGAACCTCTAGGAGGGCAACTGACCAGCGAGACGTCCCCACTGAGTGAGTCTTCCCGGCCGGGGAAGGTTTTCCCACAGGGACGGTAAAACCAGAGACACAGGCACAAACAGGCCTTGCCTCAGCCCGCAGTCTAGTTCCCCATTGGATGACCATTGGTCAACAAGTGGAGGCACCTCTGCCCACTAGCAGGGAATATACGCCACCTGAGGGACACCACCCCTAGAGAGGCAGCTTCTTCGTGGAGCTCTGCATTATCAACCTCCTTCAAGACTTCAGGCTACTGAAGGATAAGAGGGGATATACTAGCAATCTTCAGGGACATTATAAGTCGATAGAGGAAATCTGCAATATCTTAATGACCCACTGACTCCTGAACAATATGAGAAAACAAAGGAAGAAAATGCCCCAAACAAATCTAGATGTTACATCAATAAAATCCAACGACAGCATGGCAGAAGAAATGACAGAAAGGGAGTTCAGAATGTACATAATTAAAATGATTAGGGAAGCAAACGATGAGATGAAAGAGCAAATGCAGGCATTGAACGATCGCACCAATCGACAGTTAACAGAGCAAATTCAGGAAGCAAAAGATCATTTCAATAAAGAGTTAGAGATATTGAAAAATAACCAAACAGAAATCCTTGAAATGAAGGAAACAATAAACCAAATTAAGAACTCCATAGAAAGCATAACCAATAGGATAGAACAGCTGGAAGACAGAACTTCAGATATTGAAGACAAAATATTTAACCTCGAAAACAAAGTTGAACAAACAGAGAAGATGGTGAGAAATCATGAACACAATCTACAAGAACTATGGGATATCATGAAAAGGCCAAATTTGAGAATTATTGGGATTGAGGAAGGCTTAGAGAAACAAACCAAAGGAATGAACAATCTATTTGAAGAAATAATATCAGAAAATTTCCCAAATCTGAAGAATGAAATGGAAAATCAAGTCCAAGAGGCTTATAGGACTCCAAATACACAAAATTACAACAGACCCACACCAAGGCACATTATAATGAAAATACCTAACATACAAAATAAAGACAGAATTTTAAAGGCTGTGAGAGAAAAGAACCAAATTACATTCAGGGGGAAGCCAATACGGATATCAGCAGATTTTTCAATCCAGACCCTAAAAGCTAGAAGGGCCTGGAACAACATTTTTCAAGCTCTGAAAGAAAATGGATGCCAACCAAGAATCTTATACCCAGCAAAACTTACCTTCAAATTTGACAATGAAATAAAATCATTCCATGATAAACAAAAGCTAAAAGAATTTACAAAAAGAAAACCAGCATTACAGAACATTCTCAGCAAAATATTCCATGAGGAAGAGATAAAAAACAAAGAAGCAAATCAGCAAAGGGAGGAATTATCCTAAAGGAACTGTCAAATAAAGGAGGAACCAAGATGTGTCAAAAATTTTAAATATGAACCAAATGACTGGGAATACATATCATATCTCAATAATAACCCTGAATGTTAATGGCCTGAATTCATCAATCAAAAGACATAGACTGGCAGATTGGATTAAAAAGAAAGATCCAACAATATGTTGCCTGCAAGAGATTCACCTCATAGAAAGAGATACCCATAGACTAAAGGTGAAAGGATGGGGAAAAACATACCATACACATGGACTCAGCAAAAAAGCTGGAGTATCCATCCTCATTTCAGATAATGTGGACTTCAAGCCAATGTTAGTCAGAAGGGATAAAGAAGGACATTTCATACTGCTTAACGGAAGCATAAATCAGCAAGATATAACAATCATAAACATCTATGCCCCAAACAGTGGCTCATCCATGTATGTTAAACAAATCCTTCTCAATTTCAGAAACCAAATAGACCATAACACAATAATACTAGGCGATTTTAACACGCCTCTCTCACCACTGGACAGATCTTCCAAACAAAAATTGAACAAAGAAACCATAGATCTCAATAACACAATCAATAATTTAGACTTAACAGGCATTTGTAGAATATACCATCCAACCAAGAGCAAATACACTTTCTTCTCAGCAGCACATGGATCCTTCTCTAAAATAGACCATATATTATGCCACAAAGCTAATGTCAGCAAATACAAGAAGATAAAGACACTACCTTGTATTCTATCAGATCATAATGGATTGAAGTTAGAAATAAATGAAAGAGTAAAAAACAGAAACTACTCCAACACCTGGAGATTAAACAATAGGCTACTATATGATGAATGGATAACAGAAGATATTAGGAAGGAAATTAAAAAATTCTTAGAGGTCAATGAAAACAAAGAAACATCATATCAAATGGGACACTATGAAAGCAGTACTTAGAGGAAGATTTATTTCATGGAGCGCATTTAATAAAAGAAGTAAAACTCAAAAAATACACAACCTAACACTACAGCTCAAAGCCCTAGAAAAAGAAGAACAGACCAACACCAAAAGTAGTAGAAGACAGGAAATAGTTAAACTCAGAGCTGAAATCAACGAAATTGAAACAAAAGAAACAATACAAAAAATTGACAAAATAAATAGTTGGTTCTTTGAAAAAATAAACAAAATTGATAAACCTTTAGCCACACTAACAAAGAGAAGACGAGAGAAAACCCAAATCACTAAAATTCGGAATGAACAAGGAAATATCACAACAGACACGACTGAAATACAAAACATAATTAGAAGCTATTTTGAAAATCTATACTCCAACAAAATAGAAAATTTTGAAGACATCAACAGGTTTCTAGAGACATATGAATTGCCTAAACTGAACGAGGAGGACATACACAATTTAAATAGACCAATTTCAAGTAATGAAATAGAAGAAGTCATCAAAAGCCTTCCAACAAAGAAAAGTCCAGGACCAGATGGGTTCTCAGCCATGTTCTACGAAACTTTTAAAGAAGAGCTCATTCCAATACTTCTCAAAGTATTCAAGAAAATAGAAGAGGAGGGAACTCTCCCAAACTCATTCTATGAAGCCAATATTACCCTGATTCCTAAACAAGACAGAGACACATCAAGGAAAGAAAATTTCAGACCAATATCCTTAATGAACATCGACGCAAAAATTCTAAACAAAATTTTAGCAAATCACATACAAAAACATATTAAAAAGATAGTGCACCATGATCAAGTGGGTTTCATCCCAGGGATGCAAGGTTGGTTCAACATCAGGAAATCAATAAATGTAATTCACCATATCAATAGACTTAAAGTCAAGAATCACATGATTATTTCAATAGATGCAGAAAAAGCATTTGATAAAATACAGCACCCCTTCATGCTCAAAACACTAGAAAAAATAGGGATAGTGGGAACATTCCTTAACATTGTAAAGGCCATCTACGCTAAACCCATGGCTAATATCATTCTAAATGGTGAAAAACTGAAAGCATTCCCCCTAAAAACTGGAACAAGGCAGGGATGCCCTCTTTCACCACTTCTATTCAATATCGTCCTTGAAACTCTAGCCAGAGCAATTAGACAGACCAAAGAAATTAAAGGGATACAAATAGGAAAAGAAGAACTCAAACTATCCCTATTTGCTGATGATATGATGGTATACTTAGAGGAACCAGGAAATCCCACCAGAAAACTTTTAGATCTCATAAGTGAATTCAGTAAAGTAGCGGGATATAAGATCAATGCACATAAATCTAAGGCATTTTTATACATAAGCGATGAATCTTCAGAAAGAGAAATTAGGAAAACTACTCCATTCACAATAGCTTCGAAAAAAATAAAGTATTTGGGAATCAATCTCACAAAAGAGGTGAAAGACCTCTACAATGAGAACTACAGAACACTAAAGAAAGAAATTCAAGAAACCTTAGAAGATGGAAAGATCTCCCATGTTCTTGGATAGGAAGAATTAATATTGTCAAAATTGCCATACTACCAAAAGTGCTATACAGATTGAATGCAATTCCAATGAAAATCCCAATGATGTACCTTACAGAAATAGAGCAAGCAATTATGAAATTCATCTGGAAGAATAAAAAACCCAGAATAGCTAAAGCAATCCTTAGCAGAAAGAGTGAAGCAGGGGGTATCACAATACCAGATCTTCAACTCTACTACAAAGCAATAGTAACAAAAACGGCATGGTATTGGTACCAAAATAGAAAGGTGGATCAATGGTACAGAATAGAGGACATGAACACAAACCCAAATAAATACAATTTTCTCATACTAGACAAAGGGGCCAAAAATATGCAATGGAGAAAAGATAGCCTCTTCAACAAATGGTGCTGGGAGAATTGGAAATCCATATGCAACAGAATGAAACTAAACCCATATCTCTCACCATGCATGAAACTAAACTCAAAATGGATCAAGGACCTCGGAATCAGACCAGAGACCTTGCATCTTATAGAAGAAAAAGTAGGTCCAGATCTTCAACATGTCAGCTTAGAACCAGACTTCCTCAACAGGACTCCCATAGTACAAGAAATAAAAGCAAGAATCAATAACTGGGATAGATTCAAACTAAAAAGCTTTCTCTCAGCAAAGGAAACTATTAGCAATGCGAAGAAAGAGCCTACAGAGTGGGAGAAAATCTTTGCCAATCATACTTCAGATAGAGCGCTAATCTCCAGAATCTATAAAGAACTCAAAAAACTCTACACCAAGAATACAAATAATCCAATTGACAAATGGGCTAAAGAAATGAATAGACACTTTACAGAAGAAGATCTAAAAGCAATCAACAAACATATGGAAAAATGTTCAACATCTCTAGTAATAAGAGAAATGCAAATCAAAACCACCCTAAGATTCCATCTCACCCCAATTAGAATGGCGATTATCAAGAATACAAGCAACAACAGGTGCTGGCGAGGATGTGGGGAGAAAGGTACACTCATACATTGCTGGTGGGGCTGCAAATTAGTGCAGCCACTCTGGAAAGCAGTGTGGAGACTCCTTAGAAAACTTGGAATGGAACCACCATTTGACCCAGCTATCCCACTCCTTGGCCTATACCCAAAGGACTTAAAATCAGCATATTACAGAGATACAGCCACATCAATGTTCATAGCTGCTCAATTCACAATAGCCAGATTGTGGAACCAACCTAGATGTCCTTCAATTTTTGAATGGATAAAGAAAATGTGGTATATATATACAATGGAATATTACTCAGCCATAAAGAATGATAAAATTATGACATTTGCAGGCAAATGGATGAAACTGGAGAATATCATGCTAAGTGAGATAAGCCAATCTCAAAAAACCAAAGGAAGAATGATATCGCTAATAAGTGGATGATGACACATAATGGGGGGGTGGGAAGGGTTAGTGTTGGGGTTGGAGTTGGGTTTAGGGAGGGGGGCAGGAATGGAGGAAGGAAGGACTGTATAGAGGGAGGGGAGGGGTGGGAGGGGTGGGGGGGAAGGGAAAAAATGGCAGAATGAATCAAACAACATTACCCTATGTAAATTTATGATTACACAAATGGTATGCCTTTACGCCATGTACAGACAAAGAAACAACATGTATCCCATTTGTTTACAATAAAAAAAAAATCTAATTAGGCCTATAATAAGAGATTAATTAGTAATCAGAAAACTCACCACAAATAAATACTAGTGAATTCAACCAAACTTTTAAAAGGTAAATTAACACTAGTTCTTTACAATTTTTTTTTGAAAAATAAAAAAGAATATAATTTCCAACTTATTCTATGAAGACAGATTCCTCACAAGAGATGAAAACTACAAACCAACATTCCCTATGACTATTTGGGCAAAACTCCTTAAAAAAATCACTAACAACCTGAATCCAGCAACATATTCAAAGATTATCTATCATAACTATAGTAAACAAGTCTTTTTGTTCTAATGCTTTAACATGTTTTTTATTTGTTCTTTTAGATATACATGACAATAGAATGTATTTTGACATACATAAATGGAGTATTATTTATTCCAATTAGGATCGCATTCTTGGGGTTGAACTTATTGTGGAGTTATACTGGTGGTGTACTCATATGTGAACATATGAAAGTCATGTCCAATTCATTCTACTGTTTTTGCCATTACCATCCTCCCTCTCTTCCCTTCATTTCCCTTTGTCTAATCAAAACTTCTGAACTTCTATTCTCCATTCCCCACACACACCATAGCCTTTTTGTATGTTCTAATTCTTGACCTTGCTGACCATGGAGGCCTTGCTGACCATGGAGAGACAAACACACGTAGACACACACACACCCAGGATTAGCCAATACCTAGAGGTAAAAGTATAAACAACAAAATAAAAAGATAAATAAATTGGAGTTCACCAAAAGTTAAAATGTGCTTCAAAAGGACACTATAAAGAATTTAAAAAACCAGCATGCAGAATAGGAGAAAATATTTGCAAACCCTGTATGTGCTGAGGATCCTGAATATGTAAAAATGTTTACAACATAAACATAAAAATAAAATAACTAAAATTTAAAATAGGCAAAGGATTTGAACAGACATTTTTTTCCAAATAAGACACACAAATGACAGATAAGAATTCAAAAGATATTTAACATCAGTAGTCATTAGAGAAAGCCAAATTAAACCACAATAAGGTACTACTCTGTGCCTGCTAAAATGGCATAATGGAAAAGACCATTATATGTGATGGGATGTACAGAAATTGAAGCTGTCCTACATTGCTAATGAGGGTTTTAAATGTGACAGCCACTTCATAAACCAGTTTAACAGTTTCCCATGGTAAACATGCAGTTACCAGAGGACCCAGCATACCCACTGCTAGGTGTGTACTCCAGAGAATTGAATTGTTTTGTATTAAAGTTATGCTAGATTTGGAAAATGAACAAGAAAGATTTGGATCTTTTTCTAAGATTCAGAAAGTTTAACATCAAAATTATCTATTCTTTGTTTACCTTTTCAATAAAACCAACTCTTCATTTCATTGATCTTTTGCATTATTTTTTAGTATCTGTTCATTATTGTGCTAATCTTATGTCTTTCCTTCTAATTTTGGGTTTGGTTGGTTCTTGTCTACTTCTTTGAGTTACAATGTTAGGCTCTTTATTTGAAATTTTTCTTTCTTTCCTTCTTCCTTATTTTTTCTTCCTTCCTTCCTCCCTTCCTTCCTTCCTCCCTCCCTTCCTCCTTCCTTTCTGTCCTTCCTTTCCTCCTATTCCTTCTTTCTCTTACACTTTCCTCTTAGTGCTGTTTTTGTTGTTTCCCATATGTTTTGGTATGCTGGGTTTTCACTTCCATTTGTGTTTCAAGAAACATTTTAATTTACCTTTTAATTTTGTCATTGGCCCTGTGTCACTCAGCTTTTTGTCAATGTGACCAAAATAATTGACAAGAACAACATGGAGAACAAGTTTATTTTGTCTCATGGTGAGGCAAAGCATCATGGCTGGTGGGACATGGAAGAGGGAAGCTATACAACTCTCGGCATTTGGGAAGCACAGAGAGAGATCAAGGTGCCAGGGACAAAACATAAACTCCAAAATCATGTCCCTGGTGACATACTTTCCCTAGCCACACTCCATCTGCTTATAGTTACCACCTACTTGGTCCATTCAGATTGGGATGAACTGGTTAGGTTATAGCTCTCATGAGCTAATCATTTCACCTCAGAACATGCCTGCATGAACACAGGAGCTTTGGGAGACACATCCTATCCAGACCATAAAAGGGCCATTGACTGTTGTTTAGTACAATCATTAGTACACATATTAGTACAATTTCTAAAGTTCCTCTCATTGTTGGTTTCTAGTTTTATTCCATTGTGGTCAGAGAAGATACATGATATGTTTTCAGTTTTTTTAAAACTTGCTGAAATCTGTTTTGTGGCCAAAAGTTTCTCTTTGGTTTCTATCTTGGCTGTTTTTCATTCAGCTCATGAACTGTTTTCCTAATTTTGTTATTATAGGAAAAAAATTATATTTATATTCTCTTGTATCTCTTTGAGTTTCCATAAGATCATGGTTTTGAATTCTTCCTCCAGCAATTGGTCAATCTCCTTTCTTTCTGTCTGTTGCTAGAGTTACTGTTTTCCTTTGGGGCATCTTGTCCCCTTGATGTTTCATACATCTTATGTCCCTACACTGACCCTTATGCAGGCTGGTGGTTCAGCTGCCTCTACCAATTTTCATAGTAAAAAACCTTCTTTCAGACAAATGTAATCAGGTGTTGTTGACAAGGTCAAGTTGTCTTTTGTTCTAGGTGGGCACCAAACTATAGTGTCTTTGTAGCTTCTTCAGCTTTAATCAGTGTTGGCAATGCCTGGAATATCTCAGTGGCCTTGGATACATGGGTTTGTGGGATTGTTCTGCCAGCTAGGATGTAGTTCTCTTAGGAGGGGCAGGTTCATCAACAGCACTGGGTATGTTGTTCCCAGAGTCCTGTTCTTTATAAGGCCTTTGTGTGTCTGTGCTCCACAATATTTCTGCTGGATTTCCACTGCACTCCACCACTTTGCCTCAAAACCCCAGGGGAATAATCATTTTTTTCTTTGTTTTGGTCATCTTTTTGTGGAGGGAATTGCACCAAGGACCTCTAGTCCGCCATCTTGCTTATATCCCAAATGGTCACCTTTTAACCAAATTGGAAACTCTAAGTTATTTTAATTGTAGCCATTTGAAATGATTAACATAAGCACATTTAAAACTTCATGTTGTAAAGGCTGCATCTTGGAGACTGGGTCATAAAAGGCACTGCAATTTCATCTCCTCTGCTTCTCAGCTTCACTCACTGTGAGAAGCAATCTGCTCTACTGTGAGCAGCCTAGAGAGGCCCATATATTGAGGAACTGAAGCCTCCTGCCCATAAATGTACATATGAGCAGGTGGTAGGCTCTGTTTGAAGAGCTTACATATATTAATTTATTTAATTCCCATACCACTTTGAGGTAGGTTTTTATGATCTCCATTTTACAGAGGAGAAAACCGAGTCACAGAAAATTTGTGAAACTTTTCCCAGATTACACAGCTTGTAAGTAGTGGTGCTGAGATAAGAACAAAGAATATTTGCACTTATGTACATGTTGTTGATCATGCATATTATGAGGTTACTAATATTTATTTGAGGTTGGGGAGGAGGGCTGGGGGGCTAGAGAATAGAAGGTCAGTGGAGGAGGAAACTTAGCAAATGTAGAGGGAAATGACTGAATACATAAGGAAACAGTATTGTAACATTATCATATTCAAACATTTATTAAATTATTATCTGCACATAAAGTTATTTGTAATAATAAAATGGAAACAAAATACTATAGGCAAATATATTTTAAAATTTTATTTAGTTTATCCCATACAAAGAAAAAATTCATTTACTATGGTTCTTATTTTTTAATAGTATTTTATTCATTCAACAAATATTTCACCTAGATTTGCAGATTTTTATGAACACTAAATTTAGTAGTTAATGAAGTTGCCAGAGTTTACCATTTTATATATCTCTTTATGCATTTGTTCATTTGGTTTTCCATATTTTTGATGCTTCTAAAAATACTTGTTAGCTGGTCATGGTAGTGTATGCCTGTACTCCCAGAAACTCTGGAGGCAGAGGCAGGAGGATCACAAGTTCAAGACCAGCCTTGGCAACTTAGCAAGGCCTAGTCTCAGAAATAAAAATTAAAAAAAAAAAAAAAAAATTAAGAACTGGTGTTGTAGTTCAGTGATAGAGCACCCCTGGATTCAATCCCTGGTACCAAAACCAAAATAAAAAAAACTACCACCCAAACCAACAACAAAAAACCTCAACCAAACAAACCTAAAAATATTTCTTACATATTTTATGGGCTCTTAAGTAGCACACAGGCTTAGGAATTGGGCCTGTAGTATGCAGAGGATAAAGCAGCCTTGCTCTCTTCAAAGTGGTTGTAACTACCAGTTACAGTAGCTTCAGTATTACACCAACATGGTCTTTGAGCTTTGGAAGCCGCTTGTTTCCTCAAATGCCAGTAAGGTACCTTGACAATTTCCAGATTTCCTCTGTTCAGTACTAGGGCAAAACCAAATTGTTCCCTTGGTCAAAACTGCGGTCTTTCTCCCAGGAGAAGCAAATTCTTCATCACCTCAAAAGTCATCCTGTCCCGAGGGCTCTACTTTAATCCTAAATTAGTGATTCCATATCAGGAGTGTCCCTGGCCCCTCCTCTGCTTCCCCCTTGAAGGGGACATTTGGCAATGTCAGGAGACATTTAAGTTCTCACACTTGGGTTGGGGAGGCTTGCCACTGTGGGCATCTTGTGTCTAGAAGCAGGGAATTTTGCAAACATACAACAATGCTCAGGAAAGGTCCTCACTCCAAGCAACACATTATCTGGCATGTGAGTCAACAGTGACAGGGTTGAGAAACACTGTCCTAAATCAAAGTGGGCTCAAAGTATACAATTCTTGAGTGGCCTTGGTTGCTTTGTGGGTTTTTATTTTAGTGAACTCTCTTCATTCAGGACATCCTAACCCAAAAAAAAAAAAAAAAAAAAAAAAAAAATTTAATGCACATATGTTATATGTCAGACAACAAATATTTAGTGAAAATGTACTACATGTTAGTACAAATAGTGTATGTATTTGTCCCAGCTGTTGGGGAAAACAGCAGTAATATATTGCTTCTTTACCCAAGGTGTTGGTGGTAATGGAAAATGGAAATAGGCAAATTTACCATATAATAAAATGATTTGACCCTCCTCACACCTGTAATCCTAATAAGATGGACATAATTTGTTTCCAAGTAGTACCAAAAAATAGTAATGAAGAGTAATTGATACCTGCAAATCAACTAAGCCAATCAACCAACTATGCCAGTCATCCTCAGTTCCTCCTGGCAAACATTCTTATGTGTCAAAGTAATGTAAGTGTACCTCGCATTACCCACATAGGCTCAAGTGATCATAAAATCAAAACCAAAAAGGAATTAAAATGAGATGCAAGTGCGTTGATATTTTTAGATCTTTATGAGGCTTCTAAGATTCAGTACATGATCAAAACTTTGGCCATAGCAGAAGGGAAGGCCTGTAAATCTATATATACTTTGTTCTGGGATTTGATACAGTGTTGGGGATTTATGCACTGGTATTAAATCAATGTACACAAATGCATGCTGATTTCACCTGGATGAAGACCTTCCACAGTATCATTTGTCAGGTTCCATACACAGATTGGTCAGGGCTCTTTTCAGAACCACTCTTCAAATTTATACATCAGAGCCTATTATATTAACAAAGTAATTGCCAAATGAGAGTCTCAAAATACCAACTGCTGATTTTGCAAAACTTCTGTCAATTAGAATCCCTTTGTGAAAGCCAAATTATGCCAAGTCAGGGAGCATTTGATTATTAGAGACTGGAACACACTGTGCTGGTATTTATTCCTATGTCATAAACTATCTTAAAAATAGGCAGAGAATAATGGATTAGGTTTTTTCCTTTGAAGTACCTTAAGGCAAAGCAAATTCATTAAGCGTTTCACTGCAAAACAGGCATGAGAGTAACCAGAGGCTGAGCCCCACTGGGGAAAGCATTTTCTCTCTTCAGTTTGATCACCCTGGAAAATCTTGCAGATGCAACTAAAAATAAGGATAGCATGAAACCTTTCTCATAAGCAGCCCTAGGGTAATGGCTGGCACGTAGCACTCAACTGTTTTGAATGGATGGCTCTCAGTCTGCATCTTCCACCACTTGCCCTGTCTCTCTTCACAATCCTGCCACACTGGTTTCTTTCTTGTCTTTTCTGTTCCTAACTCAGATGCTTTGCACTTGAAGACCTCTCAACTAGGAAGCTGGTGCCATCTTCCCCGCCCCCAGCTCCAGTTTGTCAAGTCTTCCCTGATCAACCCCAAAGGAAACTCACACTCCAGAACCACTCTCTTTCCTTCTACCTTCGATTTCCTTCAGTGGTCATCATTCTCTGGTCTCCTCTTCTTCATTTTTGACTTGTGTTGCCTTTCTCCCTCCCTGCAGAATGGGAGCTAATCAGACTCTGCTGTATCCCTAGTGTCTGGAGCCAAACCATGCACATATTAGGCACTCACATACTACTTTTGAATGAATGAGACAGAGAGAGAACACTAATACAAGAAGATGGCAAATGCCCCTCATAGTTCAAGTTGGACATTCTGTTGCTTTTCCTTGAAAATCCATTGGTTTGTCCAGCATAGCTTCAAAAATCTTCCCTTTCAGGAGATTATTAGGTGACAACATCATGTTGGATGTTTCCGTTTGATTCACAGTATCACAAGGACAACTGTAACTTTTCACCTCGGTGTTCTTTTTATTTCTTGTTCAATCTGGGTCAAAGTTTAAAAAAAGAAGAAGAAAAAAAATGGTGAGAGAGAACCATTTATCAAATTCACAGTGCCAGTTTTATTTCTCTGACAACTCTAGTTCATACAATCTGGAGACAAGCCACTCAGACGTCGTATTACTTTAATTTCCTCTTCTCAACTGTGAGACTAATATAGACATTATGAGAACTAATGAGGTTAATGTTTCTATAATGCTAACAGGTGCCATATAATTTTTTAAAAACAATTAACGTACCATTTCCTTTTCTCCTTTTTCTGTTTCCAACCTAGTGTCTGAGTTTTCATCTCCTTCCTCCCACGAATTACAGAAATGCACTACCATTGTGTAACTGCAGTAGAATCGGCCTTTGAGGCATGGGTCTGTTTTGTAAAACACAGCTCTTACCGTTCTGGCACTGAGTCGGATGACTGCAATGGTACATTGGTAAACACAATGATGATAACAGCCTGCCAGTCTTGTTTTTCAGTGTCATTATGGGCGGGCATCATCAGGCACCTGGACCACACCTTAGTCATGGAGGCTGAGGAGATTCTAACCATGAAAACCACAATTATCCCAACACTCCTGATGACTTTGCATTTCTCGTTATTTTTATCGTTTGGGGAATCATCCAAGACATTCATAAAAATATTTTTTAGGGTCTCTGCTGAAGCATGCCTCTGTGGATTTTATACTCTATGCTCTCTGCCTCCTCCACATCATTTTCCATACTTATCAGGACAAGGATGGTTACATGCCAATGGATTTACAATTTGCTAAAAAAATCCTGATCATTTCTGTGCAGCTAGTCACGGTAGTTATGTACAGATAAGGCAACCACTTCCCACAAGTGGGCTGTCAACCAAATGCAAAGATAACTTTTGCTACCAGCGAGCTGTAAGACCACTGATAAACACACTGAGTGCAGGCACCTGAAACTTCCTGGACTGTTTATGGAGTAGCCGCAGCAAGCTTATCACCATTCTCCAGAAAGCAAAGGGTGGAGCCAACTGCTTGCTGGTGTATCCTGCAGCCGGGTGTCCAGGATGCAGGACATGTACTGTGGTCTTTAGCACATGTACCTTGGGATCTTAGCTTCTCAAACACAAGAGACTTCCTAATTTGGGAACTTCTAATATGTCTATTCTGTCTGCCTGGGACTCTGTTCTTCCAAATCTTTGAACACTTAATTCCTGGTCCTCCTTTTAGCATATTTTCAAATGTGACTTCCTGAGAGGAAGCCTCTCTAACCAGAGACTGGTTCAGGAAGTCTTCACTAGAAACAACAGAATATTCAACTACGAGTGTCTTCAACAATAAGAATTTATTTTCCCTCAATCTAACAAGAATGTTATAGGAATGTTTCTGTATTGACTTAGAGGTTCAAAGTTTTGTTAGAACCCTAGGTGAGCTTTGTGCCATTTTTTAAAAATATTCTATTTGATCTAATTAGTTGTACATGACAGTGGAATGCATTTATACATTTTGGTTCATACATAAATGGAGTGTAATTTCTCATTTTTCTGATTGTACATATTGTAGGATCACATCAGTCATGCAGTCATATATGTACTTGAGGTAATAATATCTCTTTCACTCTATCTTTCCTATCTCCATACCCTTTTCCCTCCCTTCACTCCCCTCTACCTAATATAAAGTAATTCTATTCTTCCCTAGCCCCACCTTTATTGTGAATTAGCATCCACATATCAGAGAAAAACATTCAGCCTTTGGTTTTTGGATTTGTCTTATTTCACTTAGCATGATATTCTCCAGCTCCATTCATTTACTGGCAATGCCATAATTTCATTCTTCTTTAAGGCTGAGTAATATTCCATTGTGTATATATACCATGTTTTCTTTATCCATTCATCTGTTGAAGGACACCTAGGTTGGTTCCATAGTTTAGCTATTGTGAGCTGAGCTGCTATAAACACTGATGTGGCTGCATCACTATAATATGCTGATTTTAAGTCTTTAGGTATAAACCTAGGTGTGGAATAGCTAAGTCAAATGGTAGTTCCATATCAAGTTTTCTGAGGAATCTCCATACTGCTTTCCGTAATGGTTGCACCATTCTGCATTCCCACCAGCAATGTATGAATGCACCTTTTTCCTTACATCCTCGCCAACATTTATTGTTACTTGTATTCTTGATCATTTCCATTCTGATTGGAGTGAGATGAAATCTTAGAGTAGTCTTGATTTGCATTTCAACTTTGTGCCATTTTTGTGACTTTCCTCTCATGATCACAAGATGGCTACCATAGCACCAAGCATCACATTCTCATAGGATAATACCTAAAGTGGGAAAGAAGGGAAGAGTCTTCTCACATTTTCTCATTTTATTGGGAAAGAAAATCTTTCCCAGAAGCGTTCCAGCAGACTTCCACTCAGATAGCACTGGACAAGATTGATACTTATGCCCATATCCTACCTGCTGGGGATGTGGAGGTCTGGAAGTTTTAGTCTTTAAAGGATGCAAATTTTATTGGCAAGAGAGAAGGGCTATTGAGTGGGCAATCAGTCATGTCTACCACAGCAGGTTCTTTCATTTATATGCTCTCGTAGTGTGCTGTACCTTTCCTCTGTCCCTCTGTAACAATTGTCATTATGTAATTATCCTTGCTCAAATGTAAATTCCATGAGGACGGAATCTGTCTCTTTTGTTTATCACTGGATTCCTGTTTCCCAGCACCATGCCTGGCCTGGATCCAGCTTCATAATTTGTGGGACTCACACCAAATAATAATGCAGAGTTTCAAAAAACAGAATAAGTGCTATTAAAAATATTAAAACTTAAAAGTGCTTTTTCTTACATTCTCTCCTTCAATTTATCATGATATGTTTATTTCCTACTTAATATTATCCTAAGAAAATTTTAAATTGTAAATTATTAAATTTGCATTTGTTTTACTATTCATCGTTATGTGGCATATTGTGAGCTTTAAATGCAAATATAAATGGAATCATCAAAGTTAGAGTTAGGATTGTAACTCAAACATGTATATTATTACGAGACTAGTAGGAATTCTACACAATGCTGACTTAGCCGTTTTAGTTCATTTCCTGATATATGCACATTCTACCTTCAGCTCACTAATGATTACGGAATGACCGAAAGGAAAATAAACTGTCTTTCCTTTTTTATAGCATCACTCACAGAACAAAAACACTGAGAAAGGATATGATAGCATCTTCCATGTTTCTTGGAATATCTGTGCCTTTTTCCTCTGTTGGAAGCAAGTTCTGGTTTAAATGCAAAGTCTGGTCACTTGGGGCTGCCAGCACTGCCATATACCTAGTCCTAGAGGTGACACACTTACCTTGTGCTCACTTGCATCACAGGTTTACTGGAATTTTATACTAGTGGACATCAAACATGCTATCTGGGAATGGGGTAACTAGTATTGAGATAGGCACACATGTAGTGCATAACTTCTCTGCCCAGGCACATGCTCTATTGTCCCATGCTACTTTACTTACAAAGCACTTGTTCAACAATAAAATTACAAAAAGCTTCCAAACAGCCATGGCAAACCATTAAACCAGGCATGGGACCATCCTAAACATGAATCCTATGACCACACAGGTCACACACACATGAAGCTGGATGTTTCTGTCTGCTTTTCACCACTGTTACCAAAAGACATGACAAGAGCAATTTTAGAGGAGAGGTTTACTTGACACAGTTTCAGAGGTCTTGGTTCATAGACAGCTGACTCCTTTACTCTGGGCCTGAGGTGAGGTAGAACCTCATTGGCAGAAGGGTGGAGAGAAAAGCAGCTCAGGACATAGCAATCAGGAAGCAGAGAAATCGTTCTGCTCTCCAGGGACAAGATATATACCTCAAAGGCACTCCCCCAGTGACCCACCTCCTCCAGTCACATCCTACCTGCCTACAGTTACCACCCAGTTAATCCCTATGAGTGGATTAATGCACTGATTATGTTAAGGCTCTCATAATCCAATCATTTCACCTCTAAACTTTCTTGCATTGTCTTACACATGAACTCTTGAGGGACACCTCATATCTAAACCATAACTGAGTTTGTAGGACCCATCTAGATGCCAGTAAATATTTGATGGATAAATAAATGAAAGAAAGCATCTCTTTGGCCTTTTTTAAAATTTTTTCCTGTACTGGGGATTGAACCCAGGATCATTTTACCACTGAGCCACATCCCCAATATCTTTTACTTTTTGTTTTGAGACAGTATCTTGCCAACTTACTTAGGATTTCTCTAAATTGTTGAGATAGCCTTGAAATTGCAATGGAGTCAAATGTCTACTATGTAGATTCCACGGGATTATTGGAAACTCAATGCTTCTCTGGAATCAGCGTTTTCCAGGGAAACAGATCCAAAAGGAAACTATATGGAGGTTGGCTTAGCAATTATGAAAGTCAAGCATTCCCACCATCTGTCATCTGCAGGCTAGAGAACCAGGTAAATCAGTGGTGTAATTCAGTGTGATTCCAAAAACCTGAGAACCAGGGAAGTTGATGGTATAGCCTTCAGTTTAGAAGGTCTGAGAACCAGGAGTGCAGGGGAGAATGGCAAGCAATATAAGTTCCAAAGTCTGAATTCCTATGAGCCAGGAGCTCCAATGTCCAAGGACAGGAGAAGATAGATGTCCCAGCTCAAAAACAAACAAACAAAAAAAGAGTGAATTCACTCTCCCCCTCTCTTTTTGTTCCATTTGGACCCTCAACAGATTGGATGAGGGCAACCCATCCAATTAGCGAGGGTGATCCATCTACCAGTTCAAATGCTCATCTCTTCTGGAAACGCACTCACAGACACACCCAGAAATGTTTATCAGTTATCTGAGTATCCCTTAGTCCAGTCAAGTTGGACTAAGTTAATCATCACAACTGCATTGAAACATCTGGGCCTCGATGTCCACAGGGGTCCAATCTCAGCACAATTAGAAGACCCTCAAATGGGGTCAACCAACTGCACAACTCAGTGTCAACCTTATCAACCACAGTGTTAATGGTACTTTCCAGAATTATAAACTAGTGGCAGAGGCAACTGATGAGAATCCCAGAATTGACAGAGAATCAGAACAATCCAAAAAGTCTGGACCCTAGCCAAGGGGGAGAATGGTTAAGTAGAACTCTCATCCATTCAGTAACTGCAGCCTCACACTGGACATTGAGACCAAAATCCAAGAATAAAGGCCGGGATTCAATGCACAGGTATATGGACATAAGTAATACCTATCAACCTCTACACAAATAAAAAAAATACTGACTGTGGAAATTATAAATATTTCATGCAGAAAGGTCTTATTTCCCCCAGCAGAAGCATGAACTTCTCAAGGATAAGAGATGTTCTGTGCTGGCTTTTCAGACAGACCATCTAAATTTCCATCCTGGCTTTTCTATGCAACTTAGGCAAGCTATTAAACCTCACAGACCCTTTCTTCTTATCTATAAAATGAGAACAGTAACTTCTACATCACAAGCTTAACATCATGGCTAAATGTGAACCACCTAAAACAGAGCATGCCTTATAATGTTTTTCAGAAAAGGACAGTGGCCACTATTTTCATATTCTCCAAGACAGACTTATTGTCTTAACCTCTTTAAAGAGTTCATGTTATGAAACCTCAGAGAAAGGCCAGGAAAGAATGTATATTGTAATATCCAAGAGAAACATTAAAGGCCATTAGTTCACTCTGTTCAGAATCTTCCAGTAGTACCTAATATTTGTGAACTTAAGTTGTTGCCTTGGCAGGCAAACCAACTATAATATTGTCCCACCATATTCCCATATGCTTACTTCCTAACTGTTCCTGTGCTGCAGCCAGTCTTGACCATCTGCTGTTCCCCTAAATATTACTCATGACCTCTTGTCTGTGATCATGCCACTGAGATGCTAGAACTTTCCCCACTCCCCCCAAGGTCCCCATGAAATCGGCCTTGACTACCTATACCACCTGTAATTTCCACTTTTGTAGCAACTCACTTTTGCCTCCTCATTCTATCTAATTAACATATATGCTCATTTTTTAAAATACATGTTTAAATAGAAATGAAGTGGATTTATTTGTGTCTTTTCCCAGCGTTTAATTAGATCCCTCCTCTCTGCTTATGAAAATACTATCTTTTTTTGTAAAGAGCTATAAGTCTGCATTAACTACTTTTCTTCTTTCTGCTTTCTGTGCAAAACACTACTTCAGACTGTGAACATTCAAGCCACTCATAAGACACTCACAAGGTCTCCACTCATGGCTCCAGCATGCTTGAGAATTAAGAAACTTTACAAATTTGAAAAGAAACACTTTCTTCTGTTACAGGGCCAAGGCCTGCTGACGGAGCTGAGGCAGCTGTGGTAGTACTTTCTCACCACTTCTCATGATCACACCAGAAAGATTTCAGATATATCATTCAGACTAAAAGGCATGAGCCAATTAGAAAGAAATGAGAAAAGGAGACACTCTCAAGGGAGACAGTGAGTCCTCTCAGAAAGGAGAAGGACAGTAGGCCCCTCCTGGCCTCCGGGTGTATTGTGAGTCTCAGAGAATTTTCCTGAGAGTCCCAGTCAAGTCCACCTCTTGACTTTTGACTGACAGCAGGATGACATCAGACTTTCAGGTCCCCACTACACATGACAACTCTAGGACACTTTGGCCCATGCTGACTGATTCTAATTGGAACCAGCTTTTACAGATTTGATGGCTAGGGGAAATTATCCTTATCTCCCTGAGTTCTGGGATCTGGTCTACAAAATAGTCACAGAAGTCCCTACCCCCACGCACAACAAAGTAACTTGTGCTCTTCTTATCAGCATTTTGGGGCCTGTATTTCTCCCATAGAGAGCAGATAGTTTGCTGAGCAATGTAACACATCCTGTTGACTTAAGCCAGACAGGGCTGCAGGTAAATTGCTTTTTAAAAGAAAGCTGTGGGGGTCAGCACAGTGGGCCCAGAGAGTGGGAAATGAGACTAACAAACAACATAGGAACTGCATGACCACCTCAAAGAGAGGACAGTATGGTGCTCGCAGAATTGGAGTTTTTAAGAAAATTAAATCCCCCTGTTTTTGCCTCAGTTTCCTGCCCCCTAACTGACTTATTACCCTTTGACTAGTCTTCAGCAAACTTTCTTTGTGAGGGTTGTAATGTTTTGGTTGCCAGGGTGATTGTGAGTTGTGACATAATTTTCATGATAAGGGAGGGTCCAGCCACCTGGTAGGAAGTGTATGACCTAATATTGAAACAACAGCTTTTCTTAAAGGGATATAATATATCACGACGAGGCCCCTATCTTTCAGGTTTTTCCCTATTGGACAAAGATTCCCTGGTTTTCAGTTGTCCTTCATTGTCCTTTCCCTGTGCACCCATTCATGACTGGTCATCGACCTAACATAAAAAAAAAAAAAAAAAAATATCTGTCAGTCCATTAGGAGGGATCAAGTGGTATTTTAAATTTCAAAGTATTTCTACTTTGAAAGCCATTTTTCACTGTTTTACAAATACTGAATCTTATTTTCATACAGCCATCAGCCTATAAATGTGCTCCCAATCTCCTAATTAAAAAAAAAAAAAAATCTCCTTGACTGTAAACTTCTTAGAAGAGTTGTTCCTAGTCAAGACCTCTACTTCCACATACTTAACCTACTCCAGGTTTGCTTCATCCTGAACCGAACCTCTAAGATTGCTCTACTGTGATCTCCATGCTTCTAAATCCATAGGTCACTTTGGCCCATGATGACTGGTTCTAATCGGATCCAGCTCTTACAGATTCCGTGGTTAAGAGGAGTTATCCTTATCTCCCTGAGTTCTGGTCTGTGTAGGAGTCACAAAAATCCCCTCTCTGTCAGCAGCAATCAAAACAGGTGACTTCACCATTCTTCTTGAAATATTTCCTCTCCGTTTCTGTGATACCATGTTTTCTTGATTCTCCTTTTATCTCACTGAGTTGCTTTTTTGCAGATATCTTTGTTGATAATTCCTCATCTTTCTAACATCTAAATTTGGAATGGACTAGGACTATGTCCAAAACCTCCTTAGATCTCATCTACAGGATGATGAGAGCCAAATCAATCTCTAGATTTGTCTTAGTCTTGAAATTTAAGTCCCTGTGTTTACACATGCAAAGACCCACTTTAGGATGTCTCAGAAATACATTGGTCAAAACAACTTCTGACTTCACTGTTCTTCCCAATCTGATTTTCCATCAGTCTTACCCATCCCAGCAAGAGGTCCCACCATCCCACCTAGTTTCTCAGGCCACAAATCTAACTAACTTAAATCTGATTTCTTGATCTTCTTTACCTCCCATATCCAATCCATCTATTAGTTCTGTCCTCTTCATCATTGAACATATCCAGAATGGTCCATTTCTCTGCTTGTTTTATTTTTCTGGTACTTGAGATTGCACTCAGGAGTTCACACATGCTAGGCAAGTGCTCTACCACTAAGCTATCAGCAATAACCCTCTTCCTTTTTCATTTTGAGACAGGGCCTTGCTAAGTTGCCCAGGCTGGCCTCCAACATGTGATCCTCCTGCCTTAGCCTCCCAAGTCACTGGGATTATAGCTGTGTGCCACCAAGCCCAGCTCTGTTTGTCCATTTCTCCACATCGCTAGTGTAAGTCACCATCACTCCCCACCTAGACTTAACAGCAAGAGCTTCCTGACTGGCCTTTCTTCTTCTTTTCTTGTACCTTGCTCTGTTACAAAATACTTAACCATAACATTCTCTTCTAAAAATGAGCGGTGTTTTCAAACGTACATCAGTGCTCTTTTAAATATGTGATTGTTTAAAAGTTTTTATGAGATCAAGTTACCCCAGATAGGTAGATGACAGACCTGAGTGGTGAAAACATGAGGTTAAGGGAATTATTCTATCAACTGGGCCAACTGTATACACACACACACACACACACACACACACACACACGCACACGATTTCTTTTAAAAATCAATTTACATGAAGCCATTCTGGCCTTGCCTGGCTTAAACCAACAGGATATGTTACATTCCTCAACAAAGAGAAATGCAGGTCCAGAGACTCCTCCCAACCATAAAATCTGTAGGAACAAGTTCCAATTAGAACTGGTCAGCAAGGGCCAAGGTGACCCAGAGTTGCCTCTGTTCTGTAGCATGTCATTATAGTAGTGAATTTTCCCCTTCATTGGGTAAAATCATGAGCAGCAAGGACTTGAAAGTCTAATGTCATCCTGCATCAGTCAAAAGTCAAAAGGAGACTGGAAGAAGTGGTGCACACCTGTAATCCCAGCTGCTCGAGAGATTGAGGCAGGAGGATCGAAAGTTCAAAACCAGCCTCAGCAACTTGGCAAAGCTCTAGGTAACTCAGGGAGACCCTGTCCCTAAATAAAATATACAAAGGGCTGGAGATGTGGCTCAGTGGTTAAGCACCCCTGGGTTCAATCCCTGGTTCCCCTGCCCGGCTGCCAAAAGAGTCCAAAGGTAGACTTGGGTTGGGACTCCCTAAAAATTTCTCTGGGACCACCAATAAAACTGGAGGTCAGAAGAGTGTGTGGTCACTCTCCACCCTGAGAGGACCGCTCTTTCCTTCTCTCCCTTAAGAGTGTCCCTTTGTCCCTTTTCCTTTCCCTTCTAATAAACTCCTGCCTGCAACTATGTGCAACTCACTTGAAATTCTTCAGGCTATATTGCAGGAAGTGGTGGTTATAGAATCCCCACTGTCACTTAGGTTCCTTAGGTGGATCTGGCTCTGTAACAACCTCCCCAATCTTAATCCTACCTGAGAACGCCCAGGGGAAGGGTTTTCAATCACATTTAAACAAAGCCTGAATTCTTAACAATAATTGGCAAAGCCCTCCGTAATCCCACAACACTTGCTTGTCTGTTACTTATTAATAGTCCCTGCTTCACTCCACTTCAGTCCTCAGGCACAGATTATTCCACCAAGGGACTTTGCACTAGTTGCTTCCTATTTGAAATATTCTTCCTTACCATTAAACTCTCACCTTGTTTTTTTTTCTCCAAGACACCTTTGTTAATTACCCAATCTCGAGTTGACTCCTGCCCACTATTAGCTTTTCAGTCCTTCACCCTGGTACTTATCCTACCAACTTCTTTTCCTCTTTCTTTCTTTCTTTCTTTCTCTCTTTCTTTTCTTCCTTCCCTCCTTTCTTTCTCCCTTTCTGTTAATTTTTATGTGTTTGCCTAAATCCTATCTCAGAACATAAGCTCCATGTGAGCAGGTCCTTGTGATTTGACCACATCTACAGAAATGATTCTTAAGCTGTCCCCAGCACATGTTAGAAGGTCAGTATTATATATTTTTGCCCTTTTACACAACACACAAACACACACTCTCTCTCTCTCTCTCTCTCTCTCTCTCTCTCTCTCACACACACACACACACATACACACACACACACACACACACATACACACACACACTACTACTGCACCCAGGACTCATCATTTGGCTATTACAGAACAGGAATAGACAAGCAGAATTAAGAATTCAAAATTCAGACCTACAGTTAAGGGCTTGATGGGCAAGCATCCTGAGCCATGCTAAGTTTAAGAAGAACCCAGCAAAGGAAGGGAACATATGATCACAGTCTTCAGGAATTTAGTGGATGCTTCTTTCCCAAACAACCCTAGGGCTGCCTTCCAATGAAAGCAGGAAATCATCAAACGAGGGACATTCCACTCACTAGGTGGTCAAGCAAGTGTCTGCCTCCCTCCTCCACCCGACCCCACCCCCACCTGAGACCTCAGTTATTCCATGTATTACAGCCAACAGCTCTCTTTTCATTCTTCCTTCTCCTCATAACTATATTTCCAAAAAAACTTCTGTAAGAACTCAGAAACCACTCCGCATGCAGGAACTCACATAAGAGAGTTTATTAAGCAAACATGCAGAGTGTCTCCCTGCCGGGTAAGAGAGAAAATGAGAGGAAAAGAGAGAGAGCATGTGCAAGAGAGAGAGTGAAATGGAGGAGAGAACATGAAAGCGAGGAGAGAGAGAGAGAATGGCAGGGGAGCTATTCTTAAGCAGTCAAATTCCGTGGGTTAACAGGGGACCAATGATGGAGAAGGATACTCGCAAGCTGACTGATGAACCAATAGCTAGCTAGGATGTTCACAGACTGACAAGCTAGGTTGTAAGTTGGGAGGTGGGGAAATGACTGCAGGGTAAGGGGAGCAGCTTTATATTATATTATAACTTCAATAGAGTAGCATGAAATAAAAGTGATGTATTCCCAGTCAAGCAATGACTGGAAAGAATTCAGAAATACCAAGAGACAAGGAGACAGGCAATGTCAGAAAACACAAAAGCAGGAAAAATGATGGAGGGAAACACATCAACTTGAATATAGATTTTCTTTTCTTTTTAAACTCTTCAAACCCCATTAATCTTTAGATCTTTAAAACTGTTCTCTTAGACTCAACCAGTACTTGAGGGCTATCAATCAAACTTCTTTTTTTAACTCCTGAAACAAAGAAACACACTGCTTCTATATAAAGAATCATTCTGAGTATGTACTGAAATTCAGGAACTATGAGAATAGATCTCAGATCGACTCTTCTTCTATTCCCAGTAACTCAGGATAAGTTTTCTGAAATGTTTGCTTATCCTACCTTAACAGAAATGCTTCAGGCAAAAAGAAAGGCTGATTTAAAACAGTATTAAATATTTCAAAACTAATTAAGTAAAATTGCCAGTTTCTCAGCTTTTGGGGGTTGATAAATACTAAGTAAGACCAACTACTAAATATGTGTAATGTTAATTCTTATAGTTGTTTTTTCTACAAAATGCAAATATTCTAACATTTTGCTTACATGTTTTCCATAAATTTGGTTTTTTTAATATGCTTCTTAGAAAAAGGAAGCATTTTATCCAAATGAGCAATAAGAAAATAATATAGTATATTTATGGCCACATTTGTAAATTCCCATCCTCTGCCACTTGAGTCCTTCAAATATACCCTAAATATAACAAATAAACCTCAAATTTAATAAGCACAAAGGATTCTCAATAAATGGTATTGAACAACTAGTTTGACAACAATGAAATTGTCCACATCTATTTGCTGTGTTACAGTAATATGTCTCTTCTACTCTGTACATGTCCATCTTTTATTTTGGTGGGGAGAGTTACCAGGGATTGAAGTACTCTACCACTGAGCCACATCCCCAGACCTTTTTCTTTTTCTTTCTTTTTTTTCCTGTACCAGGGATTGAACTCAGGAGCACTCAACCATTGAGCCACATCCCCAGCCCTATTTTGTATTTTATTTAGAGACAGGGTCTCACTGAGTTACTTAGCACCTGGTTTTTGCTGAGGCTGGCTTTGAACTCGCCATCCTCCTGCCTTAGCCTCCCAAACTGCTGGGATTACAGGGTGTGCCACTGTACCTGGTTCCATCTTATTTAATTAGATAATTGTATCTATTTTGGAAGGTAAAGTCAAATGGTTAAGTGGTATTATTAATTATATACTTTCCCCATATTCCTCAATGTTCAAAATGTCAATCAGCATTTTTACAACTATCAAGGGAAAGGAGTAAATATTTGTCTTGGGTGCTCTTTTTTGTTTGCTTTTTTTCTCTTGTGACAGATGGTTTTAATACAGATGGAATAAAAATAGGATTGTTGCTTATTACAGGATCACCTGTGCCTTGTGTGTTGTCCTCACCTTCCAAGTGCAGTCCAATGGTGCTATTGTAAAAGTAAGAGTTCTGGGGAAGTCTCCTGATGGGGTGTAAAACTATGCTTCATGCCACACTTACTGGGCCATGTTTTTTTTTTTTTTTTTTCTGCGGTACTGGGGATGGAACCCAGGGCCTTGTGCTTACAAGGTAAGCACTCTACCAACTGAGCTATCTCCCCAGCCCTGGGCCATGTTTTAAATCACTGCCAATACTAACTCAAGGACATCCCATTGAGTAATCTCCCATGGTGCCAGGCTGATAGCCAACACTGTTAACAGCAGGTAGCAAAAAGTGATGCTTGCTCTTAAAATTCCTAACAAGGATTTCTTCAAAATTATTTAGCCTGTGCTTATCATTCACCAATAATAATCAATTTTTGTACCTCTGTTTAAGTCAAAGTCAAGAGACCATGATCAAAGATTCCCTGCAAAGACAATGGTGACATAGTAACCAAGTCAAAGGTCAGAAAGGATAGTCAGAATGGTTTATATAATTTGTCAATAGGATTTGCACTTTAAAAGAGTTTTTAAATTTTCAGAAAAATTGCAAAGATAATGCAGAATTTCCGTGTAACCTGCATTCAGTTTCCTCTAGTGTGAACATACTTAATATAACACATTCATCAGAACTAATAAACCAGCATCAGTATGTTACTATTAAGTCCAAGTTTTCTCCACATTCCTTAGTTTTATTCTGAAATCCTTTTTCTGTTTTAAGATCTTATCCCAGATATCACAAGACTTCGTCACCACAATTCCTTAGGCTCCTCTTGGCTGTGAAGTTTTCTCTGATTTTTCCTTGCTTTTTAATCATTGTGATGATTTTGAGCAGCACTGCTCAGCTAGTTTGGAGAATGCCCCTCTATTTGGATTTGTCCGATGTGTTTCTCATGATGCAACAGCATTTGTAGGTTTAGAGGAGAAAGACCACAGGAATCAAACACCATTTTCATCATGCCATATCAAGGGAATATATCAATGTGACTTATTGCTGCTGATGTCAACCTTGATCTGCTGATGACACAGTATTTTGCAGGGTTTTTCAGTGTAAAACTACTGTCCCCATCTCATTTCCTCACTATTCGGGGATAAAGTTCCTATGTGCTGTCCATATGCAAGGAGGGGGAAATTAGACTCTATTTCTCTGAGGGCAGGGTACCAACATAAATTATTTGCAATTCTTCTGCACAGAAAATGTGTCTATTCCATATTTATTTTGTTTTCAATTATTTTTTCATATCATTGTAGATTTGTGGAAACTTATTTTATATTTTAGGTTATAATTCAATGCTATGCTTTTTGTTTTGTTGTTCAAATCGTTCCAGCTGTGCCATTGGGAGCCCTTCCCAATGGCTCCTGTGTCCCTTTGACAAAACCCTTATCTTGTTTTTGAGTAATTCTTAACGCTCTAGTACTAAAAGACTCTCCAGATTTTCATTTTCTATTTCTTGTCTCAGTCCTAGAACCTGCCAATTCTCCAAGGATCCCTGGTTTCTTTTATGAAGAATTGTATCAAAACAGAATGATTTCCACTTTAAATAAGCTTAAACCTTAACTTTTTTTTTTAAGTAATCCTGGACAGAGGAGATCAATTTCATTTTTATGGCTATTAAGACTCACAGAATTTAAGGTTAAATACTAACAGTTTGAATCCAGGTAAAACTGTAAGGTTTGTGTTCAGCACCTGAACTTCCTTCCCCCTCCCCCAATCTGGTGCCTCAATCATCCCCACATCTTGTCTTTAAAACCCTTTTCTGAAGAAATTACTAATCCCACCTTCTATAACCAAAATCCTTCCAAGTATAATACTCTGCCTCCTTTCTCATTCTCACCATGAAAAAGCCCTCTTTCCATCTATCTACCTCATCAGAACTTTCCATCTACTGCATCTCAGAACACTGGGAGCCATCTGTATGTATGCCCCCCAAAACACTGTACACCTCCGTGTGGACAGAAAAGGCTGGCGAGGAGAAGTGACTTGAGAGTTAAGGACCCTTGAACACCACACATGGTAGTCAGTTTGTATCCACTGGACCATTTCTACAGGTAAGGGGAAAATATTAAGTTTAGAATTATACGGGCTAGTCTAAACTCAAGTGAAAGATGAGGCATCTGTGGCATGTCCCTGAAGCCTCCAGGAGGGCACCTCCATGAACAAGGGACCTGTGCAACTGCATACAGTTCCATGTTTAGAAAAGCCTTGAATTCGATTTGGTGCTTTGGGGTGGAGCTGAAACTCCAAACTCAGTTCTCCTGTTCCAATGAAAGAAAATTTAAAGTCGGCCACCAAAAGCCATGCAAGAAAACTTATTAAAAGTGAAAGTAAAGCAAAAAGAGTGAGGCGAAAACAAAATAAAAGCAAAGTAAGGCTTAAGCAGAGAGCACTCTCCAGCAGAAAGTGGACTGTCTCCAAGTAGAGAAAGACAAAGGAGACAACGCCGTCTCAAATTTATTACTCTTTGATGTTTACCAGGATAACAGGGGATCGCCTTCTGCATTCTTTGCCAGTCAGGTGTTCCACTGCTCCTTCATGGGGTGGTAGCGTTTTTGACCCTCTCCAGGACTCCCTATTTAGGGGGTTTTCATCTACAAGTCAATCCCATGTTAATGTGGGCATCCGGATCAGTAACCTGTCAGAAGTTATCTTAGTGTACCTGCGCTGCTAAAGAAATCATCCTTCCCAAACAAGTGGAGACACCTATGTCCATAATTCTTAGCTTCACACCAACTTCAGTGGACCCTGTCAAGAACTTTTCTTTTGACATATTTTCCAATAAGCTCCTTTCCTTTCACTGCTCATTGCTAGCTACTACTTAACAGTGTTATCTTGAAATGCTCAATGAAATTTTCAACAAAAGATCCTACAGTTCCATTTTTTTGCCTGTCCTGGCAAATTACATAGCCAGTTTTGGCCTATGGTCAGGGTAAATCTGGGTGCCTTGTCACCTCATAAGCTGAGAACCATTCTTCTGAGAAACCAGATGTATCCAGATTCTGCAAATAGTTCTAGAATTCCTAACACTCTGATTATGCATTTGTACCAGTAACAGTATCAACATTTACTTTTACAGTGCTTATTAACTGCCAGTCACTGAATTGAGCATCATATTAAACAAAATTATGAATTTCCCCAGATTCATCCAGACCAACTTGTTTCCTGGGCCTTTGCTGCTTGCTTAATAGAGAATCCAACCTCATCTACTGACCAAGCACTGCCAGCCTCCCCTGGGTAAGACTGAGTTCTGACATGGCCATGGCGGCTTCAACGGCCAACACCAAGCTAACCAGACCCACCAAGGTGCTGAGCTCTCACACCAACTCTGGTTTTAGAAAGTCATCATACAATGGAATCTGGCTTCCCCAGTAACAACCTGAAGGGACCTGATGAGACAGTTGGCAGTACAAAGGAGTCAAGACTTCATGGATTGAATATTAAAGACAGGCAGAAGTCCAGAGGTAGACCATCGATGAATCCTTCTCCCTCCCTTCAACTGATGCACAGTTCTACACACCTGAAGATGCCCAATATCATCAGCTGTGTTTACTCTGGAAGTTCTGGCAAAGTTGATTATACACCACCTATAGTTCCTTTCCCTCCTTCCTTTCTCCACTTTTTTTTCCCTTTACTTCTTCTATCCTTTGATTGCAATCCCCAAAAAAAGTTAGCTTATATATGAGCTTTGTTTCAGGCTCTAATTTATAGTGAGTCTGAGCTAAGGATACACACACACACACACACACACATGCACACACACACATAATCTTCATATCAATCTAGGAGGATAATAATAATATGAGGAAACAGCCTCAGGGATATTGTGCTTTCCCATGCTCACACAACTAGCAAATGAAGAGTTGGAGTGTAAATCCAGGTCTCTTTGATTCCAAAGACTAAGTTCTAAATCACCAGAGTATATTCTGTCTCTTTGCCACATGTGTTGGAAATTGGCTTTTGATCTAGAAATGTGATTGCAACAGACTGGTACCTGAGGATTAAATGGAATTATAGTAGACAGTATTTTCTAAGCATTTACAATGTGCTGGGAGTTATTTAGGAGGCTTTGTATGCATTAACTCATTTAATCCTCTTCTGCTAATACTAATCTTATGAAGAAACTATTTTTACACCTGTCTTACAGAAGACACACAAAGAGATTCTTCAACTTGCCAAGCATCTTTCAGTCACTGCGTGGCTCGGCCAGCACTGGACTCAGTCCACCTATGGAGCAGGGACTCTCACCATGATGCATCATGAGCCCCACCAGAATGGGTGAAAGGAAGATTGGTACATGGAGGACCTAAATGTAAATATTTTTGTTGTGTACGCCATCAATAAATGAAAATTTTTTGGGGAGTGGGAAGAGCCTTGAGTAATTTCAGAAGAAAAGACATTTTTTAAAGAGGGTAAAGTTCATTGCTGGAGAAATGGCCCATAAGGTTGACTTGTGTAAATCATTGAGAGAAGCAAATTCTGCTATGCAAGAGTAATGGAGTTAGAGGATAGACATTTAAGAACAACATCAGAGTTAAACTTTAACTTGAATTTTTTTAAACAGATACAGGAAAACTTTTCTAAAAAGGAAGTTAGGGAATATGAAGAATCCTTCAACATGAGGAAGCGTGCAGCTGTATAGTCAGAGACTGCAGTTCTGGAAGAGACCCTGAGACTTTCTGGCTTGTACAAAGCTGCACAGTACAGCAATTACATGCTGCAGCCTAGAGTCGGGGAACCTATGTCTGAATCATGATCCCACAATTGCAGTTCTGTGAACTTGCCCAAACGATTCTTCTCTCTTGGTCTCTTATTCCTCTTCCACACAAATGGTTTAATTATATCTATGACATAGGTATAGGTGTCCTGAGGGTTAATTAAGTTAATGTGCATAATGTGCTTAGCAGTGCTTGCCACAGCATAAGTAGTCCATAAACATTAGCTATTTCTATTTAGCCATAAATGAAGCATGTGAGACCCACAGAGGTCATGTGATTTACCCAAGTGACTGGTTAAAATGCCTGTCTTACACTGTTTTTCCATTTCTAGACTGTGGGATATATAAAGATTTAAGACACAGTTCCTGAACTTAAGGAGCTGCAGAATGTGTACGGTATACAGAAAAGAAAAAACACTTTTGTTATAGAAACTAGGTTAAAATTCCAAAAGTGCTCCTCATAACTGTTTTCTTAGGGCCAAGTATTTGCTATTACATACATATAAATGAAAGAATATATATATAAATATATATATATATATATTCTCCATATATATAGAGAGAGAATACATATATATATGTAGAGAGAGAGTTTGTGCATATATGCATGTGTACATATGTACACATATGTACACACATGTATTCACATGTATACATATACATATATGTATATATGAATGCGGTTACTGTATCTCTCATGTACATGTAGTACCAGGTGCAAGGTGGGTCTTCAATTAATGGATTTTGTGATATAAAAAATAAATTGAGTTCATATCATGAGAGCCTTCTTTCATTTCTCCCCTTGCCAGAAAAGTGTGGGAGGGGAATACTGTAAGACATAGGATATGGTTTTGGAAGTAAGGTTAATTTAAAACTTGTTTTGAAACTATTTTTTAGGACTGCATAATCCCTTGAAGTAATAGGAAGTACTTTCAGATGTCACAAAACCATGGCTGGGACGCACTGACCCCATGAAAGAAAGCCTTCCTCATACATGTCAAGGGACACCAGACCAATGTGTGGAGCAATCATTGCCTTCCAAGCAGTCGCGGCTTGGCAGGTGCTTCTTGGCATGAGCTATACAGCAAATGTTAATAGCACAGTTATAAGGAAGCTGGAAACATTAAGACTTTTAGATTAAGACATTCAAATATTAAACCCAAAGATATTATTTAATAGTGAATCATAATAATTGGAAAATACATTTGCCAAAGATATTCAGATATAATTGAAAACCTTCATTTTAGTTGTTTGTTTTCACCTCTTTCCTTTCAATCATTTTTAAGTGCTGCTGCTATATACTACAGCCACATCAATGTTCATAGCAACTCAATTCACAATAGCTAAACTATGGAACCAACCTAGGTGCCCTTCAGCAGATGAATGGATAAAGAAACTGTGTTATATATACCCAATGGAATATTACTCAATCTTAAAGAAGAATGAAATTATGGCATTTGCCAGAAAATGGACGGAGTTGGAGAATATCATGCTAAGTAAACCAAGTCAATCCCACAGAAACAAAGGCCAGATGTTTTCTCTGATATGCGAATGTTAGTTCACAATAAGGTGGGGGGACCTTGGGAAGAATAGAGGTACTTTGGATTGGTCAGAGGGGAGCGAAGGGAGGGGAGGGGAGAGGAGGGAAGAAGGATAGTAGAATGAATCTGACACTATTAACCTACGTGCATATACGATTACAACACTGGTGTGAATTAGAAGAATGAGAGTTATACTCCATTTATGTATGATGTGTCAAAATTCATTCTACTGTCATGTATAATAATTAGAATAAATTTTAAAAATTGAACTAAAAAAAAATAAGTGCTGCTGCTAGCAGGAGGGCAGGGATTAATTTTGACTTTCACTTCCATCTCATTCCCTTCTTTTTCCTCTTCAAAAAATGTTCATACCTAAGGCAGCGATGCCCTCTTTCACCACTTCTATTCAACATCGTCCTTGAAACTCTAGTCAGAGCAATTAGACAAACCAAAGAAATTAAAGGGATACGAATAGGAAAAGAAGAACTCAAACTATCCCTATTTGCTGATGACATGATTATATATTTAGAGGAACCAGGAAATTCCACCAGAAAACTTTTAGAACTCATAAGTGAATTCAGTAAAGTAGCAGGTTACAAGATCAATGCTCATAAATCCAATGCATTTTTATACATAAGTGATGAATCTTCAGAAAGAGAAGTTAGGAAAACTACCCCATTCACAATAGCCTCGAAAAAAATAAAATACTTGGGAATCAATCTCACAAAAGAGGTGAAAGACCGCTACAATGAGAACTACAGAACACTAAAGAAAGAAATTCAAGAAAACCTTAGAAGATGGAAAGATCTCCCATGTTCTTGGATAGGAAGAATTAATATTGTCAAATGGCCATACTACCAAAAGTGCTATACAGATTCAATGCAATTCCAATTAAAATCCCAATGATGTACCTTACAGAAATAGAGCAAGCAATTATGAAATTCATCTGGAAGAATAAAAAACCCAGAATAGCTAAAGCAATCCTTAGCAGGAAGAGTGAAGCAGGGGGTATCGCAATACCAGATCTTCAACTCTACTACAAAGCAATAGTAACAAAAACGGCATGGTATTGGTACCAAAATAGACAGGTGGATCAATGGTACAGAATAGAGGACATGAACACAAACCCAAATAAATACAATTTTCTCATACTAGACAAAGGGGCCAAAAATATGCAATGGAGAAAAGATAGCCTCTTCAACAAATGGTGCTGGGAGAATTGGAAATCCATATGCAACAGAATGAAACTAAACCCATATCTCTCACCATGCATGAAACTAAACTCAAAATGGATCAAGGACCTCGGAATCAGACCAGAGACCCTTCATCTTATAGAAGAAAAAGTAGGTCCAAATCTTCAACATGTCGGCTTAGGATCAGACTTCCTTAACGGGACTCCCATAGCGCAAGAAATAAAAGCAAGAATCAATAACTGGGATAGATTCAAACTAAAAAGCTTTCTCTCAGCAAAGGAAATTATCAGTAATGTGAAGAGAGAGCCTACAGAGTGGGAGAAAATCTTTGCCACTCATACTTCAGAGAGAGCACTAATTTCCAGAATATACAAAGAACTCAAAAAACTCTACACCAAGAATACAAATAATCCAATCAACACATGGGCTAAGGAAATGAACAGACATTTCACAGAAGAAGATCTACAAGCAATCAACAGACATATGAAAAAATGTTCAACATCTCTAGTAATAAGAGAAATGCAAATCAAAACTACCCTAAGATTCCATCTCACCCCAATTAGAATGACGATTATCAAGAATACAAGCAACAATAGGTGTTGGAGAGGTTGTGGGGAGAAAGGTACACTCATACATTGCTGGTGGGGCTGCAAATTAGTGCAGCCACTCTGGAAAGCAGTATGGAGATTCCTCAGAAAGCTTGGAATGGAACAACCATTTGACCCAGCTATCCCACTCCTTGGCCTATACCCAAAGGACTTAAAATCAGCATACTACAGAGATACAGCCACATCAATGTTCATAGCTGCTCAGTTCACAATAGCCAGATTGTGGAACCAACCTAGATGTCCTTCAATTGATGAATGGATAAAGAAACTGTGGTGTATATATATACAATGGAATATTACTCAGCCATAAAGAATGATAAAATATGGCATTTGCAGGCAAATGGATGAAATTGGAGAATATCATGCTAAGTGAGATAAGCCAATCTCAAAAAACCAAAGGACAAATGATCTTGCTGATAAGCGAATGACGACACATAATGCAGGGTGGGAGGGGTTAGTGTTAGTGTTAGAGTTAGGGTTAGGGAGTGGGGCAAGAATGGAGAAAGAAAGGACTATATAGAGGGAAAAGAGGGGTGGGAGGGGTGGGGAGGAAGGGAAAAAATAAAAATGAATCAAACAACATTACCCTATGTAAATTTATGATTACACAAATGGTATACCTTTACTCCATGTACAGAGAATCAACATGTATCACATTTGTTTACAATAAAAAAAGACTAAAAAAATGTTCATACCTAATAAAGCAGACACACAAAAAGAAAATTCAAGGCAAGGAGCAGAAAGTATGAGTAGCCAGACTAGATAGACACCTAGTCCTAGAAAAATATAACCCTGGAATTTCCAGCAATGTGTCGTAATTGGTGGGCTCACTAACCAAGAAGAGAGAAAATGGTGCTAGATACTGAGTGATACTAAAATTTTAGGGAGAAACTGCTTTTCCTCTGTCCTTTACCTTTTAATCCTTGGAACACTTGTGGATCCTTAATTCATTTTCATTCTCTCTCTCTCCTCCCTCTCTCTTTCCCTCTCTCTCCTTCCCTCCCTCATCACTTCTGAGGGATTTTTAAAATGCCTCACATTCACATTAATCTTTCTCCTTATTTTTCATAACAGTAGCCCAGAGAAGCTGGGGAAAAAAATCCAACCACTGTTGCTTTTCTAACCAGTCTGATGGGCTCAGCCTTTAACCAGCTGTCTACAGTTCCCACCAAGCAGAGAATTAAATCAGTACTTGTGATACTTGACCCATTTTTCATGACTATTTGGGGGAAGTTTTAAACATTCCTTCATTTCACTAATGCAACTACATAGCTACTTTTCCTGGCCAGAAAGCATTTCTTGATCCTTTCTTGGCCTGGACTTTGATCTGTACTATACTTATTCCCACAAGGATTTTCAATTTACTAAGTGAAATATTTCCAAAGACTCACTGAAAAAGAGGAAGATAATCTATTAAGGGGAACTCATTAAGCCACGGGACAAGTCACAAGTGGCATCCTGGGCTTTCTAGGCCCCAGGTCATTTCAGTCTCTAAGGTTGATGAGGCAGAGAAAAAGATGGGTCAGCTGACAAAAGCAAACAAAACTGGTGATCCATATAATGTGGTGCTTGCTTTACAATGGAATGCACCTCTGGGCCCTTTAAGTTGGAAACATCTGGTAGGACATTGCTTCTAGGTGTTTTGGTGGATTTTAGAATTCTGAAGGGGTGTGTCCTCAAACCATTTGTGTCTCATTTGTAATGGATTATTTTGGAAATGCAGGATCTTTATGTTTGACTAATAAGTACAGCCAGAGGCTCAAAAAGACAAGGTCTTTATTTTACAGGACTTTTTATTTTTTTTAGAAGCACATAGGATACGGATTATTTTGGAAATACAGTCTGAACAATCTTAAATGACTAAATAGTGCCAATGAAATAAGAAGTTTTCAAAGTGAGTATTTCCTTTTTATTTTTTTTTTTCTTTTTTTAGTTGTAGATGGACACAATACCTTTATTTTATTTATTTATTTTTGTGTGGTGCTGAGGATGGAAACCAGTGACTCGCACATGGTAGACAAACACTCTCCCACTGAGCCATAACCCCAGCCCCTTTCCTATTTTAAAATACTCTTTTGTTCAATAGATTAGACAAGGAGGAATAAAGGGAAAGGGGGCTAGGAATAGGAAAGACAATAAAATGAATCTAACATAATTTTCCTACGTACATATATGAAAATACCTAAGTGAATTCCACCATCAGGTATGCTCACAAGAATGGGGTCTTAAGTAAAATAAGATATATTCTGTGCTTGTATAATTCTATCAAAATGGATTCTACTATCGTGCATAAGTAAAAAACACAATAAAAAATTAAAATATAAAATCCAGTTAAAAGCTAAAAACTAAAAAATAAACATTTGGGGGAGGTCTTTGAGTTTTTAAAATTTTTTTACTTGTTCTAATTAGTTGTACATGACAGTAGAATGCATTTATACATTTTGATAGATCATATGTAAATGGAGTGTAATTTCTCATTTTTCCGATTATACATATTGTAGGATCGCATCGGTCGTGCAGTCATGTGCACATAAGGTGATAATGTCTGTTTCACTCTGGGTTTTTTTGTATCTTAACTTTAAATCTCATAGTATTTATCTGCAGGCTAGGAAAACCACTGGTTTAAGAAATCAACCTTTACAGCAGCCAAAGGCATCACTAAGTGATCACATTGCTTTGTTTTTCAAAGATAGCACACAAGTATAATTATTCTGTGAGATATGTGTATGTGCATCTGTGTTGATAGGCAAACAACAGTGCTGCCGACACTGCACATCGACATGTTTCTCCAAGCATTACACCTGAACACAGGATCCCGAAAAACATGAGTGACTCTCGGTTTCATCTTCTAAATCCTCCTGCCTGGCACCATCATCACCGTTAGACAACTGTTTACTGATTCTTGAAACCAAAGCCAGAGTTGGAAAGCCTGTGCATGCCTGTGGCTCTTGGAGGTGGGTCTTTGCATATGAATTGCCCTGGAGGAGAATACTCCTGCTGTTTCTATTGCGTTAAGAAGATGCTCCGCCATGACTGTTTTCCAGTTACAATCCGGCAGATTGTCTTGCCTTACGCGGCATTTCACTACATTTTTGAGACATTTTTCCCTCCCTGGCTTTCAGTGTCATTCATTAATTGCAAGAGCAAAGGGAAAGAAATCTGAGAATGAATTGCACTGATAGTTGATTGCATACCCTTAAGTTTAAGGGTCAAAATAAACAAACGACTTCAAAAAGAATACAGACAAGGAGGGAAACTCGGAGGACAAAAAAGAACTATGTGGGTCAAGGGCATTAGGAACATGTGGGTACACATGGCTCCTAAGGTGGAGCTGCCTCACTGAAACTAACAAAAGAAGCTCACAAAGCACTTTCACATACGTTATTTCACAGTCACTGAATGAAGTAGAGAGTGATCTTGCTCTCATAGAGAAGAGGTGCTCAGAAAGGTTGAGTGACCTGCCCAAGTTTACACAGCAAATACACAAGTAGTAGATCTGGCATAGAACCTCTGACGTCATCATCTTGGTCATCATTGTCCTCGTATTTGTGCCAGATCCCCAGTTTTTCTCTGAGTACGTGACCAACCCCTACATCATTTCTTTGCCCACTGTTTACAGACTCCACAATCAAATAAATATGTCCGAGGACTGCCTACTCAGGGAGGAAGGAGAAATTCTGTTGGTTTTGGGAAAATTATCAGTGTTTCTTTTTCTCAACTATAAGTTGCACACATGAACCGTAAGTTCTGATAAAAAATAAGACATTAACATTTTGAAATCTTTCACAGTGTGTATGTAGATCGTTTGAAATATAAAAGAGTAACTATGTAGCAATATGCAAAGCCAGGCTCTCCTCTGTGCTCTACACTCTATGAGGTAGGCACTATGATGGCCCCTCTTTTGCACCAGGAGACTGAGGCAATAAAGCTCAATAACTTGCTCAGAATCACACAGCTGATAAGCAGTAGCATCCCGGAGCATCCTGCTCTGAGTCTTCTGTGGACCAACACACCATAAAACTTTACATGTCAGTTTCAAAAAAGAGTAATTCTGGGTCATTTCATTGTCACCTCAATCACTTTAACTCTTTGTATCATTTTATTATAAATTCATTCAAGTTTATACTATGTTCTTAAAACTTCTTTAATTGATAAAGTCTTGAAAATGATTCAAAGTCATCATTTCCCTTACAATGCTCAAAAAAATTTTTTTAAATTATTAAAGTAACAACGTTTTTAAAAAGAAAAAATGTAAGCCATTACAGGAATATACTAAAGACATAGTGATGGTCCTGTGTAAGTTTAGCTCCCCATTGTAGATAATCACTTTTAATAAAATCAACTAACTTTAAACCATCTCAGTTATAATTAACTGAAAACTCAAGTCTGGAACTTTCAGCAATATGCATTTATGGTGCTCAGCTGACTGCATCCACTCCAGGTTTTTCTAGCAATAACAGCAGTTAGGCAGCACCAGATGAACCTGGTCGGTGCAGTGAGAATTCCACAAAGGCCTTATCCACCTTCTTCCCTCAGGCTGCCCTGGGGTCCACCAACCCCTGAGATAAATGTCAGCATCAGCAAGTGCTGTGCTGAGTGATTTCTGGTGCTTGCTTCGCCTTTACTGAGAGAAGAGAGTAAGTAGGCCACATGAGTGGAGCTACAGGGAACAAAAGAGAAAGAGAGGAAGGAAAACACCTGGCAGACCAAGAAGGGAAGTCCTCATGCTCTTCAAAGTTAAGTCTGTTGTTGGGAAACGGGCTCTAAAGACAACTTCATAGGAGAGACATCCTACATACTCAGGCAGAGCTAAATTCATCCAATACTTATTAATTATTACCTACTCCATGCCAGGCACTGGGCTAGGTGCAAGGAATGGAAAGGTGAGCCAACTAGATGCACTTTCTCAATCACAAAACTAACACTATAATGGGAAGACATATTAGCCACATGAATGTAATGTAAAATCAGGATGATTGCTAAGAAGGGAAGTTATAAGTGAAATGTTGACAAGGATCTCAAATAGATAAATAAGTTGCTGTGTGCTATGAGTGGGGGCAAGTCATTTTTTTTTAATATGTTCTAATTATTTATACATGACAGTAGAATGCACTTTGTTATGTTATACATAGATGGAGTATAATTTCTCATTCTTCTGGTTGTACCTGATATAGAATCCCATAGGTCATATAGTTTTATATGTACATGGTGTAATAATGTCTGATTCGTTTTACTATTCTTCCTACCCTCATACCCCCTCCCCTCCCTTTGTTCCCCTCTACCTAATCTAAAGTAACTCTATCCTTCCCTAGCCCACCCCCTTATTATGAATCATCATCCATATATCAGAAAAAACAGTTCGGTTTTTGTATTTTGGGGATTGGCTTATTTCACTTAGCATGATATTCTCCAGTTCCATTCATTTACCGGCAAATGTCATAATTTCTTTCTTCTTTAAAGCTGAGTAATATTCCATCATATTATATATGTAACACATTTTCTTTATCTATTCATCTGTGGAAGAGCACCTACATTGGTTCCATAGTTTAGCTATTGTGAATTGAGCTGCTATAAACATTGATGTGGCTGCCTCACTATAGTATGCTGATCTTAAGTCCTTTGGGTATAAACCAAGGAGTGGGATCGCTGGATCAAATGGTGGTTCCATTCCAAGTTTTCTGAGGAATCTCTATACTGCTTTCCATAATGGTTGCACCATTTTGCATTCCCATCAGCAATGTATGAGTCTATCTTTTCCCCCACATCCTCCCCAACTTTTATTGTTGCTTGTATTCTTGATAATTACCATTCTGACTAAAGTGAGATGAAATCTTAGAGCAGTTTTGATTTGCATTTCTCTAATTGCTAAAGATATCACACATATATTTGTTGATTGATTGTATTTCTTCTTCTGTGAAGTGTCTGTCCTTAGCCTTTTATTGGTTGGGTTATTGGCTTTTTTGTTATTAAGTTTTTTGAGTTCTTTATATATCCTGGAGATTAGTGCCCTCTCTCTGAGGTAAAGATTTTCTCCCATTCTGTAGGCTTCTGTTCATGTTATTGATTGTTTTCTTTGCTGAGAAGAAACTTTTTTAGTTTGAATCCATCCCATTTGTCGATTCTTGATTTTACTTCTTACACTTCAGGAATCTTGTTAAGGAAGTCAGATCTAAGGCTGTCATGGTGAAGATTTGGGCCTACTTTTTCTTCTGTTAGAATCAGGGTCTCTGTTCTAATGCTTAAATCTTTGAGCCACTTTGAGTTTTGTGCACGGTGAGAGTGTTATGGGGCGCAACTTAAGACCGATCACCACTGAGAAGTCCAAATTTGAGAGTCTTCATTAAGCCAGCAGGCTGACTGTTTCACACAATGCCCCAAAAAAATGGCTATTGGGAGAACAGCCCTGACCACAGGGTTGTAGGGGTTCTTATACCAAAAATCACACACATCATAAGTGTCTGTTGCTATGATTCAAAATTACAAACTAACATCATGAGATCATCAACAGAGGGGGAAGTGGGTCAAAATGACCCTTACCTAGGTACAAACTAAAGAATGGTTACTAACATCCACACAATCACCATTCCCATGGTACATTGTTTAGGAGCAATAGGAATCAAAAGAGAGCAATTTTTCATTACATAAGAATTGTCATTTTGTATTGCTAACCATGTCATGCTAACTGATGATGGGCACAGAGGCAGGGTGCTCCCATGGGAGAAGTTAAGCAATTGTGAATGGGGACAGAGGCGGGGTGTTCCTATGGGAGAAGCTTATTTCCTACATTACATGGAGTCTCACAGCAAAATGGAGTCTGTCCAGTCATTTCCCTTAGAGTCTCACCTATAACATTCTCCTGTGAGCCAGATCTTTCAGCCCATCACAAGAGATAGGGGTTTAATTTCATTTTATTACACTGACTTTCCAATTTTCCCAGTACCATTTGTTGAATAGGCTATCTTTTCTCCAAGGAATGTTTTTGGTGCCTTTGTCTAGTATGAGATAACTGTACTTAAGTGGGTTTGTCTCTGTGTCTTCTATTCTGTACCATTGATCTACATGTCTGTTTTGATGCCAAAACTATGCTGTTTTTGTTACTGTGGCTCTATAATAAGGTCTATGTTATCAGGAATATTGGTCTGAAGTTTATTTTCCTTGAAGTGTTTGTCTGGTTTTGGTATCAGAGTGATATTAGCCTCATAGAATAAATTTGGAAGGGTTCCGTTCTTTTCTATGTCATGGAATACTTTGAAGAGTATTGGGGTTAATTCTTCTTTGAAAGTGTTGTAGAACTTGACTGAGAAGCCATCTTGTCCTGGATTTTTCTTGGTTGGTAGGATTTTGATGGCATTTTCTTGTTCATTTCTTGTAATTGATTTGTTTAAATCATGTATGTCCTCCTGATTCAGTTTGGGTAGGTCATGTGTCTCTAGAAATTTGTCAATGTCTTCAAGATTTTCTATTTTATTGGAGCATAAATTTTCAAAATAGTTTCTAATTATCTTCTGTATTTTAGTCATGTCCATTGTGATATTTCCTTTTTCATCATGTATTTTAGTAATTTGAGTTTTCTCTCTTTTTTTCTTCCTTAGGGTGGCTAGTGGATTTATCAGTTTTATTAATTTTTTCAAAGAACCAACTTCTTGTTCTCAATATTTATGATCTTAAAGACAAACCTCACTCAATCTTCCATGACTCTATAAATAAGGGGGAGAATAGTGCTCTTAGGATGCACACTGACAAGTTAGAGAAAAACATACCAGACCTGTGACCAACTCGATTTTATGGACCCCAGGTCAAAAGCAATGCTGGACACCTTTGAATGTGCCTACGGCTCCACTACAGCTCTCTGGTACTGATAAATAACAATGCAGAGAGGGATCAAAGGGTGGCAAATGCATGACAAATAAGCTTTGGATCAGGCAATTTAAAAGGCTGATATGTTTTGCATAACATCAGAGAATGAGATGAAGCTGCAGGTGCTGAAATGACAGTTCAAGAAAGCATGTGCTGCTAGCAAAAACACAAGACTGCTTGATTCCCTTAGAACTGATGCGGGAAAATTTATGGAAAAGGGTCTAGTAAAAGAGTCAGTGCTAGATCAACTTCTCAAAACACTATCACACGATCTCTCTCGAAGGAAAACCTTTTCAACGTTAACCAAGAGTCTATCCACAGCTGCTCACCTAATTCACCACAGGAAAGAATGAGATCTACATGTACTGATGATTTTGAAAGATTATGATACAAATACAACTGTGAATGATTAATTCATTGGGCTGTTTCCATTCATTTGAATTCACTACCAAGAGCTTTAAACCGTGCAGAGTTACAGGTGTTGCATTTGCAGGCATTTCAATTTTTGAAAGCTGGCATCAAGTTGTTGGCCAAGAAAAAAAAAATTGTGATTTCAATTTTTTCTATAGGAAAGTCTGATTTTGCTTATGCCTGTGATTTCTAACCTAGCAGGTGAACTCCTTGATGTCCTCCAACTTTTTAAACTTTCACCTCATTGGGTATTTTTTAGGAGATTTTCCATAATTATTATTCAATTTTCAAATGAGGCCATAATCCAAAATATGTAGAATCAGGGATAATATCATTTGTGACTTTTGGAGCTTTTCTCAGAGATGCAATCCACAAATTTTGTAGTGTAAGTAAATAGAAGTAGGAATGTTTTTCCATGTCTAAATATGTTTACATGCATATGCAGAGCATTATGCATGTATATGTCTAGGTAGTATATGCATATAGAGATATGAGCAGGAATATATGTTAAAGAAGTATAGCTACATATGTTGTTATAGTTTGGATCTGAATGTGCTTATGCATTGATGCTTGGTTCCCAATGGGTAGCACTATGGAGAAGTGGCAGAAACTTTAGGAATTGGGGCCTACTTGGAAGAGGCATGCCTTTGAAGGGTTAATATTATCGCTAACATGTCACTACCCCCTGCCTCTCTCTTTCCCTGCCATGAGGTAAGCAGTTTGCTCTATCACACACTTCCACCATGATGTTCTGCCTTACTACAGACCCATTGCAATGAGGCCAAGTGATCATGAACTGAAATCCCTGAAACTGTGAACCAAAATAAATCTTTCCTCTTTTAAGTTGTTTTTCTCAGACATTTTGTCACAGCAACAGAACACATATAGTTATGTCACATGAAATGTTATGCTGTAGCATGTTTGACTTTATGACAGAACAAATATACCAATAACTCTAAATACCTTGAGAGTAAAAACTACTTTCCATTTATCTGTTATTAGAAAACCTTGCCCAGTGCACAGTAATTGTTCAATTAAGTGAATTACCCGGTAGTCCCATTCCAAAATAATATGTCTAGGAAAAAGTAGAGTTGGTTCATTATACTTTAATTAAAATATCAGAAATACTTGAGAACATGGGAAACATTGTTTTGGAGAATATTAACATTTAACTTTTAAAAAATTATAGATTCATAAAGATATAATCTGGGTTTTTTTTTTTAATTCTTTTAATCAACTCTATGAGAAACATATTGGGAGAATTAGGGGATCAGTCATACAATTTACAGTCCACAATCCAGTCCTTTCTTTTCAGTATGTGAATTCTACTGTTATGGTCTGTATGTGTGAGACAGTGCAAGAAGGTTCAGAGGAGAAATGATTGGATTGTAAAAGTCTTAACTCAATCAGTGAATTAATCCCCGATAGGGATTAACTGAGTGGTAACTGAAGGCAGGTATGGTGTGGCTGGAGGAGGTGGGCTTTGGGGGTATGGCTTTGTTGGATATATTTTGTATCTGGAAAGTGGAGTCTCTCAGCTTATGATCATCATATGAGCTACTTCCCTCTGCCATACTCTTCTGCCATGATGTCCTGCCTCACCTGGGAGCCCCAAGGAATGGAGCCAGTCACCTTCTATGAACTAAGACATCTGAAACTATAAGCCTCCAAATAAACTTTTCCTCCTCTATAATTGGTCAGATTTTTTAGCAGCAGTGGCAAAAAAGCTAACTAAAACATCTATGCTAAAGGTTAATAACAAATACAGAATTTTCACAAGATTTGACTGAGAAGTAAGAGGAAAAAAACCCTGAAAAGGGGCTATTTTCTGCAAAGAAAGATCTGTGTCCTTATTTCAGAAAAACTCCATCCCTTTCCTGATGGGCCCCTTGCCTTTTCTCCTTTTCTTATCTTCTTTATTTGCTTTCTTCATTCTCCATTGTGGCTTCCTTTTCCTTTCCCAAGCTATCTCTGAGCATGTGGAATGAAATGTGAAGAAATTTAGCCTAAGTTATTAAATCCTCACCAAAATTTTGTGTTTAAAAAATACATATAATTGCATACTTAGGAGAGAACTTAGGTTACTTCTTCATTTCTTCACTCAACAGATAAGAAGATGGAGTCTTATGGACATTACCAACTATCATTCAGCTAGAGGAATAAGAGCAGAAATTTTAAAATAATCTAAAATGTTTATTTTCCCATGATGTTTACATTACTATGAATACATTATTAAACCAGAAAATTCTGTTTGATTCTACAAAAACTGTGTGCTTTGATATTGTGGCTGACAATCAGTCTCTGGGGGCTCAAGAAGAAGGAGCTCATGGGCTGAGTGGTCAGAGAAGGGTGTGCAGAGGGAGCCGGAGGAGTAGGGAAAGGCTATACCAGGGTGAGGCTGAGCCCCTCCTCGTCATCAGTGGATGGCACCCACTTAATGTCATGTGGTATATTTTCAATCCATTTGGTTGAATGAATGAACAGAAAATGTGGTGGTCGAGTATGAAGACTAAATATGATTTAAAATCAGAGGGATGGAATGTGCATGATATTCAGGATAATTACACACAAATCAGTCTAAGTCAATAGACTTGAATAAAGAGGTATTGGGAGATAATCTGGAAAAGTTTCCATTCCACCTTTGAACTTCTACAGTATCCTCAGGTCATTTCTAAGGTACCTTCACCACATTGACTATGCTGTGAATGAGGTCTTGCTTGTCTGTCACCAACTCTAAAAGGTGCCCACCGTTGGGAGGATCAGGACTGTGATCTCCATCTGTACACTCAAAATTTCCCACTGGGACTGGTCCAGCAAGATGTCAATAAACCTGTGTCAAATGGGTGAACTAATGAATCAGTCTATATTATTTTATATAATGATCACCAAAAATGGTGCACATTGATGTCAAACTAAGTAGTGTGAATTTCAACTTTAAGATAATAGATAAATCAATTAAAAATGTTTGATATGATCTAAATGGTGAGAAACAAGACACTAATGTCACAGTATAAGTAAAAGTTGAAGGGTTGAGACAATAACAGCAGGCATGGACAGAAATGAACCTGTGAATGTGAAAGATATTGCATGAAACCCTAGACATGAATTGAAATGGAAGCCACGCTCCAAAAACCACCAACGTTCTTGTTCTATTGATCCATTTCCAGCTACTACCTACATTATTAAAATATCCCTATCCACTTTGAGTTCAAAATACTCTTGGCTTTTACCTCTAACTGTCTAGACCTTTTATTCTCTAGAGTACTATAATCTAGGGCATATTTACACTACCTTCCATGATATCTTTGAAGTTTGACAAGTACATCACAATTTTATTCAAAGGAAAAATAACTACTATGTAACGATAATTTCCATTGATTCTGTCAACAAAAGCATCAGCAATCAAAGGGAAAACAGATCAAGTCATGTCATCAGGCCCTGTTTTAGAATGACAAAACAGAATATTTCAGCATTAACATACCCTAACATTTTGATATGGAAAGAAAATAATATTACTTTAAAATTAACATAAATTATGAATATCTAAATTTTTTTAAGAAGTCTTAACTTGAGTGAATTTTTAAGAACACACATGAAAACAACTTCTTTTTCTTTTTTCTTTCTTTCTTTTTTTTTTTTTTTGTTACCCATGTTTAAACCCAGGGGCACTTAATCACAGAGCCACGAAATAATTTTTTTTTTTTAAACAGGTCTCACTAAGTTGCTGAGGCTGGCTTTGAACTTGCAATCCTCCTGCCTCAGCCTCCCGAGCCACTGACATGAAAACTTCTTTGCCCCTTACTGGAAGTGTTTCCACAGCACAACTTTTTAGCTCCCAAGATGACCTGGTCAAAACAACCTTCAAGGATTAAGAAGCATAAATTATGTAAAACCAACAGTTTTACTTTACATATATTCTCATTACAAGGTTAACATGTTCTTAATAAACTAACCCAAACATTTCTAGGGAATTCATCTATTATTTAAATTAACATTTATTGAGTATGTATTATGTACCAGAGACTGAATTAAACTTACGTAATTAATTATATTTAGTTGTCAGAACAACTTATTGAAGTAAGCATTATTACCCTCAATTTTTAGGTAGAAAATGAGGCTCAACAAATCAATGACTTGCCCAAGTTCACCCATAGTAACTGATAGAAGAGGCATGGAATAATGAGAAAGGACATAAATCTTAAAATCCAAAACGTGAGTTGTGATTGTGGTACCACTCATTAATAGCAGTAGGTCCCTGGATGACTCATTTACCAACTGAGTCTTGGCTTCCTCATTTAAAATGTGCAGGCAGTATAGTCTAATGGTGTGAATTCTGGAGCCACCTGATTCCATATGTGGACTTCCTCACCTGAAAAATATGGGTAATGATAACATTAATTAAGAACTATCCCATAGGAGAGTTACACAGAGCATACGTATTAGTAAAATGCCTAGAAGTGTGCCTAGTACATAGTAAGTGATCACACACACACACACACACACACACACACACACATACATGAGCTATTAACCAAATTATGACCACCTCCTAGAATTGCTACCACACACAAAAAAAACTTAAACATGTGGGGTTGGCCAAGGTAGTGCACACCTGTAATCCCAGCAGCTCAGGAGACTAAAGGCAGGAGGATCACAAGTTCAAAGCCAATCTTGGCAACTTAACAAGGCCTTAAGCAACTTAGGGAGGCCCTATCCCAAAATAAAAAATAAAAAGGACTGGGATGTGACTCAGTGGTTAAGTTCCCTGGGTTCAATCCCTAGAACTGAAGAAGAAGGAGAGGAAGAAGACGTGAGAAAGCACCAAGTCCATAGGAACAATGACTCACTGAATGAGCATTGCAAAGGTTGACACTAGCTAAAGTTCAATGATAATGAGACCAAGCCATAATAAAAGACACTAATCAAAACTGCACTGCTATCAACCACTCATAGAAGTCATCAAATGCTTACAGGCATGTGGTTCTGTGTTAGACAATGCTCAAATGAGTTAAATGAGTTTCTCCCAGAGAGTTAAGATCTTGGTTTTCATCTGTGATGCCGGCTCCTCAATTGTAAGGCAGCAGCAGCTCACCCTGACCCTGAGTGAGCAGGAACACAGTGCAGAGATGCTCAAAGTTCCACATAGGATGGTGAACACCTGATTCCCTCCAGACCTCCAAGACCCAAATATTGCCTCAATTGCAAACATATTTCTCCCACATGGGAGAGTTTGGCTCCAGAATTAATTAATTACAGAATTAAGAATAGGATCCCAGCTGTATGTGTCTTGTAAACGGCATTTGTGTTTAGCAGCTAATAATAGAAATTCAGAAAGCAGTGGCTTAAACAAGTGCCTAGCAAGGACACCCGAGGGAACTGGGTACAGCAGTGTCGTTCAGTCATCAGGAACTCATCTGTTCAGCCATCCTCAGTGTACACAGACACATCACATTTGGGACTGAGATTTGCCCATGAGAAAACCCACACCCTTGGAGTTTGCCTAACTCAGGTGAGGCCATGTGTGTTCATATTAAAGTGGGACTTTGAGACCCTTCCAGATTTGTTCCACTAAGGGAGATTTCTTCCACTCTAATACCTGAACATTCAACAAAAACCATCTTGTACTGTCAGGAGACCCGCCAGAATTCATGGTTGCCAGTTTCCTCTTGCTATAGTGTTTTAGAAATCTGCTGAAATTTATTTAAAAAAAAATTTTTTTTTTTTTAAATGCTTCAGTGACACCGTCCAGCGGAGTCAATTTTGGCACGGGGGACAAAAGAGTAGCGAGGCTCTTGAATTCGGAACAGTTTATTGATGAATCAGGAAACCCGGGAACTGGAACCTCGAACCTGGAACTTCCAACCTTGAACCTCTACAAAAACCCCTTCTGGTGCGCGAGGAGAGCCGACTCATATCCCCTCTAGGAGGCGAAGGGTAGGACTGACGCCAATCATGCAAAGATTAGGCGAGAGCTAGCTGCCCAATCATGGTAAAGGTCAAAACAAGCAAGCACAGCAGGAGCACCTGTGCATGTGTTGTGTGCGTGGACTTAATTGGATACGGACAATGACAAATCACCTGGGTGTGCTTATGTTAATCAACCTCCTCACCACCGATGTGATCAAAGCAACCTCTGGCTGACTGCCAAGCGCCATCCCTGCGCGGTCTGGGCTGCATAGCCCCCAACACTTCAGTAGTTGCCTCCCTAGGCTTTGGCTCTAATTCCTACGTTTTCGACAATGCTACAGAGTAGGAATTCTTCATCCCATTTTATAGATAAAGAAATTTAGGCTTAGAAAGTTTACATGATGTGTCCAAAATCACATTGTTAAATTGTGATGCGAATCTAGTCCTAGTCTAGTTTGAATAAAATGTGCATGGGGAAGGTAGAAACTTCTCCCTGGGGTAGCAGGATGTCACTCTTTGCTTCCTAGCTGAGCTTCTTCTGTCAAAAGGCTAATCCTACCTCTGAATTCTCATCCATATCCTAACTTCAAGAGTGGGTCTAGGGCCAGACCAGTATTGTTCCATTTGTTTGTTTGGTTGTTGTTTTTGTGTTTACCTAACTAACTACCACAACACATTTCTAGAACAGCACTGTAGGTACCAAATCCATATGCTTTCCCCAGTTCCACTTATTCATCAAATAAATTTATGTAGTTCCTATTTAAGCACATTAACAAAAAAGATTCTGCTAACTACAAAAAAGTCACTAATAACACCAGGGTTTCAAGTCAGAGAAGTTGGTTCACTTGGCAAGCACAAACAAAGCCTGGCCTCCCCAGAAGCTAAGGCAAAGGAGCCAGAAACAGCGGGTGGAAGGGCTGGGGCACAGCCAGGAGCCTGGCTTGGCAAGACTCTTGGGCCTCCCTGGGCCTTTCTAGGTCCAGACTAAATAGGAGCAACAGGATTAAGTTAGGGTTGGGCAAGTACTCCTGCTGAACACTTTGGTGGGAAGAAGAAGAGGCAGCCAGATGTCAAGCTTTGACAAACCAAATGCCAGGGAAGAAACAGGGGGCAGGGAGGGTGAGGAACCCCTTGGTGGTGGAGACAGTCTACATGGAGGATTTACATAAAGAACCAGAGTCAGAAGCAACAAAGCATTAACCTGGCCTAGTAGCCTGGATTGCTCCCTGAAGTGACAATGGTGCCTTGTTGGCAAGTGCTACTTTTTGCCAGATCACTCAGGGGTTACCTTGGTATCTCCATCATGCAGATGGACCCTGTGATGGGTTGTTCTAAAGTCAGCGTGGTCAAGTTAGTAATTATGTTTTCCAGAATATTTGCCTTGACTGGTTCTAGTTTAGCATTGGCTAAAAGGATGTGGGATTTAGAGAACACAAATGAAGTAGCTATTGTTCTCCAAAGGTCTTTGCAGTCTTTGTCCCCACTCTCCTCTGCTCCTTGTCCATTCTTCTCCCTTACTACACACCCTGCTTAACAGAAGCCCTGTACCAACCACCAGAAGTTAGTAGTTACATACAACAAACCATTTTTCATAGACTTCCCTGTAAATTTCCCTCTGTGTTCCCACTCCAAAGACAGGAAACCCTTAATTTCTCCTATCTTCCCTGCATTCTGTCCTGTCCACATGCATCAGTGCTTCAGAAAGACTAACTAATGCCTCTTATTCTGATATTCAACTCCCCTTTCTGAACCTTTGCTTCCCCAGTTCTTGACATGATTGTGTGAGGTATTCTATTCCATATACCCAGGGTGAAGGTGCTTTCTAATCTAAATAGGCCCTTGTTTATCTAGAAAGCAACTATGTCTCCTTTGATCCAGGAAACCCCTCATCTATTTCAGCATCCCTTCTATACTCATAGGGAGAAAGAAAATGATGAGGGCTGAAAAGAAGCTGAGTTCCCCAAGACAATAAGGTAAATAGATGCTGACTCTCCTCTAATGCACACAGGGTTCCCAGAACAGAATGATTACATTTATTTTATTCAAAGAGCAATTAGCTCTTCTGAGTTTTCTATGCAGTAGAATTGCCTTTCCCTAGCAAGCAAGCAAGGACATTACCACTGTCAAGTCTGAATAAGAGGAAGAATCCAGCCAGGCACACTGGCACATGCCTATAATCCCAGCAGTTCAGGAGGCTGAGGCAGGAGGATCACAAGTTCAAAGCCAGCCTCAGCAATTTAGTGAGGCCCTAAGCAACTTAGCAATATCCTGTTTCAAAATAAAAATGAAAATTAAAAAAGAGGGCTGGGGATGTGGCTCAATGGTTAAGCACCCCTGGGTTCAATTCCTGTTTAAAAAAAAAAAAAAAAGCAGGGTCTACTAGCAAGGAATAGTGTCAGAATAAGGAGAAAACAGAGTTGTATGTCAGGATTTATGGCACATTACACTATTCTGATTAAAGCTAAGCAGAACTTGTAACTTGTCTTATTTGATTCATAAGTGCAATGACGAGTTCTGTTTAAAGCATAACTGAATATGGGGGCTTTCACATGCCATTTCCAGATACTGTACCTCTAGAAGAATTTGCTTAATTCTCAACGAGATCTTTACCTATGTCAAAATGGTGGTCATGGATACACACTCTCCAAGTCATCTGCCACTACACAAAGAAAGAATTCAGCTAGCATTGGCACAAATATCCAAAGAACGGCTTTGAATTGGGTTGGGTCTTGTTTTAGTCAACTTTTTCGCCATTGTGACCAAAGACTTAACAAAAACAACATAGAGGAGGAAAAGTTTATTCAGGGCTCACTGGTTCAGAGCTTTCAGTTCCTAGATGGTTGACTCCATTGCTCTGGGCCAGAGATAAGGCAGATCCTTAGGGCAGAAGGGCATGAGGGAGGAAAAGCAGCTCAGGACTTGGTAATCAGGAAGCAAAGACAGAGGTCTGCTCACAAGGAACAAAATACATACCCCCAAAGACACACCCTAGTGATAAACCTCCTCCACCCATACCTTACCTGCCTAGTTACCACCTAGTTAATACATTCAAATGCATACACCGATTAAGTTAAGGATCTCACAACCCAATCATTTCATCTCTAAACATTCTTGCATTGCCTAATGCATGAGTTTTTGGGGGACACCTCATATCTAAACCGTAACGGGTCTCATGACAGCTTCTAAACTATTCATGATGACCCAAAAAGTGAGATTAGAACTGAATCATGTGCTGTGTTTGCTTAGAGCAAGGACATATTTCCACAGCAGATATTCAAAAAGTAAAGATTAGGCACAGTGGCACACACATAATTGCAGCTACTTAGGAGACTGAGGCAGAAGGTTCACAAGTTCAAGGTAGCCTCAGCAGCTTAGTGAGACCCTGTCTCAAAATTTAAATTTTTAAAAAGCAGCTGGGGATGAAGCTTAGTGTTAGAGCCTCCCTGGGTTCAATCCCCAGTACCATAGGAAGGAAGGAAAGAGGGAAGGAAGGGAAGAGGGAAGGAAGGAAGGAAGGAAGGAAGGAAGGAAGGAAGGAAGGAAGGAAGGAAGGAAGGAAGGAAGGAAAGAAGGAAGGAGTGGAGGGGAGGGAGGAAGGGAGGAAAGGAAAAAAGAGAAAGCATGCAAGCCAGGCACAGCTGCATGTGCCTGTAATTCCAGCAACTCGGGAAGCTGAGGTAAGAGGATTGAAAGTTCAAGGCTAGCCTCCACAATTTAACAAGATCCTCAACAACTTAGAGCCTGTCTTAAAACAAAAAATAAAAGGGACCAGGGATGTAACTCAGCAGTAGAGTGCCCCTAAATTCAATCTCAATTACCAATAATAATAATAATAATAATTAAAAAGAAAGCAAAAAATAAATTAATGACTCAAGAAAATGGAGGTATATTTCTGGCTTGTGTTACAGATGCAGGCACAGCCACCAGGACTGGGTTGTTCTGGAAAGACTGCAGCTGGGAGACTGGGGTTGGTGAGGGTGAAACCAATGGATCTCCTGTCAACAATGTAGGGACAAAGGCTGAGTTCTGATAAAAACTTGAGCAGTGACAGAGTGGAAAACAATTCACAGTGAAATTCCCTCTTAGGTGAAACTGCTCGGACAGATAATAAACTTTGGTCTCAAGTCTTTACAACTGTGCTGGAAAATACAATGGCGCCAAGCCACTGTCCATTATATAAGATTATTTAATAGGAAATAAATGTGGCTACCAAAGACTTGTGATGGAACTAGTACAGACTGACAAGCTGAATGCTTCATTTATTTTTAATTGATTAAAAATTTAAAACTGAATCAATATAAAATATTTTTTTCACTAAACACAAACAGTTTTTCAATAGACCTTCATAGCTCTTCAATCATTGAAAAATTAGCATTTGAATTTGAGTTGAATTTCACATGTAAAAGACACTGGACTTCAAACACTTGGTACAAAAACACAGTATGAAGTACCTCATTGATAATTTTTAAATTGATTACATGCTGGAATACTGTTTTAGACACATAAGTTTAAAAGACATTATTAAAATCAATGTTATTGATTCATTTTACTTTTTTCTAAGTGGCTACTAGAAAATTCAAACTTGCATTTGTGACTCCAATTACATTTCTACTGACCAGTGCTGTGTTAACATCTTCTACAATCAATTTCCCAAATCAGGACCTACTTCCCCAGGTCAGTGATTATGTCCTCAGATGTCTTCCAGAATCTTCTCTTAGGTAAAAAGAAAAAAAAGTAAAGAAAGAAAACCAATTAGAAAAAAGACTAATTAGCTTACTTCTGAACTTAAATCATTTGTTTGAACCCATTTTTACTTTGTCTTCCTCATACAAATTAGTACCTGTCAACAAAAGGTAATATGCTTGAACTTTTCAGGAATGCATAAAATTCGCATGCTGTGTCTTTTCTAATAGTAAGACAAGATCAAACAATTTTTACCCCCCCCAAAAAGAGACAGCTAAATCAAGATCAAAGACAATTATTAAGTTAAAAAAATGATTGCCCTTCAAGCTAAATCTACAAACAGCACTTTAATTCTTTTGTTTGTTTCTATATTCAGACATCGGCTAAATTCAAAAGCAAAGAAATCAAGGAAACTGGAAAGACCTATTTATATAAACCTTATTTATGAGCCTGACAGATAAAATTATACTCTGTGCCAACATTTAAGAATCTTCTAAAGTAAGGGCCTCCCCAGTCTCCAGGGACCTCCCAGTGCCCAGGATCGATCTGTAGCCATGTTTGTAAGGACATACTGTCCCTCATTTGCCACTGCTGACTGGTCAAGGAATTGGTATCTCACCAAAACCTGACAACCAGAATCTCTTCTTGGAATTTAGCATCAGAGCCCAGAAACTAGACTGCCCTTTGTCTTTTGGGAGTGCTTGAGCTAAGAGATTCAGAAAAGCAGATGTTAAAACCATGCTATTGTTCAAATCTAGAATGTCCCCCAAGGGCCCAAGTGTTAAAAAATTGTTGCTCAGCTTGGCACTATTGGAAGATGGAGGAAGTCTTTAAGAGTTTGGCCCTAATGGAAGTCTTAGATCACTTGTTGTGAGTCCTCTAAGGGGATATTGGGACCCTAGCTCCTCTTCTGCTCCTCTCTTCTGCTTTTTGACCACCATGAGATGCACAGCTTTCTCTGCCAGTCACTCCCCATGTGATATGTTGCCTCACCACAAGCCCAAAATGATGAGATCAACGGATCATGGACTGAAACCTCTAAAACTGTGAGCCAAAGTAAAGCTTTCCCCTTTTTAAATTAATTATCTCAGGTATTTTGTTACAATAATGAAAAACTGACTAACACAGACCAAATACATTGGGGCAAAAGCCCGGTAAAATAATCTACAATAAGATCAAGAAAAAATTAAGTAGATGCACCAAAGAAAGCAAAGCCAAAAGATTAAGCATTCTAGGGAAGATAGGCCAAGTACCAATGGATTTGAACTTTCTATTTTTTGGTTTCAGTACCTCATTTCTATAATTGTTATTATGTAGCTACTAGAGATACCTTAAGACATTCAAAAGTCTCTCTAAGGTTTTTGTTCCAAACTCATTTGAATGAGTTTCTGTTCTGAGAACAAAGATCTCTGCCTTCATCAACCAGGCATTGGTGCACCTTGTCCATTATGAGATTACTTCATAGAAAGCAAATGAATAAAATTCATTATAGGAAATTAATTAATAAGAAATTAATAAAATGATGAAATGCAGTAACCTCATTAAAAAAAAGGCAGGCAATCTAGAATGACTATTTTAAGTTAAAGTGAAGCAACTATATGTGCTAGTCATACAGTATAACTTCTGTTACTACATTAAAAGCAGGAAGAGGAGATAAAAACAGGGATAAAACTAAAAGAGAGAAAACAAGACAACTCTTCACTTTTCTTTCCTTTGGCAATGTCTGCTTGTCCCCTTTTGTTTTTTATAAGATCCTCCAACAAAAGGTAAAATGTTTTGATAAAATGTGCATTTTATAAAGGAAGGGAGGAACATGTCTGGTTTATGTATCTGGGGGATTTCAGACTGTTCCTGAGATGAACAGAGCGACAGATCAGCTCCAGGGAGGAAGACAGTTCCAGAGTGAAGTCATGTTTCTAGAAGAGAACACCAAACACCAGGGTCATCCATTGGGGTATGGAAGGTTTCCTGAGGTTCTTCAAACAGGAAGACTGGAAGAAAATGAAGCAACAACAAAAAATGGGAATGTAAGAAATAAAACGTAGTTTGTAGTTATCAAAGGAGAGGTCAGTATTATAGAAGGTTATTGGAGAATCAACAGAAAAAGAGCATTGATCCTGTCATTCAGGGAACTACTATCTATTTAACAAGATAACATCAATATCCATCATTACAACATAGGAACCTGGAGCGTCTGCTGGGCCTGAGTTTCCAGAAGAAAGTTCAATAGAGGAAGGAGAGGTTGTGTCCCCAAAGCAGAATTAAATCCAGAGCCACATGAATATCCAGGTTATCTTCAAGGGGACCCAAACTCCTAGCCAGGATTATAATCCTGAGCATTAACCCTAAAGAGCAAGTTAAGAGTTAGGAAAAGGAAAAAGAACCTGAGAGAATACAGATCAAGACAAACATGAAGCAGGAGGAGGTCAAGCTAAGTGGAGCAGAACAAAGAGAACTAGGAGTTAACACAGGAGCCCCTTGGTTTGAAGCAAGGTCAGAGGACCAGAGAATGGATAGAGCTCAAAAGAATGGTTCTGAAAATGACAATGATATTATTCTTAAGCATGTAAAGTCCAGAACTAACTTAAAATACCAAAACCCCTACAAAGGCAGAGATCTGCACACAACCAACAGTCCACCTTCAAGCCATGGCTGGATGTCTGCATTTTAGTCATCATGTCTACTGTTGGAACATCTAGTCCAATCCATTAATTTTAAAGTTGAGATTATTGAGGGCCAGAGAAGTCATACAACTTGATCAAAACCATACAACTAGTTACAGAGCCAGGACTAAAATAAAACTTCCCTAGTTATTAGTCTAACTCTGCCATATTTAAAACTTCCTTTTCCCTTCCAAGTTATCAAAAGTTCACAAGGAACTCTCCACATACAAACTCTCCCAAATGCTGCATACCCTGACACCATCCTACTATTCCTAATAGTAGGTCTGGGTCTTTTCTCTCTCTCGGTGTAGAGAGCAGTCAAAAAAAAAAAAAGAGGCAAAGAAAACTGAAGAATGAGAAGCAGATTTGATCTGAACTTTGAAAATTAAGTCTAATTTACATAACAAGAGAAAAGAAGGAAGATTTCCAGAAAAACAAAGAAGCTCCCCACTGAAAATATGTTGTTCAGAGGCCTGTGTCTTAAAACAGGATGAAGGGGAGAGAAAGAAACAAGTAGAGGAGAGGGAGGGAGAAAGGAAGGGAGAGAAAGAATGAGAGAAGCCAAAGAGGGACATGGCTAGTCAGCTGCCAAGTAACCAAGGATGCTAATAGTTCCCAACACCCAACATCTTACATCTGGATAACTGTTTAATTGAGACTATTTAAAAGGCAAAACTATGAATGGTAACATTGCTTGGCCACTGAAATATTTTGGGAATTTTAAGAGACAGAATCCTTCCTACAGGAGTCCTGTTGAAATGCAATAATGTTTCATAACCTGTCATATTCTTCATGTTTTCAGAGCCTCAGGAAATCTTCTATACCCAATGACTCGTCCTGATATCTGGCATCCTCTTCCAGCATCCTGACTCCTCTCCTGTTCTTTCTTCCTCTCTGGGGTGACTCTGTCCCTCCATTCATCCCCAGGTTGCCTGATATTCCCCACAGATGTGAACCAGATGTTCTACTCTGCACATTATTTTAATCCCCAAATAGTAACACCAGACCCTTCACAATAGACAGAAGTCCTCCACCTCATTCCTCGCCCCACCTGGAACCCTGCTTCACTCTCACTAATGTCCTAATCTCCTATTTTTGAAGGATAAAAGTAGAACTTCCACAAGGTACCACCACATTTCCCACCTACTAGCTCCTGTACTGGTACCACGGGAGAGCTTAGATGAGGCCAGACCCCCATCTGTTCACTAGATTCAGCTCCCTCCCACTGCTTAAAATGTGCTCCAACAATTCTTCCCCTTCTTTCCTGCAGCATCCACTTTTTTCTCTCTACTGAATCACTCATTAGCATATAAACTTGACATTAAAAACAAAACTCATTAAAAAAAAAAACTCTTGATCGCAATGGCTCCCTCCAGATTCTACTATTTTCCTCTTCTTCCCATCGTACACCCACAAAAACTTTCTGAAAGAGTTGGAAATACTCACTGTCCTCTATTTCTCTCCTTTCCTCTCTCGTGAACCCACTGCGCTGAGTCTTTCATCCTCGCTCTTCCACTGAAAGTGCTCTGAGGTGGTTAATGATGACCCTCTGACACTGAGTTCCTCACCTAACTGGTCCCCGCAGCTGCAGTCGGCACCGTGAAACACTTTCCTCCTGGAAACCTTGTCTTTGTTTGGTTTCCAGGATGCCCAGCTCTCCTGATTTTTCTCCTCCCTCTGTGTTCCTTCCTTCTGAATCTTGCTGTCTCCTCTGACCTCCAAATGTTGGAATCCCTCCAGATGCAGTCCTTAGACCTCTCTTTCTGGCTGCGGCTCACTCCCTAAGTGAATCCAATCCAGTCTCAAGGTTTCAAATTTCTTCTGCTGATGGCAACCATGTTTATATCCCCAACTCACACCTCTCCCTTTAATTCCAAATTCATCTCTATTCAACCACGAACTTGTCTGTTGTAGACTCAATAGAGTCCTCCCTTAGGCCTCCTCTCCCAGCTTATCTATGGTTTTGCTTTTTGCAGTGTTTGTTACCCATAGGGCTGAGAATATTAAAATAGAAAATGGAAATATTAAATTGAAAATTCCAGAAGTGAATGATTCATAAGTTTTAAATTACACATTCATTCGAGAAGCATAATGAAATGTTATGCCGTCCTGCTCCATCCCACTCGGCTGTGAACCATCCCTTTGTCCTACTCTGCAGGCTCCCACCCATTAATGGTCAGTCATCACTGTCATCACCTCGATCTTTGCAGTTCCACAGTGCTTGCATTCAAACAATCTTCATTTTAATTGATAATAGCCCCAAAATGCAAAAGTAAGTGATGCTGGCAATTCAAATATGTCCAAGGAAGTCACAAGGTGCTTCCTTTAAGTAAAAAAAGGTGAACGTTCTCAATAAGGAATGAAAAAAAAAATCATATGCTGAGGTCACTAAGATCAACAGTAAGAATGAATCTCCCAGCCTTGAAATCGTGAAGGAAAGATGAGAAATTTGTGCTAGTTTTGCTGTTGCACCTTGAATTGCAAAAGTTGCAGACACAGGATGTGATAAAGCTTAGTCATTCACCTCACTTCGTCTCATCACGTAGGCATTTCATCTCACATCATCACAGGAAGGAGAAAGGCAAGTCCAGCACAATAAGATATTTGGAGAGTGAGAGAGACCACATTCCTATAACTTTTAATATAGCATAAATGCTCTATTTTATTGTTAGTTATTATTGTTAACTTCCTACTGTGCCTAATTTATAAATTAAACTTTATCATAGGTGTGTGGGAATAGGGGGGAAAAACAGCATAAATATATGGTCCAGCTGTATTCAAAGTTTCAGGCATCCACTGGGGACCTTGGAACATCCCCTCCATGGGTAAAAGAAGACTACTACAGCTACAGCTGATCTCCCTACCACCTACTCAACCAGGATGCTCCTGCCTCACTAGATGACAACTCTATTCTTCCAGAGGCTCAGACAGCAAACCCGGTCACCATCAAATCCTTTTCCTCTCAGATCCCATAATGAATTCATCAGTAACTCCTGTTAGATTTACCCTCAGATTACATCTAGAATTTATCCACTTCTCACCAGTCTTACTATTACACATCATCATCATCCTCAGTCTGGATTAATTCAATAGCCTCCTAGCTGGTCTCTCTACTTCTGTCCTTGCCCCCTTTCAGTATAGTCTTAGCACAGGGGGCCCTTTCAAAACTTCAACCAGATCACACATTCCTTTGTGTTTGCAATTTCCCAAGTGCTTGCTATCTCCACGCAGACAGAAAGCCAAATTCTTTACCGAAACATGTAAAGCCCTTTCATCTGCCCTTGTTGTCTCTGGGCTCACCTTCTTTCCCCTCCCTGTCTCATCTTGTTAACCCCACTTCAGCCACATTGACCTCAAACTTCCTTGAACTTGCCTGGCATTATTCCAACTTAGCATCTTTGTACTTTCTGCACCCTCTGCCTGGACTGTTCATCCTCAAATATCTGCATGGTTAGTCACTTTCCTTCTTCCAAACTGTATGCAGATATGTTCAGTGAAGCTTTCCCTGGCCCATTATCTAAAATTTTAATCCATTCTCCTGACATATCCTATCAACTCAAACTGCCATTTTCCCCCTTAACATTTATCAGTATCTAACACAATAAATATTTTAGTTATTGTGTTTACTGATTGTCATTAAAATGTAGGCCATGAGATAGGGATTATTGTCTGCTTGGGGTTACTGCCATTTCTGAGAACCTAGAACAGTGCCTGTTTATTAGAACTCACATTGGTTGATTGAAGTCATTTGATTCTTTATTTTATAAAATAAGAACGTCATCTATGCAAAAACTGAAGTTGCCCATGTTAACTAGCATGGCCTGAACTAGAATATGAGTCCTGACTCTCAAGACTGAGTACTTTTAACAATACCAGGATATTTTCCACCTTCAGAGTCAGATTTTCTACTTTCCAAAATGGGAGAAATCAGTCACAATGAGCAAATGTGAAACTTTGTCTCTCAAATTGGTTCTATTTATACATTTTAGTTGTTCTTTCACATTTATACAAGTAATTAAAATAAAGATACAAAGACAATCACTGCAACATTATATGTAAGACCAGAAATTAGAAAATTTATCCCATCAGTATAAAACTGGTTAACTGAATAATTTTGTATCTACATAATTGAATATTTCAGCAGTCATGAAAGAGATTGAGTAGACCCATAAACACTGATTTGAAAATCATATCTCCAAGATATATTACATGTTCCACAATATCTTATCCTTATTACAAAACCTCAAAAACTCCAGACACAAAAGTGTTTTGGGTGTTTTTTTTTTTTTTTTTTAACTTAATTGACAGCAAAACCTGACCAATTTTAAACCTACTTTGCAGAAAATACTTAACTGACATGAGACTGTGTAAAGTCCTGATTTATATCATTTGGTGTGAATAGAGTATTCATATCTTCCAGTGCAAAAAATAAATTAATGCAATCAATTATGAAGTGCTTCATAGACCCCACTAGTAGTGTTGTGTACTTTTTGCTATATGCACTGTTTGATTCTCTAAAATCCAAAAGACTCTGAACTCTCAACAAGGAATTATGGCTACACTAAGTGAACAAACAAGATGCAGAATACTGTCTAGGATTCTTGCGGAAAACTCAGTCCTTGTCCTCAATGCCAATTCAGTAATGAGGACATGGTTTTGAGAAAAAGAAAAAGAAGTTTTATTGCTTTGCTAGCAAAGGAGAAACACAGGGGACTCCTGTCCCAACGGCTGTGATTCTGCCCGTAATGAGGAACAGAGGGCTTTTAAAGGAGCTCTTCAAAGGCTATATTCCAGGTATGCGCAGACGGGGTCCCAGGGCACCCTGATGGTGTGTTAGGATTCACTCATTAATTTGGGAGATGTTCACTTCCTAGATCCTCTGGCAAATATCTCCTTCCAGTGGAGAACAGATAACTTGAGGAAATCTTGTTCCCAGCCCCTAGGTTAGGGAGGGGGAGAGGGAGAAGAGGAAGAGGAAAAGGAAAACTTGTCCCTTTTACAAATAAGCCTCAGAACTATATTCAAAAGGGCAAGTACACCACTGTTACAGGATGATGCAATTGACCCACTGCATATGCCTAGAAATTCTGAGAGTTTATAAATATATATTTTTAATATAGATATTTAATATAGATATAGATATAGATGTATATATATTTTTTTCATATAGAGAAAGAATTTACAGTGGTTATTTCTAAGGAATGGAGTAGAAGAAAGTGCAAAACAACTCTGTTCTCACAGGAAACAGGGCCCCAGCTTCAACAGGAGGGAGTAAGCTCAGGGATCTTTCTCTGTAGTGCTGCCCATGAAGTGGTTCAACTCCCAAATTCCTTGCATACCTGTGTCTCAACTCAAGACTACCTGCACTGGAGTAAAAAGCTAAAGTCCATCTTTAGCCTCATTCTCTGTGGATGAGGACAGAGTGAAGAGGAAGAAGGGAGTCTCCTTTGACTGGCAGTGCAGATGGTACATCCCCAAGGGAGGCAGTGCTGAAGTGGGTACAGACAACTGGAGGAGGACCTGCTGTCCAGACAACAACAGATGTCACCAACACATGGGACAGGACCTGACCTGACTCTGTATATGCAACTAACCTGCCTATTTGTTCCTGGACAAGTCCCTTAAGCCCTCTAGACCTTGCTTCCTACCTAGAGAGAAAGAAGGACTTCCTGGCTCTCAGAGGTTCAGCATTTCTCTGATGGACTAGATACAAAGTCTCTCAGACTTAGAAGTGCATTTGAATCTCCTAGGAATCTTCTTAAAAATACAGATGCTTATGCAATAAGTCTGGGCTAACCTGCACAAGCACCAGGTGATAACAAATTTCCTGTTTAATCAGATCAAAGTTTCAGTAGCAAAGCCTGAAGCACCTTGCAGTGGTTGCAGGTGATTAAATCATTTAGCCAAAGTAAGCAAAATCTGGGTTTTAAATGGTGGAGCTTGAAATATGTTGTTCCAGGCCCTTCTAGCTTTTAGAGTCTGGGTTGAGAAGTCGGCTGCTATCCGTATTGGTCTCCCCTTATGTGTAATCTGATGCTCTTCTCTTGTGGCCTTCAAAATCCTATCTTTATTTTGAATGTTAGGCATTTTCATTATAATGTGCCTTGGTGTGGACCTGTTGTGATTTTGTGCATTTGGTGTTCTGTAAGCCTCTTGTATTTGATTTTCCATTTCATTCTTCAGGTTTGGGAAATTTTCTGATATTATTTCATTGAATAGGTTGTTCATTCTTTTGGTTTGTATCTCTGCCTTCCTCAATCCCAATAATTCTTCAATTTGGTCTTTTCATGATGTCCCATAGTTCTTAGAGATTCTGTTCATGATTTCTTACCATCTTCTCTGGGCAACTTTATTTTCAAGATTAAATATTTTGTCTTCATTGTCTGAGGTTCTGTCTTCTAAGTGGTCTAGTTTTTTGGTGATGCTTTCCATTGAGTTTTTAATTTGGTTTATTGTTTCCTTCATTTCAAGGATTTCCATTTGGTGTACTTTTTAAAATAGTGATAAACTTCCCCAGTGACTCAATCTATCACACTGAAATCATAAACACCACTATTAATAGAGTTTGTTCATTGGTAAGACAAGCATTTTTTATTTAATCATAAGCTAATCATTAGTAAACCAAGTGTATCCTTATGCTAATTTCTCAAGTTATCTAAAGGCTTTACCTTCAACTGTATTCGGTACTTAAATAATTTTAACTTTTGACTTAGAATTAATACAAAGAATAATCATGTCTCATAGTTTTAATGATTAATGTAAATTTCAGAGAATTTTCTTAGGCTGTAGATCAATCCACTGTCCAATAATACCAGAGCATTAACCAACAGAATTTAGCTTGGAAGTCCCCTGGGGAAGTGTCAGGTTTTCATTTACGTCTATCCAGAGTTAAGAACACAGATGGATTTGGATAAATAATTAATCATAATGGAACTTGGGTTCTCTAAAGTGAGTTGAGTATAGTACTAAAAGTATCACAATGAGTTTATCTAAGGTTGTGCCTACATTAGGAAGTCAAATCCCCCTCTGATAAATTTGATGGTGTTTAGTCTAGGCGAGGTATAATTTTGAAAGTACTCTCATGTCAGACATTTTCCAAATTATACTTTCAGACTAGAAACCACATCAGAAACCTCAGTTGTTTGAGGCATTAATTATCTTGAATCAAACATTCCCCTTTTCTGCCAGTTTTCTTCCCTTCTGTGTCTTCTCGTTGGCATGCTTTAGGAACACAAGAGACAGGGGAAGGCAAATAAGATATTACCTGCAAATGGTGTTTTGGACATTTTAAGCTATAATTTAACTGAAAGACATGAAGCAATTGTATTTTTTTAAACCTTCAAAAGGCAACATTTTCTGCATTACGGAAAGCTTAGAACTTCAAGTGCCACATGATAAAGGCTAGGAGAGCTAAATGATGCCCATAAGGAAAGGATTTATAAGGAATAAAAGGCAAAATAAATAAATAGGTACTTAATATGAGACATGCTAGTTAGGAAAGTCTGGAAGCATGCAGACTGGAGTACAAGCTTTTCCTACCTAAAGACAAGAAGGGGGCAAACCTTTGCATCTGGGCATTGCAAAGTCGTCAGAACATCTACAGCAGCACAGTGGAGCCTGACTACAGAAGAGGTGCGACCCCAGCATGCTAAGGATGGAGGGAGTCTGAGGGTATAGTTCAGTGGTGGAGTGCTTGTCTAGCATGCATGAGGCCTTGAATTCAATCCCCGGCATCACACACACATGCAAAACACAAAAGAAAAAAAGCGCAAAATCACGTAACAGTGAAAACACTTTCAAACCTCTATTTTTCAAAACACATTCTCCTTAGGAAGAGTATCTTCCTAACATCAGTTATGGACTGTTTAAATTTTGATTTAACAAATCAACTGTTTAAAAAGAGAGAGAGAGAGAAAGAACACTAGTGCATGTCTATAATTCCAGCTACTCAGGAGACCGAGGCAGAAGAGTCACAAATTTGAGGCCAACCTCAGCAACTTAACAAGATCCTGTCTCAGAATTAAAGATGAAAGCTTAGTGTAGCTTAGTGGTGAAGCGCCAGAGGTTCAATCTTCAGTGCCAAGGAGTTGGGGTAGGGAGACAAATTTTGAAGCATCTGGGGAAAATTGAATAAGGATTGATTATTAAATAAGACCAAGGAAATGTTAATATACTCATCTATGATAATAGTAATGTACTTATAAGAAAATGTCCATATATTCTGAAGATGCATACAAAAGTACATCAGGTGAAGCACTCAACAATAAAAACAGAAAGGGAGAGCTGAAATAATGTGGTAAAATCTTGATAAATACGACTTCCTACTTTTCTGTGTACTTGAATTTTTCAGGGTAAAAAGCAATTTGAAATTTTTCAGTTATTGTTAAAACATCACTTTTACCTTGAATAAAGGACATATTAAGCACATAACTAAGAAAGGTTTTATTAAAAATAGGAAAAAGGGACTTCCAGTTTCCAGTCTGGCATACAATGAGCTTGTGGGTCACCATTCCATCATAACAACAAGTAAAAAGCTGAACAACCTGAAAAATCAACAACTCTTCTCAGATCAGTAAGAAAAGTGAAATCGCAGGGCAAGTTGCTGCACCATGACACAGGAACAAAGAATGCCAGTTTAACAGAGGAGAATCCAGAAACAAAGACCTTCATAGGAATCAGGAAGAGAGAAAATCTAAACTGTAATGGGCAAGATCAAGGGAAAAGTCTGAGTTAAATATTTCAGGGGTCACAGTCTCGGATGAATTTTATCTACAAGAACTCTGTCAGGGTTGAGAGAAGAATGGAGGAACTTTAGATTATGTAGAGGGAAATGAGAGGGAGGCGGGGTATGAAAAATGGTGGAATGAGACAGACATCATTACACTATGTACATATATGATTACACGAATGGTATGAATCTACATCATGCACAACCATAGAAACGAAGTGATGTACCTCATTTGTGTACAATGAATCAAAATGCAGTCTGTAAAAAATAAAAAAAAATTTTTAAATAACTCTGTCAGGTACATGCAGTAAATACTATAGAAAATTTTCTCATGCACCAAGTACAGTGGCTCACACCTGTAGTCCCAGTGACTGGGGAGGCTGAGGCAGTAGGCTTGCTAACCTAAGCAACTTAGTGAGACTCTATCTCAAAATTAAAAAAAAAAAAGACTCAGCGATTAAGCACCCCTGAGTTCAATCCCCAATACCGAACCCTCTTCCCCGCTAAAGGTCTCATGCTTCCAGCAAGGTGAGGGGAAATAGCTATTTTAAAACATACCAGAACATTCTGTTCTGATCAAGGTCTGCTCTAAGGAGAAACTGCTTAACCAGAGCCTAACTTGCTAGACTTTTATCAGAACCTACTGACCAGGTGGAAGGGAAATATCCAACTTCAGTTGACTCTAGCCATGCTATACCATTCAAGGGAGGGAAAATATACAGGAAAGGAAAGGAAAAGAAACTGTAAAGAACTCCTTTATAGTAGTGAAGTTCATAGCCCAGAGACAAAGCTTATTAAAAGACTTTAGACCTAATCATGTGCCTGGAGAACACATCCTCTTCTCTACATTTTACCACCAGACTACTATTTTCAGCAGTTCCCTTTAGTCCATGGTCACTTGTCTCTGTCCCCTTTGGACCCATGGAAAGAAATGCATGATGGAGGAGGCTGCTCACATCATGGCAGCCAGGAAGCAAAGGATGAGATAGGAAAGGATTGTGGTTCCAAGATTCCCTTTAAGCACATGTCTCCAATAACTTAACTACCTCCCACTAAGTCCCACCTCTTAAAGGTTTCATCACCTCCCCCCATGGGGTGGGGACCAAGCCTTTAACACGGGCTATTCCAGGACAATTATCCAAACCACAACATTTTGCTCCTGATGCCAAAAGGCTCATGTCCATCCCACAATACAAAATGCTTTAAGAACATCTCCAAGAGTCTCTTAAGTCTAAACTGGTCTAGCATTGTTCAAAAATCCAAGTTCAAAGTCCATTCTGAGATTCAAGGCAAACTCCTAGCTGTGAGTACATGTAAACATCAAAAGAACAAGCTATATACCTCCAAGCCAGAATGACAGGGGTTAAATATTCCTATTCCAAAAGGGAGGGATAGGGGCAAAAGGAGGATCAGACCCAAAGCAAAGCCACAACTCAAAAGAGCAAACATTAAATCCTAATGCTCCACTTCTAGTATCCAAGGCATATGGAAGTGTGACATGAGATACAAAGGGCTTGGGAAGTTCCACCCCTACTGCCTTGCTGGTTGCAGCCCACATGATCATTCTCTGGTACAGATTTGGCTCACAGCCTGCAGCTCCCCTTGGCAGGCTTTCCATGTTCCTGGCACCTCTAACTTCCTGGGGTCTCCAGTGCAGTTCACCTTCACTCTCACAGTTTCATTCATCACTCTGCCAGGGGCTGCCTGCAGGGACTCTGAAGCTACCATCTCTCTGACCTCTCGGGTTTTCCTTTGAAATCTCAGTGGAAGCCTCCATGATCTCAAAATTCTTGCACTCTGCATGTCTGCAAATGAGCATCGGGTGGCCTGCCACCAGCCCAATCTGTACTAGGGTCCACTTAATCACAGCCCCAGTGACCCTTGAGTGCCTTGATGGCAGAACATGGAGAAATGAATTCCAGGAAGGTATAACTGAATATACAGTCCTGTGATGAGCTACATGGATGATGGTGGTCCCTTAAGATTTTTTAAAAATATTTTTTAGTTGCCAATGGACCTTTATTTTATTTATTTTTATGTGATGCTGAAGATTGAACCCATGCTAGGCAAGCGCTCTACCACTGAGCCACAACCCAGTCTTGGTCCCTTAAGATTTTAATGGAGCTGAAAAATTCCTGTTGCCTCCTATTTTGACTGTATCTTTTCTATGTTTAGACACACAAATACTTATCATTGTGTTACAACTGTCTATAGTATTAAGCATAGTAACGTTGTACAAGTTTGTAGCCCAGGAGCAATAGGCTATACCAAAGAGACCAGGTGTGTAGAAGGTTATAACATCTAGACTTAAGTACACTGCATAATGTTCACATGACAAAATCACCCAAGAACACATTTACTCCCCCACCCCAGGTCAAAAATATTTAATATGAACAAATACTTTTAAAATATTTTGATTTGTACATTTCTAAAAATAAGCAAACCCTTGAATTCAACAATCCTTGAACTCAATTGGTTCTGTCTAAATATTTGCCTATCTAAAGGGAAATGCCAAGAACACATTTCTCAGAATGTATCCTTATCATTAAGTGATATAATTGAATATGACATAATTGAATATATTGAATATGCAATTGAATACATTGTTGCTATTATTAATTTGAATAAATTATTATCTGTTAGGTCAATTAAGAATAAGAAAAATGAAAGTTTTTGTTTAACTTTTGCTTATATTTTCTTTTCTTTATGTAGATCTGAATGTTTTACCTGTGTCTTTTTCCAAATTCCTCCCACAAACCAATTCCAAAGGTTTCTGAACCACATCACAAATTATGGTCACAGCAATGACCCCAATTGGTACAAATTTTTTGTGTTAGTTTTGTTTCTGTAACAAATGCCTGGGATAAATCAATTTATAAGAAAGAAAAAGTTATATTGGCTCACAGATTCATAGGTTTTATTCCAGGGTCATTTGGTGTTATGGTTTGGATATAAGGTGTTCCCCCTCCTCACCTCCCGCCAAGAAAAGCTCATGTGTTAGTGCAAAAATCTTCAGAAGTGAAATTATTACATTATGAGTGTTGTAACCTCATCAGTAGATTAATCTGTTTGATGGATTAATAATCTGAATGAACTAACTGGGTGGTAACTGAGCAGGTGGTGCATGACTAAAGACAGTAGGTCACGGGGGGCCTGCTATGGGCATTATATTTTGTCTCTGGTCTCTCTCTCTTTCTCTGTCTCTCTCTCTCTCTCCTCTCCCCACCTTCTACTTTCTGGCTGCCATGAGTGGAGTGGCTTCCCTCGGCCACACCCTTCTGCCATGATGCTTTGCCTCACCTCAGGCGCAGAGCAGTGGAGTTAGCCAACCAAGGACTTAAGAACTGAAACCAGGAGTCAAAACAAACATTTCATCCTCTAAGTTGTTCTTGTCAAGCACTTTGGTCACAGCAATGAAAAGCTGACTGGCACATTTGGCACCATGGCCTTGGACCTGTGGAAAGCAGTACATCATGGCATGAAGACCATGATGGAGGAGGCTGCCAGACTCGGGACAGAGGGTATGGGATCCCAGGACCCCAACAATGCCCCGCACCATGACCTAACTCCCTCCCACTAGGCCTGTCCCTTAGAGGTTCCAACACCTCCCAAGAGCACCCTGGACTGGGAACCAAGCCCCTAACACATGGGCCCTAAGGGACACTTTTCCAAATCACAACATAAAGAAAGACTATGAAAACTCTGCCCTAAAATTTGATAACCTAGATGAAATGGACTAATACATTGAAAGAATTTATCAAAACTCGCAAGATGAAAGAGACCATCTGAATAAACCATAAGGAAATTTAATCAATTATTAATATTCTTACAAAATATCACCAGGTAGGTGGGTTCATTAAAAAAATTCTGTGGGACTAAAAAGGAGACACTTCAAACTGACCTTAAGAATACATATTTGTGTGTGTGTGTGTGTGTGTGTGTGTGTGTGTATTTTTACTTTTAGCTATAATTGCAATGGCTATTGACTAATGACTAAACAAATTATTGTAAATTATGCAGGGTTGAAATTCCATTCACATAATAATGGGCATTAATAAATTCATAGCCTTATTATGAAAGCAGAAAGTCTCTTAATGACTGTTTCATTTTTCTCTATTATGAAATAAGGATTTAGCCAGGTATAGTAGTGAGTGCCTATAGTCCTAGCCAGCTACTCAGAAGGCTGAGGCAGGAAGATCCCTTGGACCAGGGGTTCAGGGTCAACCAAGAAAACATATCAATAACCAGTATCTATAAAATAAAATAAGAATTCATATATTTATCTTAGAAAAATTTCATCAATACTATCATGTGTCAGTGCTTCTAGAGCTCTCATTGGTAATAATTATCCTAACAGCTCACAGGAATAAAAGTACTTGTATTAGGCCCCAGTTTAGATGGCTGAAAGACAGGCCTTTGTTTTCAGTATCTGCACACAAATTTTCAAAGAGAACTACAAATATAAATTTGTGGATCTTCACCACACTTAAAACTGGAAGGTTGGTGGCCAAAAAAATAAAATAAAATAAAGGCATCAAAATAAACCAGATATGGTTTTTCATTTGGTTTTGTTCTGGTGGGGTTGTTTGTTTTTTTGTTTGTTTGTTTGTTTTTGGTTTTTTGCCACATCTCATAACAATCTTTTTTTTTTTTTTTTTTTTGGTTGTAGATGGATATAATACTTTTATTTTATTTATTTATTTTTATGTGGTGCTAAAGATTGAACCCAGTGCCTCATATGTGCTAGGCAAGGGCTTTGCCACTGAGCCACAACACCAACCAACAAATGCAATTACAAATGGCCTTAGTACACAATTAAAGATTTAGATAATATTATTAGCATAAGCACACCTGGAACACAGACCTGCTGCCCTCTGCTAACTAGATGCTGATGAACATAACCATAGTGGCAAGCACCTGTGAGTTGTGCAGCACTAGAACATCTCCATTTGGACTTGAGTCTTTCCAAAATCTTCTGGTTTGATTTGGGTGTGGGTTGTCTCCCAAAAGTTCATGTGCCAGAAGCTTGGTCTCCAATATAACAGCATTCGGACACAGTTTAGTCAAATTTTTGTTCCTGTGGTTCAAGGACCTGTAGAAGAGAAGTTTATTTTGGCTCATGGTTCCAGAGGTCTCAATCTATAGACAGCCAACTCTGGGCCCAAGGTGAAGCAGAACATCATGGCAAAAGAGTTTGGCAGAGGAAAGCACCTCAGGACATGGCAAGCAGAAAGCAGAGAGAAAACTCCTCTCATCAGGGATAAAATATATACTTCCAAAGGCACGTCACCAGTGCCCTACCCTTTCCAGCCACGTGGTACCTAACTAAGGTTACTGCCCCGTTAATCTATATTCATGGACTAATCCACTGATTAGGTTCATAATCTAATTGCATCACCTCTGAAACTCTTTGCATTGTCTCACACATGATCTTTTGGGGAACACCTCATAACTAAACCATAACAGGACATTTAAGAGTTGGATCCTTAGGGGGAGGTGACTGGGACATAGTGCACCACCTTCAGAGGATTAATGCCACCTCACAGGAAAGGGTTAGCTCCTGGGACTGGATTAGTTACTACAGAGCTGACTGCTATAAAGTGGGTCAAGCTCCTTTACCCTTCAAATTAGCATGTGTGCCTCCTCTCTGCACACACTTGCTTCTCTGCCTTCTTGTGACACAGCAGAAGGCCTTCAGCAGAAGCTAAGCCAATGCTGGTGCTGCACTCTTGAATGTCCCTCCTCCAAAACCATGAGCCAAAATAACACTCCTTTCTTTATGAAGTACCCAGCCCCTCGGTTATAGCAACACAAAATAGACAAAGACATCTTCCTCTAGTTTCACTTGTATTTATTTATTTTAACACTTTGTCTTCTTCATTCTATTAACTCCTATTAGCCTAGGTTTCTGAATGTTTCATCTTTTCCTGAATACTCCCAATGTGCAGACCTATTCTTCATTGTGAACAGAATCTTAGTGGCATCCAGTTGTGAGTCGTATAAATATAATTATACTACTGTAATTGCTCACCTAGTATTATTCTCTCAGGAAGCTGCTTCCCAGTCTGTCAGACTCTTGATGATGATGGTTCAGTGGATCCACTCTGTTCAGGGATTGAACTATAAGATAAGATGTTAGACAAGAATGAGTGAACCCAACATATGGAATGAATGAGACAAAATTACTAAACTGGTCACTCAAGCAAATGCACACACAGTCATATACATGTACTATTTCCACACCTGCAAAGCTGGAAGTTCAGCAATGATTTGTGGCTTGTACTCTTCAGTCCATCTTATACACCCATTGCCAGGTTAATGTTTGTGAACATTTCTTTAATCAAGTCATTCCAAGTTTCAAAAGTCATCAGCTTCCATTGTTGCACACTGGGATACACAACAGGGACCATTAGGTACTCACTGCCCCTGCTAAATGAAATACACCTTTGTGAAAGGTCAGTTTTACTCAAGGATTTTGGAAGATAACTTTTAATTTCTTTTCTTTGTAGTTTGTTTGAAATGCTATTTTTTAAATCAAAACAGACTTAAATGTCTTAAGGAACAGGATGTATAAGCTCATTAATTTGGGGGATAAATTTTTCACTTTATTTACCCTTTTTACAACCAAACAGACACAAAACACTCTCTGAATTTCCTCACCCACCAGTCACAAGTCAGTCTCCTCAGATCTTTCCCTTGTCACCCAACTTGCCAAGAAATCCAAGGGCCTCTGTGTGATAAACCCAGTGTATCTTGGTCTTCATTTGTCTGACCTATCTATTGACCACCAATCTTAAAATGTGGTTGCTCTTGGTTTCAGAGTTCACTTGCATCCTGGTTTTCTTCCTACTTTTCTGGCTGCTGCTTCTCTTTCCTTATATGTGCATTCTTCTATCTATCCAATAAAACTTGAAGTTCCTCAAAGTTCTGTCCTGGGCTCTTTTCTCCTCTTCCTCAATAGTTTTGATCATGCTCCTTCTCATATCAAACCTCTGATGTCCCCCCATTACCCACAAAAAAAGTCATTTAGTGTCTACTTCACCCACCACACCACCCCTGGCTCCATCTCCAGCTGCTCTGTGTCCCTCACATCACCGCAATTTTATTTTTTTCTGAACACCCTATAATTTAATGCCTTGATGTCTTTCCCCAGGATATTCCTCTTACTTTCAAATACCTGGCCACTTGCTCCAACTTCTCAGGGTCTAAATTCTACTGGCAAAGAAGAAGGGCCTTATCTTTTTATCCTAATCCTGAAAAATCACCCTGATATGTCTTACACATAATAAAAGTAAATGACCACCAAGCTCTTTATCTCAGGTCATAGTGAATATCTATATTTTATTTTATGGTAGTCAGTCATAGGTGGTCCTTTGTTATTATTTTACGGGTTCATGTGCATTAGCTGCCTACTTAATATGAATGGTTCTGTTCTAAAAGACACTATCTCATCTTTCTACTTATCCTCCCCATGAATGCTTTTCATCCAAAGAACTCTTCTTGTCACACAGGAGTACTTGTGATATTGCTGTTTCTAAATGATCCATACAGCATATCCAAATAGATGACTCCATACTCATAGTTGTTGAGAAAGTCATGCTAATTTACTATAAGGTTTTAAAAAATTGATTAAACCAAAATGTCTCTTAACTACAATTTTAATTTTTGTTGCTTAAACCAACTTAACTCTCCCTAGTATTTTTTTTTTTTTAGTTTTGCTATATTTTCTACCAAACATGGCTGTCCTTGAGGCTAGTAAATTATCAAAATGGAGCAATGCTAAGATCAGAGTGGAGTATTTAAAACAAAAACAGTTTTATGAGAGCCATGGTAAAGTGCTTGCCTAGCATGCATGAGGTCCTGGGTTCCATACCCAGCACTGCAAAACAAACAAACAGAAAATTGTCTTATGAATAAGCTTGCAAGCCACCCACCTCTTTTCTGTCCTTTCCTTTCTTTGAGTCTGTTAGATCTGCTACAATAGCAAAGGAAACCATTACCAGCATTACTGGGCAGCTATTTGCACCACTGCTACCTTAAGTAACTGGCCTTTTTTGTGTTTCATGTGGTTAGGAAAACTGAAAGTTAGTCACAGTGGGAGAACATTTAAAGTAGGAGTGAAAGAGTGGGCAGAAGTCAGAGAATGCAAATATCTAAGCAACCCCACATAAGAGAAACTTTCCACATGCCAGATGCCACAAATTTGCCTCTAGGAAATTTCCAGGTCACACTGAAAATGTCCAAACCTATTGGAAATTTAGATAAGAACCAGGACAAGCTTCAGTCATGTAACTTACTGTATTAGTAACCTGGACATAAAAGTAATATTAAAAAGAGATTAGAAGAATTAAAATATGAAATGCTGTGAAGGAAATAAGTACCATTTAGATGTAAAAGGGTTAAAACTGCAGTTAGGTATGTTTGTAAAGTTTTAGTAGCTTTTAGCTTTGCCTTAAATATACAATTTTTAATCATCTGTGTTTTTAATCCATTCAAAACCAGGGAATTTACATTTGACTTTACCAGTAGTTAGCAGTATTGAATCCATGTCATTCCTGTAGAAAAACCAAGAGATTCAGAGCTACAAAGAAACTCCACTTTGAAGTCCAACCGATTTGAATTCAAATCTCACCTCCACTAGTTATGGATTGTATAACCTTAGTATAATCACTAATTTCTCTGAGTCTTAGTTTAAGCAAGTTTAATTCAATAAAGTTCCTGGTGTGTGGACTATCATCCACATTTAACAAATAGAAAATATTGTTGTTATTAGCAAGAACAGAGGTGAAATTTCCTCATGAGCATCGTATAATATTACAATTACTGGAAAATAAAAATCATTTAAATATTTAATTTGTGTGATGCAAAACTAGCCTGACTCATTTTTTACATAGAAATGCCTTAATACATTTTTAATCATTTGTTCTAGTTAGTTATACATGACAGCAGAATGCATTTGACTCATTATACACAAAGGGAGCACAACTTTTTATTTCTCTGTACCTGATGTAGAGTCACACCTTTTGTGTGATCATACAGGTACACTGGGTAATAATGTCCATCTCATTCCACCATCTTTCCCTCCCCCATACCCTCTCCACTCCCCCTCAATCCCCTCTGCCCAATCTAAAGTTCCTCTGTTCTTCTCTTGTCCCTTACCCTTGCCCCCGCATTATGGATCAGCATTCACTTCTCAGAGGAACATTTGGCCTTTGGCTTTGGGGGTTTGTAGAAATGCCTTTATATTTATAGAATTTAGCAAACTTTGTTTTCATGTAGAATAGGAAATACCTGTTTCCCTGGATATGTCAAATCAGCCTGGTTATAAATTCATCAAAAGCACCTCTCATATTTCATTGCTTTTTAAGAAAAACTTAATAATATGAGTAGATATTAATTTAACTATTCTTAATGTCAGGACAATACCTAAAACTCATGGTTCTAGGGAAACTTGTAAACTACTATTAAATCAAAATACTTCAGTAAATATTTACTTAGTCCACAGAAGGTGTGTATTTTGTTACTAAGCATTTCAGAGAGCCAGTAAAGAAAAGTCATAGTTTCAGCCTCCAAGTGTCTGAAAAAATTTTAAACCACCATTTGAGGTCCAATTGTCCTACCAGAAATTGCCCATATCCAAAATGTACAATTTGATCAGTTTTGCTATCTGTGAAACCATCTCTAAATCAAGACACTGAACTTATGCTTCACGACCAAAACTTTTTCCTACAATTTCTTTGTAATTCCTCTATCTTCCTTGGGTGCTCTGGAAAACATTGTTCTGCTTTTTGTCACTATAGACAAGTTCTCATTTTCTGGAACATTATATAAATGGAATTATATATAAATTTTTTTTCCAGGATAATTTTATCAGTAAAATTATTTTGAGATTGAGTCATATTTTTATATGTATCTGTAGTTCACTTATATGTATCTGTAGTTCATTTTTATTGCTAAGTAGTATTCTGTTGTATGAATATACATAGTTTGAACTACTTATGACATTTGGGTTGTAACCACTTTGGACTACTGAATAAGGTTGCTATGGACATTTGTGTACAATGTCTTTATATGGACATTTGTGTATATGTCTTTATATGGACATATGCCTTCATTGATCTTGAGCAATTACCTATGAGTGGAATGTCTGGATCATAAGATAGTTGTATGTTTGACTTTTAAAGATATTGCCAAACTATTTTTCCAAAGTGATTTTGCAGTTTTGCACTCCCAGGAGCAGTGGATAAGAACTCCAGTTGCTCCATATCAATACTTGGTATGGTTTTGTTGTTTTTGTTTTTGTTTTTGTTTTTGCTTTTTGTAGTGCTGGAGATTGAACCCAGGCATGTCTATCACTGAGCTACATTCCCAGCACATTAAATTTTATCTTGAGACAGTGTCTTACCCAGTTGCTGAGGCTGGCCTCAAACTTGTGATGCTCCTACTACAGCCTTCGGAGTGGCTTGGGTTACAGGCATATGCCACCATACCCAGCAGTTGGTCATTGTTTTTAGTTCTGATAAATATATAGTTATATATCATTTTTATTTTACTATTCATTTCAAGAGGTTTAAATTTCAATGATAAGATGAAAACTTACCATGAATGTAAACATGTGAAAACATGTAATATGATTACTAGTGACCGTAAAATAGAGTGAGTCAAACACATTTTAGAGTATAGGAAGTCACCAACAGAGAAAGAGGAAAAAAGATGCTGAACATTCATATAAAGAAAGAGGAAAAAAATTATGTGGAGGACCAGAGGAAAGAATTTATTATTTTAGTAAAGATTATTCTTAGGCCTAGAGGTCACCAGAAACAGAAAGGAAATGAGAATAGACGTACCTCCAGGGTGAGATCAACTCTGCAAGCAGAACTCAAACACAAAGACCAGGGAAACTGGGCAGAACTATCACGCTTACAGCAATACAGAGAAGCTGTTCAGTGTAGTGAAGCAAGAGTTCTCCTGGGCTGCAGGCTAGGTCCTACCTTTAAATTCACATGCATGTCCATTCGAGCAAACCACTTGATTTTTCTGTTCTCCAGTTTTTTCACTTATAGAATAAAATAATTATCTTGGACTAGACTTCAAAGTTTCTTTCAGACCTAAATTTTTATGTATATGAAAATCTGGTATAGTCACTGTAAATTGACCTAGTAGATTTCTTTAATATACCTAGAATCAGACTTCTAAAAAATATATGTACCATACAGGCCAGGTGTGGCACACATCTGTAATCTCAGTGACTCCAGAGACTGGTAGGAGGATCATACATTCAAAACCCATCTCAGCAACTTAGTGAGACCCTGTCTCAAAAAATAAAAAGGGGCTGTGGATGTGACTCAGTGGTAGAGTGCCCCTGTGTTCTATCCCCAGTACAAATAATTAATAATTAATAGTAATAATAATAATAATAGTACAGTTTTGAGTTCTAGATAAAGTTATGCAGATGGGCAAATATATCTCCTCATGTCATCAAAAAATAAATGATTGCATAAATTTGTCTTGTAAACTTTAAACCTAGACATCACACTTCACTTTAAGAGAAGTAATTCTTTTCTGATTTTTCCTTTTGCCTCTTTACTCCTATTCATAGATAATGAAGTACATACTAAGTTCTGAGTGATTTAACCTTGTTAGGCAAAAAAATACATATATAACATGTATGTTTGTCAACTACTAGAATGTTATAAATGTGGCAGAAGGACACAGTTGTATTCATGGCTATTGATTCATTCATGTAATATTTATTCAGGGCCAAACTATGAACCAGGCAGACACTGTTCTAGGCACTGAAGATACAGCAGAGATTAAAACATGACTTCTGCTTCCATGAAACTTATATTCTGGTGGCAGGAGACAGTCAACAATACACAAACAGATACATGATATATCAGGTTGTGGTAAGATTCAGAGAAAAATCATGCTGAACAGTATGAGGATGGGTGGGGGAGGAGGGAGGGCATACCTGACATGAAAGAATGGGATGCAAAGGTATTTGGATAGTAGGAAAATATCTCTATATCCACATATGCATACTATTTCTATGAATTCAATTTTTCCTCTTAAGAAATCTGACTTAATTTTTATCATGCTTTCAAAATAATATCACCTGCAGAAGATAGTATAAGTTATTTACTTTGAAAATTCAGCAAGTCTCTATCTTCCTAAAGTTTAAAATCCACCTTAAACAATGGGGGGTATGTGCAAAACTTCATGCAGCCTGCTATGTGAGAAAATTCACTCCATGCTGGGTGATCAAGCTGTCCAAAGAGATGGCATTTGAGTTGAGTAAGACTTCAATTTGAGAGATTGTGGAACTAGAGTCATTTCAGGAAGAGAAAATGAATTAACATAAGAGTATAGATTGAAAAAGATTCAATCCATTTGAGGTAATACACCTGGGAACATTCCCACTGGTGAGATCTAGATGAAATTGCCTGACTCCCTTTATTTCATGACCAGTTGCATCCAAAGCTTCTCCTGCCTCCAGTGTCCCTTGGATCTTATCCTCATACCAAACCCTTGTCCTACCCTATGAGGACCCAAACCTAAAACTGGTTCTCTTCCTGAGATTCACGGCAACCCTCATTCACAGCAAGTCGTTGGAGATGAGCAGATGTTCTGTAGATTGGATGGTGGAATGTGGAAATGTTCTCAGTACCCTGGACAGCCTTCCTCCAAGTTGAAGGTCTTATTTCTCCTCTTCTTTGTCTATCTCTGTCCATCTCTGGTGCTCACCTTCTCCTCTTCCTCAAACCAGGAGCTTCATTTTCTTCTGTCATCCTTAGCATCTTCACCCTCCTCTGAGACCTGCGTACCACAGGACACCCTAACCATTGGGGAACTGACCTTCTACTCTATGCATATATCAAAATATTCTCCCTGGTATTGGTAGTTTCCTCTGCAGGAGGAATATTAGTACAGGTGATTAGAATAATATTGTAACTTATTTTAAGTTTCCTTGGGACTGCCAAGGGAGATAAAAGAGGATACTAAGTTGGTTCAGGTTGAAGAAGTTAAGAATGGGAAAGATTTCCTTGAGGCCATGTATCTCTAACTTACAGACCATATATCTCTCACTAACAGATCTGTCCTGCCTGGAGGCCTCAAGCTGGGTTCTTTTGCCGCATCTTCCTCTTCCACCTTGAACAGAGAACGCAGGGATGTCACTGTCAGCATGGCTCTCCCTATCAGACGCTCCCTTTCAACTCATGGAAAGTCATATGATTTTAGCTTTTTAAAGTGACTAGGGTCAGTTAACTAAAGCAAGTCTACAAATATTGGAAAATAGCTCTGAAATATGCAGGTTTGCAAATGGGAAAAAGAAAGCTTTGGAGGAAATCTAAACCAAGCCTAAGACCAGGCGGGAAATTAAGCCAAGCATGAATTTCCAAATGACCAGAAAGTTTAAAAGTGGCAACAGACATCAGAAGTAGGAGACCAGTAGAGTAAAGGAAGGAGATGCGGGGAGAGAGGATGGTAGGGAAGAGTACTGGGAATTGAAAGGGAGAAAACTATATTATATGCATTTGTGAACATGCCACAATGAACCCCACTGTTATGGAAAACTATAATAAACTAAATTTTTTAAAAATTTTTAAAACAAAAAAGTAGGAGATTCAGAAAAGAAGGGAATACAGTCACTATTTAACTAAGGTTAAAGGCATAAAATATGCTAATGAAATTGGGGTTCAAGGTAGGTACTAAACTAGAAAATATTGCTGAAATCAATTTCTTTGGAAATCCAAGGTCAAATTTCACCATAATACCTCAATGCCTCCCTATGCCATACGGCATTATGGTTAAGAAGTTCAGTCATTAGCATCAGACTGTGTTGGGTTCAAATTCAACTTTGCCACTTATTAGCTAATAATCTAGAGTAATGTTTCTTGAAGCCTCAGTTTTCTCATATGTACAACCAACCTGGCTGAAAGGATTAATTGATGATAATAACTCTTGCAATCATCCTTGACTTCTCTCTCTCCCTCTCTCTCTCCTTTTCTCTCTCCCTCCCTCTCATACACCTTTTCAGATCTACCTGTCACTCTGTGTTCAGTATACATATCCCATCTCTGACCAATTCTCACCAAATCCACCATTACTATTTGGTCTGTACCCTAATCATTGGAAGCCTGCATTCCTGCATAGTAGCAATCACTTCCTGACCCAAGGCCTTGTTTCCATTCTTATCCTCCTAGCCAGTGAGACAACTAAAACAAGTCATGCATGACGTTGCTCTGCTCATAATCCTGCAATGGCTCCCCATTCTCTCCAAGTAAAACCCAATGTTTTTGGAACATTTTAAAGCCTCCAAAGGGTACTGACCTGTTAGTTAAGGTACAGATCTGTTAGACATATATGGTCTGTTAGTTAGAGATATATGGCCTTAAAGAAATCTTTCCCATTCTTAACTTCTTCAACCTGAACCAACTTAGTACCCTCTTTTATCTCCCTTTGCAGTCCCAAGGAAACTTAAAATAAGCTTACAGTATTATTCTAATCACCTGTACTAATATTCCTGACCCCCAGCACCCAGCCCACGCACCTCTTCACCCTTCCTGAACTCAACAAACACATTCTTGATTTAGGGCTTTCATGTTGATTTTCCCTTCTAGCCACACTGTTCTTCCCCCAGATGGTCACACAGTTAATTTGCTCAAGGGTTCCCAATATTTCCTCAACTAGCACCTCCTCAGTGAGTTTCTCCCTGTCCAAATTATTTAAATGGCAGCCCACCTCCCCTTACATACAAACATGCTTTCTTCTTTCCCTGCTGTATTTTTCATAATATTTATCACCTTCCTATATGTTATATATTTACTTATTTCTTCTGTTTATTATTTACTGTCCATCTCTACCCACTAGTGAATACGTTCCAAGAGTCAGGAATTGTCTGTTTTATTCACTGATATGTTCCAGGGCTGACTGACCCACAAAAATTCACCAAATGAATGAATAATGATGCATAAAATGTACTTGGCACATTGCTTAATACATAGTAAGCATTTATTTAATGTTAGTCTCAAAAAGAGGGTGAGCGGAGCTTTGATGTTGACTGCAGCAGCAGAGAATGACTGCTAGCATAGATTCTGGAATCAGAGATAATGCTGGACTTGAAGGCAGACATTAACCAGGACTGGCTTTTGGGCTTACAGGCATATGGTGACAAACAGCAAGTAGCCTACACACAGACCTATTTCATGTACTGGGTTGGGTTTTATTTCATTAAGTCTGTCCTCCCTTATCATTTTTATGTTTCTTTTAAATAAAATTACTTGAACTCATTTAACCTTGCTTCAAAGACAGGGTTTCCGACCCCTCATCTTTATTATTATTCCTGCTTGAATCCTTTGAAGCTAATTCTCCCATAGTCCTTATAAACAAAGTTGAATCTTGTGGCTATATATTGGAAACAGATCAATAAAGTATTCCTCCCCTATGAGGCAGGCTATTTTGAGTAAAAGTCTTTAATTGAGGCAGAGGTAGGAAGATCGCTTAAGCCCAGAGTGCAAGGTCATTCTGGGCAACAGTGAGACCCTTCTTTTTTTTTTTAAAGAAGACATTTGTAAGGGAATACATAGTAGCAAAAACGTTCCATGATGATTTCTGTATCCAAATTCCTCCTTCTCAGTTGGGGATATAGCTCAGTGGCAGAGTGTCCACCTAACATGCACGAAGCCCTGGGTTCAATCCTGAGTACCATAAAAATCCTTAGCAAATCCCTACTTACTCACCCCCTAAATGGCTTTCGTAAGTGTTTTGGTCAGTTTTGTCCTTGCTGCAACCAAGATACAGACAAGAACAATTAAAGGAGGAAAAGTTTATTTGGGGGTGCATGGTTTCAGAGGTCTCAGTCCATAGATGACCGACTGTATTCCTCAGGGCCTGAGATGAGACAGAACATCATGGTGGAAGTATGTAACTGAGGAAAAGCAGCTTGGAACATAGCACCAGGAAGCCAAGAGAGACTAAGCTCAGCTCACAAAATATAGATCCCAAAGGCATACCTCAAGGACCCACCTCCTCTAGCCATACCCTACTTCACCTATAGTTACCACTCAGTGAATCCCTACGAGGAGATTAATGCATTAATTAGGTTAAGACTCTTATAACCCAATATCATTTCACCTCTAAACCTTCTTGCATTGTCCCACACATGAGCTTTTGGGGGACATCGCATTTCTGAGCCACAACACTAAAAGTCTCTTCTCAATAGTGATTTTACAGAACGTTAATAAATGTTTCTCAGGAAATTAAAGACGGGTAGTTCTTTGGTCAATATAGTTTTAGTTTAATAAACTGTATAACTAATTTTAAATAGATAACTGCAAGATTCTTAGAGATTTCATTTGCTGTTGTGCATTTGTGAATGTCCAAGAGTTTGGCATAAACTCACTATCTAAAGGAAGTCTTTTTTGAAAGAATTATTTGAGAGAACTGTTTCATACATTCAACAAGTATTTATTAAACAATTAGTATGTGCACACATTGTAAGCTGCTAAGATTCAGTGATATATGGGATACACAGGGTTTTTGTCCTTGAGGCACTTAAAACCAAGTAGAGAAAACTCACCCATGAAGCTTATGTTCAAAGGTTGATGAATCTAATAAAATAGAGGCTGTCCTGAGAACATTTAGGAGAAAGTGGTATATAGTATCATGTGCTTTGGGAAAGCCTGGTTTAATTATTTAATGAATAAATCTTAGCTTTAGGTAAATAATCACAATTGTTTCTAATTTACTATAGACATGCCATTGTGCTAGTGATATTGGAAAATACAGATGCATAAGACATCTTTAAAAACTTCTCCAATTGAGGTGACAATCAATAAAAAGAATGGCATAAATAATGCAAGCCAGAATAAAATTACACATAAATTTGAATGGCTCAGTTACCCATTAAAATGCTATCTATCTTCCAAAGACAAGTTTCATGGTTTCTGGGAAATGCTTTCTGGACTCTGGATCTCCTGCACCACAGTGGATTTTTTTTTTTTTTTTCTTTTCTGTACTTATGCCACATTGCCTTAAGGGAAAGTTATTTGTGTGCATCTCTGATCTACCAAACTGAACAGTCAACTTTGTGCTATGGACATTGGATGTTTTCCTCAGATCACACAGTCATTTGGGGGAACCAAAGGGTAAGATATAAAGGGTAAGATAACAAACTTTAGTGCCATATGACTGACTGAATCCTGTATCTGACATAGAACACCTGTGTGATTTTGAGCTTCAAATTTCTCATTTGCAAAACAGAGATCACAATATTCATATCTACCTAATCATGTTACTGTTTTAGCTGAGATGACGCATATAAAATGATTTAGTGCCTTATGCAGTTAGTACTCAGTCATCAGAGATATTGTTGTTATGACTTAGCTATAACACAGTGCTCTTCCATAAGTGTTTTTGTAACACAGATGTTGGAAGAAAGGGAGCTGGAGGCCAGACCACAGGACATGGCTCATTGCCTCCCTGTCTCTTGCAGAGTCCCAATACAAAAAAAGATGGAAGATAATTGCACAGATCCCCTAGGTCAGACAACTACCTAGTGCTATTGAGGTCAAGGAACAGCAAGATGAGATCAACGATGTTGATTAGACATGGATATGGAAAAGCCTGATGGTGAGGATGGAAAAACTTGAAATACGGGCTGAAATGTTCATATTTAATAGAAGACAAAGGATAAGACTACAAATGGAAGGAATGAAGAAGACAGAGATTTCAAGAAAGATGGCCTCACCAATTTTGATCAATAGGAACTAGGTGGTGGTGGTGGATGGGTGTGGGGTCTGACTGAGCTGGGATAGGACACAGTTCGCTGGTTGGGACATCTTTACTCTGGAACCTGGACCCCACCAGGCCTATGCACTATGCAGCTAGATGGGGTGTGGGGTGACACTCAGGTGTATCTGTGTTCCTTATTGTCCCCTAGTGCTGCCTGGACATCCCACAGGTCTATAGCACCATGAAGATCAAGACTTCAAAGCACATCTTTGACCACTAGTGGGAGGTTCTACAGCTGCCATGTAGAAATGCCCAAACCCCATGAGCAGGAGTGTGGTTAGGGCTGGTGTGCTGGGTAGACAAGCAGATCACTCTAGAACGCTGCAGAGCCACAGACGGTTCAGCACAGAGTGGGAACTGCTTTCAATGGTGAAGTCTTTTATTGGTGTAACAAAAAACAAAACATGGGTAAAAATATTCTGTAATTACCCTGTAAAGAAAACAATGAGGGAGTCAACTCATGGGTCTTTGGTACCCGAAAATTGAGAGCTTCTACTCACTCCCGAGACTTCACCCCGCAGATCTGCGGCTGTCACCATGCCACAAAATGAATATATTGAATTACACCATAAACACTATGGATATCGTTTGGATTACCATGAGAAAAAGAAAAAAAAGGAAAGTCAGAGTCTCATGAACTGTTCAAAGAAGGCAAAAAAACTGATTGGCCTGAAAGCTAAGCTCTACCATAAACAGCGCCATGCCGAGAGAATACAAATGAAAAAGACTATCAAGATGCATGAAAAGAGAAACACCAAACAAAAGAACGATGAGAAGACTCCACAGGGAGCAGTTCCTGCCTATCTCCTTGACAGAGAAGGACAGACTCGAGCAAAAGTACTTTCCAACATGATTAAACAAAAGCGAAAAGAGAAGGTGGGAAAATGGGAAGTCCCCCTTCCCAAGGTTCCTGCCCAGGGAGAAACAGAAGTATTAAAAGTGATTCGAACAGGGAAGAGAAAAAAAGAAGGCCTGGAAGAAGATGGTTACTAAAGTCTGCTTTGTTGGAGATGGCGTTAAAAGAAAATCACCTAAATATGAAAGATTCATTAGGCCAATGGGTTTTCGTTTCAAGAAGGCCCATGTAACACATCCTCAACCGAAAGTCACCTTCTGCCTACCAATACTTGGTGTGAAAAAGAATCCCTCATCCCCACTATATACAACTTTGGGTGTTATTACCAAAGGTACAGTCATTGAGGTGAATGTGAGTGAATTGGGCCTTGTGACACAAGGAAGCAAAGTTATATGCCCAGGTTACCAACAATCCTGAAAACAATGGATGCATAAATGCAGTCTTACTGGTTTGACAGCAATTTTACATTTCTTATAATTATTAAAGACTACAAATCAATCAGGAAAATCACCATTACTGCGATGTTTCTGAGTACTACCAAACAGCCTTAAATATCTGTAGTCATTAAGAGAACTATTTATTAAACTGTTAAAGAAAAGAAAAGAAAAACATAAGAAAAGAAAACAGTGAGATGGGTGGTGGCGCACACCTGTAATCCCAGCAGTTCTGGAGGCTACAGGATCGAGAGTTCAAAGCCAGCCTCAGCAAAAGCAAGGCGCTAAGCAACTCAGTGAGTCACTGTCTCTAAATAAAATACAAAATAGGACTGGGGATATGGCTCGGTGGTAGAATGGTGGAACTTAAATGTACTAATATTTCAGTTACCAATGTGGTTTCAGTGGATGAGGTACTTATATACAAACTATATCCTCGGGACCCAGATAAAAAGCTCTTTTGACCCAGGAAGCCATAATCACTGTGAAGAGTGAGCTTCTGCAGTTACCTTGGAAGACTGATGATGAGCACAGTTATCTTAAAATGCTAATAAAGGCTGATAAGCAATGGAATGGATAATCATAAATTAATTGCCAAGATGGAAGAGCTGATAGCTTCAGCAAGAGGAAGGATAAAGACACCAAAGGCAGCAGTTTTTGTAGAGAAATCATAATGAAAGTTGGTATGGGATATCAGTTCATCCAAGTCTTTCCAACCTGAGGATGTATTTATTTCATTACTTTAAAAATGCAATTACAATTTAGTGAGAATTTTTTAAAATAAACTGGAGTAAGTCTATGTAACTTTTGATGAAAGCGAAAAGATACAGAGCTTCTAAAATCAAAGGGGTAATCTGAGGTTAGTGTGGTTTGACATAACTGTTAACTTTTGAGGGTTCCAGTATTTATGTGAAAATTTAATGATTTTTTTTTAAAGTTCTTGGAAGAAATCGGTTTTGACATTGAGTTTCCTTAAGTAGAATTTTAAAGGTTTCTAGACACTGAAACTCTACCTGGCTTTGGACCAGCCCCAGAACAAAGCAGAGTCACCTCTCATACACACATAATTGCCTTACTGTGGTAAACCAAAACATCATGCATGAAGGAACTTACTTTGAAAGGAGAAGTTGTTTAACTTTAAAAGATGTTAACTTGTATAAAATAACTTGCTCTGCTAATCATCACAGTGTTTTGATTTGGCACTTAAATGATATTTTTGGAGTAGAAATCATCACTAAAGTAATATATGATTCCACCAAAAATACTCTTTTATTATATTAAAGAATACTGAATTGGCTGGGTACAGTAGGGCATGCCACCTGTTTGGGAGGTTGAGACAGGAGGATCACAGGTTTGATGCCAGCCTGGGCGATTTAGGGAAACCCTGTCTCAAAATAAAAAAGTAAAATAAATAAATGAAACAGACTAGGGATACAGACCAGTGGTAAAACATTCCTGAGTTCAATCCCAAGAACCTAAAAGGAAAAAATAATTGTTTAAAGTGTACTATGTTGGTTTGCCAAAGTTTTGAAACTTAGTAAAAGTATTACCTGAAACAAATTATAACAACAACCAAAAAAGATAGAAACTAGGTGGAATGAACCAGAGCCTGAGGCCAATAAGTTACATCCATGTAAAATAATAAAGCTGTCAGATCTCAGATCACAACCTCGTGCCCTTTGTTATACTCTGTGATGATGCATTAAGTAAGCTTGGGCCTAGATAAATGAGGAACTGGTGGGAAATTACAACGTCCTGTTCAGGAATGTTTTGTTGCCACGAACTGCAATTGCCTAGACCATAATTCTGAAAATGAATTCTCAGGGTTGCATGTGGCCTACAATGAACCACCAAATACTTCCTTATGAAATTATAATTTTCCATATTAACTTTGTCACATGGTTAATTTCGTATCCTAACATGGACCTTATTACTCACATAGCATGTCTTTTTAATAATAGACCTTGAAGAATTGAATACATTGTATGAAAAATAGGTAAGAAAAGAGTTAAATATTTCTCCAGGAATATCTTGGAAGAGAGCTCAGATTTCTCTAAAACATTTTAACAAGCTACTTTCAGTCTTGCATTTGCTACATGATTGCATGTAACAACTGATTATATAATGATATTGACTATTTTAAAAAATCTGTTTTTACCTTCCTGAAATAATAAAACACTTTGATCTTGTTATATGCTAATGACTTTTTAAATCAAGATAGAAAGTTGAAGGTGCAATGTTTGATTTTATTTTTTCAAATACTGTGGTTAGTCACAGGAACATTTTGTCTATTTCCATTCCCATTCTTCTCCACACCCTGGCCTGGGGAAGTTTGTTCTTAAAGATCCTTGTTAGAATTGTGAATGTTTTCCCATAGAAATAATTCTAAGAATTAAGATGTATACTATGGCTACCAATAATATTTGAAATATTATTGGTTCTATATACTAAGTGTCTAATTTACAGGCTAGACCACAAAGTTCATTCAATAGTAATATACCTCATATGTTACAAATTAATTTTTAAACACACAATCTGTTCAAAATGTCAGGATTCTCTGAACACTTCAAAATTGGGCCATCAATTACATTTAGGCAATTCCCGTTAGATGACAAGCGTATTCATAGTAGCAAATTTTACACCTTAGGAGGCTCTTACATAACAGATTGCTAAACTGATAGGGAGCCAAAGCTAGAGTTATCTTCAGAATCACTCAAGCTGCCTCCTCAGTTTAGGTAGAGAAACTGTGTCCAAAGAGGAAAAAAGAGGTGAAATTATGTGTATACTCAGGAAGAGGCAAGCTAGGACTTGAAACTATTACCAAATTCTGTGGACTCTATTTAGTTGATAAAATGCTTTTTATTTGTTTATTCTTCATTCACCTACTGAAGAATCATTTACTATGTCCCTCCAGTGTGCAAAATCTTCTTGCTACTGAGAAAATTCAAAGAACCCAAATTGGTTTTTTGCCCTTAATTAATTAAAATCTAATTGGGCATAAAGACAGAGCATTAGAAAACTAAAATGTTGCACAAGAGTTACACAATCATAAAAGTTATGTCAGCATACATGATTAAATGCAAATCTAATTATTCAATTATTGAATAATAATTAGTACAAATAATAATTATTACAAAATTACAGAGAGGTCAGAGTGAATTTCAGGGGTCAGGAAAACCTTCATAAAAAATAAAATTTAGACCCATCACCCATCTGTCCATCCCATGGATACTTTTGAGTGTCCAGTATTTTCCATATACTATACCAAACTGTAGGAATAGAAAAATGAGAAACATCGCTCATGGTCTCCAAGATTCATAGTCTAATAGGATGACAATAAGAAGAGGGTCCATGTGGCATGTTTTTGACATGCTAATACTTTAAAGATAACAGAGGCAGGAATGGAATTAGGTGAAGCACTAAAGATACTTCAAGCACAAGATTTGAGAAAGGACTCACACCCCAGGCTCTGCAAGCACAGAGTTGGCACTTGCCCAGACCCGAGAGGAAGCACCTCCATGAATTTGTACCCTGGATACCTCACTTGCCCCACTCTAGTCCTGGCCCATCAGCACTCTATTGCCATAACCCAAAGTGAAAGAATGATGCAAACACAGGAAAAAGGAAAAAACACCCTGAGTAGGGGATGCATAAAATCTTCCACTAATCCCTAAATTACCCAGAATAGGTTTTTCTCATATTCCTGGGCTCATTTCCTCATCTGCAAAATTAAAGGGCTTGACCTCGACTAATGCATTTCAGACTGTGATCTGCACAACACTGTGGAATCTTAAGAAAAGAAGTTAGGAAAGTGGCGCTGAGCAGGTAGGGCTGGAGATCCCTTGCCTTGCTTTCACCAGGCTAGCCATCTTTTATTGGTTTTTGTTGAGATGATTTTTATTCTTTCACTTAGAATAAAGTTTTTAATTATTTTTTTAAAGATGGATTAGAAAAATCAACCGTCAAGTTGACCCTCTAATACTTTTGACACTCGTCCATCTGCCTTTTTTATGAGGAATCTGGTTTCTGCCAAGGGCAAGGGAAGATAGGTATAACCACAATTGACTGCTGGCACTGGAGTAATAGTCAAGGGAATTGATCTCTTGTCAGTCCTGTGGCGAGTGCATGATGTTGTTCCCACATGAAGTGCTAACTGAGTCTTGATGAGTCCAGTGGGTCGGGAAGAGGAAGGACAGGCTAGATGTCAGTCTGGGCCTGCGATGGGAGTGAACAATCCGAACAGGATGATGCCTTGGGTTGAAACCCAGAAGTCCTGACACCATCAAGTTTCATGGCTGTGAAATTTGACCCTCCTGGTTGTTGTTGAACTGTTGTACTTTCTAACTGCTCTCCGATATGTCACTTAGTCAGTGATGGATAACAAGGTGACACACGTGCTCATTGAACAGATCCTGAGCTAACTTTGTGATAAATAGCTAAATATATTATTTACTCTACTTTAAGAAGCAAGTTAATGCTTTTTAAAGACTCATGAGTCTTTGCAAGCACCCTAAAGAAAATAATTAGGAGCAAGTTGCAGTGGGAGAACGGGTAAGCAAAAGTACATCAGTCTGGCTCAGGTGTGTGAACTGGCCCAGTTATTTAAGTGGTTATTTAGAATCTGAGTTATAAAATGTAGCCATCACCTTAGTGTGTAGAACAAGAGTGGATAATTTCATGCTCTGGATGGCAAGTACAAAGAATGACTTTTAGTTTTAAGAACACAGAGACGAGGTTGCTTTGATAATGACCTTTCAGTCCCGTACCTAAATTGGAAGCAGTGTCTCAAAAACAAGATAAAGAGAAACTCCTGAGGGAGTTCATTTAGGGAATATCCTCTTCAAGTCTACACTTGAAAGACATCATCTCAGTTAACGCAACAACTTAGGTTGCTCAGTGTCCGTCTTAGAAATGGAGAGAACGGTGAATTGCTGGAGTCACAAAGCTCATAATGAGTGGCAGAATTGTTCTTCAAATTCAGTTCTAATTTCAAATAAAACTTTTCTAGTGTATCCCAAGGATGTGATGGAAAGGCTACTAACACAATCGTTTTTAGAGTAATACAGTGGGCGAGAACCATAATTCATAAGAAAACACAAGTGTGCTACTATATACTCAAGCACAAATCACCATGTTGTAGACATCAAATGATAGTTGAGATAAAGGTATAGTTGCAGGTACCACCCCAAGCCCATTACAAATATGGGATTTTAATGTACATGTATACTCATCCTATGTGCAGGAAGGGAAAGTGTAGGTCTTTTGCTGAATAATGGGCGTATTCCTAAATCTTTGGCCATGTGGTGGTGCACACCTGTAATCCCAGCTACTGAGGAGGCTGAGGCAGGAGGAAAGCAAGTTCAAAGCCAACCTGAGCAACTTAGTGAGACCTTAAATCAAAATATGATTTAAAAAGCGTTGGGGATGTGGCTCAGTTGTAGAGCATTTGTGTAGCATATGCAAGGAAGTAGATTCAATCCTCAGTACTGTAAAACAAAACAAACAAATCTTTGACCTTCATTTCAAATCCAGTTTTACTCATGGAACAAGCAGGCAATTGTCTATTGAGGGTACGTTCATCCCAATGCCTTTCCTGACCCAATAAAGACTCCTCTCCTACAGAATAAAATCTCTGCCAGGATAGTTTATTATTTCTAGTACATTTGAATTCAAATTCAACAGGAAATAAAAATGAGATTCTTCAGTTTTGAGGTAGGCAGTAATCAGAGTACCAAAGCAAGAGAAAGACAACCTCTCTCACCCCACACCACTACTACATGTAGACTTACAAAGAAAGGCACTAAGATGCCTCAAGGCTGGTGAAACCCTCAGCAGAATGAACACTGTCCACAGAGTTTAGAAAGCAGGCAAGAATTGAATTAGCAGAGATTACTTGGAGGGACCAGAGAGTCTGACTGACCCTTCCTTCCACATTGGACGAGAACTACAGACTTCTCAGCACAAGCTTAAACATGACCACTCAGAGAACTGTGCTCCCTAAATTTGGAAATAGTTCAGGTGAGTAACTGCATAAGAAAACTTAAAGTGGTCTTAACAGAGGTCTGAGTCCCATCCAGGAAATGCAGACAGTGAGAGAAAGGGCGAGGCCCTTCCCAAGGGAGGCAGGAAGGAGAGCCTTTATGGCATCACCCCATAATCCCAGGGCTTCTTGGAGCAAAGTATGTGTTTGCAAGGGTCAGTGGCTTGTCTTGTCTTGGGTCTTGCCAAATAGGGTCACCTCAAGTGAACTGAGGTCATTTGCAGAAAGAAGTAGGATGAACCTCTTGGTTGCCCAGGGACAGATGAAGAAATCCAACATATTTCATCTTCTCAGATCAAGGGGCCTGCCTAAGAGAAGGGCTTGGCAGAGATATTGTCAGCATTAATGTCAGCTCTTCAGAAAGAATACGAAGTTCAAGATCCAAGAAATCCCTGGCCAGTCACCTAACCTCTCTCCATTTACCCCACTCTCCTTTGACTTATTTGCAGTCTATAATGACAATTTGTTTTATGAGTATTAAGATAATTGAGAACAAGAACCACGCCTCCTACTGCTCACTTACTTCCTGGGACAGGCTGTGGCTAGAGGAGAGGATTCCAGGGTCTTGATGGTTAAACAAGTCATTCTAGTTACGGAATTGCTTTTTGCCAAAGCTGACTACAGGACTTTATATTTTCTAAGAGTGACCAGAAAAGATAATGCCTGCCTACAATTTCACTCAGGATGGCAAAGCATAATATTCAAAGGAAAAAAAGTAACCCTCATATAAGCACAGATTAAACGTGTTGAAATTTATTTAACTGATCAATGAAAGAACCAGAGGGATGTTAATGCAGGCTCAATAGCATTTGAGGAAGTGAATAGTTATAGGAATTGATGAGGGTAGGATGTTGGAAGACTGAGAAATTAGAAGACAAACTGGTTAAAGTCTTATCAAGCAATAAAACCATAACTTGGGGTTATTTGTTTTTTCTATCAAACAGAAATCTTTTGTATCTCTTTTGGATACAAATTAATGTGTAGCATCACAAAGTGTGAGCCCTGATCAGCGATGATGACCAGTGGCATGTTCTCCTAGAAATGAGGTCCTCTTTGAATAGGCCTCTGAGACAGTCCACGATGACACATAGAAAACACAGTCATCCTCTTACCTCACTCAAAACTGAGTTAGAATCTTACTCTAATTTTTTTTACATTTACATTTAAATTTACTAGAAATAAGCAACTATCTTGGTGGTGATTTTAAACATTGTAGGAAGAGAGACTTTTTGCTTTTGGTACTGGCCAGGGAACCCAGGGCCCATGCGTGCTAAGTGCGTGCTTTACTGAGTTACACGTCTAGCTCCAAAGACAGGTCTTATCTTGTTAGCTTTGGTTTCAATTTTTTAATAAGTCTACTTAACAAGGAATAGGGAAACTAGATCTTCTCTACCCCCAATCACTTTAAAGGACTGTATGAGACAAAAAGGTTGTATTTTTGATCATGATGCATGGCATATGGTTGCTCAACACACTAGATAGACATTTTCAGATCTGCAAAGGTGCTCATGGCTTTCTCTCCTGACCAGTATCTCAGAGATGTGGTGATCCAATTCACCAGCAGAGCTTAGGACCCAGGGCCAGCGTGAAGCCATAACCATTTTATTTCAGTTTGGGGAAAGAAGAAGAGCTGAGTCAAGGAATGAATAACCAGGAGACCAGGGAGGGCAAGAGTCCAGGGAAGCTGATCTCCAGAGGTGGTGTTTTGGGATGGTCTCTGGGGATGGAGGTGGGACTACAGCTAAGGAGGAGGTGTGAAGGGCCAACTTGGCCGACTGCATATTTTGTTTCTGGCATTCTCCAAAACAAGGATAGAGTTCGCTTGTTTTCAACTGTACCCTATGTTCAGCTTCTGTATTTTTCCAAGTAACCTAAGAACTTTTCCTCAAAAAAAAAAAAAAAAAAAAAAAATAGGGACATGATCTACCCAATCAAATCATGAATACATGTTTAGTTTAATCTGGTCATAGACAAGAAACTTTAACAAAACAAACCAATGTATTGAAGTTATTGTTCTTTGTAATTTAAGATAGCCAAGTGTTTTGCAACAATTCAAAATTATGTTTTGGTCCTCAGCACCAATAGAACACACATACCAATGGTTCCTCTACAGAGCGTTCTAACATTATGTAAATTTTTGTGGCGTCCAATTCAAAGGAACACAGTAGATATTTAAGAGGGTGAGGTTATCATCCCTGGTCAAACACAGTTTTGTTTTTCCTCACAATAAAATAACATATGAGAGCCAGAGGTGCCCTTATGCCTATTTCATTTCTGTAGAAAATCAGTCTTCCACTGCAGTTTTTGCTGTCACAGATCCTGATCTTTCCTTGAACAGTGGCCGTGAAGAGTTAACTGTTGCTGTGATGATCTGTCATCCTCCTAATCTAACCTGGAACCAGGCAGCTGACTGAGCAGTAAGGTCTTTCTCACTGGCCCTCAAGCTAAAACAAAGAAGTATATCTGTGTTTTCAAAAAAAGTACTTCTGCTTAGAAAATTGTGTGATAGCAACTGGAGAAATAGAACACCAAAGAGAGGGGAAAACACACACACAAAAAATGGACTAGAACAGCTCCAGAAAAGAGCAGGGTCACATTTTCTAACACAGAGAATGATCAAAACATTTTAAAAAATAAATAAAGTTCCATCCTTTTTTCCTCTTAAATCGTGGAAAAAGAATCCATCTTGCTTGACGTATGGAAAATTTAAAAGAATTTGTAAAAGTAAGAGCAATAGACCTAGCACTATCTATAATCTGGAAAGGGAATTCCTCAAAGTAACAATTAAAGGCTCCTTGAAAATCTACCTATGTGTGTTCGTCTATTTGTTTTTAAAACTCAGTAGAGTTGGCAACTGTTTGGTTTTATAAAAAATTCCCTCACTTTTCCACAGCACGTATAATGAAGCCTAGTAACTTAAGGACAGCAAATCAAGTCTTAGAGTTAATAATTACCCTGAGGTTTTCATTGCTAGGAATTGATTTGGTGAATGATATCCTTAGTTTTTGATGTTTGCCAGGCACTGATCTTGCGCTAATGACGAGAACATTTTTTTTTTAATTAAAAAGAAGAACAAATATTCTGATTTTCAATTACATATATTAATAGGTAAAATCAGGGATTATTGATATATAACCCCACGTTACCTATATGAATAGTCCCCAACCTACCCGAGCGTAAGAGTGATGTGTATTCAGTAGCGATCATTTATTAAAATTTGAATTTCAATGTTTTCCCCAGCCTATGCATTTGCAATATTCTCTCTCAAGCTGCAGCTCCAGACAGTGGCAAAATCACAAGGGGAAAATGTCTGTGGGATACAGAGCGTTGTGTTGCTGAACTTCACTACTGAACTTCAACAATGTGTTGTGTTTGGTAGTTGAAGCGTATTACATGCATTCTCAACTTACAATATTTTCAGGATACAGTGGGTTTATCAGGACACAACGCCATCGTAAATTGAAGGGCATCTGTATGTCTTTGGCATGAAAACATTTTTACTTTTATTTGAATTTGACTGCACTGGAGCCTCCAGGAGAGGATCCTGCTCCCCGTCGCCCAGCCTCTCACTCAATCCTAGTAAGGACAACATAAGAACTCCAACTCCCACCAAGATTTAACTCAAACCCCTATACTTTCCTTCTCTAAGTTTCCTTCCTAGAAACACCTTTCATGGAGTGAAATAAAAAAAGGAATACAGAGGAAATTAACTCCTTTGTTTAAAAGACTTTTCTGGGTAATTGAGACTGGGGTAGAAAGAAAAGGTGGTGCAAATTGCCCAACTGAAATGTGGAACCAGGGCTACTATGGCTTCAGTGTGCCTATGTGTTGGAAATTCGATCCCCAATGTGGAGGTATTGGGAGGTGAGACCCCCAATACATGCATTTAAGTCCTGAGCAGATTTATGCTGCTATCATTAGTGGGTTTGCTATCTCAGTAGTAGTTTCCTTGTAAAAAACAAGTGGGGTCTACCATCTATCTTTCTTGTCAGGTGACACCTTTCCACCGTGCTATGATGTGGCAGGGAGGCACTCAACAAATGAGGACCTCACCAGATGGGACCCTACAATCTTGGACTTACCAGCCTTCAGAACTGTGAGAAAGAAAATTTTTTCTTTATAAATTACTTGATCTGTTTTATTCTGTAGTAGCTGCAGAAGACAGACTAAGACAAGCTCTTAATAAAAATGATAACTACCATTTGTTAAATCTCTACCATGTGTCAGACACATTGTGAACTGTATATTCTTTGTTTTAGAGTCTTTCAGTGGGGGAAATTTTTTTTTTTAAATTATTTTACTAAATTCTAGTGCCTTATTCCGATGAACTTCCTTGCTAAAAAAGCTCAGCAGTAGAAGTGCCCTGGCATATAAAGTCACAAATTGCTATTAAGTTTCTTCAGACTTCTCACCCTACTGCATTGTAGGACAACCCAAGTTAGTTTTTTTGAAAACTAAGTTGGTTTTTAACCATTTCGTTTTATAACCTTTGGTAATTTCTGAAAATATTTTTATCATTTTCATGAATAGTGAAGCAATGAAAAACAAATGATTGGTGGATGAGATAGTCATTTTCAGATAGAAACCACTGAGGAGTGGTATTCAAGGAAAAAAGCACATTATTTATGAAAATCATTTCTGAATTTCAGATCAAAAATTCAAGAATAGATACTTCCCCCATATTTGTTTATGCTTCAGCAGTGAGGCCAAAGATATTCATCATTGGATCACTCAAATTACCATTATTTATCAGTTTTCAATATTTTCAATATATACTAAAGAATGAAATCACTAGATTTTGTGGGGATTCTATTTTTGAATTTTTGGAAGAACCTCCAAAGCTACTGTTTTATTTGGTAGCTGCACCACCAACAGTGCACAGGGGTTCTGATTTCACTGTATCCTCATCAACATTTGCTATTTCTGGTTTTTTAATTGCCATCCTAATGGGTGGTGAGGTGGTATCTCAAGAGTTTTGATTTACATTTCCTTAGCTGATGTTAATCATCTCTTCATGTGCCTGTTGGCCTTTCCCATATTTTTTTTATGTCTATTTAAATCCTTTGTCCATTTTTAAACAGGGTTGTTTGTTTTTCCATTGTTGAGTTTTCTATTTGTGCTGGATAATAATACATGACTTGCAAATATTGCCTCTTTACTCTGTTGGTAGTGTCATTGAATGTTCAAGATATCTCAATTTTTTTGAAATTCAGTTTGTCTATTTTTTTTCTTTTGTTGCCTGAAGCTTTGGTGTTATATCCAAGAAATAATGACCAAGTCCAGTGTCCCGAAGTTTTGCCCTATGTTTTATTCTAAGAATATTAGAGTTTTATTTCTTACATTTAGGTCATAGATCCATCTCTGAGTCAATTTTTAAATAATGGTATTGGGTGAGTCCAAGTTCACTTTACATATGGATATTCAGTTTCTAAGCACCATTTATTAAAAACAACCTGCCCATTCTCCACTAAACGGTGTTGGCACGCTTGTGAAAATTATTTTTCAGCTCTATTCCACTGGTCTGTATGTCTGTCTTATGCCAGTACACCGCCGTTTTGCTTACTGTACCTTGGCAGTAAATCTCGAAATCAGGAATTTTAAAAATATTCCATTATATTCAAATTTAGGACACAGTTGTCTTATCCAGATGTATTAAATTCAACATTTTCAACAAGTAGAAGCACCTGATTTGTAAACTGAAACAGACTGAATTTGCCCCCCACCCCTACCACCTGCCCCAACATGCACAATTAAGAACAAAATTCCTCCTGCTGAGAAAGGAAGTTAAAGGACCCCAACACCCCACACTGACAGGTGCCAAAGAGGCTGAAAGGGGTGATCACCCTCAGCCCACACAGGTAACTAAATTCGCATGTGTGCATTTCCTGTCTATTGTCCCATTTTCCCCCCTCTGCTAGCCAACTAAATCTACATATGTGTTGTCACCTGGCTTTTGTTTCTATAAATCGTAACTATTTCTGTGAGACCAATCTAGCTGCTTCTTCCCAGTTTGATCAAATTGCATGAGGTTCATTTTCTCCTTTTATCTTTTTTTTTTTTTTTTTTTTCTATTTCTTAAATGTGTGGGCAGCTGAATCCAGCCAGCTGAGATCCAGGAAGGGTCCCTGGGTTAGGCTGTCAGTACTGAGGACATTTATATTAATTTGGGTAATCTCCTGGACACCAACATTATGAATACTGGCATGGATTTATGAACCTTTTCCTCCATCTTCCTTTATTTCTAAAAAGCACTTCTAAATTCTTCTAATTTGGCTTTAAAATGACATACTTATTATTGCTGTTTCCTTTTTGCCGCAGTCATTTGTTTACTCATTTACTTTCTCAACCATTACCTAACACATATAGTATACGATAAGTATTGTAGATGCAAGGAGGAAAAAAAAGAAACGGTCAATTCATTTACATTGCAGGAATCAGACAATTGCGACACAATATGATGTTCTGTAATTATGGATACAGTTATGTAAAAGTGCTTTGGGAATACAGAGAAGGAAGATCCTAACTGCTAAGAGGACGTGGTAGATATGAAAATAATCAGAGTTAGCCACCGGATGTGTGGAGAGGGACAGAAGGAAGGGCTTCTGGCATCTCAGGCAAAGGAAAGCAGCATGTTCACACAAGGGAGTTGGGGCCAAGGACATCAGAGAGTATGGATATCTAGTAACTAATATGACTGACACACAGAGTTGTTGGGACAGAGGGAAGGTTAACCTGTGACTAGAAAAGTAATGTGTCACTGTCTACCAAGGCTCATACAAAGCATTTAACCAACTGGCCAGTGGAGTTTAAAACTGGGAAGGAAGTAACATCACCAAGTGCTGTGTGATGAGAGCTCCTTTTAGCTTTGCTTGAAAGACAGCTCCACCCAAACACCAGCAAGTCTGCCATAGAAGTCTGAGATCAGGAGGAGCTGAGCCAACTCAGTAATTTAACTGTGGAACAGACTGGGGGAGAGAGACTTGCAAGGCATTTGGAAGGAGATTCAACAAAACTGGTTGACAGATTGGGTAGTGGAATCTGAGAAAGGGGGAGGGATGGAAGATGCCTCCCGGATTTCTGGATTGGGTAGGTCGATGCTGATGTCATCAGCCGAGACTATAGTATCAGGAGGAGGAGCAGAAGCATCCAGGACAGATAATGAATTCTATTTATGACATGTTCAATTGAGACTGTGGAGCCAGATTAAAACCCTTTGAGGCAATTAAACTAAAAATATTATAAAACCATACAATAAAGGAAGATATGGGGACCATTTCACTCTCCAGACTTGGAATAAAATTCATTTTAAGATGAAGACATTTGAAAATTTTTTCCCCCAGTACTGGGGGGTTAAACCCAGGGATGCTCTATCACTGAGCTATATCCCTAGCCCTATTTCAAGAGAGGCTGTCCCTAAATTACCCAGGCTGACCTCTAACTTTCGATCCTCCTGCCTCTACCTCCTGAGTTGCTGGGATTACAGGTGTGCACCACCACACTCGACAGGCATTTGATAATTGAACACTGTAGAAAGAAACCTTCTCAGAGTTTCCCATAAATAATTATAAGCAGCAATTTCTGGTAAATGAGGGTGATGATGGGGTTCAGGACATGCTACCCCAAAGCAGCACCTTGGCATTTGAGGAAACAGCAGAAACAGGAAGGCCTCTATCTGACTTTCTCTTACCCTTCTCCCTAAAGCAGGTCATTCTCTGCCCTTCCTCTGAAGACATCTGGAGATATCTTCCCAGTACCCAGAGGAGAGGAAAGTCCTCATCTCTAGAGACAGAAGGACACAGAAAAAAATATGAAAAACCAGGCTTTGTTAAGTTGCCCTGGGTTTACCGCCATGAGATCATACCCCTTTATCTAATCATACTCTCCAGTTCTGCCTCAGACTTAGCATAAAAATACAGAATTTTCCCTGATTCTATGGTTCTTCATTTCTGAAGACTCCTGTGCCATATAAAAGTATATTGAATAAAATTTTATTCCTAACTATTATTAGTCTGTCTTTTGTTATGTAGGTCTTAACTATGAACCAGCAATAGGTTCATGAGAGAAGAAATTTCTTCTCTCTTTTACTACCATAGCCCCCAATGGGAAGGAAGGGTGTCTTGGGCACATCTATCTCTAGGTTCATGGCTGAGACCCCTACAACAAAAGACAGGTTAATAAGGTGAGAAAAGTATAAAATAGTTAATGTAAGGGCTTTTTTTGTTTTGTTTTATTTTGTTTACAACATGGGAACCTTCATAAGGAAATGAAGATCTAATCTGTGTGTTTTTTATGCTACATTTGATTTTTAAAAAGTAGATAGCCATGGAGTAGAATTGGATTAAAAAATTAATTTCCAATGATAATAAATGAAGAAACAGAGCAAGTTCTTGTTCAGATTCTTCTCTGTGTTTCCCTGTTGTCAGAAATAAGGATGTCCTTTTCTTCCAGGTGAAGGGAGGGTCCCTTCTGAATGAGTGTCTTCTGTCCTTCTTCAGGGAGGTCAGAAAAATCCTTCCTAACTTTTATGACCTTCTTCAGGGAAGGACAGTTGGAAAGCTAGTGTGACCTTCCTGACTTTGTTTTCTCAAATGCCAAGGTGCCATACCTTAATGTAGCTTATCTTGAATTCCATCTTTTCTCTCAGGGGGTTTTCATGACCATAAAGAAGACAGAATACTCATATCTGACTAAATGTTACCACAATTTTTTAAATTTTCCATTTGTTCTCCTAAAAATGTGTACCTTTTCTAAAGACATCTTATTTGCCCTTCCCTTAGAAGACTTTTCTCCTCATCCCCTTTCCCTATTAAGTACATAAGCCCTAAATCCTAACTACCCTTTCAAGTTACTCATCCTTGAGCATGTGTACATGCATGCACATTGCATGTGTAAATAAATTCTTTGTTTTCTCTTGCTAATCTGTCTTTCATCAGTTCAATTTGCAGACCTCCCTCAGAAGAACATGATAGCAGAAGAAAAGTTTTTCATTCTGAATCCAAGCCTTTGTCCCTGAGCAGCAGGAAAATGGAAGTGGGGCAGACCTGAATGGAGGTTACAGGAAAGCTCAGACTCAAGGGCTAATAAATAACATTGGTACTTTTCCAAGATTTGATTAGCATAAATTTTGACCAATAGTATTGACCCTAGAGCTATATAAACTACTATATTAGTACATTAAGGCAGTCACCCGCTATTGGGTCCCTTCTCACCCTGTGTGAATTCTGTCTCTTGTTCTCGAAAAAATCCCACTCCTTTCACCCTTGCCTTCTGTTACTGTCCATGGATTTTATTCTTCAAATTTGTGGGGCAAGAACCCAGAAAGAAATTGGTGGTGATCTGCTGGGGTCTGCTGCAACACTGAAGGGCACAACCCATCATTAAAAGCTGCAACACACCACTCAATAGTAGTGGAGAAGACAACTCAGATCTGACAGGGGCAGGCATCCCCTGCTGTGATTAGCTACAACTCTGAAACAGGCTTTCTCAATGCAGAAGTCTAGCTTTTGCAGACTCCCACCCATGAGCAGAAGTTGGGAATCAAGTTTCATCTCAAACTCCAGTTTCACTTCCCTGCAAAGGCCAAGAATGCTTTGGTTATTCTAATAGTGACCATGTTGGTACCTTTGAAAAAATTACCAAGAATGTTGGTGCTTAAATATTTTATTCATATATAATACATATACATATTTCTATGCCATATAAGCTTGTTATAAATATAAATGCATATAAATGTATTTGTACAAATGTATGTATATATTTATTTGATTTTTTTCTGTCCCTGCTTGGCACATGACAGAAATACATGCATAGACATGTATTAGAGATGATCAGGAGGCAGTAGTCAATTGTACTTCCTTCTCTACAGCTTCCCATATGCTGAAGAATTCACATATCTGCCACAGCAAATGTACTCAGGGTTCTGCACTAATAGCCCATGAAAATCAAATAGAAAGGGTAGGTTCATAGTTTCTGAACAGATACAGCTCATGAATCTCATTCAGTTTGTTCTATATCCATTTAGAGTAGAGCATATGGGTCACTGGTTGTCTTCTTATTTGACATAATCCCTGCACCTTCACGTCTGCCTGCCCATTAAGCAAAAAGTACAAGTTTCTAATATGTCAGTATTTCTCAGATCGTTTGTATCAGAATCACCTGGAGGACTTACAAAGTTAAATTGTTGGATCCTACTCCAGGGGTTCTGACTCAGTAGGTCTGAGACAATGAATTCACTTTTCTAAGCTTACAGGTGATCTTAGTGGGGGTCAGGTGAGTGGATGGGTAGGGGCACCACAATCTGATATTCCAATTTTCCACATCCAGAGCAATTAGAAAAGAATTGAGACAAATTACCCAGTTATGTTGAGGAATTAATCTTTTTAATTCACAAAAGTAGGCACATGGCAGAAATTGATAAAAGTAGGATATGCTCAGTATAAAAGATGAAATTATTTGCTATGACACTCAATTTTATTTTGATTTTGGGAAGATGATCCTAAAATATTTACAGAGAAGCGTAAAAAATATAATTTGATTCAAAATACAAATGGTGACAAAAAGGACAAGGCAGCTAATTTTTGCACGGCAAGACATTCTAGATTGCTGTCACAAATACTGTTCATAGAGCAATGCTGATCCCTTGAGAGAATAGAGAGCAATTCTGGTTTAGGTCTTAGTAAAGAAACTGTATTTAGATGCTTAATTTCTGAATTTTTGTGAACCACATGCACTTCTCTGAACAACCACTAACTTTCCTAGTCAGTGAAAAACCTGCATTTGTTACTTTAGTAAAGCCACCAACTTGGAAAAATAATTCTGAATCAATGATTTTAAAAGGGTAGAAGAACTGAGGTGATAGGTCATATTTTAAAGGGAAGTTGTCATGGCAAGGCTTGGAAACAGGTTGATAACATTATAATTGTCTTTTTTTTTTTTCAGTTGAACAGAATTTGAATTTCCATATTACTTTAACACAACCCAGGCAACTACCACTTAGAAACAAGTTCTACCTAAAACATCACTGGCAAGTAATTGGTCTAGAATTTGGAACAATTTCCAAATGACATGATTGCATTTATAACATCTAAGGTAGTTAATGGGTTGTTTTGTTTCCAGATCCATTAAAAAATTTTTTTAAAAAACTTTGCAAAATCGTCAAGATAATTGAAGTACCAAATCTTTGCTTGGAAACAGTATGAAAAAAAATCTTTTGTAAGGTTGATTTTCTATAAAGAAAGCACATGATTGCTTCATTATTAAACAGAAATACTACTTATTTCTATAAAAGAATTAACACTATGGCATTATTACTAGCTGTACGGTCTGGGGCAAGTCATTTATACACCTCCCAACTTCAATATCCTCAATAGTAAACTGGTAGTGTAGGTGAAGAGCATTAGAAATGTCTACTGTGGCTATGGTTGAGAGTACTGGAATCGCTGTATGTAAGCTCACTCTCCCCCATAATGAAGGGTGTTATCATGATGCTTATCTATTTAATCACCTTTCCCTTCCCTGAATGAGACCACCCATTTTTCCCAGGGTCTGGCTATGTTACCCAGAACTCCTGGGCTCAAGCAATATGCCTGTCTCAGTCTCCTGAGTAACTAGGACTACAGGCATGCATAGTACACCTAGTTACTGGGATTTTTAAAAAATAATTAATTTGTCATCTGAACTCTACTGCTTTTAGGTTTAGGCTAGGTGCTAGAAATACAAAGATGGATAAGAATATTCTTACCTTGTAGAATTTCTACTGGGAAGACATGTAAACTGTTAAGTACAACATAGGAAGGCTACCACCATAAAGGAAGTATGACTCTAGAGCTGTGGAAAGGATGAGTTGTGGAAAGGCATCAATCAGATTTCTCCTGGACTGATTTTCAGGTGAGCTTTTCCTGTCTACTTGAAACAAGTAAAATGTTTCTGATGTGTGTGTGTGTGTGTGTGTGTGTGTGTGTGTGTTTAATTTTTTTCTTCCTTTTATACCATTCACCAAGCTTCCTAATGATAACATCCAAACTAAGAAATTAACATTGGCACTCCATTTCAGTTCTTGTTTGCTGGGTCTCAATCTGTGACGGTTCCAGTCTTTCTTTGCCTTTTAGAACCTTGACACTTTTGAACACACTGGGTCAGATATTTTTAGAACAACCTTAGGTGTGGTTTGACTTTTTTTTAATGAATATTATGTTTCTTTGAGTTCATCATGTTAGGGATAGAGGATGTTAGTTAATAGTGTGTTACCACTGGTGACATTAACCTTGATCACTTAAGTTAATGTATGCCAGGTGTTTTCATTGTAAGTTATTCTTTCATTTGTAATTAATGAATATTTTTAGAGGATCTTTGAATTTATTGACTGAACAATTATTCAGAGATTTTTTTCCTTGAAAACAGTCTTATTGATGGCATAAAGTCATTTAACAAACAAAGGTAAAGTATTATGAGTCAAGTAACGAGATTATATTGATTCCAAAAGCATCTAATGTCTACGTATGTATCTCCAAAATGAATACTCTATTAATATTAACTTTCTATTCTATTAACTTGTGAGTTTGCCAACTCACAAGTTGGGTGGTGGGGCAGGGTGTGCAGGATAAACTGGGCCATATGTACAATGTGTAACATTTCAAGGGTCTCTCAATTCCTGATTAACACATCATTTGAATTTAGTAGTACAGATCCTCCCAGAAACTATACCTATCAAAGGTGTGAAAGTCACTTATTCTCAGGGGCCCCTCTAAGAAGGATGGCTACCCCCATTTAAATCAGAAATCCTATTTCCATCTCTTATTACAGAAATAGTCTAAAGAAAATTAGTTTTTGTTTGCAGGACCAAGTTTATGGTGCAAAGCTAAATGACAGATCAGCACTTTTAGGTAATAATTAGGTTTCAGAAAAACAGAAAGACAACTTGCAAAACATTGATTCACAAATCTTGCTAACATTTCCAAATTTAATTATGCCAAATAATTAATAATAATTGCTGTTTGGGGGGAATGGATACCCCTAGAAATTGTTACAGTCTTACTTTTTTCTTTATAGCTCTGTATTACTGATTTTTATCTCTTTATAATATACCATTATCAGGTATTACTTTTAAATTGAAAATCAATCAGACCAGAAATTTTTAAAAATCCTATTTAATGTCAATACTAAAACATTTCCATTAAGTGAAATGAAGGGAAGACTGTATTAAAATCAACTCAATAAAACTTAGTTACTGAAATATAAAAAAGACAATTTAAAAGTCAATGGTTCGCCAGGTGTGGTGGTGCAACCAGTAAACCCTGTGGCTCTGGGGGCTGAAGCAGGAGGATTTTGAGTTCAAAGTCAACCTCAGAACTTTAGTGAGGTTCTAAGCAACTTAGTGAGACCCTGTCTCAAAAAAAAAAAAAAAAAAAAAAAAAGTTTATAAATACCAAAGAAAAGAGATCAATGCAATTTGCCCAGGCTTCACATAACAGTAAGAATTCCTTGACTCACAATTCCTTTTCTGAGAATTGGTCTCTCCTCTAACACCTGAGTGGCTCTCCCCTTCCAGCTCACTGAGAAGAATGAGGGCCTGTATTCCCTCCCCAACTCCAAGGGAGCCATTCAGTGCATAACTGCACAAGTAACAGAGTCCTGGCAAATTAAATGGTAGGTAAACATAGGAACAGGATATGGAATAAGTAAACATGAACAGGATACCAGTACTAATGCAAAAATTCCAACAACAACAAAAACATTAAGGCCAATATTTAACAAATGTTACCCTTGATGAACCACATTCACTATTTTACCCTCATTTTTGTTTGCTTTTAACATAAAATTACCAAAAATATTTTATTTTTGCAAGCACTAAATCATTTTTAACTTCAGCATTTGAGTTGCATTGTTTCTTTAGTTTTACACGTGCTCTTTGATAATTCTGTTACCATGTTTTTAAATAAGAAAATAAAATACAGCTACAATACGTGGCTCAATAGTAAACAGAGTCAGCTTTGAAAGGATACTTTGTTGGGGGGAAATACTTGTACAAATTTGTTAAACAACTGAGTACTGGTTAAAACAGTGCTTGTTTCAGATTTCTTATAGATCTTTTATTTTTTTCATCATTGAGTTTATTCTAGGTTCGAAACAGAGTTTGCTCCTCAGATAATGATGCATGCGGTAGTAATGAAAGAAAAACAAAAGTAGAAACAATGCCTGGTGGTGGTGGGGGTAGGAATTTAATGATTTCTGTGCTATCAGTGTGGGGTTAAGTTTCTTATACCAGGTGGTTCGGCTCATTTCCATCGCAGGACTTGGAGCGGTCTCATCATGATTGCACCTGCCTCCTTTTTCCTCTCCAGATCCCGAAGTTTCCTTTCAGGAGGGCAAAGGCATTATTGAGAGCGGATTCCTCAACTGGCTTCTGCCGACGGCCGCGAGCCACGTGACAACCCCTAACACCTGTACGGCCACCGGCTCACAGCGCCCCCATCCCCTCCGCCAGGTACCGACCCGGCTAGGCTCCCTCTCCCTTAGGAGGTCAAAGTCCTGGTGCAAGCCTCACTCGGACCGGCAGGGGAGGGGCTGAGCAACGGCCACAGCCGCAGACTGAGCCCTTGCAGCCTGATTATCACATGACACGGCGGCGGTAGCCGTGGCAGCAGCCGCCGCGGCTCCGGTGGCTCGCCGGGTGGGCTCAGTTCCGCGCACGCAGGAGCTGAGCGCAGGGGGCGGGGAAGAGACCTGCTGCAGCTGAGGCCAGCCCTCCGCTCCCGGAGCGCTCGGTGTCTCTCCAGACCCGGCCCGCCCGCTCCATGTCGCTCCGTTGCGGAAGTGTAGCTGGGGGAGGAGGCGGCGGCGGCACGGAGCACAGGAGGCCGGGGCTCGGCCCCCTGCAGCACTAAGCTCCAGGAGTCGCGCACGGCGCGCCCCAGCGGCCCGGCTGCCCGTGCGCCCGGCACCCGCCGCAGCCTGCATGACCCGCGCTGCGCCTCGCCCGGCCGCCGCCGCCTCCAGCTCCCACCGCTGCTGCCGGGCGCCGGAGTAATATGCTAACTCGAGTGAAATCTGCCGTAGCCAATTTCATGGGCGGCATCATGGCTGGCAGCTCAGGCTCCGAGCACGGCGGCGGCGGCTGCGGAGGCTCGGACCTGCCTCTGCGCTTCCCCTACGGGCGGCCGGAGTTCCTCGGGCTGTCTCAGGACGAAGTGGAGTGCAGCGCTGACCACATCGCCCGCCCCATCCTCATCCTCAAGGAGACCCGGCGGCTGCCCTGGGCCACTGGCTACGCAGAGTGAGTGCAGCGACACCGGCGGCGCCCCTCCTCTCCTCGGGGCCCTTCCCCGCAGGGTTCCAACCTTTCCCTTCTTCTGAGATCCAGGGCTCTCCACTGGCTGCCGGAGTCCAGGCCTCGACGGGGACCTCTTTACTTAACTGGCCATTTCCTTCTTCTCCCCCTCCCCCTTCCCCTCGTCCCCTAGATCACGGCGTCTCCAACTCGAGTTATGGGTGGTAGAGCAGAGGGTGACAGTTGCTGGACCGTGGGAAAGCTGAGATTGACCAAGTCCGTGAATCCGGGGGCTGTGACACTTGGGGGAAAAGTGGGCAGAACAGCTCTGCTGAAGTTAAAACGTAGTAGGAGAATCTGGTATCTGTGCGCCCACCCTCCAAAAATGAAAAAAAAAAAAAAAATCTTGTGCCTCCGCGTGGAGAGTTTGTGGGGGTAGAGGCTTGAAAGATCTGTCGCCGCGCCTGGGGGCGGGTGTCTGATTCCGGGAGGTGGCCGTGTTCGTGTGCGTGATTGTACATTTTGCAAGATCTGTTTCTCCGACGTCCAGCCCGAGTTCGTTCGATTCTGCTTTAGCAGGTAGTAAATGCTGGCGTTCGGTAAATGCCAATACTATTTTCCCCAGTCCCTGGGGAGGATGGAAACTTATTCCAGATGTCTAATATAGCATTTTGGTAATCAGCTTTGGCGATTAAGTGAGCGTTTGAGTGATTTGCTCTTTTAAAAACCGAGTGAGTTAGGTTGACAGCCTGGAGTGGAACGAGGAAAGCAGAGAGGGAGGATTTTATTGCCCTTGCTGTACTATGTGGCCACTTCTTCATTGACTATTAATAGCCCATCTTATGAATGGTAGGACAAGTAACGCCCCCGCCCCTTCTACTATTTATGCTGTACGAAATTGGAAAAGTAGGAGAGAGGATTTAGACCAGAAATCTGAAGTTAATGATGACCCTGTGGGTGCAAAAGTGCATACTAAACCCGGGTGCCTATCATACCTGCTTCTTTTCCTTTAACCTCATCCTCTCTATAATCTTGGCCCTCCCCTCTCCGTGCACAGCTTCGCTCGCTGATTGGTTCATCCGGAAACCAATCAGGTTCCCCTACGCCTGGGCGCCTGGATGCTGACCCGGTTCTGGTGGCTCGGATACCCCCGGGCAGGCATGGTTTCCGTCGCTCCAGGTTCCGGTACAAGGGTAAAAGAGAAGACTTGAAAGGCACTCTGCCTAGAATCTCGAATTCTCTTTTCCTTCCTACATCATCTTTTAATCTGCACAAGCTTTTGCACAACTGGAAATGTGAAGAGAGAAGTGAGAGTGGTGGGTGCTTAAACAGAACAAAATAGCATATAACAACAGACAAGCATGGAAGAGGATGTTGAGATACAAAATAGCATTGTAATGTCCAAGAAAAAGCCAAAAAAGAAGTAAAACACCTCTGTAAGTAAAGACCTTAAGGAAGAAAAAAGTGTCTGCCAAAACACATGAAGCAGTTTCTTGCATGAAAAATAAATGTGTAAAAGCCCATTTGGACCCTTTGTGAGACAAAAAGCAACTTGGAGGCATACTCCATTATATATTTGTGCAGGTGGGACCCTTGTGCCTGCCAAATACCTGAAAGATAGGGGTTCATTGTTATTCAGTGTGTTGGGCAGGGCAAGTGTACTTGGGCCTGAACCACACAACACACAGCATGCAGGGATATGGTCAGAAGGTACTGAGAGGAAGGAAGATAGTGAAACACTGAAGGTGGAAGCCCCTTGGGCACAGGAAAAGGAAACCTCAGATATGCATGGAGCAAAGGAAAGATAAAAACCAATTTCAGAATGTTTTCAGTATGCCAGGGTTAGGTATATAATATGCCAAGGACTGTAAAGAGTAGAAGGGAATTTGAAAAGAGAGGGTGGCAAGCTCTACTTCAAGTGTCCAGACCCTCAGTTTGCTTATCTCTAAGAAGCCTGTCTTTACCTAGACTAGAACATGAGAGGTGGACTGCTAGAAAGACTGTTAAAAAGTTCTAGTTTTTAAAATTAGTTATAAAAGTAGCACATGCATGCTAATTCAAGCAAAGACCTGTATACAGTAGTCCAGTGTTTGGGTGATGTGTGCCTTTTTAGACTTCTTTGGGTACCTATAAGCATGTACATGTTTCTTTTTCTTCCCCAAACAGGATCTTATCAAGTATATTATTCTGTAGCATTTTCATAAAACACTTTGTCATTGATGCTATCCCAAGACAATATAAGTAGAATTACCTCATTCTTTTACAATGTATACATAGTATTTATGATAGCTAACATAGTTAATGCTTACTCTTCAATCTTTACACTGTTTTCCAATTCACATTATATAATCTGATTCTCAATAATCTCGTGGGAGTAGGCACGATGATTTCTACTTTATAAATGAGGACAGAGTACTGAAAGGCTAAGCAGCTTGCCCAGGGTCACACCATCTTAGTAGAACCCAGAGATAACAGTAAACTCCCCTGTCTTCAGTATTAAATTATGAAACCTACATCTGAACCCAGGATTAATAGCTAACATTGTCTTGTCACCTCTCTCTTCTCAATCCTATTCTTGTCTCTACTTCCTCAAACCTTGAACTATAGTTTTTCTTCTTGCAAAGATACACCCTCAGTGACCAAAATGGCTGAAATAGGGGAGGGAAGAGAAAGACAAGTGGGAAGTGACTGTGATCACAACCAGAAATGTTGCCCTTGCCTTGAGGATCTACTGGGAAAAGGAAATCCTCTTCTCTGTGCTGGATAATACCTAAGAGCAATGATTCTAGGTTGGAAGGAGGACTATTGCTCAGAGTAGAACTAGGGTGAGGACACCCTAATCAGAAGTACCTCGTCTTCCTTTCTAGAAAGTGAGTCTGGTCCCGTCTTCCTGGGGAGGGAGAACTGGCACCAGTTAGTAATGGGCTTGAAAGAGCCAAGAAAGATGAGTTGAACTCTAGTGTTGATCACCAACCTTTTTGAACAGTAGAAAAATTAAGGAGAAGTGGTTCATTTTGGCCACACATCACTAATCCCTTTCAAGAAGAGAGAAGTACTCCATGTTATAGAATTAGAGAATAAGCTATAAACAATCCCTATAAGATGTGGGATGCAGGAACTGAAGATCGTCATTTATTCTTTCAGTACTCATTGATATTGTACTGATGATATTTCCTAATTCCTCAAAAAGCTTCCTATTGTGGCAAAAACAAGTTTATCCCTTTAATTAAGTGGAATTTATTAGGTTATACAGCTCTGGAAAGCATTGTAGTTAAAGACCATATATAAATCTTTCCAGAAATATGCATTAGCAGGTTTCATTTTAAAATGTGCTTTTGAATTCACTGGAGTCTGTAAGATCTGCCCAGAAAACACCCACGGGAAAGCAACAGTCTGACCCAGAGACGATGGGGCAGCTAACTTTTCATAAGTTCACATACCACCCAGGTGATCTCTGTACTGCAGAAACCTGGAAGTCGGTTTTCTGTTTTTGTTTTAATGAATTAGAAACCCACTTTGACTGACTTTTCTTGTTTTTCTTCCTTCTCGTTCTGTTTGCCTAACTTTTCTCCCATTGACGAGCAGTTGGACTTAGAGATGCAGGCACACGTGGAGTTTGGGCCTTAAACTACAGCAAAAGGCCAAAGAATGTGCTACCATTTTGAGCAACACTATTTTATATATTAAAGCATCATATTTAAGTTTTATTAATGGTACATTTCTTGGTTCAAAAATAATAAGAATTCTAGTGTGATTTTATTCAGGTTATAGATATAATTGTAAATCATTTTTTCCTCTCTTACCTTCTGATTAAAGTAACCCTGGATATGGGAGGGGAAAAAAAAAAAAAACTATTTTGAGAGCCTCAAGAGCCTCTGTGGAATTTATGTGATGAAAGTTCTTAAAGATTCAAAATAGTGCAATTTTGATTAAATGTTCTTATTTAAATCTAGCAACCAACCCACAAGTATTTGGATTTCTCCTGGAATCTATAGTCTTTCTGGCTCTTTCAGTCATTGCTACTAATTACCCATAACCAACAGATAGCACCTCTTGGGTGTGCAGTGGTAATGACAGAAACCACTATTTCTCTTTTGCCCCAAAGCTCAGAAATCCCCTGGTCTTTCATTTTCCGTTCTAATCTCCCCTTGCATAGAACATTCCTTTTACAGAGATCTTTTTGCAGAGTTCCTGGGGTATGCTTTTTCTTAGGGAAATGTATCAATGTCCTTCCAGGGCTCAGGAACAGGATTTAACCATTCAAAATGGTCTACCCTGTGTTTCTGCTCTGGTTTAGATAAACAATATCTCTGATGTTACTCCACCACACAGCATTTGCTATTTATGGTTGCAGCAACACCAATTGATAAAACTCTATACTAGAATTGTTTCCTATAAAAATATTATTGTTCAAGAAAAGTTAGTTTTACTTCTTGATATTTGATAGAAATAACAAAACAAAACCAAATCCCAAAGGCTTTCAGGCCTTTTGATTTAACTAAGCAGAGGATTGATATTTTTCACTATTGAATTTATATCCCTGTCTGTCAGAAAATAAGCATCATTCATAATGTCTCTCATCAAGTTGATTAAATTACTGCACTCCTACTATGTGTCAGGCATTCATGCCATGCTGGTTCCATAGTATCATAAGACACAGTCATCATCCTAAAGAAAACTTGATACCATAGTCTTCCCTCTCACGTTTTCTGTCTTTGAAATTAAGTCAAAATGGAGTCATGGATTCATGATTCAAAGGGAACCACAGAAGGGTTTTGCTTGTTATGATGTTAATTCTTAATGCTACTGGGCAATTTTGAATCTTAGAATTTGGTGCCTTTATATAACACGAGGGAAGCAAACTAATTTTTTCCAGATAATATTGTGATTATCTCTGTACCTGCAGGTCCAAAGACCTTTAGACATACCCACTGTTACGAGAAAATTATCTTGATTCTTGTTTAAACAGTAGGGAAGACTTTATTCAAGACTCCTGACAGCTGGAGATTGATAACTACAGAGCAGAGAGAGGGGGTCAGCAAGGAAATTTACTAAGAGGAGACAACAAACTAAACTGAACTGATGCAGTAGGATTCTTACAGAAAACAGACCAGAGACTTGTATATAAAAACTGAAGGATGAGGAATTTGATCAGATATCAAGGTCGGGGATACTCCTAAACCCACTTAGTAGAATTCTTCATAAGTGGACAGGACATGGGTGAAAGTCAAAGCATAGTAGAGAAAAGTGCTCAGAGAAACTTAACTGAAATTTGGTTCAGGAGAGTCTTTGTTATCCCTGAAAGTGGGGGAAGGGAAGAGAAGGAGACTGGATGGGATTGCAGTTATTTAGCCATGCTTTGATTCTGATTTAGGTGTGTTGCATCTATAACCTTCCACAGTCAACTGTGTCCATACCCACTATGTAGGGGGAAAATGTCTTTATAGTGCCAGTGAAGCAGGAACTTAATTTTATAACCTAATGTTAAGGCAACGAATTGAGGAACCTCTCCTGTATTGTTCTTTGAATATTTTGACTAGTTTCCCAACCTAGGACTATAGCAGATACTTTGAAAGTAATCTAAGAATAGGACAGTGTTTGATTTGGTTGGCCTATCTCCATATATCTAATCACATCACTGTTTAAGCTTTATTACATACGTTAAAAATTATTAAATGCAGTGGTTATTATTTGTTGAAGTATTCCTGCATGTCAGTTCTGTACTAAGCACTTTATGTGTGAATTCAATGAGATGCATGCAGCACAGGTAAGCAATTTGTTCAAAGTCATAAAAATTTGTAAGTGGCAGATCTAAGATTCATACACTTGCATCTGACTCTTTCCTCTGGTGGTTTTAAACTTGTCTTATAAATGTTTCCTGTCTCTCTACTTGAAAGCTGTAGGCCTTTTTTTTTTTTTTCTTTTTCCCCTTACTCAATGTTTTCAGTGAACAACTTTTAAAAAGTTTTACTGTAAATTAGTCATCACAAAAAAGTAAGATGATGCAGCATAGTAGAAGGTATAAAGAACAAGTGAACAATAGGTGTTGGCGAGGATGTGGGGAAAAAGGTACACTCATACATTGCTGGTGGGGATGAAAATTAGTGCAGCCACTCTGGAAAGCAGTGTGGAGATTCCTTAGAACACTTCGAATGGAACCACCATTTGACCCAGCTGTCCCATTCCTTGGCCTATACCCAAAGGACTTAAAATCAGCATACTACAGAGATACAGCCACATCAATGTTCATAGCTGCTCAGTTCACAATAGCCAGATTGTGGAACCAACCTAGATGCCCCTCAATTGATGAATGGATAAAGAAACTGTGGTATATATATATATATACAATGGAATATTACTCAGCCATAAAGAATAATAAAATTATGGCATTTGCAGGCAAATGGATGAAATTGGAGAACATAATGCTAAGTGAGATAAGTCAATCTTAAAAAACCAAAGGTCGAATGATCTTGCTGATAAGTAGATGATGATACATAATGGGGAGTGGGAGGGAGGCAAGAAGGGAGGAAGGAGGGACTGTATAGAGGGAAAGAGGGGTGGGAGGGGTGGGGGGGAAGGGAAAAATAACAGAATGAATCAAACACCATTACCCTATGTAAATGTATGATTACACAAATGGTATGCCTCTACTTCATGTACAGAGAAACAAATTGTACCCCATTTGTTTACAATGAAAAAAAAGAAAAAAAAAAAAAAAGAACAAGTGAAAACTGTAAACCATTAACCACCTTTAATACTTTAGATCTTTTCATTTTAATAGTATTTAAAAAACAAAAGTTGACCCTACTTTTACACGTCTTCTAATGTGACTTCTTCACGAAACAATATGTGTTGGATCCTTCTCCAAGTCAGCAAGCAGAGTGACTGACTCATATTACACAGAAGGCATTATTGAGTCCCCCATTAGACATCCCATCTGGGACTTACTCTTAGCCTTTTGTTGTACAGCCTTATGGGATGTATTCAACTCATCCAGTTATTTCTTAAGATAAATTACTAGACATGGAAAGTTTGGGTAGAAGCCATGCACATTCACGATTATATATTATCAGATTGACTATACTAATTCACACTTCAGTCAATAGTGTAGGGTTGGAAACTACTTTAGAATTAAGCCTTTAATATTTGCCAGTGATCTAATAGATGAAAACCCACGTCATTATGATTCATGTTTGATTATTTAAAGAGGTTAAATAATTATTTATAGGTTTATATAGTCTATATTAGCTATTTTAGTATCTTTCTATGATTTTCTGGTTTATACGCTTTGTCCATTTTTCTCATGGAAATAATCTTATTTGTATGAGTTCTTTATATATTAAGGCTATTAACCCTTAGCCTATTATGTTAAAATTTTTTTGTAATATATTCACTTTTTAATTTTTTTCCATTTATAATGCAAACTTAATATTTAGGTGGTCATATCTAATCTTCTATATGGTATCTATTTAGTATTGTACTTGAAATATTTAAAATGCTACATAACCATCCTAGTCTTTTAGCTACTTATTTCTTTTGTTCACAAGTCATAGAAATGCCTTTGAGTTAACCTCAAGAGGGACAGAGGCCGGAAAGAGGGGTTATAGAGAATTACCATTCTTCTTATGGAACCTAAGCATAGCAATGCAGTTGTATTTCAGAAGGGACAGCAACACTGCACCAGAAAGCCACCTAGGAACAAAGTGACAACTTATAAGTCTTTCACTAGGGCCTCACATCTGCCTCTTCATGCCACCATCAAGCAACCAGACCACACCAACCAAGCTTTCAATTCCAAATTTGAGTTTTGGGAGAAAAAGACTATTTGGTTCTTTGTGTCGGATATCCCTTGGCATGTATAATTGTGGCGAGGGATCCAGAATTACATGTGGACATGGCTGTTGGGGTCCACCCCTGAGAATATGCAGTTCTTTGAGAAGGAGTTGGTGAGAGTTTGATCTGGCAGGTGGTTCAGAAGATTCTACTCTAGGTGACTCCTTGAGAGACAAATTCTTGAGTCTTATTTATTGCAGCCTTATATTAGGAGGTCGCAAGGTGAAATGACCTTGTTTTTATAGGATTCCCAAGTACATTATAACTAAACAACCCTCAGAAGTTAAAGTATTATAATGTCATTGATGACTGATTCTCTTATTTTCTCATTCATTCTTTTATGCAGTGGTGTACATTTGGTCATTTTCAGACACAAACAAGCATCTGAAATAGTTAGTGTCTGGTCTGGAATAGGCCTGCTACCCTGCCTTGCAGCCCTTGGGAAGTTATGCTACACATTTAGATCTGCTTGTAATAGGCTCCAGAGTCTGAGTTTAGTTCTTTTTATCTTCCTCTCCGCCCTAGATGGGACTTAGTCCAACTTTGGGACTAAATGTGGTTTGAAGGTTTGTCACCATGACCTTACAATAAACAATAATGTAAGGTATTGTACTTCAGCCACAGCAGTATAACCCTGGTTAACTTGGTTATGGTGACAACAGAGCTCTGCTCCCTGTCATTTTTATTTATTTTATTTTCCTCATCTTCCTTGTCTAGACAGCTCTAGGGTAATGAGAGACAGGATGAATGGGTATCTAATCTATTTTATATAATGGAAGTTCAGCATCCATAATCTCCCTTTTTTATTACACCAAGATATGAAGCATTTCCCTTCATTAGAGAGGATTTCGATTTGGAATTCATCTATTTATATTATTTTTGCAGTTTACATCTAGATTTACTCAGTACATTCTGAGGTTTTATAGCTGCCGCTTATATTATTTGCAGATGTCATCTTGAATCTCTCTGAATATTAGACATCTGCAAAGGAAATGCATTTTGTTTGTTTCAGAATATTCCTCATAACATTTTGTGCTGGCCATTTGGCTAAGAGAAAAGGACAGATGATCGTCTTAAAGGTGGTAAATTTGCATCTCTTTATGCTCTTATGACATCATTAAGCTCGATTTGTGGAAGCATGATTGAAGATTTAACATCAAAATTCAGAAACTAACTTCTGCAAGAAAGTCACTCTAAATGCGGGCATGACAGATTTTTTTGTACCTACACCAGTGGCAATACTTAAAAGTCACCAGGGTGACTCTTAACCAAGAGGCCCCTGTCCCTAAATATGTAACCTGGGATTTGTCTTTTGGATGGACATCCCACCTGTAATATGTGAGTCACTCTGTGACCCCTCGAGTGGGTGAACTGCCCAAGGTTGTATATCTGGCCACTACTCTGTCTAATCTCATTGGGGCCTCAGTTTCTTCCTTAGAAAATGAGGAGATTGAATTGGATTGTTAGTTTCTAGACTTTCCTATTTGTAACCTTATTATCATTTCAAAAATATTGGGAAGACTGACAGGGTTATTTTAAATCTGTCATCAATTATCACTAACATATTGATTATATTTAAATATCGAAAGTATATGGCTATGAAATCTCACCAAAAAATATAGTTCTTAAATTATATACTTTTAGTTTAAAGAAAACACTATGAAATCACTACTATTTTTCCCAAACTTTTGTAAAACCACATATTATCTGCCCTGGGGTGTTGCCAAAGCCTTTCCCAGTTCTTAAGTCCATGAGTCCCTCTGGTCAGCTAAGAGCCAAGTGTCTTGCCTTCTAGGTTGAGGTTTTTCACAGTGGGCCTGCTGCGTCCTTCATTGTGATTACAATTCTAAGTCACTTTTTTCCCTAGCCGTGTATCAAAAAAAATTTTTCAAGCATGCAGAAAAGCCAAAACCATTCTATACTTAACACTCAATATTCCCATCATCTAGAGTCTGAAATTCATGTTTTGCTATGTTTTGTTTTATCATTGAGTTTCCTGTGTATCCTGTTCTCTCTCCATCCATCAATCAATTCTTGAGTTACTAATATGTTTTTTGTAGTTCAGTGGCTTTAATTTATGCTATTAAGTTCTTTTCACAGTAAATTTAAAATTAAGTTTGAACAGTTTTGACACCCTCCGTTGAGGATACCACAGACTTTTAGGTCCTCCTTCACAGAGGGTGGGCACCCCAGACTTGATTTTGCAACACTAGCACCCTATAAATGCTCACTCAGTTGATAAACTTTCCATAACTTTGCATTCACATAATCAAGAGCTTTACATGGGGTCAGATCTCTTTGTTATGCTCCTATTTAATTAAGTCAGTGGAAATTTTGCTTAAAACTTGAATAAGTCCTCTTTTCAGCTGGCAGCCAGTCATGTGAATACTACCCAAGGAGCATTCTGTTTAATAAAGACTTCAGAAGGCCTTGCCTAAAAAGTGCTCATGACAAATCAAGACCTCACTGCAGTGTGCTTTCCTTCTGAAGTAAGAGACTGTTCACTAGGAGAATTGGGGAAACCGAGGCACCTCCTCCATTCTTCTGTGGCGTGATCACCCCTTGTGTGTTCTGGAATGTAAATCTGCAGTGCTTTCTTTGTTATGCTGTTTCTGACTTTGTTTTCTCTAACTGGCCATAGAAGTTAAATGCTTAGCTGTCTTTTCTTTCCCTGTGGACTTTATGCTCCCTTACTTATGAGAGAGAAGAATGATCCTGCCTACTTATGTCTATATGGCTCTGGATGATTACTACAGCCCTGCCATGTACTCTTTAATGTAAGCATCTGTTGTCCAAGTTTAAGAAAAGAGAACCCCAGCACCACAAAACAAACAAAAGCACTGAATAAATAAAAACAAAAGAGGAAAAATGAAAGTCAGCAAGAACTTAGTTACTTTAGACTTTCATATTCTCCCATGACCCTAGGGACTTTCACTGAATCAGTTGAACCTTACCCATCATTGTGTAGAAGTATTCACTGATCAAAGGATATCCTATCCCTGTATACAGAATGCTACATAAGAGAGTTTAATGTGTTTTTTTTATATGAAGGAAACTAATAAAACCCAATCTTCAGGTGGCTTTAAATTAAATAAGGACATATAGGCACATCAGATTTTGTTAAAAAGGATGTTTTTCAAAGCACTTTAAAATAATTCCTTTGAATATACTAATATATTTATTATTTATCTATCTGGTTTTTGTCTTCCCTTGCAGTGCTGGGGATTAAACCCAGGGGTGCTCTGCCACTGAGCTACACCCCCAACCCTTTTTTGTTTTGAGACAGGAACAGAGTCTCACTAAGTTGCCCAGGCTGGGCTCTGACTTGTAATCCTCCTGCCTCAGCTTTCCAAGTCACTGGTATTACAGGAGTATACCATCAATCCCAGTGTAATCATTTTTCTCAATTATACTTAACTTTAGTATTTGTGTGTTCCAAGTAGAACAGTCTGAATCTTGTCAAAATGATCATATTCTCTTGACTAGAAAGTGCTTTTGTTCATTAATTGTTTTTGGAAATCCTGTAAGTCTTAAAACCTGTTTAAGCATTTCATGTAGTGGTGTACCTTTTTCCTAAAGTTAATGAATAGATCATGTGTTTTATTATCACCAAATACTTAGACATGAGGAAATAATGCTTAGGAATTCTTAATAATGGGGTTGAAATCATAAATTAGGTTTTACAAGATTCCTTTTTAAAATTTACTTTTGGAGGTCTGTTATCTACTTAAGTTCTTACTTAAGAAGAGTCAAGTTTCATTGGGAATTTTCAGGTTCGTGAATCAGGGGACCAACCAGGCTGGCAGTATTGAGAGTAGCATCCATTTGCTGGAGCTGGGCAGCATGTGCTCCTGCAGGGACTGACCTGGAGTGTGTTCATCTGCATCTGTGACTTGCACAAGCCAAGCCTAATGAACCTTGCTGGATGGGCAGTGTAATGAATCATCACTGGTCTGGCACAGACAGAGAACTGAATTACTTGCCAAGCTTAGAGGGCCAAAGTGACTTGTGCACTCTACTTTCAGTTGAGAAATAGAGGTTTAAGCTTAAAATATGATGCCTTTTTACCATGTGACCTTTTTCTTATGAGTGTTGCAGAGGGAACCTCAAGTGAAAAATAGACTTTTTAAAAAGAAAAATGCAGTAGATTATTGAATTACTATATTTGTGTGCTATGGTGTGTTAATAGTCTTTCTTTGTGTGTGTATGTGTGTGTGTGTGCGTGTGTTGCTGAGGATTGAACCCAGGGCCTTGTGCATGCAAGGCAAGCACTCTATCAACTGAGCTATATCCCCAGCCCTTAATAGTCATTCTTATCTTTAAAAATATTTTTTTAGATATTGATAGGCTTTTTTCTTCATTTATGTATATGTGGTGTTGAGAATCAAACCCAGTGCTTCATACATGCTAGGCAAGTGCTCTATCACTGAGCCACAACAACCCAGTCCGCCTTAATAGTCATTCTTAAGGTGAGCTTTGACAAATGGTGTTTAGAACACAATAATAGCTAGCAAAAATAAGGAGGAATGTAAATGTTTAGTAGGAAGCAACTTTGAAGGTGCAGTAACTATGAGTTGCCTGTAAAAGGCTGTCAAGGGACGTGGAGCTGGGAAACCAAACTGAGTGTTTTAAATATAAAAGAGGAAATGGATATAATGTTTTGTAGCAAATAAATAGCCTATAAGAATGAATTGTTTTATATTTGGGGACTACAATTTGGGGAAATATATGTTTGGGGAATCAGCCTTTTAGGACAATGCTTCTCCATAAGGTAGGGGTTGGAGTAGAGTCAAAGAGTCAGATTAGATGGCCTCTTGGCACCTCTGCCTATGATTATCAATAATGGGTGAAGCCACTGAAGGCCATGCTGCCCTGTTGTTAGAACCAGGTGTCCAGAGCTGAGCTGGTGATTCAGTTCAACAGCAAATGGGAAGAAGAGAATTGGCAACTTGGACCACAGCAGCTGGTGTTTATTTTAAAAATGTAACTTGGCACTGAGATGGGAATCACACAGGCCATACCTGAAGCCCTGCATCTCCTCTTCTCCCCATGCCCCAGGTCATCAGGTTAGTGCTGACACGAGCCACCTGGCCACACAACCCTTTTGTACCTTGTGTAGCACTGGAAGCCCTGCCTCCTGCCTTGCCTTCCTCAGAGGAACATGGGATATGGTTTGTCTCCTGTTCTGGGCTCCACTAGGACCTGTGTGCTAGTCAGCTTTCCATCACTGAAGCAAAATACCTGAGATAAGTCAATTTATAAGGAGGAATGGTTTGGGAGATTTCAGTCCATGGTCAGTCCTGATACTTTTGGCCTGTGGCAGCATAGCACATCATGTCAGGAGTGTGTGGCAGAGGAAATCTGTTCACCTCATGATGGCCAGGAAGCAGAGAGAGAAGGACTGTGTCCCAATATCCTCCTCTTATAGGGGACAGACAGGTGTGAAAGGTGGAAACACAAAATTAAGAAAATAATTCTATAAAATAGGCCCACTGCCTTGACCCCACATACTTTCTTTTCCAAGAAGCAATTCATCTGTAGCCCTGCCTGACTTAAGTAAATAGGATATGTCACATTCCTCACCAAACTACCTGTTATCTGCTGAAGAAATTCAGTCCTGGAATAATGTCAATAAGAGGAATGTGAAGGAAGAGACTTTTGCGACATTTTTCACAGATCAGATTCAGGAACTCAGGGAGATAAGGATAATTCCTCCTAAGCATAAAATCTGTAAGGATTTATGGTTGAGAATCCAATTAGAACTGGTCAGCATGGACCAAAGTGACCTAGAGTTGTCATGACAGTGGGGACTTCAAAGTCTGATGTCATCCTGCTCTCAGTCAAAAGTCAAGAGGTGGATGGGTGTGTGGGGGTCTCTGTGAAAACTTCTCTGGGATACTAAATAAAACTGGAGTGCAGAATGCACAAGGTTCCTTTTTTCTCTGAGAAGACCCATTCTCTCCCTGGAGAGTGTCCCCTTTGCCCATCCCTTCTTATAAACTCTTAGCCTGTTAACTCTGAGCGACTTGTCTGAAATCTTTCTGACAAGAAACGTTCATGAGAATTGGGTTTGAAGGGGGGACCTTCACGCTACCTGTTTCTTGGAATGCCCCAGCCCTGTAACCCTTCCAGGGCACACCCCTAGTGACCTAACTTCCTTCCCTCTAGTCTGCACATCTCAAAGACTCCATCACCTTTCAGTAGCACCACAGGCTGGGGACCAAGCCTTTATTACATGGGCCCTTGTGGACTCCTCACACCCTGGTTCCCAGCCTCACCTTCATTGACCGTTTCTTTATTTGTTTTTTGAATGGATTCCTTGGGAAAGATTCTGTCCAGTAAGCTATGTTAAGTAAATTTCTTCCCTCTATTTAACAAAGTTAACCAGACACATCATATCTAAGCATAAAGGGTATAGTGATGATCACCTTCAACTGATAGCATTACAGTCAAAAGCAAAGGATCAGCCTTTGTTTCAGTTAACCTTGAGTCCTGTTTTTTATGAGTCCCGCCAGCACCACCCCCACGCCACCCCAGGCCCATGTTTAGAATAGCTTAGGTCTCCTATTGCCACCTTCCAGGTCCTTGAGGAGCCTAGACCAGAAGATAGAATCTGCCAGCAGGCTTGGCTTCTCACCACCCCTGGCTTTTCAGCCAGGTGTGCTGGGATTAGCGTCAAGATCTTTTTGTTTGGGATTCAGATGTGTAGCACCTTCCTCAGGCACATGACTCCGAAGTCCCCAATGTCCTTTTTCTTGTTGAAAAACTGTGTTTTAATAGTTTTATTTTCCTGCTTTTCAAAGTGCTGCAAGTTGCCGAGAGGCCTGATGCTTGTCAGCTGTAAGTTTAATTAAACTCGTGCTGAGAATATTATTTTTCTAGCAGAGTTTGACCCACGGGCAAATGTTTCTCCTGTAAAAAAGTTCTATCACTCTCTAACCCCAAATGAGAAGAAATTAAAACCATTTTTAGATGTCTATTAAACTGTCAAAATAGAGGAAGGCATTGATTAGTCAGGAACTTAGAATACTTTTTTTAATGATAGACTTTTTTTCTTATTCCAGGATTGAGGTGTGTTCATCATAGGTATTTCAGATTCTCATAAATACTGTGAAGAGCATAGACATCATCCGTGAGTTCTTTCCCCCAAAATCAACTTCAGTAGATAATTTCTGTGTATCTATAAGTACATTTGTATTTATTTACAAAATGGGTTCATTCTATAGACAGATGAGTAGTTTTTTCTCTTCGAATGGAGTGACTGTCTGTCCACATAAATAAATATTCTACTCCATCATTTTTAATAGCAGCATCGCATTCTATTTATGGTTCTTTCACTGATAGGAGCCAAATTTTGTTATTAAAGACAGGCCTGAGATGATCATCCTTACAGATAAAATCTTTATTTAAAACAATTAATAAAAGTGACATTTTTCTGGGGAACATATTTAAATGGGGAAATGGGAAATGTCAACTATGTACTTTATTTGAAAGTACCAAAATAATGTTTTGTTGAGCCATACTTAGTTAAGAAACATCATTGCTTTATTTTAATATTTAATTTAATATTAAGTATTTAATACTTAATTTCTCTAAAATTTGAATTTTATGGAACAGTTTCAAATCCTACTCTGTCGGATTGCCCAGTGAGTCTCTTCAGAGCTAAAGAAACCTCTTGGCTGTTACGCATTTGAGAGCAATAGGTCACACACCCCCAACATCTTTTTTCTTTTCTTGCAGTACTAGGGATTGAACCCAGGGGTGCTCTGTCTCTGAGCTACATCCTTAGCTCCTTTTAAATTTTATTTTGAGACAGGGTCATGCTGAGTTGCCCAGGCTATCCTTGGGTTTGTGATCCTTGTGCCTCAACCTTCTGGGTGGCTAGGATTTTAGGCATATGCCACTACCCCTGCCCATCTCTTGTTTTGATTGATTTCACTTTTAATGAATAATTTTAAGGTGTAGGCATTATCATATCTCTCCTCTGATATTTTATATTGAGCCATGTACATAATGCTTAAATGTATAGAACTGAAATAGTGGAAACATAATATAGATCTTTAAAATTCAAATGAAAATTTGGAACTTCATTTGGAATTTCGTGCTATTGGCTGATGTAAATTATGTGTTCAGCTTCTGGGAACGTAGCAGTTTTCACAGTTCCTACAGGCTTCAGACATCTTACTCAATAAATGTTTGTTGGTGGCATCACATGGTGTGCTGTGCATCTGGACTGCCCTGTGGGGAAAGCAAATCCATCCTGTCCTGCTTTCCAACTCTTTCTTAGGCAAGAGGGAGGTAAGAACCAGCTCCTGCTGGAAAAACTTGGTTTCTTGGTATATGTGATTGAGTGTGAATGAAAAATGCGTCCCGTGCATGGGTTCTGAATTCAAAAGCACATTGAAGTGTCTGGATATTGTCATTTCTTTGCCCTCTTCACTTGTTCAACTTTTATGGTTTTTTTGTTTTTTTTTTTTTTTCGTTTTTTGCTTTTCCCCATTGCCTCATTCTTTATGTGATTAAAACATTGTTTTGTTTTGAAGGGATATTTGATAGTTCTTCCTTATCCATGGTTTCACTTTCCGTGGTTTCAGTTACCCATGGTCAACCACTGTCTGAAAGTATTAAATGGAAAATTCCAGAAATAAGTTTTAAATTGTGCACCTTCTGAGTAGCACCACTCTGCTCGATCCTTCAAAGTACATAACTCATCCTTTTGTCCAGCACGTCCACACTATATGCCACCTGCCTGTTAGTCACTCGTCCTTAGTTCTCATGGTTATGAGATCGATGGTATCAAAGTGCTTGTGTTCAAGCCACCCTTACGTGGCAGCCTCAGGCTGCCCCACTTATCTTGCTTCCTCTGTCATGTAGGCATTGTATCACCTCACATCACAAAAAATATCATATAGGCTTATCCTACAATAAGATATTTTGAGAAAGTGAGACAGTATTCACCTATTATTATAGGAAGTGGTTATAATGGTTCTTTTTGATTAAGAATTATCATCAATTTGTTTCTGTGCCATGTTTATAAATTAAACTTCATCAGATATGTATGGGTAGGAAAAAAAATATAGAATGTAAAGAGTTTCAGGCATCTACTGGGGGCCTCAGGACTTGTTCCTCATAGGTAAGGCAGGAACTACTGTGTTCTTAAATTACCTGATCATTAATCCTTTGTGCACAAGCTACAGCATTATTGAATTAGGCTTGGATTGGATTGTACATGCTGAAGCCCACAATTTGCTTTCGAAACAAAAGCTTATGGTTACCCAAGGCCCCTTTTCCTCTCTGCCCAATCCCAAGTTAGTATCTTCTTATCTAAAATCACATACATTTAGATGTGAACTAACTAAAACAAACTAATTCTGGATTAAATTTTGGTAATTATATCTACTGAAGCCAACCCTGAGAGCTTTTGTTTTTGTTAGCTTTATCTAATATTTACTGTATTAAAATTTTAAATTTTAAAAATGTAAATGAATCTTAAAAATTCACTTAAATATGTAAACATATTCTTAATGAAAAATTATATTTTTCAAAGCAAAAGCAAATGAAATAAGAACAGTGGCACCTCTAACTTGCAAGTCTCTAACATCTGGCTTAGTAGTAGACAGCTGGATCCTTATCTGCTTCCACATTCAATTGGTTATATTATCACCATCACAAGGAAGTTCCTCTTATGAGAGAATGAGAGTGATAAAGGAAAATAACATTATGCTGGTGAAAGTAATTTTCATTTAATGTACCCCTGGAGACCTCTAGGGATTACCAGCCCATACTCTGAGAACTGCTGGTGTGGCTTATGATATTGAGAGTTAGAATAGTTTTTAATATTATTCATTTATTCATTCATTCAACAGGATCTCCCTCTGTTGCCCAGGTTGGTCCCAAACTCCTGGGCTCAATTGAACCTCCTGCCCCAGCCTCCTGACTACAAGTGCTTGCTACCATGCCTTGCTATCTTATTTTTTTAAACTGTATTTTACAGTTTGCACAATGTAGATCAATGCAAAGAGTTATGGTGGAATACAGCTCTTCAACTCCTAATATGAATGTTTGCATTGATTCAGGTGTATACTTTTCCATCTCCCTGTGGTCTTATATTCTGTATCTATTGAGCGCTTGATCTTCTCCACAGGGTTTGTATGTCATGTGTATTTGAGCTAATGGCTATTAGATGATGGCAGGGGTGTGGTGTTGTCTGTCTTTTTTAATGACAAAAATGATAGGGGTCAGAGTTCATTAGTCAGAGCCAAAGGACATATCTTTGAGCACTTAAGTTCATGGTGTTTCTGGAATTATTTAGTAGTAATATTGCACTGATTTTCTTCATATTATCATCATACATTGACTGTATATTTCACATGTACTAAGAGACAAAAGATAGAGTTTTTGACCTTACGGGTTTACACTGTTTGGGAGAAGGTAAATTCATGAACAGAGGAAAACGTATGCACAGCATGACAGCGGAATGTCATGGTGCTGGGTAATTCTATGATGAGAATGTGAAGAGGCAGCTTGAAGCAGTCTTGGCTCTTCCCCTAGCCAGCCCGTGGCTTCAGCAAGCTGACTCACATTTGTAGTCCTCAGTTAGCTTTATGATAAAGTTAGGTGATTGTCTTAGTCCTTTCTGGCTATACAGTGCCATGGGAATATGAAGTCGTACACAGATTGGTTAATTTCTACTGACTTTTAAGTAGGATACTTGTGTACAGTTCATTAAAAATGAATGCTTTTTCATCTGCCTTGCTTATCTTTAAAAACCATCTGTTGGCTGAATATGCATTGTAATAAAAGGTAGAAGCGAATTGAAAATCTAATTACATTTTATTTAGTGATTCAAATTTCTAAGTCTAACAGCAATGGAAACCAACTGGTGTGCTGGTTACTAATCCTCTTGCCTAGAGGGTGGCCTGCCCTTCCTTGCCCTTTGCAGCACTGAAAGAAAAAGCACCAAGCATGAATTATTACATTGTTTCTAGAAAAAACAAAGTAAACTTTTTAATAAAAGGCTACTCTAAATTAAAAGGGGCTAAAATGGTAGGCTTTCTCCCCACTAATTTTTTTTAGTGTAGTGATGCTATCACTACCAGAAAGGTGATTTGAAGTATTTATCTAGGTCAGATGCTCCACAACGTTGTATGTGAAGCAGATAGAACTATGGTGATGGTGACAAGCTGTTGTTCCATTCTGGAGAGTCCTTTTTTGAGACATGATTCTGTTGTGGCCAAATTACAATTTGTCACATAGGCACATGTGTAAATAGGGCCCACCGAAAGCAGGAAAAGATGTAAAATTGGTTGAAACCTCTTCCTGATCCTTTCGGGGGGGGAAAAAAAAGAATGGAGATCACAAATAGTTTTGAATTAAGTCCAACTAAAAACTAATGCATTCCCTGTCTTCAAGTTGTCTGTAAGCATGTGACCCCCAGGACATCTCCATAGTTCTGAGAATTGTGCTGTCACTTGGTGTAAAGCTAATGTTCTCCTGCTTTGGCAGTTAAATTGCTTTGGAAAGCAGCTGTACTTGATGTAATTTTAATCAATACCTTGTACTTCCATGTGGCCCTGCAGCCACTGTGTCACTGTACTGTTCTGAGCATCTCTGACTAGAAGTAAAGGACACAGTGTCTTGCTTGAGAGTTAGGGTTGAAAATTCACATAAGTCAATTTGTATTTTAAAGCCCTGGGAAGCTTTCTACTTAATGTCACTGCAGGACATATTTTCCAATGTTCAGAATAGATCTGTTAATCTGTATTGGTTCTTTGTGAGTTGGACTCTTCATAGGCTTTTTTTTTCTAAAGTGAATAATAACTAGCCATCTGTCTGTTTCCAAGGTTAGGTGACCAGCAGTTCGCATCCATGACTCCCTGAAGGTCATCAGAGACAAGTAGCTGAGGAGGAGTGATCCAGACTCTGCTTACATCAGCTTCCTCCCTACTGTGCTTTTTGTTACCCTTATAGGATTGACTTATTTTGTTTTTTTCATACCTTTGTTCATACCAGAACTGCTTCAGTATCCATTTCTATAGTCAGATTATTCTGATTTAAATAGGATCTATTTAAAACAGCATGTTCCACTATTTGTTTTTCTCACAAAAAAGTACACTCTTGGTGTTTGAACTTTCCTGAGATATATTTATTTTTATTATATTTCAAAGTAGTGGCTTACCTCATCTGTGAAGCTAAGTTTTCATCCCTTAGAAAAGTAAGTGATTATTTTTTTCACCAAATATAGTCAGTTAGTTGCTTATAGACTGAAAAGCCATCTCCATCTCATTCCCTATGACATTCAAATTTTACAGACATCAAAATTCCAACAAAATATGTTTAGATTGTGTCCTGTTAATAAATAGTGTGATAAGATTATATTTATAAAGAAAATAATGTATCAACCATGCCTGATTTTTAACAATAAAAATATTGTTAATTTAGTTTTCAGTCTGTTAACATTTATTAAACCCCTACTGAGTATAAGGTCCTGAAGGTTAAAAAATAATTCATTCCCTATCTTTAAGGGGTGGAGAGAAAATGGCTGCTGTGTTGGCCTGGGCATTTATGTATAACTGTAATCCAGTGAGCTTCCATGGTAAGGTAATCAATCAAATGGGGACCTAGCAAAGGTGGGCATGGAGGAGGCTAAATTCTGCTGAGTTTGGAGAAAATGGAAAGGGGCTTAGCAAAGCTGACCTTGATCTAACCCTTGAGGAGTGGGTGGTGGGTGGAGGAGGCCTGCGAGGGAGACAACAGCATGAATAAAAGCATGGCTGTGGGAAAGTAACTATTTTTGGAGATTAGAATAATCTTTTGTGACTATTTGTAGGTATTCATTTGTAGGAAATTCTCAAAACAAAATCCCCACATGAATCCTGAACCACCTGGCACTAAACATCCACGTATCTCCCTCTTCATGGGAAGAGTGAGTGCTGATAAGAATTGACAGTTCCTTAGGTGGACCAAGCATGGCCTCTGGAACTTCCATGTAAGTTTGTGCTCCCTCATAATAGAAGAAGGACTTGCATCTAAAAGATTCCTCAATATTTAGGAATCTCTTTGGGTTGGGTTATTTATTGAAGATTGAAGGGGAAGGAGAAGAGACTTTGCTTCTCACATAAAACCTGCTGGGATTTGTCACAGATGGAGGCCTAATGTGACTTTACTATAGATCACAATTTTTGCTACAGAAAAGATCATAAGGAGGAGATACCTATTCCCTCAATTGCTGCTATGTTGGCCTGGGCATTTCCTGCATCCTGCAAACTCTGCTCTTTTTTGTTAACCCTTTTCTCCTATATTTCCTTCTTTATAGAAACACACATTGAATGCCTACTTTGTGCCAAAAACTCATCTGGGGACAAGAGACACAAAAACAAATAAGATATGCCTCTTCCCTCAAGTTGTCCGGTAGGAGTCCCACCCAACCAAATAGGCCACTGCAGTGCAGCACAGGGCATCATGGGACACCAATCCTAGGCTGGGGCCATCAGAGAAGCCTTCCCCCTGGAGCCAGTGCAGTGCATAGAAGGGTAAGGCGGGGGATACACTTCAAAAATGGCGGTCGCCACACATTGTTTCTGTTTCAGCGCTACTTAGGGAAATGTTCACCAGAGGTCCCCAGTGACTTTTCAGGTCCAACAGTCATTGTGACAATTTGCTCATGTTCTGCATCCTCACTGCAGCACTGTTTCTTGCTATTCATGCTCCAGCCCATGAATTCTTTTATTCCATTAACTTCTAGAGACTCTTCTTTTCTTATTCTTTGTCTGATTTTCTCATCATCCTCCATTTCTTCTCCAGTCTCACTATTTAAATACTACTGTTCTTCAAACTTTCTAGACCTTTCCTCCCTTTTCCTCTTCTTTGCCATTAACAATTTTACCCACACCACTTTCTTTGAAATTGGAATTTATCTGAGGCTTGCCCGACTTCTGAAGTCTCCTTTCTACTGTTATGCCTTTATTGTGTATGTTTACATGGGTCTGAGTTTTTATCTGTTTGAAATGTGAGTGTAAATTACAGGTGCTGTAGAGGTTGTGTGGATGCTCCAAGCTCCAAGCCCGTGCATCATTTGCAAGCTAATGGCTTTTGACAGGGCCAGGTGGAGGCCATCGGATAATGCTGAGCCCTCCCTGTGTCCATACCTAGGAACAGCTGGGGAACAAATCTGCTTTTAGTTTCTGGAGCCACATTGGTTTGTTAATAAAATTCTATTATGTAGGTTTTGGGAGCATAAATATGTTCTCTTTTTGTTCAATTATGTTTCAGTTGGATTTTTTTTTTAATTACGATATACTGAGTTAATACTTGGCATTTGTCTCATTAGCTTTGCTAAAGCAAAAAACTGATTGAGTCTGTATATTGGTTCAGAGTTACCTTTTAGAATACCATAGGCAGAACCTTAGCTACTCTTATACCACGTTTCAATTTCTGCCAAACCTCCTGTTCTGATCATTAATGCTGCTCACCAATTGCTTTCAGTTCTCCTCATTCTGCCCACATTGCCGATCATCTCTCCTGTCTCAGCAACTGGTGTCTGTTTAAATTGTGGAGACTGCCCTTTCTGGGTGAGGAGATGAAGCCAACCTGGAATAGACATGTAGTGTGTATGAGAAATACACCTCTGTTACTGACTTTGATGTAACCCATCCTTCTAGATCCTTTTCCACGAATGTTGTCTGTACTTGGAAAAGCAAATGTTTGCCTAGGAAATCAGATGGTTCTGGATTTCGTACCATCCCAGGCCATAAATTAGAACTGTGAAGAAATCATTCTCCAGTAAATGAATGAGTTGTCTAGCTTCACAAGTGGGTTTTCACTGTTATCTGAATTTCTCATTACAATATTTTCATATAATCACCATTTTGCTTTTGCAGACTCATAAGAGTCTGAAATAGATGTCATCTTTGTCTTTTTGAATTGAAAAGGAAAACGAGAGAGTTCCTCACAGATATAATAAAGACAGTCAACAAGTGCTCTCAACTGCTGTGGGAGACTTCAGGATTTAACAGTGACCAAGGCAGAACCTGGGCTTTGAAAGCTTAATCTAGCAAAGTAGATCAACCAACCATTACAGTCTCACATAATAACTGTCATCAGAGGAGGAAACAGCCTGTTAGGCACAGAGTAAGAGGGTCACCCAACTCTGAGGTTGGGGGCCTGGAGAGGTAACTGTTCATGTGTTCAGCCAAGATTTGTTAGACTCCTTCTTGGTGCCAGGAATGTGATAGACGTTGGGGATACTGTAAAGAAGAGAAGCTTGGTCCTGCCCTTGCCAACTTTATAGTCAGAGCTGAGACCTGAAGGAGGAGTGGCAATAAGGAGGAATTAGCCAACGCATTCCCCGAAAATGGAAACCAATGTGCCAAGGCCTGGGAGTAAATGAATGGTGGGGTTGGAAGATGAAGCTCAAGAGGAACCAGGAGATGAATGGCCTGGCTCACAGGATGAACTCCACACGTCCCTGTTCAGTAACGCTGGATGGCACATTTATGGAATTAAGGCCAGAAAGTGAACTATGCAAGAGGACAGGTTTCTTGGATAAATAACATCTAATGAAACAACAACTATAAAACAAAACCACAGATTTTTGAATGCTATGTTTGATTTTTAAAATGGTTAGATTTTAAAGTTGTCTTTTGGAAGAATAAGGGGAACTTCTACATAACTGTTTTTAAAAAGTTGTCAAACTGGTATAATTTTACATCTTGAATTATTGCTGGGGAAAATACCTTTCAGATTACCAGAAAGTCAGAATGCTCAGTTTTAGTAGCTCTATTTATTCTTTTGAATGCTTCCTAGGGACAGTATAAGTGTTACAAGTATCACTAGCCCCCACTCCTACCCCTAGAAGAATACTGGTGATTTTTATTTCAGCTTTTCAGGGTTTGAGGTTTTTTTATTTGTTTGTTTATGTTTGTTTGTTTTTTATTTATTTATTTTTTTTGACTAACCAATTTTATAGTCTTTTTGAAGAAGGTTGAGATGAGACAGTGACCACTGGCAATTTTCTATTCCATATCCCCTTGTATTCCTTTGTCTTCAGTTGGTGAGCCTGGCAAAATATGCTTAAAAGTTTATGTAATTTTTTTTAGTTTTTATCTTGAATCTTTATTACTATTTTAAGCCAATGGTCTTTTTATTGGAGAAAGGAAAGACTAACATTTACAACTTGGAATGGAGGTTATGATTTCTTGAACATGATTGTGCTGAGGGCCACAGCCTGCTGTGCACCTTTTACAATCATTTGACATTTTGCCTGTGAGTTCTCTGTCTTCTCAGCAGCTGTGCTCTGTGTACCTCATAGTTTGCTGGCTTGTGCTCAGCTGGTTTGGTTTGATTCTTCAGATAAACTAGTATTGTGAGGGAGAAAGAAAAGCCGCTAACACACACAAAAGGTGGGAGATGATGGCCATTTTTATTATCATGAGACATCTTTAAGTCACTTCTTCATCAGATAATCCTCACAATTAAGGTGGGTTAGCCTGGAGAAAGTGCCTTAAGTCAAAACGATGAAGACATACTCAGACTTCCCCTAAAAAATTGTCATCACAAGCATCAGATCTCTGAATCTAACATGCTCAGTTATTTTTATGTAAATGTCCCAAATTTATTGCTAATAAAGGATGAAATGAAGAGAATTTCCAATTCCAAGAATTAGTATCTTTTTCTACTTGAGTGCCTTACAGTACCTGCCCTTGACTCTGTTGCTAGAAAGTTGTTTTGAGGGATTGATAACTTGCACTTATACAAACTGTTTCTGAACTAGAAAAGGATTAAAATGGGCATACTTACCACTGAGCTACATCCTCAGTCCTTCCCAACCTTTTTAAATTTTAAGACAGGGTCTCTCTATGTTGCTTAGGGTCTCGCCAAGTTGCTGAGGCTAGCCTGAAAATGGCAATCCTCCTACATTGGTCTCCCGAGTCACTGGGATTACAGGTGTGTGCCACTATGCCTAGCGTAATTGGGTTTTATTTAATAACCTGACCCACAGCACCTTGCATACCTGGTCCCCCTGGTTTCTTCCTATTCCTCCTCTCTCCCTGTGCTTCAGCCACTTTCATCCATTTGTATTTTCTCCAAGTCATTTTTCCTCTCAGCTCCAAGCTTTCTACCTATTGACAGTCTGTGGGGGGTCACATGTGAAGAATGGCCTTCCCAGGACTCTCATCTGTTTGCTTTCCTGAACCTCAGGTTTGAGCTTGCATGGCCTGCCTTGAAGAGGTCATTCCTGCATCCCCGGACAAATGACTGCCCCCCTCCATTCATATTTCATTTATTTCCCCATACTCTTCATAGCAATGGTTAGAATTATATCATTTTAAATTCTAAGATGTTATCAGTTATGGTATACATACTAATGAATTCACAATACTTACATTTTAAGATGCATTCTTTCATTCACTACCACATGCCAGGAGGTGTTCCAAGCTCTAGGTAAATGTGGATGAAGCAGCCTCTGCCCACGGTGAGCCTCTATTCTAGTGAGGGAAATAGATAATAAGCAAATAGCTATGTAGCACTGTGGCAGGTAGCCTCAGGTGCTGGAAGGGGTTAGGAGGATCTGAGAAAGAAGACAGCCATGTTTCCTCAGAATGTGTCAGGAAGAGCCACTGAAAGAGGTGACGTATGCACAGACCTGAGTGAAAGAAAGGCACCTGTGAATGCTGGGTCCTTAAGAGTGTTCCCGGCAGCAGAAACCAGAGCCATGGAGGCCTCAGGATGGACATGAGCTTGGTGTTTTCACAGTCCAGCAGGGAAGTCAGGGTGTCTGGGGAGAAGAGTGTGGAAGAGAGAGTCATGGTTACCAAGGGCACAGGAAGACAGAGGGCCAAGGCCAGTAGAGGCTGAGTGGGAGGACAATGCAGAGTTTTCAGCTAGGAAGATGTGACATTATGTTTTGGAGGACTGGTTTTGGCCACTGTTTAAGGAATAAATGGTAGCTGGAAGAGATAAAAGCAGGGAAAATAGTTGGACATTTTTATGTTTATGTTGGTCAGCTTTTAGTCTCTGTGACCAAAACACCTGACAAGAACAATTTAAGAGGAAAAGTTTATTGTGGCTCATTGTTTTAAGGGTTTTAGTCCATGGTCAACTGACTCCATGGCTGTGAACCCGAGCTAAGGCATCATGGCGGAAGGGCATGGAGCTAAAAAAAATTTGCTTAGCTCCTTGTAGCTAGGAAACAGAGAGCTTGAGGATCCAGAGAAAAATATATAATTCTCAAGGCACACCCTAAGTGACCCACTTCCTCCAGCCATGCCCCATCTACCTACACTTACCACCCAGTAATACATTCAATTTATGAATATATTAAATGGATTAATTCACTTTTAGGTTACATGATCTAATTGTGTCACCTTCTGCATTAACAAAGGAGCATTTGGGAGACACCTCCTAACCAAACCAAAACAACTTTATTCCACGTGAAAGATAATGATGGTTTGGATCAGAGTAGTAATAGTAGAGGAAGGAAAAGCAGCAGGATTCTAGATATATTTTGAAAGGAAAGATGGAAAGATTTACTGGTGAGAAAAAGGAGTTGGGGGTGATTTTAGACTTTTTGGTCTGAGAAACAGTGAATGGTGGTTCCACTTGCAAATGTAATTCAGGGAGCCTAGGTCAGGGAGGAATTAGTGTCATATGGTCCTTAAAGAAATGGGCTACTGAGTTTATTGACCCAAGTTCCTGCCCCAACCCCTTCTAACTGATGTTTGATACAGGTTTCTTCACCTGAACCGGAGGGTGGTCATAACTCATAAGGTACTTTTGAGGATTAAATAAGTGTGGAAAATATGCATCTTAGAATTTTAAAAATTGGTGCTATAGCTTGAATCTGGCTCCCTAACTTCATGTGCTGGGAACTTAATCCCCACATTCCTATGTGAATGGTATTTGGAGGCAGGGCCTTTTGCAGGTAATTAGGATTGATGAAGTCATGAAGGTGGGCCCCTATGATAATGTGATTGTCTACACAGGAAGAACCACCTGAGCTGCCTCACTTGCCTTGTCTTGCCTTGTGAGGTCCTTTACCATGTAAATTACATAATAACAAGTCCTCTCCAATGTCAGCATGTCAGCAGTTCTTAGACTTCCTATTCTCCAGAACCATGAACCAAATAAACTTCTATTCTTCATAAATTATGTGGTCTCAAGTATTTTGTTATAGCAACAGAAAATGAACTAAGTCATATGTTAAATTGTTATTTGTAATTGCTTAGTATTTACCCACTCTGGAAACTCCATCAGGGCTTGTCTGCAACAACTTACTGATCTTTTCCCAGTCCTAGCACAGGTTGGGCACTTAAAAGGAATCCATTCCTTCAAGGGGTTGCAGCTCCTGCTATGATTCATACCCACTTTGGTCTCTAAACCTGCATATTTATGCAGTGAGCATCCTGTCCAACTTTATATAGTTTGGTTGTTTTTCTCCACTGACAAGTAGTTATGATTTGGACATGGGGTGTCCCCCCAAAACTCCTGTGTTAACTCAGAAATATTCAGAAGTGAGTGATTGGATTATAAGAGCTGTAACCTAATCAGTTCCTCCTAGTTTGAATGAACTGGGTGATAACTGTAGGCAGGTGGCATGGCTGGAGGAGGTGGGTAGCTGGGAGCATGTTCATCTTCTCTGTGGCCCCTTCTCCTCTTCCCTCTTTCTTCTTCCTGATTGCTATGAATGAAGCAGCTTCCTTCTGCCATGATGTGCTGCCCAGAGCAGTAGACTCAGCTGAACATTAGTCCTCTGGAACTGTGAACCAAAGAAAACTTTCCCTCTTCTAAATTGTTCATGTCAGATGTTTTGATCACAGCCATGCAAAGCTGACTAGCACACATATATTCAAAGTGTGGGTAAAAAAATCACTTGGCTAGTAGAAATAAACTTTCTTGCCTCTTCAGATCTTTTTAAAATCAAATAAAAATAAGCAAGACTTAATTCCTGATGACCTGTTATATATGCATGATTATGATTATAAGAAATTCAATAGATTGTCCTCTGTTTGTCCTCAATACTTACTTTCCTCTTGTGCACTACATTTTAAAATAAATGGAATGTTAATTTCTTTTCTGCCTTGAGCTTTTTAAAATGATCTTAATTGCTGTTGCCCTAATAGATTTAGAGGCTGGTTTTAAAGCCTTTACGCTCTGTCCTGATTGAATGTAGAGGAAGTATTGTGGATACAGTCATAAAGGGGAGGTGGGTGGTACTTTGTCAGTCTCTGGGAGCTATGCTCCTTGCTAGGCACCCGTCCCAGACCTGGGTCCAAGGGCAGATGGACATGAAGATAGGTCTGGCTAGAAAACAGAATGAGCATGCATGCATCTTTGACACAGTTACACAGTTAGATTTTCCAGGTTACACAGAGAACTGTTGTGATCCATGCTGGGGGTGATAGAGCCCCTAATGTGGGAAGTACTTGTTGAATCAACAAATGAGACTTAGACCAGAACTTGTTTATGCTGCTTTTTATGGTTGCTGAGTTTCAGAACCAAGTTTTCTGTGTTTTGTGCTGGGGATGGAAACCAGGGCTTCATGCATGCTAGTCTAGTGCTGTACCATGGAGCTATGTCCCCAGTTTCAGAACCAAGGCTTTTGATTTGGCTGTTCACCAGAGAAAGAGCTGTCAATAGGCAGGCCCAGTAAGAAGAGTGAGACAGAGAACCAAAAGACAGCATGGGACAGAGAAAGAGCAGGCTGGCTGACCTGAACACACACCAGGACATTTGGTTAGCTGTGATGACCTTGGGCACTTTGCTCATTTCCTCAGAGCTCCTTTTTCTCCATCTCTAAAGCTAGCATGATGATACCCAGTCTTGGTGGTGGTCTGAGATGATGGAAATTTCCTTCCACAGTGCTGGGCCTGTGTTGGTGCCCAATGAGGCCATTCTCAGTCTTCCTTCTCCCATTAGTGAGCATTCGTATTGTATGTCTAGGTTGGGGGTCGGGGAATAGGACAGAGAGTTGTAGCACGAATGACACCCAACCTTTCCAAAGGAAAAACATTAAATTTATAAGGGGAGTAGTTTCCAGGAATGGACATACCCAGGGATCTGAAGGTGATCTGTTTTGGTTTAATCGTTTTGGGGAGAAATGGGTCAGGGAATCTTACGAGCATTTCTCAGCGCCATGTTCTCCACATCTAAAATATCATCATTTTATTTAATTGCTCTGAACATGTTAGCCTCCTCTGTCCTTTCAGATTCATCTCATTTCAAAGCTGAAACAGAAGCAATGTGTTGCAATGCTACAGGTGTCTGATTGCATTTGTGCAGCAACCTGAAGCCAGGGTCTGTTGAGGTTAATTTCCAGTTGTCCCCATGTCCTACTTTTTGATAGACTGTGGAAGAACTTTGATCAACTGCATAGCATTTCTTTTTCATGTCTTCTTCTATTGTTACCTTTATCTTTTGTTTCCTTTGGTGGTCATCGGTGTGGAAGAAGTGGATTACTGTATTTCCAAATGGTCTTTCATGTGGAGAAATGCAATTTACATCCTCTAGACATTCTGTTGGTGACCCAGTTCACGCATCCTTCAAATTATCCAAGGAGTTTTTGTTCATAGAGAGAAGCACCTACTCCTATTTTTGCTTTGTGTTCAAACTGTTAAATTATCTAAAACCAAATTCTGAAAATTAGTTTCTTAAATCTATTTAAATACAGATTGCAGACTTAAATCTTCAAACAATGTAAACTACAGTTTACTCCACACTGGAAACAACGCACAAAGATCCAAATAACATAATACATGTAAACCTGTTCTAAAATAACACCATGACAGTTTGTTCTTAAATTTGCCTATTTTCTTAGGTTTGTGGCAACATATATTTTGATAACTCCTAGCGTTAGAGCAATGTGCATTTTGAGACTTTCCTAGGGATATGGTAGTACAGGAGTACATTTCTACAAGGACAGAAGCCTTATCAGAGCCAGGAAAAAAGTCTGACCAGCTGAGATGATAAGATCTAGTTATCAGCTAATTTACTTTTGGTCACCTCTGCAGTCATCAAATCCAAGCCACTGGTCATCTGCCTAAGCCCCATTTTACATTTGCTCCACCAACAAGAACCAGGATTTGCATACAGGTCCTAGTTCTTACAGCATGGTACTCAGCTCAGAATGCTTTCGTTTGCATGTTTTGCTCAGCTGGCATTTTCTAGACCATTGTCCATCACTGTATTGTCTGCCTGTATCTTGGCATCATTGGAAGCTAACATATGCTTTGTTACTTCCTCCAATTAGTAAGGCCATCTAAGGATATCGTCTCCTAGGATATGAGAGATGAGGTCCACAGTTAATGCACCTCTTAGAACATCTAGCTAATTCATCACCTTGACACACTGTTCAATTTTTTTTTCCCTTGACTGTTCAGTGTATTAAGGCCTTCTGTTATGGGTGTACTCTCCACCTTTACTCTAACTAATATTACCAAGTTCCCTGCATTCACCCTTCTCTACTTAAACGGGTAAATATTTATTTGATAGAAAAAAAAAAACACTTAGCACTCTTCTATTTCTTAAAAAGCAAAAGATACTCTTTTCCCTTCTTTTGTATGCTTTTACCTCACTGTGTACTTTATGTTAACTCTTATTGTTTTACTATCATTGCAAAGTCCTGCCTTTCACATTTGGCTTGCTTTACTCTTTTGGATACCCATGGTGTGCCATCTTAGGCAGCAGTTTGTCTTTTCAACACTAGCCCCAGTCTTGAATGCCTTTTACCTTTCTGACAATTACAAGTTGGACTTTGCTCATCCTTAATTTTTCCTGCCCCAAGATATGTAATTACTTACCCTCTAAGAAACCCTGTTTCCTTTCTTTGCAGCACCTTTGACACTAACATCTGGGGGCTAGTTTTATTTAACAAGTACTTATATGATGCTTGCTGTATGCCAGGTATTGTTCAAAGCTCTTTACAAGTCCTGTCTTCCTTAATTATTGTAACAACCTTATTAGATGGGTTCTGTGTTAGCTTTCTATTGCTATGACAAAATACTAAAGAAAATACTAAAAAAAAATACTAAAGAAAATACTAAAGAAAGGAGAGCTTTATTTTGGCTCTGGTTTCAGTGGTTTCACCCCATGGTCTCTTGGCCCTCTGGTGGTGAGCATGTGGTGAAGGAAATTGCTCACCTGGTGGCATCAGGGAAGCAGAGAAAGGAAGAGGCCTGGGTCCCAATATCCCCTTTAAGGGCACTCCCCCAGTGACCTTACTTCATTCCAGGCCCCACCTCCTAAAGTTCCACCACCTCCCAACAGCAGCACAGGCTGGTGAACAGGGACCTGTGGGGGACTTTCCAGATCTGAAGTGTAGCAGATACTGTTACCATGTTTTATAGATGAGGAAACTGAAGCCCAGAAAGATAACTTGTCCAGGGCCATACAACTAGTAAGTGACAGAGCCCACACTTGAACCCAAGGAGTCGACTATGAAGTCCCCTCTTAGCCACTGACCCTGCTACTCGTGAGTACCCAGGAATACTGCTGGCGGGGAAGGGACTGCTGCAGCTGTTGGGCCCCATCAAAGGCAGAGCTGGAAAGTATTTCTTGTAAAGTGCATAGGTTTGCCTCCATTTATCTCAAGAAATAAGTATCAATATTGTACATACCACTAACTTATACATCAGACAGGAAGAAAGATAATTGCCAACCGAGCTGTGACACAGTGTTCATGCCGATGCCCCTGGTGACTATGGATCACTGCAGCCTCGGCAACTCTTTAAGTTTCTTTCTTCTTTAACTAGGAAGGCAGTTTCTCCCGCCTGTGCTGTCACTGCTTGGCATCTGACAGCCATCCCTTTGTCTCATGACAAAACATGCACAGTTGTATCTACTGATGAGTTTCTTCCTTCCTTAGGGCCCAGAAAGCAGTCACTGGCGGCACTGTAGGAAGACAGAGCACTGTGGTCCTTTATCCACAAGAAATGCCGGCTTTGCTGACAACCAGTTTTGAACCCCACCCCTCTGTGGGCGTTTTGTGTACACAGTCACTTCTTGTTTCAATGTCGACTGTCCCCAAGCTCTCTGGAAGACCTTTTCAATGGTATCTCATTTCCGCACAAGAAATACCACTAGTTCACACACTCTCATTGAAATGGTGGCAATATGAACAATATTAACCAATGCAAGTTTGCATTGTGTTTTTATACTCTATTCTTTTTACAACATGAGGTTTTATCAACCACTAAAACAGAAGTAAACTCTTTCACAAATATATTACTTCAAAAGAAATAAACTCTTTCAGAAATATATTACTCAGTAATTGGGTAGAATATGAACATGTTAGTGTACACCAGATTTTAGAGTTGCTCTTAAATTTCTCAGTTGTCTTCTAGAAATGGATGGCTCTCTTCCAAGTCTCTTTGGACTAAATGTTCACATAAAATCTAGTTACTGGGTAATAATTTAAAAGTCTTCAATTCTTTTAAACTCGGCACATTACCTCCTGTCACATACCACCAAGATGGCAACTAGACAGACAGTGCTGGTTAATTGGTACACGTGAAGTTTACAAATCTTAAGTTGATTATTCATGTCTCATTTTTTTCTGCTAGCGGAGACACTGGAGGTAGATGGGTACTCTGTCATCTTCTCTCTGACCAGATCTGAAGTTGTAAAGTTCTTATCCTCCATGGTTGACACCTGGCCCTCAGGCCCAGTCATTATTTAACCAGAATTCATTTTGCTCACTATTATTATTTTCTTGCCTCTTTCTTCAAATATCACAAAACCATTCAAATAAAATGAGATTACGTCAAGGCTGGAAGTCTTTAAATAATAATTCAGGTATTTCTGGATCCTGCATGTGCTTGACTTCCTGTGGCTTTGTCTTGCTAAGCTCTGTATTCTCCTTTTAGAGTTTTTGCCATTGACAAGCTTCCACCCCTTCACCAGCTGTTTTTATGTTAGTCTTGAGGCACTAAAGAGGCTTTCAGACCCAGTGTTGATGGAAGCGTCTCTAAAGAAATGGATGGCACTCCTACTTCACGTGGGAGGAATTTGGAATCCGTGGTGTCTGAAGTGCAGTGGCCATCAAGCTTCATTCTCCCAGCATGTTTTCTGGTCTAGCCACGTGTCATTCAGGAGGCAGTTGACAGTATCCTTCAGCGTTACATACAAAGTGAATTCTCCATGATGAGGGGCATGTCTGTGTCCTCAAAACTGCCCGACAATTTGGTTGCTAACAAAGTATCCCATAAAAAAGCAGAGATGCACTATTTAGGCTAGTAGGATTAGCTCAGCCCATTTGATGGGGAGGTATTCCACTGGCCATAGGAGATGGACCAGTATGATATTCTCTAAATGGTGGCTGGATGTTTCTGGTCATGAGAGTCCATCTAAAGCAGGCTCTCCTGGTTCCTTTTCCACTATCATCCTATCGTTCTTGGAAGTGATAATTATTATAGTCATGAGAACCTTAACTAGTTATTCAGCCCTTCCTGTGTGCCAGCATTGAGTTAAGGGTTGCACATATATTTTCATTAATCCTCAAAGTAATTCTGTGTCTGATAGGGGACATACAGATGTGAGTGGTGGAAACACAAGGTTAAGGGAATAATTTTTTAAAACAGGCCCATTCTGCTGACCCCCATATGCTTTCATTTCTGAGAAGCAATTTACCTGCAGCTCTGCATAACTTAAGTGGACAGGATATGTCACATTCCTCAGCCAACTACCTGTTATCAGCAGTAGAAATGCAGGTCCAAAATAATGTCGATAAGAGGCACACAAGTTAACCCTGAAGGGGGAAATTTTTGTGATCCTTTTCACAGACCAGATTCAGGAACTGAGGGAGATAGGTATAATTCCTCCTAACCATAAAATCTGTAAGAATTTGTGGCTAAGAATCCATTTAGAACCAGTCAGCGTGGGCCAACTTGACCTAGAGTCATCATGACAGTGGGAACTTGAAGGTCTGATGTCATGCTGCTCTCAGTCAAAAGTCAAGAGGCAGACCTGGCCCGAACTCTCTGGAAACTTCTCTGGAATCTCTAATAAAACTTGAGTGCAGGAGAGACATGATGTTCCTCTCTAAGAAGACCCACTCTCCCTTGAGAGTGTGTCCCTTCAATAAACTTATACCTGTTACTCTGAGCAACATGTCTGAAATCTTTCTAACTTAATTGCAAGAATCATAGTTTGTGGGGATTGTATTGGCTCTGTATTGGCTTTAGAGGAACTCTTCAAAGTAAGCAAACTATGTTACAGTTAGTTTATTTCTTGTTTGTTTTTTATTTTATCATCCCATTTTATTCTAATCTTAGACACTTATGTCAGTATTAGTAGCTGGTAGAACTTTATCCTCTTCTTAATTTGGAAGCAAAATCTTGCCCTTGCCCCCTGCAGCTTCAAGGGTTAGTGGCAATCAAGAGCCCCAGGGATGCCTGGAGTTGAGGCTCTCTCTGCTTAAACCTATCTATCAGAGACTTGCTACCATGGCACCTTGAAGCATTTTAATAGTGTTAATTAACTGTGATGTATAGGAAGGATTGTCTTTACTTGTTAAGAACAAGTCTCACTTAGAGAACAGCTCTGCTTTTACAATTCAACTTGATAGCCTGCATGGTAAACTTGTGTGTATCAGCATGGTTGCACTTCTGTAGAGGCAGATTTTATAAAGATATATACAATTTTAGAGAAAGTACTACTGGCACTTCCCATCAGCACAAAAATATAATTTTACCCAAAAGGCCTCTGTTGCCTGAAGGCACAAATTGCCAGGGTTTCTCTTTGGCTTGCTTCACATTTTGTATGTGAAGTGGCAAGCTTTTTATGAAACTAGACAGGAAGTTCCATTATTAATGATACTCAGTCTTTTTCTCTAAATCAAGAAATTTAAAAATAGAAATATGAGAACTAATTGGAATCGGTTGCCGATAATTGTCATTCCTTCACTGTGAATGTAAACTAACCTCTTAAGGGTTTTGAAAAAGTGGCTTTGGGGATTTGGCTGGTGCCCATCAGGGACATATGCTGTCAGTGAATACTAATAGTCATTGTGCAACTGAGTGCTCCGTGCAGTGATTGGAAGGCACAGACTCTCAGGACTGGAGTCTCTGTTTTCAGCAAACTGCATCTCACAAAAATATATCCAGTTATATGAGAACAGAAGTAGGTGAATGACTTTTTTTAGGCTCCAAGTTCTCTATGCCCCAAGAGCTTATCTGGATTTAAGTGGTGGTGGAGGTAAGCAGGAAAAGCCGGGGAGTTTGCTGGAGAGGATAAGATCTGTGATGTGACTTGGAAATTACATCACAGCATATGGAGATAGAAATATGTGGGAGCATTGACAAGAGGATGCTCATATTTGTCCTTGGGCTCTGGAAGCAGAATTGATTAGTGAGATCAGCATGACAGTCAGGCAGGAATGCTGTGAAGCTAAAGAGACCAGGATTTAATCCATTCTGTACTACTTCCCTTGTGATACCGGTCAGCTTCCTCCCTGGGCCTCTGTTCCTGATTTGTAAAATCAGGAACTGATGTGAGGATTAGGTTAGATGACATGAGGACGTGCTGACCACATAGAAGACATTCAGAAGACCCTTTCCAGGCACATCTTTCCTCTCTTGTCCTGATAAGGAAATCAATATTCAGATAAATTAAATGACTTGCCTGAGTTGCAGAATTGAGGCTATTTGGGCTGCTACAAGAAAATTCTATAGACTGGGTGCTTAAAATAAACAACAGGAATGATGGTCTGAAATCATAGTGCCAACATGGTAATGTTCTGGTGAGGGCCCAAAAAAGTTGCGTACTGCTAACCTTTTTCTAGGTCTCTACATGGTGGCAAGAGAGGGAGTTCTTTGGAGTTTCTTTTATAAGAGTTAATCTCATTCATGAGGGCTTTACCCTCATGACCTGATCACCTCCCAAGGGACCCCCTGCCAGTACCATCACATTGGGAGTTAGCATCTTAACATATGAATTTTGGGTGGATATAAACATTCGGTGCATTGCAAGCTCTGATCTTTGTAGCTCTACCCAAGACCGTTGTAAAGCTTTACAGATGTATGGGGTGGGAGTGTGCACAGCCCATTGGGAACTCTGGGTTATTTGAGCTTTACCTGTTTAATAAAATGATGCATTGTATTCACTGATTTATAAATTAAGGAACATAACTATTACCATTATTGAATGTATTACTGTTTTTATTTTGTTTTGTAGTACTGAAAATTGAAACCAGGGGTACTCTACCATCAAGTTAGATCCCCAGTTCTTTTTTAAATTTTGTATTTTGAAACAGGGTCTCACTAAGTTGCTGAGGCTGGCCTTAAACTTACCAACCTTTTTCAGCCTCCCAAGTCACTGGGATCACAGATGGGTACCACTGTGCCCAGCTGTATTACTGTTAATATGTGAATCTTCCCCATCTCCACATACTGATCCTTGATTACAGTTTAGCCCCGTGATTATCAAGATCTCCTGATGACTCATCAAAAATCATGGTGTACTTAGGGTCTTTCAGGGGCCTCCAAATGGTTAACCCCAATTGAAGACTGTTTCTCTTTGAGTGAAAGGTTGACTTTCCTCTGATTTCCCTTCAGCAAGGGATGCAGAGATCACAAATTTGAATGTGTGTAAACTAACAAGGCAGATTGCTACATAACCAGAAATGATAAATTTTGAAGCCTGTGTGAGTCACCCAAGCATTCAATAATACGTTTCAGGAAGTTGTTTGAAGAAATGTGGGTTGATCATTACCAAATAAATTTTTTACCTCTATCTGGCTGCCTTTTCAAAGCTTCTTTACAAGTCTACCTATTTTCTAAATTTGGAAAAATCTGTGTATTTGAACCTTGGAAAAGACAGTCTCTTAGCAACACGTAAGAACTAAGGAACAAATTAAGTAAGAAGTATGTTGTGATTTGTGTATGTTCTCATTGTTTTGAAAACCATCCTAAAGGTAGGCATTTCTTAAGCTAACATTTGATAAATGTGACTGAAAAGTACAAGAATGTTTTTCTTCCTCTGTGCCTTTTTTCTTTGTCTCCCTATCCTACATTTTTTGCCACTTGGAGTACATATGTGGCCATTTATAATTAAGAATTAATTAAAAGTGTCTGCTTGGAGGACTTTCTGCTCCATATTTAATTAACTTAAGAAAACACTGCTTGATAAGCAGATGGATCATTTAAAAAATGAAAACAGTTCACCCTCATTATATATATCTACAGTAATCCTTTTAATTAACCTTGGAAACATTTTGCATCCATGTGTGTCTGTAGACAAGGAAATGCAGAAGTGTTTGCTGTACCCATTGAAGGGTGATGCTGTGCTATGGCTTGGCTTCTTGGCTTGTGAGGAATGGCTGGTAGGTAGCAGCAAAGAAGAGGAGCTGAAGCCGGCTGTTCCTGGGCTGGGCTTGGTGATCCAGCAGCAGCTGGGCACTTAGGGCTCAAGCACTTCTTTTTTCTGTCCTGCAAGTGATAGGCTCTGATTCCCTCTGCATCTCTACTCTGTTCTCCACAACTTTGTACCTTGTTTCCCCCATAACTTCAGCAGGAGCCTATCATGGCTTCTTAGGGAGCCCCAATAATTCATTGCTTTTCTGGTTCAGCTCTCACAACTCCTTGGCAGATCCCTCCTGTGTTTCTTGGTTTATAATCTTAAGTGAATCTGCTTGACCCAGCTGAAAATTCTTTTTCCAACTGAAATTTTTGAGTGAGGCCACAGAGGTGGCTATCGCCCTTCATAGGACCCATGTTCAGAAATTGGCAGCATTAGCATGATCTTTGGGTGGAGTTTTGGCCCTTCATTGTTCACCCAAAAGACACTTGTGCTGACCCAGGTGACGAGGTCAGTGACTTCAACCATTTTGAGTTAGACAAGGTTACCTTCAAGTTCTTGAAGAAATAACTTGACTTTTACATACATCAGAGGAGTCATTTGTAGCAAAGCTAGCAGGGGTCTATTACCTTATTACTCAACTAAGCAACTTCTAAAATCAGTGATAAGCAACTAGAAGCAAATAAACCTCTTAGGGTTTATTCAGACTTTTTCTCCAGGTTTCAGCATAAATTCCATTGTTGAAGCCACTCCATCCACAATACTTTCTTAAGGCAGCTCCAGCAATAAATACAGCTGGTTAATATTTTAGGCCTCATAGCTTTGTGGGCACATAAGATTTCTGTTATGTATTATTATTTAAAACTGTAACAATGTAACAACAGGCCTCTGGCCAGACTTGATCCACTCAGCCATATTTTGACAACCGTCATCTGCGCCTTAACCCAGGCTTTTCCCTTTTCTCTGTGTGTGCATTGCTGGGGATGGAACCCAGGGCCTCATGCATACTAAGCACATGTTCTGCAGAGCTGCACCTCAGTCTAACACCATTGTCTTTACTGGTTGGCGAGGAGTGGGTTCCTAAGAGGGCAAACATGGAAGCCTTAAGATGAGCTTGAGCACACCTGTCAAGTTCTGTTGGTGAAAGAAAGTCATGTGGCTAATCCATATTAAAAGGAGGGAGTTAAACTTTTAACTCTCATGGGAGGAGTAACATGAGTGGTGTCTATCTTTGGTAATTATTTTTTACATAAATTAAAGTAGTGTTTACTTGTGTCTCACTATGTTCCATTGGTTCTCAGATGTACATTACCCCTACATGTTTAGACTTCTGAAATTAGGATGTATCTTACTGTTGATGGCATCCAATCACCAGCAGTGGTATGTTGTGTTTGTTACCTGTACTTGTGCAGATTTGGACATAGCAATCGTGTTTATATTTTGTTGGTAGTTCACGTGTTGAGTTTAATTGCTTAAAAAAGGTCCTCAAAAACATTGCCATGATTCAACACTAGATCAAAGATTCTGCATACAATAAAAAGTTCCAAAAACGGTGACAAGATGTACAGTTGATATTAGTGAAGCTCATTTGTGTTAAAATTACCTCAGTTTCCGGGTTGTTTTTTTTGTTTTGTTTGCAGAGAAACAATCAAGAGCTTTGGGTCACAGATAGAAAATAAGTAGGTAAAGCTGTATCAGAATTAAGGCAAAAGCATGGCCTCCCAGATAACAAATTATGCAACTAAAATTAGGAGAAATTGATAGATCCGTTGAAAGAGATGAAAGGAATTTCAAAGCAATGAGAGTTTGGTGTGTCCAGTTCCTAAGTTGCAGAGGACTGTCATTGAGCGATGGAACATAAATTCATCAAACTTACACCAAATTTGGACTGTTGTAGCTGCTTACTTTCTAGTGATCTGTGTGTTACTTGAGCTAAAATTAAATTTAGTCAGATAGGAAATGCTGATTAAAAACCCAGTGTTTTTTCCAAGCCTCTAAAATCTTTCTGGAATGTTAAGGTTTCTAGAGGTCAAGGTCATGAGCATTAGTTATAAAAAGCAGTTACTTCAGTTCTGCTTAGAATTGTTGATGGTGGAACTTGCAGTTGTAATAATCTTAGGGGCTGGGGATATAGCTCAGTTGGTAGAGTGCTTGCCTTGCAAGCATAAGGCCCTGGGTTCAATCCCCAGCTCTGCAAAAAAAAAAAAAAAAAAAAAAAAACTAATAATCTTAAAGTGCAGAGCAATTCCCAAGAAAGAGTTCTTTCCCCAAAATTGTTGTACACACACACACACATACCCACACACTTCAGCCAAACTGAAAAAGAAATAAAATTGTTTAGAAAAACCATTCCAGAGTCCTGCAAAACCCACCAGAATATAAGTTCTTGATTCCTTCATAGATGAGTATCTGAACGGTGAAGAGTAAATTCACTGAAAAGTACATTGACCTGCTGTAATTCTGTCGGCAGCTGCTCTCTTTGTGCACTTTCAGTTAACAAAGATAGGAGCCTTGGTTATCCAAAAAGCCTTCTGAAGTCACACCAGGTAAGAACAAGAAAGTGCAACCTCAAAACTGGCATGCTGAATGTAGAATAGCTAGATAAAAATGCCCCAGAAACAATAATAGAACATCACATAGAAGAAAATGGACATCAGATACTGAATTAAAGTGATTTCGAAGAGTCAAAAGCAGTCTGTGAAGATGTGTTATAAATATCTTAGCCAGTTTATTTTTTATGAAGGTACATGATTGATACAGGCCAATTTTTCTAAAAGCTTTTCCAATAATTCTAAGTGACAAGAAAGCATCACATCATAGTTTACTTGGCAGCTTCTTTTCTTAGCTGTGTGCAGACTGATGGTTCATCTTATAATCGATTGCATCTTAGACTAGATAAACGTGCCAGGCACTGAGTAAAAGTTGATGTTTTCATGGAGTTTCCAGTCTAGGTTTAATGGAATATTTCTACTCATGTTCCAACATGGAAATTCATTTTCCCAGAAAGAGTGTATAAGAGCAAGAATATGAAGCACATTTATAACTTTTATGGAAAAATACACTTCAAATTCCTAACAGCCAAGTCTTAAAGGTATTAGATATGAGACTTATTTTCTTGCTATTTCATATATGCATTTACATATTCTCAACAAATCAATAAGCACTGAATTTATTGTACAGACTTCATGAATAACCATTGAAAGATTTTAAAATAGGGTGAAGTCTTCTGTTGTTAATAGCTGTTCCCCTTTTAGCAGCTGCTAAAACTCATCCTTGTTTTCATGATGATGCCTAAAAGTAATAAATGTTCAAGAATCATTTTATTTTTTAAAATAGACTTTAATTTTTCAGTAAAAATATTGAAATAATTAAAATAGGCTTTACTTTGTTAGGTTCACAAGAAAACTGAGTGGAAGATACAAAGACTTCCTGTTCCACACCAACCCCACACATTTATAGCCTCTCTCATTATCAGCTTCCCTCACCAGAGTGGTACATTTGTTACATATAATGAATCTACACCAACACATCATTATCACCAAAAGTCCTCAGTTCACATTAGGATTCATTCTTGATATTTTGCATTGTGTGGATTTAGACAAATGTTTAATGACATGTGCCTACCAGAGTAATTTCTTTGACCTAAGAAAACCTCTGTATTCTCCTGTTTATCCCTCTCTTCTGCCTAACCCCAGGCAACCACTTTTTTGTGATCAAGATAACCAAGACTCATATCTTTGCTGACTACACGTGCCACAAAGATAGCAGTTGTCTAGTTATTCCAATTTTGGAAATTCTGGTACTTCAGGTAATTCTGTGGTTGGAATCACACAGTATGTAGCCTTTTCAAATTGGTTCCTCTTACTTAGCAGTATGCACTTAAGGTTCTTCCATGCTTTCTCGTGCTTGTTAGTTTCTTTTTTTACACTGAATACACCACTGTTTGTGTGTACCACGCTCTACCCTTTCACCCACTGAAGGGCTTCTTGGTTGCTTCCATGTTTTGACAGTTGTGAACAAAGTTGTTATAAGTATCCATGTGCAAGTTTTTGTGTGGACATAAGTTTTCAGCTCCTTTGGTAAATACCAAAGAGTTCAGTTCCTGAATGATAATGGTAAGAGCATGTCAGAAACCACCAAACAGTCTTCCAAAGTGGCTGTGCCATTTTGCGTTCCCACCAGGAATGAATGAGAGTCTCTGTTGTTCCGCATCCTCACCGGCATTTGGAATTATCAGTGCTCTGGATTTTAGTCATCTAATAGACATGTAATAATATCTAATTGTTGTTTTAATTTGCATTTCCCTAATGATGTATTACGTGGAGCATGTTTTCATACATTTATTTGTCTTCTGCTTATCTTCTTTGGTGAGGTGTCTGTTAAAGTCTTTGGCTTATTTTATAATCAGTTTGTTTTCTTATTGTTGAATTTTAAGAGTTCTTTGTATATTTGGAATAACAGTCCTTTACCAGATACATCTTTTGCAAATATCTTCTGATAATCCGTGGTTTCTCTTTGTAATTAATTTATAGTGTCTCTCACAGATCAGACATTTTTTATTTTAAAAAAGTAAAAGTGTTATATCTAAAAAGTCTTTACCAAATTCAAAGTCATCTAGGTTTTCTCCTATGTCATCTCTTCTAGGAGTTAAATAGTTTTCCATTTTATATTTAGGTCTGTGATCCATTTTGAGTTAATTTTTGTGAAATATGTAAAGTCTTATGTTTATTTTTTTTTTTTGCATGTAAATGTCTAGTTGTTTTATCACCATTTATGGAAAAGATTCTTGCCCTTGCTTCTTTGTCAAAGATAAGTTGATTATATTTACATGGGTCTATATTTCTGGAGTCTCTCTTCTGTTCCATTGGTTTCTTGTATTTGTCTATTACTTGACCAACTCCATATTTTCTTGATTACTTTAGCATTATAGTAAGTCTTGAAGTCAGGAAGCATCACTCTTTCAACTTTGTTCTCCTTCAATACTGTGTTGGTCATTCTGGATCTTTTTCCTCTCAAACTTTAGAATTGTTTATCAACAATCCCCAAAAAGACATGATTTTGCAATATTTTGACTGGGATCGCTTCAAATCTGTAGATCAAGTTGGAAAAAAAAAGACTGATATATTGACAATATTGGGAAACTTTTGATTTTAATTTCGAAATTCTATCTCTGGAATGGAAATGGGTCTTAACCCACAGCAGCCTTAGCTGCAGGTAGCCAGCCTGCAACTGACTCAGCGATTTGGGCCATGGTTTCTAACCAGGTATTGCTGGGGGTTCTGGGTGGTTTAGTTTGACAGCAATGGTGTTGGTCACCAGAAACGTCTTTCAAGTCATATTCAACTGCCTGAAGTTTCAAGTGGGTGTTCAAGAATGGAAACTCTGGAATCCCCCTGAAGTTTCTAATCCTAGCTCTATCTCCCTGCTTAGTGCTTAGTAAACCCTGGCCTTTGTCACCTGGAAAGTTAAACTGTGCTTTGTTTGCCCATCTCTGGCCTGAGTAGCTCCCTAAGAGCAGCAGGGTTCACATCTCCCTCATTTCTGGCTCGATCACATACAGGTGGTCAAACTGGTCTTTCCCTTTCCACTCTGTTACTCCATTGTGTTAGTCTTCCCTTTCTAGGTACCAGCATGATTCCATTCCTTGTCAAATCGAAAGCACCATGACTAAACCCTCTGTTTTAGCAGTTCCTGATCTGACTGGACTTTCTATACATCTATTGTATAAATGAAATTTTCAAAGACTATAAAAATCCCAACTATTCGGTTAAGATTTAAAGACTTTACTGTGGTGAAATATTTGTAATGAACTGCTCACCCTAATTTGCCACTTCTGGTAAATATCTTGAAGCAAACTGTTAGTCTTGTGAAATATAGTTCTTCTCTTGGATTGACATTTACAGTAATGTCTAACCACCAGAAAAGTTAGAAAATAAGGGTTCATGCTTTCATGAATATTTCTGTGGAAGGGTATAGACATTTCCTACAGAATGGCTGTATGCTTTTAGTGCTACTATTCAGTTTCTGTTATTTATTGTTTGAAAAATATTACACTTTTCCAGACATACAACTATAAGCAAACCGATTTTTGAGAAATTGTTTTTATCCAAAATATATAAAATAACTTAGATTAATACCTTATTCTTGGGCATAATACACATAGGTTTGTCAGCCCAGTTTTATCTCTAGTAAATGGAGATTTACTTAGAAGTTACATGGAGATGGTATGAGCATGCATCTAATGTGATAGGTAGTAATAGTAATAGAGTAGCAGAAGCCATGTAAGATATAAAGGACCAAAGACAATAGTGGCAAAACATAAATTAAGCTTACCCAAGACAGTTCACCAATGAGAAATCTTTATCCTTGAAGCAAATATTGACTATAGATGTATCACATAGTTTCACATTGCCTTTTTGGAGGGGTTATCTTAAATTCAGGACCATTTGCCCGTATTTGAAGGTAAAGAAGTAGCAGTGTGGTGCTCTAAAATTCTCACCCCAATAATTTGAAGATTTATAGCCCTGACCCAACTCTTTCCCTTTTGGTAAATTCAACATAGCAACATAGACTGGAGAACAAGATGTCATGGATTGACAAATTACTGTGTTATTTCAGAGCACATGGTTTTTATTCCATGTTTTTAAATTTCTCATTTTGAGATTCAGAAGTACTGCAAAAAATCATTGTTTTCCTATTTCTCTTATTGTGAAGGTCTCACTCACAGTTAGGATTGTTAAGACCTTAGTCATAGTATAATGATCAAAAATAAGAAATTAACATTGTAGGCAGAATTGCGAGTTGACCCCAAGATTCCTGCCTCCCGGTGTTGGTGCCCTGTGTAATCCCTTCCCTGGAATGTGCATAAGTCTATGACTATGACAAGACAGCACACTGTGATACATGTAACCAAGATCCCTAATGGATGAACTCAGAGTAATCAGGAAAGGAGTTCTCTTGGGTGGGCCTGACCCAGTCAGATGGGCCCTTATGGGAGGCAAGAAGCAGCCACAGTGGCTTTCATGCTCAAACAACTCCGCTGTGCCTGGCCTAAGGAGGGAGCCATGTGGCCAGGGTCTGAGAGTGGTCACTAGAAGTCAAGACTGACCCTTGACCATCAGCCAACAAGAAAGCAGAGTCCTCAGTCCTACAACCACAACAAACTGAGTTCTGCCAGTCCCCCATGGGCTTGTCTGGAGGTGGACCCTGATCTCTAGACAAGAACGACATTTTGATTTCACTTTGTGAGATCTAGCGACACTATGCCAGAAGTTCTGACCCACAAAAACTAAAGAGAATAAAAATGTGTTGTTTTAAGTTCATGGTAATTTGTTACAATAGAAAAATAATACACAGTGCCATATCATTAACTGAAATACAAGCTTTGTCCTTTTATTAGTTTTTTCTACTGTTGTCTTTTTCTGTCCCAGGATCACTCAAACTTTCATCCTTAACATTCTCATTCCTAATAAGATGAAAGTTACATCCGATATCTCATGATAAGTAATCAGCTTTTGCAAATTGACTGCAGGATATCTCATTTCACTGACTTGCTGTGGATGAGGGTTGGGGGAACCAAGAGGGAGTGTATTCAGAATATTTGAGTTCATGTTTGGTCACATTAACAGCAGGTTGCTTGATTCTCTCCAGGACATGGAGTTCTTTTGTCTGTTGGTCCTGTCCCTGTCAGAGGGACCTCTCCAGGTGATCTGTCAAGTATAAGCAGAGCTTCAACAGAATGCTGAGAGACTAGGAAATAAGCCTCAGACTCTCTTGTCCTTTTTCCTCTTCTTACTGCGCAGGATCCAGCTGTCTGGGAAAGATGCAATTGTATGAGGAAATGCATCCTGCTAGCTCTAACTCTTAAGCTTTGAATTGCTGGTTTGGTGCCTGACAAGATGTTTTTGAATGCCCCAGCTGCCATAGAACCAGGATGGTGACCTTATACTCAGTGCATTCATTTCCCGGGTGACAAAGAGGAGACTTGTTAGGTTAAAGGTGCCCAGGGAGTTTTCCATGACTGGAATCTAGACCATCTTGTTTATAATATGTTGTTCTTGTTTCTAGTATGGTCTGCTGTATGTTCATGTTACAGATCAAGAGTGGGGTTTGGGGGCTGGGGAGATAGCTCAGTTGGTAGAGTGCTTGCCTTGTAAGCACAAAGCCCTGAGTTCGATCCCCAGCACCCAAAAAAAGAGTGGGGTTTGGGTGTTATTTTGTTGGAATTTATTCAAAGACCACAAATATTCATATTGAACCCTGCCAACAACACCATACCTTGCTGCAAGTCTCTGGGCAACTTTCCATTGTGAGAACCGAACTCTTTATGAGAACCTTTCAAAGCCTCCAGTATCCCAACCTGAGTCTAGTTAAAGGCCACTGGGTTCATTACTTACCCAGATGCATGGAGCCAAAGGTAATGATGGGGACAGAACTGGTTCAGCGGGCAGTCATGAATTCCTGCTTCACAAGAACTCTCATGTCTGGGAGTGTGGCTGGTGAGCCTGTGCTCAGAGGAAATCGTAGCATCTCTCCTCCCTTGCATGCCTGGCAGAGGAACTGGGGATAGGTAGAGAAGAACCTGCTGGAGGAGGCAGGGAATAGAAGTTCCCTTGGTTTGGCTTGCCCCTTGGTTTGAAGGTTTCCACTGGCCCTTCCTCTGGCTCCCATAGAACCCTGTGGGACCTAACTTGCCATGTTAGAACCTGGAGCATATAACAGAAAAAACTCTTTGCCTTTAAAACAAGATGAGGTACTGGCAAGACAGCTCACCCTACCCTCATTTCAAGGACTCTCAGTCTTTCCCTGATCTGAGTAGCCCCATCCGTTCCTAGAAGCTGGGACTGAAGGAGCTTTAAGTACATGCAATTTTTTAAAATTACATGCTACTTCACTCGGATTTTCTAAAAATCAATGTCCTGGAGCAAAGCCTTAGTTGCCTGCCTTAGTTCTGGCACCTGCTACACCTCTTATCACCCAGGGTAGACATTGCACAGTTAATATAAATGGTAAACTCCCTAAGGTGTCAAAAGCCTGCCTGGTAGTCTCCAGAATATAACAGGACACCTAGCACCTTAGCAGGTAGATACTCAGAAGTTATTATTAAGTGAATTGGAGAGTTCCAATTAATTCGTAGTTCATTTACAGAGAAAACTGGTGTAAATAACTGAATATATTCCCTAATCTTGTACCTATGCATAGATTTATTTTAATTTTATTTTAAGTATTGAGCATTTTTCAACATTTGATTTGCTTTGTTTTGACAAATGCCTGTATTATTTGGCATGTTTCTTGATTTTTTTTTTTTTAGAAAAATAACTTTGGCGGTCTAGAACTGTGCTGTTAAGCCAGGAGCAGTAGTACACATCTGTAATCCCAGCAGATGCTAAACGTATGCCTGGAACTGAAGGGGCTTTCTAAAAGTCAGTGCCCTCAGACTCTGGAGGTTGAGGCAGGAAGATTACAAGTTCAAGGCCAGCCTCAGCCACTTAGGGAGACATGTCTCAAAATAAAAATTGTTAGGGACGTAGCTTTGTGGTAAAGCACCCCTGGATTCACTCCAACACCACAAAAAGAAAAAAAAAAAAAACTGCTATTAAATTTATAACTAGAGGTGACTTATATAGGACAGTTCAAGTTTAGAACATAGAAGCTTCTATTGAAAAGTATATGAACAGCACTGATCTGAAGGGTGAATTGGGGTCAAGGGTTAGGGAGAAACCAGAGGCAGGTAGACCAATTAGCTTAATTTTGCAAATCTCAAGCAAGAGATGACAGGATGAACTAAGGTATCGACAATGTTTGAATGAGAAAATTGCTTAACTAAGTTTGGCTAGATGAGGGAAGAGGTAAAGTAGATGTCTGAGTTCAACCAGAGAAGCAGAGTAAGCAGGTCCTGAGAGAGTAAGTAGGCATCTAGGAATGTATGTATTGAAGGGATTTATCACAAGGAATTGGCTTGTGCAGTTGAGGGCTGCCTAAGCCAGATGGATCCCCACAGGCTCAAAGTGAAACTTGTTTCGCGCAGGTGGGAGTCACTCTCTTTCTGTCCCTCTCTCCTTCAGCATTCTTTCCCTTTCTCCCTCCTCTTTGCTCCCCTTCCCTCTCTTCTTTTCTTCTTTCCCTTTCTCCCTCTTCCCTCTCCTCTCCTCCTCCTCCTTCCCTACCTCTTTTTCTCCTTCTCTATCCCTTCCACTGATTGTCATCTTTTATAATTTCTTTTAAAGTCAACTTTAATTACCTTGTTATGGTTTGGTTTGTTTGTTTGTTTATTTGTTTATTATGGGGGTTTGAACCCAGGGACACTCAACCACTGAGCCACATCCCCAGTCCTTTCTTATTTTAATTTTTTATTTTGAGACAGGGCCTCGCTAAGTTGCTGAGACTGGCTTTGAACTTGTGATCCTCCTGCCTCAGCTTCCTGAGCTGCTGGGATGACAGGCATGCAGCACCACACCCGACTTAATGTCTTCCACAAAGCTCATGTGTAAGGCAGTGCAGCAGTGTTCAGAGGTTAAAAGATTGGCTTATGAGAGCTGTTGCCTCATCGGTGGTTTAATCCGTTGGATGTATTAATCATTTGAATGAACAACTGGACGGTAATTCTAGGCAGATGAGGCATGGTTGGAGGAAGTAAGTCAGCAGGGGCATGCCCTTGGGGACTATATCTTGTCCCTGGTTCCTGCCTCTGTGTTTCCTCCCTGCCATGAGTGGAGAAGCTTTCCTGTGCCATGCCTTTCCATCATGGTGCTCCGCCTCACCACAAACCCAAAGCAATGGACTCAGGCAACCATGGACTGAGACCTCTGAAACCATGAACCCAAAATAAATCTTTTCTCCTCTGAGTTATTCTTATCAGGTATTTTGGTCTTAGTGATGAAAACACTGACCAACATGTATCTTCCAGGTCCTTTCACAGCAGCACCTAGATTTATGTTGGACTAAAGATTTGGGAGAGTGTGCATGTACTATAAGATGGCTGTGCCTCCATCCTCCATCTCTCATGAGAGCTCTTCCTTCTAGCCCACCCTGAGTAGAAACATGCTAGAAGGGGACTCGCAGAGGTTGATTTAGCCTAGCCAAATTGATACCACAAAGATATCACAGACAGCTCCCAGTTCTCTAACTAGGGCAACCATGTGGGTACTTGTGTTTGGTTCATTGAGATATAATGGTTACAAGAGCAAGACTGTGAGACAGTGGAGAGGAGCAGCTGATAAATCTCTAGTTTGCTGAGGTTTTGAAGGACCTCTGTATCTTCACGCATCCTGCTCACAAATATAGCTCTAGGAACTCATGAGGGGTCTGGGCTTAGTACACCAATGAGGGCCCCCAACATGTGCACAGTAGTTAGAACCAAGTGACTATTCTGGATTATTTAGGGAAAGCAAGGAGAGCACCTTGAGCAGAGAGTGTTCACACACAGGGAGTTGAAGAGGGAAGAGGAGTCCAAACAGGTGGACTTACAAAGGTGCTGAGATGGAGCTGAGCAGGTACAAGTGAAAGGATAGCTATGGCTTAAGTCTGTGTCAGTTTTCTAGCCTGGAAGAGCAGTTGAGGACAACTTTGCAGCTGATCCATAGTCAGAGGAGGACACTGAGGAAATGTAATTGGGAGTGCTGACTAGAGTGATCATGGCAGATTATGTCCCCCCAAATGCACTAAGCATGCATATGTTTTGGGTGCAGCCTCCGGCCAGGGGTTATGAATGGAGAAGATCCTATCCAGTCTTGGAGCTCATGGAAGGCTTCACAGAAGAAAAAAAAAAAAAGTTGTGATCACTGCGATAGGTAGGCATTGGTCAGAAAAGATGTGGGGGAGAACTGATATCCTATTTTCCCAGTGATCCTGAACATATGTAATCTTGTGATCTTGATGAATTCATTTTTTCTTTAGAACAGTGTTTCACAACCTAGTCTGAGCTTGACTGGAAAGATGTGTGTTTTCTGCTGTTATGGTTTGGATATGAGGTGTCTTCCAAAAGCTCCTGTGTTATTGCAGGAATATTCAGAGGTAAAATGATTAGATTATAAAAACTGGATCCTATTTAATCCATCCTAGTTTGAATGGACTGACTGGGTGGTAACTATAGGCAGGTGGGACATGGCTAGGAGGAGCCGGTCACTGGGGACATGCCTGGAAGAGTGCATTTTCCCCACAGTCCCTTGTCCTTTTCTCTGCTTCCTGCTGCCAAGAATAGAGCAGCCTTCTGCCACCACACCCTTCTTCCATGATGTTCTGCCTCACCTTGGTCCCAGAGCAACAGAATTGACCTACTATGGACTAAACTTCTGATAGCCTGAGCCAAAATAAACTTTCCCTCCTCCAAGTTCTTATCTAGTATTTTGGTCACTATGACATGAAGCTGACTAAAACATCTACTAAATTACATCTAAATTATTCCATAGAGCTATTATACATACATATATATGTGCTTTAATTTTATGTCAGTCAATGTGTGTGTACATTGATGCATGTGTGGTTGTTCTATCTTTAGTCACTTATCTCTCTCTTCTTTCATTCATGAGCATGCTTAAGTCAAGGTACAATTCACTTTATTCCCCAAAGTTCAGTTTTTGAGAAATAAAGTTTTGGGAAATAAAGATCTTTGATAATAAAAGTTTTACAGACCTGTGGACATTAGCCTCTGACAGAAATGACCCCAGAACAGAATGTCTAATCCAGGCTCTCTACCCTGGTCGTCCAGCACACACCTGAGGCCTTTTTCAGACATGCAAAGCTGACCCTACTTCCCAGAGATTCCAATTTAATTGATCAGCACATATGCCTGGCCAGCAATGCCGTTTTTAAATACCATATAAGGCACAGCCAGTGTTATACCCCTGGTTTTGATCATATCATTGACATCTATTTAGGGAGAGGGAGAAGAGAGTCACTACAGGCTTCTGAGGACGGATAAGGAACACAGACAAAGCTGCACTTCCCTTAAACGGTGACTCATTAGCACTGTCCACGCCTCCTGCCCCTTCCCTACCTAGAGGGTCAGACTTTGGTACAAATGGACTAGTCAGAGTCTACGGTGAAAACCAACTTCTATGTTAAAACTCAAAACCAGCTTCCAGCAGAGCAGAACCCTGTTGTCATTAAGGGATGCGAATGAAGAATATTTTTATCTCACAGATACATTCAAGCAATTTTTGTTATTGTTGTTGATTTTCTTTTTCTTTTTTTCATTGTTGTTGTTTTTAAACCATATAACCATTATTTCAGACTTAATCTTGGAACTCCAACACCCATCCTTTAGTCACCAGCCTCCCCTGAGACTCTTCTTAGCAGTAGGGTTCCTCAAACCAACTCAAAAGCCAAAGCATCAAGTGCTAAAGTTACTTCTGTGTTTAGTAAAAGCTAAAATTAGCAAAATTATTATCAAATTGAAACCAGCTGCTCCATAAAACCTTGGTCTGTTATTTTCTCCTGAGACTTCCTCCACCTCAGGACATCAGCTTTCCATCTCAACAGTATGTCACACCCTGATGGTGGCCCAGAAGGGGATGAAAAATGTTTTGTTTTTTTTTTTCCTTTCAGCGTAGATAACATTTTTTTCAATGGAAATAGGTACAGGGAAGTAAGTAAAATTTAATATTAGACATCAAAATTGAGTGCATCTAACCTTTCCTTCCTCACTATTTTAAATGTCCAACATCTCTGCAAAAACAAAATAATAGTATTTAGGGTTTTTGTTCTGTTTTGTTTTGTTTTTGTGTTTTTCTCTTTTGTGGTACTGGGGATTGAACCCAGGAACACTCTACCACCAGGCTACATCCTCACCTCTTTTAATTTTTCAGACAAGATCATGCTACATTGCCAAACCTGCTCTCAAATTTGCCATCGTCTTGCCTCAACCTCTGGAGTAGCTGGGATTACAGGCGTGTGCCACCACGCCTAATAGTGATCAGTTTCTAGTCTCAGCTGGGAGTCTCATGTCTAGCAGAGCAAACCTCTCTGAGCCATGCTGTGTGTTCTGCAGGGTTTCACTCTGCAGATGTGGGTGTGACTCATTTGTTCACCTAGGTTTGCTGTGCTAGGAATAACATGCCTTAAAACTGTGAGCTGCCCGGGGTCTGCTTGGATGATTATCAGCTGCATGACCTTACACGTTTTCTCCATCTCAAAATGGGAAGCATCTTATCCGCCTCATATAAAGTGTTTAGCAGAACCCGGCACATGGCAAGTTCACTTGATCTTAATTACTATTATTAACAAGTGGCACCTTGGAACAAAATGCCTTCTGTCCTCAAGCAGCTTATAATTGAGGTGGGAGAAGCACTTGGGAATTATCAGTTCATGTGATGAAAACTTACTGACAGCCTGCTGTGGGCCAAAGTCCAGCCCAGGCGGCTGTGATGCAGCAAGACTGAATGACAGGAGCTTTGCCATGGAGGCCTTGGTTCTACTAGGGCAGGTGCCTGGGGACAGCAGAGGTGGTGGGTATGTTGGCGTGGAGTCAGGGGGGAGGGAGGCATTTCATACTCACAGGACAAAGGTGAGGGGGTGTGAGAGTCCGTGAAGGACAGTTGAAGGGTGGACCAGCACTAAGGAACAGAGCTGCCAGAGGAATGTAGACAGTGATAGAGCAGATGCTGCAAGCTTGGCCAGCAGCAATGACTGCTGCATTGGTGAGGGGCAGCCATCCTCTGCAAAGGGCTTAGTGCCTCACTGCATGAGGATGCCTCATTAGTATCCCCTCGCCTGTGTTCTGTCCCTTTGCAGATGGACCTGGTGCATCTGTGGACATACAGCTATGAGAGTAGCCCACAATCGCAGGCTGCTCACACAGTATGAGCTCTGGGAGGAAGATACTGCCAAGATTTCAAAAGCTTTGGCCAAGAATACACCTCCAGAATGGCTATCTCAGACTAGCATAGATTGTATGTCTAATTAGAACAAAGTATACAAAGCCTAGGTCAGGGAACACAATATGACTGTTTTTGAGATAAGAGACTGCAAGAAATAAACTGGGCAGCAGCATGTGCTTAGGGCAGAAATGATTTAAAATTTTACTCAAGATGGGCATAAGCGTTGACTCAAGCTTGTCCTTTGCTAAAAGAAAGCCTCTGCATGTGGGTGTATGCTAAAAAATGGTGGGTGGCATTTACATCATTGGACTTGGCACCTTTAGCAACTGGGCACCACTTGGGAACTAGTCACTGCATTTATGTAATGGAATGTCAGGTTTATAAGGGACCATGAAAGGTGTCACCCAGTCGTTTCTACATTGATTTTGTCAAGTGGCACCCAGTCTCCATTTAAAACCTCAAGTGATGGTGAACTTAAACTTGGGAGCAACCCCCTGGCACCTTGAACAGCTGGCTTCTGCTCTTGAACAGCTGGTTTCTGCTCTTGGGGCTGATTCTACCTTGCGAGGGCTTACAGGTGAGGTACTGTATGCAAACTCCCGATCTGTGTGTCTTTTCAAGACAGTTCTCCTGTGCACTCATGACTCTTTTCCTTGAATTGAACATCCTGCTATATTGTGGTTTCAAGACCTTTTACCATCTTGATAACTTGCCTCTGTACATCAGTTTTTTCTGCTCCTCTCCTGGGTGGCGAAAGGACTGAATCATTCAATAAGTGGCCTGATTCACCTTGAATGGCGCAAGATTATGAATCTTCACCTTTGTCTTCCTAAACTCTCCCCTGTCAATGCTGAAGCTTCTGGTGCTAACATAGTGAGCTTGCTTGTCAGCTAAGATCTATAGAGGTGGTTTTGTTTTGTCTTTTTGATAGTTTAGTGTCTCCTAATGTCTGCTCTCCTTCCTGTATTTGTATACTTTGTTTTTACAACCCAAGTTCAGACCTTTTATTTGATCCCTGTTTTATTTCTTCAGCTTGTAAAAATTTTCAAATCCTGATTCAGTGGGCCAAGAAATTCACTATTACCCTGGCTTTCTCCCAACCACAAATGTGATAGATAACTTTGCCTTCTTTATCACCTTTCAAAGCACAGGTCCGGCCCTTTGGGCAAGAGCAGAATGAAAGGATCTTTGACGGGCATAAACCAGCCCCCTGACCCAGCTGGGTATGGAACCACTCATTAACATGCAGATTGTTCTACCCAGCTTACCCTCTAGTCAGTAGGAATACCGTGAAAACCATGTGGAGACCTTAGCACAGCTCAGTTCTCCCTGATTTCCTCCTACACATTCACCAACAATGGATCATCAATAAAAATTTTAAGTTGTTGGAATGAAGGAAAAAGCCATGCCAGATGACTTGACCCATTTTGAACCAGTTATTTGCTCTTTATAATCTTTTTTATTCATCTGTGCCTTTCATTCCACCTTATCAATGTTCATTTGTTCTTTTCTATCCAAGCAAAATTTTGTTTAAAGAGGCCAAATACAAATTCCTGAGGCCAAATATAAATTCCTTATACCTCATGTACCAAAAATACCCCAGCCTTGATTCGCTATTTCAAAAACGTTCTTGAGATCTTAACAAAAAAGCCTATCCCCGAAGCCTAATTCCATTGTCTGTGTGATTTCTGTAATCCCCGGTTCATTCTAGTCTTTGGATTCCTGAGTGAACGTACCTATCACCCCATCCTCTCTTAGGCACCCTCAGGTGCCTTTCCTTCCGTTTGGCTTCAGTTCTGTGTCTTCCAAACCTTCAGCATGACCTTTTGAGATCTAAGCAACCTCCTCGATTTCCATAGCAACCCTCACTTTTCTTCTCATTAGAATTTCTGGGCATTGCCTAGTCAGAGCTTCTACCTTTCACGAACAGTCTTCTGTTTTTGAATTGTGCGTTGAAGACCATGCCCTTGTTGCCTGAGAACTTCTAGCCTAAGCTTTACCCCTCAATGGATGTGACAGCCTAGCCGATTGTCTCTAAGTAAGAAATAGTAAGACTTCTCCCAGGCCTGAATCCCACCAATGTGCAGGTACTAAACAACCATCCTGCCCTGGAGCAGTGCTAAGGGAACTCAGCTTTGGCCATCTGCCCTTTTGCAGAACAGACCTCAGAGTAGTTGTGATTTATCTGCGAGTTTTATGACTCTCCTTCTACTCCCACGTGTTCGTTCCTCTCCTCATTCTCATCTGGTAGAATCCAAGGGTGAGTGTTTAAGTTACACAATCCAAGTATTGAGACTGAAAATGGCAAGGCCGTTTTTCTATTCTTAAATTAACATAAAGCGCAGATGCTATAGAAGTGTGTTTGTGCTGTTCTTAAGATAAAGTCATCTTAATTTTCTTTGGGAAAAAGACCTTTGAAAGAATGCATATATGGATGAGAATATTTATCCCTTTGGATCTTGAACTTTCCTAAACAGAAATAATCTCTGACCTTGGGAAGTAGTTCTCAGCAGTGGCCCAATATCTTAGGTCCCAAGTCCTAGAAATAGCTTAGAAGTTTGTTGCCTACATCTTTAGGGAGTGCCCTCCATATTTGACTCAAAGGAATATGGACAACTAACAATTAAAAAGGTAGCCAGATGCCACACCAGCTGGAAGATGCCTTCCCATCACTTCAGACTCGTGATCCATTTTTGAGATGTTTGAGGACAGGGTGCTAATGGCGTGTGCTTGGCCTCTCAGACCATGATCTGGCCCCTGGACCCTTTGGATTTGCCAGCCACGCTTCATTCATTCTCCCTTCACAGTCACTCTTGTTTGTCTCCATTGCCACCACCTTATAGCAGCCACCATCTTTCCTGGGACACTGTCATGGTGTAAGTGGTCTCCTCACTATCTTTCTCGTCTCCCTCCAGTTCATTTTCTGAACTGGACAGCAGCCAAAAGGAACTTCTAAAACTGGAAGTCAGATTACAGCATCCACATGCTTAAAACCTTTCAGTGGCTACTGCTCAGATTTGGAGACAAAACCAACATTATTGACTTGTAGAATGAGGCCCATGATCTGCCTCTGGAATATCTCTTCAGTTGTGTCTCCTGGCACACCGTCCTTCTTCCAAGATCTTTTCTGCCACAGGGCCTTTGCACATTTTCCTGTGTAAGGACCTCTCTTACCACCCCCTCCCCTGGTTGATTTGTACCTAAGTTTAAATGTAACTTCCTCGAAGAAGTTTTCTCTAACATTCTAATCTAAATGAAGGTTCCTTGTCATATTCTCTTAATGGTTCTTGATTATTTTGACAGCTCTCACAATTTGTGGTTATCTCCTTAAATCTTTGTCTCCACAGGCTGTAAAGTTTATGAGGATGGAAATTATTGTGTCTTCTACTATAATCCCTACAAACTTTCCTGTAGTCTAATCCATAGTATATCATGAAATATTTTTTGAAAAGACAAAAAAGATATTTGTTGAATAAACATGTAGGAGAGTGCTACATAATCTTACCAAAACGTGGTAAAATAGAAAACGTTATGGCCTGGTAATAAAAAGATGAGATTCCAGGTTCAATCCTGCTGATTATCAGCTTCATAATCTTGAAAAGATCTCTTGATCGTCTTGTCCTCCACTCATCTTTTAAGCTGAGGATAAAGATCTTGACCTATCTGGGGTAGATGTTGTAAAGCTCAGATGAGTCATTTTTGGTTGAACGTAATAGCAACTGTACGACAGAGCACCTACTTGTCCTTAATGTCTATTGTCTTGAGATAATTCAGATCGTGATGAGCAGAGGATGAAAGGAAGAGAAGGGCTAGGAACTGAGCCAGCACAATGGCTGGGGGAAGGAGCAGATGCCAGGCACGAGAAGAGTGTGTGTGTGCATGTGTGTGTGTGGAGAGAGAGAGAGAGAGGCTGTGCAGAGCTGCAGGGGGTGATCCCTGTCAGAAGTCTGTGCCAGGTCCCCTTAGGTCTGTTTCATGATGTGAGACAGGTGCTGATGTTCACTGGTACCAGTTCCTGTACCATTTCCATGTAGAGGTCATGTACCACAGTGGGAAGATTCCCAACTCAGAGAGAGATGTATTAAAAGTTCTAATCCTGCCATTAACCAGGTTTGTGGCCTTATAAACATATTTAACCTATGTTCCTTCGTTTCCTTATTATAAAATAGAAATAAAAACAGTACTATTTTTCTCATTAGAGGGTTATTGTGGGGAGGGATCAAATGAAATAACATGCAGATACACTTTGGAAAGATACAAGGTATAATATACAGAAAACAGTGCTTAAATGAAAAATTGTTAGAAGAATCCATCCAATAACTCTCTGAAGTGCCTCCTTTGCACAAAATTCGTACATAAATTTCTTAGTAATATATTTTAGTCAAGTAATTTCATTTTTAGCTACAATGCTTATGAATATAGTAACTTACTATGTGTGGATTCGTAGAAGAACCTTTTGGGAAAAGAACTTCCATACATCCTGATTGATTTAAGGGTAGTATATTTTGATCAACATTTGCTAGCAAGAGAGTACCTCACTATTTTTGTATGGAGATTGCTAAAATGTATGCAAATGTAATTATTCTTTTTAACTCAGAAATCAGTTAAAATATCTCAGGGAGAAATTGAACTAGGGTATAAAATATCTCAGAGAGAAATTAAACTAGGCAGTGTGCCTCATGCCTCCAGCTAACACCATCTGATTGGACTACATATTGACATTAATTGATTTTAAACTGCCCCAAAATTTTAATAATAGTGATTTAGCACAAAAGATAACCATTGTATTTTTTGTCATCTTGATGTCAAAAGAATTAAAATATTAAAAACACATCTTAGAACTAAAAACATTCCCTGTCCTGTCCTTTCTAGTGACTTGGAGGTTAAGGGTAGGCTGTAAGGCAGAATCAAGAGCCATCGGTATGTCCTGTGTCTCTCAGAACACCTCAGTTGATGGTACTAGTATTGCTTTCAACATTTTAGCACTCTGTCTCATGTTATGAATTAAAAAAATTTCTTTGTGCATGTGCATTTTTAGGGTAGAACAGAAAATCATTGAAGTCCCGTTCTTCCAATATACCTTATCTCTGAAATTCTGATGAGATTGCAAAAGCTACCCATTTAACTTAAAGTTTATGGAGAAACATTTGGCAAGAAACTAAATGCTGCATTGATTTCCATAGATCCAGTTTTCAAAAGCTTAGTAAGGGTTTGAAGGCTTTTTTTTTCCCCCCCAATACTGGGGGATTGAACTCAGGGGATCTCTCTCACTAAATTATACCCCATTACCCACACACACACTTTTTTAAAATTTTGAGACAATGTCTCACTCGGTTGCCCAGGCTGACCTGGACCTTGTGATCCTTCTGTCTTCTGAGTAGCTGGGATACGGGCATGCACCACTACCCCCAGCTTATAGAAGGTGTTTGCAAATCCTGAAAACTAATATTAAATTCTGTGCCCCATATAATAAAAGTTATAGATGCACGGTCCACCTTGTGTAATTCATATGGGTTTTTCTAATTGATATATAATTTACCTACCATATAGTTCACCCAATTAAGATGTATATTTCAGTGATTTTTGGAATATTTACAAAGTTGTGCAACCATGACTATCTAAGTCCAGAACCTTTGCATCACTCCAAAGAAGAAACCCTATACCTATTAGCAATGACTCTGCATGCTCCTCTCCTCCAGCCCCTTACCACTAAATCAGCTTGCTTCTCTAGCTGATTCTGGACACTTCATATAAATGTAATCATATAATATGTGACTTTTCGGTCTGGCTTCATTCACTGACCCAGCACTTTCAAGGTTCATCCATATTGTAGCATGAATTAGTACTTCCTTTTATTTTATGTCTGAGTAACATTCCATTATATAGATTTACCACATTTTGTGTTCCCTTATCAGTAATGGGCATTTGGTTTGCTTCTGCTTTTTAACTGTTAAAAACAATGCTGTTATGAACATTCATGTACAGGTTTATATGTGAACATGATAGTTTCAGTTCTGTTGGGTTCATACCTAAGAGTGGAATTGCTACCTATTATGGGTTATGTTTAACTTTTTCAGGAATTGCCTGCTGTTTTCTCCAGTGGCCACCCCAGTTTACATTCCCATCACCAACCAATGTCTGAGTGTTCTAGTTTCTCCACACTCTCACTGACACTTTCATTATCTGCCTTTCATATTCTCCCCATCCTAGTGGCTATGCAGTGGTATCACATTGTGATTTTGATTTGCATTCCTTAGTGCCTAAAGATATTGAACATCTTTTCATATATTTATTGGCCATTAGTATATCACTTGGCAAAAGTGTCTGTTCAAATACTTTGCCCAGATGTTCCCTAAGAACCTAAAATTAGCATTTAGTCCCTGAGTATTCCTCAGCCTAAGAACCAACCTGTCTTTTGCCATTTTCCCTACCTATCACATGAAGAGAATCACTCTGTTCAGTTGCCAAGGCATAGGATCTGAGAATCCTCTCTTCTCAGCATTCAGTATCTCTAGTCTGTTAGCATGTCCTGTGGATTCTTCCTCTGGGATATTTCTCAAATCTCTCCTTTTCTCCTTTGCTACTATCATCATGTTTCTCCAAACTCTCATCTCTCTTAAAAAACTAAAATGATCTCCTTTCTGTTCTTCTAGCCTACAGTCTGCCCTTCCTCTGTCTTCTACATTCTCTGAAGCAAAATTAGATTGCTAAACATCCTTCCAGGGCTACCCAAGCCCTGCAGGCTAACGGCCACATGCCTGCAGGGAGCCTACAATGCCTTGGACCCTTGTCTTTTTACTAGTCTAAAATTATTTCAAAGTGCAGTTCAAGATTGGCTTCTCTGAATGCTCCCCCCCTGATTCTAGGCATCTCCAACCTCAGTTTTGCTTCCTTTCCCTCTCTACTCATCATATCTGCCCATATTCTTGTCTCAGGGCAGTATATAATCGTTGTGTCTCTCTGTGTCTTTGTCTGTCTTTCTCTCTGAGTTTGGTAGTTTCTGGGATAGAGTAACCCATCAGATATTTATTCAGCAAATATCTACTGAGTGCCCCAAATGTACCAGGCCTTGTTAGGTGTTTAGAGTCCCTACTCATGGTCCTGCCTGCAGAGAAGAAGCTGGGAAGGCCTCTTTCTGAGGCAGTATAAGGTGACTGTAAAAACTGAGCAAAAGTTAGCTTGAGAAGAGTTGGAGGCAAGAATGGTTTAGACGTGTCCAGCAGGTTTGAAGGTTTGAAGTAAAAAATACTACTGTATTGTGTTGAAGAAAAAGTCCAGAGACTATAATCAGAGGGAGCATTCTCTAGACTAATGAGAGAGAGGGGGATTAGCCCACACAAGGATGTTAAGTCAGGTTAAAAAACTTTAGATTTTATCCCAAGTGCACTGAGAAACCATTAAAGGAGCTTTGAATGAAACTCAATATTCTGTCATGTTCCTGTTTGAAGTTAGTGCATCCCAGGGAGATCTTTTGTGTGGTGGTGGTTTTAAAGGCTGGCAAGCATGCACACAGGGAATCATTTAATTGTGCAGCACAGAAACATGGTCTAGTGGTTAAGATGTAGATTCTGGAGTTGCCTTGCCTGCATTCCAGTGTCCCCTCTTGACTCCAGGATCCTGAGTTACTCAGACTTTTTAGTCTTCAGTTTGCACATCTACTAAATGAGACCATTAACATCACATACCCTTTGAGTTCTGAGGTTCAAAAGAGTTAAGCCAGTGCCATGGCACACACCTGTAATCCTGGAAACTTGGGAGGCTGAGGCAGGAGGATCACAAGTTCAAAGCCAGCCTCAGCAAAAGTGAGGCACTAAGCAACTCAGTGAGACCCTGTCTCTGTATAAAATTACAAAATAGAGCTGGGGATGTGGCTCAGTGTTTAAGTGCCCCTGAGTTCAATCCCTGGTACCCCTCAAAATATAAATAAAAGAGTTAATATGCGTAAAGAATTTAGAACAAATCCCAGTACCAATTAAGTGTCAAATAAGCATTTTACTAACACAGTTGGAAAGTAAACTCTTTTGAAGGAATGACTTTAGTGTTCTACTAAAACATTATTTGTTAGATACAAATAAAATGAAAATACTGTGAAAACAAAGCTGTAAGAGAAACTCTAGGAAGATGGTTGTTTTTATTTCAGGATGCTTTTATATACACTTGTTCTTAATATCTGAAGCCAGATATAGTGTGACTGTGGATCTGAGCAGAGCATCATGCGCTGTGGGGTGTGGCTCCAGGGGCACTGGTCTCATTTCCAGCTGTGTGACCACATGGACTTTGGAGCATGCACCAGGTACAGTGTGGTGAGTGGGTCCAAACAGGGACTGGGAGTCATTCACCTCTGGCTTTGATCCAGGCTCTGCTAGTTTTAGCTGGGGTCCCTGGGCAAATTTCACAGGTTCTGGGAACTTCAGCTTCCTCACATGAGGAATCAGGAGTCCTCAGGAACTCAAGGGACACCCAGGGAGTTACTTGATAATATGCAAAGAACACTTTGCTCCCCATTAGCCCCACAAGGAGCACTCATGCCTATGGAAGTGGCTGTTGCTGTTATTTTTCTATATTTCTGGGGAGGTTCTTTTCCTTATTTGCACTTCCCATGACCTGAGCTATGCACCATCTCCTGGGGATGTTTGCATGGTGTATTGTTGTGTTCTTGATATAAGTGAAAATGGCATTTAAAAGTAAAAATTAAAATTTCGGTTCATTGCCTGCTGAGATCGGTTGCTACAGAATCATTCAATGTTTGGCAACAGTCCATAAGGTAGTGTTGAGTGAACGCCAACATAGTTTTTAAAATTCAGCCGTGGGGTTTTTAATTTAGAGGCAGGCAGAGGTGGGACCTATTGCCATGTAGCCTGGGTACCCCTTCTGAAGCAGGAGGGAGGCACCAGCATGGGACCTAGACATTCTGCAAACTCAGATATATGTGGTCCTTAGGGGGAATCTGTCACACATCCTTAATTTTCAGGTTCTGTTAAGGGAATGTATATGTGATGTATATTAAATAGAAGAGACTCACAATTTCATATACCTGGCTTATAAGAATTCTGATTGACCTTGCATTGTTTGTAGTATTAAGAAAACTGTTTTGGCCAAGTGCAGTGGTGCACACCTGTAATCTGGAGGCTGAGGCAGGAGGATTGCGAGTTCAAAGCCAGCCTCAACAACAGCGAGGCACTAAGCAACTCAGACCCTGTCTCTAAATAAAATACAAAATAGGGCTGGGGATGTGACTCAGTGGTGGGGTACCCCTGAGTTCAATCCCTGGTATACCTAAAATATAAAGAGAAAACTGTTTTGGGGTCTCATTGGCTCCCTACATTGATTTAGGTCAATCCTATCTTGATTTAGGTCAAGATAGGAGGGCAGGAGAGTCATCTTGCATTTGGTAACCTATCCTACACTTGACCTTGTCAGAGCCCCGTAGACATTACATCTTGTTAGACATGGTGAGAAATTGAAAACAAAGTGAAAATAGAACCAGCCTCCGGAACCACCCAAATCTTTACATGGGCATTTACACCAGCTTCTGTGGCTCCAAGGGAAAAGCAATGTGTTTTGTTCTTTGGTAAGAAAAGTCCAAAAGAATGTTTGCTTTTTTTGCTGGATAAATGTACTCCTAAGCCCTTTCCAGAAGAGGAAGCTGGTTTAAAGTAATTGTATCAGTTATGACCACGTCATAGAGTGTTTTGTTTCCCTAGAGTTATATTTAGCACAAATATGGGTCTGTGGGAGGAGGCAGGAAGGTAAACTCAGAGGAAAGTAGATAAGAGGGCAAAACAATCAGAGGGAAAAGTTTAAAAATAAAGAGCTTGAGCGGGCATTGATCTGGTGTAAAATAGAATTTCACCACTCCTAATGTGTAGTAAGTGACTGATGATCTGAAATGAGTCCTGTGGAGATAAAGGCATTGGAGCTAAGATTTAGCATTAAATTAGCACAGACAGATTAAAAGTCTGAGCCAGATTTAATGCTCCAAATCCAGAGCCTATATTAATAATAAACCCTTCATAATGAAAAGGCAGGTTACAAATTTCCATGTTCTATCTTAAGTTCTGTGAGCATTCGAGGGGCAATTCAGCTTTTTGGTGCATTTTTTCTGTTATGTGAATGGACCACAGGCTGAGGCTTAACTCAGAGTAGCTCTTGAATAAACATTTGTGGAATGCCCACTGTGTGTGACCCTGAGGCAGGAGGGGGCAGGCTGGGCTGAGGGGTAAAGAGAGGTTAGATCTGCAACATTTACTTTCCCACATGAATTTCAGTAAGGAAAAAGTCCTTATGTAATTCTATTTTATTATTGCAAAATAAAAGTAAACCAGTTATTCCAAATAGATAAGAATAGTGCTGAACATTGAGCAAGTCCTGAATAGAGAATATCAGTTGAGTGGCCAGATACTCTAAATTTGCCTTGTCTTATATCTTTAATTATAATGCCTATTCCAGATTCTTTACCAGTATGGACCCTTGTTTTGAAAATCCTGTTCCATGTTGTCCCAGTAATACTGTATCCTGTTTTCTAAATGCAAAGTTGCTCTGTAGAAGAAATGCCTAACTTTTATTGCCTCTGTCCCAGGGCTTCTCAGCCTTGACTGTATTGGCATTTCAGGTGGAATAATTTGGTGGGGTGCTGTCTGAGACATTGCAGGAGGTTGGACTTCATTCCTTGGCTTCTATCTGTTTCATTTAAACTGCAAGGGGTTTTCCAGTGCAATGAATAAATTGTTAATTACATGAATCCTATGCCAAATAACTCCCCTTTACCTGGTTGCTGTACCCAAAATGTCTAAACCAAGCACTCGTTTTCACAGATGAATTTGAAAAATAAGATTATAACACTGAAGCATAGGGGTGGCGCTGGAAAGGCCCTTGTATTCCATGATCATGTATGCTATTTTGTTAATTTTTTACCAACTGCCTCAATAGAGGAAAAAGTCAGGAATGAAATTAAGGTATCTCAGGTCTATTGACTTATTGAGCAATGGTTTCTGTCATCGTCTGGGACTGTTTCCTGTCTCTGTCAAATGAGAAAGCATCACTGAACCTTTTAAGCCAACTTTAAAATCAGACCTGTTTCTTTCCTCAAACTCAGTTCTCAGCACCCCTTTTTATTCACTTTAAAGTGATGGCTTAAAACTCTATGGTCCCAGGTTAACTCTTACTTAACAGGCAAATCTAAAAAGGTTCAGAGGTACAGCGATAAAAAAATGACAGTATCATTTTCACACGTTTACTTAGTCTCAGAGCACATTAAGGTACTGGATACCTTTCCTTAAGTATAAAAGTGAATTAGCTGAGAATTCACCTCTGAGAAATGCAGCATTTGTAGCCAGAAACTTAGCCATGGAAACTTTACATTTTGATTGAATATCTCTGAATAAGAATATTTGGGTTATAAAGTCCACATATGTGAATAGCGATGTGTAGTTAAAGTTATAATTATTTTTTCTCAAAGAGCTCTTGGAGGTAGAATCCTGTGGTATAATGAAATTTCAATGAATTTAAAGATTTGAGAAATTCTTGGAATTGTATGATATTCTGCTACCTTGGAGAAAAAAATTAAAACTTCATTAAAACATGATTGAATTTTCACTGACGCATTTAAAAGGGATTGACAGGACATGTGTTAAGTTAGACAATAAGAATAAATTGGTGCCTTTCTGACTTCTACCTTTCATGTGTGAGTGAATGATCGAAATGTCTGACAAATGGTTTTTCTCAGCAACTTTTTAAGGTTGACTATTCCATGAGTCATAATTTGCTAAATAAAACATTAAAGTGGCTGGACTTTTTTTTTTTTTTTTTTTTTTTTTTTACTACTTCTAGGTTTATTTCATGAGGAGGGTAGCAGTCTGTACATATTTATAAAAGTTGTACTCTAAGTTCATAAAGTTTTTTTTTTTTATATTTTTTTTTCTAAGTTCCTTTCAGTTTTGTCCTTAGAAAAATGCTATTTTAAAAAGTGTGGGTTGTGTCATCAAAAACAAAGTCTTTGTAAAAGGCAAATTATCGTCTATCATTAGTGCACCTGCACACTTTGAAGATTCAAATGGAGATCTCAGAAGCATTCAAGTGAGTTTGCTGCTCTCAGATGTTCAGGTTTATCTAGATCACAAGCTAATACGTGGTCAGCAATCCTTATATCTATGGTATTTGTGCAACCCTTTCTCTAAGTTCTTGTCTTAAAGCTGATAACTCTCACTGTCATCTGAGGTACAAGGCCCCAGCTGCCACCTCTCCTGGGCTAGGCCAGCATGCATGTCCAACAACTACCTCATATCCTAACTCTTATTTCTCTCTTTTTTTTTTCTTTTTAGTTATACATGACAATAGAATGTATTTTGACATATCATACATACATGGAGTATGACTTCCCATTCTTGTGGTTGTACATAATATGTAACTCACACTGGAGTTACACTGATCATGTATCCATATATGAACATAGGAAAGCTATGTCCAGTTCATGCTACTGTCTTTCCCATTCCCCTTCCCTTCCCTGATGCCCCTTGTCCAATATGGTGAACCTCCTCTTCTCCCCCACCTCTGCCTACTGTGAGTCCCTTCCCCTGACTTTTCCATCCATTCTTGTGAACTTCCACTCCTCCCTTTTTCCCTGCCTATTGTGAGTAAACATCCGCATATCAGAGAGAACATTTGGCCTTTGGGTTTTTAGCACTGGTTTATTTCGCTTAGCATGATAGCCTCCAGTTGCATCCATTTACTTGCAAATACCATAATTTCATTCTTCTTTATGGCTGAGGAATATTCCATTGCATCTATGTATCACATTTTCTTTATCCATTCATCTATTGAGGGGCACCTAGGTTGGTTCCATAGCTTAGCTATTGTGAATTGAACTGCTGTGAACATTGATGTGGCCACATCACGACAGTGTGCTGATTTCAAGTACTTTGGGTATATGCTGAGGAGTGAGAGAACTGGGTCAAATAGTGGTTCCAAATTTTCTGAGGAATTTCCATACCACTTTCCAGAGTGGTTGCACCAATTTGCAGTCCCACCAGCAATGTATGAGTGAACATTTTTCCTTACATCCTCACCAACATTTATTGTTACCTGTATTCTTGATAATTGCCATTCTGACTGGAGTGAGATGAAATCTCAGTGTAGTTTTAATTTGCATTTTTCTAATTGCTAATGATGTTGATATTTTTTCATATATTTGTTGATTCATATTTCTTCTGTGAAGTGTCCATTCGGTTCCTTTGCCCATTTATTGATTGGGATATTTGTTCTTCTGGCATTAAGTTTTTTGAGTTCTTTATATATCCTGGAGATTAATGCTCTATCTGAGGTGCAAGTGGCAAAGATTTTCTCCCATTCTGTAGGCTCTCTCTGTTCCTGTTCTTGATTGTTTCCTTTGCTGTGAAGAAGCTTTTTAGTTTGATACCATCCCATTTATTGATTCTTGATTTTTACTTCTTGTGCTTTAGGGGTCTTGTTAAGGAAGTCAGTTCCTAAGCTGACATGATGGAGATTTGGGCTTACTTTTTCTTTTTTTTTTTTTTAGTAGGCTCAGGGTCTGGTCTAATACCAGATCAGGTTCTTGATCCACTTTGAGTTGAGTTTTGTGCAGGGTGAGAGATAGGGGTCTAATTTTGTTTTATTACTTGAGGATTTCCAGTTTTCCCAGCACCATTTGTTGAAGAGGCTATGTTTTTTCCAATGTATGTTTATGGCACCTTTGTCTAGTATGGATGACTATATTTATGTGGATTTGTCTCTGTGCCTTCTATTCTGTACCATTGGTCTTCATGCCTGTTTTGGTACCAATACCATGCTGGTTTTGTTACTATAGCTATGTAGTATTATTTAAGGTCTGGTATTGTGATGCCTCCTGCTTTACTTTTTTGCTGAGGACTGCTTTGGCTATTCTGCTCACCCCTGACTTCTTGATCTGCATGCTCTCTGATGGATTCTGTTCAGGGTTTCATCTTTTTTATTTCAACAGCCCACACTCCAGGCCTTTCATGATCATTGCTCTCTGTCCCCCTTTCCAGGCTTGTCTCTGCAGTTGGTTTCATGTGTCTCAGAAGACTTTAAGACAATACTGGAAACACTGGTGACAAATGGACTAGATTTACTCATAATCATGTTTAGGTAGACCTACTCAATATTTTCAAAATCTAGAAATTTTCCATAATATTTTTTGCTTTTCTTGAAATGCCAAGATACTTGGCAACTCTGAGCCATATTCCTATAATCAACTGGAGCTGGGTACATGCTGCCCTCTTTAGAAGGGGGCACATGCTCTCTCCAGTTTGCTGCAGGCACCACCTGCCCTAGATACACATTCTGGCCCAGGCAGCTTTTGGGTCTAAGCCCTGCTTTAAGTGGGTAAAAGCCCCTGAGGTCTTCCAGGAGGTCTTAGCTGTGAGGACTCGTTTTCTCACCTTGCTCTTTCTCTACAGCAATATGGGTTTTCTTCAAATATACAAAGAGCTCAATGTTTTGAGAGCATAGGAAAGCAACCTTTGAAAAATTGACATAAAGTCAATATGGCAAGAAATAACAGAAGGGATAGCTACCAGGGTCGCTGTTGCTAATCAGCTGTTGTCAACTCCATGTCTAAAGAATTTCCAGTTTTAATGAAACTGCTCTATTATCTACTTACAGTTGCAATGACTTGAAACTTGTAATTTGTTAGAGTGTTTAATTTTAGTGCTTCATAACATTAGCTGGCACTCACTTGAGAGACTGCTGAGTGCCAGGCACTTTGCAGAAGTTCTGTCTAATCTTCATAAAAGCCTGGAAGGAAGGTGGTATAGTATCCCCAATTCACAGAGGAGAGAAATGAGGTTCATAACTTATTTTGCCAGTGAGGAGACAAGGTAAGATTTTAGCCCAGTCTTAATTTGATTTTTATGTTGATGCAATTCCCAGTATACCTCACTGTCTATCTCAGTACCTTTCCAGTGTCCTCTTATTCATATCGTTGGTCTTGTGACTAGGCAGACTCAGTTTTCTTCTCTGGAAAAGTGGAGGTGTCATGCCCATTTGCTGGCCTTGCCGGCTTGTTGGAGTGTCAGGTAAGATGATGTATATGGAGGTGCTGGGTAAGTGACAAGACACTAACTAGAAAAGGGGACGCACTTCCATTTCCCCCATCTGGTCCACCAATGTTAAACGGTGTTCATCCACCAGCCCCATTATTCTGTGGCCAGGAAACTTAAAATCAGTGATGCAAACTGTTGTGAATTGTAGGAGGTGATGCTGGTATGTGACTCGTGAGAAGACAGAGGTTTTGGGTTTTGCGGTAGTTTTGATCTTTATGTTTGGAAGGAAGAGTGCTGAGGCCTGCTGAGCCTTTCCACATTCGTGATGAGAACAGCATTATTAGACAGGGATCCAAGACTTCACAGTCAGGATCACCACCATGTGACCTTGGACAGCTTGGACAGTTGCTAAAGTTCAGTTTCCTCATCTGAAAAATGAGACAGTTTATACAAATCATTTCCAATGTCCCAGCTCTGATTTTCCACAATCATCAATTTAAATGACACTGAGCTGTGTTCCTGTTTTGTTAGTTCCTTGAATTTTTTTTTATTATGAATATTTATCAAGGTCTTTAGTCCTGTCAGGAATACTTTCAAAGGGTTCTACTGTTGGTTCTTTTCAACAACCTGTCCTCATCCCCCTCACCCCACCCTGAAGACAAACACAGACACCACCCTTTCCTTTTTAGCCTCTTAGATTTAAGAAGTGCTAACAGCTCATGCTGAATTCCTTTGAAAATTCTGTGCCTCTGACTTTTGAATGTCCTTTAAGAAGTGAAAGAGAAGCTTACTGAAGAAATCCTACTTAGAGGGGCCCCCAGCAACAAGAGGAACCCCCTCCTAGCATTGTTTTGGGCAGGAGCTTGTCCCTTGAGATTGGAAGAACCTGGAGCCAAGCCTGGGTGTCAAATGATAATTTCATTTCTTCTCATTCAGGTGATCTACTTCCTAACTTCAGATTTTTGAATGCAAAGCATTGAAGCCTTTTCATTTGTGATTGTTCCATAAGACAATGAGCAGTTACAAATTTGGAAGAGGAATTAGGCCATTACTTGACTGACTGATGTGAATGAGCAGCTATTCAGGGCTTAGATTACTAGCTGCAGATGTGAAAGGATCATTTTCTGTCATTTGCTGAGACAGTTAACTTCCTCCAAAATGTGGCCAGTGCTATTATTAAAGATAATGCATCATGCTGTTTAAAATGCAAGTCACTGCAGGGTTCATTTTGAAAATAGAAATTTGAACCTCTTGGTTTACCTGTGGAACAGAAATGTGAACAAATTTCTGATTCTAGAGTGAGTTGTGAAATCGTGACCTCCATGTATCTGTAGATCTTGCTTTTTATGCGCTCTTCCCCCCTTGTTTTCTGGGTGGATGTTAATGAGGAACTGGTATTGAAGACATGTGCTTTTTAGAGGTTTGTTTCCTAATGAAGCTACTTCCTTAAGAAACACCTCCCATGTCTCTTCCAGACATCATTTGCTGCTTATGTTGAAACTGGATAAGTGTAACTGGTTATGGAATTTATGTAGTTCCCCTTACGGTAATTGTCAGTTTTCTGCTATGAACTTAGCTTCTGACATTTTCAGAATTTTAGCTCATTTATGTTTGTATGCAATTTGAGGCAAACGATAATAAATTCAGGAACCTTCTTTGTGTGAAAATCTGAGGTGTCAAAAGTCAAAATTAGGACTAATGTAGTTATGGATCAAAGTTACTTTTATTTGCTTGATGAATTGGGACAGCCTTCAGTTCACAAAGTAGAATAGGAGCTTCCATGGCACACCAGCAGAACAGGGGAGGTTTAAAGGAGAAAAATAGGGGGAAAAAACTGATTGGTTAACATTAGGTTGCTTTTTTTAAAAGTTAAAGCATAGGAGACTTCTTTATTACAGTGTTCTGGGTAGACTGTAATCTCCTATTTTCAGGAAAAACTGGTCTGTTTTGAGATCAGTCTACTTCCCTAAACTTTCGGTTTGATGATATGACAGTTGGCAGAAATGATTGTGTTTTGGTTTGGTCTGGTCTGTTGGGATTTAGTGCAGGAGTTCAGCCCCAAACAGTGATCTCCCATAGTTTTGTTTAATAGATATAAGGAAAAAATAAAATCCTTAATCTGGGTTTTAGATTATATTCTCCTTGAAAGCCTAAAAAATAATAAAAAAAAAAGGTCCCCCTTCACTTTGCTGTCTGGCAGAGTGGGAGTTATCCAAAGCTCCTATGTTTGGCCAAAGCAGGTACATTATAATGGTGTTACAGCTGGGTAATGAAACTGTCCACTGAATTACCCAGTGATGTTTACCCATCACTCCTTTGATTAACATCTTCAGATGAAGTGGACATTTCTCTTTGCCTTGCCGTTGAGTAATAGCAAAATATGACTGGAAAAGGTAGGGGACAGCTTTTAAGGCTTGAGTGGAACTGGTGGGACATTGGAGGAATGATGGCTTCCCTGCAATTCTGCTCTGTGAGGGTGGGGACAGCAGAGGAGGGAGATGACATATTTGTAGGTAGTCACTGAATAGTGAACTTTTAGAAGGAAAGTTTTAGACTCATAAATGAAAAACACTGTGCAAAAAAAGCTTTTCCACTTTGCAACTACATGTACCAGGGCTGATAAATGAGCATAAGTTAGCCAATTAAGCCAGCTGTGTGAGAAACCTCAGGAAAAAGCCCGGTCAACTTCTCTCAGTGCTTGTAATAACTAATAGCAAAATATATTCATTCGTACCTGTGTACCAACCTCTTGGATTTATCCTAAAGATGACTAAGTTCCAACTCTTTGGGCTCTTACCAACTTAATAGGGTAGAAAAATACCTACCTACATAATTAGAATATAAACTGTTCTGTGGCAACCCCTGAGATATAAAATCCGTGGGTCCCATGGTATAAGTGAGGGAGATTCTCTGGGGTCACTGGGGTAAATGCTAGGAGAATGTTTTTAAAGTAAGAGAGCATTGGAAATGTTCCATCATTGTAATACTTTTATCTACTGCGTAGAGCACATTAAATGTGCTTGACTAGTGAGTGCAAAACATTGAGTATTTTGATATTAAGATATCTTGATGCAAAAAGCTTGTTCGCTAAGGGGGAGGTCACAAAAACATTTTACACTTTACAGTGTGGTCGCCCTATCTGACAAGTCTTTTTCCTTGTTTATCTTGTTAGGAAGAATTTAAGTTCAATTTTTCTCCTTAAGGAAGCCGTAATGAAAAGCTGGAGAGAAACTTCTCGATTGATTGATTACAGTGCCGGGGATCAAACTCAGGGCCTTGTGCTTGCTTGGCACTGATGTTCTACTGCTGAACTGGATGCCCCCCCACCCCGCAGCCCAAGAAACACTTGATTTTGATCATTTATTCTCATGTTTATCAAATCAATATTGCTTTATTTGAAATCACTGATTTTATTATAAACATGTTTCACAATAAAACAGGATTTGGTCTTTTCACTTTTATATCATTTTTTTACCCTCAAACATTTGATCTAATGCAAATTTTATTGAATAAAAATAATGCAAAGGTCAATGTAATAACAAATGTAGTCAACAAAGACTACTGATAAAACTAAGTCTACCCATTAGGACATACTGTTCTTAATACTTTGAGAAGGAAGAGACCACAGAACTGCTTCTATCTGGTATATGAATATATTACATACCTTTGAAAAGTAAAAGTTTTCTTAAATATGGGAACTTTTGAATTCACTATTCATTGAACCATTTTTTATTTTAGTAATTAATTTTAAAAATTGGTAAAATTCTCTTCTATCAGATCATGGTCCATGTGTAGCAAATGCATGCTGAGACTTAAGATGGGGCAAAGGAGTTTAAAGAGTCATGACAAATGGACAGGAGTTTATGTATTTGAAAATCATTACAGAACAATTTGTGAGACTTGCTAGGTCTGCCTTGATATAACCCTCATACAGGAAGTGTGCTGTTCTTCAAATGAGGACAATAGAGTGTAATATCCACAATATAAATGTTCTGTATAGAATTTGAGGGGTAAAGGGACAAGCACAAAGACAAGAAAGGATGCCCTCATGTGAAGAAGAGGTCAAATTCAGTTGACAACATGATAAAATGTATTTGACCTTTTCATATGAAGGACTTAAAAATAAAAAGCTTGACATGCCTATGGACCCTAAACCCAGACAGTGTCTAAATCCCTTCTTGAGACTTCATCCAAAAGGCTTCAAGAGAGTTTCTAATTTGTACTCACTTATAAAATGGCATGTGAGGCTCTTTAGAACCAGATTTTATCTCTTTGGGGAGCTTTCTTAGTCTTCCCTACTACTAAGTAGGATGAAAAAAATTTTTAAAGACAAGGATATAAAAAACCAGTCATCTACATTCCCACTACATAAAGCAAGGGAAGCTTGGGAGCACTAGAAAGAGTTTGGGTTAGATATTTAGTTTCTCAAAATCATACCGTGTCATCACTCATTACACATCCGAGTGCTACCTTCATGCCAGCCTTCTTGCTAGGTGCTAGGGATGCTGAGATAAGTAGGACACCTGTCCCCTTTGCCCTCTCCACACATACACACATTCAACTCTTATCTACATTGAGAGTAAAGGCAGGAGGGGATTATGATTGCAGAAGTTTCTTCGAGGCCTAAACTCTGACTTGATGTGTAGCCAATTTAAGAAAAGACAGAATATATTTCTTAAGTAATTTAGGATCTTTACTTAGCTGAAGTAGATTATTATGATGAAACTACCATGTGCATAGTAACCTGGAAAGCTGTAGGTCCTCTCCAGCCCCTGTCATCTCCCAGGCCATTCCTTGATATTGATAGTATTCTACTTCTGAAATACTGTTTTTGGTGCAGGGCCAGGCATACCGTCAGATCCTATTTAGCATCAATTCACTTTAAAATGTTGACAAAGATTACATCTTGAAAATGAGCCTGGGACATGTCAGCATCCAGCCAGGAGAAATGAGCCAACCCACCTGAAGTAACTCAAAGATGGGATATAAATATAGGAATAGAGGATTTGGGGAAACTTGGCATCAGGCAACAATAGAATGAGCTCTGGGAGAGAGAAAACAAATGATGTGATCCCTGATTGTCCTAACTTTGAGACAGGGAAACCCAGGGAGAACCAAGCAAACTCCCTGAGTTGAAGAGGAGCTGAGAGTCTGAGAAGACTGAAGCCGCCATATTTATATTTACAGAAGAGCAAACTAAAGAAGAGATAGTTATGTGGAGAGAGAAAGTTTCAGGGATCTGAAGAGTGTTCCTCGAGTATTCAGTAGGCTTCTGATCACATTCATGTAAGGAGACTAGCTGAGCCATCCAAAATGATTAGACGAAAATCACCCAGTGCTTACTCAAAACTGGAAAACAAACAGGTTCCCATTGGCCAGATTGGAAAACCTCATCATTCATGGACTATCGGGTAGAGTGCTCAGCAGGGTCTTGCTTGAAGAGATAATAATTAGTCCTGGCTTAAACACAGGTGGGTCCTGCCTAACACACCTTAACAGGAAAACTTGAAAGGTTCAAACTCTTCAAGTGACTGTGTCCCATAACAAACCTTAAGAATATTTATAACAAAAACAGCATGGTATTGGCACCAAAATAGACAGGTAGACCAATGGTACAGAATAGAGGACACAGAGACAAACCTACATAAATACAGTTATCTCATACTAGACGAAGGTACCAAAAACATACAGTGAAGAAAAGATAGCCTCTTCAACAAATGGTGCTGGGAAAACTGGAAATACATATGCAGCAAAATGAAACTAAACCCCTATCTCTCACCCTGCACAAAACTCAACTCAAAATGGATCAAGGACCTAGGAATTAGACCACAGACTGCATGTAATAGAAGAAAAAGTAGGTCCAAATCTTCATCATGTTGGCTTAGGACCAGACTTCCTTAACATGACTCCCAAAGCACAAGAAATAAAAGCAGGAATCAATAAATGGGATAGATTGAAACTAAAAAGCTTTTTTTCAGCAAAGGAAACAATCAACAATGTGAAGAGAGAGCCTACAGAGTGGGAGAAAATCTTTGTCACACATACTTAAGATAGAGTACTAATCTCCAGAATTTATAAAGAACTCAAAAACTCTACACCAAGAATACAAATAACCTAATAAATAAATGGGCTAGGGAAATGAGCAGACACTTCACAGAAGATCTACAAGCAATGAATGGATATATGAAAAAATGTTCAACATCTCTAGTAATAAGAGAAATGCAAATCAAAACTAAGACTTCATCTCACCTCAATTAGAATACAAGAAACAATAGGTGTTGGCTAGGATGTGGGGAAAAAGGCACACTCATACATTTCTGATGGGGTTGTAAACTGGTACAGCCACTCTGGAAAGCAGTATGGAGATTCCTTAGAAAACTTGGAATGGAACCACCATTTGACCCAGCTCTCCCACTCATGGCCTATACCCAAAGGACTCAAAATCAGCATACTACAGTGATCAATGTTTATAGCAGCTCAATTCCCAGTAGCTAAACTATGGAAACAACCTAGATACCCTTCAGTGGATGAATGAATAAAGAAACTGTGGTATATATACACAATGGAATATATACTCAGCCATAAAGAAGAATAAAATTATGGTATTTGCAGGTAAATGGATGAAATTGGAGAATATCATGCTAAGTGGAATAAGCCAATTCCAAAAAACCAAATGATTTCTCCGTTAAGTAGATGATGATACATAACGAGGTGGGGGGGCAAGAATAGTGGAAGGATGGACTGTATGGAGGAAAATGAGAGGTGGGGAGGGGGCTTGAGAAGGAAAGATAATAGGACGAGGCAAACGTCATTCTTTATGTTCATGTATGGTTACACAAATGGTGTGACTCTACTTCGTGTTCAACCAGAGAAATGAAAGTTGTACCTCATTTGTGTACAAAAATAGCTGGTACTCAGTAAAGTAAAATTCATAATGTCTACAGTCCAATCAAAAATGACGAGGCATGCAAAGACGCAGAGGAATATGGCGCGATTGTTGGCTTTAACTTGACTATGCCTGCACAGTCCCCAAGCCCTGGAATAACATAAGTACTATACATGGAGGTCTTCAACAATCCCCTGTCATCTGAAAGGTTGGATTCATATGACTTTGAAATCCCAGCGATCCGGGGAATTAACTGCGAATGTAACAAATTAGCCAGTTGAATACTGAATCCTAAGAAGTCATCTTTTGTCAGCACTAATTAAAACCTTAGCACTTGTTCAAAGTCTAGTGTGATCCTGGGGCTTTGTGCCATGACAACCTGTTTCTGTTTATTATCCCAGAGATGATCCCGTGTGGATATGCCTGAAATACTGTTCACCCATTTCTGCCTTCCTCAACTTCAGTGTCAATTTGTTGGACAGTCTATTATTTATGCTGGTTTCCAACTTAAAAAAAAAAAAAATCACCAGTCTTGGTCTCTTGGAGGAATGTTTTATATTAGGAGCAAGTGAGCTTTAAGGAGATGTACCATTGGCCCTTCATGCTGGGGACTGAGAACATAGGACTTCAATGCTAAAACCAGGACAGTCCTCGGCAAGCTGGAACAGTTGCCACCCTAGCTTTATTCTACTATTGACCAGGATTAGCATATTCTTTTTCATGTGGGAAAATTCTTTAAGACCATTCGAACAAGTAACTTGTATTGATCTTACTTTACATTTGACAGTGGCTGGTTTAAAGGATATTATATTAATTCAACAGACCTACACTCTGACCTCCACTGTGGGTGAGGGTCAGGATCCTAGGAACCGTCTCTTGACCATTAGGATGAGAGCTTCAGTCTTTCCTCTTTTCTCCCAAAACACATATACTTTCCAAATTTTTATTCTAGTTTTTTATGTTGCCTTTGCATCAACCTGCCTTTCAGAAGACATCAAGATGAACATTTACCAGTTTCTGATGGGTACAAATCATTTAGGAGGCACAATATCTCAATATCTCTTAGAAAAAAGTAAAGCTTCCATGTGATGCCAGTGATTTCATGGCTGTTACCTAGGAGGAAAAAAAAAGTGGGTCATTGTGATGTCTCCCCAGACCTTACAGTATGCCTGGCTTTCACAGGTTGTAATAAAACTCATTTATCTTTTAAACACTGAGAGAAAATGCTGTTATCCTCATTTGAAGGTGGAGAAATTAAGTAGCAAGTAACTTGCCCAAGGTCACCTCTGCCTCTGCCTCCCACCCCAAATAATTAGAATTGGTGTGTGGATAAGGTAAAAAGGGTAAAATTTGTGGAAAATGACCACAGTTTGGGATGCATTACTTTTCAGCATTGAACATATAAGATTTTCTTAGAATCTAGATTACTCCTGAGTTACAGCAAACCAAAGTGACTTTCTAAAAACAACACTGGTCCTGTGGAGGTAGGGCAGCCATCTGTTGGGTAGCTACCTGAGCTCTCTAGTTTCCAGAAGTCTGTTAGCTCTTCTGCACTGTATGCACTTGCCAGACTATAACAGGAAATCTTGTGCTGCCCGATAAAAACGTCATTTTTTATTTCTATATGTGAGCACCAAACAGAAAATGAAAATTTTTGTTTGTTCTTACAGGGTTTTTTGTTGTTGTTTGCAGTCTAGCTATTTAGCAAAAGTCTTTCAGGAGCAAATGGCACCTATGGAAGTTAATTTGAATGACAGGCAATAGGTCCATTTCTGTGACATTCTGTGAACTTTGTCCTTATTCCTCATCGTTACGTACCCCAGAGGGCTGTCAGTGCACTTGACATAGAAAGTACCCTCTTAGTTTATGTATAGAGAAATATCAGAAGGGAATGGCCTCCCTTCCTCTTGTACTTATTATGGGGGTGATGATGAGGCTGTTTGCTTTATCAATGAGTCTTCCCTATGGAACTCAAACCCTTGGCCTTTGGATGCTGGAATGTTGTGACAGTGACCATGGTTCCCATTCTGCGGTGGCAACCAGGAAACTGAGAGTTACATCTGAGGTTTAATTTTAAGTGTCTGTACTATAGCCAGCATATGGGTATCTTAATTCTCCCATCCATGATCTTCTCTTTTATTCCTTTGCCATTATCTGGAGTCTTACATATGTATTTTTCGCCATCCTATTGCATGCATTCATAAGAACTTTCCTCGTGAGATGTAAATTATTTTCACGACATTTTATTAAACATTTTGAACATATAAAATATTGAAAGAATCATTCAATGAATACCTGAGTACCTTTCACTTAAAGTCAGAAGTTATTAACATTTTGCTAGTTTTCTTTGTCTAAATATACCTTTTTTTCCGAATCCTTTTAAAATACCTTTATGCTTAGATATTTCCATTCAAACCACCTAAAAAACAAACACATTGTCCTACATAGCTCAGAAACATAATTACCACCAAGAAACTTCTCATCGTCCCATGTGCTGGGGTCTTGAGCATATTGTCCGCATTTACATTTTCCCCACTATCCCAGAAATGTCTTCTCAAGTCTTTTTGTGATTTAACTTCTTGAAGAAACCAAACTAGTTTGCAACATTGTATCATGTTTTAGGTTTTTATGGGTGTTTCCTTATGTTGTTTAGCACATTTCTTTGTCCCCTTTGTGCACACGTACTAGAATTTTTACCTCAAGGCTTGATCAGGTTAGAAGGGTACTTTCCAGCTGGTGCCCTGCACTTCCTGTTGGTTCCCATCTGTACCTAACTCATATTGTCAAGCTGTGGAGAGGTTAAGGTGGCAATCTCTCCATTGTTAAGGTATAATTCGCAGGCAATCTTTGCAGAAGAAAGACATTTTGACACCATATCAAACCCCTTTGACAACAATCAAACACGTATCAAACCCCTTTGACAATAATCTTTCACCTAAGGGTGTTGACACCTGTGCATGAGTTTTGACCAAACCATTTTTATCATTTGAGGATTGTTTTCTGATGATCAATTCTTTATATTTTATGGCATTTTTCTGTAAAGGACTTTCTTTATTATATCTTAGTTCAGACTGCTATAACAAAGGATCATTAAGCGGGTGGTTTATAAATAACTTATTTCTCATGGCTCTGGAAACTAGAAGTTCAAGACCACGGTGCCAGTGTGGTCAGGTCTTGTGAGGACCCTCCTTCTGGTTGCTGACAGCTGACTTCTTACATTCCCTCATGCAGGAAGGGAGCTAAGAACCCTCCAGGATCTCTTTATAAGGGAACTAATCCTATGAATGGGGGCTCTTCCTTTAAGACCTGAACACATTTCAAAGTCCCTACCTCTTAATAGTATCACATTGGGGTGTTAGGATTTTAACATATGAATTTTGAAGGGGATACAAACGTTCAGTCCATAGTACCTTATGAACTGGGAAAGAACTGCAGTTCTTTCTAAATAAGATAAAATCTATGTTTAATTTCTTAAATTATTTTCAGGATAAGCATCTAAAATAACAGTGGTGGCAATTCAGTGTTTTTATTTTCCTTTTTACCTTTCACTGTGGATTTGGGAACATTTTTCTCTGCTAAAATCAGTTTGTATGTTTTTGATGCTCAAATTACCTCAGATTTAACTAGTTATACCTCTGTGTCCTTCTGAAGTGGTCTACTGTCTTTAGTACTTCTTGACCCTCTGACCCAACAAGTGCCTCTGACTCACTTTGTACTGTCTATATCTGGAACCAGACCATTTTGCCTAGAAATCCTGGTTTCTTTGGAGGGGAGTGATATTTAGAAACCAAGGTCTAGGAGCTCAGAATGTTCAAAGTTACCATTAAAAGATTTTTCTTAACTTGAATTTAATTTATATTTATTGCCTTACATTGAATAAATAACATCAGTATTTTCAATATTCAATAATATATGTACAATGGCTTCAAATTTTCAATAACAGTAATTCAGTAAAACTCTGAGCAAATGTTGACATTTTACAGTTTTTTCCTTTATATCTTACCTCATAGTTGTTTAAAAGTTGCTTGCAGTAACATGTATTGTTAGATTACCAATCTGATATGCAGTTAAATTTGGGTTGGTTTTCAATTATAGGGTATGCTTTTTTTTCGTTTGTAACTTAATCTTCAGAAATTACAATTATTTTTAGTTATAAAAGTTATTTTCCATCATTATTTCTGCTCTGTTACTTAACAAAAATAGCCCTTATATGAATCTGTTTTTATTAGATTCCAATTTATCATTTTAGCATTTTCTTATATAAGTTTGTGTGCCTATATATGCATATATACACATACACATATATATGATGTATTCTTTTCTCAGACAAAGGATAGTACAATATTGCTTTATTTCATTTTATATGACAACATGAATATAGATTTACTAAAAAAACTTCTCTCCATGAAATGTTCATTAAAACCAGAGGTTGAATCTGAGCTTTAAAAGAATAATATGAAAGTTTAAAACTTTTATAAATTATCAGTAAATCTTTTAACTACAATGGTATATACCTTGAATTTTGAAATGTCTGTGTAGCATTACATTTAAAGCTAATTTAAACATTGTCCGTTACCTATTCAGTTGCCCTATCCATTCCTATTAAGCCTTAGAAATTCCTGGGGGCATTTTGGAGCAGTTGTTTGAAAGTATCACCTTTGGATTCCAGTTACAGTCTGTCTGTGGAGAGTCACAGATGCCGTTTTAAGTTTTTTACCTTATTCATGAAAGCAGGCAGACGTGAAATACTTTCCTGGAAATTAGGGCATTCAGTCTCAGACTTGGCACATTTTATTACCACACAACTTTCCTTTCCTTGAGAGAGGAGAGTATTTTAGTACTTCAAGTTCTATGGTCCTTAACAGTAGCCACCGTAACCTCATAATTGCCAGATCTAGTGCACACTTGAACTTTCTTTAGCCCTGGACACTTGTTTAAAATCTTACCTGCTAGGCTTCTGTGATTCCAGTTGACCCCTATTTTCCTTCCGGGACTGAAAGCTGCTCAGTTTCCTTTCTTTGCAGTGTAAGGACAGGGTTGAGATAGGCTTGGGGTCTAAGGCAGGTTTGCTACTCAGTAGTTGTCTGACTCCAGGTTAGTTAACTTTCTGGAGTCAATTTTTATTACTTGGGATAGATAATACCTCTCCTATCTACCTTGTTGTTGAGAGGCTCAAATAAGATATTGTAACAATTAAATCACTTAGTATTTACAAGTGTCATATTATGTCATTTTTCTTTCTAGTAACAAATATCTTGCTAATTATTTGGATTATAGGGTATGGTTCTCTTGGATGTGAGAGTAGGTGCCCCAGGTGGTAATTGACTTTCCATGTTGGATATGCTAAATAATCCAAATCCTTTTTTATTGCAGCCACGTCTGCCATGGGAAACAACCTTCTTATGTCTTGATTCTCGCTCCCCACCTCCTTACTATTTCTTTTCCTAACAAGAATGCCCTGTGTTAGACTCTCAATCACCACTACTCAAATTCCCTTCCCCTGCAGCTAGTGTGACCCATAAGCCCTGCCAGGGCTCTTGTTCTCAGCCCCTTCATTGGGGATCCATTGTCCTCGCCAAGCTCCTGCCACTCTAGATGACTGTCCTCTCTGCCACAAGTTCATGTTACTGTCACTGTAACTCTGTGCCTCAGTGGGATCCCCTTTCCTGCCCTAGAAGCCTTTTGAGTTTCTGTCCCTGGCGGTGCTAACACCATGAGGGAGCTACATGCTCTCCTGAAGCCCAGCGGAATGAGCCTGAAGGTGCAGGAAGATTCTGTTCCCTGGCTGAAGCAAAGCAGTCATCTCGCCAGGTGCCTCTCAGTTATCACCAGTGACCACAAGTAACACCGCCACACGGGACTTTCCTCAGGTCCAACCTTAGCTCTGCCGAGTCAGAATCTCTGGAGTAAAGTCCATAAATTGTGTTTTAAGAGGTCCGTCAGGTGATTTGGAGGCAAACAGAAGGTTGACAACATTCTAAACAACAGAGGTTGGAATTCTTAATAGTCTCTTACACAGAAACAGTGTCATTAGTTGAATTTGTAGCCATTTAGTATACTTTATTAATTTGAATTAGTAAAATTTCCAGGTAAGCCTGTATATGGGTCTAACAATATTTGATGTTGGTTTTGGCCAAATTGGATATCTAGTAAATCAGTAACCTTACTCACAAACTTTTGGACAAAGGCCCTTTTTCAAGAATGCATTAGTAAGTTAGAAAATATTTGGAAAATGTAAGATGTAGGATTTTGTACTACTTTTATTATTTACTAATTATACTTTGTATCAAAGCAGAAAGGATATGTTGCAACCAGCATACAAAAACATATGCAATTTAGAAACCTAACAAAATAAAAATTACCCTCATGCCCCTTTATGATGAAAAATTCTTCCTCCCAATTTCCTCTCATGCTCCTGGTTCCGCTAGCAAAATTCATTCTCAATCATTGAGTACTTATTTCTTATTACAGCCAGGATTCTGGAACAATGAGATCTATTTTAATCTCTAGATTGAAATGCAGTAAGGAAGGTAAACAGTTACCTCATTTCAAGTCTGTGGAATTTCCAATGGTTTCTGAGACTTATCTAAGCTCTTTCCTATCCCAGGGTCATGGTTGCGGGTGGTGATTTGTTTTCCTTGGTTGCTGGATTTCTGATGACTGAACCTCTTACTGTCTCTCTTTGTGGGAAAAGGAATACTTTTCTATATGACTTTAACATTTATTTATAGAATACAACTTATTTTTTAATCCCCCAAATAAGCCATGATTAGCTCAGGTGTTAACAAGTCAAAGATATCCAGAGAATGAAATATGCCTGAACAGTGGCTCTTAGATGTGTACCCCACTGACTCTTCCTGCTTACAACTGTCAAAATTTTGCTACTTTTTGTTGCTATTATTGTTGTTGTTCATTTTTTTTCTTTTCTTTTCTTTCTTTCTTTCTTTTTTTTTTTTTTTTTTTTTCCTCTTAGCACAGGATAGTATCTACAGCTTGTTTTAAAATTTTTAACCCCAACTTACCATTTCTGCTCTGAATTCAGCCACCTTTCATTCTGAAAGTATTTGTCTGTTGTGATCAGGGACTATGCTGGTCTGAGGATAAAAAATCAAGTAAGAGTCCACCCTGCCTTTAGGGTACTTATGGCTTAATAATAATAAGGTAAGTGAACATGAATTGAGAGATGTGTATTATTAGATTCTTGATATTTCAATTGACAGCCACCAAGGGAAATTTAGCATAGGATATTGGAGTTACCCAGACATTCCAAGGATAAATGGTTCTTGGAAATAGAACTAAGGACTCCATTAAGATTCTGTTTTTCTAATCTGTGTGCTCTTTTGTAATCTTCCCCATTTCTCCTCCCTGTCTGTCTCTGTTTCTTTTTCCTCTCCCCCACCTTTATCTTTCTCTCATTTGCATGGAAGGGCTCTAATTGGTCAGTTTGGGTCAGGTGGCAGTCTCTAGACTGATGATCTATGGCCACAGAACAACTATATACATGGGATAGAGGGGGGAAGGAAAAGAATGTCAAGAAGAAAAGGAGTCTGGGTAGATATAAACATGTTTCTGCCAGCCCAACGTTATCGCTAGGGAAGCCAAGTTTTAGAAGGGTCAGTTAACTTACCCAATTCACACCACTAGTTAGTGCCAGAACTAGGATACTGATCCATATTTCTGGTGTTTTCCATCAGTGGAAGCACAGCATTACTTTATGGTTACATTGCAGTGTTTAAGAACTATAATTTAAAAAAAAGTGTACATGAGGCTGCCTTAAGCAAAGTGCTAAAGGCAACATATTAGTCAACTTCCATCACTGCAGTGAAATACCTGAGGTCATTAATTTATAATTGTATAAATTTATGATTTATTTTATTCACACTTTTGGAGGATTAAGTCCATAATCCATTGACCTTTATTGCTTTGGGCCTGTGGCAAGACAAAACTGTTTCCTTCCTAGCCCAGAAATGAAGAGGAAGAGGCTATGTTCCCACAGTCCTCTTAAGGACACACACCCAGTGACCTGAAGATCTCCCCTTAGTCCCCACCTCCTACAGTTTCCACTACCTCCCAGAAGCATCATCTGGGGACCAAGGCTTTAACATGGGTCATAAGGGACATTTAACATGGAAAAGGGAATTGTATAGCAACATGCTGCTTTCCATAATCTTTAAGTTGCTTGTCATGGCTGGGGACAAGGGGTGCCAGCAGAGCAGATGGGACAAACTTAGAACATGGAGAGAACCCAGATCATGAGGATCCTTGTGGGGTGAGCCAAGGAGTTTACATTTTATCCTGAAATCTTCAAAATTCATTTGATGGGATTTGAACATGGGCAAGACATGGGAAAATTCATGGTTGAGAAAGGTCAGTGTGCCCATGTGGGCAGGGTTCTTTTTGGAGGAGACAACAGGTGAGGAAGTTTAGGCACTGACTTCTGGAGGAAATGATGAGGGCCTGCGTAAGGCATGGGAGTGGGGGGATGTAAGTCACAGTAGTGAGATGAAATCTATAGGCAGCGAGATTAGATGTGGTTAAAAGCGAGAGGTTAGGAGCTCAAGCATGTTCCTGGGAATTCTTGGTTCATCACGACCAGGAATCTCAGAAGGAGGATTGTATTTGAGACAAGAGGTCAACATAAGGAAAAGGAAAATGAATACAGGTTTGAGCAGCTTGCATGTGTGTAATGTGCAAATGTAGATATTCTGAAGGCATTTGGAACCACAGTCCAGACACCCCAGAGATGTGTGCTATAGATATGAACTTTGCAGTGCTTAGTGTTTGGATCTTAAATGAAGCCTTGGGAATAGAGATGATCTTCCAGGGAAGTTTGTTTGGGAGGAAGAAAAGCAAGTCAAATCTAGAGCCCCAGAAAGCAGCAACACTTGAGGCTCATCTGTATTCCCCCACTTGGAAGTTTAATTTAATCAGATTTCTATTTTATAGAGATTTATATGTTATATATGGCTTGCCAGGTATCAGAAAATTACCTCCATAAGACAGTCTAAAACTATGTTCCATGCAAATTTATTTTAGCTCTGAAGGAAATGTTGATTTTGTATTAGCTGAGGGTACGGGCAGTGTGTGGAGAAAGAGACATTCAACAGTTGGAAAAGAAGCCACAGAACCTTCTCAGAAATCTTCAGAGTATCTCTGATAGGTGACAAACCAGGTGCTAGACATTTCCAGTTACGGGAATTCCTATTTTTAGAGGAAACTCATTGTTTTGCTGGATAGCTTTAAAGTAATTGTGTCAGAATGGCCTTGTTGCTTCCAGTTCTCCCCTTGGCCCCTGGAATTTCCCTGCTCCACAATGGTCTTAGTGTGGAGACCAACCTGTCCAGGACCTCAAAGACTTTATAAACTATGACTGTTAATAGAGCAAGCACTTGACTGTAAGGCATAAGGGACCCTGTAGTTCAGATTAGCTTTCACCTTGAGCTGTCTTGGACTCTGATGTCCCTTGGCCATTCCTGTGCTTGAGATGTTTTGGGCTCACTTTGCAAATCTTACTCCCAAGTCCCTTTTCTAGTAAAAGTGCTTAAAATTAAATACATATTTTTCTTTTGAATGTTTACTTGTTTTTCTTGAAGCCAAGTGTTAAGTAACATTTATGGAAAGCCATGGTTTTGGACTGAGCTGATGCACTAGGCCCCAACAGACAATACCAAAATGGAACCACTGATGCTAAGTGCCACAGAATCAAATGGAAACTTTAAGAAAACTGGAAAATCCCCAAACCAGTATTTACTAAAAACAAGAGATTTGCAGCAGCCAATTGAGCAGGGGCCTGGTCAACCTGAGCTGGCATGAGAAAGTCCTTTTCTTTAACCCTTACAAAGAAATTACCTGAAGTAAACTGACATTAACCAGTCTGCCTTTTAATTATGTGTTGTGCTATTTCCTTGTTCTTGCTCAAACTTTACAAAAACTGAGTGTTCTGGTATGTGCAACAGAGTACCTTTCTAATTTTAGATGGAATTCAGCTTGATTCATGAATCACTAATAAAAGCCAATTTGATCATTAAAATCATTTTGATGAAACTGTTTTTTGGCACCAATAATGGGAAACCACAGACAAAATATTTTAAGCTTTCACAAACAAATAGGCAGGTTTAGAACTCCTCCATTAGTTTCTCCCATGGGCTGGTATGGTAAAAATGAATTCATTTGCCAGGTGCTGTGGTGCCCGTCTGTAATCCCGGCAACTCAGGAGGCTGAGGCAAGAGGACTGCAAGTTCAAAGCCAGCCTCAGCAAAAGCAAGGCACTAAACAACTCATTGAGACCCTGTCTCTAAATAAAACACAAAATAGAGCTGGGGATGTGGCTCAGTGGATGAGTGCCCCTGAGTTCAATCTCTAGCACTCCCCCCACCAAAAAAAAAAAAAAAAAGAATTAATTTGTTCATTACATTTGTGTGCCTATTCCCAGATGAGTGATTTGAGATTGGGGAAAGAAAATATAACCAAAGTAAACATACATCATTATGGAGCATATTCTCTTCTTACTAACAAATGTCTTGATAGTCCACCTTGTTCTTTTTATTTGAACATGATATTGGACACCCTATTTAAAATAGTTTACATTTATGACATTTGTCTTGTTCAAGACTTTGGCAGATATCATTGTCCTTTCTCACTGTTTTGAGAGTCGAGAGTTCAATTTGCCTAAAATGGAACACAGACTGGCCCTTCTGGAACTTTAAGGCTTAAATGGGCATGTTCATTTTCTGGTAAATTGGGGAGATTTGGATTGTTCACTGAGCTTTGCCCTGGTTCTGGAGACAAAGATAAAAATGTTTGATCAGATAACAATCAGTTTTCAAAAGGACACTTGGTATATTATTCAAACTTTACACTGGAAACAAACTTTTTCTGCAAGTTAGTTAACCCAGGGGTGAATGTTTTCCAAACCAGATTATTTTCAGATATAGTGCATTAAAACAAAACAAAACAAAACAAAACAAAAAGACTGAAGTAATAAGGGGAGAATTTGCTCTTAATGTACATTTGTGGCAATACGAAGTTTGACTTGGAAAAACTATGTTGGAGTGCTGAAACTATGTGACATGTCACAAACCCTGTATTACCTGTGTTCCATTTAGTTGTTGTGCAAGTAATTTCAAGAGCATCATCCATGTGAACACAATACACCATTTAAAAATCTTAGTTGCTACAAGGAAATGCTAGAATGGCTTGTCTAGGATGGTTCACTGAGTCCTTTTGCCTGAGACTGCTGGGGTTAATAAAATGAGGACAATGACAATACCTTTCCTCATGCTTAGGGTTACAAATTACTAGATGTAAAGAACTTTGAATAGTTCTGTTTTCCCGTAGTGAGACAACTTTCTTACGAGGAAAGTAGTCTTTATTATTCCCATCTTACTGATGAGAAATTGAGGCACAGGGAGATAACTTGCTGAAAGTCACACAGTTACTAACTGACTAATCCAGGACTCAAACACAGTGACTCTGGTTTCAGTCTCTGCTCTTAGTTATTGTATGAAATGACTTCCCAAAGTTTCTGTAGATCCTGTCTGCTTGCCCTTCCCCACCTGGTGTTTCCTGCTCTGTTGTGTTTAGTTGGAGTGGCCCCCTCTTATGAGAAAGCGATAGCACATTCTTAAAGTTATTATCTAAAGCAAGGACTCAGAACTCCAAGCAAGTTGGAGCTTAACCCTGCTTACCACCAAAGGGCCCTCTTCTATAAACACTGTGCCACTTACGTTGCATTAAAGATTTATAAGGGAAATATCAGCACCCTAGAGAATCTGATAGTTTCTTTATCCAACAGCAAAGGAAAATCCAAGATCATGTCTGGAATTTTTTTGAGGAAACTGTTGATTAAAAAATTATTTTGGTTTGTTATCTGTGGAGATTTGAATATTTCTCCCTTTTTGGTTTCTTTATTCATTCCAGACTTTTTAAAGCTTGTGTTTTTAAATTATATGTTTAAAATTAACTTCCACTGTTTTTTTTAAAAAATGCATTTCTCTCACATTGCTGAAATAGGCTTATTTAGAAAAGTAGTATGTTGCCTTTTTTCCTTAATGGCCAATAGACACTAACAGCTATATACAAGCATTATCGGGGTGAACCTGAAAAAGGTGTTTTTGTGCTTTATTAATGTAAAACCTCAATACTTCAGCTCCTTTTGAGTGGGGGCCTTAGTTTGACTTCACTTGGCCCCCCCAGGACAGCACTGTGGCCTTGCATGGGGATCAGCATCTGACAGAGCACAGATTTCCTTATTTAAATATGGAAGTCAGACATTGAGAATATTAATGGTTTTGCTAAGAAGATTGGCGGGTAGAGCAGAGGATAACTGGGGGGTGGGGGGGAAACCCACACACAATCTTGGCTTTCCATTGCCTATAGGCATCTTTCCAATATTTGTTTTTACTAAGTTAAAGTTCATTTCTAAACAACCAGTATGAAGAATCCATTTTTTAAAAAAATTTTTGTAGTTGTAGGTGGACAGAATGCCTTTATTTTACTTTATTTATTTTTATGTGGTGCTAAGGATCACAATACACCATTTAAAAATCATACTTGCTAGTCAAGTGCTCTGCCACTGAGCTACCCCAGCCCAGAAGAAGCCATTTCTGATGTACAAAAATAGTTTCAGAGATTTTAGCCCAAGTCCTCAGATCAGCAGACATTTTCAGAGAGACTATACTCAGATGCCACCTATGACACTTTCTGCAACTCTTCTCTTGTAGACTTTTCTCCTCTGTTTTCTTAGTTCCCTTGTGAAACAAACCTCAACTAAGGCATCTGTTTGAAAACACTGTACTGTAGGTTTTTGTAAGAAGGTGCAATCAACTGAATGTTTGTGTCCCTGCCACAAAATTCACTGTTGAATCCTAATTCCCAAGTGATAATACTAGGGGCGGGGACTTTTGGGAGGAGTTAAGTCATGGGGGTGGAAACCCTGGCCCAGACAGCTGCCTTGTCCCTGCCACCACATGAGATCACAGCAAGAATACAACCATCTGTGAACCAGGGGGTTCTACTAGACACACAATCTGCTAGCACCTTGTACTTGACCTTCCCAGCATCCAGAACTGTGAGAAATTAATTTATGTTGTTTATAACCATCATGGGTCAGCCTCCCCTCAGGTCCAGTTGATTGTTGTCACATAGAAATGTAATGAAATGTAGCTGAAAGTATTCATTTTCAAGAAAAGAGAGAAAATTGGTCTTAACATAAATCCAAACTTTAAATATTGGCAACAAAATTTCCTTTTCATTTTTTTTAAAGCACTTGTGGACAAAATTTTTTAAATACCAGCTTATTTGTAGGCTGGATGTGGTTCTTAAGACCCCACTTTGCAACCCCTGATTGGTCACAGCCCTTTATTCTCCACAGACAGGGCCTGGGGCCAGGCGGCGTGGTTTTGTGCACTGAGAGAAGGACCTTTCCCTTGGTATGTTTATTCTGCTTTCACCATGCTGCCTCTTCCACTAGGTGGTACCTAGTTACCTTTCAAAACCACAGCAGATTTGTTTCATACTGTCCTTTTTCCACCCTGGTGACACCTGACTGCTATTAACTGCATTGGCTTGGGTGACCCCCATTTTCCCTCCTACCCGGAAGTGGCTGGAACTGTCCTGGAGAAGCCAAAAGCCCATCATTCTAGAGAGAGTTCCTGCTGATCCTCTGGCTGGTTTTGCTGATAGCTATTATCAAAGGATTAGGTCCCTGGTCAGAGCCGTGGTTTTCCAGTACCCCAAGAATGAGAGGTTATTATCTCCCTGGGAGCTAGGAATTAAGTTGTCTTTCTTCCCCAGCCTGCCTGGGTGGTCGGCAGCTGTTTCAGAAAACAACACAAAGCATAGCTTAAGAGGTTACCTGGAAAAGAGAATTGTTATAATTGATGGCTATATTTAGTCTCCCATAAAAGATTCATTTCCCCCATAAAGCAGTTTTCTGTCTGCATCTCAATTATATGTGAATCAACAATATTTCACTTCACCTGATGGCCCTTATAAAATAGCTCTTTTTTAACCAGTGTAATTACTCCTGCTGAGCAGAATCAACAGTGCGAATTTTTAGCCTAAATTGTTCAGGTCTTTATATTTCCTCTAAAAATAAAACTGTTTTTGTCTATCTCTGGGGATCTGGGACCTAAGCTTCCGAGACCAGTATCTTGGGATCTGGCGCTGGTGATCTGGGTAGGAATTTGTAACCATGTGGGATTCTCCCTGTGTATACAACACCATCTCCTGTGGCTTGAGAGGAGGGCTCAGAAGCCAGTGGCCTTGCCCAGGTCCCTCTTCTGGCCAGTCTCCTGCCATGCCACCAGAGGGCTCTGAATGTCTAGAGGTTGCCTGTGTCTTTGGGGTGGCAAAGGGAGGCTGATAGAAGAGGAGGGAGGGGAGAGGAGGTTCTCTTCTAAGTCACCTGACTGGATAAAGTCCCCTGGGTCTAACAGAAGAGGCAACTGTCTTTGTATTTGATCTTTTTTATTAAATAACCTGTTGAGTGCTTGCAGCATGCAGGTAGTGTTAAATGTTCTTCATGTTAGACCATTTAATTCTCACAGCTCTTCTAAGATGGGAAGTGATTATTAACATCCGCCTTTTAGAGGGAGAAAGTAACCTGCCCAGGAACACACAGCTAGAGCTGGTAATTAGCAGAAAGCACATTTGAACTAGTTTGGCCCTGCTCTTCCTTCTGTGCTTGACTGGCTGCCTCTGGAGGGGAAGAAGGAGTTGGTGTTGAATGCCTTGACACCTGTCAAGTATTTAGCACAATACATGGCACACAGGATTCTTCAAACCATGCCAACGATGACCGTCTTTTTTGATTGTCTTGTGCAAATCCTTTTGAAAATGGCCACAATGATAAGTTCTTGGGTCCAGTGATCTTTGTGGCAATGGTTCACTATTTGAGAATTCTTGAGGGTATTTACTTTGCCTATATTTAGGTATGGGGACCTGATCCAGTTCTCATGTTGGATGAATGTCCTGTCAGATGAATGTCCTTGAAATCAAGTTTATGAGCAGTTGAAAAAGTAGATAACATCATAATTTAAAAATTGCAATTAAAAGCAGGAAGTTTCTGCTGAAATTCAAGTGGACCTGGTTGCCAAAATAATGGGACTAGTGTATTTCCCCAATAAAAAGAAGGAAAACAAGTTTCCCAAGGGTATGAGAGTAGCACAGAATGAATCACTTGCTGCTGTTTTTATGTTCTCAAAGTCACATTCACACCTGGTATTTAAATCATAACTTTGAGCTACAAAAGTACCCAAAGTGAAAGAACCCAGAAAACCACTCCAGACATGGGAACTCACATAAGAGATTTTATTAAGCAGATGAGCAAAGTGTCTGCCCTTAAGGAAGGGAGAAAGAGAGAGACAGAGAGGGAAAGAAAGAGAAAAAATGGCGGAGGAGCTATTCTAAAGTAGTGGAAGTTCGCGGGCTAATAACAATCAGACCAATGACTCACAAGGAAGTTTGTGGGCTAACAATGTAGGTTGTAAAATGGTGTGGGGCAGGGGCAGAATAATGGCGGCAGCAAAATGGCAGGGGAGAAATGGCTGCAGCCTTGTTAACCCATTGTTCCTTCATTCCCCCATTTTTGTTTTTATAAGACAATCCCTTTTGGGCATATGGGCAAAGATCCATCTTCAGTAACTGCTTCCTGCTGGGCATGGGCATAGAACTGATTCAGGAGAGGGAGAGGTCACTGCAGTTGGTGGGGGTTGGGGACTGGTTGGTTCACCTGGGGAGTGCACTTGTAGCCAGGCTCTGATTCTTCCTTTATGAGGACCTGATGGTTCTATAATACAAGCTGATTAATAGTCTGACTAGAATTTTTTTCAAATCTGATTTTGTGCAAATTTCAATGTGCAGGGGGCAAAGTCCAGTATGATGACAATTATAAGGTGTGGGGGACATAAAAGGGAAAATAGGTTGCCATAATTGACCTGAAATGGGCCACAAGGATTCCTCAAGTAAGTTCTTTCCTTTTTGTCTCTAAGTCCTCTTGCAGCTATTTGATATTGCCCTTAACAATATCTGATTGGTTGACATAGAAGCAGCACTCTTCCTATGAGCACTTCCCTTTTACTAGTGAACCCACAGTGTGGCTTGAATTGGAATATACGCACCTGGAAGCAAATTGAAAGAGAGGGACTCATGATAATTTTGGGGGTGATATCTGCCTGTGCTAAGGGGGTGCTGTTGAAAGTCAAAGAGCTGTCAAAGTCTAGGGTGCTAGCCAGGAGATGAGAGAACCCCATTCTCATGCACATCCAACATCCCTGTGCCATGAGAGGGTTAGTTAAATTGAGTATGTGGTGTGTGGTGGTGACTGTTAAGAGTGAATCCTCTGAGCATCAGCTGTGAACATATGTGAAATGGGTAAAACATCCCTGGGGACAGTAGGAGTCAGTCTTCCAGCAATCCCGTGGGCAATCTGGGAGGGAGGAAATGGCTGGCACCTGGACAGATCTATTGGTGAAAAATCTGATAGTTAGGAAAATGACAGGGCAAATGACAGTGGAGGCAAGGACGTAGCTGGCAATCCAGTCCTCATGGGTCCGTGTGGTTTTCTGGTGCCTCAGTGTTCTGGTCCTTGGCCTCCAGAACAGGAAGAAGGGTGGAGAGCTTGATGGCCTTCAGTCTGAGGTGGAGAGATCCCACCAGGGTGACCAAGTATTGGTTGGAAGAAGCCTGAGGGTTAAAAACTGGAGAGGAGTTTGTGGATTGAGAGTAGAGCTTAACCAAGAAATGTTTAGCCATCCCGGTAAAAGTTGCACCTTGACAACCATTGACTTAGGATTGTAAGCACAAAAGGAGAGCAAGCAGACTTCCACGGATTCAGAGAAGCCTTTATTCCTTTGCAGACTCAGGCACCATTCGGATCAACTTTCCAGATAGGAAAATGACCATCAGTTACAGGGAGGATTCTGATTTTATCGGGTACAAGGAAGATGATGTAATCATTGTGCATGTGCAATTTTGACCATTAGGGGCTAGTTGCACAGATTAAAACCAGACCTGGAAGGATGAGTATTCAGATCTTGCCCATTGTCATTCAGGACCAGGTTGACATGGGGAAGTCCAAGGTTTAGGGCCTGGCATACCATATCCACCCCTTTCTTTTAGGGCCCATTGTTATCAGGAATGCACTGGAAGAGGTTTAATGTTTCAACGATTTCCTGAGCCACACTGTCCCTCATTTTCTTGGGGAGTTATCTTATAGGAATATTATTTTTCATAACCCTTCAAGGATCACTGTATGGGGTCCCTGCCATTTAGGAGATAGACTGTAGCCTCCTGAGGAGGAGCAATAAGAACTTGGTCTCCTATTTGAAGAGGTTGAGCCAGGGGGCTAGACAAGTTTCTAGGCAGGGAGGAGTTGGCATAATCCCATAGGAATGCCTGAATGTGGTTTAGGAGAGGAATGAATGTATGAGAAGGAAGAAGGGAAGGAAGGGGCATTATCCCAGGGGGAAGGACGGGATGACCATACATCAGCTCAAAAAGGGAGATATTGACAGGTTTCTTTGGGAGCAAGCGAAGACATAGAAGAGCAAGAGGCAGAAGCTTAACCCAGTCAAGGCAAAGTTCTAAAGAAAGTTTAGTTAAAACATTTTTAAGAGTTCAGTTTGTTCCTGCTACTTTACCTGATGACTTTGGGTGAAAGGGAATGTGGAAATGCCAAGGGATTCCAAGAGCCTTGGCAAGTTGTTGGGAAATTCTGGAGATGAATTCAGGCCCATTATCTGATTGGAAGGAGGTAGGCACTCCAAAGCAAAGAATGATTTCATGAAGGATGAAGGTAGAAACAGTTAGCCCTTTTGTTGGAGGTGGGGATGGCTTTATCCCATCCTGAGAAGGTGTCTACTATGACCAGAAGGTATTTAGATTTTCTTACTGTGGGCATGTGAGTGAAGTCAAGTTGCCAGTCTACCCCTGGAATGGCACCCTGGCCATGGTGAGTCGGGAAAGTGGGGAGTCTGACAGCTGTAGGATTGGTTCGTAGGCAAACTTCACATATGGAGGAGAGTTCCTTCAAAAATTAGTTGTCAGAGAAGGATAGTTGCAAATGAGTCTTAGCAAATTTTGAGAGCGAAGAAAGGTTGGGGTGGAATAGATGGTGAAGGTAGTAAAGTATCTCCCTGTTGCGGGGCAGTGGAGGTAAGGAATCATGGACAGTCATGATGGGGCAGGTGTGGATGACAGGGCCTCTCTCCTAGCCTCCTCATCTGCTTTGTTGTTGCCTGAAGAAATGACTGATTGGTCTGTCTGATGGGCACAGCAGTGTATGAGGCCTATGGTTACTGGGAGGTGAAGAGCCTCAAGGAGGTTAAGGATGTAGCTAGAATTGGTGATGGAATTCCCTTTTGTGGTAAGAAGGCCCCTCCCCTTCCAAATAGCGGCATGGGGAAGGATAATATGAAAAGTGTATTTGGAGTCAGTGTAGATTGTGAGGGATTCTCACTGTGCAAGAGTGAATGTGGGGTGAGGGCGATTAGTTCCGCCTGTTGGTTGGTGGTGTTGTTAGGTAGTGATCCTGACTCTACAACCTTTTCCAGGGAGACAATGGCATATCCAACCCATTGAATCCCTTCATGGAGAAAAGAGCTCCCATCAGTGAACCATATGAAAGTATGGTTGTATAAGGCCCCCTTCTGAACATTGGAGGGGCAGGTTGGTAGCATTTTGGACAAGGACCTGGGGGCTGCAGGGGATTGGGGCAGGCTCATGCCCAGTGGCCCTCTTTTCCTCACTTGAGACATGGGCCTGGAGGTCTTCTGGGAGCTAGGGTACCCCTAGTAGTGGCCAGTTGGGCAGGTCTACCTGGCTGAAAGACTTTGGCTAGCATTTTGTAGTTTAGTTTTTGTTTTTGTTTTTTTCTTCCCTTCCATTTTATACCCTGAATGCCACTGCTAGAACCTCTGACTATGGGGTAAGGGGTCCCCTAACCAACCACCTCAATTTAGCCTTTATGTCCAGAGAGCTTTGGAAAAAATAATAAGCCATGAGTAGCTGTTGTCCCTCCAGAGTTTCAGGGTCCTGATTAGTATATTTGAGCATGACCTCTGTGAGGTGACTCAGAAAGGTGGATGGGTTTTCAGTTTTGTCCTGTATTTCTTCCTGAAGTTTATCATAATTAATGGATTTAACAGCAGTCTTTCGGAGAACTGCAAGGATGCAGGTTTAGAACTTGTCCTGCCTCAGATGCCCAGTCCCCAGGTTATCCCTTTGGGGCTCCCTATCTGGTACTACTACTTCAGCCCCAATGGGATGGGTTGGGGTCGATTGGTGAACCTCACCTGCATAATTGTTTGCCTGTTCCCAGACTCTCTTGTGCTCCTCAGGGGTCAAGTGTTGGACATGATCATATAATGTCATGCTAGGTAAGGTCATAAGACTGGGTAAGATACTGAAATTCCTTAATGAAGTTTGCGGAGTTGACGGTGAAGGAACCTAGCCGCTTCTCTATCTGAGAAAGATCGGAGAGGGAGAAAGGAACATGAACTCTGATCACTCCCTCCACACCAGCCACCTCCTGTAGGGGAGCTAGAACATGTGCAAGGGACCGAGTGATGGGAGTACTGGGTAGGCTGGATGGGCAGTGTGGGGGAGGCGGGAAGCAGAAACAGAGCAGGGCAAAGGAGATGGAGGAGCAGAGGCTGGAGGGACCTCTGCTTCAGGGGACCAGTATGGAGGTGGTTCATTAGCTGGGTCAAAGTTGGAGGAGGAGGAGGGGGAGAAGAAGTTGGGGGAAGTGAAGGTTTCATTGCCAAAAGGAGGTGTTCAGGTTTGTAGGAAGAGCAAAGATCAGGTTTGGTGCACAAGAAAGAGAAAGCTTGAAGGTAGAGAAATCTCTTTCCATTTGCCCACTTGCTCACAGGAATTGTATAAGTCCTGTAGAACATTGGAGTCCACGGTGCCATTAAGTGACCATTTGGATTGATTATCTAAAGTATATTGTGGCCAAATATCATTACACAAGCTAATAAGTTTTGGTGATTTTAGGCCAGGGGTCAGGCAAAGGGGTTTAAGATGGTCTAGTAGACACGCCAGGGGTGAATCTGCCAGATTGGAGGACCCCAGATCCCATGGTGGAGACTGATAAACAGCCGAGTCAGTGTCCAAGGCATCCCGAGGTCACAGACTAGTTGGCTGGAGACGAGGACCCAGCACAGTGATGGGAGTTGTCACCCCATCAGTGTGTGCCAGGCAAAAGCCGAGGGGGCTGAGGACCTGGTACCAGGAATTTTGAGAAGAAAAGTGAAGAGGAGCCTCAACCCTGACAGGGAATCTCCACCATAAAGATCGGGGACCCACCCATCAGATAGGGACAATTAAGGGGGCCAGCCGTAACTGTAAAAGTCATGGCTGGGGGAACCCCCAACTCCTCAACTGCCTTGACAGCGCTGGATGATCAACGGTAGCATCTCAGGTCAGCAGAGGAATGTTTAAGTTGACCTAGAGAGAAACTCACCAATCTGAAGGCCAGTGGTAGGTGTGGAGCTAGGCGTCCAGGCAAATGGAAGGTGAGACGAGCATCCGGGGGTCTGGGACATCAGATGGGATTCCACTCACCTAAATGGTGGTAGAAGAGCCCACCCAAGTCACGGCACCAATGAAAGCACCCAGAAAACCATTCCAGATGTGGGAACTCACACAAGAGATTTTATTAAGCAGACAAGCAGAGTGTCTGTCCAAGGGTGAGAGAGAGAGAAAATGGCGGGGGAACTATTCTCAAGTAGTGGAAGTTCTCAGGCTAATAACAATCTGACCAATGACTGATGAGGAAGTTCACAGGCTAACAATCTAGGTTGTAAAATGGTATGTGGGGATGGGGGCAGAATAATGGCGGCCGCAAAATGGCAGGCGAAAAATGGCTGCAGCCTTGTTAAACTATTGTCCCTTCACATAGGGCTCTTGAGTCTTTGAAATTCTTTTCACCTATTTTTACAAGGAAAGAAAGAAAACCTAGTGGTGGTTCAGTTGAAGGTGGGTTCGTGGGTTAAAGTAGTACATGAATTAAGTAAGTTTGCCACTTGTTTTTTCCCTAGATAGACATGTGCTGTTCTTCTCAGATTTGAAAAAAGTGGGTATAAACTTTCTCTATTGATGAGGCAGTAGCTTTCCTTCCCCTTTGTCCTCTAATATTTTTTCCTTCTGAATTTAAATCCTAACTTCAAATTACTCAATTCTTTAAGTGACTAAAGTTCTCCTACCCAACACACAAATCTTAAGAATCTGTTGAATTTAGTTCATGAAGTACAGTTAAGGATCTGAGATTTGCAGAAGTAACTTGACTAAACTCTGCCACTTGCTAGCTGTGCTTATCTTTAAAAAGGCACTAATGGTGACAGCTACCTCATAGAGTTGATGAGAGGATGAAATGAGTTAATTGCTACATTTGAGATGCTACCAATAATCTCTGGCATGTAGATAGTCTGCAACAAATTCAAGGTAACTCTTTGCACATCAGGAAATATCAGGGTCATTTTCTGATTCTTTCCTTTGTTTAGTCAATAGTATTTGCTATAAGAGACCCCAGGTTCCTGATCATCCAGTCCATTACCTTTAGTTTAATTTCAAGGGAAATGTTTTTCTTCTCTGTAGGAGATTGGAAAATAACGTCACCAAAAGTTTGATGATTCATGTCCCAGCAGCATATTAAGTGTTCAAAGTAAGCATCATAGGCAGGTATTGTATAGACAAAGAGAAGTACCTGTTGCTCTCAAGGGAGTGTTGATTTTACACTAGAGCAAGAGACAAGAAGAGAGTGTAGCTGTTGATACAAATGCAAAGTACTGAGTTTATTAACACCACAGTTTGGGAAGCCATGTTTTCTTCAATTTATTTTTAGATGAATTAAAGATTTCCTTTACAGTTGGTAAATGATCATTTTGCCTCTGAAGAGCAAAATAAAATGTTTGAGTTGATAGCAATTGAACTTTTGAGAACCCAAGTAAATTGAGAAGAATCAGATTTTTCTACTAAAGTTGTCTGGAGTATGGAATTTGAGATGATATAAAATATGGGGTAAGGGGTCCAGGATATAGCTCAGTGGTAAGAGCACTTGTCTGACACTTGCAAGGCCCTGGGTTCAAGTCCAACACTACAAAAAAGGCAGGGTAGGGGATGATAAGAATTATATGTTTTTTAAAGGGATTGATTTGAAATTGGTATTTTGATAATTATGTTTAAGTTAGTATTTTATCTGGATAATAATCAACTGTCTGACTAAATGATTTTGCAGGGTGAGGGCTGCCATCTTCTTACTAGATAGACATTTCCGACTTCTTAATATTTTGCTGCATTCAACATGATACAGCAAAGTAAGGTCACCAGTAATTTTTCTTTCACAGTTCTCTGGCTTTGATGAGTCACTGCAGCACAGACCTCTGAACCACGTGCCACCAGGAATAGGTGCACAGTAGGAAAATAACACAATTGAGAGCTAAGGCAGAGAGAGGGCTCCAGACTCAAGAAGTGTGTTCACAGCTCTGCTGCATTTAGCCATGTGACCTTGTGCGGGTCACAGTCTTCCAGGGCCCTGGCTTTCCCCTGCGTTAAGTAAGGTTTCTGGGAACTCTTGGTGAAGTTGGGTCAGCTTTGGAGTTTAATATCACTACCAAGGACAGACAAGGGGTAAATGATTTTTAGTACTAAAAACTATTTGATGGAAAAACTGGTGAAATCTGAATAAAGTCTTTAGTCTGGGTGATGCTATTATATCCACGTGGATTTTTTTGATTTGATGTTTTACCATAGTTACATAAAATGTTACCATTGGGGGAAGATGGTACATGAGACTACTGTTTCTTATTGAATCTACAATTTGAGTCTACAATTATGGGAGAATCGTTTTTTCAAAGTCATTCAAGAATGATAATCTTTTACTTAACTGGTAGGAGGATGTGTAACCATATTAATAGAGCAGTATACATACCACACTTACAGAGTGAATTTGCATTTGGCTTACCTTAAATGAAAACAAAAAATACAAAAACTACCCTTTATTTTTTTCCTTGCCACTGAGTTCTGTGAACTCCACACTCTGTCAGCTATTTTGACCCTGTTGAAGTTTCAGAAAGAAAACACGACCAATGGCAAATCAAGGAGAGCTCTCTTTCAGGAAATCTATTCTAGCTGCTGCTTAATTGCTTAATAACATCATAGTACTGAAGCCAAAAGTTGAGTCTGCAGTCACCTAAGACAGGAGAAGGTGTATGGAAGATGCAGTGTGGTGTTCTGAAGCATCCCTGTGCTTAGTAACTAGAACAAAGCCAAGTCTACATGCTGTGGTATCATTATTATGGGTCTTTATTATACAAACCAGACTGCCCTATAGCCAGTGTGATGAGCATTATTCTATAGGACAAAAGATGGAGGCTTTTAAAATAGCCATGTATCATACCTATGATCCCAGTGACTCCGGAGGCTGAGGCAGAAGGATTATAAGTTTAAGGCCAGTTGAGCAACTTAGGCAGACCCTGTCTCTAAATAAATAAATATATAAATAAGTTTTAAGAAAAAGAGCTGGGGATTTAGCTTAGCACTAGAGCACTTGCCCAGCATGCACAAGGCCCTGGATCTAATCCCCAGTTACTAAAAATAATATGTTTCAAAGAATACACTTTTGACCCACTCACTTCCCTGAGTGTAAAGTAAAACTGGTCACAACATAGTGGAATATGGTTCTTTATTTGCTTGGGGTTCATAATGTGTTCTAAATTACTACCATGTTGGTTGATAAGATGGAACTGCTAAAATGTTAAGGCTCCAGATGAACCTGAAGGAGTGATTGCCTCCTGTGTTTTGACTAGAATAGGTCATGGAGCTGATCACATCTATAAGACACCTAAGTGAACCAAGTGCAGAACAACTTCAGTGAGTGTTCCAGTGAGTACTAATATAATTACACTTCTTAAAAATCTGTTTATTCAGGAAGATAAAACATAGAGACCATAAGGTCCTTTGCCTTAAGTGGTGCTTTAGTTTTACGCCAGCTCTGGAGACTGCCTTGGCTGACCCTTGAGATGGAGGCTTTCCGGGCATCACTCTGTCTGATCAGCTTTTCTGGCTTCTTTTCCAGGGTTATCAATGCTGGGAAGAGCACACACAATGAAGACCAAGCCAGCTGTGAGGTGCTCACTGTGAAGAAGAAAGCAGGGGCCATTACCTCAACCCCAAACAGGAACTCCAAGAGACGGTCTTCCCTTCCCAATGGGGAAGGGCTTCAGCTAAAGGAGAACTCGGTAAGACCTCCATCCTTGGTTTTCAGGGGAGAGGAACAGTGCATACAGCCCCACATACATAGAGCATGTTAGGGCTTAATAAGGGTGAGGAGTGTTGTTGAGAAAGCATCGTCCCAGAGTTAGTGGGGCGGTAGGTCCATGCTCAGGGCATCACACATTTCAAGCAGAAGGTAGCACATGTTTGGCAAGCTGGTATTACCATTTTTAACAAAATAAGTAAATCACCATCCTTATATATAGGTTTTGCTGTAGGAGTTGTATACATAATCTTCAGTGGTTTCAAAGAAAACACTTCTAGGCCTTTATGAAAGAAATGATCCAGAAGCTTCTCATAAGGGGTGGAAATACCTCCATCTGTTGGCTCAGAGCCCTGCTATGACTTTGCCCCTTTTTTTCCCATTGCCTATTCATTGGAGTTGTTCAGCTGGAGCCTGTGCCTGACACTGTTCCAAATTAATATTTGTTTCAGTTGGCCTAAAGCCCTTGCAGCCCGTGGGGTGGCCTTGCAGACTGAATGCCCTACTATTAATCAACCGCGAAGTATGTTTCTTCTCTCCAGTTTCTGGAGAATAAAGAAGACATATCCTCAGAAAGTTCTGAAGAATCCCTCAAAAAAGGATGGGGAACAGTCAGCAGATCATTAACAGTCTGTCCATCAACAAATTATTAATCCTATGGAGAGATGTTCAGTGGGAAAACCAGGGGACATTGAACAGAATAACCCAAATGTGACTATTCTAGTAATCTTAAGGGTATTTACAAAAAATTGTATAGAATTTTAAAAGAACTAGGAATCTCTTCTTAGTCTAAAAAATGATGTCTTTTTACATTTATTCTTAGAAAATAAGAGTACTGATTAATTTTACAAGTACTAGCTCATTTTAGAGTTGGAAAACAGTGATCAAGGGATTCACCAGTTTTACTCGCAGCAAGGTTGAAGGAAACATTGTGTTAGGCCTGTCCCAAAGATTCGAGGGTGCTAATGGGCAAGATAGAATAATCATGGCTAAGGATACAGGCTTTAGGGCAAGACGGTAAGTGAAATCTACCACTTATCAATGATTTAATTTTGAGATAGTTATTTATTATTTGAGCCTTGCTCTTCTAGTATATAAAAAAAGAATATTAACAGGCTGGTTAAATGTGTGAAATGCAATAGTCTGTGGAAAACTTTGAGCCAGTGTCTTAATTAATAAATTCTTAATAAATGTTAGTGATGATTATCCCAAGGGCAGCTCTTCTGTCACTCTACAGATAAGCCCCAGTGAATTTCAGATATTTGTTCACTTGTGAATTGGAGAGTATACAATTCCTTTCACTCCTACTTGACAGGATTATTTTGAGAATTGAGTCATTATGGGAAAGGGTTCAGAAAATGTAAGGCATTAATGATAATGGAGTGCAAGTGTTGGTGATTTAGTGTTTTTCTTTCCTCAAATATTTCTTCCCTGCCACTAGGAAATAAAGTGATCTCTGTAAAGACAAGTCAGTGTGGACATTCATCCCAAGGCTAGTTGGTGATGGCATTTTTTCTTTTTGCAAACTAAGCTTCTCCTAGAAATGGAGCCAGGGGTGATGTTTATCTTCCTGTCCATCAGAACTGTGGAGCTAGTGTGTATGAGCTTTAGGTAGCAGCCATGACCCTGCCCTGTGATGGTTCTAAATCTCTGTGGGATTCATGTTCCAGGAGGCAGCAATGAGGCACTGAGCAGACTGGGCCTCCATTTCCTTCCTCAGCCTCAGCCTCAGCCTCAGCAGCTTCACTTGTATCTTCCTTTTGTAGTAGGCTTCTTGTGAGAGTTCAGGAAGGAACTGTGCTTCCTTTTTTTGTGTGTGGTACACAGAATTAATATACATAAAATTGTTTACATACATAAAATTTGTCATTTTATGGTGTACAGTTTTAGGTGTACGGTTTAGTGGCATTGAATACATCCACGTATTTATGCCATCATCACCATGATCTAACTCCAGAACTTTTTCTTCTTCTCAAACTGAAACTTGGTACACTTGAAACACTAACCACCCATTCTTCCCTCCCCTGATCCCTTGACAACCACTCTTATTTTCTTTCTTCATGAATTTGACCACTCTAAGTAACTCATAGAAGTAAAGTTGTATAATGTTTGTCTTTTTATGTCTGGCTCTTTTCACTTAGGATAATGCCATCAAGGTTCATCCGTGTGGCAGCATGAGTCTAAATTTCCTTCTTAAAGCTGAATAATATTCCATCTTATGTGTATCCCACGTCTTGTTTATCCATTCATCTGTCAATGGAGACTTGAGATGCTTTCACCTTTTGGCTATTGTGAATAAGACTTTTATGAACATAGGTGCACAGATATCTCTTCAAGTTACTGTTTTCAGTTCTTTTGTACATATACAGCAAGTGAATTGCTGGATTATGTGGTAACTCTGTTTAATTTTTATGGTAATTGTTTTCCATAGTAGCTGCACCCTTTTCCATTTCTACCAACATGTTTAAGGGTTCTTGCAGATACTTGTTATTTCCTTTCTTTTTCTTGTTTTTTTTTTTTTTTTTTTTTTTTGTAATAATGATTTTACCAATGGGTATGAGGTGGTCTTTCATTATAGGATTGATTTACATTTCCCTAATGATCAATAATGTGTTTTTATGGGCTTATTAACCTTTTGTACACCTCTTTAGAGACAAATTTATTTGAGCCTTTTATACATTTTTGAGTTGAGTTGTCTTTTTTTGTTGCTGTTCGGGTTGATTTTTTAATACCTGCAAACCATGATCTAGTGTGCCAGATCAGTCACTGAGCACTTGCTATGTACAAAGAATGAGATGCTGGGAGTTCAGCAGAGATAAAACAGACTACAATTCCTACCCACAGGCCACTGACATCTATTGAGAGAAATGGTTAGAATACATGGTGTGCCCGATGATAAATGCAGTGGAGGGAAATAGAATAGGAAAGCAGGACTCTAGGAAATGTGGAAACATGGAAAGCAGGATTCTAGGGAAGTGTGAAGTTCCGGGGTAACTATAGAAGACATTACTATCTGGAGGCTATCTAGAGGAAGAGCATTTTAACATTCTGGGCCATTTCAAAGACCAGGAGGTGGGAGCAGACCCTGTTTTCTCAATAATGAACCGAGAGGCCATGGAAGTGGGGTGCAGTAATGTGGCAGGACTTTGAAGGTCATGATCAGGTTTGGGGCTTCTAGTTGAAATGAGCGGTTTATTAGCAGAGAACACTGATACTCTTAAAAGAAGCCAGTAGTTTTTCCCATCTAAAAGGCGTCCCCTGAAGAGTAAAACTCAAATGCAGTGGCACTTAAGGAAGCATAGTGAGATTATAGGGCCTAGGTCTTTTGCACAGTCAGGTAACTATAGATAATGATAATGTACTGTGTGTTTCAAAACCTCTTAAAAAAGAATATTGAGAGTTATAGGGCTTTGGGCGAAAAAGCATCTGTGGGAGACAAGTAAAGCAGACGCTACCTATTCCCCCTATGAATTTGTTCCTTCACCCAGCAAACACAGTGAGCACTGAGTCTGCATCCTGAGCCCTGGGATAAAGGGATGAGCTCCATATACTCCAGTCTGCCTACTGCTGGAGGAGAAAGTCAGTAAGCAGTGACTCTATCACATAGTGAGTTTTGATAAAGATAAAAATCCCAGTGTGTATGGAAGCCTAACTCACATCAGCAACTGGTAGTTTGGGGAACAGTCAAGAGGGAGATAGATCAGAATAGGGAAGATTTCCTAGAGAAAAGTGGGTCTTCAAAGCTATGGCCTTGAAAAGTGAACAAGAAGGCTGGGGTATAGCTCAGTGGTAAGAGCACTTGTTGGGCATGTGCAAGATCCTGGGTTGAGTCCCCAGCACTGCAGAGAAAAAGGGAAAGGGAAAAATGGAATTGTGAATAGGAGTTAACCAAGCAAATATGAGAAAAGGGAGTTTCTGATATGAGGAACCTGCATTTGCAGAGACACATAGACATGAGAGCACATGAGACATGTCTTCTATTGTTTTGGAGCACATGTGGTCACTTGGAGGGTGGTAAGGCAGGAACAGCAAGCAAATTTCACACCTGACAGTTACCATAATAAGCTGGAGTGTTAACCAAATGATTTTAGACAAGGGCACACGGAATCAAGACAGTAGTGACTGTGGGGAGGGCTGAGCTGGGAAGGCTGGCAGTGCAGACCTGGAGGCTGTGATGCCAGTTGGAAGGCTCTTGTGCAGAAATCCAGGGAAGAAATGATGAAAGCTTAAGATGAGGCAGCAATGCGAGTGAGGGACAGGCTCAGAAGAGATGATGTGAGAGTGAACAATTGAGGGGACGGTTGACCAGCTCCTTGAGGTGCGGAGGAGGTGAGAATGGCAGGCCCTAGTCAGTGTGTGCTGGACCAGGGGAGCAGATGCAGGTTGAAGGGTGGGATGTGCAGAGATGGGACTTGAGCTTTGAGTATGCTAATTCTGCCTTTCTAGGCAAAAGTGTTTTCTAGGAAGAAAATAAAGGTTTGGAGCTCAGGAACAAATCTGAAGAGATTTAGATCTTAGGAGTTAGAGGACTTGATGTTGAAGATGTGACTTATATCACCAAACAGAAAGAATTCAAAAGCAAAAAGAATGCAAACCTGATGCCAAGGGGTTTCTAGAAGTTCCAAGAAGAGAGAGGGGTTGTAAGTAGTCAGGTAACTCTGCCATGGATCACAGAAAGGTCAAGAAAGATAAGGATGGAAAAGCTGGTCACATACTATCATAAGCCAAAATGGAACAACAGGACAAAGAGCAACATTATCTCACTTGCTGACCGCGAGGAACAGCAAAAGGAAGTGGTTGGTCTCCCTCCTGGATGCATGTGTAAAATTTCTCCCTCCTTCCTTGACCTCTTTGTTCCCAAGAAATTTAGTAAAATCACAATACATGTTTCCATAAGACTTCTTTCATGCATAATATCACCTTTATCTTCCTTGGAGATTATAGAAAACCTAAAATTTCCTGTCAAATAACATAAAATTCACAGTGAAAGAAATTGTCATAGGAATGCTGTTAGAATTATCAGTGACATGCAGAACAATTCAGCAAAAGTGTGACTATATTTGATGACATTTCTTATATTGAGCAGCAACAAGGTAGCTGGGTAGCGATGAGATGATTCTCACCACAGATAGTTATCATTCAGTGTAAAGATTTGAAGGCAACCTTAAGCCCTTCCTCATGCCAACTCACAGATGTTTTATCCCATTAATACAAGTCATCTTTCAGCCTAAGAACTCAACTTAAGCCTTCTATTTTAAAACATATAAGCCTTTTAAAAATATTTTGGTAGATAAAATAATAAAGCATTACATTCTGCTTCTGACTTTGGTGAGGGATGTTCGGAAGGTGTGTCATTTCCTGTATTTGGCTGAGAATTAGACCGCAGTGCCTTCTAAGAAAGAAAACAAATTGATGTCAAGTTCCATCTACATGAAAAGTAAAATGTCAGGGATTACAGAAGTAATGCTTGAAAGAAGTCACAAAACTTAAAAAGAATACAAATATAAAAGTTTTAAAGTGTTTGGCCTAGTAGTACTGTAGACTTAAGAAAGGCTAGGAGCTATGGTTGAATTACTTTCTTCTCCCTTCTAACTACTCTGCAATCCGTCTAGGTTTGGTTGTTTTTAATTAAGAGATTAGTAATAGTGTGGGGGTCCTCTCTGCCACATCCCACAAGGAGGAGGAAAGGGTTAACTGCAGGAGGAGGATGCTGGTGGTTTTTCTATCTATTCCCAAAAAAAACTTATCTACTCAATGAACATACAAGAGCCAATTCTCTTTTTATGAGAGAGGGGATGTGACAGGTCTGGCCATACCAGCTCTGGCCTCTTACAATTCCGCCTCTTACAATTCCTTTTTTTTATAATATACAGGTAAAGGGGGTAAGGACTGAGAGGAGCTTTTTCTGTGATGTACAGGATAGGGTGGAATTAGGGGAGCCATCCTCTTAGGGGGAAAATTCCAGAAGGAGATAGGGAACCACTCCCACGCAGTACTACATACTTCCCAGCAGTTCCTAGAAGCCAGGCCTCTGCATCACATGGCTCAACCTAGTCTGATTCTGCTAAATAAGGATGGCTTCCCACATAATAGACTCTGTAAGAAATTAGTAAAAACATCTCTTTTGAGGAATAAGGTAGATGAGTTTTGAGATCTCTGATAATATGGATGCACAGGGCTATAGAGAAGGATATTCTCAATGACAAGTGAAGGTGGAACTTTTCCTGTGCCCAGATTACTTACATGTGATGAGCCATAAGCCTCTTAACCATATCTGTACTCTGGTTATTTGGGGAGATAGGGTGGGTAACCAGGAGGGAGGAAATCTAAAATGCTAGCATCTCTACAATCACTTGCATAAGACCGTCCCTTAGGAAGAATGCCATAAGCTAGCTGAGGAGAGCACCCTGTTCCCAGTAGCCTCTTGCCCCCACTGAAAGCCTTTCCATTGCACAGACCAGGACTTGTGGGGGTTTATCAACATCTCTAGGTTTTCTTTCCTTTGATTTTGAAAGGATGTAAAGGGTTATTATAGTAAGTACCATCCCCAGGTAGTCAGAGCTTTTCCAAGAGTTTTTGCTTTTCAGTTTCCAAATATCTAGTCCTTCTGAGAATGAAATTAAAAAAAAAAAAAAAAAAAAAAAAAAAAAAAAGCAGAATACCGAGATGATTTTTCTAAGGAAGGAGAGAGTCCATGCTTATAGGTCTCCTACAGCCTTAGTATTAAGATAAGAAGTACATGTTCCTATGTAAGACGCCTGGGTGGAAATAGTCGGGTTATTGTGGCAGTCACCAGAACACCCCGCCCCTGCCATGAATGACTCCATATTTGAAACAGATTGTCTTTGGCTTGAGACTAGACTTATGGACCATGCATTCCAAGTCTATCTCCTTGAGAGTACCCTTATGCTGTTTGTTTTAGTCAAAACACATCAAAGTGTATGGTTTCGGTATGTTAGTTCAGTGTCTGATTACAATAACAGGAGATGGCTGTGTCAGCATCAGTCCAAGTTCATCAGCAGGGGAGAGGGAAGCTGATTATCTTTCTCAGCAGCCCATAGGGCAGTGCTGTGGGAATTCAAGGCAAGTAGGATCAAACTGGGGCAAGGAGAAGTAAAAGGAAAGGGGAAGGAGCTAGTTCAACTCTGAACTAAAGATCTGCCTTCTTTCCATCCATTTTCTATAAAAGGGACTCTTTCAACCCCAAGACATTAAATGAAGGCTGCTTCTGGTTCCACATAGCAGTCTTCCTGAAACACTTGGCCCTCATCTATTGGTCCACTCCCTGTAACCATGTCAGCTATAAAAAGCAATATAAGTGACCTTTTTTCATCTGTTTACTCTAAATTTTCATTTTGCTCAGTGTGTGTCAAGAAGATATATAATTTCTATCCTTTTTTTTTTTTTTTCTAAGTAGGAAGGCAAGGTTTTCCTTCAAAACTCTTATCTCTTAGTTCCAGCAATGAAGAATTGTTGCCAGTGATTAAGAAGGATGACTTTACCACCAGGAATCAACAAGGCTGATGTCCACCAGAATAATTTTAAAGTTCCCACCTCAGTGGGTGTTGGTTTATCCTGAAGGCCAGGTTTGACCAAGATATATGCAGTAGCTGAGACCACAACTAAAACTTGCTTCCACTGTAGATTTCCCCACTGTGGCAAATCTTAAGGCGAAAGGAAAATAAACAGTGTTGAGCTGGAAACTTCTCCTGGTTTCCATTGTAGTCTAACTTCCCACAGCATTATGTGGGAAGAATGCTGGCAAGGGTGATAACTCTTAAGATTCTTTTCTTTCTTTCCTCCTCCTCCTTCATCGGAGTCTTCTTTTATTTTTCAAATGTAACATTCAGCATTCATGTGCCAGACACTGAGCTTAGTGCTTTGCCAGTGTTAGTTATGTGTATGTTCATAATACATAGGTCAATTTGTATTAGTATTATTATCTCCGTTGTGCTCATGAGTAAACTGAAGCACACAGATGGACAGCGTGGATCCCAGGCAGTCTGGCCTCAAAGTTCAGGTTTGAAACATGCTGCCTCTTTATCCATTAGCAGTTGAGAAATATAACAACCTTTAATGTTGATATGTATATATCTTTTTCTTTCTTTCTTTTTTGGTACTGGGAACTGAACCCAGGGGTGCTTAACCACTGAGCCACATCCCCAGCCCTTTTTTATTTTTCTTTCTTTTGATAAAGGGCCTCACTCAGTTGCTGAGGCTGACTTTGAACTTGCGATCCTGGTGCATCAGCCTCCTGAACCGCTGTGATTTCATGCATGTACCACTGTGCCCAGCTGATATGTATATTTAATACCATTTGACACTAAATATTTTCTCCTTTTCATTATGATTTCTCATTTCATCTAGCAGTTAAGTTAGCAGTGCCCCTTGTCAGCTCCAAAACTGGGTAGCAGCTCTTCCTGACAGGTGAAGTGAATTGTCCTTATAGTACATATTTCTTACTAAATTATAAAGACTATCACGCACGTAAACCAGAACAAGAATAAAGAGCCTGATTGAATAGCAATGAGTATCTCAGTTTGAATCCTGACTTTCCCATTTACTTGATACACTACTTTTATGCAAATTTCTTGACTTCTTCATACCTCCTTTTCCTCATCTGTAAATCAGGTGTAATAGTTTCTACCTCATAGTGTTAAAAATATTAAAAGTGCTTAGAATAGTGCCTGGCATATGGTGCTTGACAGAAATTATCCAATGTTGTTGTTATTATAATATCAGTACTTAATAGCTGCATTTCAATATTATCTTTGGTACTTATGGGGGGTTTTATAACTAATTTAGGGAGAATTTGTTGATGTATAAGGTGATAGCTTGAGAACATTCCTAAAATAATTTGAATCTAAGATAAACCAGAACACAGCTTTGCAAGAAAACTATTACAAACTTCAGACTTGCTAGCTCTGTGAAATTAATATGCATCTAATGGTGTTTTAAAATATGGAACTGAGGGCTGGAGTCATGGCTCGTGGTACAGCACTTGCCTAACATGTGTGAGGCTCTGGGTTCAATTCTCAGCACCATGTACAAATAAATAAAGTTCATTGACAACTAAAAAAATATTTTTAAAAAAATGTATGAGACTGAGTCAGATATGGTGACATGTACTATAGGCCCAGCTACTTGGAAGGCTAAGGCAGGAGAATTGCTTAAGCCCAGGACTTTGGGCCTAGCCTGGGCCCAAAGTGAGATAGTGGGCAACCTAGTGACATCCTGTCTCTTAAATAAGTAAGTAAATAAATAAACTTAAATTGCAATTCAAAAACAAAAAATAAACTTATCCTATATCGTATTGTCTTATGAGAAAGAAACAGCATACTTAATGAAATATGGAAAATTAAGGGTTCCCCCCCACCGTTGTGGAACAAAATATCTGAATAAGTTAGTCAAAAGGAGAAGTACAGTAAAAAGCAAACTATGCTGTATGGTCAAGGTTCCAAGTGGACAGCAATAGAACATGGGCCCTATAAAGGACTTTGACAGACTTACTCAAATTCCTCCTCACCTCTGCCTCCACACTGACTTTCTCCTTGCACTCAGTGTGCTGCAGTGAGGATCCAGGGAGAAACGGGATTGAAAGCTCTGTGGACGGAAGGCCTACCACAGATATTCTGGACCCTGAATTATCACGCTGCCGGTGACACCTTGAAAAGTGGCCGGAAGTCTAGGGAAATCAAACCCTATAATAGCTTTTAGTGGATAATCAGGAAAGTGTGAATTCAACATTTCCCCAATGGGAAAGACTTAATCCCTTTTCTCTGACCTTGGGAAAGGAGGGAGACACCTGCATGCCAAGCCCTTGAGGAACCTATTGTAAAATGAATCACACAATTTGAAAGTGGGACTTTTCATTTGTGATTCTGCCTTTACTCTGTGTATTCAGCCCCTCCCTGGTTTGTGTGGGAGGGAGAAGAAGGGGGTCATCGAATGCATGGAGTACTTTGTCCCCATGGAAGGCATCCGGGGGACACCACTTCCCCCTCAGGATAGTTATTTTGATAGTAGCAGTCTCCAGACCATCAGTTAAAAAAATTTTTTTGAAATGTGTTGTTCATTCATTGATACATAATCCTACTACCATATATCCATATAGTATATAATTACTTTACAATTGAAAGAATAATATTAAAGTTTTTAAAAATAATTCAAGGTCTTATTTTCAAATAATAGCAGCCGACAATTTTATGGTGTTAATTATATGCCACGCATTGTTCTGAGGTTTTTTTTTTTTTTTTCCGAAGCATCTCATTTACCATCTTGCTAAGAGCAAAGGCTTCATGCTATCATCAGCTAATGTCTCAAGGCACAGTTCATCACTAACAATAGCGAGTATAATTCCATATTTTAGCTGTCTCCTTGAGCGTTGCCGTTCTTTTGACTAGATATGAATATCATTATTGTCAGATATGACTATATTGTCATCATTCAGAGTAAGAAGTGCCAGAGCTGACAGGATCTTTATTTGTTCATCTTTTCAGTCTGCAGTTTCTTTGCAGAAATGTTTTTTTAAAATCTGTTGTCCACTCTGCAAGGGATAATTTCATTTAAAAATTAGCATTATACTGTTCTGTACCTCTCAGCTGGAGACATGGTAGGTCACAGTATACAGAGGCTGCCCACACCCCTCGTTGTCCTGCTTACTGCCACCTGAGGGCGCCAGTGTCAGATTCTATGAGAAATGCCAGTAAAGCTTAAATTCAGGTGAAAAACGTGAAAGGATTCCAAATGGTGATAGATTGTTTTTAACACCTCCTGGGATTTGCGTGCTCCCTGTGGAGACGGTCCTGGAGGCACGGGCAGGATGAAGAAGTTTTCCAACCTTCAGGATTCTGTGCAGTAACTGGAAGAATGCAAAGCCCTCATTTCTTGAAACTGCTGAACACCTAAACCTCACTCTTGGTTTCCTGTGCTTCCTGCCTTGCATCTCAGTATTTCTTTGGGGCTGTACAGGAAACATCTGAGGTTATCTAGCGTACCCCCTTCTTTGCCACCCCCTCCTGGGAGTCGGTGGCACCTCACTGCCACCCCCATGGGTCTCTGACTTTTTGCATGTGTGAATTCCTCTGAGTTAAGGTGCACCTGGTGAGGCTCCTGTTGCAATAGGGCTAAAATGCAGGCTGGTTATTTTTGACATCTTTGGTTGGTTGTGTATTTACAGCAGAAACTGAATAAGCACCACCTACTTATATACGAAATTATTTCAGCTCCTTGATCAGTGGATAAATTTCTGCCTAGAGCAGTCATATTCATTGGAAGGACCTAGAACCCCTTTCCAGTTAGAACTCACTAAGCTCCTGAATTCCAAAGGTCTTGAAAAGATAATAAACAATATTATTAAACAGCCGTTTCTAGGACTTCTGAGAGAAGAGAATGCAACTTTGGGCCTACTTTAGAGAAAGCCGAAGAGAAACTGTACAATTGAAAAACTCTTTTCTGGAACCTTCCTTTATCAAATTTTAGATGTATTCCTACAGAGAAGGGTGTACGAGTTGTAAATTGCATGTAAGACTAATTTTGTTGGTAAATGAAGTAATTTAGAATAACTAAAAAGCCGCTTATTGTTGATTTATATATGTTTATTTGAATTAGATATATTTTTTAAAAAAATTTAGGTAGATACAGTGACATATGCTTGTAATCCCAGCTACTGAGGAGGCTGAGGCAGGAAGATCACAAGTTAGAGGCCAGCCTTGGCAACTTAGTGAGACACTGTCTCAAAATGAAAAATTATTAAAAAAAAAGAACTGGGGATGGGGCTCAGTAGTAGCATGTCGCTGGATTCAATCCCTGGTACCCCAGAAAAAAAAATGTGAGTCATAAATTGTTTCTACAAATTTGTTTGGTAATTTTTTCTTAAAGTACATGTTTCCCTCATGCTTATCTGAGGCAAAAACAAAGGGAACATTTGTTAAAATATAATATTGGTAAATTTAAAATTCATCTTATCTAAAGCGTGATGTTATAAATCTGGAGGGTCTGGTTTTTCAGGTGTAGAGCTTTGCTTCTAAGCTGGGGCCCAAAGTTGTTTTCAGATGCTATCAGGAGAGTAATGAAGTCAGTACTGGAAAGTTTTAGCCATCAAATGATGACCCAGGGCACATACACAGTTACTAGTAAGCAGCATCCAGCCTGAAATAATGCAGGCAACATTGAAGTGCCTGAGTAATGGAAACCAGGGAGGTTACACAGACTTGTGTGACACTGGGAAGTTGGAAAGATTCCTTATCTGAAATCAGAAGAACTGGATTCAAGTCCTACCTCTACCACAGTGGTATTACTTAAGCTGTCCATACCCTGGTTTCATCATCAGTTAAAAAAAAAAAAAATGGGATAATGGACACCATTAAATGGTGGTCTTAGGAAGGTTAAATATAGTAGGTGCTTAATAGATGTCCTCTGAACTGGGACTTCGTAGAGGGGAAGTAGCTTGAGAAAAGGACAGGAGTCCCACAGTGGGGGGAGATGAGCACCCCATTTTTCAGGGTGGAGAGTGAGGAGCTCAAGAGGCAGCTTGGTCTTCCTCCTGCCCGGTGTCCCTCAGGCTGTATGATGGTGAGTGTAGGCAGTCACCACCACTTCAAGGGCATTGGCTTCTCGTACGTGCTGGTCATGGTGTTTCACATTTGTTTGCTTTTTATTATTACATACAATGATTGGCTTTTTTCTTTGGGTTTGCAGTTCTGTTAATTTTAACACACACGTGGATGTGTATAACCACCACCACCATCAGGATCCGTCACTGTTCCATCCAGCATCTCCCTGGTGCCATCCTATCTGGTCCCCCACTCCCTCTAACCCGGGGTCATCTGCACACTGAATGCGTGCTGTCCAGCACTGTGCATTTCTTTTCCTAACACTTGTCGCACTTGTCCTCTTCTTCACATGGTCCTATTCTTGATTTTTAGGGTCAAGAGCTTGGGAACTGTGATATCTTATTCCCTGCTCTACTCCAAGTGCTGGGCATATAGGAGAGGAGACTCCAAGACGTGTCTTAAATGAATCAGTCCTTACTGTCTGTGCCTCAGTTTCACCTTTTCTTAATTCCTTCTTCTTCCTCCTTTTTTCCCTTAAAGACAAGAAGAAAAAAAAAAACCCAACTTTGTTGTTAAATTTGAATTTGCTGTTTAATTCAACAAGCAGTTTTAGAGTTCCTTCTAGTTGCCAGCATACAAACAGAAGAGAAGCACAGCCTTCAAGGTGCTTTTGTTTGTTCTGTTTGCAGGACTGGGGATTGAACCCAGGGCCTCGTGCATGCTGGGCAAGTGCTCTGCCACGTCCCCTGCTGCATCCTCCTTCCAATAAGGAAATGGAGATTGAGAGAAGTTAAAAAACTTGCCCAAGATCAGATAATAGTAAATTCCAGAATTCAGGATCGTCTTGACCTGTAGCCTGCAGTCTTTCTATGTTAAGACATACCATGAGAGAGAGAATTATCTTATCCCATTCGAATTGCCGAGGTAAATTACCCACCTTTAAGTAGCCAGGCGTGTTGATGTGTTGATGGTATCATTCACTGAGCGTCTACTCTCTAGCAGGCACTCCCCGGAATTCCAGAGCAAATGAGAGACACTGAGTGTCTGTGACTAGGGCTAATACAGACCTGCACAGGCAGTGCCACCAACCATGGGGTAAACACTTTGGTAGGGGACAGGCAGAGGCCAGGGGGACCAGCAGGTTGGATGGGGGAGGTATGTTCCAACCAAAAACTGAAGGAAAATAGTTCCCAAAGCAGAGAGCTAGAAATGAGTGTTTCAGATAGAAGAAAAACATAGTTCTAGAAGTAACTGAGGGTTAGAAGAGGGGAAATGAGAGGCACTCAGGACCACTAAGAAGGAGCAAGAGGTGCACTGGAAGGTGGGAGTAGCTGCCAGATCATTCCAAGCTGGTGAGCAATGTCAGCATCCGGGAGACCAAATGGTAGTTTAAGGACAGTGGAAGGTCAGTAAAGGTTCTAATCAACAAAGCAGTTCAGGTGTATTTACAGTGAAATAAGATTTGAGATGCTTTGGAAACATCATGTTCTTGCACCTGGTGTTTCTACAAGCCTGTCTTGAAGCTCACAGATGGTGATAACTGGTGACAGTAGGTCACCCTGGTTACCTTATTCCTGGCTTAGACCCCTGAAGGCCTCAGTGCTGTGTGACACTGGGGAGGCACTCCTTCCTCAAGGTTCCGGGTCTGACATCTGACTGGATGCAAACCATCTGCTTACCTTGCAGCAGGTGATGGCATCATTGTGAGAAGCGGGTGAGAGAGGAGGAGCCCTCATATCCTTTTCTGTAGAAGTGCACAGCACATCCTGTTGATCATGCTACTTCTGAAAACAGACTTTTTTCTCTGTAATATCTTGGTCACATCTTTATTCTCCATAACAGGTTGGACACATTTCAAAGACTATATCACCCTTTCCAGCCTCCTGGTGTTCTTTAAAATATCTCTTCAAGCCATTCATCCATCTGCATGTACATTGGTACTACTCCAACCCAGACCCGCTTTGTCCTGTCTCAGTGACAGTCCTTTGGGGCCTCTCAAACCCCAGTGCTACCTCCTGGCAGCACAACTTTCATGGTGCTCTCTGGTGTAAGCCATTGCCACTCTCGAGGGGTCAGGCAGTGGATTGAGGCTTGTCTCTAACCTCTCGCCCTAGCCTTACCTACACCTCAAGGCCACTGTCCCCAGGAGGTCAGCACCACCCAAAACTTCCAGGAAGGAATGGCATTTAAGTTGAGTATTATGGGAGTTTGGCAAAGGAGGCAGAGAGAGGGGATTGGGATGAGCTGCATGGTCTCTATTGGTGTGAGTGAGATTCGAACAAGAGCTAGAACAGGAAGAGATCGTCAGAGGCTACAGCAGAGATTTCAAACTAGGGGCTCACAGTTTGGAAGCCAGCCCACAGAGCAGGTTTCCCGGCCAGAAGAGAAATATGTATGATCATATTTTGTATTTCAGGGTAAAAACACCTGAATGGTTGCAATTCAAGTTCCCATGTAGAGAAGTGGATTAATAGACCCAGTGTGCACTAAGGGAAGCTTTCCCTCTGGGGCAGGCAGAGCAGGGGGTGTTGTTGAGGGCTGAAAGCGTGGACGCTGGTCGCTGCTGCCTCACTGCTGGTGACCTAGAGCAGGTCCTCATTTTCCTGCTGTGTAAAGTGGGTATAATAGCCACACCTCGTAGGGTGGTTATTCATAGGACTGGAGGAAGAATGACATGAGTTCATATTTGTAAAACATTTCCAGTGTTGCCCACTACAAAAGGTTTGTTACATGGTGGGATGGTTGCTCTAGACCCGTAACTGGATGTTTCTCTGACTTTAGGGTCTTTCACTCTTCAACAGTTGAGCTGGAACCTAAGCATATAGGGAGAGCTCACTTTGTCTTTGTAGTTTCCCAAATCGTACATCACTCAGTGACCTAGGAGTACAGTGACAATTTTGAAACCTCTTTTTTTTTTTTTTATTGTAAACAAATGGGATACATGTTGTTTCTCTGTTTGTACATGGAGTAACACCATGCCATTTGCATATTCATACATTTACATAGAGTAATGATGTTTGATTCATTCCGTTATTTTTTCCTCCCCCGCAACCCTTCCCACCTCTCTTTTCCCTCTATACAGTCCCTCCTTCCTCCATTCTTGCTCCCCTCCCACCCCCCATTACATGTCATCATCCTCTTATCAGTGAGATCATTCGTTTTTTGGATTTTTGAGATTGGCTTATCTCACTTAACATGATATTCTCTAATTTCATCCATTTGCCTGCAAATGCCATAATTTTATTATACTTTATAGCTGAGTAATATTCCATTGTATATATATACCACAGTTTCTTTATCCATTCATCAATTGAAGGGCATCTAGGTTGGTTCCATAGTCTGGCTATTGTGAATTGAGCAGCTATGAACATCGATGTGGCTGTATCTCTGTAGTATGCTGATTTTAAGTCCTTTGGGTATAGGCCAAGGAATGGGATAGCTGGGTCAAATGGTGGGTCCATTCCAAGTTTTCTAAGGAATCTCCACACTGCTTTCCAGAGTGGCTGCACTAATTTGCAGTCCCACCAGCAATGTATGAGTGTACCTTTTTCCCCACATCCTCGCCAACACCTGTTGTTGCTTGTATTCTCGATAATTGACATTCTAATTGGGGCGAGATGGAATCTTAGTGTAGTTTTGATTTGCATTTCTCTTATTACTAAAGACGGTGAACATTTTTTTATGTTTGTTGATTGCTTGTAGATCTTCTTCTGTGAAGTGTCTGTTCATATCCTTAGACCATTTGTTGATTGGGTTATTTGTATTCTTGGTGTAGAGTTTTTTGAGTTCTCTATATATTCTGGAAATGAGTGCTCTATCTGAAGTATGAGTGGCAAAGATATTCTCCCACTCTGTAGGCTCTCTCTTCACATTGCTGATAGTTTCCTTTGCTGAGAGAAAGCTATTTAATTTGAATCTATCCCAGTTATTGATTCTTGCTTTTATTTCTTGTGCTATGGGAGTCCTGTTAAGGAAGTCTGATCCTAAGCCAACAAGGTGAAAATTTGGACCTAATTTTTGTTCTATAAGATGCAGAGTCTCTGGTCTGATTCTGAGGTTCTTGATGCATTTTGAGTTGAGTTTTGTGCAGGGTGAGAGATAGGGGTTAAGTTTCATTCTGTTGCATATGGATTTCCAGTTTTCCCAGAACCATTTGTTGAAGAGGCTATCTTTTCTCCATTGCATATTTTTGGCACCTTTGTCTAGTATTAGAAAATTGTATTTATTTGGGTTTGTGTCCATGTCCTCTATTTTGTACCACTGATCTACCTGTCTACTTTGGTGCCAATACCATGCTGTTTTTGTTACTATAGCTTTGTAGTATAGTTGAAGATCTGGTATTGCGATACCTTCTGCTTCACTCTTCCTGCTAAGGATTGCTTTAGCTATTCTGGATTTCTTATTCTTCCAGATGAATTTCATGATTGCTTGCTCTATTTCTGTAAGGTACCTCATTGGGATTTTAATTGGAATTGCATTGAATCTGTATAGCACTTTTGGTAGTATGGCCATTTTGACAATATTAATTCTTCCTATCCAAGAACATGGGAGATCTTTCCATCTTCTAAGGTCTTCCTTAATTTCTTTCTTCAATGTTTTGTAGTTTTCATTGTAGAGATCTTTTACCTCTTTGGTTAGATTGATGCCCAAGTATTTTATTTTTTTTGAGGCTATTGCAAATGGAGTTGTTTTCCTCATTTTCCTTTCAGCTGTTTCGTCGCTTGAGTATAAAAATACTTTAGATTTATGCGTGTTGATTTTATAGCCTGTTATTTTGCTGAATTAATTGATGAGGTCTAGAAGTTTTCTGGAGGAGGTTTTTGGATCCTCTAAATATAGAATCATGTCATCCGCAAATAATGACAGCTGAAGTTCCTCTTTTCCTATTCGTATCCCTTTAATTTCTTTAGTCTGCCTAATTGCTCTGGCTAGAGTTTCGAGGACAGTGTTGAATAGAAGTGGTGAAAGAGGACATCCCTGTCTGGTTCCCGTTTTCAAAAGGAATGGTTTCAGTTTTTCTCCATTAAGAATGATGTTGACCATGGGCTTAGCATAGATAGCCTTTACAATGTTCAGTATGTTCCTACTATCCCTATTTTTTCTAGTGTTTTGAGCATAAAGGGGTGTTGTATTTTGTTGAACACTTTTTCTGCATCAATTGAAATAACCATATGATTCTTATCCTTAAGTCTATTGACATGATGGATTACGTTTATTGATTTATGAATGTTGAACCATCCTTGCTTTCCAGGGATGAACCCACTTGATCGTGGTGCACGATTTTCTTAATATGTTTTTGGATACGGTTTGCCAATACTTTGTTAAGGATCTTTGCATGTATACTCATCAAGGATATTGATCTAAAATTTTCTTTCCTTGATGTGTCTTTTCCTGGTTTGGGTATGAGGGTGATATTAGCTTCATAGAATGAGTTCGGTAGGGTACTCTCCTTTTCTATTTCCTGGAATACTTTGAGAAGTATTGGAATGAGTTCTTCTTTGAAGGTCTTGTAGAACTCGACTGAGAATCCGTCTGGTCCTGGACTTTTCTTGGATGGTAGATTTTTAATGGCTTCTTCTATTTCATTGCTTGATATTGATCTGTTTAAATCGTGTATGTCCTCCTGGTTCAGTTTGGGAGGAGCATATGTCTCTAGAAATTTGTCAGTGTCTTCAATAGTTTCTATTTTGTTGGAATACAGATTTTCAAAGTAGCTTCTCATTATGTTCTGTATCTCAGTGGTGTCTGTCGTGATATTTCCTTTTGCATCATGTATTTTAGTAATTTGAGTCTTCTCTCTCCTTCTCTTTGTTAATGTGGCTAAGGATTTGTCTATTTTGCTTACTTTCTCAAAGAACCAACTTTTTGTTTTATCCATTTTTTGAATAGTTTCTTTTGTTTCAATTTCATTGATTTCAGCTCTGATTTTAATTATTTCCTGTCTTCTACTACTTTTGCCGTTATTCTGTTCTTCTTTTTCTAGGGCTTTGAGCTGTAATGTTAGGTCATTTAGTTGTTGACTTTTCATTCTTTTCTGGAATGCACTCCATGCAATGAATTTTCCTCTTAGTACCGCTTTCATAGTGTCCCAGAAATTTTGATATGTTGTATCATCATTCTCATTGACCTCTTAAGAATTTTTTAATCTCCTCCCTGATGTTTTTTGTTATCCATGTTTCATTCAATAGCATATTATTTAGTCTCCAAGTGTTGCAGTAATTTCCCTTTTTTATTTTGTCATTGATTTCTACTCTCAGTCCATTATGATCTGATAGAACACAAGGCAGTATCTCTATTTTTTTGCATTTCCTAAGGGCTGCTTTGTGGCATAACACATGGTCTATTTTTGAAAAGTTTCCATGTGCTGCTGAGAAGAAAGTGAATCTGCTCGTTGATGGATGGAATATTCTATATGTCTATTAAGTCTAGGTTATTGATTGTGTTACTGAGTTCTATGGTTTCTTTGGTTGGGATTTTGTTTGGAAGATCTATCTAGTGGTGACAGTGGTGTGTTAAAGTCACCCAGAATTATTGTGTTGTGGTCTATGTGATTCTTGAAATTGAGAAGGATTTGTTTGAGGTACAGGGATGCACCATTGTTTGGGGCATAAATATTTACTATCATTATGTCTTCCTGGTTTATGTTCCCTTAAGCAGTCTGAAATGTCCTTCTTTATCCCTTTTGACTAACTTTGGCTTGAAGTCCACTTTATCTGATATAAGGATGGAAACCCCCACTTTTTTACTGAGTCCATGTGTGTGGTAGGTTTTTTCCCATCCTTTCACCTTTAGTCTGTGTATGTCTTTTCTATGAGATGAGTCTCTTGCAGGCAGCATATTGTTGGGTCTTTCTTTTTAATCCATTCTGCCAGTCTATGTCTTTTGATTGATGAGTTTAGGCCATTAACATTCAGGACTATTAGTGAGAAATGATTGGTATTCCCAGTCATTTGGCTTATTTTTGGTTTTTAAGTTGGCTTGGTTTCTCCTTTGAGTGGTTTTTCTCTAAGGTAGTTCCTCCCTTTGCTGACCTACATTGTTGTTTTTCATTTCCTCCTCATGGAATATTTTGTTGAGAACATTCTGTAGTGCAGGCTTTCTATTTGTAAATTCTTTTAACTTTTGTTTATCATGGAAGGATTTTATTTCATCTTCAAATCTGAAGATTAGTTTTGCTATAGGATTCTTGGTTGGCAACCATGTTCTTTCAGAGCTTGAAATATGTTGGTCCAGGTCCTTCTAGCTTTTAGAGTCTGGGTTGAGAAGTCGGCTGCTATCCGTATTGGTCTCCCCCTATATGTAATCTGATGCTTTTCTCTCACAGCCTTCAAAATCCTATCTTTATTTTGAATGTTAGGCATTTTCATTATAATGTGCCTTGGTGTGGATCTGTTGTGATTCTGTGCATTTGGTGTTCCATAAGCCTCTTGTATTTGATTTTCTATTTCATTCTTCAGGTTTGGGATATTTTCTGATATTATTTCATTGAATAGGTTGTTCATTCCTTTGGTTTGTATTTCTGTGCCTTCCTCAATCCCAATAATTCTTAAATTTGGTCTTTTCATGATGTCCCATAGTTCTTAGAGATTCTGTTCATGATTTCTTACCATCTTCTTTGTGTGGGCAACTTTGTTTTCAAGATTAAATATTTTGTCTTCATTGTCTGAGGTTCTGTCTTCCAAGTGGTCTAGTCTGTTGGTGATGCTTTCCATTGAGTTTTTTATTTGGTTTTTTGTCTCCTTCATTTCAAGGATTTCCATTTGTTTTTTTTTTTTTGTTTGTTTGTTTTGTTTTTTTTTTTGTTTTTTTGAGAATCTCTATCTCTATGTTGAAATGATCTTTTGCTTCCTGCAAGTGCTCTTTCAGCTTATTGGTATTATCATTCATTGCCTGCATTTGCTCTCTTATCTCATCCTTTGCTTCACGAATCATCTTAATCATGTATATTCTGAAGTCCTTTTCTGACATTTCTTCTAATACACTGTCATTGGATTCTATTACTATAGAATCTAGATTTGTTTGAATCATTTTCTTCCCTTGTTTTTTCATGTTGTTCATGTATCTTCCCCTTTAGCAGTGCAGATCTGGGGTATTGCAGATTTCTCCCTATAGGCTTATAGTGGCCCTATAGGTTTCCAAAACCCTTTCTTTAAGGGGAGATCAATATTAGCAGTACCCAAATCAGACACTATGCAATCCTAGACCAAATAGCCCCTATGGGGACAATAACAAAATTGTCATAATAAACAAAATGAATTCAAATATTATCTTCAGTAAAACAAACAGGTTTGCAATAAGGTCTGCAGTTCCTAATGGAGGACAAAGAGGATGCAGGGATGTAGAATGTGGCTGTTAATGGGATAAGAAAAGAATATACAGAAGTTCTAGAAAATAGAAAGGGTGAGAGTGTAATCAAAAGAAATCGGATGTTAGCATGCAAAAAAGGGAGAAAGAGACTCTGAGGGAACACGTAAACCAAAGGAAAAGAGAGTAAGAAAAGTAAAGAAATAAAAACTTAAATTTTTTTAAAAAGGAGGAAAAAGAAAATCTACAGTATAACAGTCATATACTAATGAAACTTCCCAGTGTTTAGTAGCCTGATGCATGAGAGGTACCTGACAATGAGCTTCAAGCCTCCATCAGGCATCACAGGATGGGATTTGTCCCACCCAAAGATCGGAGCTCCGGCTTCCAGGATTATCCAAGATGGCCGCTCTGGCTTTGAAATGTGTTGGCAAATGGGGAGCTGCAGCTCAGGGGTGGACGTGGTCGGCTGGAGGTCCTGGAGGCGGGATGTGGTTGGTCCGGCAGGGGTCCTGGAGGTCCGGTGTGTTTGGTGTGGTTATGGGATCCTGGAGGCCGGGTGCAATCAGTCGGTCTGGGGTCCCAGTGATAGGGCGCAGTCAGTTGGTCTGGGGGTCCTGGCGGCAGGGAGCAGTCAGTTGATGTGAGGGCCCCAGAGGCAGGGAGTGATCGGTCGGGCTGAGGGATCCTGGAGACGGGGCTCAGTCAGTCCGGCCAGGGGTCCTACAGGGCCTGGCTGTTGTCTCAAAATGGCGGCATCCACGTGTAATCAAACCTACAGGTACTGTAAGAGTCTGAAACCTCTTGATAAACTTAGTTTTATCTAGTTCAGGGGCTTTTGATTTTTTTTTTTTTTAAATGTTTGAGTTCTTTCATTGACCAAAATCTTTGGTAAAGCCCCTACCTTTGTAACTAATAAAGCCATGATTGTGTAATTGAAATAAAGGTCAAAGGGACTCACAACTTACACAACCACTTCACTTCCTCTTTCCCAAGGTAACATTTCTGAACCAGAGAATGCAGTGCACACCCCACTGTTCTGGTTTGTTCTGGGAGATGTGACTTATCCAGGGGCCCAGAGTGAACAGATGGTGGATTAGGGGCTACAGTGTGGGTTTCCTGACTTCTGGACAGTCCCCCCTCCATTAAGATCAGGGATTCTCGACTCCAACTGTTAATTAGAATTATCTGGGGAATTTTAAAAGGGATCAGTATCAGGGTCCCACCTTCAGAGTTCCTGGCTGAACCGGTCTGGGATTGGCAACATTACCCACAGCTGAACTATTCCATATTTAATAAGAAACAAACTTTCTTTGTGAAAAAGAAACCCTTCCAGGTGTTAGCTGCAAGAATTATTGGTTGCATTAAAAAAACCAAGCTGTCCCAATTATGGCACCTTTTTGCACAGGGGACTGTGCATTGGAATCCCAATCAAGTTTCCTCTTGACCACTTGAAAATTCCCCTAATAAGGCTGGGGCTGTAGCTCAGTGGTAGAGCGCTTGCCTCGCAAGTGTGGGGCACTGGGTTCGATCCTCAGCACCACATAATAATAAAGTAAATAAAGATACTGTGTCCATCTACAACTAAAAAATATTTTTTTAAAATAATTCCTCTAATATTTCCTCTACTGTTGGCAGTGGCTGTGGATTGCTTCCCCTTGCTGCAGGAAATGGATGGATTACTTGTCAGGAAAACTTCAACGTCTCCTTTTTAAAAACTGTAGGGGGTGCTGAGGATGTGGCTAAGTGGTAAGGCACTTGCCTAGCATGTGTGAAGCCCTGGGCTCAACCCCTAGCACCACAAAAGGAAGAAGAAAAAAATAATAGAACCCCATTGCACTATGGCTCATTTTATGAGATTTGATATTATTTGTTCCAAACCATGGCTCTAGAAACATGATAATGTTCGGTAGAACAGAATCTGGGCCTGGACACTGATATCCCTTCCCCTGCATCCCTCATCTGCTCCTGTGGCAGCACCCTTAAAAGAGATTTGCTGGGTCTTAATTTAAAGAGGGCTGTGGTTGTGCATGCAGGTTTCACTCTGGTGGTCTTGAGTCCTTTGGGGACTTACATGTAATGAACAAGAAATCCTTTTGTTCTGCCACTTTTTCCTGATTGTGAGGATAGTTTCAGATGGGAAGATCACTATTTCCTGGTTAGGGAGATCCAACCTAAAAGAAGACTCTTCCCCTTCAGGACACTCTGGCAGATGCCCAATATGCAGAATGAATCACTTCCTTTCTGACAGGGTTGATGTGTCCACTAGGTGGTCATACTGACTGGTTAATGTTCCTTCTTCTGCATAAAGGAAAACCACTCTTTGGTCAGAGGTCGTGTAGAGAGTACAGCACAGCCTGTTTCCCACTTGCCCTTCTTCCACAGAAGTGAAGGCTGGTGCTCATCTATTTATGTGGCCTAGTAAAGCCTAAAGACTCATTGTGATTATGTTTTTATATGCAAAAAATAAAATAAAAATACATAGCTGTACCAAGGAAATGAATTATATTGAAATGCTTATCAAAAATTTAGCCAAATTTCAGGCTGGGGTTGTGGCTCAGTGGTAGAGCACTTGCCTAGCATGTGTGAGGCACTGGGTTCAATTCTCAGCACCGCATATTAATAAATGAATAAAATAAAGGTCCATCAACAACTAAAAATTTTTTTTAATTTAACCAAATTTATAATATGACATTATGCCCTTTATTAATGCAGCAGATAACAAAAGAGCTAGTAGAGGGTTTAATAATGACTGAAATTTCTGAGTGGTAGTGAGCATAAACAGTAACTCAAGATATTTGGAATAGCGGTACACTGTTTCTGTTGACAACCAAGTTACAGGCACTGCTAATACCATTGTTCTCTTATATTCATAATAGGAGGAAGTGCTAAATTTCAGGGGTGAGTGTATGTTTGTTTGTTTTGTGGCCCTAAGGATTAAACCCAGTCCTCCTACATGCTAGGCAAGGGTTCTACCACTGAGCTACATCCCAACCTGAAATGCTAAATTTCAGAGTTTTGTAAAAATAAAGATCAATTCATGGACTCCCTGAATCCTATTCAGAGGTGCCCTAAATTAAGAACCCTGGCCTAGGGTGGCAGATTTCCTCCAGATTGATACCCACTTTGACCTACTCGTCATTCTTTCTGTACCTGTGCCTGCCTTATTTTGCTCTCTACTTTCTCACCCGTGCATCCCACGAGTCCCATGTCCCTAGCTCTTGTTACAGAAACTAACAACTGTGGCTTATCCACATGTCATGAAGCCCATATAACAAAAAGCCCAGAAGCTAAACTGTTTAGGGCTTGTGTGGCATCCCAGGTAAGACAGCAGGGCCCATTGCTCTGAGCCTTCTGCTTTTAGACTGTTGTTTGTTTGTTACTCCACCTCCAGGTGTTGCTCCTGTCACTCAGACAGGAAGAAACAGGAAAGAATAAAAAGGGCCAAAGACGAGCCCAAATTGGCACAGTAGCGCACACCTATATTCACAGCTACTTGAGAGGTTGATGCGGAAGGAGGGTAAGTTTAAGACCAACTGGGTGACTGATTGGAACCCTGTTTCAAAATCTGAAAAAGAGCTGGGGATGCAGCTCAGTAGTAGAGCATTTGCCAAGTGTGCATCAGACCCTGTTACCAAATAGGGAAAAAAAATTAAAAAAAAAAAAAAGTGAAAGGGATCAGGCCAGTCAAGCTGATCCTTTTTATCAGGAAAAGAATAGCTTTCCTGAAAGTTTCATCCAGGAAACTCCCAGTTGCACCCTGTGTATCACGTGACAACACAGAGCTGCAAGGGAGTCTGGGAGATATCTTTAATAGGCACACTGCTGGCCCAAACAGAAATCAGTAGTAACAAGAAGGGAGACTATATCCTGGATGCACCTCTACCAGTTTCTCTGGTGTCACCTAAGCCCCTGGGACTTGCCACTCCTGGACTGCCAGACTGACGCCTTCCATGTCACCTTGCAGTCCTTCCCAGGTCTTGCAGTCTTCAAGGCCCAAGTTCTTCCCCAGCTTTCTGAAAAGCTTAGAATCAGCAAAAGCATGGGAGTCCGTTGGGTGGCCCCACCTTTTGGTAGAAAGCTGAAATCCAGAAAACGACTGACACAAGATCTCATCCTGGCGGCAATGGTCACGCACATACACACATGCTCTGCACATACCATTTAGCCAGTCACTTGGACATAAATTGCCTTTTAACCCTCCCATACCACCTCCCCATCAGGTAACCAGCACTGCATTTTCCATGTTAGGAAATCATGGCAAAGACTTGTTAAGCAACAGGGACAGCCAGCTGGTACCCCACCCAGCCAGGGTCTAATCCTTGCTGCCTCCCTAACCTGGCACTGCCACCCTCTCGGCTGACTGGCATGGAAGATGGGATTCGAATCCAAACCTCCTCATCTTGAGGTCATTGTTCTTTCCACCTTGCTTGCCTCTGAGTTGAGTTGTACCTTTGCTTTAGGGTGATTTTATTCATTCATGTGTTTTTTTCTGCCTGAATTCGGTTGCTTTTTTTTAGAGTAGGATTTACCTCCTGATACTTTTGCTTTAACTCTTCTCTCTTAATCCTCACAGCATGGATCAAGTGGTCTTTTTAAAGCATAAATCAATTTTGTCATTCCCACTTAATCCATGGCTTTTTATTACTCTTGGACTAAAGGCCAAGATCCTTCATGTATTTTGTAAGGACTGAGTAGTCTAATTACTACTTCTCTCTCCAGCCTCGTCATCTTCCCCCTTTTCCTGTCTCACTCCCTGCATTGAGCCAAGAGGCCATGGTTTAGTCTCCTCTTAATTCACCATGCACCTTCTTACCACAGGCCCTTTGCACCTGCTGTTGCTACTGCCTGGCATTCTCTCCCCTCTTCTCCTCATTTTATGACTGCCATGCAGCCCTCAGTTGGATCCTCATGTCCTCGTGACGTCTTCTCCAGTGTACCCCTATGTAGGCTGATCTCATGGCATCAAGAACCTCTCCTTGTACCACTGACCAGGCATATGATCTCTCACTTATTTTGGTTATTATTTGATCAGTATCTATCTTCTTTGCTGGATTGTTAAGAGCAGGTTATGTCTGATATCTCTTGAAGGAGTCTTTGAGCCTTCCTGTCTGCTGTAGTGCCTGTGACATAAAAAGTACTCAGTAAATATTTATTAAGAAAAAACAATGATTTTATCTTATTACCTAGCATAGAATTAAATGTAAACAGTGTTTGAAAGAGCAGAGAGTAATGGCCTACTGTCACACTAACCTCACTGCATCTTCCAGCACTGTTCTAAGATGAACAAAAAGACATTTAATGACTTCAACTAAAAAAAAAAAAAAATAGAAAAGACTTCATTATTTGTTATTGTGGAGTACATAAACCTATTAGTCAGAAATGGATGTTATATGCACCTTGCCCATATCTTTATCAGTTTTCTGAAAATAAAGATCCCAAATGTTTATTTAATTTTAGAATTTAATATCCCAACCCTCTGGTTATATCAGACTTTATTCACATGTAATTTTTTCCTCAACTTTATTGAGATATGCAGTTGAAATTGTATGTATTTAAGGTGTACAGTGTGATGATTTGTAATGATTTCCACTCATTTACACATCTGTCACCTCACATAACTACTAGTTGGTAGACAGATATTTTGAAATTTGTGAGACAGTATTGTTAACTGTACTCACATTCTGTACATTACTCTGTTAAGGATAACATTCTTATTCTTCTTATAACAGAAAGTTTAAAGCCTTTGACCACGTTATCTCCCCTTTGCCCATCCCTCAGCCCCTGGAAATCACCATTCTATGCTTCCGTGAGTTCCATGTGTTAGATTCCACACAGAGGGAAGATCATGCAGTATTTGCCTTTCTGTGTCTGGCACGTCTCACTTAGCATAACGTCCTCAGATTTATCTATGTTGTTGCAATTAGCAGAATTTCCCTCCTTTTATGGTTGAATAAGATCCTGCATTTTCTTTGTCCATTCTTTTATGGGTGAATTTTAGGTCATTTCTGTATCTTAGCTAGTTTAAGTAATGCTACAATGAACATGAAAGTGCAGATATCTTTTTGGGGTACTGATTTCATTTCCTTTGTTATATACCAGATCATATGGTAGTTTTGTTTTTTATTTTCTGAGGACTCACCATACTTTTTTCCATAATGGCTATACCAGTTTACATTCCTCCAACCAAAGGTTTCCTTTCCTCGGCATCCTTACCAACATTTATCTTTTATTAATTTTTTTTTTTTGTAGTCACCCTCTGACAGACATGAGACCATACCCCCTATGGCTGTGATCTGCATTTCCCTGATGGTTAGTGATGTTGAGCACTTTTCCATATCCCTGTTGACCATTTGCAGGTCTTCCTTGGAGAAAAGTCTGTTTAATTCTTTGCTCATTTTAAAATCAAAACAGAAAAAGATTAAGAAAACACTAGTAAACTTTACATAGCAATAGAAATATGCCAAAATGAAACTTTTAAAAATGAAAACATCCTCAGTGAACCTAGGACAACATCTAGGGACTAATATATGCGTAATGAGATTCTTTAAAGAAGAAAGAAATAATGGCTTAGGGGCTTTGGGCACAGCTCAGTGTTCAGTGGTAGAACACTCGCAAGTGCGACATGTGCAATGTATTGAGTTCAATTCCCAGCTTTAAAAAAAGAAAAAAAGGAGAGGAAAGGAAGAAAAGCAGCCTGAAATCTTTCTAAATTTGATAAAATAGCTTTAAACTTGCAGATTCAAAAATGACAAACACCAAGTACATGAAGCACAAATAAAATGATACCAAGGCACACCACAGTCAAATTGCTCAATTATAAATCCAATTTTATTTTCCTTTGTAGTCTTCAAGCTTATATAGGACCTGTAGTACAATGTTGAATAGAAGTGGTGAGAGCACATTTTTTTGTTTTTTGCCCAATTTTAGGGGAAAATCCTTTAGTATTTCATGATACAGCTGTAGGTTTCTCACAGACTCTCTGACTGTGAAAGGGTCTCTCTCTCTCTCTCTCTCTCTCTCTCTCTCTCTCTCTCTCTCTCTCTTTCTCTCTTTCTCTCTTTCTCTCTCTGTCTCCCAGGGATTAAACACAGGAACACTTAACAACTAAGCCACATCCCCAGCTCTTTTTATTTTTTTTATTTTGAGACAGGGTCTCCCTGTTGCTTGGGGCCTTGCTAAATTGGTGAAGCTGGCCTCTACCTTGGGATCCTCCTGCCTCAGCCTTCTGAACTGCTGAGACTATAGGCGTGTGCCGTCACACCTGCTGAAGGCCTCCTTAATGCTCACCTCATCGTTTCCTCATGGTTGGTGTTGAGCACCTTTTCACACAGATGTTGGCCACTGTATGTCTTTGGAGGAATGTCTGTTCAAGCTCTTCTCACATTATCAGACACATGGTTTGCGAATGTTTTCTCCCATTCTATCAGTTGCCTTTTCATTTTGGTGATTGTTACCTCTACGAGCTTTTAGGTTTATAGTCCTTTTTTTTTTTTTTTTTTTTTTCTTTTTCCTTTGCTTTGGTGTCATTCAAAAAAGTCATTCCAAGACCTGTGTTGAGGAGTTTTTGTTCTGTGTTTTAGGAGTTTTATGATTTCAAGTCAAGCCTTTAAAGCCATTTTGAGTTCATTTTATTTTTGATGTAAGGGTCCAATTTCATTCCTTTGCATGTAGATAATCCAGTTTTTTGAACACCATTTATTGAAGAGACTATGCTCTCCCCAGTGTGTGTTCTGAGCCTTAAGATTAGTTGATGCTATACATGTGGGTTTATTTCAGGCCTCTCTAGTCTCCCTTACATCATAGTTGAACGCTCTTTCTTACAGCCAAGAGCTTAGGCATGTGCAAATTAAACATGGTTTCTAATGGTGCTAATCTTCAAGTATTCTAGAAATCCACTGGCAGGTACAGAGGAGAGATCATAAACTGAGCATAAATTCAAGGAAGAGGGAACAGAAAGATGCCAGTGATGACTGCTAGAGAACCAAGGGAGACAGGAAAGGCAGGTCTGAACTGGCTGTATCTCATAAGGCCTGGAGGAGACTCTCTGACTAGGAAGAGAACATGTTATAAGACTCAGGATACAGACGGAGGAAGATGGGACAATTATCTACGGTAAGGGTCCTAAAAGGGAAAAAAAAAAAATGCGTGTCTACTTGTTACTTACAAATAGGCCTAACATTCTCCAAAGCTTCACCAAACCTCATCTAGGGTTGAAATCACAGGGAGGTGGGAAGTGAGATGTTAAAGCAGGACTCTTTGTATGGAGTTTTATAGAAAACCCTGTGGACTTGGAATGAAAGCAGATCTTGCCTTCCAAGTAGTGTCCCAGTATGTGATAATTTGGGCTTCTCTTCCAGGTGGACCACGTCATGCCTTGGGTGGCAGTAAAAGCAGTGACTAATCTGGAGACACTTCTCTGAACATTTTAGCCATGTTTTAATCCCACCATCTTCAGACCAGAGACTATCAAGTGGACATGGAGCCCTGTAGTCCTCACGGTGTCAACGTGGTCCCGGGGCAGAGGCTCTACTGCCCTTCTCACTCCTCTCTTGTCTTCTTGTCCCACCAGGAATCCGAGGGTGTCTCCTGCCACTACTGGTCGCTGTTTGATGGTCACGCAGGGTCCGGGGCCGCTGTGGTGGCCTCGCGCCTACTACAGCACCATGTCACAGAGCAACTGCAGGACATCGTGGAGATCCTGAAGAACTCTGCGGTCCTGCCCCCGACTTGCCTGGGGGAGGAGCCTGAGAACACACCCGCCAACAGCCGGACTCTGACCCGCGCTGCCTCCCTGCGAGGAGGGGTGGGCGCCCCAGGCTCCCCCAGCACCCCACCGACGCGCTTCTTCACGGAGAAGAAGATCCCACACGAGTGCCTGGTCATCGGGGCTCTGGAAAGCGCTTTCAAGGAGATGGTAGGTATAGCAGATAGTCCAGGGCCCAGGGCCCCAGGGGTCACTTGAATCCAATTTTTGGAAATTACCTGGTTGCACCACCCGTTTGTTGCACGTGGACATGTCCCTTTTACAACTGGGCTTCCATTCTCAGTAAAAGTCGGTAGCAAGATAGAGAGTTCCTAGCGCAAGTACGGGCAAAAATTAAAAAGGAGATGAAAGGGAAGGCTAGCGCATGAGGTCTTCAGCTTATTAAATGTCTGCTTATCGCTTCCATTTCATCGGACTCATACTGATACTCTGAAGTAGAGCTGGTACAGTTCTACTTCATTGAAATGTGAGCACGGTTGCCATCTGTTTTACACATGCTTATGAAGTCCAGGTGTTTGGAGAAACAGCGTTCTGTGAAGTGCTCAAAAGTCCGCTTCCTATACAACTCTGATCTGAGAACAGCTCTTTGACCGTGGTTTGGTGATGTGATTCACACTAGTGAAAAGGGATCGTTGACTGGAGAACAGAACCAGGGGGCCAGTATCCAAGAATCTTTTGTTTACCTGGCACATGGTTTTGTTTCTACATTTGAATTGAAGGATTCTGGTCAGAGAATTCAGCATCCTTCCCAGTCCTGCTCTGGAGAATGTACTGGCGCTGACTGGTTAGCAGCTCCCAAGAGTGACCCGTGCTGTCCCACTTCCTGGCAGGAATGCACCAAGAAGGCCCCTCTGTTTTGTTCTGTGTCATCTCCTCCCCTCTCTCAGCCAGTTCTTTACTGAGGCATTATTTCGATTCTTTCCTGAGCAGCAGCCTGCATACCAATAAAGAAAGATTTAAGGATGTTTGTAAGTGAGTAAGACAAGTGGGCAGTAGTGTCCTTAAAACCTAGAGATTGAAAAGCGATGACAGGCTATTCTGTGAGCAAGTATAGCTAGAAGCTTCTCACCAGGACTGAATGTACACTGTGCCCTTTCCAGGATCTTACCATGTCAGGTCATCATCAGAGGAAAAAAGTAAATAATAATGAGTGTTATCATTCAATTTGTTAAAAAAAAAAAAAAAAAAAAAAAAAGCACTTCATGTATTTGCACCTCATATTTGCCTTTGCTTGTAATTTAAACTCATCCCTCCTTTGGTTTCAACTTTTCTCTCCTGTCATACCCATAATATTTACCCTTCAATTAGCAGATAGTTTAAAATGCACTTGTGTTTCAGGAATGTCTGGTAGCTTCCAGCCCTACAATCCCAATAAGTATATTGGGGTTAGAAGATATCACTTAGGGAAAAAGGGATCTAGGACAAAAAATTGACTCCTACTTAAGCCTGCTATAAAATCTTACAGTCTTGCACTCAGCTTCTCAGAAGCTATGAAGTGAGTAAGTGTTTCTAGACACTGATGTTCACAGTGCTAAGTATTTCATTGAGGCAGGAATTTGATGATGTGCTCTCCCTGAAATGGAGAAAGGAAAAAAAAACTCAATTTACACAGTAAAAGAGAAAATAAAGGAAACTCTGGGATTTTCATTTCCTTCAGTCATTGCTTGGTCTACAGGACCTTTTACCAGGAACTGCTGTATTCTCAATTTCATCCACTAGAGGCCAATGTCACATTGACTCAGGCCTCCACAAGGGTCTCAGGCTGCTTTTTACCCATGAATGGCTCAGGGTTGCTATCAGCAGTTGTACTTAAGGTATTCATTCAGGAAAAAAACAAAACAAAACAAAACAAAAAAAAAAAACAAACTAATAACGAGCTACATGTTTGTCTTTGAATTTTTTTCAGACTTAGATAGTTTATTACCTGGAATTTTTCTTCATCTGTCAAAGGGGCATGGAGAGTGGGGAATCTTGCTTTACTTTTATATAATACATTCAATCAATAAATATTTTTGAAAATGAACTGTAAGCCTGACCTGAATGGGAATAGATTGACAAATTAGGAAAAGACAGGTATCCAACAAATAAAATATGAATGGGAAGAGCCTCGAGGAGGAAAATACAAGGTGAAGTGGGCATCTGTTAAAGAGATGAAGGGGAGATGATGGGGGTTATGGGAGGTAAGGAGACAAAACATGTGTGGGGGGTTGCCTAGTAGAGAATAGAGTGCTCTGAGCTGAAGAAACTGCAAAGAACCACATCAGAGAAAGAGCCCAGGGCTGGGGATGTGGCTCAGTGGTAGAGCACTCGCTTAGCATGCCCTAAGATCAAGCACCAGCACCACAAGAGAGAGAGAGAACCCAGATGAGCCAAAGCAGCAAACTGATATCTGCTGTGGTTAAGAGGTAGATTTTGAGCACAGAAATGATGAAAGGTGAGTTAGATAGGCAGTATGGAACCCTCTGTGTGGGACCCAGTATGGGATATTATAGGTTCAATATCCTTTATCTGAATTGCTTGGGACCAGAAGTATTTCAGATTGGGGATTTTTTTCCCCCAGATTTTGTAATATTTGCATGTCCATATGAGATCTTAGGAAGAGGACCCAAGTCTAAACATGAAATTCACTTAAGTTTCATCCACACCTTGTAAGTCTAGCTTGAAAGTAATTTTTACAATAGTTTTAATAACTATAAATGAAACAAAGTTCTATCGTATAGAATTTTCCACCTTTGGTTATCAGCTCAAAAAGTGTCAGATCTTGGAGTATTTCAGATTTTAGCTTTTTGGGTTACAGATGCTCAACTTGGATGCACTTCCAGCTTTAATCCTCACCTCTTCTCCATATGTGTTCCTCTTCAATCTATCCCACCCCCAGCTTCCTTTTCACACTTCTTCCCCCCAGGTTGCTTCTCAGCCACAACATGCCTACAGCCTACCTGGTCTTTGTACCACATGGTTGGTCTTATTAAGTGAGAATTGCCATCTGTTCTTTGGTTCTCATGGTGCTTGATAAAGTTGCCATACTTCATGCTTTGTTTGACAGGGACTGAGCCTCTTGATGCCTGTTGTCCTAGGGTAATTATTAATATTCTCTTTCTCTCTCAGAAGTATCCCTGTTTAATGATGAGCTTATATTTTCCTTCATCATAAAGAGGTACTTTTGTTTTTCTTTGCTTTGTCAGGGACTGCAGAAAAATCTTCTCCAGTGTCAGAAAGCCTGCCCAACTTAATCATTTGGTTGTTCTAGGTGTACTTCAGAACCAACAACACAGAAATTACACCACGTTTTCTCAAAATAAGAGCCTGGAAGGTCATTGCCAATTCATCTAAAACATGTTTTCTTTCCTCCTCCTCTCAGTATTAGGTTTTTGAAAGCTTTGGGGGGTTTTGATGCAACTAGTTTCCTTACCTCATTGACCTGATCAGGTGGCTCCTCCTGGCCCTTATAGATAGAATCAGCTTTAGAATTTTCAAGCCATTCCTGAACATTTTCCCCCACAATAGTCAGCCACTTTCTAGCCTTCCTGTTTCTAGGTGTTCTTTGGGTATCCCAGGTTTCTGCTATTCTGATCCATAACAGGAAAATTCATTATCAACTAAGATTGCCATATCAACGTTTCTCTTGCTTGTTTCCCATTTTCAGTCCCTAAAAGTGAAGCACCCAAACCCAGCACCTGAGCCTCTACTTTGCCCCACTGACGGCCTCTCTGCAACTTTTGCTCCTGAGGAGCAGAATGTCAGTTGCAGGGTCCTCAGAGATGAAGCTTCTCCTTCACCAAGGGTTTTGCTTATTTATAGTTGTTCAACAATATAGAATCAGAATTCCTTGAATTCTCTCTTTGACTCTCTCTCTCTCAGTAACTCTTTTCTCAATCACTAGTATTTATTAAGCTTACATTTTATAATCAACATTCTTCCAAGTAACACAGAGAAAAGAAATAAAAGGGAAGAGCTTGTATTTGGGGGTATTTGTCCTTACACTTTATATGAATGTAGAAAAGTGCCACATCTCATTTATTTTGATGTCCTAAATGACGTTTAGGGAGGTGGTGAGTTCATACCTGTTGTAAAGGACCATCTGTAAAGATGTTCAGAAATACCATCCAGAATGAGTAGTATCTATTTCTAGGAAATAGTAGGTACAATTTGCAAAATACAGACTTAACAGAAGAGAGGAAACTGTGCTTTGAGCACAGGGAGGTGGTAGTGGTTTCATCAAACACTATGCTTCTTTGAGGTCATTGCTTTTCATCTTTGATCCTCAGGTTGCCTGGCACTGCGTGGGGCTTGTGGGGAAGGTGACTTCTGACCTCTGGTCTTTAAGACTTACTGTGCAGCTGTCAGAGGCAGGCTTACCCCTCGACTCCCTTGTGTCTCATCCTGGGTCTTCGTTTCTAGTAAGAAGGCCGTGTGGCTAGTCTCTTTTTGTGTCTGCCATGAAAAACAAATTGTGGCTTCCTAAAGGACCAGAACCTCAGAAACCTTTTGACTGACTTCAACTCCTCTTCCCAACAATGCTTTGCAGCAATCTGGCTTACAGCTAAATTTTGTCACCTGATTAAGTTGTTCCTTGGTCCAGGACAGACAATCCATATGCATAAGATATGTCTTCTAAGTCTTTATTTCAAATCTCCCTACTTCTCACCCTCCAGGGGAAAAACAGTTGAATACTCGGTATTTCAGACTAGCTGAGGAAGTCGGTTCCAGCACTGGGGTAGGTACAGGAGGCCTGTAGTAGGAGTCAGAACCAAGCCAGCAGTGGTTAGCCTTTTAGCTCGTCACTACAGGATTGGAGTTCTGGTCATAGACAGGAGGAATTTAAATTCTGCCCTATTTCCTTTTCATTGTGAGTATCAATTCTCTGCCACCGTGAGGAAGATTTCTAGGAGTTTGGTTATTAGGAAAAGGGGGAAATTAAAATATTTTAACTTGTAAAATCACCATACATCTTTCTGTTATTGGGTGTTTGGAAATACCAGCTTGGTTTTGTCAAAAACTATATAAATAGTGACATTGGGACAAAATGGGGGAGAATAAATACAAGGCTAACTCATAGTTAATAAATCCTAACACTTTAAAAATTAGCATATTAATGGTAAGCTAGGAACTTGGATGTCTGCCTTTATTTAAGCTTTAGTTTTGTTTTGTCTTCATTTTTGTTAGTACGGGAAATTCCTTCAGAAGGAACAAGCTTGTTATTTCATAGCAACCAGCAGGTGGCAATATTAGGCAGGACTGATTTTTTTTTTTTTTTTCTTTTTTTTTTTTTTTCCCTCATTGCCTGGCTGGCAGATGGCCTTGTTCTCAGAATAAACCAGGATGAGACCCGGATACTAAAACCATGCAGAATCTTATTATTTGTGACTGACACTATTAGCAGTGTGCTCAGAACCATATTTTAACCCAGCTAGTGGGAGCTGCCAGGTCCTGTTGAAACTACCCAACACCCGCTCTCTGGTGCAGATTGCTCTTGCTTTCCTTTTGCAACCTGAAATTAGTAGGAAACAAAGACTGACCCTGGAGTTGCATCATCTGTGAGACTTCCAAACCAAATTACAACCATTCTGGGCAATATAATTTTTTTCTTGCAATTCTTTCCTGTTGAATCAGCCTCATTTCACACACATGTCTCTATTCCTTCTCTGCTCCCACTCCTTGCAACAAAGAGGAGTAAAATTAAATCCCAGTCTTAAAAATCGGATCTATTCTTTGATTTAGAGATAAGTCTGGCTTAAATGTAATATTTAAGCAGACACAGCCCAGAATAACTCAGTCCTGCTAAGCAGAAAATTGCCTTGAGAGGTCTTCAGGACCCTTGATTGAGCAGATAAACCAATTATCTTGTTAATTGAATCTTCTGAGTCATTTACGTGATCCTTTAGAGGCACTTGAAAGGAATGATAGTATGTGTTTTGCTAGTGAATTATTCTAGACTTTCGTCTTGGAGTTCATTGACGGCTCAAATGGGGAAACATTGCAAATAAGTTATTGCTTAGCACAAAGCAGTAGGCAGTTTTTCTCACAATTTCATTGATTTGTGAAAAAATACCCAGAACTTGAAGGTTTTTAAAAAATAGTTATACAATTTTATTTTTTACCTAGAGTGTAAAAAGCTGAAGCTAATTTGAAAGATGACGGGTTCGAGGGAAAAGGCAGTTAATTTGATGGTAAATATATCTTTATTGACTTCATTTATCATGTTTAATCTGATAGTAAAAGAACCACCCAGATGGTGCTTTAATGTTCCTTTCAGTGCTAAGATTTGGTGAAACATCTTTTAAAGAGGAGTAGGTGGTGTAAGTAGGAAAAAATAAATGTGCTATTTTGGCTTCTAGGGAGGAGGGGAAAGAAGCAATTATTTTTAGACTCTGTTCTAGTTGTGCTTGGTTTTAGAAGTAGAAGAGTGTGTTTTAATGTCAGTGAATCCTTCAGGGGTTTGAAGTCTGCAAGAAACGCATCTTTCAAATCCTCGCCACCGTGACTGCAGAGAGCACACTTGTAATTAATGTGTGCCTGTGTGTACGGTGCCCAAATTCAGTCCCTCAGGACTGTGGAGGAGAGGACCAGAAAACAAGCAGGCATTAGAAAGTTTCTTGGACAAAAAATAGTTACACTGGAGTCCACACGGGGTGAGAAAGCACTGCCAGATTTAGCGTGCCTTATTGGGAGGCAGTTACAGAGGGAATGTGGTTGAAACATAGAAAAAGATGAAAGAAACAATATAATTAATTAGAAAAGAATCTTGAGCCACACCGGTTCACATAATACTAAGGGATTAACTGAGTATAGGAACTGGGATATTTCCACTCAAGATGAAGGGTGGCTATGAACTCCACCATAGCACAACATCTTGGTGTTGAACACTCTTTTTTATTTTCTCCCCCTAAGGATTCAAAATTTTAAAATTAGATTTTCTTCTTTTAGAAACCATGATAAATAATACCCTTACCTAAAATGCAAAATAAACTTATTCGTCTGAGTCCTGAGGGAATTCTTCACCATCAACAGCTCTCTTACATGGACTTTGTGTACCCTAAGGGTTTTCTTCCTTCTTGGATTGCACTGATAATTTGCTGTAAGCCTGTACAAGCCAGTCCATGTACAGCATGCAAGCAGTTGGGTGCTCTGAGTTTTTAATAAAAATCATCTTTCAATAAGATCTTAGGTATTCAAACAAATATTTATTCTGGTTGAGAAGAGATAGTTTCTGTAGCTTTAGAGCAATTCCTTCCAATGTGTTTAAAACAGTAATTTTGGATTGTGGACTTGGATATACCAATTTATATATCGATTATATATGGAATATGTCTATACCTTGATATCAACTTATATAGTTATTTTAAGGCAAAAAACAATCAACAAACTTTGCAGATGGGTTTGTTGGTTCTGGCTTTATATTTTGGATATTAAACTGTCTCGTGTATGAATGTTTTCTTTCTCCTCTTTTTTACTTCCTTGAGAGAATCCTTCCTGCCTGACATCTTTACCACTCCTTCCTTTTACCCTCCAAGCCTCCTACCCTCCTTCTGTAGGATGTGATAATTATTCATTCCTTTTTAATCTACTGAGGGCATTTCACTGAAGCAAGGGTTCCTGCTTAATTGTTATCTCCATGAGCTTTTGCGTGGTAAGCTTTTCATGTGTGAAATGTAGAATCCATTTCTCATGAGAAAGCACAGATAAGGTAGTAGGGAGATAATTTGGAAACCCAAGCATTTTTAAGTATATTCATTTGTCCATTTAACAGACATTTATCAAACTACCCTTTACCTAGTCCTGTGTTGGTAATGAGAGTCTAAAGTGAGCAAAAAGGTCACTTCTCTCCATCATGAAGCTTTCAGGCTGTAGGAAGGATCCATATGGGCTGCTAGGCTCCACAGCCCTGCATATGCCATCTAATTTAATCATTAGGACAGCCCTTTAAGAAAGTCAACTTATACGGAGTTTAACTGCTAAAAAAAAAAATTCTGACGTAGTCCCATCTATGTGGTCCTCTACTGGACCCTTCTGTGACTTCTGGTGCTGCTGCCCTCTCCCTTACAGAAATCTTTCCTTGCGTGTTCCCCCAACTCCCGTGGCTCCTCAGCCCTTCCCCTCCCTTGCCCACGTCACTCTCAGTATATGGGTTCCTCCTCCATCCTGTCTTTGTGTCTTTCTCTATTTACTCACTCTTTAAAACCATGCTGCTCCTAATCTACATCCTCAGCTGAGACTCTTCTTGCAGTTTCCCACTAGCGATTTATCTATCTTTATACCACCATCTCTGGCCCCCGGAGCGTAGCAGTTGCTAGTAAAACTTTGGATTACTGAGTTTTCTCTCCTGTTCCAGGAGGAGGCTGCTGAAGCAGCTGAGCTCTCACTCACAGAAGTGCCCTGGCCTTAAATCTGCCAACAGCACCATCAGAAATCAGCCTGGGCTCCATTTCTTGCTCTTCTTGTAATTTTTACCCAACCCTTGATTTCTCTCTCTCTGCCCCAACAGAAGTAGTAGATTGCATCCAACGTGATGTTCAGTGTATCTTCTCCATTCAACTTGAATTTTTCTGAGGACACAGAGCACTTAACTCTAGCCACTAATGTAGAATTTCACAAAGACAAATGGGTTTTTTTCTTTCCACATTATTTATTGGTGTTTTATAGTTGTACATAATGATGGTATTTGTTGTGCACATGATATAACAATATAATTTGGGCACTATCACTTCCCAACACTTCCCCCTCTGTTCTCTTTCCTCTACTGATCTCCCTATGATTTTCATGAGACCCTCCTCCCCCACCCCCACCACTGCCACTTTTCCTTTCCTTTTTTTCTCTGGCTTCTACATAGGAGAGAACATAATGGTCTCTAGTTCCTCCCATTTTCCTGTAAATAACATAATTTCATTTTTCTTTATGGCTACATAAAATTTCATTTGGTATGCATACCACATTTTCTTTATCTGTTCATCTGTTGATGGACACGTGGGCTGGTTCCATAGTTTGACTATTGTCAATTGTGGTGCTAGAAACATGGGTACACATGTATCACTGTGGTATGATGACTTTAATTCTTCAGGATAAATACCAAGGCAGGGAATAGCTGGGTCTTATGGTGGTTCCATGACAAAGGCATCTGTCTTGATGATGTACATATATCAATAAAAGTTTGGGTTTCTTTTTAAAATATTTTTATTACATGTTGATGAACCTTTTTTTATTTGTATGCGGTGCCAAGAATCAAACCCAGTGCCTCACACATGCTAGGCAAGTACTCTGCCACTGAGCCACAGTCCCAGCCCAAGTTAGGGTCTCTTGTTAAATTTCTTGGGGATGCCTCATTAGGTGGCATAACATAGGCTTTGGAGGTGAACCAGGTTGAAATCCAGTCTCTAACCAGGTAAATATGAGCAGTCTACCCCTCTTCCCTGCTTCTGAACAATGAGATTGGTCATGATGGTCCCAAGGTTAAAATGAGGTGGTACAGGTAAAGTGCTCGGCATGCTGGGTGAATGTTGGCTGTTACCATTATGAGTGTGTCACTGCTGTGAATTAGTAGCTGTGGGAAGCGGGAAAGTCAGATCAAAGTTCAGAAGCATCTATGTTTGATCTCTAAGTCACGGGTTGACTCCTGTCGATGCTGAAGTGAAGAGGGTTCAAGTCTCCTCTTTTATCCAACTGTACAGAAAACTACTTTTTCGAGACTTTGGAATTAAAAACATTGATCAGGTCCAAGTTCTGAGCCTTGCAGCCTCTTTAATCCATGTACTACACAGCAGCTCAGGCAGTCCATACACAGACGCACGTTTTCATAAGCTGTGATATAATGTGATTGACATTTTATTCTTCTCATTTTTGAAGAATATTGTATCTGTTTGCTATCCTTTGCTTCCTGTTTCTGGTCTGCAGATGGTCTAGTACATGTGCCCTCCCAGAAGTGCTCGATAGGTGGTAGGAAAGAGAATGTCCTTGTCCCTTCTCGAAGTATATCCAGACTCCTATGATTGTGTTGAGGAAGAGAGGGTAAGAAAGCTTTTGATACAGGTTCCTTCACAATCCAGCGCTCACTTTCTTTTCTTCTCCAGGACCTACAAATAGAACGAGAGAGAAGTTCCTATAATATATCTGGTGGCTGTACAGCTCTCATTGTGATTTGCCTTTTGGGGAAGCTGTATGTGGCAAATGCTGGGGACAGCAGGTAAGTGCATTAGTTGTCTGATTCCTACTAAGTTCTAGTGCCTTCTGATCATGTTTATCTTTTCTTTAAAAATTAAGTGATTAGAAATACAAATAATCCTGCTTGGATTAGATATTAAGAAACATCCATTTATAGCATAATAAAAATTCACGTAAGAACAATCAGGTTGGAATTAGAAGGTAGTCTTTCTCTTGTTCATAGTAGCAGTTCAGATATATACCAGCAAATAGTTTACATCAGGAGTATTAAAGTGTTATTTTGAATTCAGAACCTTATTTTCAATGAAAGATTAGTAGAGACAGGATATGTGAGGGAGTGAGGGGACCTGACAGGACTCCCGGCCCCCTGCCCTTCCCCACTGCAACTTCGCACTGTCCCCTCCGCTCCCCAGAGTTGCTCCTTTTATGCACATACTCTTGGAGTATGTGTATGCACATACACAGTCCCCTCTCTTCCAGGTTCAGTTAAAGGGAATTTGGGCCAGGAGGTCATGTTTAACCTTACTTTATCCAGCACTGCCAGGGAAAAAGATAAATGTGTGTTATAATTCCATTTTAAATAATGGGGTGCTTCTTTACCTTTAGTGTGGGGAATTTTTAAAACACAGACTTTGTGAAAAGTGTTCTAATGTGTATTCTCTACTTCTTGCTCTAATAACAAAATAACTGGCTATATAACAGGACCTTTTACTCAAGACTCTATATTCTGAAAATAATAAAAATCTAAACACAGTGTTCTTGGAAGATGAACCGTTCACTAGTGAGGGCTGCAGTAGATTCTCTTGTCCTTCAAGGCCCCATGTCTCTGGTCAGCACCCCATTTGCTCTGACCCTTCTTGAGGGCTGACCCTCACCCCTTCCCCCTTTCCAGTCACCAGCTCATTTCGTTGCTACTACCTCTGTGGCCTGGAAAACTGCCCCCGATGAGGCCCTCAGGAAATGCACCCTAATTTTACTTCATAGAAAAAACAGGAGACCTAGGCCTGAGTTGTCTCCATTCCTCCTAGTAAAGCATCCTTTCCCACTGAAGATCCCAGAGAACAAAGGACAAAGAATTGACAAAGTATTTGGAATTTGAAGATGGATATGGTTTTTGGTTGTTATTGTTTTGGTTTTTTATTTGTTCTGTTTACTTATACATTTCAGTAGAATGTACTTTGACACATCATACGTACATGGAGTATAATTTCCCATTCTCACTATTATACGTGATTCATATATGAGCATAGGAAAGTTATGTTGGATTCATTCTACTGTTTTTCCTATTTCCACCCCTCCCTTCTCTTCATTCCCCTTTGTCTAATTCAAAGTACTTCTGTTCTTCCCCACCCACCCCCCATCGTGTGTTAGCATCCACATATTTGAGAGAACATTTGGCCTTTCATTTTTTGGGATTGGCTTATTTCACTTAGCACGATAGTCTCCAGTTCCATCCATTTACTGGCAAATGCCATAATTTCATTTTTTATGACCGAGTAATATTCCATTTTGTATATATACTACATTTTCCTTATCCATTCATCTAGTGAAGGGTACCTAGGTTGGGTCCATAACTTCGCTATTGTGAATTGAGCTGGTAAGAAAACTGATGTGGCCACATTACTATAGTGTGCTGATTTTAAGTCCTTTGGGTATATACTGAGGAGTGGGATAGCTGGATCAAGTTTTCTGAGGAATCTCCATACCACCTTCTAGGGTAGTTACACCAATTTGCAGTCCCACTAGTATTGTATGAGTGTACCTTTTTCCTCACAGGATGGATGTTTTTGGAAGATGCGTTTATTTTAAAAGTATAAGTACATCCTCTATTTTGCTGTGTAAGATAACTCAGGTTTCAGTGTAAACATTTGCCCAGTAAATGAAAGTGTATAAGATGCTTTTTTCCCATAACTTCTGTTCCTGTGTCCGGGCATAGTTCTGGCAGGAGACAGACTCCAAGTCAGTGCATCAATGAAGAAGTAAAAGGGAACTGGCCTGGAGTAAGGAGGCTCCCAGGAAGGAGTTCATCCCCATAGACCTGCAGAGACCACAGATGTTGTTCCAGGATCCCAAGGAAGTGGGAGCCACTAATGAGGGGCCACAGGGCAGGAACTACAGGAGGAATTGAGGAAACTCTGACCTTTCTTCCCACCCTCTCATCTCTTGCCTGGGCTTCCTATTGGTTGAGCCCAGCCCGGAAGCCAGCTGACAGGTAGCCCTAGGAGTGCCATTCATCGAGGTTGGTCTGCCTGGACACAGACACAGGCTTAGCCTACATCTCCAAGATGAGGACAAATAGAAAATCGTAGCACGTCTGCCTCTCCTCCTTTCCTTCCTTGCCTGCTCCAGGGTTTAGCACCTTCTGAACAGGAATCAGAAACTTATAAAACACACTGCGGGGCCGAACTCTGGCCTCTTATTCCATTCTGAATCATGACATTGTTGGGACACAGGCGAGCAGCAAAGGAGGCAGTTCCTTTCTGTTCCAACTGAACAAGACTGGATCGGTGACTCCAGTCATGCTCACATCGCCTCTTGCCTTCATGTCTACTCCTCCTTCAAGACTGAATTCCTGCCAGGTGCAATGGCACACGCCTGTAATCCCAGTAGTTCAGGAGACTGAGGCCCCATGCAACTTAGAAGACCCTGTTCCAAATAAAATATTTAAAACAGGACTGGAGACATTGCTCAGTGGTTAAGCGCCCCTGGGTTCAATCTCTGGCTAAAAAAAAAAGAAAAGAAAAACAGACTGAACTCCATTCCAGTTCCCTTTCCTCATTTTTAAGCACAGTTTTTTCTTCAAAGCTCCACACTCCCTAACATGGTTTCTATATCCCAGAAGTTCCAGCCTGGCCCAGGAGCCTTCCTAGCCTGTGTTCATCTCCTGGGCTCTTGCCCCCGTCCCCATCCATCTTTTTCTTTTTTCCCTTTGAGTGCCAGTTTTCCAGACCAGACTTGGATTTCCTCATCTCTACAGGTGGTGGTATTGGACCAAATGACTTCTAAAATTTTTGGCTTTGTTAAGATTATCCTCTGGTAGTGACATTTATGGAAAGTAAATTAGTGTTATACAAGTTGATCTCTACAGCAAATGTTTCTTAAGAGTCAGTTTTTGAGATTTTAACTAAGGTCCCTGTTTTTCTAAGTGTCCATAAAATATGTTTTCCCTTTGTGTGTGTGTGGTGCTGGGGATCATGCATATTACTCGCATATTACTCAAGCACTCTACCACTGGGCTGTACCCACCCTCCATTTATTTCCAATAATTAAAAAAACCTAACAAGTGTTTTTTTTCTTTAATAAAGCCATAAAGCATATAATAAAAATTAACCTGTGATAAAATAGTACCTCTAAACTTTAATAAACTTGATTTCATTTGTAGTATTCAGACCCCAATATCCAGATAGGAATTTGGGGCTTTATAGCTAATTGGTTCCTCACACGTGGGTCACAGTTCATATAGAAACCTAAACAATATGAATTGGCATTTATATGTGCTATCAAATGGATCATTGATAGTGAAACTGCAGTTTGAGATGAGACTCGATTCTCCACTTCTGCTGGCAGGTGGGGTCTATGTAAGCTGCAGTGCTCTGCAGTGGAGAAAGCCTAGTTTAGTGTTAGCAGCTGATCAAGGCAGGGAATGCCCACTGGCATCAGCTACAAGGGTCACAACCAGCAAAGCTGGATTCTTCTCCACTAGTATTGATTGGCATATTACAGCTCTTAGTGATAGGCCGTGCTCTCCAATATTGCAGCAAACCCTAGCAACTCCATGCCAATTGCTTCTGGTTTCTTGTCTCACAAATTCAAGGAATGGAATGCACAGACAATAAATGAGGGCAAGAGTGAAAGGAGCTGGATTTATTTAGGTGAGAAGAAAAGAGATAGAATTCCCACAAGGTGAGAGGGTACCTGGTAGCAGATTGCCACTTAAACATACTAGTCTGGGGGCTTATATAGCTTCTAGATATGGATCATTGATCAAAATCCATGTTAATCAGGTACCTGAAAAGTACCAAGGCTATCGGTCAAAATCCATGCTAAATAGGTATTAGAAAAGTGTTAAGGCTCTTGGTTAGCTCTTGAGTCTGTAGTCTTTACACAGGTCTGCCTCACCTCCCTATTCCCATCACTCTGGGACAAAGGAGTTGGCTAGAATATTTGGAAGGTTTATAGGTTAACCTCTTGGAGTGGCCTTTACATTAACATACACACACACACACACACACACACACACACACACACACATACACATACATACATACCCTTAAGTGGGACCCATTAACTATCCTATGTAATTCATTAGGACACTTACTCATTAAGGTGCTATTTACAGCTTTTTTTTATAAACCATACATACTTTATATCATTTATAGGATTATTGCCTACTTTATATACTAATGATATACTATAGGTATTTGAATTTTTAAAAATACTCAGTTATTTCCCACAGAGAACAACTTAGTGAACTTTTTCATACCTACGGAAATGTAAATCTGTTATCACCTAAGGACAAGCAGTCAGGAATCTAAATGTTTAGTTAAAACATGATTAGAGTTGGCAGATTCTGGCAACAGGGCCCTGATGAATGGAGTGCTAATTTTTTAAAATTTCTACATATTAGCTGTCATATGTTTACTTTAAACCATGACAGTTTTGAGAGTGAAAATAGATCTTTGTTTTATGTTTCCTATCCTATAATTATTCACATTCAGGAAATGGGAAGTTTTGCATTGATTTGATTTGGAGGTCACCAGTAGTCAAGAACTATTTTCTAAACCACTTAGCCATATATTGTCTGATTTACCATCATGCATATGTGTTTTCACCGGTTGTTTTCAGGAAACACTATCTAATGCTTTTGTGGCTTACCAGTGTTTGAGTCAATGGTCATCCTCTGTGTAAAATGGTTCACACTGGTGCAGGTGACAACCTTAGTGACCTGATCGGCAGCCAAAGATAGACCTCCCCTCTCTGCTCAACTGAGCTAACTAGCCATAGAGGTGCATGTAGTAACTGCGTGATGCTCACCAGTTACTTTATTTTTCCTGGGCAAAGGCAACCAACTCAACACCTAGAGATCTTAAGGGACTAGGAAAGAAGCAGATGGTGGGTGGATTTTCACTTCGAGCAAAAATGAACTAGTAGCATGTAAATGTCATGCAAAGCAATATGCAAACTATCACCCATTGTGTTTGAATTTTCAGCTCCTTGGGACTCTGAGTGTTTTTCAATTTAGGAAGGTGCTCTGGCTCCATTTTAGAAGACGATTTCATTTTATTTCTAGGGAACTAAGGCCCTAAGGAAGCTAAGCCATTTCCACTTGTTTCAAACAGTGTCTAAAGGTTTGGCAGCTGAGACTAGGTGAGCCTATTCAGGAAACCATTAAAGGAAACCATTTAAGATTTGTTAAATTCTTAATTCCATTCTTGCCAGAATTATAGTAACAGCAATAATAAGATAGCTAGTAAGTGCTAGGCACACACTAAGTACTATAATAGATTGTATTGAATAAGAAGGCAGTACTGTCGTCAGATAAATACCACTTATGAAACATACATGAAGGTACAGCAAGGTGAAGCAATGTGCTTAACGTCCCCCAGCTACTAAGGAGCAGGGCTGCCACCTAGCCCAGGAGTCAAAAATCCTGTGTCCTGCCGAGCTCTATAATCCCAGCGACTTGGGAGATGGAGACAGGAGGACTGTGAGTTCAAAGCCAGCCTCTGCAAAAGCGAGGTGCTAAGCAATGACCCTGTCTCTAAATAAATTACAAAATAGGACTGGGGATGTTGCTTCATGGCTAAGTGCCCTTGAGTTCAATTCCCAGTTACTCCCCACCCCACAAAAAAAAAAAAATACTGTGTCCTCAATCTCTGTGCTGCACCTTGTGATCTCCCATCTATGCCAAGACTTAGGTTTTGTGTTTTTCTCATTTTAACATTTATAAAACAAGAATTTCTAATTAACATTTTTCCTCCCTGCTTATTTGTATGTAAAGTCATGGCATATGATATTCAGTGGCATCTTAGATTTTACCTACAATGAATTATGGCATGTAGGTGAGTGGAAACTGAATGTAGCCGCTATTTTAAATGCATGTCAGTCATCAAGCAAATAAGGTTGGAGGAATTCCAGCTGATTCACTTATTGTATAGGAAAAGTTACTTTCTTAAAGTGAGGACCGCCACTTCCTTCTAAGGGTCCCAAAGTTTTGAGACCATTTGAAGTGTTGTGTTTCATTTTCATGATGATGTATTGGAAGTAATAGATCGTCCAACGACTATTCTATCAGTGACCACTGCCATGAAGTCAAACCTCCATTCTTTTTTTTTTTTTTTTTATTTTTTATTGTAAACAAATGGGATACATGTTGTTTCTCTGTTTGTACATGGCGTAAAGGCATACCATTTGTGTAATCATAAATTTACATAGGGTAATGTTGTTTGATTCATTCTGCCATTTTTTTCCCTTCTCCCCCACCCCTCCCACCCCTCCCTTCCCTCTATACAGTCCTTCCTTCCTCCATTCCTGCCCCCGTCCCTAAACCCAACTCCAACCCCAACACTAACCCCTCCCACCCCCCATTATGTGTCATTATCCACTTATTAGCAATATCATTCTTCCTTTGGTTTTTTGAGATTGGCTTATCTCACTTAGCATGATATTCTCCAGTTTCATCCATTTGCCTGCAAATGCCATAATTTTATCATTCTTTATGGCTGAGTAATATTCCATTGTATATATATACCACAGTTTCTTTATCCATTCATCAATTGAAGGACATCTAGGTTGGTTCCACAATCTGGCTATTGTGAACTGAGCAGCTATGAACATTGATGTGGCTGTATCTCTGTAATATGCTGATTTTAAGTCCTTTGGGTATAGGCCAAGGAGTGGGATAGCTGGGTCAAATGGTGGTTCCATTCCAAGTTTTCTAAGGAGTCTCCATACTGCTTTCCAGAGTGGCTGCACTAATTTGCAACCCCACCAGCAATGTATGAGTGTACCTTTCTCCCCACATCCTCGCCAACACCTGTTGTTGCTTGTATTCTTGATAATCGCCATTCTAATTGGGGTGAGATGGAATCTTAGGGTGGTTTTGATTTGCATTTCTCTTATTACTAGAGATGTTGAACATTTTTCCATATCAAACCTCCATTCTTGTGTTTGGGATTCCTTTGGAAGCAAGTGACTCAGACTTTTTCCTGATTCTGGGTGCAGTGGTGGATGCCTGTTATCCCAGCAGCTCAGGAGGCTGAGATGGGAGGATTGCAAATTCAAGACCATCCTGCCTGGGCAACTTAGCAAGACCTTGTCTCTAAATAAGAAATTTAAAGAGTTGCAGATATAGCTCAGTGGTAAAGTGCCTCTGGGTTCTATCCCCCATACAAGATTAATAAAATAATAATTATTATCCATTATTGCTGTTATTATTACTAATATAAATATGAACCCACAGACTCTTGAGAATACAAAGTCATCTTCATAGCTTAAAGTCCCCCTAGAAAGGGTGGGGAGGTAAATGTATTCATTCATTAACTGTGTACAAGATTGAGGAAGCATTCCATGAATTGTTTAAATGAATCCTATGAGTCCAGCCAAAATGGTTTTCTTTCATTTGTCTTTCACTCATTTTTAGTTTTTCAGAAGGATCCCATTTGAAGTTAAAGCTTTCTGTATTAGGTGAGATATGAATTCCTATGGCAAGTCTGAATTTTCTTGAGGATAGGACTTAGATATTAAACAAGACATGCATTTCTAAATTCAAAACCACTTTCACATCTGTGGTGTGTTCTCTCCCAGGCTTCTCCCCTTTGCTGGTGGAAAGATAATGAAACATTATGTAACTGCCTCCAACCCAAGGGAGCATAAAGAACTGTTCGTTCCTTCTTATGTTGGCGATTTCACCAATGGCCAGTACAGAACCTTCCTGAAGCTCCTCGTTGCTCATAAGTGGTTCATCTATTCATCCCTGCCAGTCAGCTACCTCTTTGATAGTAGCCTTCCTCTGAGTTCAGAAATATATTTGATCTTCTTCCATTGACTACATTAAATTCACTACACCTCTCACTTTCTTTGACATGTATCTGAAAAAGAACATGCAGAGGTATCAAATTAACCATTCTCCACTGTGAAAGTTAAATGACTATTGCTGCCTTTTTCTGCACCACCCCCATCTTTTTAGTATGTCTTTTCCCTGATCCCTCAGCTAGGCCCATGCTCTGTAGAAAGGATCGGCAGACAGAATATAATATTGTGAGATGATCACAAATGCATGCAGAGTCGTAGAGATCAAGTGATGGCTCCAAACAATCTCTGCTTTTCCTGTCAAGCCACTCACTGTCTATGTAGAAGGCATCTAAGAGACCCCTTCTCTCTGGACTTCCAGTCCCCTCCCTTGGGTATTTCCACCCCCAGCTCTGAGCAACGTGTGTTGGAGCAAATCCTCCAGGTGATTCTGATACGTTCTCAAGTTTAAGAATCACTGCTCCAAAGTCTACCCCTGCGTATCTGAGAGAGCTAGGAAGGAACCAATATGTCCTCAGGATTTAAAAAGTGTAGCTGTTCCAAGCCTGAGGGCTGAAGTGTCTGTCAGACTCTGGCAGCACCATCAGGCAGTCTCAGCCATCAGTGCTGTGGCTGGACACACACTGCAGGGGAGCTGAAGTCCACATGTCCACTCCACAGTGCTGTCTTCTGGGGTGGGCAGGTGGGGGGTGACTGCCTACACCTCTGTCCTGTGGTTGTGGATCTGTTTTTTTTTTGTTTGTTTGTTTTTTGTTTTTTTTTTCCAGTAATATTCAGTTATGTTGACCCTGCTCCTCTGAAAAGTGGGATTCGAGGTGAGAATTCTTACATGATCCAGCTTCTGTCTCACCCTCCACTCTACCGCTGGGTGGTTCTGAAGTCCTGTTCCACCCCAGCTGAGTCATGCTTCCCTTCTCTGGGTCAGACATGCCTGTGTGAACTTTCAGTCACTTGTTGTGGAGCTGTGGCTCTTGTCCCCCCACCTCCCACCTCCGCCACCACCTCCATCCAACTTACATTTTTACTAACTTCCCTTTTCTCCTAGCCCAGTGAGAGGCTGAGCTGGGGTGCCTTGTGGAAATTGCGTAGAAGTGCAGTACTTGCACTTGGAAATGCCAGCATGAGGCTGTTATGGTCAGATTAGTGACCTTTTCTATCACTGGGTACCAGGATAGGATAACACAGTAGATAGAGGCAGGAGGGAACTTTCTAGTGGAGGACCCCAAGGCTTTCTCTTTGATCCACTCCAGTCCACTAAGATAAAGCCTCTCAGGGTCATATTACCTGATTTGCAGATGACATGAAACCCAGTCAGATGAAGTAGGAAGCTTCAAAAAGACCTCAGTGCACCAGAGTGTGGGCTAAACCTAACCAGGGGGACCAGGTATAACTCCTATTGCAAAGAAGGTAAAAATTTCAGGACTTGGGAGCTAGCTTATCAGTGGCTTACTTTTTTAAGAAAATGTGTTTAAGCAGATATTAATTAAATTCACTGTGGTCAGCAGTGTGAGGTGGATCCACCCAGTGCAATCAGAGGCTGCAGTATTTGAGACACAAGGCAAATCCTAGCTAGGGTTTTGGTTGACTCACTTTATTTCAAGCACTATTTCTAGTTTCTAGGGCTTTAATGATGACTCACTAATCCTCACCCCAACCCTTTTGGGGGCTGCTACTTATTAGTCTCCTGACCCCTCAGTCCCTTTCTGGGTGACACAAATCAGCCCTTTTGAATAAAACTGAAACCTTCAAAGAAGCTGAAGTGGTGAGATTTGGAACCACATTTAAAAAGACAAGGAAGATTCCCAACAGCTAGAATTTTTTCAGCCACATAATGAGATGAGTTTTGTTGATGTAAAAGAGAACTTCAGGTGTGAACAGTGAAGTTTGCTCCCTGTGAGTCTGGGACAGCGGTGATGGTGCAGGAAACAGGGCAGTGTTGACAGGAGGGACTCTGGACTTGAGCTGCCTGGGTCGAATCCTGGCTCTGCTACTGTTAACTGGATGTGACCTTGGGCCAGTTCCACATTTTCAGGACCTCAGTTTTGTCAGCTGTAAAGGGAGCTGATGGCAATGCCCACCTTCCAGCTAAGAAAAGCCCATAGCACTGGTCAAGTCCACGGTGACTACTCAATAATGGTAGGCAGCTATTATTATTGTCATATTCGTCAGGAGAGCCAACCAGAGAGGGAACAAGCTGCCAAAGAACCTAGTGGGTTCTCTCTCAGTGAAAATATCTGTGCATCAACTGTGTGAGTGCTTAGCAAGGATGTACCCAGTAAATTGATTTTTCAAGATCCCCCTTCAGCCCTACATTTCTGTGGCTTTGAGAATCTTTAAAAAATATTGTGACTCTTCATTTTGCTTTCTTCTTGAGAGAGTTGACTAATCTTGAGTTTGTATAGGCAGAAGGACACCTGTCTCCTGCTGTGAGATGCTCTATCAGGTAGGCTGACTGTGGAAATAACAGACCCCAAACTTCACTGGTCTAAGAAAAGCAGTGACTTTGTCTCATGCAGGCATTCAGAGACCTGGACTGAGGAAGCTCTGTTATCTTTAACACTTACCTTCCTTTGGTTCTGGGCATATTTCCATCCAGGCAAGGGAAAGAGAGCGTGGAGGAGCTCACAAGGAACCACTTAACAAACCAGGCCTGGAGGAGGTACATCCCTTTCTGCATGTGTTCTGTTAGCTAAAATTCAATTGCATGCTATACTGAAAATCAAGGAAGGCTGCCAGGAAATGTCATCTAAGTTGTATTCCCAGGTCCAAGGAATTGACTTGGGCACACAGTTAGCAGTTTGGGCCACCCATGGGCATTAAGAGGGGAATTCATATGAGGTTCTGTTAGTAATGTCTTTATTCATTAATGATACATTTTCTCCCATTGTTCCGATGGAACTACAATGGAGATGTCACTCTCTTTTCTAAAGCCCAACCACCAGTTAGCTCTTTTGTTACTTTAATTTTGTCACTGTTCATTTTAGAAGAGATATAAGTTCAGCTTCAAACTATCAAAGACAGTGAAGAAAGAGTGAAACTTGCTATGATCTACTTTCATCTTTGAGAAGAGCACATGCCAGTAATGGAAAAACCTCCAAGTAGATTGCATAACAAATATTTGTCTTTAGAAAGTTCATCATAAAAAGCAATACTCATTTCATGCTCAAAGAAGAAAAATTATATTAACCAGCCTGGATTACTGGTGCTTAACAACTTTGATTCTTTTAAGATGATTTTTAGCTTGTCATGTTATATTCAAGATATTTTTAAGTGACATACCCGTTCAGCTCTATAGTTTCATCTCTCATCTGCTCTCAAACTAGTTTTTCGATGTTTTTTTGTTTGACCTCATTTCCTCTTCTCCATGTGATCCTTAATTGGGTTGAAATAACTACTACAAATGGGTTGTTTATAAATATGCCTTAACCCATCTAATATTAATTTATGATGAATTTGTTCAATGTTTTGTGCATTTGTTGGGAGCCCCAATGTGAAGATAAGATTTAAATCAAGTAAAATGTCATGATAGTGTTACTGTCTAGAGGTGCTGGGTTCATTGTCTCCCTTCAGCAAAGAATGGAAGAATAGGACACAGCAATAGCAAGCAAGCAGGTTTATTGAAAAAGTGACAAAGATAGACTGCTCTGAAGAGAAGGGCCCCCAGAACTGGGAATCCGGTGGGGGAGTTCCGGCCTGTTCTTTTTACGATCTCTATAATTTCTTCCTTTCCTTATCTCCCTCCCCCGTCCACATACTCCTCACTATTATAGATTGGTGCCCCCTCTGCCCATGAGTCTTATTAGTTTATCTATTGGATCCCCCACATAGGACCATGAGTACGGAAGTGTCTGTCTGATTGGGCCTCCACTGTGTCCATGAGCACTTTTGTCAAGCAAGAAGTTGACCTCTTTAGAAGATCCTTTCCAGCCTCCTTTGTTCTGGCGCTGCCCCCAACCTCCTCACTTGCCATTTTCCCTGGCTGCCTAAGCCCTTCTATATCTCCCTCAGTAGGAGCAGGATTCAATAAATATTTATTTGGCTGCATGAACCAGGGACCTGCTTGTCACTGTACTGAGGCACCTACTGCAAATGAAACAGACAGGGTCCCCATCTTTTTGCACTGACAGTCAGCCCAGGAAGGCAGACAGGCAGGCATACACTTACTATGCAGTGTGATGGGCAGATGCAGGTGTTTTGGGTGACAGATGAAGCACTGGACTTTAATGGAGGCTGCCTTGGGCTGGGAAAAATCTCTAGCATGTATGTAATTGGGTTCTGTGTCCTTGGTACTGGCAATGAGGCTACACTGCATCAACAAGATTGCTTCACAGGTCAGAATTCATTGTAAGAGGGTCTCACATGCTTTATTATTCCAGTGTCATTGTGGTTATGAATAACACTTGAAAGTTTTTTGGCACTTAGGGGTTATTTTGTGGTACAAATACTTTTGATGGGCCCTTACTTGTTTTGAAAACTGCCATCCTCATTAAGTCATCATCAGCAGGACAGGGTACATGGAGGTCTTTCCTGTTTTGTGATAGGGCATTGGTATTCACTGGACTGCCCTCACTGGTTTGCAGTCTGTGGTAATCAGGTGGGTAATTTGCTCTGGGAAGTTAACTGGACAACATGGGTATTTAACCTTCAACATGGTCCTCATGTATATGAATAACGTAATATACTCCAGGGCCAAATGCAGTTTAGCTGCTGGTGGCAAGAAGTGAGGAAGAAGGTATCAGCCTTTGGAAATGAACCAGTATTGTGGGGAAACAGCATGGTAAAGTGGGACAAGTCTGGGAGAGGTGGCCCTCACCCCTGCAGAAAACAGCTCACCTTCCCCTCTGTGGAAGAAGCTGGTTTCTGCTCTTCAGGGTTGCCGTTCAGGCTGGAATAGTGTGCATGAAGCCCAGCAGTGTGGCACATGGTTCATTCCTTCTTTCATTTGCCAAATATGAACCTGCTCATACCTGCTACTGTCAGAGGCATGGGAAACTTAGCCATGAACAAAACCCCTGCTCTTACAGACCAGTCTGGAATGGTAAATAATAAGCAAGGCACGTAAGTGACCTGATGGGTATAGTAGATGGTGATGATTTCTAAAGAAAAATAGAATAGGTAGGGGCTGCAATTTCAGAAGGGGCAGGAAGGGAGGGCATTCCCCACAAAAGGAGTGACTGAGTAAAGCTCTGAAGGAGGTAAGGCAGGAGTCTAGCAGGTGTCTGGGGGAAAGCTTTCTGGTAAATGTAATAGCAAAGGCCTTGAACCAGGTATGGACCTTTTTATAGTTGAAGACTGGAAAGAAATAGACCAAGTAAAGAAAGTACTGGTTGGGGAGGTACGGCCATATGTGAGGCAATGAGTTAATTCAATTACAAACACATCTGCAGCTGGGTATAGCACATGCCCATAATCCCAACCACTCTGGAGGTTGAGGCAGGAGGATGGCAAGTTTGAGGCCAGCCTGGGCAACTTAGGAAGACCCTGTCTCAAAAATAAATTAGTAAATAAAAAGGGCTGAGGGATATAGCTGAATGGTAGGGCATTTCTGGACTCAATTTGCGGTATCCCCCTCCGCACCAAAAAAAAAAAAAAAAAAAAAAACCACAAATTTGCATGCCTATTGAGTGCTAGGCACCTTCTAGGAACTAGAGACATAATATGAAGACAAAAATCTTTGCTCTTCTGGGGCTTCCATTTTAGTGTGTATGTAGGGGAGACTCATAATAAATAAGTAAAGCATATAATTCATGTAAAATCATTAAACATTACAGAAGAATTGGATGCATTTAAAATGTTTCTATAAGCACCTCCCTACTGAATGGAAAGTGCTTAATAAGTTGTAGGTAGTAATAATGATTATCAATGTTATTATTACTGCTATTGCTACTCCTAGAAATAGTAAGGTTTACCACTTTAATATATCTCAGTTTATAAATGAAAGGTAACATTGAAGTTGCATGATGTATAAATGGCTTGAAACGAAAAGGGCTGCATGAACTTTGGAGTACAGGTGTGTGTGAACTCTTCAGATTGCATTCTCAGTTGCTTCCAGACTCCAATGTGGAGTATAACTCATCTTAGCCGCTGATATTGCTGTCAAATATTAATGCTGGACCCATCCTAGAACTGTATTCTTACTAGATTGGATCTGGACAACATGCTGAATTCAAGTCAGCACACTCCATAGGACCACGATTGCATGCACAAGCAAGTGTCTATGGCTCCAGATCGCTTACGGTGATAATTTAGTTGCTTTGGGGCACACTGGGAGACCCATAATATTCTCTCCAGCTCTCAAGTTTAGTGAATTTTCTTTTCTTTTTTTTTTTAACCTAGTGTTTTGGCAAGCAGTGTTTGTCTCTAAGTAACAACAGAAAAAGTCCCTTTTCAGCAAAGTCCTTTAAAAAGCCTCTAGGCTCTCCGGCACTTGACAAACACACAAGTTTTGTTGTTGTTGTTGTTTTCCTTTTCTTTTTCTGACAAGACTGAACTGTGAATTCAAGGTCACTGCTGCCCAGGGAGCTCAGCTGCACAAGAAACCCATAGCCCCAGAGCCCACCCTGACCCTCTGTGCTGGACTGAGCTTTGCCACCCAGCTCTTGGACCCTTGCTTTTCTCTTCCAGTGTCATCCCAGCAGTAAACAGGCATTTGAAGTTGCAGAGTGGGGACTCTTTCCCTACCCTGGGTCACCAGGCCTGCCTGCAAAAATTGGATTCGGGCAATTAATTTTCACGCTGATTCATCTCTCTTCTTGCTTTTCACTCCTATTTTTCTGCTTTTCTGTGTCAAAGTTTTTGTACAGCTGGCTTTTTTTTCCTGCCTCACTCAGTCATGTTCTTTATGATTTTGAAGTAGCAGGTCATAACTGCCACCAATATTTCTAGGCAATGTGGTCCCTTTTCCAAATGGACTGTTTCATTTCTTAGTGTTAGTAGGTCATCTTCAAAATGGCTAGACTATATTACATACTTTCCAGACCCTTTACTTAAATGAAATCTTAAAGCAGAGGCCCAGTATGGAAAACAGATAACAGCACTTGTGGTATAGAGGAGGTTTATGTACTGGTTAATGGCACAGATTCTGGAGACAGACATGCTAATTTGAGATCCTGTCCTCTGTCACTTATCATAGTGCTGTGTGACCTTAAACAAAATACTCATCCTCTCCCATCTTATCAGTAAAAACGAGGAACTAGAGACTTATCTAGAATAAGTTTAGTGGAAGGATTAAGTGATTTAAAGTATATAAAATGCCAAGCACTGTTCCTGATATGTAGTAAATACTCAATAAGTATTTGGCATATTAATATAATAATAATCATAATTGTTATTAGTGACATTATCCCCCATCAATGGTTCCCAAGGGTTTTCCATAGTGTACTGTGCCAGCAATGCATGCTTTTCACTTATTGCTTTTGTCCACAGAAGACATTGAATAGGTCAAAAAAGACCAATAAACAAATCTTCATACTATTTTCTAAAATGGATCTTAGTTATTTAGCTTATGAGTGATCTCTCAAACAGGCTAAGTTGTTTGTAAATTCTGCTGGTGACTGGGCAAGCGTGCCCTCTCTCTTTGCTCAAGGACCGATTGCTCACACACAGGGTGCTACATCACGTGGACTTTGCATGTCACAGCCATCATTATTCTGCGTAAAAGGACCAAGGAGTGTTCTTTAGCTTTCCCATACACAGCCTTACCCCCGGACCCTGGGCTCTGACAGTGTGGAGCCTCTCAGTGGCTGCGCCACATCAGGAAACGCTAGACACTGCCCTCCTGCCGGCTGCCATTCTTTCTGTATCTGATGCCTAATTACGTTATGCCAGGTGTTAATTACTGTTCTGCTACATCGCCACCAGAAGACCTGGTTGAGCCAACATTTCTACAAGAATTCTCAATCTCACCACAACGGAAATGTCCAGCCGTGCTGGGAAGAGAGAAATTGCACTTCATGGGGTTTCCTAACATATGTAATGTATGTACATGGGCACATGATAATGTATAGTGAGCTGTGCAAAATAGATACTTTCTAGGGTAGACCTAAAAGAAACCAGGCAACAGTCTTAAAATGCCAAACAAACCCCAACTCTCTTTTCTCATATTATGTGGAATTTCATGAGTTTTGCACCTTGCTATATTTAGCTTCAAGGATATACTGATTTCTTCCACTAATATTCTTGGTCTCACCTCCTCCCAGAACAGCCTTTACCCATCCTCTCTGCCCTCACGTATCTTTATCTGCTGCCTTCCCCTGGCTTCATCCCTTTTGCCTGCAAATATGCCCCAAATTCCCTCATCTTGCTGGTTCCCTTCCCATCCAGGTTCTCTCTGGCTTCTCTTCTCTCATGACAGACTTCATTCTGTCCCTGCCACTTCCCTGTAATGCAATTTGCTTCTCATTTCCCTGCCCTGCTGTATGGTGGAGCTAGCTATCTGCCCGCCAGCCACTTTTCTTCTTCCTCTAGGCACAGGGCACTACCTTTCCCAGCTTCCCCTGTTATTAAGGTATGGCTACCTGACTATTTCAATCAGGTGGGTGTGGGCAGAAGTAGGGTATGACCCACATACCCTCTTATACACTGTGATGGTGTCCCTGAAAAAGATATGTTCAAATCCCACCACCAACACCTTTGCAACATAAGATGAGGCCATCTGGATTAGATGTATCCTAAATCCAATGACAAGTAAGGAGATCCAGTAGAGACCGAGAGACACAGGAACCATTACCCAGTGAAGATGGAAGTGGAAATTGGAGTTGAAGACGGAAGTAGAAATTGGAGTTGAATTGACATAGCCAAGGATTATCAGTAACCACCAGAAGCTAGGAAAAGGCAAGGAATGACTCTTCTCCAGAGCCTTCAGGGGACCATGACCCTGCTGCCACTTTGATTTTAGACTTTTGGCTTCCAGAACTGTAAGAGTAGATTTCTATTCTTTTAAGCCACCAACCTTATGGTAATTTGTCATCCCATTCATAGGAACCACCATATGCTGTATTCATCTTGTCGACCTTTCCATCAACCAGAGGTTCATACACCAGGGTGGCCTAAGCTGGCAGGGTACCCAGCAGCCTCGTTCCCTACGACTCCATGGAGCAGAACTCCCCACCTCATCCCAAGCTAATCAGACTTTGTATTTCATGTGGGAAATAAGTGTGTGCTGTGTTAAACCATTGAGGATTTTATGGTTTAACTGCTATAGCAGCTACTATTACCCTTAACTTGAACATTACTTATAGAAGAGACTAAAGACAGCTGCCACATGTACATACTCAACTCTTCTCCAAATGATCTCTTTGATCAGTTTTCAGGATCTCACTTTCTCTCTTCATTCTCTTTCACCTTTTTCTCCCTCACTTATGTGTCCTCCTCACATGCCCCTGACATGCAGACCACCGCAGGATTTCCTTATCAGCCCACTTCTCTGTATCCCATCCCTGAGCCATCTCGTGCACCTTCATCAACCACTTACATGCTGACATTGCCCAAATATGGAAGCCCACAACAACCTCTCCCACACCTCAGGTCCACTGCCTCTGGTCATCTCACTTCTCTCGTGTCACCATCTCCCCTCTGCAGAACATCGTGGCCTTCCGTGAGGCATATAGTGTGATTAGAGTTTAACTTCCCTCAGATTAGGTCTTCCACTTCCCCTAACCCCCAAAACCTAACCATCTTTGCCAGCCTATGGCTTTCTGCATAGAGTAACTGCTTTCCAGGTATTTTTCAGGCAGGATAACCATGAACTTCTTTTCTTTGCTTCTTCTAAAAAACTGTGTCAAGAGAGGCAGTATACAGGGAGGATTACCAATCCTTGCATTTCTAAAAATTCCCAAATTTATGTCATGAGTCTCCATGGAAAAGGTTGCAAGAGACAGCTCTGAAGTGTGATGCAGTATCCCCGAAGGATCCTGAGGAAGGACTTGTTCATGTTATCACACAGCCTCTTCTTTTTAAAGTGCCACCACCAACTTCTCTCTTACGTGCACTTTAAGGAAACACTGAGGTCAAGGGTAGGATGGTAGTTACTTTTCCATTTTGGACCCTGAGTTGTGTCAACTGATCCTGGTTGTGTTTGTGTTGCCTGTGAGAAGCATTTGTGACCCATTTCTAGTAAATGTAAGGGCCTGCAGCACATGTTTTTTGCATTAACTTAATTCCTAGCTTCCTCTGTTCTTTCTAGTTTTATTTTCCACATATATTTATTTTTATCTAGTGTGCATTTATGTAATCTCCCTTTAAATCCTTTCTGGAACAAGATAAGGTATGAATAAATAAGATGTCCTACAAAACTCACACTTAGGATATCCAAAACTAAAGGAATCTTATTTTTCCAACTGCTGCTCTTTCTCCTGAATTCCCAATTTTGTTTTAAGGTAACACTGAGTGCTTAAACCAAAAGCCTAGGACAATTTGCCAAGACCTTCTCTTCCTCCCCATCTCCCTCCCTTACCTGTCCCAAGTTCCTGCATCTTTTGTACACTCCATAGGGAGCCTTACCTGGGCTCTGTTCCTGAATCGCCACTTCACTGTTACTCATCTGCTTAGTTCCTGAGGCTGCAGAAATGTAGGGTAGCTACACCACTTCCCTGTTCAGAGCCCTTTAGTGATTTCCTTTGTCCAGAATGAAGGCCAGACTCTTTAGCCTTCTTTGTCGACCTCTATCTATCTTCTTGTGTCATTACTTATCCTCACAGGCCAAGCCCTGGCAATACCAGACCGTGTACTCAATATCTTGCAGGACTAATCTGTGCCTGCTCCTTATCTTTCTACCATGCTTCCACTTCCAGGCTGCCCAATTCCTTCCTGCTCTGTCAAGCACACCCTGGAATGTCTTTCTAGAAGATTCGACTTAAGTATCACTTCTTCCTCGGTGGATTTCCTTCCTCTCCATCCCATCCCAGACAGACACCTGTCACTGTTTCCCTTTCACCTGCCAGGGCCCTGGGTCTGCCTTCCTGTGCTACTGCTTCGCTTTCACATTGCAGCGTAGTTGGGCCTGTCTCTCTCCTCCCTATTAGGACAGAACTCATTTGTCCTAAATCTCATTTTTATATCCCCTCAAAGCTCTCCCAGAAGCAGGCTCAACTTTGCTTAGGTCCTTCCAAAACTGCTTATAAATAGTATTGCTGTTAGAAATGCCATGACAATGTTGATACCATTGCAAGCATCTTAGTAGTCTCTAGAGCCCTGGGAAAGTAAGTGCCCTTACCCTGGACCTGACACTGAGCGTGGATGCACAGGGACCTGTACTATGACAAAGGTGGCCAATCGTGGAGAAACACCCCCTCTCCATTTGCGTCACACAGAGACACTTAATAGATACGGCTTCCCCCCCACTGTCCTCCATTTCCAACCCATCCTAACATATATCCTATTAATACTGACTCCAAAGTACATCTGAAATTCAGCACTTTTCTCTGTCACACCACCTGTGCAGGCACTGACACGTCTCTCACTGAACTTCAACGGAGGTTCTGGCTTCCCTCCTCCTTCTGTGTCCTGAACCTATCCAGTTTCCACACACAACGAGGATAACCTTTGTTAAAAGTAAACTGCTCTGCTCACAGCCCTTGGGAGCTGACTGCTGGACTATTTGAACTATTTAAATGACATGTAAGGTTCTCCCAAGTGGCCCCGACCCACCTCTCCAGCCTCCTTGAGCCAACTGGCAGCCTCACTGAAGAGCCACACAGGGTGTACGCAGCTCCTCACACACCCAGCAGTCCCCCACCCTGCAAACTTCACACAGGCAAATGCTTCTGCCTGACCTGCACCCCCAGAACTTGCAGTGGCTCCCGCCAGTCCTACTGGCCATGCCTCATGGTGCCTTCCCAGACCCCCACTCCAGGTCTTCCACCTCCTAGACTGCCATGGCTCCTCCGGAGATCGTGGGCTCCATGCAGCAAATACTGTTCTCCCTGTTTCCCCGCCTAATTCCAGTGCCAACCAGAGACCCTATAACAGAGGAAGTGCTTGAAGAAGTATGTTCACTGAAAGAAAATGAGGAAAAAGAAAGGTCTTAGAAGTTCTAATTCAATTGGTAAAAAGGGTTATGTTACTGGGGCTCCCATTACACTCAAGGTCACATGGATTTAATTTGAGTCAGTTTTTATGGTTAAAAATGTGAAGCTCCTTTGGAGGCTGAGCCCTCCATCTGCAGGGAATGTTTTTGTTCAGTGTAACTGTTACCCAACATTTGAGACAGATTTGCTTCAGATCGGTGGTTTGGCTCTGTCTAACGTTTGCAGCCATGATCTCCACTCGCTAATTTAGGGCATACCTAGATTTCCAGCACAAGTCCCCCTCTCAGCAATGTAGGACATAAGCCAGGGGACCTTGGTGTCCCCAGACGGTGCCTCTCAACATGCTGGCTCCAGAGTAAGTGGTCTCTCTGGGTGCGCGCTCTCTCTTTTCTTCTGGGTCACTCCCATTTGTTCTCATTTCACTATTTTTGTCCCTGGTAATTGTCTGGATGGAAATTCACCAGAGTTCAACACTGTTAGTGTCACAGTAGTAAGTGACACTACTTTTCTGTAGGGGATACATTCTAAGACCCTTTCCCAGTGGATGCCTGAAGCCCTAGACAGTCTGTTTTTTTTTCCCCCTGTACCTACATACATACCTATGATAAATTTGTAAATTAGGCACAGTAAAAGCAAAAAATAATTAGTAATAAGATGGAATCACTGTAACAATATGCTCTAATAAATTTATGAATTTAAACATGAATTATTTATTTCTGGAATTTTCCTTTTAATATTTGTGGACCTCAGGTAACTGAAACCACATATTAGAGACCTACTTATTGGACTTTACAAAGGAGAGGGGAGAGGATTTGAGGCACAAACCCAGTGCAGGCAAAAGAAAAGACTGAAGCAGAAATGGAGGCCTGAAAGGAATCCTGACCTTCCCAGGGGGGTGACTGAACGCATCAGTGAGCGTTCTTATGTCTCAAAGCTGTCCCTAATTGTTCAAAAACAACCGGGGGTGTAGGTGAGAAGCAATAGTCTACCATGAGCAGGAAGAAGCCCATGATATTGAAGAAAGAAACCTGAGGTGAAAGTTAATAAACAGGTTTCCAAAGTGTGAACCTCCCCAGATCTTGATTTCTTCATCCCTAAAATGAAATGATTGAACTAATAAGATTTCTAAGCTCCAGAATTTCTGTGAAGAAATGTCATTTACCACATCTCTGCATTATGCACCTCTCGTAAATGTTTAATGCCCTGCAGTAAGTTTTGGAGTCACATTAGTGATTTCGACTTTGTGTATTTGTCAAGTGTTCTCTCTAATTACCCACTGAGAGGAGGAGCTGAGGAAGAAATGAGCTGAGGACTGAGAGGTTGTAGCAATTTATGTCATGCTTCACCTCCTCTGTCAAGTGGTGAACCATTAGGATCACAGCTGAAAAGCAGTCCACCACCTGTAAAGCAGGTGATCTGAAAGCGGAACGCTGCTCCTAATGCTCTTCCACCCATGGCCCGTGATCCCCAACTGGACGCAGTCAGTGCTGAGCCCTGGATGGGTGCTGACTGACTTGGTCTTCATAGATTAGCAGGCAGCAGGTGCCATGTTTCATGGAACCTTGTTGAGGTTCAAATAGTCAGTGCAAAGTTGCAGATGACCAATGGAAGAGCTGGCACCCCACCCCTGTTCACCTGACTCCACCCGCGCAACTCCTGGTGGTGGCCAGGCAAGAGATTCCTTCAGAAGGATCTATAGACTTCGAAGGACCCTGTAGTTGATCGGTGAGATGGCACATATTTGGGCCAAGGTCAACCTGCTTCTCAGTCCTGCTTGGTGACTTCAGGCAAATCACTTGACTCTGAGATGTTTCCTTACATGCAAAGTAAAGATAATCCTTGCCTTCTTGGGTTGTTAAAGAGAAATTAGACCCAGTACTAGCCAACAGGTGCTTTTAAAAACAAAAGAACTGTTCCTTTCCCTTCAATAAGAGGAAGGATTGATCATGCAAGATTCTTCCGGTTCAAAGACATGATCTCTAGGATTCCATACAAGCTCTACCCTCTTGGTCACCACTGTGCTCTTTCTTATCTAAACTGCTGTTGCCTCAATTCTACTTCATTTCACACGTGTTCTTTTGAGCCTCCAAGAAGGCCTGTAATTGAAAAAGGCGAGTTTCTGAGCTTCCTTATCAGCTTTGTGTCCTTATGAACTCAGGGCAGCCCCATGTCTGTCAGGGGTCCTCAGCAAAGGGTCAGGAAGACCTTGTCTTCTGGCACCCCTGTCACTCTTCTGGCTTAGGCAGATGCCACCTTCCCAGGAGGGTGGCTCCACAGCACAGAACCGCTGTGGGCAGGCATGCCACAGATGTCTCCACCACAGAACCTGATCACCTTCAAGAGACAGAAACCTCTCTGAAGGGCCCCTAAGAGGAACCATAGCCAGGCAGGGGTTAATCAGAAGTAGGGCTGAGCACTTAGTTGGATTCTCTAAAATAGTGACCTCAAGTCGTGGGACCCAGTAGGGCAGTGCTGTTCAGAGAAGAGCTACAGATGGGGCACTGACTGGGCCCATCAGGAGGCTCTCTGCCTATCTGTGGGTCTCTGGGTACAGACTACAGGCTTCAGGTCCCTGGAGTGGGGAGACGCTCTGCAGGGAGCCACAACCATTACTTGACACCAGTTGGCAGAGGCCAGTCTTTTCTCTAAGCCTTGTAAGCTTTATCGTTATCCATAGCTTAAATTAAGGTGGGTCATGTTCATGAATCCTAAGGTTTATGGAGAAATTGCCTCTTACTATCCCTAAATGTCCTTTCTCCACAGTTTGGACTTCCTACACACTCACAAACCACCAGTGTAAATGACTGTTTTTTGTGGAAATTCTCAGTACCCTCTCTGGGGGTAATGTGTACTAGACAGGCAAATCTCCACCTGATGTTTTGTGGTTACACGTATAGCAATCTCTATTCTACTACAAAAGGTAGGCCAATTTTAGCAGGAAAACTCAAATTTGGGAGGTAAGGCTATTTTTAATATATTATAAAAAGTTCACAAGATTTGCATTTATTTATATGTATATCTTTGTTATGTTCCTTATAGAAAATACAAACACATAAAAAAAAGTACGTGCTCATGGGCTGGGGTTTGTGGCTCCAGTGGTAGAGCACTTGCCTAGCATGTGTGAGGCACTGGGTTCAATTCTCAGTACCACATATCAATAAGTAAAATATTTTTAAAAATCACATGTTATCTCACTCGCTACCCAACCACTATGAACAGTTTAGGTTGCATCTTTCCGGTCTTTTTCTCTGCATGACATTCTATATACTATTTTAGAACCTCTTTCTATCTTCCTCCCAAAACAAAGAGTATAAGGGAGATGAATTTAAACATTTCTTGGAGGTTCCAAATCATGTATGAACTTCCATTCCCAGACAGGCACAGTGGCACATGTCTATATCCCAGCTATTTAGAGGCAGAGGCATGAGGATCACAAGTTCAAGGCCAGCCTGGACAATTTAGCATGACCCTGACTCAAAATAAAAATGAAGGGACTAGGATAGAGCTCAGTGGTAAAGTGCTTGGCTAGCATGTGTAAGCCCCTGGACTCAATCCCTCGCACCACTAAACAGACAAAAACTTCCATTCCCTTGCTCTTCCATAATTTTGATGCCCTTAGGATCTTTCTTTATGGTATGTATTGGTGGCTGCCATCTTCTTTGAAACCTTGGTTCCTTCGTTCTTCTGCATCCTCCTATGTTGATAGGTTATTTCTTGCTGCTGTCAATGAACCCGCATGGAATAGACTTTGTTCTCCTTTCTGTATTATTTCTAGTCTGGTTTTATTTGAAAACTTATATTACCACATGTGTTTTTTTCTGTGAATAAACTAAAAGTAAGTAGGATGTAAGTTTGGGTCAGAGGGCCATAAGCAAAGTACATAAGGTTTTTGTAGAGCAGCATGTGACTGGTATGTGGTCAGAACATGTGCTTCAACCTGGGACATGGTGTTTACCCCTTAGAACTAGTCTGCGTCACTTGGCCATTTCATCCCCTTTTATAGGAAAAGTAATTTTTAAAAACTGTTCTGAAAAGTGGCCCTATCTACACAACATCTCAAAAAGAAAAGAAATCCCTCCAACTGTCATATGGCTCCCAACTCTGTGAGACCTCTCTTGGGTCAGATGCATCTTTCTTTACTCCATAGTTTAAAGATTTAAATAAAATGTAGTCAATGTGGGAAGCGAAATGATTGCAATTGTGTAAGCAGAAAGATACAAAGTTTGAAGCTTCAGCAAAGCATATGTCTCCCTGCCAAGGTACAACAAACACTGATTCGGTTAAGAAGCTGAGTTTTGGTTTAATTCTCCATAAATCTGCATTGTAGATCATCTTTCAATTCCTTAGACTTGTGAAAACAATTTTAACTACAAATAAACACATAAGCAATATAAACACAGAAACCCCCACACACTCAGAGACCTCCCTTTGGTGAGAGCGCTGTAGGCATAGATGAATCACGCTTAGATAGTTTGCATCTGTGATGTTCATGTGAACTTTGAGGCCACCAGACCTCAAGGCAAAAATAGATACCCTTCAAAGACTTTATAGCTTCTAAGAATTATTCATGTGGAAACCAAATGAAGATGCTGATTCCTATTAGAGAGACCTCACAACTACAGTAAAGGAAGGAATCAGCCCAACATGAGAAAGTGTTAAGTTTTTCACCTGTGTTTGAAGGAGGGGAGTATAATGAAGAACACATTACTTTAGGATCTGGTGCTAGTTTTAAGCACTAAGCTTTAAGCACTAGATTTTAGCCTTTTTAACAGGAAATTGTGTTTCAAATTACAATGGATGTCCCTGTTGATGCCCTCTCTGCTTTCTTCTGAACCTCACCCCTAAATTGCACCTGACTGGGACTGGGAAGGTTCGCCTCCCACAGCTTTTCTCTGTTGAGAGGTGGTTGTGAATGAGACCAGCCAGCAGGAATAGGGTAATTGTGCTCTAAGAGCCTCTTGTTCTATGGAGTGTGTAACTTCTTAACTGATGCTAAATGTAAATTTGAGCAAGTCCATAGAAATTGGGACACAGAAACATGGGACTTGAGGGATAGTGCTTCTCCTGAGTGTGTTCTGGAGTGGTGTTATGATAAGATGTGCCTCTCCACCCGAGTAGTGATAAGGACAGGCTTGCAACTTGAACCTTACCCCCAGAGGACCATCTGAGAGTCGATGGACGACGATATTTCTGGTGGATTTATGAGAGTGTGTTTTCTTTTATTGAATTTACATTGTCATTGTTTTTCTCTCTTCATTCCTGTGAAACATGTGAGGATGAACTGGTTTGTTTGCATTTTATACTTTGAGGAAGAACTTAAACCCTAAGTAACTCGTTGTTACCAGATTTTTTTTGTGTGTGAATTGAAAGGCTTTTTTTTTTTTCAAATGCACTAATAAATAACATACATATATATATTATTTCTCATCTGTTTTTGTTGATGTTGTTGTTTGTTCTGTATTGTTCTGTGATACTGGGGACTGAATCCAGGGACACTTTACTATGGAACTAAACTTCCAATCTTTTTTATTTGTTATTTTGAGACAAATCTCACAAAGTTGCCCAGATTGGCCTTGAACTTGCCTTCCTTCTCCCTCAGCCTCCCAAATAGCTGGGATTACAGGTGTGCACTACAAGGCCCAGCCCCCCATTCATTCTTCAATTGAAAATGGGAATGGTTTTCCTACTCTTTCATGGACGCTAAGTTTCCACTTGTGACTTGCCAAAGTCAACAATCCTGATTTTACTAATGATGAGTTCCCTCTTTTCCTGTCTCCTACTGTCCATGTACAAAGAATTCATATTCATAACCCAGCCTTAGCAAGAGCATTAGGGATTATGGGGATTAAGAGGCTGTCCAGCTGGGGCTTCTTGTGAGAAGCAGGCAGTGCCCATTGACTCCTCTTTGGCAGCAGGTCTCTCCACAGAGCTTTCTCTTTGGGGTTGTCACTTTCTGGTCACCCATCCTATTCCCAACCTCATTTTCCAACTGGGCCAGTGACAGTATTGAGTATCCTTTGTGAACTCTGGAAGAAAGAGGTCTGTCCTTGTGGAGCCCTTGGAGATGCTCTGTTTGGCTTTAGTTAGATCCTTGCTGACATCACAAACACCTCTTGAGCCACCTTGATGAGGTCCAACTGGTTCCTGGTTAGAAATCCTGGTTTTTCCCTCCCCCTCATCTCCGCAGCTGGTGACCAAGATGGCTGCCTCAGTGAGTGCCTGCATCTTTCATGTGTCGTCATCCTTCTCCAGCTCCCTTTGGCCAACTCCTCAGAGATTCAGCTACCCACCCTCCTTGTTTCCTTGTTTTCCCCTTCTTTTCCCTTACGTTTTCCAGTGAAGTACCCTTCACCTTTCATCACCATGTCCCATATGTCACCAGCTCAGCTGAGGATTGCAAGTTTGAGGCCAGCCTGGGCAGCTAAGTGACACCATGTCTCATAAATAGATAGAGAGGAAGGAAGGACTGGGGATGTCGCTGAGTGGTAGAGCACCCCCTGGGTTCAATCACTAATACCCCCAAAAAACACAACAACAAACACACACACCTTTTTACTGTTATGTAAGCAATATATGTTATTTGTGTACAATTTTTAAAATACAAATAACAGTATTACCCTGTGTAAACATATAATTACATGAATGGTATGAATCTACATCATGCACAACCATAGAAATGAACAGTTGTACCCCATTTGTGTACATTGAATCAAAATGCAGTCTTTAAAAATAAAAATAAAAGATAAGAAGATATGAAAGAAAAGGCAGCCTATTCCCACCATTTCTGCCACCCAAAGATGACGACTCACTCTTCCCCTTGACATTACTTCAGGTATCCAAAGGCACCTGTGTAACCCTCCACAGGCCTTCTCTTTAGAGTGAACACCCTGGTTTCTTTCAGTTATTTGAGCACCTCATCATGGGATCTGCCTCCCTGACACTGTTCTCATGATATCCCTGGTCACACCTGGCACCTCTTAGAACCAACCCATAGAGCCGATGGCCACCTTGCCACATGAAGCCAGCACCCTACACCCACCCTCACTTTCCTGAAAGCCATGCCACAGAGCTGAATCACAGTGGGTGGTACATGTCCACAGTGGGTGGAAATGTTCTGTGAACTTTTCAACCTTTTTCAATTTGCTGGGTGTCACTAGCTCCTATTCATTGTCATCCAGAATATCATGAATGATTTAGTTGATTTCTAGAGTTCAAGCAAATACACTCTCTGTAGCATTTCTTTTTTCTGGATTAGAAAAGAGTTGGGGGAAAAGGATTGGAAGTGGTGGGACTTAACTCTTTCAGCAGACCCAGGTGGGTCCCCAGCAGCCACAGCTTTCCTCACAGCCTAGCCTTAATGATCTACCCTAGAAATTTACTCCAGATAGATATCAAGTCTCACCTCCTCAGGTTCCAAAATCCATTGTCTTTCTTACTGAAAATCAGATATGATTTGCATATTCGCAGTCTTTGGACATCTCTCTTCTTCCCTGTCATTCTCTTCAGATCCCTGTCAGCACTGTAACATCCTAATTTTTGAGGACTTTTAGAGCCCCAGGATGTAACCTGTGGAAGCCAGAGGATTTGATCCTGCTTATTGCCCCAAGGTTCTCCTCTGTAGCACCTTCTTCAATTCTGGCCTTACTTTTACTTGTGGTTATCCACCCCATCCCCATCTTCTCAGTCTGACAAAGAGAACAGAAATAAAATCGCCCTTCTGCTTTGTCATCTTTGAACAATATGCCTTTGGTCTCAAGCAGTCCATCAGTCTCTTCTTCAATCACTTCAGTTTTTCAAGCAATACAAAGAAGGTCATTTCTGATGTGTTTACCATTTTCCATAAGTACAAATCTATTCTGGGCTTTAGTTGTGTGAACATTTTTGATAAGTTGGTATTACTGTCCATCCCTTGCCAACTTCCTATCAAAAGTAATGGGGCCTTCAATTAACTGTATACTAGTATTCTGAGTGTTTGAAAATGGGAAAGCTATAACATTCAAAACACATTTCCTTACCTGTAAATGTCAGATTTTTATGTGTGGAACCTCCACTAGGGAATCTGTAGAGGGAGGGACAATAACATTCTGCAGAGTCAAAACTCAACTTGATTTCTGGAAGGTCAAGGGAGAAGGATAAAGCTACATAGCTAAGAACTATAAACTGTGGTTCTTTTGCCTCCCAAGCCCTGGAAGTTGAACAGAGAAATATATGGAGAGGGGAACACACTTTATAAGCAATACATTTTGCCCTTAAATCCCAGTGCCGTTCCTTATGAAGCAGGCTGAAGCATATTTCATTTGTTTAAGCTCAAATCTGTACCAGGGCATAGAATTGGCACACCTGTTTTCTCTTTCCCTCTAATCTATGGAAGCCAGAGGATTTGATCCTGCTTATTGCCCCAAGGTTCTCCTCTGTAGCACCTTCTTCAATTCTGGCCTTACTTTTACTTGTGGTTATCCACCCCATCCCCATCTTCCTGATGATGAAGGAAAAATCATCCCAAAGAAACTGCAAATGCAAACATAAAATGAGAATCTGTAAGAAAGCCCCCAAGCTTCACATTAAAAATAATGGATCCAGGCAGCCAATGCACACCTTGAGCCTTCTTACCTAACAAACTAGTAAGAACAAGAATAAAGGAAGTCCGAGATTAGGGAAACACGGATCATAGCCTGGCTTTCTCCCAGGCTCCCCCCAACCTCAACTTAGCCCCTTTTACCTCTGCTTGTGCATCTCAGAAAAGAAAATGGAACAGGGATCAATAACTGAGTGGGCCTTTTCCCAAGAGGGAACCACTCTGATTTTTTCATCCCACAAGTCTTCGGGAATAGGGAATGAGGCTTCCAACAATTAAGCCACTGTGTCCCTAAGCTGTATTTCAGTCAAGGGCATCTATCCATGAATCTGACCCTACGTGTGGTAGAAAAGTGAAGAGATGTTAGGAGATGTGTCTCCCCTAGCCAGATTTAGTCATTGTTAGGTAAATCTCCTGGTGTTGGAGAACAGTAACATATTAGTATGTTAAGAGCTCAGAAAAGTCCTGCAATGAAAAGAAGCATTTCTTGAGCTCTTTTGAAAATGAGTATCTGTGAGCATGCATGTGTGTGTGTCTTTATCACTCAGAAGAACATTCCATGAGAAACATTTAGAGGCCAAATGAAATTCCCTAACCACTCACCAAGTAGGCATGGGAGAAAGCATATGAGGAAGGGAACCTGTCCTGCTGTGCTCTCAACTTAATACGTTGGTTCTGTTCTCAGCCATGTTTTCATCCTGACTTTTTCTATATGTGTTCACTGAAGTACTGGTTTCAGTTCCATGGTTATAACTACCACATAAACATGACTATGCCCAAATCTGTTTTCTCTTAGACACTGGCCTTTCTTTCTGTCTGTTGAGTCCTTAATATCATAACCCTCTGCTGCCCAAGCTGGGAACCATAGTAGAGTCCCAAACTTTTTCTTTTTCATTTCCTTCATTAAGGAGACAGAGAGAGAGAGAGAGAGAGAGAGAGAGAGAGAGAGAGAGAGAGAGAACCTTTAAGAATTTTCTCTGTTTCTACAGAGTCCAGACTTCTTTCCATTTAGACAATTGCCAGAGCCTTAGGTAAATTATGAACTGAGTACAATTTCAGCAGGGAAAGGAGATTTGACATAGGAACCCTTAAATATCTGTTTGTCAAAACAAAATTATAAATTACAAATATGCCTGGAAAGGTGTTAAGAAGATTCTAACATTAATAGTAATGGGGTCCTAAAGCTGTTGATTAAGAGAAGCAGGAGTGTCCCAGTTCTGCCCTGCGAATCTCCTCTTTTCTCTAGCTTTGTGGGGGGATGGCAACACATGAATGGAAATCAGCATACTATTTCATCATTTAAGCCAAAGCAAGATCACTAAATATAATTTTTTCTTTCATGTAGTTCTTATGATCCCAGTTATGGACAGTTATCATTGTGTGTACAATAACAGTGCTCCAAGTAATTGAGTCTTCTACTTTTACTTTTGAATGTGTGTTTCCTTTAATGATTCATTCAGCATCGGGAATGAATAAGCTATACTGCAGGAAGTCCTTTTGCACATAAATTCATACCATCCTAAACAGTGGCATTGTCCATTTATGAATTAGGCAAAATTGAGTCTCAGTGACTCACTTTCGCAGCATAGTACTTCACAAAGTGAACTGTACTTTAGACTCCAAGTCTAGATTGCTTTCTACTATATCCCAGCCAGCTCCCAGACCCAACTGAATGGGTTATGTTCAGTGAATTAAAGATGGACTTCCCAGGCCATGGGTAACTGTCACCAGGCAAAGCCAGAGAGGCTTTACAGGTCTGGCTGGCAGCAGCATCTTGCCCATGTAACCTATCCAGGGACCGCAGATGAGTCCACCTGTCCTACCAGATAGAATATATAGTTTATTTTCAATAGGGGCATCTAGCAAAGACTTATTTGCTTTCACAGTAAAATTGTAATACTTTCTGAGTCTATTATATAGTCCAGATCTAATTGTTCATGGATCCAGTTTTGCCTTCATGTAGCAGATGTAATTCCTGATTTATAGCATCATAAAGAAACAACAGTGAAGGACGTCTCAAAATTCTTGGCAGGTAAATGTAGGCAAAGTTCTTTCTTATCCTTTTGAAGAATTCCAGGGATGCAGATCCATGGCCTTCTGTGAAATGTATAACGTGAAGATGAGAAAATTCTTTTTCCCATTTCAGACCTTAGAATCTTGGTGATCTGATTTAAATAGAATGTCCTCTTGTTTGTTTCCCTCTGAGCATGAAGAGCTCATCACCCACCACTCTCTATTCCAAACCATTTCAAATGTGTGGAGGAAAGTATGATCAAATCACTCTTCATTCTTTCCTACAGGCAAAAAGACCACAATTTCTTTAACTGCCTTCAAAGCATCTGTTTTCCACCCCTTGGATTGTTTTTACTTCTCTTCTTGGGGCTCTGTTCACTTGCTCCCATCACAATGTCTTTTTAAAGTAAAGAGACCCAGAATTGGACACAAATGTAACAAAGGTGTGACTAATGCAGAGTATTAGTAAAGAGATCTCTTCCTGGACTCGGCATGTCCTACCTGCCCTGACACACAAACAGGAAGCTGTTGTACTCATCAGCCATTTACAAAGAAAAAAAGAAAAAATTATCCTACTCCAAAAATGATTGCAGTAGAGAAAAAAGTGAATGCCTTTGGGGGACCTTACCCAATGACTACTTGCTACGAGAAGAAAAATGTGCTTGTTTTAGGACTTGGGTAGCAGCAAACACGTTTGTGCTAGGGGACTGCACGGTGCTGTGGATTTTAAACCTTGAACCTACAGTTGAGAAAAACAGAATATGTACTCTGATGCAAATGGAAATGAAGCATTAAGTGTTTAGTGTATGTGTTGACATCTAAGCATGCAGGCAAAACTTTACCAGCAAGGTGGTTTTAAAGCAGTGCTAAGTAAGAGTTCACTGTGGGATTTTGCAAAATAAATTCACTTTGGACTCTGTAGTCCTTAAAGAGAAAGTTTTTAAACCCACCAATTGGGATTGTAAAATGGTACAGCCCCTTTGGAAAACCAGTCAGTGTTTCCTTGAAAGGTTAACCAGAGAGTTACCATATGACTCAGCTTACTCTGCTATTCAGTCATAGGTGTATACCTAAGAGAATTGAAAACATCTGCATGAAAATGTACATAAATGTTCATAGCAGCATCATTGGTTAGCAGCAAAAAAGAAACAACCCAAATGTCGATCAAATAATAAATGGATAAATAAAATGTGGTATATTCATGCAATGAAGTATTATTCAGCCATAAGAAGGAATGAAGTTCTGATTCATGTTACAACATGGGTGTACCTTGAAAATATATGCTTAGGCACAGTGGTGCACACCTGTAATCCCAGCAGCTCAGGAGGCTGAGGCAGAAGTGTCGCAAATTCAAGACCAGCCTCAGCAACTTAGTGAGGCCCTAAGCAACTCAGCAAGACACTGTCTCTAAATTAAAAGGGCTAGGAATGTGGCTTAGTGGTTAAGCACTTCTGGGTTCACTCCGAAGGAATGCATGAAGGAAGGAAGGGAGGGAGGGAGGGAGGGACAAGGGGAGAGACAGAGAGAGAAAGGAAGGGAGGGAGGGAGGGAGGATAGGAAAAAAATATATATGCTTAGTGAATGAAACCAGTAATAAAAGACACATGATTTTATTTATATTAAATGTATAGAATTGTTTAATCCATAAAGACAGAAAATTGATTACAAGTTGCAGGGACTAGAGATAGGAGAAATGAGGAGTGACTTCTAACAGGTGCAGGGGACAGGGGATCCTTTTGGAGATGAAAAAAGGGTCCTGGAATTAGATAATGGTGGTGGTTGCACAGCCTTGTGACTATAATAAAACCCACGGTCCTATACAATTGAAAGTGTGAATTTTATATAGGTATATTCCTCAAACAAGGAACCACCCCTTGATCTTTTGTTGTTGTTTGTTTCTTTATTTAAATAATAAGCTGTTTGGGGCTGGGGTGTAGCTTGGTGGTAGAGCTCCTGTCGAGCATGTATAAGGCTAGGTTCAATTCCTAGTACTGCAAAAAGAAGAAGAAAGAAAAAGAATAAGCACCTTGAAGACTTCTTTAATGGCTTTTAGGCTTCTACCTGAACTGGAAAATTTTGTGCTGGTGTGTTGGGTTTGCGTGTTGCTGGTATAGCAAGATGTTTGCAGAAAGTGGCTGAATTATGACATTGAGAAATTATTCTGGGTGGTATGAACACAGACTGGGCTGGCTCTGAGGAAAGCAAGGAACACGTGACTCAGTTACCCGTCTGTGAGTAGTCACTTATTTTTGCTGCTACTTAAATATCTGAATTTTCCACCCTGATCATTTCTCACAAATGTTTTCTGCTGAGGAGCTTAATTGTGTATTTGAGATCTTGGCAAATAAATCATTGCATTAGCATACTTCATCTTTAGCATCCATTCTGAAATTAGAATGACTAGAAACACACCCAAACTAATTCCCAGCTCGTGGGATTACTTTTTCCCTTCAGCTATTTTTTGACACCTCTAATTAGCATCCACAGCCTGGCTGTCCTCTGGCAGCGGCAAACCTGGCCTGTCCTGTCGGCTGCCCTGCTTTCTTTCTCAGCAACACATCTCTGATTCTTCTGAAGGAGACCGACGCTTCTGCCACATCTGAACAGAAGCAGCAAGGTCTGAGGCTTCTGGATAGAATGGATGCCTCCCCCACATACCTTGGAATTGATATACACTGTCAAAAAGGGTTTTCTGAATGGTTCCTCTCTGTCACCTTGTACCAGATTTTCTCCTTTATTCTGGAAGTGTGCAGCTTAATGTTGCGTTTCAAATCACTTCCAGCAGAAGAAGTGTGTAATGGAATCGAGGCATCCATGAATACTCTTAACAGTGTCAAAGCTGCCTTTTGTTTGTAGCCCTGTGTTCCAAGGGGACTGGTGACAACAGTGAAATTACATTGGGGACCTTGCTCCATAATGGGTTCCTTGTCCTTTTTGATTAAGAGAAGCACTAAGAGTGCTTTGTCCCATGCTGGTGCTTCTACATTGGGTTCATATTTATTAGACTCTAAATTGCAGTGATTGCCACCTCCTGAGAAGGAAAGCAGTAACTGCAGCAGCCATGGGTATATCCCTTACCCTTCTTGTGTCAGGCTTCCTTTCAGAAGCATTTCAGGTTAGACCTGAAAGGTGCCTAACAAATCATCTGGCCCTACCCTTTCTGTTTATAGGCTGGGTCACCAGGGCTCAAATTAACCACCAGCCCTAGGTGAAGTGGCATCTAGAAATTCGATTCCCAGGCCAGGCCAGTGTTGCTTCCCAGACCTGTTCCCATGTGCTTGAATTTCCTCCAAAACCAGGAATTTTCTGAGTTGGAAGAGGACTTGACAATTAGTCTTTGCCCCACAGTGTGTCACTTAATGCTTTGGAGCTTAATGCATTGTCACCACCCAAGCTGTCAGAACTTAGGACCCAAAGGTGATATACTGGAGAGCCTTCCTCCAGCAGGTTTGTGCGTTCCACTCCAACACACATTTCACTGCACGTGTCATGCTGCAGAACCGGCTGATTGCTTAGCATTTAGTCATGGCAATGATATTCTGCACTCTTGGGACTCTTGCAAGCCACAGCCTTAAACCACTTTGCTGCCCAACAACTTCCTGTGCTGCAGAGAGAAGAACCCAAGGTATGACCACATAAAGCAACTTGGTGTTGCTTCAGGTGTGAGCTTGTTCCCTGTTCTTTGTCTTGCTTAAGCATTTTAATGCCTTTTACTCCATGGGAAGTGGACACCTAGACACCAATACCTGTTTCTTGGATCTAGCAGCCTGGCCATTTTGGATTTCTTTCCCATTCCTGCTCTACAGAGAGATTCTTCCCTATTTTCAAGCATGCCTTTCATAGCCTTTAGCTCTGGCTCTCTTTCTCATTCTTTCCTCCCTCTTTCCCTCCCCCCCTCAGGTGCACACTTAGGCCTTCTCTTGAGACTGAAAAGCAATATGTTTATTGATTGTCCCTATGCCATGTTTACCAAGTACCTATTTGAAAAATCATTTGAGTGTGAATTTGGGAATTTTGTTTGGTTTTAAAGCAAAAGGTTTCACCTTGAGGGGCAGAAAGCCTGAAAGGGGGCATGCTCCAGACTGTGCCCTGGGGAGCAGGGATGTTTAGGTTACAGAAAGAGGGTACGGCCAAAGGTTCCCTCTGTGTGCCTCCTTGATTCTCCAAGCTTTACCTTCCTCTTAACATCCAATTTGCTTCTCCTTTCCTTGTTCTGAAACTTTCTTTAATGGCTTCAACTGATGACACAGGAATTCTGTAGGGCACTGAGGCCACATCATCTTACTTCAGTGAAGGTTAGAAATGAAAGAGTGTGATTAAGCTGCTCTTCAAACCTAGTAGCCTCCTGGGTGCAGCAAGAGGACCCTTCGGACAGTGACTCCTCTGGGAAGAGGGTTCACATACACACTCCAGAACGGTCATCCCTCAGTCCCATGAGGGACTGGTTCCAGGACACCCCCTACCAAGACACCCAAATCTGAGGATGCTTAAGTCTCCTATGTGAAATTGTATGGTGTCTGCATATGACCTTTGTACATCCTCCCCTGTACTTTGAATCATCTGTCCATTGCTTACAATACCTAATGTAATGTAAATGCTATGTAAATAACTGTTATACAGTATTGTTTAGACAGTAATGACAAGAAAAAAAGTCTGAATGTGTTCAGTGCAAACATTTTTTTCCAATATTTTCTAGCCGCCATTGGTTGAGTCTGTGGATGCAAAACCCATGGATATAGAGGGTCAGATGTATGTTGAGTTTTGCTTGCTCTGGAACAAGAGAAAGGGCTTCTGAGCCATATTAGGTATAATTGGCTGTTTGCTACCTCTCAGAGAGGGACCTCACCTGTACTGTTCACTCCCAGTAGTGATCTCTAGGGGAAAGCCACCTGACTGCCAGGTGGCTATCTGAGCCTTGAACTTTGGAGAGTTGGGAGGTAGCCCACAGGTGATGAGTGCAGTAATGGGGTTAGGGTGGGGAGGTTGTTTTGTTTTCACTTAATCAGCATCACTGATGTAACATATTGAAAACTTCCCTGTGTATGAATACATGACCACTATAACTCCACATCATGTACAACCACAAGAATGGAAAGTTGTATTCTGTGTATGTATAATATGTCCAAATACATTCTACTGTCATGTATACCTAAAAAGAACAAAGAAAAAATTTTTTATAAAAAGAAAACTTCCCTATTGCCACTGAATAAATCCTACATGGTTACATACTGTCCATGTCTAAGTTTCAAGTCAGTCCTTAAGTCCCCAGAGAAATGTTTTTATCAGACCAATGTGAATGCCCAGGCTGCACCTGTGGGCTAAGATTTAATGAGCTGGCCATCAACAAGAGGGGATGATAAATTTTTAATCATCCAGTTAATCTCTCAGAAACTCTTTTTATGCTTTTTCACTTTTGAGCATGATTGGCAATTCTGAACCTACTTTTATGGGACCCCTCTTAAAACACAAGGGATAGAGAAAAGCACAAGCATTTTTAGGTGCAGCCAGTTGTTGTTTTTATAACAAAATTTGGCCTCTGGCTTCTTGGTTAATGGCTCCAGACTTGGATACTTTTTCGGTCATGCTTAAGCTCCACATAATGACTTCTAAGAGGTTGGGCTACGGGTTGGAACTTGTGGACTGGTGCTTGGGGCCCCCAGGATCATGATGACTGGGAGTATTGCAAAGATGAATCCACATTTGGGAAGACTTCAGAGAATAGGCAGTCAGCTCTGAGCAGAGACATTCCTCTTTGAATTTACAAAAGGAACACATCCCCTGTAACGGACAAATAATACAAAGATATATAAAGGGAAATTGGCCATCTCTCCCACTTCCATACCTCTCACCCTACTCAGTCAAACATAATTCTAGATTGTCAGGCTGTCAGGTGCCAAGGTGGTCAGCTAAGACACTGAAACAAACTGAAGGAATCATCCAACCTTCATTCACTTCCTGCAAGAGGCAAAGGAAAGGACAGTGTCAACTCCCTGGTATTCCGTTTTCCCCCACAGGACGCCTTGGGCTAGGGTCTGTCAGAGGATGTGCAGCCCTAGCAAGAGATGGAAGAGAATCTCACTGCCCAGGAACTCTGATCTAAAGTCTCCAGCCATTTTATGAACCAGAGGATGGGGGAGGAAAGAGAAGGGAAAGGACGAGGACGGAAAAGTACTGAGGCAGAGTGCAGAGAAGTGTCTCAGCAAGTAAGGCCAAGCAGACAGCTCTGCAGGAGAGGGTAGGAGTCAGTCCTTGGCTGCAGGTCCCCTGGGACTGTGACGCACTGGCTGAGCACCAAGTCTGGGTGGAGAGGGCCTGCCAGACCAAGCCTTTGTGATGGTCTCTGGTGAGACCCAGCTCAAAGGATCACGTACAGAATTTTGGCCTGGAATCAGACTCAAAGTATGCAGGTTGTCTATGTATAGTTTCAGTTCTTATAAAAACAAGATTGTACCACACAGTATTTTACAACTTACTTTTTTTAATTTTCACCTGATAAGCCGTGACCTCCAGGTTACGAAACATATACCTTGTCTTTTTTTTTTTTTTTTAATGACCACAAAATTTACAAACTAAGTCCTTCAGCAGTTCATCTTTTGACCTTAAGGCTATTTCCAGCCTTTCCCACAACAAATAATGTCAGAGCATGAATTCTTGTTTGTGTATCTTGTGTATTGAGTCTTTAATTTCTTTAGCATGTATTCCCAAAGGTGAGAGGGCCCAACCATTGAATATGTAGTTATAATTTTAATAGATTGAAAAGATATAACCATTCCCATTAATTATGAGAATGACTTTGTCCTCTTATCCTATAAGAACCGTGAGGTAGTGTTGATGTTTTAAATGTTTGCCAGTCTAATGAACAAAATAATATGTTACTTTGGCTTTAATTTGCATTTTCCTGGACTAGTAAGAGATTGATGTCTTTTCATATGTTTGTTGAACATTTGCATTTTCCCTTCTGTTGATTGCCTAATGGTATCTTTATCAGATTTTTTTCTTCTGCTTGTTTGTCAAATGCTTGTCATTCCTGTTCTGAGGACATCACGTTGAGGTGAGATGTAACACGAGTTAGTGTGATCTCCTTAAATTGCAAAATCAAGCAAATATTTAAGCATTCCATTTTACCTTTTTTTTTTTTTTCCCACTTGACTGCTTGACATTTTCACTAACTCTAGCAACAAAAAACAGGTGGTTTTACTCTAAAATATATCTAAAAAAGTGGATAGAAGTAGCAGGATTTTCTAGGACTTATTCTCTAAACTCAGAATGCTCATCAGTTAGGAATAAATTGCCTTTATCTCTGCTGTGACTAATATTTGGGAGGAGGTCATTTGGGAAACTGTTTGTGTCTTTATTTCGTCTTCTACCATTGTTGCAGTTGACTCATAAGAACACATTAAAACTCCTCAGTCATCATATCATGACACACCCTATCTATTATACTGGGATTAACATAAAAGCATATAGATTTCAGCTCAGTTCCTGAATGAAAGACTCACCTTCACATTGAGGGACATGCTCAGAACCATCTCCTCTGCAGGGTAAGGGGTTCCAGGTGGGGTCTGGTTGCCAAATGATTAAATCACCCCAGGTCCTGGGAACTTCTCATTCCCTCTCTCTAAACCCTGAGTGGTTAATGGAATGCCATCCAAATTCCAGCCATGGTAATGTCCACAGGGGAGGCCTAAGCCCCCAGGATGGAGGTTGGGCACACGCCCAGCCCTCCTGGACCCACAACTCACACCATGACTTAGCTTTGATTTTAATTTTCCTGAGGAAAAGCGTTTCGTAAAATAATGAAGAAGATGTGAAGTTCAGGGGTCTGTGATGAGAGAACACCACTTTAAAGGCATCTCTCCACTCTATTGATTGCTTAGTCTGAGGTTTGTCGGCCTTCGCCTGCCCTCTGTTCCCTTTGAAACCCCTCTCTTCTCACTGCCCTACTCTAGATTGGAGACCAGCACTCTGACAAATTGATCCCAAGATCAGAGGGGATGAAAGAGAGAGAGAGAGATCAAAAGGAAGCCAAGGATCACATAGGAAGAGGCACCACAGTGCAGGGCCTGCAAAGGATGGCAGCCGGACACGCTGTCATCTTTAATCCATGGTGCCTCAGAAAAGAAGAACATGGAGTTCAAACAGAAGTGAAGAGTGTTCTGCACATGGACAGATTTAGATATAATTATCTATTTAAGAACATAATAAGCTAGGATTACCCTGGCAGTTATTGGAATTGAATGCAAATACTTCGTGGGTGAATTCAAAATATAGAAACAGAGAAAATGTGGTAGTCACTGCTGCCCTTGCTGTATTCCCCCTCCTTGACCCCTGAGGAAAGAAGGCCTGCCTCATTTCCCCCTGTCCTTCAAGTCACTGATCAGCAGTAACATCCTCCATAGGCTTGTTGTTCTTTTCCAGAACCAATGGAAAGGTGTATGTGTTTTTGAGGACTGACTCTGTACAATTAATAATGTTGTTACTAAAGAAAAGTCTCATTTAGGGCCTGGGCCTCTGGATATTTGTGTTCACCCACCCAAGTCCAGCTCACTGTCACCCATTCAGTCACTTATCTCCTCAGCAAACAGTCATTGCATGTCTGCCACATGCAGACAATAAGCATCAGAGATCAGATACACTGACTCAGGCTCTGCCTGGAAAATACCCTCAGGGTAATTAGAGACAAGCTCAGAAGCCAACCATGGCAGCCAGGGCTGGTAAGGGCTGTGGTGCAGCTGTGACAACACCCCATGGCACTACAGAGAAGGGGCATCCACTATAGCCCAGAAGGACAAGGGAGGGCCCTCTGAACTGACTCCAGGGGGAATAGGTTGGCTGTAGAAGGGAAAAGTAGCTATTAAAGGAGTAGCAAGAGTGAGGTGACAGAAATACAGGCAAGAACCAGATAATGAAGGAACTTGGAAGGTCTGGGAAGCCAGCAATGGCTTTAGGTTGAGGATATGGCAGGTGACAGCAGTACTTTAAAATCACCTTGTGGCATGTTCTTACGTGTGGAAGCAAAAAAGTCAATCTCATAGAAGTAGAGAATAGAATGGTGAGTAGAGATGCTAACCAGTAGAGGGGCAAAGTTGGATAAAAGGAATAAATTCTAATGTTCTATAGCATCATAGAATAAGTACAGTGGAGAACATTTAATTGTGTATTTCAAAATAGCTGGTAAGAGAAGATTTTGAATGTTCCCATCACAAAGATGTGATAAATGTTAAAGTCAATCAATATGCCAGTTACCCAGATCTGATTTGCATACACTTTACATATGTACTGAATATCACACTGTACCCTCTGTGCCTGTGGGTCAGAGGTGGGAGGATTGTGGTGAGCTCCTTAGTCCTTCAGGCAGTCTCTGATGGAAACCAGAACCAAGACAGCCGCAGTAGGACTCCTGCAAAGAGACAGATTGTATTAAACTGAGGAGGTGAAATCTGTAAGACAGAGTGCCTGTTGGGACATGTGGGGTGAGAAAAGTCTGGGACAGGCAACTGGGTGTAAAATAGTGTTGTTCCTTGAGACCGGGAATGTTGGAAGATAGATTTGGAGGTGTGGTGGGGACAAAGATTATCAATTTTGAATACTGCACCAAGTATGCAATTCCTGCGAATATGCAAGTGACTGTATCTGTTGGCAACTGGCTGTTCCATGCTGGAGCACAACAGAGATGTGCTGGTTGGGAATTCTACCTGAAATCATCAGTATACCTAGTTGTTGAAATCAGCTTATTGAGCCAATATCAAGGGCATACTATCAGAGCCAGCTTCATGAAGATGTGACTTGTGTAGTCATGGCAGCACCCCACTTGCCAAAGTAAGCCACATTTCATTTAATGCCCTGTCATTGCTATCTTGGAATTCTCAATTTTTAAACAAGGGATTCTGCATTTATATTTTGCACTGGACCCTGCAATAGTATAGCTAGTCCTGTCTACAATGGCCTGGTACTGTGCACAGTAGTGGGGCTACACTCTCAAGTCAGATATGGTCTTGCCTTAGGAGCTTACACACTAGCATGGAAAGCAGACAAGTCCTCAGATCCAAAATGTGACATGTTCCATATTAGGGAAAGTACCAGGCTAAGGAAAAATAAAGGAGATGAGTTGAGCCTAACCTTAACAGCTAAGGAAATGAGATTGCCCAGGATGTGAGAGTAGTGAGACATAGTTGTCCCCAACAGCAAAGATGTCCTAGAAGGTGGGAGGAAAACCAGGAGGAGGAGATCCCCAGGAACCAGCTTGGGAGAGACAGCAAATGCTACCAGAGAGATCAGAATGATGATTTTTCTAGTAAATGTAGCAATGGTGGTTGGGGAGGGGGTTATTTGTTCATTCTAGTCACAGCTGCTGGATGGACAGAGAGGTCAGATGTGAATCTACCACTGTTTGAGGGATCAATAGGAAGTAAGACCCAGCATATACATACAAAGTGTTCTAGAGCATGGTTTTGTGCTGTAGGCAGAGATCTAGCGGAGAGAGAAGTTTAATTACCAGAGTAGGAATAACTGATCTTGGGAGGACTCTGGGGTGGGGAGTAATGGATAAACTAGCCCCAGACAGGAAGAGAGGATGGCTTGGGGAGCAGGTAGATTTCCAGGCAAAGTCTCCTCCTTTCTGTGAAGTCGAGCTCACATTATTTAACTGAGCCTCTGCTGCCTCTTATTTCTGTTTTCCTCCTGCCTCAAGTTCAAGAAAGTGTTTCTCCCAAGTCTCTCATCTTTTCTTTCATTTAGCAAGTATTTGTGGGGCTCCTACTATGTGACAGACATGATACTAAACATCTGGAACATTCAGGAACAAAAAGCCCCTGACCTCCTGACACTCAGGTCCTGATTCCATGGCCTGACGGAGTGATGCGGCTCTGTCCCAGTGGACACTCCAATCACCCTCTCCTGAGTCTGGACACCCCAGCCTCTGCCTCCCTTCCCTTCCTTCCTCTTCCTCATCCTGTTTTGCTTCCTTCCAGGTTCTCACTTTCCTGGTCCATACCCAGAAATCAGCTGAAATTCAGGGGTCATGAATTTCAAAAAGAAAAAAAGTTAAGACTAGCTTGAAACAAAACTTTGAAAGAAAAAACTCCTTTGGAATGTATCCTATAACTTGCAGTCCAGCTCCAAGGATCTCAGGGCCTTCTTACTAGACCTTCACCTACACCTTCCTGATTCCCAACGCCCTTTCAAATTCTCCAAGTTTCTCCATCCTCTGTCAAACCCTTACTCTATTTTGGTAGTAAAATCTCAACTGATAATTAGGACGATGACCATGTGAATCAACTCACACTGATTTGTAAATGGTGGCTATCACCTTTGGGAATGGGGGGGGTTGCATTTTACAAGTGGTTATGGTTTATAAGAAGGAATCCAATTTGTCACAATTTAGGCAGCATAGTAATAGAAGGGATAAAGAATATTACGGCAAGAGGCATCTCTTTTGCAGAATTTGCTTCCCTATACTTTTCCATTTTTCTCAAACTTCTACCTCTGGGGCCCTAAATTCTCTAAAGCCCCCAAGGTTTTTGTTGTCATCTCCCCTGCCTACACCCACACCAGTTTCTATGATGGCAGCAACTGGGGCCCAGGTAGTCAGGGGTTAGGGGCAGGGTTGTGAAGCTGGAACCATAATAGGACTTGCTTCCAAGTTAGGGACTGCTTCTAAGATAGGGACTGCCTCTCCAGGTGGGGGAGAGAGGTGCCTGAGAGCTTTGTAGCACAAAGAAGCAGCATGCCCTAGAGTCAATGAGGTATCCGCCAGAGCTGAGCTCATCAAAGGCATTTCCCTGTTTGTGGGTCTTCACTGAGAAGTGAGCCAGGTCTCGGGCCTCTGGGTCCCTGGTGCCAGGGAGCTATTCAGATTATATAAAATGCAGTTCCCTAAGCCACTTCTGTTTGTCAAAAAAATGGCAGCCTTCTGCCACAACTGATGGATGAATTTCTGGAAAGTGACTGTCAGGAGCTGCTTCAGAATCAGAAGGTCTGAAAACAGGAGGCACCTCTGGGACCAGGTCCAGGAAAAGTTGTTTCATGCAGCCTCTCTTTTAGACATCGACTTTGGGAACTCTCTTCTCTCAGGAGTTCTTGAGTGGGCAATAGTTTTTGAACACATTTTCTGGAGTGTGTGAATTTTCTGAGCCTTGAGATGAGATGAGAGTGGCTATCTCTGGACTCAGGATGTTACTGAGGATGCTCAAGTTCTAGGCTAGATGTTCTCAGATTTTACTGTGCTTATGAATCACCTGAGGGTAGTCTGGGGTGGGTAATCTAAGATTCTGCATTGCTACCAGTCTCCCAGGTAAGGCCAAATGCTGCTGGCCTATTAATCCTTTAAATAACAAGAGTCTGAAGTGGAATCATCCACTACATTAAACACTAGCCACTTGGAACTACTTAAATTAATTAAAATTGAATAACTTTAGAAATTTAGCTGCACCAACCACAATCCAAATGCTCAATAGTCACATGCTCCCATGTTGGACTGCACAAATAAGAATGTTACCATCCAGGTACAGCAAATCAGGAGGCTGAGGCAGGAGGATCTCCAAGTTCAAGGTCAGCCAGGGCAATTTAGTGTGACTCTATCTCAAAATAAAATAAAAGGGTTGTGGGTATAACTCAGTGGTACAGCACCCCTGAGTGCTGGGTAGGGGAGAATGTTACCATGATCACAGAAGGTCCTTTCGGATAACCCTGGACTAGAGTAAGCCTCCGCAGTATTCATTCATCCACCCATTTATTCACCAACTATTTATTGTGTGCTAAGTAGTACGCTTGGTGACAAGGCATTAAAGCAATAGTGTCAACCAGCAGAAAAAGTAATCAAAGTAATCATAAGCTGACCAGAATGCAGTGCACCTCATAGGGGATCCAGAGTTGCATTGCAGGTGGGAGGAGAAAGCTGCTCCTGACATTTTGTATGTGATCTGAACTACGTTGTGGTTGATCTTCATCACAGTACTTACGAGATTGGTTGCTGACAATACATTTTCACCATTTCAGGGCCATAATCATCAGAAATGGAGAAATCATCCCCATGTCTTCGGAATTCACCCCCGAGACTGAGCGCCAGCGACTTCAGTACCTGGTAAGAGGGCATATAGGCCTGGCAGAGGGCATGGTGTTGGGAACAGCATCAGAGCTCTTTGGGAAGAATACGCTGCTGGGACATAAGAGCAGGCCCACAGCAGTCATACGACATATGGTATTAACTCCCACACACACACCTTCTGGATCACACATCCTGGCTCCGTGTGTGACGACACACTCCACCTCCGTGAATTTATTATTGTGGTTGATTTTCTCCCATCTGTGACCAATTGGAGACATAATGTGCTCTGTTTCTTTTCATGGGTTGGTGTGCACAATGTGAAGTGCAGTTCTGAGGAGTGCAGATACCTTCTCCTAGGTATCAGTGCCTGGCTCTGGATCACTTCCCAGGGAAGACCCCCTGCCCACGTGGCATCTCTGAGATCCAGCTAACACACTACACTTCATGATCAGATGGGAAGTTTCGAGGCCCTTTGGGGAAGGTTTGGATGTCGTAAAATCCATTTCTACCCTGAAAATAGACTGTCCGTAGAGATCATTCTCTTTGGGGTGAAATCGAGGAGGGCTCTACTTCCCTTAAAAATCTCAGTTTTCTGGAACAGAACAATTTGTGTCCTCAGAGTTCAGGGGCAGGTGTTAGGCATAGGATCTCAGTTAAAAGTGACCCTGGTAATCATTCCAGTTTCTTTGGGGTGAGCATCTCTGGTAACTATCCCCGTGAATAGTAGTATGTGAAGGAAATACTTTCTTGCCAACAGGATTTCTTTTTTAGACAGCACAGTCAAGCAGTGACCATCTGCTCTTAGGAAAGAATTGATCTACACTGCTCCAAAAGGACTTTGATCGTGTCTCTGAGTTTCAGAATATGAAAACGGTCTGAATTTGATCACTTTGATTGATGTATAAAGTAGCCGTGTCCATTCCCTCCATAACCTGGTCTCTGTGTTTGTCTTATTTTTTAACTAAGCTGTGTCACTGTTGCTGGTTATCTGATATATGCGATGGCAGAAATCCCAAACCAGTGTAAAATCAGCCTCCCTCTTTCACCTGCTGTTGTTTTCAAGCCTTTGAGTGTTGTCTCGAGTAGATACACTTGAAGCCACTTGTAGGGAATCCGGACTCTAGACCTCTTTGGTTGTCTAGACAGGTGGAAGCCATCCTGCATCCACCCACAGATTTTCATTCTGGTTGTGGCTCTCGAGTTCCAAGGCTGGATAGGTTTTAACCTTTCTGGACCTTGGTGTATCACTTGTGAAATGGAGTGATAGCCAAGAGGACCACCAAGGGCCTTTGAACTGCCAGGGTTCCTCCACATAGAGTGCATAACAGCTGGCCTCTTCACTACCTGTCTGGTTTTCTCCAGTCTGTCATCCAGGACCATGCAAGTGATCTTATTGTGGACCTTGTCACGCCCTGCCTAAAGGCTTTGGCTGCCCACAACATACAGAATGCAGGTATGGCTTGTTGGCTGAAGAGAATCCTGCCCACCTCCTGCACACTGTCTCACTGTTGCCACCACCACTGCCACCAGGCACCCCATGCTAAATATTTATCTTCCGGGTCCAGCACATGTCCCAGTCTCTCCGACCTCCCTGCCTTTAGAGACACGCTCTGCTACACTGCCATTCCTTTCTCACCAAGAGAATTCCTCCTCGTTTTTTGAGACACCAGCAAATGACACTTCTTTCAAGTGTCCATGAGTCCTCCCAGGAAGTCAGTCCGCAGTGCTCATACAGCAGCGTCTAGAGGCCTGCAGTCTAGCTCAACACAGAGAAGACTTGGAATCAGCGTTTGCTGACTAAGGAAAGAATGCTGGATTGTTGCCAAGCGGAACTCTTCCCCTCTGCCCTCTCCCAGGCATCTCATAGTAGGGCACGAGACCCTTACCTCCCCTGCCTCCTCTGTGCCCCATCTTCATCACCCTCTACCGCCTATTAAAACCTATTTCCTATTCCCTCTGGTGTCTGTTTTCCAACTAGAGGCAATAAATAATAATAGGCTGATTTTTTTTTACCTCTTATTTTGAAATAATTTCATATTTTCATGTTTCAGGAATGAACCTGGAAGGCTACTTTTTAAGGAGGGATAGAAATGCTGAACTTATTCAGATTTCCAAGTATCAGTGGCATATGTTGGGATAGTTGAAATAAGATGTGTGTGGCTTTGGATCTCAGCTTTGTCACATAACCATGTGCATAATTTCCACAGAGCCCACACATGCCCAGTCTTCACTACAGTGATAGAAAACCTCGGAAGTCTACATAGAGATTACATGAAATTATATGTGCACAATTCTGTGGCACAAGAACTCATTCAGCTATAGTTCAGCAAATCAAAGCCTTACTGCTTCAAATCTGCCTTTGTTTGGGCTACTATAACAAAATACCATGGACTGGGTGACCGATAAACAAAAAAAAAATTTTCATCTCACAGGTCTGAATACTGACAATTCCAAGATTCAGATGTCAGAAAATTTGATGTCTAGTGAGGGCCCTCTTCCTGCTTCATAGACAGCTGTCTTGTTTGCAACCTCATGGTGGAAGAGACAAGGATGCTCTCCGGAGCCTCTTTTACAAGAGCATTAAATCCCGTTCATAAGGGATCTACACCTATGACCTGATCCCTTCCCCAAGGGTTTGTTCACCTCCCAGTGCCATCACATTAGAGATTTGACTTCAACATGATTTTTTTTCTTTTCTTTTCTGGGAATCAAACCCAGGGCATTGCACATGGGTAGGCAATGAGCTCCATCACCAGCATTTTTTTTACTTGTTAGATAGTTCATTTATTTGTTTCTGAGACAGGATCTAACAAAATTAACCAGGCGACCTTGAACTTGAGATCCTCTTGCCTCAGCCTCCTGAGTTGCTAGGATTCAAACATTCAGTCTATAGCAAAACCCTACTGACCAGCAACCACACTGATATCCTTTCCTCTTTTGTGCTTAAGAATAACTTTTAATGTCCTAAGATCAATGTATATTTTGGTGTCATTCTTGGACCATTCCTGTGGACACTATTAGCTCATAGCCTAATGTTTAAATTTCCAAAAGATAACACTGTCCATATTCTTTTAAATTCTTACTCCTAAATAAGTTTGTAAGTAAAACTTATAATTAAACTTCTCCAGTTTACAACTAAAACTTTTCCTCCCAGATATCAAGACTATAAATGATCAGAACATAAAATGCTCTGGTTGTCTAACTTCTTGTTCTTTAGGAATCTAGGGAGGTATACTTTGAAATGAATGGCTCCAGTAATAATCAAATGATGTGAATGTGACAAGGTATTTGAGAGAATTAGAATATTTATAGCATTAAAATAATATGGTGGTGAAATCTTTATGGTAAAGTATTGTGAGAATTAGGAGGTTTGTAGCATAAAATCTTGAAAATAGCGTCAACCAGGAAAACCAGAATGTGACGTGGACTTCTCTCACCCCAATCATGAGCTGCGTGACCTCAGTCCCCTCACAAGTATCTCTCAGTCTCCTTTTCTCCTAAAAGAAATGGGAATAATATTTCCCTTGGGATACTCAGAACATGTTCTGAAATGGAAATGAAAAGTAATTCCAGGTGCCCCTCGACTTAGAATGTGGATTTGTCCCTATAAGCCCACCGTAAGTTGAAAATACCTTAAGTCAAAAGTGCATTTAATTTCCCTAGCTTATCAAACATCAGAACTCAGTCTTGCTTAACTTAAATAAGCTCAGAACACTTACATTAGCCTGCAGTTGGGCAAATCCTCTAGCACCAGCCTGTTTTGTAATAAAGTATTGAACAGCTCACATAATATGCTGCATACTGTGCTAAAAGTGAAAACCAGAGGGTCTGTGTGTTGTAAAGTCAAAAAAATCTTTAAGTCTAGCCATTGTGAGACAGGTACCATCTCTATAATATGTGCTTTTAAACACATCTTAAAATCATAATCAGTAGGATTAACCTACTTATTTCTGTTTTTTGAATGCTCGTTCCTTGGAACTAATGGTGATATAATTTGGTGCAATGATACTTGTAGTGTCCTTTTTCTTTACTTGATCTCACCCGGTTAGTACATTGCTGGAAAATTAACAATGGATTTCTTATGCTTAGGTCAAATCAAATTGTATATGTATAGTGTGTGAAGAACCACACATGAAAGATTTATTAAACCTTTTAGGTCCCTCACCACTTTGAGCAGAAGCCTGTAGTCCAGAGGCATCTAACTTGTAGAAATGGCTAATGGCGTTTTTGGGCTGGGGAAGGTGGCCAGAGCCCTTTGTACAAGAGTCATTTTGATCTGCATCGGTGAGGAATGCTCTTGGTATGCACGGTCCGGATGTTGGGGGATTAGAGAACTGGAAGCAGATTACAAAATGATGGATGTGGCAGGCACGTTAATTCTGTTTGGTCTTGCATCCTGACCTCAGAAGGCCCTTCGCACAGCTCTCTGGGTAATGTGAACTTTGTTTCGTAGATACTCAGGCTGGGTGATTAATTGAGCACACTTGCCAGTTTGACATGTTCACACAGAATGTGGCAGGTGTGTGACAGGGAGATCAGGGGCCCTGCACTCCTGCCCCAGCAGCCAGGGAGAGCTGCTGATCCTACAGTCGTGCATAAGCCTTGCTCTTTTGTAGCTGGGATTTTTTTTTTTTTTAATTTTTATTTCCAGGGTGATTAAAATAAAGTATGTAAGGGGTTTCACCAAGCTAGGCAGAGTGTTTTGAATGGAGTGGAGGCTCAAGTAGGAGGGAAGGAGGTCTGGTTTCTGGGTGTTTCTCAGCAGTGTTGTATACGCTGATGCTAAAGCCTGGAAGAAATTGCCCCCACCTTCACTTCAGGTGATAGCTAGAAATGGATCTCCCTCAGGGGACCTCTATAGCCCCGAGGTGCAAGAGTGACGGCTTTCCCTCTGTTCTGCCTAGACATATTTATAAACTCTGAGTTGATTACATTAAGATGTGCTGCTATCATCAAACCTTCAAATAATGTACTTCTGTCCTTGTAGAAGAATCCAAGTCTGCAGCTGTTTTTCATCAAGGGCAATGTACAGAAGAGATGAAAGTGGGTTTCAAATACACATTTGATACACGCAAGTGCAACATTATCTGAGGTGATTTCTTGCCATGTCCTTGGAACTATCCCTGCTCTCTGTGCTGCCTCATTCTGTTTGTCTGCTCTCCCTGGTGCGAGGCTTGGAAAGGCTTCAAGTGAACAAGCCTCTTGGCTCACTGGGATTTTTCCTGCTCAAGAGTTAGCTCCACTAAAGTATTCCTTAAACCTGAACCTGCTTTTAAGACAGGAGGTTATCATGAAGAGGTTCAAGTGTACTTGTGAGTAAAAAGTAAAAAGGATAGGTTCACCACCCTGACATCCCACTTCACCTTGAGAGCAGGTGATTAAACCTGGCCAGCCTAGCTTTAGACACAAAGATGCAGCTCTCTGCTTTACTCCCTGGAAAATGCACAGATCATGGAAAAAATCCACCCCAAAGCCACCTCCTCTCCATTTAATCCCCTTTCATGAAATTGCGTGTGAGTTGCAGATTTTCTAATTAAATAGTGGCAGGCTGAAAGCTATTGTGGCATTTTTCATATTTATGCAGAAATGTCATTGTGAATTTTTCTTGGAATCCACATAAACCAGGCAGAGTATCATCAGTATTCAGTTCTATAACAACTTTCATATACAAATTTGATTCTTGCTACGTTGAGATTTTGAAGGACAAATTATGAATGAGAATTTTTCATGAAAGATTCTAATCCACACTTATTAAGATCTCAGTCATTTCACATTTTTTTCCTTCACTTTTGTAACCCAAACCAAACTATTCTATTCCTTCTCTGTAAAGCAGGTGACCAGCCTTGGCCCTGGAAGAGCTTTCTCATTTAACTATTAGCGTGACCATTAGAGATCACTAGTGGCTTGGCTGACATTATTAATTTCATTTCATTCTTGACCTTAGACTTTCTACATGATAAATTATCTTGAGTTGTATGACTTCCAATCCTCCTCTTATAACCTGATGAGATTTTTTTCTCCCTAAAGGCAAAAAAAGGAGAGATTACTCAAAAAAAAAAAAAAGATTTGTATTAGACACCAAAATTCTTCCTTTTGATAACTTCCTTCCAAATGCTCAGAAGTCTGAATATTTAAAAATTAGTTTATCTTAAAGTTTTAGTTAGAGGACTTTACAAAATACTGCCTGTGTGGAATTTGCCATCTTAGGGAACACAATAAGTATTTTTATTTTCCATATTCTGCTGATGGGAATGGAAATTGGAACAACTCCTTTGGGAAAGGGCTTGGCAGTCAGTCCTAAACCAGAACATGCCATGGCCCAGCAGTTTCACTCCTCAGTATGTACCTAGCAGAACTGTGTACAAATGTTCACCAAAAGACTAGACTGTGCAGAGCAGCCCTGCTTGTAATAGCCCACACTGGTAACTGTCCAAGTGCCCGTGGAGAGTTGGATGAGTAAATAAATTTTGGCACAGTCACAGGATGGAACACTGTACGGCATCAAGAGTGAACAAATTGTGACTATGCACAGCACGGATGCATCTCACAGACTTAACAAAGCAAAGGGGGCATCCTGTAGGATTCCAAACAAAGTACAGAAATAGGTAGAGCTGATCCAAGCAGGCAAGCAGCAATGATTGGATGGGGTCCTGGCGTTCCGGGGTACTGGTGATGTTCTGTTTAATCTCAACGCTAGCTATGTGGGGTGGTCACTTTGTGAAAATTCATCCTGTACTTGTGTGATATAAGCACGTTTCCATATATCTTGTACTTTATTGAAGAGTCTTTTAAATACTTTTGCTTTATGTAACTCTATGTATCTGTCATTTCATTGTTACCCTTTGCCCGAGGACCCTTTTTGGTGTCCCACAGAAAGCCACATTCCTGCCACCTCTTTGCCCCACACCATTCTAAGAGCACCTCACAGGCACCCTAGACACTGAGCTGCTCCCCATGTTTTCACCTTTGCTCTGGCAGCACTCTCCCCAGAGTCCTTGCCTGACCAGCTCCTAAAATTCTTTGCAGATTCTCTCTGACATCCCCCCACCTGGTGAGCGCCCCACTCTTTGTCCCTTAGCCCCTATACATACCACCATTTTGCCTATAAACCTTCCTCCATCTCCCCACTAGTGAGTAAACTCTGAGAAGAGGAGTCTCTTTCCTTATTCTTTGAAACCCTGACCCCTGGTGCTTGGTACATGCCGGAGCTCACATGTTTATTACGTGAATTCCTTTGGCTGGATTTCCCAAAATCTGAGGCAGTTTCCTCATCGGCTGACACTGATCACTGGCCAGCTGACCACAAAGTAGCAGGAAGAAATTTTATTAAAAGGAGAAAGAAAATGAGGAAGCATTTTGTGTTCACTAGTAGGCAATTTAAGTAACCTCAAGACGCACTGTCTTTATGTCCACTGGAAGCCTCTACTCAGCCCTCAAGTGAAGCTCCAGTCTCCTTGACCTGCTCCCACAACCAGGCCCTGATTCCCTCCCAGGGTCTGGGTTGCCTACTCCAGCTTCCTGTTCTTCTACATTGCTAAGGTTCTCAAAGCTTCCCCCAACCCAGAAGGGTAGCACTCAGGTCCACGTCCTCTTGAGTAAGACAGGTCCAAGTTCAGTTTCCTCCCCTACTCTAGACCTTTGTTCCTCCTCTGCTCAAGTGATAGCTTACTGGAAGGTTCCAGAAGGTGTCGCATCTTCAGGTTTGTCCCTTTCTGTTATGGCTCAATCCCTCTGGGCACCTAGAAACTCTCATTAGGATGGGGTGATTGTATTTCTTCACAATATAGTACTAATTTCCCTCTCCTTCCAAAAGAGCTTTCCACCTAGGAATAGAAGGGCTTGCAGACATAAGAAGACATCAGTCCCCTTGCCCCAACTCTGGTGTCCTGCCCTGGTATAGTAGGTTATTCCAACATCCCTTACAGAGAAAAGATGTCCTTCTCATCCCTGGCTAGATGTAACCATGTCTGTAAGCTTGCTCTTATTAACTGCCCAATAAGTGACAAGGATATACCCTGTCTTTAGCAAACCTGTGTCCTCCAGAATCCTTAAGTCTTGATGATGTGCCTTTGGTTTTTCTGGAGTGCTGGTTAACAGGCTTCCCCCCCCCCCCCCCCCCCCCCCCCGGCTACTGGTGGCACACACATGAACTGAAGATATACCTTCACCCTTTTCTCAGGAACATTCCATTATGGATCCTTGAAGGAAAACCTCAAAATTTAAGATGAGAGTATAGGAAAAGAGGTTCATTTTTTTATATATATACAGAACAGGCTAGCATACTTTAAATTGCACTGTAGTATAAATGCCAATTTCTGGGTTTCTAGTCTGCATGCTCATTAAGTAGAAAAGAGACGCAGTCTTATTATATTCTTAGAATGGTGAAATATCATGGGATTTTAAATAGTATAACTGCAGTCACATACACGTGATTTATGGGAAGATTTCTATCAAATTAGAAAAGATTGTTTGTATCCAAGATTGTTTTTATATGCTATGGGCTTTAGTTTTAACTTTTTCAAAAGATAGAAAGCTATGTTACTTTTTACAAAGGTTAAATAATCACTAAACTGTTAATTGTGTAAAACAGGTCAGAATGTTCTGTGTTCATTCTTCCAACAAATACTTACTTAAAGCCTTTACTATGTTGGGTGCTAGGCTGAGATAAAATTTTAAAAATCATGAACATATTAGGTGTTAGCTGATGTTCACATATACCCGGAGGTTTATTTTACTAACTCACTTCACTCTGCAGATGTTTCTAGCATGTGTATATCCAAATAAATAAATCATTGAAGAAAAAGCTTAAAATATATTCAGCATATCAGATAAATAAGGAATGTTTAGAGGAGTGTCCAGAATTATTTTGCAGGTGGACTTTGGTCTTAACTTGGGCTTGATCTCAGCTTGGATTTGGCCCACATTTTTATTAGGCCAGCATCCCTGTGAAATATGCTAGGAAAGGAGCTATCATCATGTATACGCATTTACAAGCAGTCCCGGTACAGCCAGTGGGGTAAATCAGGCTGAAATTATTCATGTATCTTACAAGTTTAGAGTCAGGAAATCATTAGATTTTATTGCTTAATACAACCTAACAAGTTTCCCTACATTTTACAGACTTTAAACTTGGTGTTTGTTGCTTAATGAATTTGAAAGTAAAGTGACTTTGGGACTTAAGTGTCCTGAATGCTGACGTAAGCAATCCCTCCAGCAGGACAGATCAATGTGAATCATGACACTTGAATGCTGAGAAGGTTCTAAGAAATTTCCAGATTTCCAGGTAGTAAGGCCCCTCTGCTTCTGCTAACCAAATAACTCCATGTTGGCCTTTTGGAGACTCTCTGAGTTTCTGCATACCCTGCATGGAAGCCAGGCCCCTACTTGGTTAATTCCTCCCAGTGACTTTAGCTTTCCCTAAAATTATTGGAATAAGGAGCAGTGAAGCTCTTCTCAACTTTTTAAAACCTGGATTCTCAAAACTAATAATTTTTGGAGTTTTTTAATATATGAGTAACCTGAACTGGGAATAAGGCTCAGTATACAGCAGTTTCCTAGCATGCATGTGGTCCTGGGATCAATCCCCAGCAGTTCTTAAAAAAAAAAAAAAAAAAAAAAAAGTTCAATGGTAAAAGTATTCACAAATATGGTTAAGTTAAAAAGAAAATACTCAAATAGCATTTTAGATATTTCAATGACATCAAACATATATATATATATGTAAACATGTGCATGTAAGACCTTTTATATAAACTTCCATGATGATTGCATAAATGATACACTAATGAGCAGAAGTGTCTTCCTCTGAAAATCAACAGGTGGTTTTTACAAATTGTGTGCCTTCTATGTAATTTAGCATCTCATTTTTCACTAAGCAGCCACATGTTCATGCGGCTCTTAACTTCATCCTCGAGTTGCGTTGCTTGAACACCATTAGCTCCAGAGGGTCTGCCAGGGGCAACAGCAGTGAGTATTTGAAGTGCTGGTAAGAAGTAGGCCTACCATTTGGGGGATAGATGGTGATTTCAAAGAAGAAAGAGTGGTAAAAATATTCCACAGATGCACATGAGCTACTCATAATTCCACAGTTGGTATGACTGTGACAAAAAAGAATCATGCCACATGTGTTATGGCAATGTGCAAGAGGGGAAGAAAAATCACCAAATGGATGGAGAATGCTCAAGGTGTGACATCAGTGTCAATGTGGGCTGAACATTACAGTGTTCCCTCAGAGTTAGAGCACACTTCCCCCACCTTTTAACATATTGAAGTTGGAATAGTTTGCAGTTCTTGTTAGCCAGCTGTATGACTTGGGCATGTGCAAATGTCACATGAGAAGCATCTGGAAGGGAGGAAAGATTTATTTCTCTCACCATTACAGCATTCAGAGCCAAGTCCCTATAACAAAAGATGGATTAGAAGAGACAAAACACAAATTCATGTACTATAAGTTGTACCTGACACAGGAGCCTTTATAAGAACATGAAGCTCCAAAGAAATATGTAAACTTGTGTATTTTTTATGCCTTAGGTTTGATAGAATGGGCATCCATGGAGAAATACTATTGGACAATGAAGTTAGGATCAAATGGGAATAAGCCAGGGGAACTTAGCAAGATGTCTTTATTCAGATTCTCTTGTCTCTTTGGATCAGACTGGTTGTGTGGAGGAAGTTGGGGAGGTGTGAATCAGACTTGTTGAACCACATTCCCAAAGTGGGAGTCAGCAGTAAGCTGGCTCTAGATGATTACAGAACTGGCTTAAGAACTTCTGCACCGCTGGCTTTGCGGCATGTAGTTCTGCTGTGGATGATTTAAGAAATACTGCATCACCAGCACTCTCATGAAACCCAGGACACTGTGGAAAATCATGAACATCACCATCCCAAGTCGAAAAGTGATGAGAGCTATAGGATTCTAACAGTGAAAAAGTTTTGGAAAACCTGAGCCAGTATACAGACTGTCTTTGACTGATAATGGTTCCATTTATGATTTTTGGACTTTACAACAGTGTGAAAGCAATATACGTTCAGTAGAACCCCTGCTTCAGATTTGGAATTTTTATATTTTTCCCCAGGCTAGTGAAATGCAGTACAATACTCTTTTATGATGTAGGGCAGCAGCAGGGGACCACAGCTCCCAGTCCCAGCCACAAGATCACAAGGGTGAACAATGGATATTCTACAGTGTACTGTGTTGCTCAGTCATGATGTTCAGTAGGTTAGGAATATTAAAGGCATTTTCAACTTACAGTGGATTATGTTGGGAATGTAGCTCCATTGTAAGTCGTGGACCGTCTGTACTTTGCTTCTATATCCTTTACTAAGTCTACACAAAAGGGAAAGTTAATCAAATTTGTCTTCAGTCTAAAGGAGCTCTTCCAGAATGAACAAAACAACAATCTGAAATGGTAAGAAAGCATTGAGTACAATTTAATTGGCAGCTCTTGTTTTCTTTCTTAGAGGTCATAAAGTAATGGTGCATTTAATAATGGCATCTTAGATTGGGTGAAACACAGTACCTTGTTGTTAGCCTGGGAGAAAGCACTCTGCTGAGACTGTGAAAGACTTCACATGTGAAGAGGCTACCATGTCACAAGTGACAAGGGGTTTAAGGCTCCTTTGAACATGTACATCCTCAAAGGAGAGGTGAAGTAGCCCCTGCAGATAACAGAGCCACTGAGGAGTTGCCAGCTAGCCCGCAGGCACCTGTGGTATCCTCTGATACAGCTGCCCCGGCAAATGTGTACCAGCAAAAAATAGCACAAGGGTACCTGGTTAAGGCACCACCCAAGGGGCCACTCACTCATTAGGAGGCACAGTGCCTCAAACCTGCACATTTACCCTTGCAGGAGAGAACAGATGTTTTTGTTATTATTCTTACCCATTGCTGGGTTCATGGCCAATGGCCCTCTAACACCAGACAAATTAAGAGAACAGTCTAAAATGTATTTAATATAAATTGCATGTGACATGAGATCCTTCAGAAATGAAGAGCCAATGAAACAAAGAAGGCTTATTTTTATGGACAGTCATCTATAAATTTGACTGGAGGATGGAAGGATTTATGATGTAATGGTAGTAACCTGGAGGAAAGGGATTAGCTCAACAAGGCCTGTTATTTTAGAATTTTCTTAGCATCCTTGTGTGACATTCCTTTCCCCTGGGTATGGAGCAGGACTCCTCTGGAATGAGTGTCTTACAACCAGTTTCGGAAGAAGGTCAACTAAATTTTTTGTCCTGCTTTGGGGAAAGTGGTGAGAAGAATTCTTTCTAGTGTCCATGGCCTCTGTGTTAGTCAGCTTTCTACCATTATAACAGGTTCCTGAGATAAATCAATCTCAGAGGTCTCAGTCTAGCACCAGAGGCTGATGAGCAAGCCTTCAACACACTAGACTTTGAGGTATCCATTCAAACCATAGCAGCCTACTTCTGCTGTTTCCTCAAGTGCCAAATGTCATTTTGGGTGTAATGTGTCCTGAAATCCATCATCCTCGTAATCATGTGGTTTGTGAAGAAATGTGCTCAGAATTGTTCTTTAGGTCCTGTCCAGTTTGTCACTAATGTACTTGTGTGTTGTGTATCTATTTATACATACATGCTGTTGTAGTCCATTTTCTGCTGCTATAATAGAATACCATAGACTGGGTAATGTATAAAAGACAGAAAATTTCTTCCTCACATTTCTGGGGTCTGGAAGTCCAAGATCAAGGTGCCAGCAATCTGGGTGTGCCTGTTTGCTATGTCCTCAACTGCAGAAGGCAGAAGGGAAAGAGAGATCTATTCCCACAGTCCTTTTTACAGCAGCATTAGTCAGCCATGAGTGCTGAGCCCCAGGACCTAAACACCTCCCAAAAGACAGCATTGGGGATTGTCTACAACACATGAATTTTAGACACATTCACACCATAGTACACACTTGTTTTTACATACATATATATTTAATACATAGATCTGTGTATATATGGCATGACACATGTAAGCTTATACGCTTATACATACACGTGTCATTTGATAACCTTTGTACAATGAAATCAACTCTGGTGCATCATTGCATATTCTCTGTAACATCATTTTAAATAGCATAGAGTTCTTTTGAATGAATTTATACTAGTTTATTTAGTCACTCATTATTAAATGATTTTATTTGCTAGTTATTTGCTGTTAAAAACAATGTCAGGACCATCCTTGCAACTGTTCTGTGTGCAGATCTGTGTTTCATTTATTATTTAACTGTATCTAGTGATTCAGACTACATGGTCTCGGAGCAAATATTCACAGGCCTTCTGTGCCCTCCTGCTGTGGTAGGGATGGAAGGGCTCCCATAGGATGATAGGACAGATTTTGAGGAGGACATTAAACTCAGGCTCTAGAACCAGTCCTAGCTGATGACCTTGGGTTAGGGTCTTAACCTTTCTGGGATTTAGTTTCCTAGTTTGTAAGTTAAGTCTGTGACATGGGCTTTGTAGCATTGAGTGACTAAGATAAGGGGTATAAAGTCCCTAGTATAAGGCAAATGGTAACCCCCTAAATCAGTGTTAGTCCAACTTGCAGGTAGGGAGGTGGATCAAAACTCCATGCTGATAGTCCCAAAGTTCTGAAACTTGATAAAGGATACACAACAGATGCTTCTGTTTATTGACAATTCAAACCTCTTTTCCTTAGTTTATGTTGGTGGACCAAAATAGAAGAGGAGTAAAATGTTCTCTGCCCTTCAGCATAGCTGGACTTCTTGGACTGTAATTTGTACAGTCACACTGGCCTTGTGTTTGGTTTAATGTACTGCTATGCCTGCCTTGAAATTCTTAATTTTGAACCGAGACTCCATATTTTAATTTTGCACTGGATCCCACAAATTAAATAGCTGTCCCTGCCCATATGGTTGTTGGAGGGTGAGATGAAACCCACAAGTCTCTGAGCAAGAGTACTCAGAATGGGATAGGACTCAATAATCATTAAGTGAGTATAACAGTTATTGTTTATGAGCAGAGACAACCTTGATCAATACCTTTGAGACATTTAATTATAAAAATAGCAATAAAAGTATACAATTAATCTCATTTTATAGGTAAGGAAACTATGGAATTAGTTTCCCAATAAAATCACACAGTTTATAAATGCAGAGCTTGAATGCAGACTCTTCTGTCTAATACATAGCCTGCACCACTGACCTGCCCCAGTACATATTAATTTCTTTCCTTCCTTCACAGGAGAACTTCTCTGTAAAACCCAGAATTAAAGCTTTCTTGATAACCATCAGCAGCCCAAGTCTCACCTCCCAGAGTTTCATACCCCCTCAAAGTGTTCCAGAATTTCCACCAGATCTGGAACCTGCTATAGACAGGAAAGACCCAAGTCTCTCAGCCTCAGTTGCCCTATTCTATCACCTCATCCTATCTGGCCCAAGCCTGCCCAGAACTATTGTCTCAGAGTTTCACCACTGCCCAAATGTGACCAGCCTGGTAGACAATTCAACTTGCTTCCCTTGGCTCCTGATAAACTTAATTTACATTGACTAATGTCTAACTAGTATCTCCAAATCATCATGAGCATCAGCCCTGAGAAGGAGACCTTGGGGGTTGTGTGTTGTAGGTTGAGCATCCCTAATTTAAAAAATTCAAAAGTCTGAAATTCTCTAAAATCTGAAAATTTTTGAGTACTGACCTAATGCCATAAGTGGAAAATTCCACCTTGACCTCACATGACAACTTGTAGTCAAAACACAAGCACACTGAAAAATACTGTATAAAAGTACCACCAGGCTATGTGTATAAAATATATATAAAACATAAATGAATTTTGTATTTAAACTTTGGTCCCATTCCCAAGATGCCTCGTTAGGTATACTGAAAATTTTTTTAACATTCTAATTATTTCAGGACCAAAAACTTTCGGATAAGGGATAGTCAACCTATACCTGTAACCTGAGGACATGGCCATCTATCTGGCAGTAGGGATCCCTTGCCTTCCCACAGTGCCAGGCCATGTTGTGTTCTGCCCACTCTTTTTCTTGCCAAAGGAGAGAGACAGTCCATCTCACCACACTGCTAATATGTAAGCATCAGGCTTGACATGGGAAGGTCTGGTGTAGGTATGCTTACAGTGTGTGTCCCCTGAGCAGGGATGTTAAAACATGAGCATTCCATCTCTTGGACAGCCAGATTTGAATTCTGAATGTGACAATGAGACTGTTTGTTTTTTTCAAAGCAATTCCCTAAGTGACTGTTTGCTCAAGACTTTGGTCGTGTGAACAGAGATTTGGGGGGAGGGAGAGAAGCCATCTGCTCCAGAATAGTCTTCCAATGACAGGAGCAAATGACTGCAGTATAAACTGGAGGGGGTCCAGAAAAATGTTCCTGTCTGGTGAATCTGGCCCCACCCTGTGACCTCAAGCCCTGTGTTCATTGGAGACTCACATGCAGCTTTCAAAGGCAAGGCCATGGTAACTGCAGGAATGTATAAATGAGATGAGAGCAAAGAGAGTCGGGGTAAGAGTGCTCACCTTCTAACTCATCATGTGCCATTCAGGACAGTGAACCATCTGGGATTGGAATTCAAAAGTGAACTTGGGAGCTCAGTCTCTTCCTCACGCCTTTCATTCTACATGTCTCTGATAGCAAATATTTCATACTAAATGAAAAAGTGACAGTCCTTTATTAAGTGCAAGATTTCTATTTGGTCATCTTCTATTAGTGTTTAAATGCTGAAATTTATTTATTTCCTGTAAAATATGAGATGATTTTCATGTTTTTGAACTATGGCCTGTCTCAATGTACAAAACATCCTTGAATCTTATTTTTCTTCTAAATGTGTATGGCTTTTTTTTTTCTTTTCTTTTCTTTTCTTTTTTTTTTTTTTGCTATTAGGCATTCATGCAGCCTCACTTGCTGGGAAATGAGTTCACACATTTGGAGTTTCCAAGGAGAGTACAGAGAAAGGAACTTGGAAAGAAGATGCTCTACAGGGACTTTAATATGACTGGCTGGTAAGAACACGCCACCCTCCTCCCCAGCACCACTGCAGTCTGTGTGCATAGGAAGCTCGTCACCACCACGAAAAGCCACTTATGCAGTTGGTGTCAGGATGTGCAGCCAGAGTCCTGGATTCGTGGTGAAGGACAAGTGTCTATGACTGCTTCTGCCATTCTCTCTTAGGACCAGTTCTGAAATCACAGGCTTTTGTTTCTCTCTGCTTCTCAGAGGCCCTCCTCAGGGATCCTGGACCCCCTGAGTCTGACTTAATTCCTCACTTTGCACTGATCAATCATTTGGGAGCTTATAAAACACATTAAGCTTTGTGCTTTTAGGCCAGGGTTATTGAAGAGGTAGAGAGGCTTGAAGGAATCTGCCAAGGACTAATTGAACCAAAGGGACTTGGGTTTGAATCCTAACTCTGACTTTCTAAATGAGCAGATTTGGGTAAACTACTTAATACCTAGAGCCTATTTTTCCATGGATAAAGTGAAGAAAAGATAGGCCCTCTGAAGATCATTGTAAAAATTCAAGATGATGAGCTATATTCATTCTTTAATCTGTAAGAGATTAGTTCCAGGATCCCCTACAGATACCAAAATCCCAAGATGCTCAAGTGCCTCCTATAAAATGGTGTAGTATTTGCATGTAACCAATGCACATTGTCCTTCCTGTATCCTTAAGTCATCTCTCAGCTACTTAAAATATCTAATGCAGTGTAAATTCTATATGAATAATTACCACACTGTATCATATACAGAATAAAGATGAGGGGGGAAAAAACTGGACATATTCACTACAGATACTTTTTAAAAAATATTTAAAATCCACAGTTGATTGACACCACAGATATAGACACCTGCAGATGTGAAGGACCAGCTGCATTGTATCCCGTTCAGATTGATATAAGAACTCTTGATGTGCGGTGTCTTGTTCCCTAAACATACCTCAGTGTCTAATGTTGACTAAGACGTCCTGTTTCTTCTGAGTAGTAGACAGGATGACAAGTTCTTACACATTATAGTGTCGGCATAAGGATTCAATGAGAGAGCAGTGCCCTGCATGCAGAAGGGTGGGGGGTTTGCTCTTATGTTCTGAGATCTAATCAGGGAGTCTCTTGTCAGCCTGGAGGATAATAGAAGAATGAGGTCATTTACTCTCCTTACCACGTCTCCCACAAAGGCAGAGCCATAGCTTTCACTGTCCCTCTTCACTGTGAACAGATGGTCAGAGCTGAGATTCCCATGCTGATGACTTCTAGGCTGGGGACCTACTTCTAGGGCACATATTGTCATAAAGGAACAAGTCGAATTACCCATAAGAGGCTCATCTAAGGAAACTTTGGTTGTTCTTTGCCAGCTGAAAAAGCAGATCCTCACCCAGATTCACTTTTCTTTGTCTCGAATGAGGTCAACAAACTATTGCTGGAAAGCCAAAATCAGCTCACCACCTGTTTCTGTAAATAATTCTCTTTTTGATACAGCTACTCCCCTTTGTTTACATTTGAACTATAACTGCCTTCACCTGCAGCAGGGCAGTTGAGTAGTTACAGCAAAGTCTATGTGGCCCACAGAGCCAAAAATATTTGCCCCTGCTCTAAAAGATGAATGGATTTATCAAAAAGGGTTCACCATATTTGCAGCTTTGAGTTTTTATGACCTAGAGCCATTATTCTAAACCTGACTGGGTTTTCTTATAAATCCATTTGTATTCAGTCAGCAGATCAGCACTTCTTGCAGAGATATTTAAGATGAGGGCTAGTGTAATTTGGAAATACCCATGACAGTTTGGTTTGGGTGTTGTGCAATTTGGAAAGATGGAATGATTAGGAACCCAGGGTTGTAGACACGTTTAAAAAAAACAAAAAGGAATATATCTAAAAAGAGAATAAGGAAAAAGGCTAAATACAAGAGGAGAGATTGTGAGAAACACATTGAACTTGTACTAAGGGAACTTAACAGGGAACATGGGAAGCCAGACAGAGAAATGGATGATTTACTGTGGGAAACTGTTAGGTTGATCTTTACTGTGGGAGGCTATAGGTTGCTCTTGTGAATTCCTGAGAAGAATTAAATGGAAGCAATATTTTTGTAAGGTTATCTTAAGAGAAATTTGGAGGAGACTGATTCTAGAAAGCAGATTTAGGTACCCAGGGGAAAATTATCATAGAAATATATATGTATGTAAGGTCTCAAGCACTGTTTAGAGGGATGGAAGCAGAAAACAAGAGAAAGGAAATTGACAAAAAAGAAAATTATTTAGGCCAAGAGATAAATATAAGGGGTTAGTCATTGATGACTCTAATTACTTATTTAAATATGTCTTCTCAGGTAACCTGTAAGCTCCCCAGGAGGCTCCAGTGCTTAGTCCTGTGCCTGACCCAGAGTGGACAGGAAGCAATTATTTATTGGCTGAAAGTAGAGGGGTCTGTTTGGCAGAAGGTGAAGCCAGCAGGTCAGTGTCATGGACAGTCGAAGAGAAAGGCAGGAGCAGTGAGTTTGTACTGGAGACACCTTGAGCTTGAGGCAAGGCTGTGTTTATGTTCTTTCTGTACCAGAAAGGCAAATGAGATCTCAGCACTCAACACAAACTTGGTTAATGGCATGCCTAGGACTTGTTTGGAGGAGTATCTTTGTTGCAGCTGCTTACTGTCAATTCATCTGGGGTGGCAAGAACAATATATTGTTACTAGCTTTGGAAAGCACTTCTAATGAGATGAGAGGCATCATCACTTTAATGGCCAAGATGCTTTCAAAGGCTGTAAATGGTCCACTCAAGCCTTGTGATGAGGTTAGTGTTTTATATTCCCATGAAGCTGTATTTTTCCCGCTTTTGGAGTGACTTATACATTTTTCCTATAACAAACAGCTAAAGATTGCCCTCACCTGATAACTTCCTCAGTGCAGGTAAGTTCAGGAACTGGATTACATTCAACTTTATATGCACATATTTTCTCTCCCCTCCCCCATTTTTCTCTCTGTCTCTCTGTGTTAGCAGGGTCCTATGCAGATAAGCAGTCCATAAGTGGACTGTTTTTAATTGCATGGAACTTCACAGAAGGTACTAAATAATTGAGAAGCCACGTCTGAGAATGGCTTCAGTCAGACAGGATTTGATTTGTTTTCAGTGTAATTCCCAACATGGCTGTTGACTCACGAGTTTGGCTACAAGTAGAGATTTATGAACACCTTTGTGCATTTCCTACCTGTTCTTATTTTGATTTGAAAATGGGACTTATGGAGAAAGAAAGCCCTTTATATCTTTGTTGGAAGAACTCAAAACCACTTTAGACCATGGCTTATGTAAACCCCTTCCCCCAACTAATGAGTTCCTTTTATCCTCTAACAAAAAACCTAAGATGGAACAGTTATTTTTTAGGACTTAAAAAGACTAGGTTTAGGGCTGGAGATATAGCTCAGTTGTAGAGTGATTGCCTTGCAAGCACAAGGCCCTGGGTTCAATCCCCAGCACCACAAAAAAAAAAAAAAAAAAAAAAAAAATAGACTGGGTTTATTTAATATGCAAGAGCCCCCCTGAGTTCCATCCCCAGCACTGAAAAAAAAAAAAAAAAAAAAAGGACTGGAGTTCTTTGCCTTTCCAAGTTGTCTATAGAAGAGAAAGAGTAGAAAATTAATTTATAGAAAGGGAGGTGAGGGTCTGTATCCTGTTTCTTTTCCCATGAAAGCCATAAATCACTCCCAAGTTATTGAAATTGGTTGAGGGTGGGCTGGTGACATCTGTAGTGTGTTCTCCTCAAGGACGCAAACAAGTCCTTCCCTAGACTCTCCTTTATGTTTCTTGGCTTCAGAAGTCGCCTTGGGCTGTGAACTTACTTGTCTGAACCCTAACAAAGAATCTACCTACTGTTAAGCTGTTTAATCCTCTATAGTAAATTTCTAGTTGTGGATATTTTAATTCCCCCCACTGCTTCCCCATGAATCATGATAGTAGTGGGGTTGGCTGCTATTTATTGGGAAAGCTAAGGGCCAGGCCCTGTGATGAGAGCTTTACTTAACCACTCACATTTAACTCTTAAAACAGACCTATCAACTAGATACATTTTACTGACGAGGGAACTAAAGCACAGAGGCTACATTGTGCAAGGTTACACAACTAGGCAGGTTCCAGAGCCTGGCCTGTAAATCCAGGCAGTGTAATTTTGGAGTGCGTACTGCTAGCCACTGTGCTGAACTGTCAGCTGTGAAAGGGTGGCCCCTTCTTCTCATTTTGCAGTTGAGCAAGTAGAGGCTGAGGGACTCTGTGGTTTGCAGAGGGTCCGCAATGTACAAGTGTCAGAGTGAGGACTAGAACCCAGTTCCGACTCTTATTCCAGGGCTCTTTCTGATGTGCTGTGCCAATCAGCTTTTTTCCGGGTAAAACTAGACATCTTCACACAGTTTTGACCTCTGATATAAATTTAAACTGGGGTCCTCTATCTGCTAAAATTGGTGTCTCCTTGACAATCAAGGGGATAAGGCAGTGGAATGAAGCATTTTAGGAGCTGCCAGGCAGTGACTTTTCTAGCTCCGCACGTGACCCTATAGACCGTTGATCAAGGTCAGCTGATGCTTCCCATTCATTACCAAGAGTAACTGAGCATGACTTGGGGTTGGCGATGGTAGGGGAAGATCCCCCGAATAACCGGATCTCCTGTGCTTAGGGAAATTGCCTGCTCTCATTAGAGGAGCATCATGCCAGCATTCTGTGGAGTGTGTGCAGCAGGAAGGAAGTGTGGGAGAGGATGTCAGCTCTGGGAAGCCTTGTCTCATAATTAAGGATAAGTCTGTTGCCTCCTGACGGGATCCTCGTGCTTTCTTGGAGACTGTGGAGCAGCTTGGCAGGCCCAGATTGTTTAGAGGACAAAAGGTTATTGTCACCAGGCCCATCATAATGAAATTGGTCTCTTCCCTGGCTCCCCCCCACCTCCCTTTCCTTCTTTCCTCAGAGAGTTAGCTCAGTGGCTTGATTTACAAAGCCTTTGTCTAACGCTGTGCTGATGCATGATGTGTCCTTCCTTTGATGTTCCCATCGCCCACATGGCTCTCACCTTCTGTGCCTGGTTTCAGTGGCCCTGGTGCCAGAATCCCCAGGCTGGTGCCCCTCCTCCCTGGCCCTTTGTGTAGAGCTGCCATTGCAGGACACACACTGAAACTGGCCGTGAGTCCTCCTGAGAGCTCTAAGTCCCGACCCACGGCCCTCTGAACCGTCTCAGGCAATAATTTGCTGGCAAGTATCTATGTTACCGACTTGAAACAAGTTTCTCACAGCTGGCTTTGTGGCTGTAGGTCCCTCCTCTTGTGACTGCTGGTGATTTTGCTTTTTCATGTAGGATCAGCGTTCTCCATGCCCTGTGTGTAGCCACATAGGGTAACAAGCCAGCTGGGGGTGCATGATGACATTGGTGTGGAAGGGGGCTGTGACTTCACCCCTGGCTTCTGGCCAGATTCTCCAGCAGCTGTTCCTGGGCTGATGGGATTTGTAGGGAGAGAAAGGGCCAAAGAAGAAAAGTCCATCATGTGAAGTGAGATTGCTTCCAGATGGCTCTGGTTATGAACAGCATACACCAGAATTCTTCCTTTAAGCAAAGCCTTTCTACCCTTTATGACGGTCTTATTTCAGGGGCCAGGGAGGACTGATGACTTGAGATCACATGGCTTACTTAGTAAGAGAGTGCTGCTTTGGGTAATAGGCTTTTTTGAGACTTTCCTCTGCCAAAGTCTCTCATTTGTAAAATCCTTCCTTTGCCCATTTTCTGCCAACCTCTATGTCTGGTAGGAAACGAGCTTTGTTCTGCTTTTAGAGCTTCTGGGAAAGACAGATTCTTCTAGATAGGTTGCAGAAATGGTAACCTTTTATTCTAGTCTCTTAACAGCCCTTGACTTTTTATGATTCCAACTTAATGATGTGTCAGGGTAATTTTTCCCTTCCCTTTCCCCTTAAAACTATGAGTAAATCAAGGGATTTTCCACTGGGAACAGTGGAGTCAACCATCATCTGCCCAGTTCGACACTCCCTATTTCAATGAAGGCAAAGGAAATCTTTTCTATTTTCTATGCTCTCAAGTATAGTAGCTACTAACCACATGTGGCCATTTAAATTTCTATTACTTAAAATTAAATAAGACGAAAAATTCACTCCCTATGTCTCACTAGCCATGTCTCAGTTATGCAGTAGCCACATGTGAATGGTGCAAATCACTCTTATCACCACAGAAAGGTCTGCTGGACGGGGCTGTGGTTCAGATAATAGAGTGTGGGTCTAGTGAGGACGGGGAACGTGGTGTAAGGAGCTGCCTGTAAGGGAGCATCTCAACAACACAGAGTTTAAAGACAGGCACAGGCAGGGGAAGCGGATGGGCGTAGGCCATACTCCATGGCTTCTGGCCCCGCTGCTGCAGGACTGAGTCAGCAGGGGGATGGGCATCACCCCACCTTCCAGGTCTTCCAGACATCAGTTGTGTTTAGGAAAGACTGGAGTTGTCTCCAGCTGCCATTCACTGGACAGTGGAGAAGCTGCATCCTGCAGGCCAGCCAAGAGAGCCCCAGTTCATCTGCCTGGCGCAGCAGCACGCCACCCTCTCCACAAATCGCCTGGCTGCCCACTCTTCTGTTTGCCTCCTGGACTGATACCAGCTGTTGGCACTTTCATTCTTGTCACTTTCCTCTTACCTCTTGGAGAGTATTTTAGACCCTGAGAAGGTGATTAAAAAGCAACTGCACTTCCAAGCCTTTCCATTCTGTTTGGGGTGACCTTTATCCTCATCGGCAGCCTGGAGCCCCGCTCAGCAACCAGAGGCACCTGGGCTTCTTACCAACAGTCCATGCGTTTTCTGGAGAGAGCATCTCACTGGAGGCAGCCCCAAGAGTGGTCTGGAGCTGCCAGGTCAAGTTTTACAAATATTGTAGATGCAGCTTCTATCTTATTCTTTATTGCTCTCTTCAATACCCTCTGACAGCACATTCTGGCAGGCTGACAGGGAAGTGGATGAGCAGATTGAGAAACGCCACAGAGTGCTCTGTGGAGCCAGCTCCAGAGCTGTACCCGCATTTAATATAAATTGATTTATTGAATCAAGCACAGAAGCCCTGTTACAGAAACCCCAGGCTTTATCCTCTCTAGGACCACCTAATAAAGCAGCCCCACTGACACTACCCATTAACTCTTCCACTGATCCCAAGGCAGTTTTTAAAGGGACAGTGCCCCTCTTTGGGTCCTGAATTTATATGTTAGCCATGCCTGTGGGTCTAATTAGCTCAGCATTAGTAGTCTTGCTTGGAAAGCCTGCATTTTCTAACAGCTTGACTCCTGAGTTTTAAAGAGTAATTGAAAAATCCAAACTCTGTACTTTTCCTTCTCTTTGCTTTTAATCACTCTTAACCCAATCTTTGGAAATTTACCTGCCGATGTCTCTGACTGGCATTTTTGGGGCACAGAAGGATTTTTCAGTCCCGCCCCAGTGCAAATTCTGACGTTACTGTTGTGCCACAGACCGCACTGGGAGACTTTCTAGACTCACCAGAGAAATATCACATTTTAATTTTATAATTACTTCAGAAGAAAGCAGCCTTTCCCTAGTGAAACCTGGTATTCATTTCCTCCCAGCAACTTGTATTTTCATAATTTAATGATTATGGGCCACCTTGGCAGCAGTCTGATTGCTGAAAGCAATCTGAAAATCTGGTTTTGCAGAGAAAAGTGGGGGTTTAGTTATCATTTCAGAGAATTTGAACCCCAAAACCTCAACAGATTATCCAGATGAAGATTGGTGAGGGCAGAGATTAGGCATCCCAAAAGTCCTCGTGATCCAAGTTCTAGCTGGGGCTGGAGCTGAAGTCTGAATGGGTCAACCCCATTTGGGGAGGTGCCTCTCCCTGGGCATGCAGAGCCGAGATGATGAATGGTTATTTGCAATGTGCATGTTCTGCATCTTTTCAAGATTTGCAGCTCTAGCTGCAGGAGCAGCAGGGAAGAAAGCCTGCCCTGCTGTGTGCAGCACATCTCCTGACAGTGATGAATGACTCTGCTCCCACCCTGTGCAGAAGGCCAATGGAAGCTATGGGATCTTTACAAATGGTTGCAAGCCAAGACAGACAGGCCATAGGAAGGAGAAAGAAAAGCGATGTCCCACCAGCTCACTCCCCATTGATCATGTACTCACCCCGCACACCTGCACACACACACACACACACACACATACATCCTCATGTCTCTCTCCTTTATGATAACTCTGTTATCATTCCTAAGTGACTAAACTACTTCCAAGCCTTTCATCCCTCCTCAGACTCTGTGAACAGTTCCAGCATTTACCTGTACATATTCATATACCCCTAAGCATAGCAGATCTACCGTTCATCCCCTGTGACTTGTGTTTGGGAGTGTATGACACTGGTGTGTGAAATTAATAGCTCCAAGTCATCTGGGAAAGTTTTGAAATATCAAATGTTTGCAAAAATCCCTATGAAAGTACTCAATGTCCTTTTGGCCACTGAGCCCCTGAGGCACTTTTTTTTTGACAAAATATTCTTGTGTGCCTGCTGCATATGAAACATTGAGTAGTAGCTAAGAACAGGGATGGTACAGCCAGAGCGCCTGACTGGGTCACTGCCCACCCCTGTGACTTGGACACATCATGTCACTGCTCTGTTTTGGCTTCTCCATTTGTAAACTGAAGCTAATTGCAGTACCTGGTGGTAGTTAAGGTGCCACAAGTTAGTATGACTAGGTGCCTTGAACAAAACCTGGCATGTAGCAAATGTCTAATACCATAGTCATCAGATGTTATAGAGTCAGCCAGAGCCAACGGTGGCCTCAGGAGGCTTCCAAGCTAATATGTACAGAGAGCCTTGTTTTGCAAGGCAGTGAGAGGATAAAAACCAAAAAGGAAAGGAAAGTTTAGAGATGCAAGCATCTGAAGTAAGGTCAAGGGGTGCTGGCCACCTCTGTCTGGCAGGTCTGTCCCACAGCATGGCAGGTGAGGAAGAGGGCTCAGCACAGGGGATTTGAGACTCTAACTCTAAGGTGAGACACCATCCATGCCCCCAAGAAGCCTCATGCCAGCCCTCTGCCCCTGGGCATTTAGTGGCAGGTTGCTTTCTGTTTGGCAGGTTTTTCTGATCTCCACCTTACCATCTCCCTTCTTGGTCTTAGAGGCTGGACCTGCAGCCCTGAAGAGCCATGCCCGAGGGATTGAGACACTATGCCCCTCATGGCCAGATCATCTCGTAATCTAGGTGATCCATGACTGACCTTCTGGAAATGTATCTAACAACACCATTTTGCCTTTAAATTTATTCTTTAAAATCTCAGCAGTGAGAAAAGTGAGCCTGTTGGAAATTGTGCAGAACTGAAGGTAAAAAATGTAAGAGTTACTAGAAAGCCTTTAAAAGGAAAGGCCTGTGGCTATGGGAGAGGCAGTGGTTGTTTCTGAGAGAGGAGATTGGGATCAGGAACAGCTTCCTGAAGATTGTATATGAACCAAAGATCTGAATCAGAGAGGGGTTTCAAGAGAGCTGGGGACTGGAGGGATGGACATTCTGAACATAGGACACAGCACAAGCAGAAGCCCAGAGGGGTGAAAATAGTGTGTTTTGGAAATGTGGAAGCCAGAGGATAATATTCAAATGTTTTAACACTCAGCAGGAAGGAGTGGGCTCAGCTGGGTGGCGGCAGAGGCCTGGAAACCCCCTGCTGTAGAAGGCATTAACCCTTTATTGACTGCTACATGGTGGGGATCCTGGGGAGGGCCAGAGCAGCAGATGTGGTGCCGTCAGTTGTCTTGGGTCAGTCATTTGCTGACCAGTATGGAAGCTGTTTTATATTTTAACCCTCCTTGCATAATTATTAGTGTGTTTCTGCTAGATAACAGTTCTGGTGGGAACCTCACATAAATGACCTGTGGGAGGAGGTAAGGGTGTAGAGTAGGGGTACATAGAGTGCACCACTGAACTCTGCAAGTGGACTTGAGTCACCCCCTGGGAACTTTGAGTGACCATGCTAATGTAATTTTATTCTTCTACCCTTAAGAGTCTACCTTCTATAAAGGACAGAAGTGACACACAGCAAGGCAAAAGTTTAGAGCTGACAATACGTTCAAAAGGACATAGAGACCATCCTCAGCCTATTTATAGAATCCCATTTTAAGGAAATTTCAGAGTAGACACCATAACTCTCCTACAATTTTTCCAGGTACATTACAAGCCTGCCAGAAAATGTTCTCCTGTGTCCAACCAACACTCCTCCAGTTAAGATATTTCAAGCTTATAACATTTTTTTCCTCTTCCCTTCCCACCAGAATTCAGAGTCGGGGCTGGGTGTTGCTGGTTTCAAGCCCACAAGCCAATGGAGATGCTAACCCGGTGTGACCCGAGAGCATCTTCATCAGAATCAGTCGGGTGCTGTTTAATATTGTCTGAAGCCACACATGAGAGCTAAAGAACCATCACTCTAAACCTTGAGAGATCTCATCTGACCACTCTGGTCCTCTTGCCTTCATACAAGTAAATCAAAGACTTACTCAGAGGAAGAATAAGGTTTTGAGTCTTCCCCTGACTGAAGAACTGAACACAAATCTGTAAGAAGTAGAAAGGGCGGTAACAACATGCCAGGCGTATTTTGAGAGCCAGTATGTTATTTGTCAACTGTCCCTCTCCTTTGTTGTGCTCAGATCATGTGGAAGGTTTCAGAAGGCTCGTGAAGGGGTGGAGGATAACACATTCACGTTAGTTCTTCACCTCATTGCTTGGCAAAGGCAGGAACACCTGTCAAATTCTAGGTTCATGTTCCACTAGGATTGACTCAACCTTGTACATCCTCCAGGAAAAGTCAGATGCTGGGCACCATGCTTAGAACCTAAAGGACAGGAACAGGGTGTCATCCTGTGGAGTCCTCTCTTTCAACCATTATGCACTCAGTCAACCAGGTCTGGTGTTGCGTTTGAGATACAAGGAGTAAAACGGCCCCTGCCCTCATGGTGCTTACAGAATAGTGTCAAGTCAGGTCTATAAATGGGTGATTATAATCCCACGTGAAACTGATAACCTGATGTACCCACAGTGAAGCTTTGTCATCTGGGGTAATTTTTTTAAAACCCAGTTCCACCCATTTGCTGAATCCGAACCCTAAAATCTGCATTTTTTAAAGCACCCTGGTGATTCTTTTAGAGCCTTAAATATTGACCTTGGGCAGCCCTTGACATGCTTGCCATGGATACAAGCAACAGCATGTGAAAGTGGCTGATTGAAGAGCACTGGACAGTCTGGGCTCTGTAATAGGCTCGTGAATCCTGAGGGTACTGATGGTCCTTGCCCCTGATCATTCACTTGCTGTTGCCTGGGATCCTCTTTGTCCACCAGAAGTGAGCCAAGGGTGGTGTTCAGAAGGGGTCAGTAAACTGAACCAGCAGTGGATTAGTAGTAACAATAAAATCCTCAGGTGCAACAATGCATCAAGTTCAAGTTAAGCCTCTTTGCTTATTGATGCTCTTTTCCATATTCTGGATAGTCCCAGCTCCAGCCATGGTGTAAATATATCAGGTAGGGCAGGAGCCTCCCAAGGCATTTAACTTGCTGGTTTCTCATTCCTGTTAATCCTTTGAAAATGATACCCACCCACCCTTTTTTTACCATGTAGCCTAATCCTCTGAATTGCCTTGGATCACCCTTTGGAAAGCTGACACAAAGATTTGGAGTCTCTCAACCTTATTGCACTTGAATAATTTGAAAGCCAAACCTCGCATTAAATCTAATTCCGCAGTGACCTTGAACATCTATCATATTTGTTAAGAGAAGAAAAGTCTAAGAATGTGATCCATTTAAACTTCAGTGTGACTTATCACAGTAAAAACCTGAAAGTGAACTTTTTAAAAATGTTATAGTTTAATCTGAGGAGAAGAACTAATAATAATTAAACATGTTTTGGCCATTGTGCCGTTTGATGGTATTTATACATAGCTCTTCAAGAATGGGCGGAGAAAAAAGTATAATATGCTTGGGACAGACTCCTAATTGTATGGCCTTTCTTACGCCTGCATCTTCTTATTTGTGGAATGAGGATATATCCATATCTACCTTACAAGACTGTTATAAGAGTTATATGTTTAAAAGAATAAAATTGTTTAGTTGGGTGTGGGGGCACATGACTGCAATCCTAGTGACTTGGACAGTGCCTAGAACAAAGTGAGTATAGCATGTATGTTGAACATGTTAGAATCTGGTAAATGTTAGGGGTGGATAATAACAGTTGACCAATTGCTGCCTCCCCACTCCCCACCATCTTCATATCCTCTGAAACAGTAGGATCGTCACCTTGATACAGGAGCCCAGTACTACATTTCTCCCATTGGTAAAGATTGGCATCTGTCACCCAGGAGTTTATAGCTTCTTCCTTGGAGGGCTCCTGTGATTTGGGATTAGCAAAGAGTTTGGGAATCCACAGGATAAGATTCTCTTTTGCCTGAACATTTCAGGAATGGGGAGGGGGTGTTTTGTGTGTTAAAGTAAATGTTGATGATGTGTAGGTTTGTGCCAAATTCCCGTAGATGTTAAGATAGAACAGAAGACTGGAGGTGGTGGCACATGCCTCTAATCCCAGCAGCTTGAGAGACTGAGGCAAGAAGGATCAGAAGTTCAAAGCTAACCTCAGCAACTGAGCAAGGCCCTCATCCATTTAGCAAGACCCTGTCTCAAAATATAAAATATATATTAAAGAAAAAAGTCAGGGGATGTGGGTCAGTGGTTAAGCACCCCTGGATTCAATCCCCTGTACCAGAAGAGAGGGTGGGAGAAAGAGAGAGAGAAGAAGAAGGGGGAGGAGGTGGAGGAGGAGGAGGAGACAACAGAAGACTTCAAAAAGCACTGACGCTTACTTTGAGATACTTTTATTCTGCTCTGTGTGATACCAGCTCAAGGGCACATGGATAGAAAGATGTGTCATAAGCTGGAGACCCAAGTGTGGCTTCCAGGTACACTACATTACTACATGCTCCGTGGTACATATATTCATATGGCCAGGGTGGGAAAAGGTCAGTAAGTGAGGGCTGCAGTAGGAACCTCTTTATAATCATCTTTTTGCAGTTTTCTCACCATCATTTGTGACTATGGTGGGGTCAATTCTGATCATCTCCTGATTTCTATATTGACTTGGTTTCATACAATATAAAAAGGCCAGTGTCTACGAAATTCATGTTCATTTCAGAGTGAATGGCCCCTGAGCAAGCCAAAATCACTCCATATTTGTGAGCTCATAAAGTAAGGGTCTCTGATTCAGAGCCATAGGGAGATCTAAATGTTATTGATTAGAATGTGAAGCTCTCTGAGCCAAGTGCTAATGCATACCAAGAAGACAGTGAATCAGAAATCATTTCCAAATCTGGAATTTCCCTAAGAGTCATTCAGAATTTTTTATGCTGAAATATTATTGGTTCTGTTTTGCATGAACACAATGCTGTTTTTCAAATGACTGATTCAAAGTGTTTTCTTCCTTGAAAATACTTTTTTGCTAATAAATCTGGGCCTGCAAGTCAAAAGATGTCCTTTTCTTTATATAACTTATCTGCAGCACCTACACCAGTGCCTGGCACCTAATAGGTCTTTGGTAAATACAAGGAATGAATCCAGTAAAACCCATTCCTTTTATCTGGGCAAAGCCTAAGCTCCTGATTTAGAAGCTTCTAAGAGCAGGTTCTGTTCCTGTATCCAAAATTTCATTGTGGGTAGGGACCCATTATGGACTGTGCAATCAAATTTAATGTATGGAGGTAAGCATTTTAAATTAAATCACCTACCATAGGAAGAAAATAACCAGTGTATGTGACATGGTGAGTGTAAATAGGGTTGTTTAAGGTGTGTTTGTATGTGTGCTCTGATAACGAGTTGAGCTGAGCCTGAAGTGTGAAACCTCTACTCTGACCCAGTGAACTCCCCGAGACAACACAGAAGTAAAATGAAAGCCAGCTCCAGGGCCTCCTGCTATCAACCACAGGCCTGATGGGAGCAAAACGAAGAGTTAGGCCAAAAGAAAGAAATTGATACCACCCACAGAACTCCAGGCAAGGTTAGCTCAGGCATGCTGAGGGGTGCAAGATGGGAGGCAGGCATTTTCCCCGAGACTGTGGGTCAGACCTGCTAACCAGGATTTCTTCAAGCAGTGGAGCTTAAGCCCCATTATGGAAAGTTTTCCTGGAGGGAAGGCCCGTAGACTCCCGCTTTCATGTGGTTAAGGAGATAGGTTGTTTTCTTTCATCACACATAACCAGGTATGCTTAAACTAGACTGCTGCCAACACTCTTCAGTTTATCACCAAATATGAATCATACTCTGACAATTCGAACATACTGTTTGTGCCTGGATCCATCTGTTGCACTGTGCTAGCAGAAGTGCATCAACTTGTTCATAGCTTAGGACCTACAGGCTTCATCTAATTTAAAAGACACTCCCAGGACCAAAGGATGAAAACCAGGTAGCACTCGTTTGGAGAGACTCAAATTGACCCAACCAGGGAACATTCCCAGGGATCATGTAATTGAAAATAGCCGCCAGCACATTCATCCAGGAACCCAGTGAGTCAAACATGGATACCGCCCCCCAACTTAGATTTGCAATTAACTAAAGCCTGCCTTGCAGTGGTGAACCTGTGGCATAAAAATTGGGCCAGACGCAAAACACTGTATAGGAGATTTTAAATCCCCAAACTGCCTGCTGGATATGGCAGATTTCTCCACCCCTTCAGACTCTCCCTGGCACTTATCCCCACTGCAAAATTCCCTCAAAATCTAGAGGGTACATTGTTAGGTTAGTCTGAAGTAGTCTCAAGGAGACTGCAACTCATTAAGCTGACCTGAGATTCATTGTCTCTGACAATTTAGTTCCCTCTTTCCAACATTCTAAGTTTCCATCCACAAGCAAATGCAAGAAATATCTGAGAACATTCTAATTGTGGATTTTTGAAGTCGGGGGTGGGGGAGAGTTCTTCAAAGACAACATTTAAAAAAAAATAATAAGAGTTACTCAAATACTGAAGTCATTTGTGCCCTTAAAGGAAATATTCTTTCTCTCCCTCTCTCTCTTTCTCTCTCCCTCTCCCTGTGTCTCTCCCTCCCTCTCTCCCTCTCTCTGGCACTTAGGGGGAGAGTTGGCTGCCTGTAGGGCCACCTCAAGGAGCAGGAAGCTGCCTCCATTTCCTGAGCTCTGTGGTTAGGCTTTGGGCTTGATTCCTTTGGAAATACAGATGACTGGCAGAAAAAAGGAAGCACGAGATGGCTGCCAATTTTATATTGCTTTTTCCAGGAAGGTCTGAGGAGGGCGGGTATAGGGGGAGCTGAGACAGAGGAGAGCCTTTGCAGATTCCAGAATTGCTTAATTGGGGTCATGCCAAGCTCTTAGAAGCCACCAGTGGCTTTGGGCTCTAGGCATGTGTCTGTTCCTGACCAGCCAGGCCTCCTGGGATTCAAGCTGCTGTGGATATTTTGTTATAAGAAGGCAGGAGTGGAGACCCAGACCAGGATGCTTCTGCCTTCTGTCCTCCACACAGGTCTGCTCAACCCCTATGAGAAGTGCCTCTGCCAAGCTAGGGCTTGGTTTCTGCTGTGAGGAAAACAAGACCACCGCCTGTGGCTTTCCCCTCCCTCTTCAAGGTGCTCCGAGCTTCCAGCCAATGTGGGGAAATTCTCCTTTTGAGACTATTTTAGACTAACCCAACAATGCTCCCTCTAGATTATTGGCTAATAGCCTCCTCTGAGTCTCCAAGGCTTCACATTAGAGAAGAATGAGGAACTTTTCCAGATTGATTTGCATGTGGGCTGTCCCTCATGCTTTGATCTTTTCTGCAGTGGCAGAAAAGGCATAAAGTGGGTGGCTTGATTGTTGAGCAAGAAGCGGTTTTTCTTTTTTTTTGGGGGGGGGGGGGTGCTGGGGATTGAACCCAGGGCCTTGTGCTTACAAGGCAAGCACTCTACCGAAGAAGTGGTTTTTCTGAGCATGCTTTCTGCCTCTAGTAGTCAGTTATCTGAGCTCCGTATCTGCACTGAAGAAAGAATGAGGCTCCTCTGACCTTAACTGCCACAATTCATGGTTAGATGGCACCTTAGCCAGTGCAAAGGACTTTCCTAGAAATGTATGTATTTAATCCTCTCAAGTATCCTGTGAAGCCCCCAGCCAAAGAGGCAAATTTAGGGAGGCTTCCGGGACTTTCCCAAATTCACACGGCTCGTTCACGTGAGGATCGCAATGTGACTTCAGAACCCCTGACTCCAAGCCTGGTGTCTTTCATATACCACAGCCGGCTCTGCCAGGAGGGAAGAGGGAATCCAGGAAGAAAGAGCCCCAGGGGAGCAGAGGCATCCAAGGCGCTGTCCAGAGGTTAGTGGAAGAATGTGACTCACTGGTGCGTGTCATTGGAGCTGCACGAGGGGATTGTCGAGATTATGCAGCCCCCAAAGGGAGAGAGTCTTCTTATTCCCCCAGAAGGGATCATATTCTTTTAAGATGGCTTTGAAGTCCTGCTAAGGAAATTAAGACTTAGGGACACAAGTGGTTTTTCAGTCCCTCTTTCTAGTGGAAGGTCATGACTTAGGAGAGAAGGGAGATCGTGGGAAGTGATCTACATGAATAGTGCCAAAGCATGAACTCTAGAAGAATCCAGCAAAAACTAGAAAAAAACTACTTTATTCAGCATCTTTATTTTCTTTTTATTTCTTTCTTTCTTTCTTTTTTTTTTTTTGAGCCCAGGCTGGCCTTGAACTCCTGGCTCAAGTGATCCTCCTGCCTCAGCCTTAGACATCCTCCTGCTATCCTCCACATACCTCCACTGGGACTACAGGCATGCACTGCCACCCCCAGCCTAGAAAAAACTTTCCCAAGTGGGAGACTTGGCTTTAAACTGAGATAATTCAGAATATTGTCTTAGTAGCACCATAGGATCCAGTAAAACAGCTGTGATTGAAAAGTCTTCCATTCTGGGATGGTATTTAGGAATTATCTGGAGATGCTAATAGGCCAGAGGGTCATAAATGCTATTTTTATAACTTTATAAATATCTATTAGTATATATAGGTAATAAACAAGAAACTGAAGTCTTAATATGAAGAGGTAAACAAAAATAGTGTCACTGATAGAACTCAGCTCTGATTTTCAGCCAAAGAAAAACTTACTAAAGGCAAAGTGAATGGAGATGCTGGGCCATGGCATATCTTTAGCAGGAAAAGGGCTGCCTTCATCCATTCATTGATTCAGACACTTAGCTAGAGTCTACTTTATATCACAATGTACCTGCACAGTTGTAAATAGGATGGAACACTACCTAAGAAGAGAGTCTCAGCCCTCATGAACCTAATGTGTGAGAGGGGAAGGCAGAACACAAACAAGGAAAGAAACTAATACATAAGGTAACTTCCCGTGCACTGCCTGAGTGCTATGAAGAGCCAAAGTGGGGCAGGTAGGAACAGGGACCATGGTACTATTAGGTGAGTAGTCAGGAACTAGTGAGGCCCAGGAACCACCTGGGGAGGATCTGGGAAAGAGTGGCCCAGGCCAGGAAACAACAAGTCTCTGTGTTGTTAAAGAAACAGCAACAAACAATGTTACAAATGTGCAGCAGAGGGAAAAGAAGAGTGTAAACAGCAGATCACAGGGGTCCTCATGGTGGGACTAATATATATAAGATGCTGGGAAGCCAATGGAGAATTTGAAGTGAAGACTGATGACTGTGGATTCAAAGAGGGAGAAACGGTTGTGGGAGATTTTTTAGCAGACATCCTAACCAGACTAAAAATATAAGCAAACCTTTTTCTGATGAAAATTACAAAAGTGATCCAGAGATGACCTATGTCTGCGGCATAAGAGTCCTTCTCATTGCTGCTCATCAGAAAGGTGAAAGGACATCCATGTGGTAGCACAGGGTCCTCTTCATTTCATATGTTCAGAGTGTCCAAGACTTCACAGAGCATGACAGAACTGGACAAACCAGAGACAAGAAAGGGATGTGTCTGTGACTGAGCCTCAGCTGAAGCAAGGCACTCCTGATAAGACTTAGCAGCAAAAAGAAAAGAAAATAAAATAAAATAATAAGGAGGCTCTTGTTTTTGTTCTGTAAATGTGTGTAGAAGAAGAAAACATGTAAGGACAGAATAAAGACTCCACCTGGGGAAGGTGGTATTCATTAACTTCCCCACTCAGTTCAATATTTATCGTGTACCCATTATATGGTAGGTACTCTTCCCAGCATATAACCTACCTTCCTTCCTTCCTTCCTTTTTTCTGGTAATGGGAATTGAACCCAGTGTTGCTTAACCACTGAGCCACATTCCCTATCCTATTTTTAAAAATTCTGTCAAGTATTTAATAAGAAATCAATACTAATCAATCATGATCACTTCCACCAATGAAACAGGGAATACTTATCAATTCTTTCTATAAGGTTAAATTTACCAAAAAGCAGCAGTACAGGAAAGTAAATTATAGACAATCTTCCATTATGAATACTGACAGATATTCAAAAACACTAGCAAACAGAACTAAGAAAGTTAAAAAAAAAAAAAGAAGAAGAAGATTGTCATGACCAAGAGGGATATCTTACTCCAGCCCTTTTTTGTATTTTATTTAGAAACAGGGTCTTGCTAAATTGCTAAGGCTGGCCTTGAACTTGCAATCCTCCTGCCTCAGCCCCTGGGAGCTGCTAGGATTACAGGCAGGTGCTACTGCACCTAGCTCCACCATATAACATTTCTGATTCAGGACCTGTTTTGAAGATAGAAGTAACAATATTTAGCATAATATTAATGGTGGGTATCAGGAATGCGTTTTCACAAAATAAAAAATCTCTGCACTCACAGAATTCAAGAAGCATGGGGGGCAGTCAAGAAAAAAGACAGTGGAGCTGGAGTTGAGGCTCAGTGGTAGAGCGCTCACCTAGCACCTGTGGGGCACTGGGTTTGATCCTCAGCACTTCGTAAAAATAAATTAAAGTTATTGTGTACCTCTATGACTCAAAAAAATATTTGAAAAAGAAACATAGTAAAGAAGTAAAAATAACTCTTCCTCAGTGGCAGATACGCTGGAGAAAAATCAAGCAAGGAAGTGGACTCGAAAATTTGGGGGAAGGGAGCAATTTTAAAGAAGGCCACTTGATTACTTGACTTTATAGTACAGTGGAAAACCACTGAAGAATTGGAGTACAGTAATGACATGATCTGACATTTTAAAATAATTACTCTGGTTGCTCTGAGAACAGAGGTAAGGGACAAATCTGAACAGTTTTCAGCTATTGCCCTAGTGACATTGTCTTAGCACCACTACCTCTTGCCTAGATTATTGCATGAAGGCCCTGTGAGCCAATTACAGTCGTGCCAGAAGAGATGATATGGCTGGGACTCTGGGGCTGTGACGGGTTGAAAATTTCTGATTCTGAATTTGTTTTGAAAATAGAGGTTATAGTAATTGGCATAATGTTAATCAGCCAACTACTCAATTTTCATTGTATTTCTGGCAAATCAAGATGGCAAGGTATTCTAGACTACAAGTAAAATAGTGTCAGAAAGATTTGTCACAAGTAGAGTCTGGAAACATAGCCAGAAGGTATGTAGAATAGCAGGTCCAAGGAAGGGAACTGGCCTGAGAACCACAACAAGGGAGCAAAAGGGAAATGGTTCAGAATTTGAATCTCAGAGATGAGGGGTGTTCTTGGTGCTGTCCAAGTGACCGGGTGCTGATGAGGAACAGAGAAGACCTTCAGGAAGTGGGCTAAGCCAGGGTTCCAGAAATACCATTGAAATCTATGAAACTGCTGAGAATAACATCAAGGCAGGGGATATGCGATCTGAACCAAGGCAAGTCATCAGGGAAGGCGGGAGAAGTTCCGGAGTGTGAGATCAGACTGAGGGCCTGATTTGTGGTACTAAGGGAGCCTCAATCTAGAAAGATATGCTATGGAGAAAAACCTTGCCTTGGAAGTAAGAAAAATCTAAGAAACATCATCCATTGGAGGTGGTAAAATCAGAAGAACCACTTAGGGTTCACTAATAAGTCTAGCTCAATTCATAATCTTTTCTTTTCGGTGGGTTTCTAGTTGTTTGATCATGGAAATAGTATGGATTTGGAATGTAAAAAAATCTGATTATTCTCATAGCCTTTGTACAACACACAGAAACACTGAGCATGCAGTGGTTCTGTTTAAGTTGCTTCCCAGAGAGTCTGAGAGCTAGCTCTGAAGAGTTAAAAACACTTGAAATACACTGAATCGGTGTTTTTTAAGCCTAAGACCACCTACTCTAATCATTCATTTTTCCTTGTCCACTCTGTTAGTCTACCTTCTGTATGTATCCTTCCACCAGACAAAATTCTACTAAGCTTTTTATCACCTATTGTTTATATTATAAAGGAAATTGATAGCTTTTGTTGTTTTCATGAGACAGAATTATAATGCTGCATATTATTATTCAAATTTCACATGTTTTCTTCCATACACCTCTAAGAAATTATACAGCCTGTGTCTGGTTAGCTTAGTCTTGTAGGAAGTTCTCTAATGGCTTGGTTCTACTTAGCATTCTTTTCAATGATCTGACTAAAGATGGCATAGTTATTTATCAAATTTAACATGATATGGCAAGGAGAGCTACCATCTTGAATGGAAGGATCTAAATTCAGAAAGCTTTCAATGGGCTATACCCATGGAATCAGCAAGATAAAATTAATAATGGCACTAGAGTCCTCCATTCAGGGTAAACCATCATTGTAAAACATCAATATAAACTAGAGGATCCTGAGCCAAAACATCTCTTCTGGACACTTTTTTCTTATGGACTCAGGTCTGTTTTATTTGGTTTTCTTTTGTTTTGTTTTGTTTATTTGTTTGTTTTCACTCAATCTTAATCTAAGACTGTAAATCACACATACACAGGGAGCCAGGTAACAGCTTCATTAATATTTTAGAAAGAGCAAAGTCCAAATTAAAAAAAAAAGTAATAATTCCATTCTTATTTGGACTCATCATAAGTGTTTTCAGTTCTGAGCGCCATTCTTTGAGTTTGCAGACAAACTGGAAATTCCCTAGAAGACACCTACCACAGTATTTGGGTGCTCAAATAAGTACTTATTGAATGAGTGGCAACTTGAGCGGTAAGAGATAGCCCCCTGGGTTCTGTGAAAAATAGTTGAAGGAATCAGGGAAGGGAAAAGTTTGAGATAGCTCTTCCTGTGTAAGCTCTCAAGCAAGTAGAGATCCTGAATTTAGTTCATGTTCTTCCATAAGACATATCAAATACATCGATGGGTTTGGGTCAATTTAGAAAGAATTTACTAATTCTGTTCTCCACTCAAATGAGCTAACATTAAGTACTGCAAAGCCCATAGGAAAACAACTGTCTGCAACTGTTTACTCAACAGAGGCCAGGAACCAAAATAAGCTGTGTTGTGGACGGGGTTCCTCCACTTGGTACAGGTGACTTAGTCATCGGTCAGCTATATTCATTCTTCCTTCCAATAGATCCAGACTGATTGTGGCTTATTTTTTAAGTTTGTATAATCAACATTTCAGGGGAAACTAGTACTTAAAAAAAAAAAAAAAAGTTTAATGGAAACTTTTAAGGATAATGCCTCTGAATTAGGGAAAGCCAAGAATTTAGCAGCTCTGTTTAAGCCTTGCATTTATTTTTTCATCTTATCCTTTTGTCAATTGAGCTCATAAATATTCATAAAGGAAATGACCCCAAATAAGAGTATTCTAAATATCTTTCCTAAGCCTTTGGTTTTGCTATCTTGTAACAAGTAATTATTTGAATACAATTTCTGGTCAGTTATATTATTATAAAACTAGTAAGTGATCTGGTTTTCAGAGGTTTGTAGGGGAGAGTTTAATTTAATCAGGATTTCAGATATCTTAGGATCTGGCATGAAGGAATTGGTTCTGTGACCAGGTATTCTCTGTTAATCTCAGATTCGGAGTACTTCCATGTGTTAAAGCTCTCAAGCAGCAAACCTCTCTTCTGTCCTCTTCCCTCAGTGGAAGCCAGTGATGAGCTGGAAGCACAGACTCAGGCCTACATGTAGGCTGTACTTTAGAACAGCAGACAGGACTTCCGATGGACAGGAGCTGGGATGGGACCTTCACATGTGCTCCAGATTTGAGGGAGATCTGTCCTGGGTGGGAAAGGACTCAGCTGCACCTTGAGGCCACAGTTGACATGCATGGCCTGGAAAGCAGTCACAGGTTTGGGAACATGGACTGGCACTTCTGTTGACCCCCCCCCCCCCCCCCCCGCTTTCTCTCCCCTGAAAACTCTGTAGAGCAGCAGCCACTGGTTTTATCTGTACGTGTTCACCTTTGTTCATTTGCCACTCACATAAAATTCTCCTTCCTCCTTTGCCAAAAGTCCCCTTTTGTTCTTCAGATGTTTGCAGATCACCCACTGCGAGGTAGACAGTAATGGTCTCATTTTAGACACTTTGGCTAGAATGAGACATTCCCAAATCTGAGCCCTGATGGCATGTTTCTGAGGTATTGTTTCAGTTTTTTTTGCTGCTGTGACCAAAATACCTCACATGAACAATGTTAGAGGAGGAAAAGTTTATTTGAGGGCTCTCAGCTTCAAAGGTCTCAGTCCATAGATGGCCAATTCCATTCTTTGGGGTCAGAGATAAGGCAGAACATCATGGCAAAGGAAAATAGCTGGGAACATAGCACCAGGAAGCAGGGAGAGAGAGAGAGAGGAGAGAGAGGGGAAGAGAGAGTTTACACTCACCACATACAAAATATATATCCCAAAGGCATGCCCCCAATAGCCCACCTCTTCCATCCACACCCTACCTGGCTTCAGTTACCACCCAGTTAATCCCTATCAGGGGATTAAATCACTGATTGGGTTAAGGTTCTAAAAACCCAATTACTTTACCTCTAAACTTTCTTACCTTGTTGCATACAAGAGCTTTGGGGGGGACACCTAAAATCTAAACTATACCATTCCGCCCCTGGTTCCCAAAAGTTCATGCTCATCTCACAATGCAAGATACTTTTCGTCCATTTAGTTTCAACATTTTAGCATTCCCCAAAAGTCAAAGTCCAAAGCCTCTTCTGAGACTCAAGGCAAACTCTCACTGTGAACTCCTATAAAAATCAAAAGCAAGTTACATATATCCAATATATAAAGCCACAAAGTAAACATTTCCATGTGAAGAAATAGGGGCATAGAAAGAAGGGATGACCAATGCAAGACTGAAATCCAGCTGGGCTAACAAATTCTGTAGCTCCATGTCCAGCATCTGGAGCACATGACATCCTGATGTTCTCACCAAAGGGCTTGTGTGGCTCCCCCCGCATAGCCTTGCTGGTTGCAGCCCGCATGGCCTCTCTTTACTTGTCTCTGCTCCATACCTGAAGCCTTCCTCAATAAATGTTTCACCGTACTGGCATTGCTTAACCTCGGGGTCTCCACTGCAACTTGGGCTTCCTCCTCACATTTCCATGTTTCACCCTTTCAGGGGCAGCCCACGGGGACCCTGACCCTGCTGCATTTTACCTGGCCTCCCAGGCCTTCCTTTGAAATCTCAGTGAAAGCCTCCATGACCACTGTACTCCAGCAGCCCGCAGGCCTGCAGAACCAGCACCATATGGTTGACACCAAGGTCTGCCACCATCTGGAGCAGTAGTCCAGTCTCCTGAGACCCTGGCTGCAGAAGCCTGTGCATGCCTGGGTAGCTGAACATAGTGAAACAAGTTCCTTGGCCCCTCTGTGCAAGCAGGGTGCTCCACTGGTCTCTGCTCAAAGGAATTTTTATTTTTACAAACCTTAAGCCTGAGATGGGTGTGGTCTTACCAATTTCTGAGATGACTTCAAGCCATCTTATTGTCTCTGGGCAAAGTCTCTGGCATTTCTTTAGAGACAGTAATGTGGTTAAAAACCACACATTCCTTAGCCCCAGTTTTACTCACGGTTTTCTAACCAAACTCCCAAGTTTTTCAAATCTTTCTGCTTTGCTTTCTGTTCCTGCTTATCACAGTAAATTTGGCTAAAAGCCACCAGCAATAACCATGCCACTGCCTGAGTACCATGCTGCCTAGAAATTTCTTCCATCAGATTAAGAAGTTCATCGCCTTTCAATTGAGTCTCACAGAAAGTCTTACATGGGCAAAATGCAAACAACTTATTAGCCATAATGTAACACAACTGGCCTCTAGTCCAATTTCCAATAGAATTCTTCTTTTCCTCTGAAACATGACCCCAGTCTTTGCTGTCCAGTCTTATTGACATTCTGGTCTTCTGAACTCCCTCCAGGATTTCCCATTAACCCATTTAAAACATTGTCTTTTCCAGTTTGCATTGCCAAATTTGCCAAAATTTCTCCCACAGATTCCAAAAAGCTCCAAAAACTTCTGAATCATATTTTCAGATTAGTCACGGCAATGACCCCACTTCTTGGTACAATTTCTGTATTAGTCAGGTTTTTTGTTGTTGTTGTTGCTGTGACCAAAAGACCTGACAAGAACAATTTTAGAAGAAAAGTCTATGTGGGGGCTCACAGTTTCAGAGGACTCAATTCATAGATGACTGACTCCATTCTTGGCGCCTCCAAGTAAGACAGAACATCATAGCAGAAGGGTATGGCAGACGAAAGCAGCTGGGAACACGGCACCAGGAAGCAGAGAATGTCCACTTCCCCAAAGGCACATCCCCAATGAACCATCTGCTCCAGCCACATCCTACCCACCTTTAGTCACTATCTAGTCAATCCCTATCAGGGGATTATTGCACTGATTATGTTAACTATCATAATCTAGTCATTTTACCTCTAAACTTTCTCACCTTGTCTCATATGTGAGCTTTTGAGGGGCACCTAATATCTAAACCATAACAAGTATATTTTCTGAGGCAGCCTGAGTCTGGTTTTAGGGCCACTAACTTGGTATATGATCTTAATCTCCCTGAGACTTGGATCCCTCATCTGTAAAATTAGACACTGCAGGGTCTTAGATTTTGGACACACTATAAATAAGCACCATGTCCAGTACCTGGCATGTAGAAGGTGCTCGGTAAATCATAGTAACCATAATTCTTATAATTATTACTGTAATCAAGTTGCCCATTTGAACTCTCAAGGATTTTGTGTTGCTGTTTTTGGTGCTGAGAAATGAACTCAGGACCTTGCACCTGCTAATAAGCACATGCTCCATCACTGAGCTATACCCTAGCCCCAAGTATTTAATGTTTTATCACTCGAGACCTCCTGACTGTGGGTAGGAGTCCACTTACCTTTATAAGATGAACTGTACTTGGAACCCAAAAAGACTGAGGCAGACAGTGGGTCATACTTTCTCTCTTTATTTCCAGTTTTTATCCTTGTCATTTCTTGCCAGGGGATGAGAGAGAGTATCTGATTGAAAACCCACACTGGCAGACACAGAATAAACCTTCCTTTTCCAAGGTTGTCATTTCTATTTTTAATTTTTTGTTGTTCCCAAAGATAAAGAAACAGAAGCTAAAATATGATTTTAAAATCTGCAGTTAGTTGCCTTGGTCCCAAGAGTGACAACCGCAGGTGAGTGTTTGCCTTTCAGAGCTGTGGTAACGTGGACTTCGTGCTCCTGAAAGTCTTTGCCCTGGGAGAATTTGATTACCTGGGCTTTTGGTGGGATTAGAGATCAGTTTTCTCACTGCCTTTTCAAGTCAGTTCAGAGTGCTCTTAGCCAGTCTTGAGTGAGTTGTAAGCAATGTGCCGTCCTTGTTTCTAGAGCTGCTGCCTCCTGTCTAACACACTCCTAGACCTAGATCTCCAGGCCGTCTCTGCTTCTCTGCCACCATGCCCTCTTGTGTCTGGGTCTGTCTCCTCTCTAGTCACACCTCCCTCTCTACATGGTCTTCCCCAAGTCCTGCTCCTGCCATTCAAGGCCTTTCTCAGGCCATCTCTCCCCCATCCCTGAAGCCACACAGTCTGTCCCCTTAAAAGTCAAGATGATGAGGGGCATGTTGCTTAGCTCGTTTTGAATATAAGTTCAGTGCATCTTGATCTACAACAGGGATCTTAACCTTGGCTGCCCATTGGAATCAACTGGGAAGCTTTAAAAACCCCCTGATACCTGAGTCCCACCAGAGATTCTGCTTTAATTGTCTGACATAACATCTAGTCATTGAATGTTTTGAAGCTCTTCTGAGTGATTCAATGTACAGCAAAGGTTGGAACCACAGGTGTACAACTCGGCCAATCCTAAAACTGGGGTTGGACTCTAACAATTACCTTTATTTTTTTCCCCAAGTGACTTGTGTGCCACGGTGTTCAAAATAGTTCCTGTGGATATATAAAACATCAAAATGGTGCTTCCCCCTTTGTGCTGGTTGGGTAGATTTGGGGGGAGGAAATAGTAGTGCTCCTTTTTTGAAAATTCAATTCCTAGATTACCTCTTAGCTGCCTTGATAGGAATAGCAGCAACCATGTGCCTTTATTCAGCTCTCCTTACTTCGTCAGCTCAGCATATACATTGTTCCACTTAAGTCCTCATAACAACCCCATGAATGAGACCCAGTTTTGGCCTTATTTGATTAATGAGGACCCTGAGGTCCAGAGGGCACATGTGCCAAACTTGAGCCCAGGTACTTTGGATGCCAAAACATCCCTGATTTATCCAAATAGCTTCCTGCACAATAAGAATGAACTTGCTTTAACTTTGGGGTTGAACTCTTTTTAAATTGAGTTGTATTCTTTTGTTTATCAAGAACTTCCATAAATTTGGTTTCATGTTCACTCCCAAGTTGTCTAAGTGTAGCTGGGACTGGGAGGCCATTTCATATATTGGGTTTTTCCATGCACTCAGGAGGCTATTTTAGAAAAGCATCTACTTGAAACACTTAACCTGCCCCATCTTTTACTTAGTCTTCTTTAATAACTTTTTTGGCCTTGTTTGATTAATGAGGATCCTGTGGTCCAGAGAGCACATCATTTTCAGGTGGTACATAGCAGCAATAATCCCATTTTGCAGAAGGGAAAATTGTTATGCCAAGTATTAATTATCTACAAAATATTAGTAACAATTACTGCTAATTGACTTTTAATAAGTACAGGCTCTGTGCCAAGCTCTTTAATTCGTATTTTATAGATGAGGAAACTAAAAATTAAAGGTTTATGTGTTTGTTTGTTTGTTGGCTTGCTAATGAGAAAAACTGTAAGACCTGGATTTCACATGCGGTGGGTCATTTGAACAACCATGTCCAGAAAAGACCCTTGAAGTATAAACTGGATTTTCTTACCATGTGCCTAATGGCCATTTAAAAGTTATTGTGAAACAAAGAACTTTCTGCCAACCTTGATTATCATCCGGAGGTTAAACAGGGTCTACATATTCCTTCTGCAGTCATCCCTGTAAGGGAATTTCCACGAAACCACGCCGGACACGGGAAATCACATAAGGGAATTTATTAAGCAAACAGTGTCTCCCTGCAGGGTAAGAGAGAAAATGAGAGGAAAAGAGAAAGGAAAAGAAAGGGCGCGCACTAGAGAGAGTGGAAAGCCAGGAGGATAGAGAAAAGTGAGTAGGACAGACAGAAGAAGAATGGGGAAAAGATGGCGGGGAAGCTACAGTAAAACAGTTGAATTCCGCCAGGCTAACAGGGGACCAATATCGGAGAAGGATACTTGCAAGCTGACTGATGAACCAATAGCTAGCCAGGATGTTCACAGATTGACAAGTGGTTGGGCGGCGGGGAAAATTACTGTACCTGATGGGCGGGGGAGCAGCTTTATACATTACAATCCCAGTACAAGGCTGCTTTGGTGTGATCAGCCCCTGCAGGTGAGAACTGGTCCTGGAGCACTATCACACTCCATTCTCCTCAGCTCTGCTGTTTCACAGTTGCAGATGGACGACAAAGATCCAGTGGCTGCTACTGGGTCACCCCCTAATCACACCAACAATAAGGAGAAAACCCAGCTCCCCTTCTCACCATGATGAATATGCCAACTTATTCTCTCCATCTTCAAGCATATAAAGACTTGGTATTTTCTAGTTTGCTAAGATATACACACACGATTCTATAAGGGGAACAATTCTATGGAATAAAACAAACCAAAAAGAAGAGGCAGTGTGGGAAGCAGATGGGATCTCAGAGAAGATGAAGTGCCCAGAAGCCTGTGTCAAGGCAGAGGGTCACTAACTGAGTGCAAACCTTTTCTACAACGTTATTTATCCCCCCACAGGGCATACAAAACCATTGAAGATGATGACTTGAAGTTTCCCCTTATATATGGAGAAGGCAAGAAGGTAGGTGTCTGTGCTTCCGGGGATTGAGAGAAGCCTGTGTCCCCCTTGTGCTCTGCATGGCCTGTGGCAGTCTGTGTGTTCCACTCAGCAGCTCATCATTTTATAGCCTTCCCAGCTTGAACGAATATCACATCCATCATCCTTCAGATCACCTGTCTTGAGGGTCCAAGAAGTAGCAGGATTGGGGGATGGGCCGCAGGTGGTAAACACCAGAGATGGAAGTCGATTTTGTGAAAATAACACCCCCCTTCCCAGGCCATTTGAGTAGCTTTTTACAGTGTCGAAACATGACCATTTTCACATACATCATCTCATTTTATATCTGACAGCAGGCTAGGAGGCATATCCATTTGCTAGAGGAGGCAGCTGGGACTGTGAGGTTAAAACAGCTCAGGCAGAGCTGCACAGCCAGCGAGGGGCAGCTCCAAATGTGGAGCCATGGCTTTCTGTCCCCTTCTACCATTCTCATGCTCCACCATGGGAGTTTGGACTTTGCCTCAGGGAAGGGACTCCAGAGCCTCACTGTACTTAAGCTATAAGATCACATCAGCCAGAGCCCAACTGATGTGGCAAACACTATCATCAGCTCCCAGGGCCCCAGTCAGAAGCCAGAACTGACTAGCACAGGGTTGAACCAAAGGAAGGCTGGAGATCTTCAGATGCTCTGTGAGCAGAGACCTGGAGGAGACTGAAATCATGGAGTAGAGATGAGAAAGCTTTGAACCCATTCCCCGAGTAGAATAAATGCCTTCTGAATCATTGCTTTCTTGCTCTCAACACTAATACAGTTCAACTCAGTGCTAGCGTTCCAAGTAGAAGTAAAAGGTGGTCACATGAAGAAGAACGTTCAACTGAAATTTTTTTTAACCATTTGATAATTTTATCAAGAAGTAACTGACAAGAAAGACAAGAATACCAAACCAAAACTTGCCTTTCTGGGCAGAACATACGTGTGTGTGAATATGTGTTTGTGTGTGTGTGTGTGTGTGTGTGTGTGTCTGTGTGTGAGAGAGAGAGAGAGGGCACACAGAAAAGTCTTCCTCCATGAAGACTTAATGGAAGGAAGCATATCATAAATGAAAGCAAAACATGAATATCTGACACAAGTGGGGATCATTTTATACACTAACGTGCCCTTCCACATCACCATTGTCTGACTAAAATCATGACAGGGACAAGCCCGGGGAATATGTGCTCTTCAGTACAGTGGGCACCATTAATGTGTCTCATGGTTCAGGTCAGTGACCTGTGCTTGCTTCTGCCGTTCCTTGTGGGGCTGAGATTCCCAGCATTACCCTGCTTTATCCAGTATGTTCCGGTAAGCTCAGGACCACATCCTATTGTTTTTGTAACCCTCATACCTGCCCAGCCTGGTCCCAACACATAGAAGACCTTCAAAAAAATGCCTAAGTACTAAGTAAGTTGTGCAGTTCTGTTCAGTGTACACATTGCAACAGGAAAACGGACCGATGTGCTCTTAGAAGGTCTCAGCAAGATTTAAAGGGTCAGGATTTTTCCAGTTCAGGTCACGAAAATGTCATGTTTCTCAAGGATTTCAGTTAATTAAGGCTTGGCAGTCCTGTGATGCGCAGCTGGCAAGTTCTGTCATTGTACCTGTTGGCCTGTTTAAAAGCTGCTATGGGCTGGAGGGTGTAGCTCAGTGGTAAGAGTGCTTACAGAGCATGCTCCCATCCAGGCGCTAAGTTTGATCCCTGGCACTGCAAAGACAAACTTATAAATTAATTGATTAATTAATTAATTTATGCAAGCACTGTGTCTCCTTTTGACTTTTATTGGTAGCCTCTCCCTGACCCGAAGTAGTGCATACCATCCTTGTCTGAGGCCTCTGTGATTTCATGCAGTCCTGTCTAGATCCTTCACAGGGTTTTTTCTCTGTATGCATACTCCTACACAGGAGGCTCAGAGTGCTTTCACAGCTGTTACTTTTTATTTCCAGAAAAGCTTTTAAAGATTTGTGTGGGTATCACCTGTATGCTTTGTAAACAAGTTCAGGAACTAGCAGGAACATCAGATTTCTTTGAACTAAAACACAGCCATGTGCTTTTTCCAGCCAGAGAAGTTGCCAGTGCAGGGAGAGAGTGCAAGGGCCACAGGGGACTCAGAATCTTCACAGTGCAAGTTGAACACCTCTTAGCTGGAAGTAAGTCTCTCCAGCCTCCCAGTAGAGCAGAGGTTTCTGCAGCCTGACTGCCCAGAGGTCCCCACGCTTCATGTCATGTTTACATTTTATTCCCTTTGACTCTGACCCTTAACCATGTCATGATCTCATTTCTACATGGATATTAACTCTGCCTACTTTCTGGTTTGAGACCAGCTCCAAAATGTCCATCACTTTTGGAAAACGAGGATGAAGGTGAAGACAGTGTATTGGATTACATTGATTCTTATCCATTATTTACTTTATCCTTACTCTATAAGGGAGTTATTCTTACTACCCAAGTACCAGAGGGAAGTTTCAAGCTCAGGTCTTTGTACCACGACATTACATGGAATATAGTATTGATGACGTAAGAGTTAGACCAGTGGGCTCCAGTTCATTCTGACTTGTTCTCCCCGTCTCTGAGTCTGCCTGTCTTGATACTATCCATCCTTCAGCATGAAGCTTGGTGCCACCTCCTCCAGGGACCTTCTCAGCAGAATTTTTATTTCCTGTAAACTCACATAGTCTTCACTGTCCATGTGTCCTTCAGTACTTAAGCATATTTCTTATCTTATTAGTTAGACTTACCTCTCATGTTCCTTACCAAGCTCCTTTATAGTAAGAATGAAGCCTTAGAAAATTGTGTCCCCTATCACGTGGTGTCTGAACATAGTAGGTGCTCAGTAAATGTTTGGGTACATCAAATCTATGGCATCTTAAAACATTAAAAAGAAAACAGAACAGCAGTGTGAAGAAAGCTTGAGGTCTCAGCCCAGAGGTCTCTGGGTAGCTACTGCACTCATGGCATTTTGTTCTTGTCCACCCAGAGGGAATTTGTGGGAACATTAAAAGGACAGATACAGAGTTGCTAATAATTTACTTTTTCTAGCCATAAAGCTTAACAGTTGAGCTTTGGAAGGAGAGGAGGGGCCTCTGACTATGTTTTGCTAAGTACCTATCACAGAACTAGGGACATAACTGGGGCTCAGCAAATACTTGGAGAGTGGATGTGTTACAGAAGGATGGATAGATGGGTGGGTGAATGGATGGATGTATGGATGGGTGGATGGATGGATGCTGTCAGGTTTGAGATGAACTGATTCAGTAACTGCGGACATTACTTGTGGATTGGAGTTAGTTTTTTGGGCACTCTTCTCTCCAGTCTCTACAAAAGAAAGCTGCAAAGAGACAACAGCAACCCAATAAGGTTAGGATAATTGGTAGAAAAACCATTTCTCAAATTCAGAAGTGATTTTGTGGCACTCTTCCTTGATAACAACTATTCACATAAGTCAACAGCAGGGGACATGGAAAGATGGGCAGGAGTAATTGGACAATTTTTTTCTTAGCCCATAGCTGCTGTAGCATGATGGGATGTTTTCACTATGTGTTTATTTCTGATGATCCTCTGTTTATACTTCTAGGCCCGAGTAATGGCAACTATTGGAGTGACCAGGGGACTTGGGGACCATGACCTGAAGGTGCATGACTCCAACATCTACATAAAACCATTCCTGTCTTCAGCTCCAGAGGTACCACTTGAGGTTTTTATGTGTATTTTGTACAATAAAATATTTTTTCCTTATTCCTTCCCTGGCTCATCCCCATATCCAGACAGTAGCCAGCTCATGTCACATGTGCTTCTTCAGTGTCTCTCATGTCACTCCATTCTCACTTTGACATCCTGGTTCAGTCCCTCATCACCTCCTGCCCAGAGAGTAGCACAACCTCCTGGTGGTGGCCCTCTCTGCCTCCTTCAGTCCATCCCACAGATTGCAATCAGGTAAATTTTCCCAAAGAATTCCTCTGACTCCTAATTGCTCAGAAACCTTCAGTGCACCCCGTTGGCTTGGAGAATAAAGCCAGACTCCTTCAGTGGTCATTCAAGGCTTGTAATTTTGGTCTAACTTTCTAATTTGATCTTTGTTCCCCCGCATCGGCCAGGTAAATTTGTTTTCTGTACTTGACCTTTAATTTCCCATATTTGTTTAAAACTACTCCTTTTGCCAAAAATGCCCTGCCTCCTTCCCTCCAAATATGCAGTTGTTTTTCTCTGTGATTTAACTCAGGTGCTTCTCCTGTAGGGACTTCTCTGATTTTCCCCTACCCCAGTCAAAAGTAATGTCTTTGCCTACTCCTGAGACACAGCAAGCCTTGTCCTCTAATGGCATTTTCGCTGACTGCCTTACATCACAATTCTTCAGGCACGCCTTATCCTCTCATTAGATTTTAATGACCTAGAGAACTTGCATTATTCAATTGTTGTTTAAAGAAGTTAAATCAAAAAACATTGAACATACATTTGGTTTTTTTAAAACTCAAGTTTCCTACAATACTGGAAAACCTATCAGTTCTATGTTCACTTGCAGAGTGTATCGGAAAAGACTGTTTCTGTGTTCTAGAAAATCTCACAGAATTTTAAAGACAGATCTTTTTTACATAATAAGAAGGCTGGGATTTGGTAGCTCCTAGTGAGGGTTCTGCTTCTCAGCCGTGCCAGGGCTGGTATCTCTGCAGTTCTGACTTTTCCTTCATGGTTGCAAGGTGGTGGCAGCAACCCCAAGGATAACATTCTCAAGAAAGACAGGAAGGAGAGGCAGCCTCCATCCCAATGTATGTTCACTTGCATCTCATTGGCCAGAACTGTATCACAGGACCTCCCCTAGCTGTAAAGGCCACTGGGAGGAAGGAGCATTACCAATTTCTGTAGTAGTCGGGGAGGAGTGAGTGAGAAAGCCCTACTGTCAAACTGAGTGTTAAAGCCACACCTCACACTGGAAATGCCAGAATGTGTAGATATAATCCACCTGTATATTCTTCCCAAAAGTAGGTGCTGGGTTTGGTTGGTTGGTTTTTGACATTGGCAGTTGAACACAGGACCTCAGAGGTTCTAACACTGAGCTACACTCCCACCCTCCCATGCTGGGTTTGGGGTGTTTTTGTTTTAGATAGGGTCTTGCTTTATTGCCCAGGTTGGCCTCAAACTCAGGATCTCCTGCCTCAGCTGCCCAAGTTTCTGGAATTAGAAGCACAAGTCACCAGGCCCCTGCTCAGTGGGTACTCTTTTAATGAAGTATGTCCATTCTTTGGATTGGAGGAAACAGAAACCCACTCAAGCTAACACCAAAGGAAAAGGAGATGCTTTCTTTAATTATATTGGAAAAGATGCTTACAGTGTCTACCAGAGGCTCTTTGAACATCCAGGCTTTATGGGAGAGTGATTCTAGAATCAAAGCAGCCATGGAGAACTACCACAGCAGGAATCTATCAGCCTTCGTGAGAGAGTTCTGCTGTTAATGTGGCCAGCCACATTCCATATGTCTCTGCTACAAGTCAACCTGGCTTCTCAGTCTCCCAAATCCAGATTTCTAGAGGGGAGCCTGCTTGACCCAACTCACCTTTTATATGAGCCCACAAGTGTCTTCCCAGCCTTTTCAGAGAGTATGTCCACTGGAGTGCCTTCTACGGACACAGACAGTCACCTTGGCCCACCCCTTTGGCAGGACTGTGAGCAGGGATAGTTTCTTTAGAGTCCTTTAGAGCTGCAACTGGCATCCAAAGCACATCTAGATACAGGGCCTAAGAGGTCACTGAAAGGGAACTCTCCAGGAAATAGTGGACTTAGAAAACAACAAACATTTCCTGCCATCACCCAGGATTTTAAATAAAATGACCATTGCTCAGGAGCCAACATATGTTCTCTTTGAGGCCTCACAGCAATTGTGCGTGGGCAGCACCATTACTATAGAACGGCCCCCCAGCTGGTGGGTTCCTGGTCTCTCCTGGCCCACATCATGAATGTTGTTATCGTGAATTACTGCTAAAGGAACTTCCCACCAGAGAAAAGGAATAAATAGGGACCTCAAACTCGGTTTCTTTGAACTCCACTGAGAACAGGGCTTGTAACTTGACTCAAACATCTCTATTTTCTCCCTTGGAGGAGAGGCATTTATCAGACATGTTAAATGGCACCTTCTCCTTTCTATTTTCCAGAAGCATCTGGAGATCTCAGGAAACTAATTAACCATTTTGCTCCTTAAAGCAGACTGAAAACCTCGTTTTCACCCCCCCACCATATATACATGTAAATAGTTTTTATATAAAGTGAGAAGAAGCTCAATATGGTTTGAAGGAGAATCTCTGTGCTTGTAGTTCTTCTAATCACTCTGCTACTGTTGATCCCAGGAAAAAGTCTACTATTTTTTAGCAATTTTTAAACCTATAATACCTACAGTTGCCAATGCTGTGCAGCAGATCCCTAAAATGTTTTCTTCCCGTTAACTGACACTTTGTACCCTTCTCCCTACTCCCCACCCAATATACTAAGGTTTGACGGTATCTCATTTAATCCTTGTAACAACTCTGTGAGGTAAGTATGGCTCTTAGGCTCATTTTACAGACTGGGAAATTAGATCTCAAGAAAAAAAATAACAAGTAGCAAACTAGTACTTGTACCTAGGTCTGTCTAAATTAGATCAAGGCCTATAGGGGAAAGAGCCAAGTTCAAGGAAATTTCTATGGCCAAGGTCCTAGGGACCCCACAAGGTACTGGCTCAGAGGATTCTGTAGAGGGTACTTTTGTCTTGAACCTAAGAGAGCAACTTCGTCTTGACACCTTGGCGACCTGGAGTTGGGGAAATGCTGGAATAGAAGGGGTGACTGGGAAAGGCAGTAGTGATCGTGTGTCTGTGTGTGTGTGTGTGTGTGTGTGTGTGTGTGTGTGTGTGTGTTTACATGCAAACTAGGCCAGATAGAATTGTGCAAAATAAGATTGCGTACCTATAATTTAGCTTAATGGATATGTACTGTATATCCTAAGATTCTCTTTCACGAGATTAATATTGTTGTACATTTTAAATACTTCCAGATGGAGAGGGCTTAGCCAGAGCCAGGAAAGTGGAGACGGGTGCCATGAAGGGGAGAGGGGAGCAGCTTTGGTTGGCTCCTATGGAAGAGAACCAACAAAGGAAGATAGGTTCAGGGGCCGCCCCTCACCCACATCCCTGAATCTTGGGGCTAAAATGTCCTTTGCTCTAGGGAATAGTGATAAGATCACACCCAAGAGAAATAGGGGGGCACTTCTTTTTTTTTTTTTTTTTTTTTTTTTGCGGTGTTGGGGATTGAACCCAGGGCCTTGTGCTTGTGAAGCAAGCTCTCTACCAACTGAGCTATCTCCCCAGCCCAGGTGGGGGCACTTCTGGGGGGCGCCCAGAAAGCGAAGTCACCATGTTTAAATCATCTCATGATAACTGACTGTCTCCTCTGTCTTCATGACTGCCCCCCTCCGCCTCCACTTTCTCACCGTACTTCCTAAGAACATTCCCCTGCTAATTTTTGTCTTTGCCAAGCATGGATCTTTATTTCACATTTGGTTCTAAATTTCAAACCCAGCTCAGTCTGGTAGTTTTAACGGTTGTGGAGGGGTGGGGGGGAGGTTGTTGGCGGGGGTGAGGAAATGTGATTTAGTTCTAAGAAAAAGGACTCAAGAATCTTCTTGGAAATTAGCATTGTTCCCATTCATCATTGTAGCTCCTAATTTGATTTGATGAGTTAAATATAAATAAATCAAAAACATGTGGATCAAATTTATGTAAAAAATGCACAGGGGTTTAAAAATTAGAGAAGGGTTTCTAGCCAAACACATTTTCAGTTTCACTGAACACAAGGCGCTGGAAAAATCTCCAGTTTGCCAAACCTGAAGAGCAGCCGCCAGGTTTGCTGAGTCTCCCTCAAACCTTCCGGGGTAGAAGGCAAGGATTCCTGGCCAAGCCCTGAATTCCGTAAGAGGCCCCGCCAAGGGAACCCAGGCCTGCGAGCTGCGGCTACAGTGCAGGGTAGGAGCCATTCTCACTCTGTCGACAGCACCGTATTTTCTGTGACAGGCTGCAGACCTTGGCCCAGCAGAAGGAAAACCTCCCCAGCCAGGTTGCCATCTTCTTGCTGATGAAGCTCACTGAAATGTTTTTGTACCATCCCAAAGAGTTCAAGTGGAAAAGGAAAGCATTTGTTAACTCTCAGGCCCTGAAGCCCAGGCCCTCTGCCGTTCCCCTCTTTTCTAGCAATTCTCCCACCTCCATCCAACACACACAATGTGTCCTATGACTCAGGCAGCTTGGCACAGACCTGCAGCCTAAACTTCCAGATGTTCTCTGCTCCACACCCCTTTTTGGCCTGTGACAGGCCCTTCGTACAGCTAAGATTCTTCTTAATTTCACCCTTCTTTCCAGCTTCCACTCCAAGACTGTGCTGTTGCTTAAGCCCCAGTTCAGGCCCTTGGAAGAACAGGGCCCTTTTCTGTTTGGGAGCCAACTCCGTCCCCCACTCAGCAATTCCCTCTTCTTGTCCCTGCCAGACAGAACCACACGGAGCCTAATTTTTCTCCCTGCTTCATTATGCCTCTTCTTAGTTTTCAGGATTCCTATCAGCTGGTTTTTGTTCGTTTGTTTGTTTCGTTTTGTTTTTTAAATAGCTCTAGGTCACTCATTTAGCTCTTGGGAATTTTTTATCTAGATAATATTTTTTATCTGAAACAGCCTTCTCTAAAAGAACAGATTTTAGACTCCAGGATCCAGCCCTGGCACCAATGGCCTGCACACATGATTCCGCCTGCCTTTCCTCTTACTCAAGGTGGGGGACAAAAAGGCCTATATTGACAAGGTATTGAGAAAAGCAAAGAAGAACATGGGTGAAATTACCTGGCATGAGGTCAAAGATGGCCAGTAAATACTATTCTCCTTCCCTACCAGCTTCTGGAAGGCTTCACACTTAGAGATTCCCAGGATTCACTTCAACGTTGAAAGAGAATGACTATTTTTGTTTGGGATTCCTGTTGTGTCCCATGAAAACATAAATAATATTCGAGGCCTTATGCTTACATCTTAAAATTCATAGACTTCTGATTCTTGGCTTTTTGTACTCCAAGCCAAAATCTGGTTTGGGGAAAGAGTGTATTCTGTAATATTTTGGACTTTCTGCAGTCTGGTCAGGTCATAAGAAACAGTATGAGTGTATGACATGGGTAAATGACTGTGCTATAGGAAGTGAAGCAGAATATGATTGTATATACAGTGCATAAACATACATAGGCAAAAAGGTATATGTGTGACTAATCATCTTGAAGTTTTCAAAAAGGGCAGCAGCCGTTATCTACGTGTTTGTTTTGTTTTATTTTGTTTTGTTTTAGGTTTTTTGGTGGTGGGGATTGAACCCAGGGTTGTGCTACCACTGAGCTACATCTCAAGTTAGCCCTTTTAATTTTTATTTTGAGACAGGGTCTCGCTAAGTTGCTGAGTCTGGCCTCAAACTTGGAATCCTTCTGCTTCAGCCTCACAAGTAGCTGGGATTATAGGATTACACTGCACCTGACCAATAAATTTCTTTGGCTGATGGATGAGGAACGCTTATTTTTTGAAATTCTCTAGACCCTTCAGAATAACCTTGGGGGACAGTATGATAGAGTGGGTAAAAACTCAGCCTGGGACTCAATCTTGGCTCTAAGCTCTGTCTCTACAGTTACTAGCCAAGTGACTTTGAGAGAGTTACTTTATCTAAATCTCAACTTCCTCTTCAGTTAAAAAAAAAAAAAGAACAATAAGGTGGTTATATGAAGGAAGTCAAGGGGAAAAAATTAAATGACATATATAAAGTACTTAGCACACAACCTGGCATTATAATTATTATCTCCTACTCCATCGAAACCACAACATTTCAGTGGCTCTTTCTGCAGAAATCATGGTTAAAACACTGGAGAACATTTCAGTGGCTCTTTCTGCAGAAATCATGGTTAAAACACTGGAGAACATGTCCTCAAGGAATTAGAATTTGGGGCCAGTTGGAAGGTAAGATTTGCTAAAGAATAATTAGCCATAAACCCTGTTTCTTGTGTCCTAAGGGACAAAAGGAGTTTGAATAAGGGAGGGAGAACTATATAATCTAAAGAAGAGGGGACTAAGTAGGACAAGAAAAAGAAGGAAGCCGAGTGAGTTTGGTATGAAATAAAATTTGCATTAGGGAGTCACTGAGTTTGGAAGATTACCTAGAAGGGCTATTAACTGTAATAAAGCTAATTACTTCAGAGGTGCTTGAACTGGACCTAAGGAAGCAAGGGAGTATCTTAGCTTGTAACAGCATGCAGGTGGGGGAGCTCCTGGAGGGGTGGGGAGCTGCAGACAGCAGCCTGTGTCACTATGTGACAGTGAGGAATTGAACTGGAGTAGGGACTGTCAAAACTGAAAGAAGGTATATGTGAGACAGAGGGAGAACTGATGGTGGACTTTAGAGGATGAAGCAGAGTGAAATTTTTAAAATAAATAGATACAAGGGCCTGGGGATCTAGCTTAGTTGTAGAGCCCTTGCCTATCATGTGTGAGGCTCTGGGTTTAATCCCTAGTACTACAAAAAAAACAAACCCCAAAAAGAAAAGAACAAGCTGGGGGTTTCACTCAATGGTAAAAGTGATGGTTCTCCCTTGGATTCAGTCATATGATCCAGTTAGATGTTGGTTAGGGCTAAGTGCATGCGTAGCCTATGGGAGGTCCCAGGGTCAATACCCTGTACACACACATGTGTGTACACACACACACACACACACACACACACACACACACACACTTTCTAACTTAAAAGAAAAATGGTGATGCTTATTATGGTCTGAAGAGAAAAAATAACTTTATGGCTTCTGAATTTTCTAAACCAATTTAAATAAATAGACACAAGAGTATAAGATCAAAATAACTTTATAATTAATATAAAGTTAGATTGGAAACCATGGTTTGGATTTAAGACCAAAATATACTTCTCAATTCTCTCCTCTAATCCCCAAATTAAACTTATCCAATGGACAGCTGTGGACTGTCTTCCAACCCCAAAGAGGAAGGGCTTTCCTAGTATTTACCTGCTGGAAGACAGGAGCAGAGGTAACAAGTGCCACTCATGGACATGTAGGGACAAAACTCCAGAGGGTTCAGTGTCCCCCCTTACCAACTCTATAGGGAGAGAGGGCCTGGAAGTGTTAATCCCTGTACGATACCTTTATACTTTTTTTGACTACAAATCAAGCAACCTCCAAAACATAGAGATTTACCAGAACAATTACTATTAGTTTTCATCATTCTGCAGCCATAGACTGAGCCTAGCTGGATGGTTCTCCCTTGGGAATCTCTCACACTGTCAACAGGCAGATTTTGGTTGAGCTAGAGTCATGTGACAACTAGGCTGGGCTGGAAGTCCTCAGACGAGTGGCCGTTGATGTTGGCTAGCAGTTAAGAGATCAGCTGAGACAGTAATCATAGTCAAACTGCATGGTTTGGGCTTCTCATAGCATGGCTTCCAGATCCTGAGAGAAACAGTCACAAGAACAAGTGATTCAAGAGTCCCAGATTAGTCTTGAGACCTAGCCTCTGAAATCCATAACATCACACCACCATATCCTGTTGATCGAGGAAAATACTGAGGCCAACCCACATCTAAGGAGAGGGGAAGCAGAAGCCACCTCTTGATCTGAGGAGCACCATGCTTATACAAAGGAGGGAAGGAACTGATGGCAGTTTTCTGGGAGACTTCCTGTGACAGTCTTCCTGTAGAAGTACCCTCTCTACTCTGAAGTCTTGAGAATTAAACAATCGTCTGTCTTTCCAATACAAACGAGTACAAATCAATAATTTAACTGTTTAGATAATTAAGAAAGGAAATCTAATTTGATATATAAAGGCAGATTTACAAAGATGCAAATTAAATTTAAGTATTAGAGACAATTGCTCAGATCAGATCCTACAAGTTCTGCTTGTTGCTGGAAAATGTAGAATGTTCTAGATGGAGAGGAAAAGCAAGATCGCAACCAAAAAACATTTTTCTAAACATTTGTCTGAGGAAAGGAAGATTAGAATCCAAGTTTCCAGCAATTTATTGTGGCTTCTCATCTCATTCATAATAAACATTCATGTTGATATATAAATTTGTATTCATAATTACTTTTGTATCATTTTTTTTAAAGAGAATCCCCAGGATTATATAAACTTCAGACATCACAAAAATGACTCCCGCTGTGCAAAGGGAAAATGAGGAGCTCTCAGGACACTTTGGTATCCTATAACAGTCAGACTTAACCATTTTCTTAATTTCCTCTTTAGTTCTGAACATCTGTAATATCTCATACTTCTGGGTCCTCAGTTGATGAGTTGTGATCTTGGAGGCCAAGTGTCCCCCCTCCCACTACCACCATCACTTTCAATGTCAGGTGTTGATCACATGTGAAGAGTGTACAGAAACTACTTTCTTTGATTCTGGTACACTCTAAGCTTACCTACAAGAAACTCATGATTTGGTCTGCTGGCTTCTTTCTCTTAACTCTCAAGCCCAACAGTAAAACATCACTTGTATGCATCTGTGTGTCATTTACATGAGTTGTTTAGCCAATGACTTGAGATTTGCTAACCAGCTATTTGAATAAAACCAAAATTTGAGGTTTATTTTATTTACTTGTGACACACACTAAAAAAACTTGCTTAGCAACTCATAAAATTTATGACCTCACCATGAGAGCCAACCTGTAAGTTGTGTCAAACATTTGCTGTTGTTAGAGATTATGAGCTTCTGACCCATTACTAAAAAATAATTTCATTTGGAAGTTTAGATAAAACATGCAGTATCCTTTTTGCATTAATTACAGCACTAATGTGTGTAAGAATAGTTAGAGAAGTTTGTTTTAAAAATGCAAATCCCTGGAATCCACTTCTTGAAAATCTGAATCACTAGGTCTAGGGCAGGCCTTAGGAATTTCCACATTTTTAGGTAATTCTGAAGCTGGTGACTCAAAGACTGCTCTGAGAAATGCTATCCTAAGCCATTTTGTACTGTACCTTAGGAACTTGTAGCATAATCCTAAAATAGGCTTGAGAGCCATCGCACTCTAGTCCTGGACTGTGATTCTTTCTTACAACGCATATGGCCAGCTGGAAGGCTAGGGAAGCAAACCGCCCCATCTCTGCTCCAACACAGGTCTGCTGTGACCTGGGCTTCTTGCTACCAGAATAACTGCAATCAATAGGATCAACCTTGCTGTATGACAGGTATACCACAGTTTACCAATGTGGTGGTACCTCCTCTTCTCAAGCAACATGCATAGCAGGTTACTCACCCAAAGTCTCTGAAAACCCACCATGGTAAAAAGAGCCTTGTGATGCAGTAACAGAGGTGATTCTTTCAGTCCGAGTGACCAGAAGTAGTAGCCAGGGGAATCAAGAATAGCATTCATACTGTAGGTGACCATAGTATCTATGCCCTCAACTATGACTTGTTTTTTGTACTGGAGATTGAACCCAGGGGTGCTCTATCACTGAGCCACATCCCCAGTTCTTTTATTTTTTATTTTGAAACAGGGTCTTGCTAAGTTGCTTAGGGTCTTGCTAAGTTGCTGAAGTTGGCCTTAAACTTGTAATCCTCCTGCCTTAGCCCCCTGAGACTCTAAAATTATAGACTTGCATCAGAATGCTTGACTTCAACCAGGACATTTTAGAGATTCAAAAGGGATGGACACTGATAACAAGCACAAGTCAAAAGCATTGCAGGCAAGGGGCTCTTTGGACACTCTGTGTCTTGCCTGCCTCCTGAATAGAGGATTGAATGACAATTCAACCCATCTGTACTGTACTCAGATTTTGTACTCACAGGCTGGAATTTCTTCTGTCCCTTTTCACCACAAATGAGCATTTCAGTGAATTTGTTCCAATGGGTTTGTTCCTCAAATGATTTCTGAGCTAGATTCAATACTGTTTGTTGACTAAAGTGTTCTATGAGTCTTTCACTTAGAGGTGAGCCAACCATTGGAAACCCAGTGGAAGGCTTATATTTGGGAGCATCCTAGCAGGTAAGCATATTCCTTCCTATAGTTCTCCCTATGGAGTGGTGAATTACCAGGCCTTATGTGGAGAAAATGGAAGCCTTGTGTTATAGCAGCCAGGTATCCTGTACAACTTCAGGCTATCTTCTCCACTGCCTAATATTTTAGTGCATTTAGAAACTTTTCAAACTATTAGATTGTACCTTATCCTCCAATGTCAAATGTTTATTTTGTCTGTAGACTCCACAAAGAAAAAAGAAAAAAAAAAAAAAAAACCTCAGGAATATCTGTGGCTAATATGTTACTCATTTCTATAATATTGTGTTTCTAGAATATTATAAAATGGAATCATACAATAGGAGACCTTTTGGGATTGACTTTTCAATACAGAATCCCTGGAGATTCATCAGGAGGTTGCATGTATCAGTAGTTGGTGCCTTTTTACTGATGAGTGGTGTACAACACAGTTTGTTTAGCTGTTCACATATTAAAGGACATTTGTGTATTTCCACTTTTAGGCTGTTATGAATAAAGCTGTTTTGAACCAAATGAAAAAAAAATCTGTGATATATTTCTAGTATAAAATTATACCTGTAACCAAAACAACCAACTCCTTCTTGGTAGTATAAGCAGACAGCATATTTGTAATACTTAAATGCTACTTGATTCATTTGCAGCCAGTGCTCTGAAGTCATGGGGCCAGTCACACCAAGGTCTAACTCATCCTATGATGACAGAGTCAGAGAATGTTAGAGACATAGCTTGTCCAGGCCACCTAGTCCTAATGTTTCATTTCACAAAAGGAGATATGGGAAGTCAAGCCTCATCCCTCAGCACTGCCCAGCATAAATCCAGTTCTGTAACCAAACCAAACTAGGAAAACTCCAGACCACAGTTCCCTCCTCAAGGAAGGTATGTGATGTCCAACACCTCACCCCAGACGTCTTCCTCTGAGGAGTTGGTAGTCCTCTTCATTATGTCCACCTAGCAGGTGGTCCCTAAACTTTGAAATTGTGAATGAACGAAGTTGTTTTACCTGACTACTAAGGGACAGAGGTCGGTCTCAAACCGAATTTTGCCACCAGATTCATTTTTTAGTTTCATGACCTCATGTAACATAAATAGAATCACTACAGAGAATTTGGGTCCAACCCTGGTGGCCTGCCAGAATCCTGAAACAATCTACCTAGTTTATCGAACTGTGAAGAAGTGCATTGGAGTTTTTTCTTCTGGTACAAGTGCTACTATATTCAAACTTATATGGGCTGAGCTTTTGGTTGTCCACTTGGGAGTAGAGGGGACAAGACTTCATACTCTTTATTTCCTACCACCTACAGCAGCCTTTACCTTGTGAACCAGCTTCTGCTTTTCTGCCAAGTACACTGTTGAGAGCCCTAACCACTGTTATTCTAAATGAGATTTTTGGAATTGAACCCCAGGTTGCCTGAGCCTAGTCTTATTCCTTTCCTTCCAACAACTAGCTTATACTCAGAATTATTGCTATGAGATCATAAAGAATAACATGTAATACATTAGGATTTGCAGTTTCCTTCTGTGTGATCTTATTTGGCCTTCATAATATCTTTGTAAGGAAGAGCAGGTGCTATAGTATTTATTTTGTTTTTTTTTTAATTTTTTAAAAAATGATTTCTAAGAAAATTGAGAGCTAAAGAAAATAAGTGGCTTGTCTGAAGTCACAAAGCTGGCTAGACACAGAGACCTGAGCAAGCTCTTTTCTTGCTCTTTCTCCTCCACAAAGCCAAGCCTGAACTCCAGGAGCTCTGCATCCTACATGGAATACTTAAAGGGGAAAATAGACTTGAAGAATTTGCTGAGCTGATAAAGACGTAAAGCTGCAAGGGCATCCCAAAGAAGCAGCAGAGATTTGGCAAATGGAAGAATTGAAGGATTCTTTTTTTAAAACATAACTTCTAGACACCAGCGTCAGCTTACAGTCCTATGAGCTCTCTTAATATGCCACTGAAATATCAGTAATAGGACAAAGATGGGGGTGCATATCAGACAAATGCTGAAACAGCAGCCTGCAGCTGAGTGCTAAGTGGAGGGACTGCATGAAAGAGTAGCTTGTCACCAGCTTCTGTTAAAATAGGAACCAATGATGACATTGGGACATTGCTAAGTGCTGGGAAGCCCAGAGCCCAGAACCCGGTGAGAAAACCACACTTGACTCATTGAGGGCACATTAGCCAAGGGTCTTGTGTGCCCCAGACTCATTCCTGCTCCTTGACACTGTTTTGGTTTTGTTTTGCTTTTTCCCCTTTGTTTATTTGTTTGTTGGTAGCTCCTCTGAGGAAAAAGGAGGAACAGGAAAGTGTTTGGTACTCCTGTTAAATATCAGCACAATACTTTTTGATGACTCTTGGGAAGTATCAGAGTTATCCAGTCAAAATTGATGGGTCACCATGATTTTAGGGCATCTCCTGAAGGGGTCTCAGGGTTTAATTTTTTTCTTCTTCTCTTATTCATTCTTTGTCTCAGCAAGTATTTCCTGAAGATCTATTGTGGCTAACACTATGAAAAGATACTTCTAGGCCCACAGGAAAAATGCAGAATGGAATCTCTGGTTTCTAAAAGTTGAATTTGGGATGGAAGATAAGATGACCAACTCCCTTGGTGTTCATTATTTACTGGACAGGGGTAAATTTCCCGAGAGGGAAATGATTCTTTTGATTACTGAGTTGTGACCAAGCATTAGGCTCTGTTCTGGATATAGAAACAAATAGGACGAGGCAGACCATGCCCCTAGAGGAGTTAATTGCTTATTACAGTGATTCTTAAGATGAGATACCCCCATCACTTTCTCAGGAATCATTTGCAGTTCTTGTTTACATTGATACCTGGGCCCCAGCCCAAATCTGTATGATCAGAATTTGTAAAGGTGGAACCCCTGAATTGGTTAAATAGCACCCTCTGTGGTTCTTAAACACATGAAAATTCCAGATTATTCTTGTAGAAGAGACAGACAGGTGAACCTATATATATACATATAGATAAATATTGCATTAGTGAACTTTAAGTACCGTGCCTGTGGAGGACTAGGAAAAAGAGCAATAATTCTTCTTTGGTCCTCTCTAGGATTTCTGTCACAATGGAGGGTAATGTCCATTCCTTTCAGCCCCACTTGTTCACCAATGACTTCACTCTGTGTCCACAAACTCTTAATCCAGAGGAGAGATAGGAAGGGAAGATGCAGGAAGGGACCCATTGGAAGTCATCTCATTGTTCAAAATGGTGGCATCCCTGAGAGGCCCCCAGGACCACATCTTGTAAACTGACTCCGGCTGCCCTTACCTGGCCTCATTGTTCTTCAGGGCACCTGTCATTCCCTGCTGTTGCAATTGTGTCATCTTGTCTACTAGGTTAGAATTTGAGACTTTGTCACTTCTGTTCACTATTTTCCCCGGTGCTTGGCACATAGAAAAGGCTCTCTATACAAATGAAAGTTTGAGTCAGAGACCCCACCTTAGCTGCTCAGATTATACATGGTCCTCAACTTATGATTTTTCTGATTTCATAATCAAAAAATGGTACAAAAGCAACATACTTTCAATAGAAGCCATATTTTGAATTTTGGTATTTTCCCAGGTTAGCAGTATGCAGTGATACTGCCCCACTATGCTGGGTAGCATCATCAAGCCACAGCACGCAGTCATAAGGGGCAGCTGCCAGTACTCTACACTATACTGTGTTTCTAAGCTATGATGTTCAGTAGTTTAGGTGTATTAGGTGGAACTTACAATTTTCAATTTAATGATGGGTTTTTCAGGGCATAACCCCATTGTAAGTAAAGGAATATCTTTATGTTACTCTAAGGAGCCACAAGACTCCCAGGGAGTTCTATGGGCTTTGCCTCCCTTTCTTGGCATATGGGAACCAGGGAAGGGACCATTGTTCTCTGACCCCCTTCAGACAAAGGTGGTTCTGTATGCACCTCTCCCTTCTGGGACTGCTGAGACTCTTCCAGATGTCCAAGACCCAGGGAGCCTCAGAGTCCATTAAGTTTGATGTGAAGCTTCCAGAAACACTGAGAAGCTATTTCAGGAATTGAGCAGGGGAACTTTGGGGAGTTGAGTGTGGTTCGATTGAGGAAAGCCAACAATAGCTTCAGGGAGGGAAGGTCAGAGCTCCAGAGCTCTCTGGAATCCTTTGAAGCCCTTGCTTCTAGGAAGGATGAGCATGCAGTGGGATGACTTGCGTGGCCGTCCAATTTTTCTGAAAGCATTTTCACAAAATGTTCTGCATCATAGGTTAATGTATAAGACAGGAGTTGTAAGTGGAAAGTTGGCAAAGTCCTTTGGAAATTGGCTAAAGGGCAGGAAACAAAGGGTAGCAGTAAAAACCTAAAAGGATGTTAATTGAGGAGTGCCTAGGGGAATAGGGTTGCTACTAGCTTTTTATTATTGACATAAAAATTACGTGGAGAATGGTATTGAAAGAGACTTTCATGTTAGCTAATGAAACTGCATTAGTGAGCTGTGAGTGGAATTGTGAACAGAAGTAGGGAAGGATTCCATTTATTGATGGAATTGAAGAGTAGCATTTTCTAGCATGTTTGTATGTATGAACTCACACAGTTCTTGTGGCTGGATTTTCATGGGAGTGCTAGGCAGGACAACTTTAGCTTGAACAACTGAGCAGGAAGCATTTCAAAGAGGTTTTGGAACCCTATTCACTGGACAGATCCTAAAATCCTGTGATTATCTTCAGAGCTGGAAACATTTCTGTTAGAAGGAACTAGAAGTTAAATGGATTCTTCTGTTTAACTGCAAGTATAAGATTGGGCCTTCTGACATCGTTGTTTCCCACCTCCCATTACTTTATGTGTTCTTTTCATTGGAGCTCAAATTATCACAGAAATTTATTGTAGGTATACTGCAATATGAAGCTCGCAAAAAGTCTCTTAAAGTTATTGCATACTAGAAGTGACAACACAATGACATTTGCTGTCCTTTCTACTCTAGGGAACAGTGTGTATGGCATTACAGAGCTTGCCAGGGCTTTTGAGTTCCTGTTTCCAAACTTGGCCCAAACTTGGGTTTCTCTGTGACCTTGTTCCTCACAGTATGGTCCATGGACCTGCACCATTGGTATCACCTGAGAGAACAACAGACTCTCAAGCCCCAGCCCAAAACTGAAGTAGAATCTGCATCTTAACAGGATCCCAGTCATTGCTGACTAATGTAATGCTATGTGTATTAACTTTGAGAAGACCTGCTCTCACACACATATAACCACAACCACACAGATGAAGTTAAGGGGTGAAAATCAGAGGATAAAATTCTGGCATTTGGGACTTTCCAGTCTGCTTGAGACTTAAGTTTCGGTAACCTTAAGTGAGCATGCCTTTTGAGGAGATGATGTTAGAAGCCAGAGCAATATGCCCCTGAGTGCTCTTCCCCTGGGTGTGGTTGATATTCTAGGCTATTAGCTAATTGTTACCATCTAATCTGTAGGCCACAGAGGCCTGGCACCTGGTGACTGCTTTTCATTTGAGCTCATTTATCAAGGTTCAGGGGTAGGCATTTTGTTGTTTTCCGCAGCTGGGGATAGACTGCTAACCCAAAGGACCAGTACCCCACAGCGTATCACTGGCCCAGGCAAACCTTACAAAAACATAGGAGGCTTGACTGTCAAAGACTTGGATTTGAACAGCTGGTACGCTTCTTAGAATTCTTTTGTCTCTAGATATGAGGTGACAAAACACTGACTGTGTGACTAGACATATGACATGGACAAAGTTACTTAGGCTACATGCTCTATCTTCTCCATCCTGCCTCCAACTATAGCTTTTATTCAGTCTCGCTTTTGAAAATATGGCAGAGGAGTGAGGGGGTGAAGGAGATTGATTAAATTGGTATACATTTTTTGGTACTGGGATTGAAGTCAGGGGCATTTTACCACTGAGCTATATTCCCAGCCATTTTATTTTTTATTTTTTATTTTGAGACAGGGTATCACTAAGTTGCTGAGGCTGGCCTTGAACTTGGGATCCTCCTGTCTCAGCCTCCCAAGTTGCTAGGATTACAGGCATGCACCATTACACCCAGCCTAAACTGACTGCTTTAGGTCAGTTGGTGAAGTGGTATACCAGGGGCTGATTCTGCCAAATTAGGCAGGGATAGCAATAAAATCCCAAACTCCTCCCCACTCTTCCCTACACATTCCCAACCCTGCCCACATAGGGTGAATATAGAGTTGTCACCTAAATCAAATAAGGCTTGATTTTTATTCTTTTTAGTTTTGTCAGGGCTTCTCTATTCTTTTTGAAGAGCTTAGGTAAATGTTGAAATATCCAAGTCATTCAGGGTGCTGGAGGTGAGGAAAGACTTAACGTTTGTCCAGACAAAGGCAGACTTTGAAGATTTGGACTGAGCAGATGTCCTTTGTCACTTAGCATAGATTGGAACTCATCAAACCTTAATGTAGTGTGAGCCTCATTCTTACATGGAGGATTCTGATCCCTTAGACCTCAGAACAAGTAAGGCAGGGATTTTGAATGAGTGCATTAGATGAAGTATGTCTCTCTTTAGTCCTAACTGAATACTTTTAGAGCAGTTACTAAAGATTGCAGACTCCCCCACAGACTGAGAACTTCTCTGACGCAGGAAAATCTGTTTTTGTATTAATGGCTTCTGCTACAGGGTGGCCCCTTAATAAATGTTTGCTAAGTGAATATGCAAAAGAAGAGCAGCAAGCAAGGTCCTTACTGGTTTTCTGGCTCACACCATATCCACTTGGTCATCATTCCAACTAGACCTCAAGCATTACATTTTCAACTAATGATTCTAACCTAATTATTAAACCCACCTCTTCGACTCTTTCACAGTTGTGTATTGGGCCTATATGTTTGTGTAGCAAATCTTCAAAGGAGTATACCCTTGGTCGCAGAGCTTGTGTATAATCAAGTACTTCATAATGCATACCTGGAAATCACTAGGCTAAGTAGGAAAAGGGAAGAAGAATCAGAAATCAATTTGTTAGGGACCAAAAATGGCATGCTCCCAGTTTCTCATGTGGTACTATTCCTATTCTTTTCAGGTAAGAGTCTACGATCTCTCCAAATATGAGCATGGAGCAGATGATGTGTTGATCTTGGCCACTGATGGACTTTGGGATGTTTTATCCAATGAAGAAGTGGCAGAAGCAATCACTCAGTTTCTTCCTAACTGTGATCCAGATGACCCTCACAGGTTTGTGCATTTCTATGACCATAGAGTTTTTCCCTAAGCAGTCTTGCATGACCTGACTGAAACAAATAGCAATCGGGCAGTTTCATCATGCATGATTTATAATAGAGGTTGATATGGAGGGTTCAGTCCCTGAACTGCAGGAAGATTTCATACTTATTAGAGATACTTTCTTGGCCAAGTGAAAGTCCTCCTTAAGTTGAACCAAGATACAAGTGGCAAAGAATTTAATTTGTTAGATATATTAGCAGCATATCTTTCTCACATTCTTCCATTGTTAAATCCTGCTGAAGTGGGTTGATTTTCATCCTTCCCAGCATTGATTTTCATCCATTGTGGAACTGTTTTTTAGTTTTTGTTTTGTTTGTTTGTTTGTTTTTTAAGAAATATTGAGAAGGGAGAGAAAAAGTTAAGTAGATTTTTCTTTGTAGTATAGTGGCAGTGTTAATATCTTAACCCTTGAAGACTCTCACAAATAAATAAAACTCACCTCTGGAGAAAGGCAGCTTTAACTGGAACACAAAGAAACAAGTCGCCATGAGTAAAATCCAACAATAACAACACAGACAGTAGAGGTGGACCTGTAAATATTTCCTTACTGGATTTATCAAAAATAGAAATATTTTTAACAAGATTCAGAAATCTTTTAAAAGACAGCAAGAAAATGAACAAGGATAAGAGACTACAAAACAACAAAGCATATTTTTAAGATAAGGAAATGAAACTTCTAGGGGTGAAAATATAAAAATAGGAATTAATAATTCAGCAAATTAAACAGTAAAAGAGAATGTTAGTGAACTAGAAATGTATCTGAATAATAATCCAGAATATGGCTCAGAGGGTCAAAGAGAAGAGAAAATGTGAAATGAGACTACGAGACTAGGAAGATGATCTAAGATGCTCTAAATAAATTTCCAAAGGAAATACTATAGAAGATATGAAGGAAAAAATTCCCAATGCAAAACCTAAGATTCAAAAAACCCAATAGATCTCAGCCAGAAGAAATAAAAAAAAGAAAATGGTAAATAGATACTTCTCAGTGAAACTGAAGAATTTGACTTCGCCCAATCTATTCAAAGTAGCCAAAAAAACAAAACAGATACATAGAAATATCATTTAGACTGACAGCCAGCTTTTTGAAAGCAACAATAGGAGCTAAAAGACAATGGAATTATATCTTCAATTGGCTAAGAAAAAAAACCTGCCATCCTGAAAGTGTTTCATATGTAGTAAAATTATCAATAAAGAGGATGAAGTAACAAAGTTTTCAGGTCACACAAAAACTGAGAAATTTCACTGACAAGCAATCTCTGAAGAAAATTCTAAAGGATGTACTCACATAAGAAAAGGAAATCATCTAACGTGGAAGATCTGAGAAGATAGATTATTATTAAGCTAAAGAATTAGTAAATGTTTGGATGTATTTAAACATATATTGACTGTATAAAATAAGAATATCTGATATGTGGGGTTAGAATGAAAGCGCTAAATTGTGGAACAAAAATAGCATATAAATTAGCAAAGAGAAATAATAATCAGCTTCAGGATGCTATGGTTCTTCCATCTGAGAAGAGGTGAAAGATATTTAACTTTATACTTTAAGAAAACAAGTTTAAATAGCTAAGGAATCAACTAAAGTACTAGAACATCCAACTCCCAAACTAGTAGAGGAGAAGAAACCCACATGGAATAAAAGCCAAGTTCTGAACAAATGATTAATCAAAAGGGAAAGTCATACTGAAAATTAGAAATTACCTGAGCCTGAATAATAATACTACATAGCAACAATTTAAAGATTGAATTTTGAGCCTTCTTTTTTTCTACTTTAATGAGCTAAGCACAGATGAAGACTACTCACCCCTGACCTACAAGGAGTGACTCCCTTCTCTCTACATCCTGAGGTAACTTTGTCCAAAACTCTCCCTGTGTCATGGGGTCCCTGACCACAGGAAGAGTCCTTAACCACAGAGAAAGTTGCTTCTTGGAGTAAAACTTTGAGGACTGACTTGTGTTATTTGGCGAGTTCTGCCTATATTCTCCACATACACATGCACAAAGGAATTCTTATAACTTCAAGGCTCCACATAACTAAAGGATGGAGCCGTCTATCGGCAGACTATGTGTACTTTTCCTGTGTGCAGACTATGAGTAAACCTCTATGTTAATTTCAAATTTTAAGTCTGTAGTCCTTAATTCAATAACAGCATCTAATGTAAGAAATGAACACATCAGAATAAGGAAAGTAATGGAACAAAAGAAAAAAAAAAAAAAGACAAGTGAGAGAATAAATGTACAATAAAAATAAGTTATAAACCCAAAATTTCATCCTTTAAAACAACATATTAGGGAAATATAAGTCAAAATCACAGTGAGATGCACTCATATAAGTAAGATAATCACAAAAGCACCAGTATATTGTATGATTCCACGTACATGAATTTGACCTACAGTAATGGAATCTGTAGGGATGGAAAATAGAGATGGTGCTTACCAGGGGTTGACAGGAGGGAAGGATGGGGAGTTGAAGCTCGATGGGTAATGAGTTTCGGCTAGAAAAGATGAAAGAACACTGGAGACAGAGGGTGGTAGTGGTTACACAAAGATGAGTGCACTTAATACCACCGAAACATGCACTTTAAATGTAAACTTTAAAATGGTTAATATGGTAAATTTTATTTTATGGATGTTTTATCACAATACCAAGAAAGCAATTAAAAAGCAATAAAAATTAATAAAGTAAATAAATTTTCTGAAAGATTAATCAAAATGGGGGACAAATAAACAGTATTAGCAATACAAGAGTAATAACTCAGATGCAGCAGCAATTAAAATAGAAGAGGCAATTATGAACATATACATATTCTTTAATAAGAATTTTATAAAGATAACTTTATTCTAAATTAAACTACACAGTCAGTGAAATTATAATCAAAATATCCATGGCGTTTTTATGCAATTTAACAAACTGATTCTAAGTACTTTGTAGGAGGACAAGATGCCAAGAATGTTTATAACATTTCTGTGGGGCTATATAGTTCTTGCCCTACTAGATACTAAGATAAAGCCAAATAATGAAGACAGTGGAAACATTAAAAATTGATTGTTATCTCATAAAATAAACCAAAATCAAATCCAGGTAAAGACAGACTTGAATGTGAGAAGCCAAAATAAATACAAGTTTTAGAAAATAGCATGGGAGATAAGCTTATGTCCTTTGAATTGGGAAGGGTTTTTTAAACAAAACGTAGAAAGCACAGATGTTTTAAGAAGATTAATAAGTCTGTGACAAAATTACAAACTTTAGTTCTTCAAAAGATGGAGTAAAATGACAATCCATGAACTGGGAGGAGGTATTTGAAACTTGTATAGCTAACTGAAGAGGGACTGTTATCCATTCTATATAAAGGACTGTCATAGAGCAATAAAGAGAACACACACACACACACACACGCACACACACACATACGAACAGAAAAATGACCAGGAACCAGCCAATCATTGCACAGAAGAGGAATAGTGGCCAATGAATATATGGAAAAATAATCAGAGAAATATAAAAACACACACTGAGATGCGTTTTCTCACCAGATTGACATTTTCAACATCTGAATGAAAGAGTTAGCAACTGTCAATGAGTGTGTGTTTTTAGAAAATGCCCTAAAGAAGTCATTTACCTTGGCATACCTGGGAAAGTGGAGTGCGCACCCCGGGTCTGTTCCTACAGTGGTGCTTCTGCAGGTAGAGTCCTCGGGCCACATGGCATCAGCAACACCTGAAAACTAATTCGAAAGGCAAACTTCCTAACCCTGCTCCTGAACAACCAAATCAAAATTCCAGTGGTAGGACCAACAATTTTTGTGGTAACCAACCATCCAAGTGATCCTGATGCTGCTATAATTTGAGAACCCACTTCCCTAGAGCAAGTATTACATCACCAGTCATACAAAAAGATACCCGGAGAATCATTTTTAATTGCAAACACCAGGAATAATTTACATGTACAATCATAGGATAGATAAAATAAAAGAATTCAGTACATCCCCAAATAGGAATAAAGCAAAGCTGTGCTCCTTAACAGGAAAGAACATCAAACACGTGATACTGAGTTGAGTAAACAAAACATAGATGATGGGCTGGAGTTGTGACTCAGTGGTAGAGCGCTTGCCTAGCACATGTAAGGCATGGGTTCAATTCTCAGCACCACATAAAAATTAAAAAAATAAATAAATAAAGGCATTGTGTTCATCTACAACTAAAATATTTTTTAAAAACATAGATGATGAGAATATGATTCCATTTATGTGAAGCAAAAACTACTGATATGTCATTTAGAGATATAGATACTAAAAATATAACAAAAAGCAAGAGCATTAACCCAGATTGTAGCCATACCATCCTGAGTGCACACATTTTCTTCCAATCTCAGAAACTGAGCAAGGTCAGGCCTGCTTAGTACTTGGATGGGAGAATTAATCCAAAATTTAGGATTCTGGTTAACTTGGGAAAAGAGGTAAAGACATGGGGGATATGTGCTTGAGTAGGGCCCACTGAACTTCTAAGATATTTTCTGGTAATGTTTCCTTTAGCTAGATGGCAGGTACATAGTTCATGTTATTTTTTTTTAATATTTTTTTTAACTATAGATGAACACAATACCTTTATTTTTTTAACATGGTCCTGAGGATCAAACCCCCCTCACACTTTCAAGGCAAGCACTCTACCACTGAGCCACAGCCCCTGGTTCATGTTACTTTTAAACTGTAATGTTATATACATCCATATGTATGTAAAATATGAAAGACAGTGTAGTCAAGTGGTTAAGAGCATGGAATCTGCCATTGGACTTCCTGAGTTCAGGTTTTGGCTCTTTCTTCTAACCTTGGTAACTCCTCTGTGCCTCTGGTTCCTTAGGTGTGAAATGGGGCTCCAATAGTGCCAATCTTGTAGATGGACATAAAGCAAAGTGCCTGATCTATAGTAGCACTAATAAAAGTTTTTTTATTATTATTGTAAGTTTCATATATTTCACAACAACAAAAAAATACACACAAAAAATGTGAAACTAAACCATCTCTCTCCTCCCAGAATTATATGCTTAGGTGCAGAGGAATTGATGCTACTTTAATTAAAGGTTCTTTTATTTGAATTTGAATGCTTTTTCTCCTTCCAACTTTTTAATCTGTGTTATGTGTCCTACTTGCTAGCAACATTCTCATGTCGATTTTCTCTACCATGATTATTTTTATAAAGCTTGCAAAGCCAGCTGCCAGTTATGAGTTAAAAGATGCTTGACACTTTTTTAAAATTTTCTCTAAGCTGGCCTGGTCTTGCCTGCCAGCCCGTCTCTCTCCATGGCAACAAATCTGCCTGCCAAGGAATGGTTACCTATGGGCAGCATGCATGCCAGGTCAGAGCAGGTTCCTGGGGTCAGAGAGAACTGCTGCCTACAGAGACAGAGTTTGCAGGGTTTTCCTCTGAACAAACAGGGCAGAAAAAAAAAAAAAAAAAAAATATATATATATATATATATATATATCCTTCAGTTTGCCTTTCAGAGAAGACAGCAAACCAAAACCTGACAAAGAATCCTGTATCAGATAGATGAATGAGTGAAAGGAGAAATGGAAAGCCAGTTCATTGGTAAGAAAGAGACCATCAGGCAAAAGATCAGGAAAAGTATGGATAATTTTTGAGCTATTGAGACAGAACATAGGGGTTGAGGTTTTCTTCTTTTTCGGATTCATTCATTTGGGAAATAATGGTAAGGACCTGTTTTATGAACCAAGGTCTGCTAGACACTGGGGAAGAATCTGAAATAAACCAGCCTCATCTCTGCCCTCTTGGAGTCTGAAGTCTTAGAGGAGTTACAGAAGCTCAGAAAGTCACCTTGTGAGTGACTCAAAGAGGAGCTTATCCTAATGCAAGGGATGTCTAAACTTACACCTGAAGAATTAACGGAGCGTGAGCCCAGCAATGTAGGGGTGGGGTAGAGTTGGGGAGGGAAAGCATGGCACATTCAAGAACCCAGCGATCACTGTGGCTCACTGGGCCTCCGTGAGGTGGAGTGTCAGCAGACAGGCTGCGAGGTCAGTCAGGTTCGTATCATGTCAGGCCTTATGCATTCACAAGATTAATGAGTGAAAATTCTTTGTAAGAAAGAAAGTCTGTGGTAATGATATGGAATTTGTGTAATTCATTCATTATGACCCATAATCAGGAAACGTTCTGCACAATCTGATGGTAAAAAACAGCATGAGGATTGTTTCCACCCCTCTGTGCTCCTTAGTAATTTAAGCCATATTGGGACATCAGAGCAACTTAATTCGTTTCAAACTCAGGAATCATGTCAAATGGTGCTCTCTTTCATGCGTGTGGCATCTTTGCATGTATCTGAGTGTAACTTGGCAGGAGGGCATCACACTCATGCCCCAGCCTTAGCATGTCTCCTTGGGAGTTCCAAGGACACAGCATCCAAACCCAAAAGCCGGGTGCCCTTCCAGCTGGGAGCTATTCTAATCTTGTCTCACAAAATGGAAATATGAGTGGAATTCACCCTAATGGGTTTTAGGAAAGGCCATTGTAATCGCAGAGCTTCCACCAGCCCTTCCTTGACTGGAGAGTTCATTTCTCTGCAAACATAGCCCAGGACCCTAGGTTTGCCTATGGAATCATGGGGCAGGGGCGTGGCTGGGTCCAAGCCTGGGGGGCTGACCAAAGGAGGCCAGCCTATTGTTTGATACAAAATGAGAAAATGAGGAACGATAAACTCCCCAGGGTGGGAGGGAAGGGAAGAAAGCAAAGAAGAACAACAAAATGTTTTCTACTTTGAGGTTTTGAACAAAATGTTTTTGCATTTGAGGGTTTGCTTGGGCCTGTTTTACTTTGAATTTTACCAGGTTTTCCCAGTTTTGTCTAGAAAGGAAACAAAGAGACAGGGTAGAAGTCTACTGCTGACAGTCAGGAGTTTGGGGGAGTTTCTTGATTATTGGGCACTTGTTTCTATTGTGTGAAGATTTTTTCTTTTGTCTCCTAGTGACACCTGATGACACCCTTCCCAATAAGGAATTTAAAATAGCATCACCACCACCCTCAACAGAATCCTTGTGAGAGAAAAGATGGGTGGCACAAAGAGGTGTTTGCCCAGCTCTGACCTCACACCTTCCTCTCAGGCAGAGATGGGGACAAATGGCTCTGTGATCCTCCTGACCCCAGTGCATCTTGTTAAGCCCTCTTTCTCCTTTTGAACTGTCTTGACAAAGAAACCAGAAAATTTAAAGGCAACCTTGTAGACAATCCAGAATATGAGTGCAGTGGGTTTTTGTCTTTCTTTTCTTTTTATTGGAGTTTGCCCTGAAGTATAGCAGAGCTGGCAGCTCTTTGACTCGCCTGTGGGGTCATGAAGTGAACCGTTCACAGGAAACACATCACAGTGCATTGGGGAGTAGGGTTGTTGGAGGTCATGGAGGTTGGCTGTGCAGGGCTCTAATTTCCCATAATTCCAGTAAGATTCTCTTTTGAGACCTAAAGATTCTGCAAGATTTAGAGAAGGTACTCAGAGAAAGACCTGGAAGGGGTTTTCTAAGGTGAAAACTCTGCAATTTGACTGTCCCCTCTGTCAGGGAGACAGAGGTTTTGTCCTGGAGGTTTAGTGGTGGGTCTCCTGGGGGAGATATCAAAATGGAGGCAAATATGTAAACACACAAAAAGAGATGCCTAATATTTTGTCAGAAAGGAATACATTGTTAATATTACTAAAGGCGAGGAGAGCGGGCAAAGCCAAGAGAAATGAGCCTAAGAACAGTTCACCAAACATGAAAACGTAGCACAGATTCATGTTCCAAATGCCCAGGCATAACTTTGCAAAGCTTTGCCCATGCTTTATTTCCTTAAACCTGTGTGTGTGTGTCTGTGCGCGTGCGCGCACGTACACTAGGGATTAAACCCAGGACTTTGCACATGCTGAGCACACATTCTATCACTGAGCTACACTCCCCAGCCCTTCAAGGATATTTTATGAAGTATTTAGTCTCTAAGTACCAATGCACCATAATCCCATTCCCTATAATGAAAGAAGCCTTTTTGATGGTCAGGTCATGCTTCCACTGTCCTTCACTGCCACACTCTGGTTAGCTGTGTGTCTTTAGGAGGAAGGGGTTAATCCATGGAAGGTTAATGGTAAAACACCCACCAATGATAACAGGCATTAAATGCTAACTTAATATAGGTATTAAATGCTAGTTTGTCTTGCCTTGATAAAATAAAATTTATTTTGGCAAAAGACAAAGGTCCTTTTAAAAAAAAAAAAAATCTTTCCATGAGTTAGCTGAACTAATTTCTTAGCAGCACCATATGGTATTCAATAACTATGCCTCCAATGCAAAAAGGAAGAGTTCCTGCCTCCCCCACCCCCCACTATGTCATTTACAGGTTTTCAGAACAAATTCGTTGAGTGTTTGATCTGGTGTTTGAAGACTAGATAAAATCTGCATTTTTGTTTCTTGTGCACTGTTTAGCATATTCAGATCCGTGGGAATTTGGAAGTCAGCCGGAGATCCTGGCTGCAGCAGCCTCTGCACAGCACAGACAGGCCTGGTTTTCTATCCTCAGTGCTGTTTGTGTGGCTGGCAGAGCAGAGCTGTGCGGCCATTTAGCAGTGTGGCCACATCAGGGCATTTCAAAGAGCTTGCCAGGAAGGACTGAGAAGATGGTGTATTATGTCCCTTTGTATTGAAATATTACTGTTTGGAATTTGAACTAAAATTCGCTCGCCATCTAAAAAAGCCAGGAAGCCAGTGCCAGAAGACAGAGAGGTAGACAAAGCCTGTCCCCCTTCCCACGGGGGTGGGGAGCTGTCTCCAGCCTGTGGCCTTCTTCCAGTGTCTCAGGGTACTCTGCCTGGGTGGAGTCCCTGTACCCTCAGCTGGGGACAGAAGCTGGTGTGAGCAGCTTCACCAGCTTCAACTGCTTCAGAGCTTGGTTCCCAGGGTGTGGCCTGGATCCCATTGGTGAACCTAAGATGCCTGCCTCCTACCAGGGCTATTTGCCACTTTCCAAGCACAACAAAGGCCACCTCCAAACCAGCCCCCATTCTCCCCACCCACCCAGTCACCAGAGATCCAGGCCAATGTTCCAAAGCTGTGGGGGTAGCTTTTTCACCTCTTAAATCTCAGGCCTGCTCAGAATGCAAAGAGGATTCCTCCTCCTGTTCTCATCACATGGTATTAACTGAGGGGTATCAGCAGATGGAGGCTGCCTTTTATATGCAAATATTTGGAACCCATTAATTCCCCAGTTCCTGCCACCTACCCTCCCTCTTGTAAGACCCTATCCATACCGTTCAAATGGCAAATAAAAGTTCCCACCCAGCTAGAACTATGAAAGATGGTAAGCATGGTTAGAGCCTAAAGCCTGAAATTGACTTATTTTTGACACTTCAGTGGTGATTCAGATGTGTAGGAAACAGACTCTGTGAGAGGGAGATGACTTCAGGCAAAAACTTGTGGGGAGGAGAAAGGCATTTTATGTCTAATGAGGAAAATGATAGCTAACATTTATTGACCTCTGACCATGCGCCAGCACCGTGCTGGTGCTGAATGCTTTATGGAAAAATCTCATTTAGTCCTTGCAGGAGCCTTCTCAGTCTGCACAATTACTATTCCAGACTTACAATTAAGAAAAGAGGGGCTCTAATAGACTAAAGAGTCTTTCCAGAGCCACTCGTTTGGGTGGTGGGAAAGTCAGGGTTGGAACCTACACAACCCACACCCACACCCTGAGCCCTTTTTTATTGCCACTAAAGAGGTGAAAGAATCAAGAACTGTCACAGAAATGGCAAAGACAAGAGAGAGAATCGAGGATTTATTGGCCTCCTCCTGCCCTGACTTTCAAGTAGGTGACTGTGAAAAGAGCTTTTGGCCTTCCCATGGTTCTTCAGTCCCTCTTCCTTTTTTTGTTTTCCTCGCGGCCCCTGCTGTCCTTTCTCTGCTCCCTTCCCCTCAGAGCACAGCCTTGTGAAGTTTGCCAAGCCAAATCCTTCCCCCAGCAGCCATTTCTTTCAGCAGAGCTTTGCTGATCAATATTGAAAGCTTCAGCCAGAGAAGAAAAAATGTTCTCAAAATTCAAAACTTGTCTCCTGGGGAGAATCTTCCTTAGGAGAGAGTGGGCACTTCAAACTACTCCAACAGTTCCTTAATGCAGCCTGACCATGCAGTCCTGAATAAGGCATTTCATAATGCCCTAAGGTTGCTCCATATTCAGTTTCCAGAAACAACAGGCTCCTCAGCCCACCTCATGGTCCCACTTGATACATAACAGAATCAAGTTCCTATTCCCTGTCTTCTGCTGCACCCTGTTCTTTACTGCTCTCCAGAATGTTTTTTGCATATGTCTCATGTTTTAACTCAAATTTTTCTCCCTACATCCCTCAGTCTGTGGCACATATATGCCCTTGTGTTCAGCCTCAGTACCAAAATCAGTAGAGTCCTGTTTTACTGCCACAGTAAGCAGTTTCTCTCATTATTTCCAACCTACTCAGCTTCTGTAAGGTAGAAATTAGAGGGGGGAAAATGGGAGGGAAGAGAAGCCATTCTTGCCCTCCAGTTTTTCTTTGCACCAGCCCTGATGAAAATCAACCTTGCAAATGATTTTGTGCCTGGGGCAAGATAACTCTGGAATATGGATGCTAATGAACACTAAGATGTCCACCCGCCTAGATCAGTATGGAGACTGGAGCGAAGAGTCTCCCAAGAACTGGGTTCCTGGGTTTGTACTGATCAAACCCAGGAAAGCTTCCTAGAAACGATTTCATCTGACCCAATTGCTTCCAATCCAGTGCTGGATCTGCTGTAGCATGAACCACATGTCAGGAAGCCGGTCCTAGAGCTCTGTTGCTCTGTTCACCTATCAAATGCAGTGTCTAATCAGTCCCCTTCAATTGTCCACTGAGACTACTTTTGGACAGGGAGGAATATCACATGCCTTAATGAGGCCTGGCAAAGAAAAGCCATGTGAAGGAATCTCAACTACTGGGAACAGCGCAGGACCAAGAAGTCCTAGGGATTCTCCCTAGGCTTTCCCTCAGGTTGGGTTTGTCCTTCCCTAAAGTATGTGAGTACCTGGATGGGAGCAGATATATGGCAAAATTGAAGTTCTATAAGAAGGAAATGGCTGGGTAGCCCTACCAAACACACAAAAAAATGTGATGTTAATCCGTATACTACTAACGTGGCATGTGGCTCCTAAGCCAAAAAAATTATTAACATAAACATGTTCTAGCAATAGAAAACCCATATTATGTTAATCAGCTTTTCATCACTGTGACAAAATGCCTGAGGAAAAAAAACAAAGAGAAATATTTGTTTTGGCTCATGGTTTCAGAGGTTTCAGTTCATGATTAGTTGGCTCCATTGCTTTGTACCTGAGGTGAGGTAAAACATCATGGTGGCGAGAGTATGATGGGAAAGCGGCTACTCACCTCCTGGCGGCCAGGAAGCTGAAAAAGCAAGAGGAAAGGAACAGGGGCAAGGTATACACTTCCAGGCTATGCCCCCAGTGACCTACCTCTTCCAAACAGGCGCCGCCTTCTGAAGTTTCCACCACTTCCCAATAGTAACACTGGCTAGGGACCAACCCCTCAACATTTGAACCTTTGAGGGATATTCAGATCCAAACTGTTAAAACCAGGTAAAGGCAAATCTTAAAATTTCTGTGGATAACCTGGGGCACAAAGTAAAATGCTTTCTGAAGAGCAGCTTGTATCTTACCTTCAAACCCACCTTGAGAAAGAATAACTAGATCCAGTGGAACTTACTCTCCAACCCCCAAATAAAACCTGCATGTAACAGAGACGGGTTAAGAAAAGAGTTAAACGTGTGACAATAGAATTGTAAGGTTGCCCTGGAAAAGAACCAAATGGAAATTCACAATAGTGAAACACTGTCATTGAAATAAAGTAGCTCGCCAAATGAACAGTAAACTACTGAAGAACCTCTTAGATGAAAGATATCACAGAAGTTGAAATCTGGAAGGTAAGATGGGAAGGCCTAGTTAGAGTTTATAGAGAATATATAAAAAATTAGGGAAGCAGTATTCAAAAAGTTCATGGCTGAGAATTTTCCAGAATTAAATATTTTTCTGTTTGAAGCAATAAAATGAATTCTAACAATGATAAAAAAGAATCCTCATTGTTAAATCTTAACGGAACTTCATACTATTAACAGCAAAACAATAGCTGGACATGGTAGTGCATGCCTATAATCCCAGAAACAGGAGAAGCTGAAGCAAGAGGATCCCAAGTTTAGAATCAGCCTGGGCAACCTATCAAGATTCTGTTTTTTGGGGTTTTGTTTTGTTTTTTGTACCAGGAATTGAACCCAGTGGCACTTTGTCACTGAAGCCCTGCCCTTTTTAATTTTTTTTATTTTGAGACAGGGTCTTGCTAAGTTGCCTAGGGCCTAAATTGCTGCAGCTGGCTTTGAACTTGCCATCCTCTTGCCTCAGCCTCCTGAGTCGCTGGAATTACACAGGTATGCGCCACCATGTCTGGTGAGACACGGTATTAGCATAAAAGTGAAAAGGACTGGGGATGTGGCTCAGTGATAGGACGCCTCTGGGTCAGTCCCCAGTGCGGTGATATGGGGAGAGTGATAATGCAATGCTAGCAGTGAGAACAGACATTTACTACCAAAGGAATGATAAAAGACAGATTTCTTCTCAATAAGACCAGAAACTAGATGTGGAAAAATATCTATAAAACTGTTAAGGGAAAATAACAGCCAATCTAGAATTCTATACCAAAAAGGTTATTATTAAAGATAAAAGATAAAAATAACCATTTTTGTTATCCAGAGGCTAGATGAGACCTAGCCTTAATAATGTCACAGACCATTATTAAGAGAATTACTAAAAAATGTCTGTCTATAGAAGGACATTTAAACCAGAAGGAAGGAATACACACACACACACACACACACACACACACACACACAAGTGTGCTGGGCACAGTGACACACACCTATAATCTGAGCTACTCAGGAAGTTGGGGCAAGAGGATCTCAAGTCCAAGGCCAGCTTCAGCAATTTAGCAAGACTTATTGCAAAAAATAATAATTTTTTTTAAAAAAAGGACTAGGAATGTAGCTAGTGTTCAGTGGTAAAGTCCCCCTGGGTTCAATCCCTAATTGGACACAAAACACGAAAAGTCTGTTGGGTTTTGGGTTTCTTTGTTTTGTTCTGTTTTTTGCAGGGCTGGAAATCAAACCCAGGACATACACGCTAAACAAGACTACCACTGAGCCACATCCCCAGCCCACTGTTTATTTGTATGCCTATATTATAAATGATAATAATTACTAATGAAGGGTTAAAAACAAGGTGAAGCTAAAATATTAGGCAGTAACATGAAAGATGAAGAAAACATTCTAGGATCCTTCTGATATTCAGGAGGACAGAAATATTACATGAGTAATATTTCTTGAGTAAAACTTGTGAAAGAACAGAAATAAAACAATCCTTCCAAACCTATTAGAGGAGGAGGACGTTTTAAAAAGGTGTCAACCTGACAAGAATGAAGGGAAGCTGCAGGTATACTCACTGGCAGAGTGCTTGCCTGGCATGAGGAAGGCCCTGGGTTGATCCCCAGCACAGCAAAAAGAAACACAAATATTAAAAGCACGATAAGGGGTGTGTGTGTGTGTGCAAGAGGGAGAGAGAGAGAGGGTAAAAGTAAGTTCAAATATGCCTGTTTTTATAATAAACAAATATTACTCCCACTCTTCAATATTAGATTTTATTTTCATTAACCATGTGCCACCGATGAAATACAATTAAAATATTGCAAAGTTTAAAAGGCCTACTCTGCTTTATGTCTTTTGTGATTGAATAATATCAGGGTGAGAAGATGGCATTGAAAAGGACTGTGGTTTCTTGCTTCAGAGACGAGGGTGCCATTAACTCAGGATGAGGGATGGGGAATCACCTTGGAAGTGCAAAAAACTGAACATTTATTGAGTCCTTCCTAAGTCTTAATTGAGACCCACAAAGGAAACAAAGGAGTATCAGAGAGAACTTGTGCCACATGCTATGGAAATAACAGACTCACGAGGAGATCTTGGATTGTGTAATGGCATGGACATCCGAAAAAGAAAGGAAAATTCAAGAACAGATCTCCAGGATAAAGAATATGGTCAGTGGTATTTGTGCCTGAATGGGTATTGAGAAGCTACCTTTGGACCAAGCTTTAAGAAGACAGATTGGAAAAGTTTTGGACCTACTGCTAAGAGACAGGGGAAGAAAATAGGAAGCAAAAAACTAAGAAATCGAGAGTGGATTTCACTCTCAGAAGTTCACCCGAGAGAAGACAGAATGGACGGTGATGAGAGAAGCAGTCTCATTGGAAGTTTTGTTGGAATGAGTGACAATCGTATTTAACGATAAGACCTTAATGATATGGAGTTCTCTGGGAAATGAGTTTCCTGGGTAACCGGTTTCTCTAGGTGACCTAATGCTTGCTTTTTAAAATACCAAAGCTAATTTTGACCATTTTTAAAAATACTGAAAGTCACTAGCAGTAGCAATATCAACGTGATCTCTTGCCTTCACGGTGGACAATGCTCTTTCCTGACTTGAACAAAGCCAGTGAGACATTCTCAGCTAACCTTGTTTTGAACTCAGCGGTTTCTCCGGGACTGAGGAGACCTGTGGAGGCCTATTTGCCTCCAGACATAAGAGCTTCAGACAGCTGTGTCTGGAGTCCTCGCGTCTGCTTGTTTGACCTCTTTGAGTGTCTTTTATTGTCAGCCATATTTTCTCACAGCTTGCCATAATTTTCTACATCTCGTCGGCTCATGAGCTGGGTTAAGGTGTGTTCAACCCTGATGGATGAATCAGCTTATTGACTCAGCCAGGTTTCTGAACAGCTAAGGTCCAGAGCCTGATCAGTCACCACAATAATAAACGTCACCTTAGCTTTGGCCTTTGCCTGCGTGGTTGTATCTCACATATACAGTTTAATTTTAAAGGGAGAGTACCCTGGGGTGAGCATCTGAGGGGCTCTTTTGAATATAGTATAGGAGTTGCAGTATATGGATTTCGAGACAGTTATTTGTTCAAAGGCCTCTTTGGATACCTTTCTTTTTATTTGCTGATCTCAGAAGAATAGTCTGAGGATGAACTAGTTGCATCTTCCCTCAAGTATAAGTGAGAAGTTTCTGCCCCAAAGCTAATACTTCTCTCAATACAGACAGAAAGCAGTATCTTTCCCACTCAGCAACTCCCCATCCTTCCAGGAGAAAAGGAATTCATTCTGCATTAGGTGCCAGGTCTTCTCTGTAGTGTACGCTACCCTCTGCTCCCTGGGCTGTACAAGAGGACTTGATTCTCAAACACTCTATGACTTAGAACTTTCCCAATCCTGAGATCATTTGCTACAGCCCTTAGTCTTAAAAGCAGGTCTCTTTTATATGAGCATCTGTAAATCAATAAGGGGTTTTAACAGAAGGAATGGAGCATTGCTTAATGGAAGGAATTATCTAATTCAGAGTTCTGAAGACTCAGCTGAGACACTCCATGTGGGGAAAGGTCACTGACAACATCCAGGTGATCCCTTGTAAAAGTCCCACCACTGGCTGCTGCAGGCCTTAGAGGGACATGGTTAGTTTTCTGGTGGTTTACTAGACTCTAGCTCTTAGTTTTCCAGATTCAGAACGTGATTTAAACACAAGGAGTAGATTCATTATCAGAGCGGAGCTCACCTTAGCCAAACTCACAAAATTGATTCGTAAACCAAAATGCTAGCCCAGTACGGTGGCCCACACCTGTAATCCCAGTGACTCCTGAGACTGAGGGAGAAGATCAAAAGTTCTGGGCAACTTAGAGAGACCCCACCCCAAAATAAAAATTGAAAAGGGGCAGGGATGAAGCTCAATGATAGTATTGAAAAAAAAAATTAAAAGCCATTTCACATTATGCAGAAAAGTATAACTGACTTACATTCTTAGTGTACAAATGGCTAGCTTATTCTTCCCCTATGGGCAAGCCTACACAGTGAGGCAGACCATAATCAGAAGGTTATTTGGTGAATGTGAAATCAGCATACAGGTGAATCGTGTTTATTGGAATAGGTTGAAAAGTAATCCATCCCACACAAAATAGGGTGGGCCCTGCCAGTGGAACTTAATTTCTTTGAAGTTTGTCAACTAAAATTCTCTCTGCCTTGATCTGAATTTGTATAGACACCTGCCAGTATTTTGTAATATTTTTTTTATGCCTCAAGGCTAATCACGGCCCACACTACCCACATCACCTCCTGTGTTAGACTTCATCTACATGTTAACACTTTGCATCTGCTTACAGTATCATTCTCTCTTTTTTTCTTCAGTTTATAGTTTAAATCTCAATGAGGCAACCTTATTTTCAAATTCTTGAAGGATCCCTTGCTGTTCTTACATTGATCTAGAAATTGTGCAACTAATAAGGATGAGTGGAGCAGCTCACCCACCAAGGTTTATCTGTCATTCACCAAAAAGAAAAAAAAAGAAAAAGCTTGACATTTTTGCTATGATACATGTACTATTATTAATATTTTTTAAATCAACTCAATTTTTAAAAACTTATTTGATTTTACTTATTTATTCATTTATTTTGGTACCAGGGATTGAATCTGGGGCGCTTAACCACTGAGCTACATCCCCAGGCCCTTTTATTTTTTATTTTGAGATAGGGTCTCACTAAGTTGCTTAGGTCCTTGCTCAGTTTATTAGGCTGGCCTCAAACTTGTGATCCTCCTGCCTCAGCCTCCTGAGTTGCTGGGATTACAGGCATGCACCACCATGCCCAGCTAAATTTTATTTTAAAAGGAGATTTACCCCTACCATAAATGGAAAATAGCTATCCTTTGTCACAAAAGGAATATAGCCCTAAAAATAAACATGTTGAAAACAGAAGTTGTTTTCTCCACTTCTTTAGCTAGATGGTGTTTGCCATGGAAAGCTCTGAGCTTTAAGATACACTAGCAACAGACTGAGGCGCTTCTCAGTGTAATAAGCAATGTCAAAAGAGGAGGTGGGATTGTAACTCAGTGGTAGGTCCTGAGTTCAATCCTCAGCACCAGAAATAAAAATAAAATAACCGAGCAGTAGAGTAATTTAGGAGATGTAGTTAATGCCTTGTTCAGCTACCACCTAAAAAATAATCTCACATCAGGTATCCCACATCTGGGGAAAAGACGACCTCAGCTTCCTTTGAATTTAAAGGTATTTGAAAACCGTTCAACGGTAGTGATGCCTCCTCCTTCGCAGCCTCGCCTCTCGCCTGGCCTAGCGGCCCCGGCTTCTGCCTGATGCTGTACTGACTGTCCTTTCCCGCCTCTCCCTGCACAGGTACACACTGGCAGCTCAGGACCTGGTGATGCGTGCCCGGGGTGTCCTGAAGGACAGAGGATGGCGGATATCGAACGACCGACTGGGCTCAGGAGATGACATTTCTGTATATGTCATTCCTTTAATACATGGAAACAAACTGTCATGAAAATGACCCAGGGGATCGGGAGGATGGAAGGGAAGAAAACTGGGATACCTCTGGGCAGGGCGGAACTGGGAAGTGCCCCAGCTGAGTTCCAGGTGATGCAATCTCTTCCCTGCCCAGGTGGGGAGTTTGCTGCCAAGAGGCCTCTGGCTACACTTCAAAATGACCCCTAGGTTTCCATTTCCTTAGTAACAGGTCTGGACTCCACACGATTGGGGAAGACAAAGCCTCCTACTGAGCGTTATATTTCTGTTGGTTTTTAAAATAGGCCTCCTAAGTGGCTGTTGCCTATGTGGGGCACCTACATCATATTTATTTGATCTAGAGTAGCTGGGGCAGCCATTTTCAGGTGTAACTGGCAGAAGACTCCTCCGCCTGTCAAGCTGCCAACTTCTCTACGGGTTAGAAGTGCTGCATTGGAAAATCCGGGATCACACCTCAGAAAGCGAAATCGTCCACCTTTAGAAAGCTCAAGATTAATTTCAGGGATTCTGCCTTTCCCTCCCTCTCTTTCTCTCCTTCCTTACCTCCCCCCTCCACCTTTTTCTTTCTTTTGTGGTATTAGTGGGGCGAGGCAGGGATATTTCTTTCTTTCTTTTTGACATTCCTTGAATCTTGTTTGTTTCCCTTCAGTAGAACAGGACTGGGACTTTCCAACTCCTTGCTGAGGAATTTTTGTGTCAAAGTCCAGCCTAGGCTGGGTTGTCCTCATATCCCGTGGTCCACACCACCCAGGCAGCCATCTGGAACGGTGCCCTGCATGACAGACCAACATCTTTCTTGTATAACAAGTTGCGTTTTTTCACCAAATCAGTGTTTTCTTGAAAATGTGGGTGTTCCGTTGGACCAACAGTTCCTCTGTTATCTTCAGCGTCCCTCTTGTGTGGCTGCTTGAGTCTAGATTTTCATGTCTGGAATGTTTGGCCCCCTTCCACCTGCAGTGTTTAATGGAGCAGTTTAGAAAGTTCTAATACCATTCAGTTCACGTACCTCACTTGAGGACAGCTCTGAGTTCAGGTTTCATGAGCTGTGACTGTCCTTCAGCTCCCTCCAAATAGTGTAAATATCAGAGTTCTGTCAAGCAGCAGTTCTTTCTGCTGTTTTGTGCAGGGCCCACTCAGGATTGTACTTTAATAAAAGTGAATTCAGATTGGGTAGGCTAGTCACTCTCATGCTGACCTCCCAGTCCCTTCTCCAGAGCACCATGTCATAGCTACCTAAGAACCGAGACCCCTCTTCCCACTGTGGATCCACCTCTGTGCACACCTCACAAGCACAGCAGCACACACGCACCGGACCCCATAAACACCTGCCACTTCTCTGCCAGGAGGAATGGCAAAGTAGATGTTACAAATCACTCCTGTCTTTTAGACAGACTGCTGCCCTACACCTGGGGACCTGGTAGGAAGACCTCTAATTACCTAGTCCTCTTCCTGCAGAAGAGGTGTCGGTGCCATTTTGACAACTTCATGTAATTCAAATACTCTTCCAATCGAATAAAGAAGGTCATGGGTGTGACTTCCCCAAACTGCTGGAGAGCCAGTTCCAGTTCTCATGTTTGTGTGAATTCCTTCCCCAGAGGAGAGGATAGGAACTTTTCGTCCTGGGTAGTAATTCACCCCAATTTCTAGAATTGTAGATACTTTCTTAGGAAAGGCTTGGAGTCTTGCTACTCAGAAATAAATTTGTTCCATAGTATGGAATCCATGCCCTGCCTGGCAGGTGAAGTACTATGGGAATTTGCCCCCTAGGTGTCTGCCACCCTGTTGCCTGAGGAGAGCTGGGCACTGCTCCCATGGAGATGGGAGCCATCTCCATCCGACAGTGTGTTTCCTCTGCCTTCGGTACCCTGAACGTCTCTGTGGGGAGAGGTTTGTGGTAAACAATTTGCTTCACTGAAACAATATAATGCTATGGGGAAACTTTCCAGCATCCTATAGCAGTGTGGTCCACTTTCCACTCCTGCCCCAATGCTCAAAGTTACACACAAAATAGAAACTTGAGAAAGTCCTGCATGGAGGACCCTGAGCCATGTCCTTTGGGATCATTCCTGTGTTCCTGTTGTCTTTTTTCTTTTTTTTTAAACTTTCTTATTTCCTTTTCTGGACCTCTCTCTGGGCCCTACCTTGAGCTTCTCTAGTCTTAAGCCACTGGAGTCAGAATTTGGGTGTAGATATCATGGCAACTTGTCCACTCAATTCACTAATTCATTTACTGCCAAGGCCAGTCTCAGGAATAACTCTGGAAACCCCTCATTCAAATTATCTAAAATCTTGAGCATTTAGTCCTGCTGGTTTTGGTTAAAAAGGTATCTAGGAATTCTTCCCATAAGTCTCCTTAGGAAGATCTTAGTAGCCAGCTAAAGCTATGTTTGTGTTTGGGGGATAGGTGGAAGACTACAAATGAGGTGAATAAATCAAAAGTGGAAACAGTGATTTGTTAATGCCCATAGCAGATCTACCAGCACTGTTATTGCTGTGTGAATTGAGCTTACTCTGTTTTGGCCTTATTTTCCACTCAGGCCCCAAATCACCCCATCCCAGAACAGTAACTGTGTCTACATAATGGTTTGGACCTTGGAGCATTCCTGGAAAGGTCAAAAGACAACACACTCAGAATTCTGCAGAACATATTTATATGTGGTTCTGAAATCTTGTGTATCTGACTTAAAGCCAAATCTGCTTGCCCTAATAGCCTCAGAGGAAGTCTTGTGTAATGAAAAGCATTTGATTTCCTAGTCAAGTCTTAATGGTTGTCTTGGGAGTTGTGTGGCTACTTCCTTTAATGAAAGTCTCTTTCAGCTCTAAATCTCTTTGCTGGGCTGGCCCCTGCTCTTTGGACTGTTTGGTGACACCCTTTCTTGAAGAGTGTGAACTCACAGTCCATCCATCCTCTGCCAGACAACTACCAAAGCTTGGACTTTGTGACACCTACCGCTGGAATCAGGGAGGTGGAGGGTGGTCCAATGTGATCCTGCACACCTGTTCTTGAGGTGGGTGGGAGAGGGGGAAATCTGGCTAGGCTGAGTACTCAGCTGTCTATTAAGACAAAACCTAAGAAGTGGGACTTCTAGTATTTTCCACAGTGTTCCACTTTGGAGAATTTGGAGTGTCTAATTTTTTAATTTCCTAGCAACTTGCCTACATGGGGCTGAGTGAAGTCAATGTGCCCACACTTACACTTCTCTGTGTGTATTCCCTTACTTCTTGGGAGGAATTTGAGGCATAGGTAGATATTGGTGGGCGAAAATGAGAGTTCAGGGGCCAGATTCAGCCCCAGATCTTGGCCATCTGAGCAGGGTTTTCAGTTTACCAAGAGCACTAGGTAGAAACAACTCGGAAAAGACTCCCACGTCTTTAAAATTCTTATTTTCCTCTTGTTATCATCCCCTTTCCTCACCTCCTCCCTCACCTGCCAATCAGCTGTATTTATAAGGCCACAAGGGGTCGGTGGTTTTGTTGACACCAGTTTGAGGGCCTAACCTTTCCTTAAGTGATGCAGCAGTTCCATGGTTTTCAGAGGGAATATGTTAAGCTTTGGTGAGACTCTAATTCCAGTAAGTTAGTGCTTCTGGAACAGTTGGCAAAAGCAATGCCATTCATCGCCTATGCAAAGAACAACCGTCCTGACCTTAAAAGATGCCGGATCTAAGAGAATAGTAAAAGCTTCTGACCACGGGAGAGAATTTTATGTTAGGAACTCAGATTTTTGAGGACTCACAAGTGCAGAGAAGTATAGCCTGCGCACCTCACCCACCTCTCTGAGCAAGTTTTGGTTCCGTGTGGTGACGTGGCTTATGTGTGTACACTGGGGTTTTCAAAGGACACTACACGGGCAGCCCGACTTGCCTCTTGTGTGAGCACCATGGCTCTTTGTGAGACTTGAGTGCCAGTCTAGGGAGTGCTGCTCTTTCTGATCCACAATGTTATCTGTGTAAATAGCTTTCATTTTTCCTCTGCGTCTTAGATGAAGTTTTGTCCGTGTAGCGACCAGGTAGATGTGACCGAGTAAGGCTGTAAACGTGCTGTTGTTTTCTACTGTGATGTACTTAAAGAAGGGGAACCTTCTGTCCTCCACTCTTCCCATCTCATATGAGTATTTTGTGTTTGTTTTGGGGAGTCCTGAGGTTACTCTTTCACTTGTTTTGCCTCCAGTTTTCTTTGTTTCTCTGGAGACCCAGGGAGGCCCTGGTGAGGATCATTTGTCAGGAATATGTCATGGTGGGTTTCCAGAACTACCCTATGTACAGTGAATTAAGAGGAATCTGCCTGGAAATGGTTTCAGAACCATGTACCTTGATGCTTTGTGATTGTGAAACATTGACTTTTGTAACCCCAAAATGAAAACTGTTTAGCAAAGGGGATCTATTTTGTGTGTTTTGAAACTTAGGTGCAATGTCCCCTGGAAGAAGCTAAAGAAATGTATATGCTCAATGACGTTTTAAAATAAAATATTCTATATATATGTATATAGAACATCTTTAGCAAAACTTTTTTTGTATCTTTTAATTCACTGTGAAATGTCTTCATACTGGGTATTGGAATGGCATGAAATTAATGAATTAATGTGAAATTATCAACTGTGAGCACAGAGTCAAAAGCAAAAGGGGAGGCTGCCAACACTAGGCCTTCACAGGAGCAGCAGCAAGGACTGGCACATTTCAACTAGGCCTCTGGGGAACTACCGTGGATAAGCATGTGTAAACACACAAAGCATTCAGAGGAAAGAATGACTCCCAAGAGGTATTCTTAAGCAAGAGGGCTAGTGCCTAATCTTGCTGAAGACCGTAAGAATCAAGACAATCCTTAATCACTTAAACATTTTAAACAGAAAGGATTGGTAAAATGTACCATCTTATACAGAAAAGGTACCTTAGCAGGTTAGGTATAGCATCCAAAAATGCTAATTCTGCTTAATTCTAGAATTTAGGAAGTTAAAAGCAATCTAGAAAGTATCAACAAAATGTTAAAAGATGATCAAAGTACAATCATCCCCCATTACCCATGGGAGCTACTTTCTAGAACCCCCTAGTGTATATATATAATCCTATATATACTATATTGTTTTCTTTACATACATACATATAATAAAGTTTAATTTATAAAGTAGGAACACTAAGAAATCATAACAATAACTAACAGAATAATTGTAACAATAAATAAAAGTTATGTATTATTCCTGGAAAATATTTCATATTTTCAGGTCACAGTTAATAGTAGAAAATATTGGAAAGGGTCAATTCCTTGGATTAAATTTCTGAAGATTGGGATATCTCTGTGGAAAATAGAGGAGTCTTCTGGCATTTTCTATGAGCCCTCTTGCATTTACCTGGTTAGCTTTTGAGAGAAATGCTAATTTACCTGCCAACAATACCTATATGTCTGGATGCAGATATTCCCCTTCCCAGGAAGAAATGGGGTCTGTTTCCCCTCCCCTTGACTTTGGTCTGGCTTGAGACTCACCTTGATTAATGGACCACCAAACTGAGATTCTGAGAGATTCAGCCAGAGAGGGTTAGAGGGTTCATAACACCCACTTTCACTCTTGGAAGCCATCATCCTGTAAGTGACAGACAGATTATTGAGTGATAAAAGGCCATGTGGGAGAGAAGCAGATGCCCAGGCATTAGGAGTTAGGCCTTCAGTCCCTCAAGCCCCAACTGAGTCACTACAGATAAAAAAAAGGTAGGCCCAGCAGCTCTGGGCTGTCCTGCACTTTCCATGGAGGCCACAGACACCATAGAGTAGAGAAGAGCCATCCCCACTGAGCCCTGCCCAGACTTCTGACCCACAGAACCAGGGGCATATAAAATGGTTTTTGTTTGAAGCCTCCACGTTTTGGATAATTCATTAAGTATCCATAGATAACTGGAAGGCTAGGGGATAACTCAGAGGTAGAGCACTTGACTAGCATGTGCAAGGCCCTGAGTTCCATCCCAAGCATCATTAGGAGAAAAAAAAAAAAAAAAAAAAAGGCAACTGGAATAAGATATAGAGAGAACTTGGCTCTGGGAGGCTTAGGGTAAAATAAAAACTTGAAATGACTTTGAGAAAATACACCTGTGACTTGGAAAGTAATCCTCCATATGGAACCTAGTAGAGTGACAGGGGAACCAATTTATAGCTGAAATGCAGATACCATACTGATCCTTCGGCAAGAATTCCCTACATGCATGCATGTATGCCTTTAACTTACTTTTTTTTTTATCAACCTGAGATTGAACCCAGAGGCACTTAACCACATTCCCCAGTCCATTTTGTCTTTTATTTTGAGACAGGGTCTCACTAAGTTGCTTAGGCTGTCTTTGAACTCGCAGTCCTCCTGCCTCAGCCTCCCGAGTCACTGGGATTACAGGCATACACCACTGCTTCCAGTTGCCTATATTTCTTCATGCCACTTGCATTGATCAGTGGTAAGCCAGGGAAATGATGACCACTGTGGGACTCTGAGCCCAGAAGGAGAAAACAAAAGTCCTTAACTCCTTGCTTATGAGAAGACCTTCCTATGTTGTACCATTGATCACTCTTGGAATGGTCAAGTGGATTTTTTTTTTTTTTTTGGTTACTGAGATTGTGTTGCTTGAGAGTGTTAGGGAAAACAAGACAATTTTAAAATCATATGTGAGTATATATTTTTTTGAATCTCATTATTTAAAAAAAAAAAAGTCATCATTTAAAAATCCGTACCTACAAAATACTTCAAATTTGTTGCCATTTCTTCAAACTGAAGGACAGGCCAAAGAACGAATTATATATCCTAGCCATTCATCTGCCTTTTTAATTGCTTTTTCTATTATTAGAGCCTGGAAAGGGCTGCTGCTGGCTCCACTGTCTCTCTACTTTTCAGTATCTTGTCTTTCAGTTCTGACAAGACTTTTCAGCCAGCTAACCTGCCTTGATTCATTGATTCCAATTAGGCCGCCCACGAGAGATTCAGAGTGTGACCAAGCACAAGGCGAGGGACAGAATGTACCTCGATAGTCTTCCAGGGACAAAATCTAATCAGTTTGCTGGACCACGGGGACCTGGGACTGGACTTTGGAAGATCTGAATGCAGACCCTCGGGAGTACACTTCCCTAAAGGGGGGATATACATCTGAGCTTTTTTTTTTTTTTCCATCTTCTTTTTCAAGGTTAAAAGAAGATGGAAAATCTGCAAATCTATGAAGAGTGGATGAGCTCATTCAGAAGGCACTGTTTGTGGAGTGGGAAAGGGACAGTAGTTGACATGAGAGTGGGAGAAAAGTGAAATCCCAACAGCAAAATGTCCCAAAGCAAGTCACCCCATATCCTTCTGGGAGGAGTATACACAGTAACCTCATATCTCTTATTAAAACAAAAGAATTGTAGATCCTGCCAGCAGCGGTCTCAGTGATTCTGTGTTAGCCTATTGAATTTGGTTAGTGAGAAAAAGAGTTGGGAGAAATTTCTGGAGAACTGTAAAATCTCTACTGTCATTATTCTAGGTTAGGAAATGAAATTGCCCATTCTTATAATCCTTAAATACAGTCAGAAAACATTTGGCCAATCTACTATTTGCAAAGTAGAACTTAAAGAAAAATTAACTGCAATATAGTTCTCATACTTACAAAACAGATAAGTACTATCATTTGGTATTACATGCCTTCAAATACAATGCAAAGAGACTCATATTTATGGGTGAAATATTCATCATGTATGTCTTGGAATTGTTTCAGAGCAGTTAAAGGGGAGTGCTGGATGGGTTTATAGATGAATCAAGATTGACCATGTTAAAGAAAGTTATGCAAACTTGGGAAAAATAGGATGACTACATGTTTTCAGTGTCTTTCCTGTAATATCATCTGCCAGGGCCACCCAAGAATTATTTAGTTATTAGGTTATGGGTCAGCAAACTTTGGCCCAGCAGTAAATATTTTAGGCTTTGTAGACCATTTGGACCCTATCACAACTACTTAACTCAGCTATTGTTACATAAAAGCAGCCGTAGACCAACTGAACTTTTCTAAGGCAGTATCAAGTCAAGCTTTAGACCTTTACCAAAAGAATTGACTCCTTAAAGTGTAACCTCATCTTGCTTCTCTGGTGGGAAATAAATGAAGAAAGTCACACATATTAATGAACACTAGTGACTTACTGAGCCATAAACAGGACAACTTATATATTTGCTGGTTTCTTTCCTAGACGGTCCTCTCCATCCAGCTACCAGAGGTAGCTGCATCATGGTTCTGATGCTGTTTCCTCAGTACTAACACAGCATCAGTAATATAATCCACCACCAATTCTAAATGGTTAATTCTTTTTCTAATATGCAAGGACTAAGTTAATTCCTCGTTTGCCAAACTGTAGCCATGAGGCAAAGAAAAATATACGTGTAATTTGTCCCTACTATGTGTTATGCCCTGTGCTGGGCACTTGAGATCTGGATTCTTTTATCCCCTTCTCAAGTAAAAACAATTATCTTTTACAGGCCAGAAGGTAACCTTATTGTAACCAGAGAACATATTTTGTGTACTTTCCATCCTTTTACATGTATTGAGATTTGTCTTATGGCTTAACATGGTCTATCCTGAAGAATGTTCCACATGCTCCTGAGAAGATGTGTGTTCTACTTTTGTTGAATGGAACGTTCTACAGATTTTTGTTAGATTTTAGTTAGTTTATCATATTACAGCTTTCCTATTTCCTTGCTAATCTTCTACCTACTTGTTCTATCCATGATTGAAAGGGAGTATGAAAGGCACCGACTGTTTTGGTTGCATTGTCTTTTTAATCTCTTCTATCCTGTAAGAATGTGCTTTATGTAACTTGGGGCTCAGGCTCAGTTGTTAGACACATATGAGTTTATAATTGTTTTCCTCATTCATTGATCTCATTACCTCAATAAAGTGTCCTTCTTTGCTTCCAGTAATTTTTTTGTCTAAAGGCTTCTCTGTCACATATTTGTATAGCCACTCTTGCTCTAAGTTGGTTACTTTTTTCATAGTACAACTTTCCCCATCCTCTCACTTCTATCCTATCTGTATTTTTTATTCTAAAGCATGTCTTACAGAGAAACTATAATTGAATTGTTTTTTGATTCATTCTTCCAATCTCTGCCTTTTGATTAGAATGTTTTGTCCATATACATTTAATGTAATTACTGGTAAGATAGGACTTATTTGGGGCTATGGATGTAACTCAGTGGTAGAGCACCTCTGCACTGTCCTGTTTTGCTATTTGTTTTCTTTTTGTTCTTTTATTCTTCCATTACTGTCTGCCTGTATGTAAAATAATTTCTAATACATAATTTTAGTTCTCAATTGTTTCTTTATTTGTGAGGCATTTTCTTAGTGGTTGCCTTGGAAAATACAATTAACATCTTATCTTTAAAACAATCTAATTTGGATTAATAGAAATAATTTCAATAGTATTATTAAAAAAAAACTATGGTTCAGTATAAGCTTCCATTCTCTTCCTTCTCATTTCATGTTATTATTTGTCATGCAAATATAAGCCCATCAACAGTTGAATAATTATTATTTTATGAAGTTGTCTTTTACATTACATGCAAGAAAAAAAGGAATTACAAAAATACATTTATATTGTCTTTTATATTTCCTATGCATTTGCTTTTAATGGAATTCTTTATTTCTTCATTTGGATTCAAGTGACTGTCTAGTGTTCTTTCAACTCTGGACCCTTTTCGTATTTCTTGTAAAACAGCTCTACTAGGGACATATTCTTTCCATTTTTTATCTGGGACTGTCTTAGCTTCTCTTTCATTTTAAAAAAGAGACTTTTGCTTTAGATATAGAATTCCTGGTTGACAGATTTTTTTTTTTTTTCAGTCAGCACTTTAGATCTGTCATTCTCTCACCTTCTGGCCTCCATGATTCTGATGGGAAGTTATTTGTTAATCTTATTGAGAGTCATCTGAATGTGATGAGTCACTCTTATTGCTTTCAAAGGTTGGCTATGGTTGTGTCTGGGTATGGGTCCCTCATTTATCCTATACAGAGTTCATCGAACTTCTTGAGTGTGTAGTTTTCATCAGATCTGGGGCATACAGCCAGTGCTCTAGTAAGCAATTTACAACTCTGGTTGAGTTTTTACTTCCTTCTTTTACAGAACTTTATAATCAGAGACGAAAGATTAAGGCCTTTCTAGGTCTTTCCTGGGAGCATACACTGCCCTGCACATTTTCGAAGACTTCTAGATCCTCAATAATATCTTGGTGCTTTTCAAAGCACCCTGTGGACATCTCAGTCACGAGTTTTTCCTTTTTTCAGTCTTTTGATCAGCCTCCTGTTAGCCTCAACTGATATTACCAACTATGCTGTTAAACAATTGTTTGTGATTATTTTCAACAAATTCCCTGCAGATACAGTTGTGGACACAGAGCAGGTCACGGCAAGCCCTGAGAATGAGGCCTTTTCCAGGAGCTCTCAGAGAGGTCAAATAGTGACAATTCTCTAGAATTGCAAAAGGTACAAATCTATTCTGCCCTTCCAGTCTGCTAGTCTGTTAGTTCTCAGAAGTACTGTGGCTCTGAGGCTGTTGGTGGTCAAAGCTACCACAGAGCTGGGGAAAAGGGTACAGAGACTATAAAGTAAAAAGGCCTTAAAGCTCCCTGTTCTTACTGAGATTCACCCATTTCTTGTTCTCCCTCTCCCCTGTGGACCTAAGAATCGAACCCAGGGTACCCTACCACTAAGTTACATTGCCAGCCCTTTTTTTTTTTTTTTTTAATTTGGAGAGTCTAAGTTGCTTGGGCTGGCCTCCAACTTGAATCCTCCTGCCTCAGTCTTCCTGATAGCTAGGCCTACAGATGTGCAGTGCACCATGTGCATCTTGACTCTTTTATTTTTATTTTTTTTTGTATTGGGAATTGAACCAGGGGTGCTTAACCACTGAGCCACATCCCCAACCCATTTTATTCTTTTATTTTGAGACAGGGCCTCATTAAGTTGCATAGGGCCTTGCTAAGTTGCTGAGGCTGACTTTGAACTTGGGATCCTCCTGCCTCAGCCTCCCCAGTCACTGGGATTACAGGTATGCACCATCTCATCCAGCTAGTCTTGACCCATTTGCCTAATGTTCTATGCCAGCAGCTCCTTGCCACTTGCTATGAAGGGACATGTCAGTAGTTGAGAACCACACTCAATTATAAGGCCTTTGCCCAAATAGAATGAATGACATTCAACCCCAGGTATAATAATTATAGTATCTGAATTTTCTATGAGTTTTTCAGTAAAAAGGAAGGAATAGGTAAGCCTTAGCTCTCTATATATGCCAACTAATAGTTAAGAAGGATAGATATCCAGGGTCTGGAGGCTGAACAAAATTATGTGCAAATCCTCTTGAACCACAAGTATGCTTAAAACATATCCTACATTCTTGAGCATTGACCTGTAATAAAAGCAATGGCACACATAAATCTTTTACCAGGGTGCCCAGCTGCACTGTTTATTACAAAACCTGAAGTGTCAGGATGGAGAGCCATTTGCTGCAGTGATACCAATAATAGAGCTCTTGACATCTCTCTTTATGGGCTCAGTTGACCTGAAATAAGCTGACCATTTCACATACTAACAGGGCATTTTTTTGATCATCTGCTTGACCTTTGCCTCTGAGCTCAGCTATAAGAAGAGTGGTAAGATGACAATTTTTAGCCAAACAAGTCTAAAGGAGCCTAAATCCAACAACCTGGTAGTTAGGAGTGTTAAATTAGTAGCTCTCACTTTGTGAAGTGGTCCTAGACTCTGGCTGCCCTGTTAAAAACCACCTGGGAGTTTTAAAAAAGATTCTGTCAACCAACTTAGATCTCAGACCAATTAAACCAGGATCCTGCAGGGAAGGACCCTACCATCAGTACTTTTTGAATGTTCTCCAGATGACTCTGAGACCCACTGTGTAAGGATCCACTACTAAACCAATCAATGTTGGCAGACTTAGCAAACAAAAGACATCTAGTTTGCCAGGTATGGTAGCACATGCCTGTAACCTTAGTGACTCAGGAGGCTTGAGGCAGGATTGCAAGTTCAAGGGCAGCCTTGGCCACTTAGTGAGACTATGTCTTTAAAAAATTTAAAAGGGTTGGGGATGTTGCTCAATGGTAAATCATCCCTAGGTTCAATCCCTAGGACCAAAACCAAAAAACAAACAAACTACTTCTGTTAATTTTGAATTTCAGATAATTTATTTTTTCAGTACTGTATGGCCCATACAAGAGTTGGAGCATACTTATATTACAAAGTTATTTACTGTTTATCTGAAATTCAAATTTAAATGGGTGTCCTGCGTTTATCTGAAAACCTTACATAGAATAAAACTAAAAATCAAATGAAAGGTGTAAAAATATTACAAATATTTTTAGTTGTAGATGGACACCTTACCTTTGTTTTGTTTATTTAGTTTTATGTGGTGCTGGGGATCGAACACAGTGCCTCACATGTGCTAGGCAGGTGCTCTACTCCTGAGCTACTATCCCTGCCCCATAAAACTCTTTTATCAGAAAATTGTCACCAAGTGTAAGTTTTTGCCTCAAAAAATAGGATCACCCGAAACATAACAAAAAGAAAAGTTGTACCAGGTCAACGCCATCTGAGGGAAAGAGTTTCTAAGATACTGAGGAGGCAGGAGGGACACAGAAATGGTCCTGGAAGGCTTCCTTCATGCCTGTATTAGTTGGCTAGGGCCGCCATAACAACAAATCACAGACTAGGTATCTTTAACAAAAGGAATTTATTTCTCAAGGTTCTGAAGCCTAGAATTCTAAGATAGAAGTGCTAGCAGGTTTGGTTTCTCCTGAGGCCTCTCTGCATACTAAACTGGATAGAGTCCAAGTGCACCTCACTGAATTGTAGTCCTGGGGGACTATGGGGTGGCCAAGTTGATAGGACAGTCCAGTGTTATTGCTCTGATGTCCTCTTACCAGTGTTCTGGTTCAGTCCCCCTCTCTCCCCCAGGCTGAGCCAGAGAGTGGCTGCACCCTTGAGCTACCAAGGAGAAGGAAAGGGGCATTTCTGAGTAAAGTGATAGAAATGTAGGAAGAGAAAGAAGAGGAATTCACTCTTTTCCGGGAAGAAGAGGAAAGGAAAGAGCAACTCACACAAAGGGAAAATGATAGAGGAAGGGATGGAGAGCATGTTAAACTGGAGGGACCCTGTGCGGAAGAAAGAATAAGAAAATATTATCCAACCCTCCAAGAGGTCAGGGGAACCAGGCAAGCTACCAGAGAGAAACCAGTTTCTATGGCAGTGGGAAGAATATAAAGCCCTCCTTGCCTCTACAGCAGCAGCACCTCTCCAGGTTTCCTTTGTTCCTTTTAGGGAAAACAAGCAAAACAAAACAACAAAAATAATGTCTCAAGTGTTGAGACTGCGTAGAGTTGGAGAGGAGACAGTTCAGTCTTCATTTTATTAGATTCTGGGACTTGGTCAGCTTTCAAGAACGCTGTCTCCTAGCAGCTGACCTGGGTTTTACTGCTGGCAGACATGAATATGCATGGTTAGGGGACCCAGATGTGCCCGGGCTGCAGGAGCATTTTCAGGACATGCAGGCTCACACGCACACACGCGGGCCTGCTCGGGTTTGAGGCGGTGCCAACGGAAGAACAGCCCCGAGCTGTTCCTCCCGGGAGTGGTTTCTGCAGAGTCCAACCCCGCTGCATTCCCCGGGCTCGGCCAGGCAGCGGAGACCCCCGCGAAGGCGTACAGAGCCTTCTTCCAGCCATCCGAGCTGCAGGTGGACATGGGTCTAAACCGGAGAAGGAGTCGAACTTTACCCAGGGCTTTAGATGGGGTGAAGCACCTCACTAACCGTTGCGTGCTATTTTGAGTTTACAGAGCGTCTGGGCCAGTGGGCGGGGGAGAAGGGAGCCAGGAACCAGCTAACACTGAAAGGAAAAATTCAGCCACCAAGTCATCGAACTTTTCCAGTGTGATGGAAACGCAGCGGCCCCTGGCCGCCTGCAGAGCCGGGCGCCCAGGCTTCTTGCGCCTTTGTCCCCGCGCGTCGCCACGCTCCTCTCCGCTGGAGGGCTGCGGTCGCTCCCCCAGCGTGCATTCGGCCTCCAGCCCCTTGCTGCCAATCCGACGTGAGCGAAAGCGTCCTTAATAAGACTGTAAATAAAAGTCAGGCTGAGAAATGAGTTTTCCATGCCAGCAATCACCGACCTAACCTCGGTTGTAAATAATCTAGCGGAGCCGCGCAGATGGAGTCCCCGCACCTGGGGAATCGAGGCCATCTCTGAGCAGCGCGCGTCAACAGCTGGGTGCAGCTCGAACGTGGACCCTGGAGGTGGCGCGGGTCCAGCTCCCGCATTCTGCAACAACAAATACTCGGCGCCCCGCCCTCCCACCTCCCTCACCCCGAGGAACTCCCCACAACAGAGCGATACCCCCGCCTGGGGGGGCCGAGTGCAGCCCTGGGAATCAGTTTAGTCTGTAGCGTCCAAGAAACGCACCGCCAGGCCCCCTAATTTATGGTCATTGGTGTGATAGCTTTAACGTGATTTATCTGACCGCAGAGAAGATGGCAAAAACCTCCGGAAGAATGATTGGCCATCCAGGCTTTGTGCATTTCTGATTGGCCTTATTAATTTAGGGCAGAGCCGGGGAGCAGCCTCTTGGCAGAGACAGGGAGATCGGCTTGGTAACAGCCTTTATGTAGAGTCACTTTGGAGCTGGCAGAGGTCTAAGCTTTTGCCAGAATTGAAGAAATAATTTATTACTTTAAAAAAAGAAGGGGAGTTTGACAGAATGTGCTAGCATGCTGATTAAAGCCGATTTCTCCTGAAAGAAGACGAAGATTATTTGGTTTGATTTAGACTCATTCTTTTTTTTTTTTTTTTTTTTTTTTTTTTTTTTTTTTTTTTTTTTTTGCCTCTTCATGTTTGTACAGACCAGACAGGGTGGGAGGAAGAAGGTTGTTTTCTTGTTTTTATTTTGAATGTTTTGCGTTTGGGTGGGTTGGGGGAAAGCAACACTTATGGGAAAGAATGTGGTGAGCCCAATATTAGGATGTGCTTTTAAGAATGTTTAATTTCATAATCTTTATGTGGAAAAATGTTTCTTTGCCTTTTGAGTTCTCATCAGACATCATAACTAATATTTATGGGATCTATAAATTATTGGATAAACACACCAATACACCACACTTCACAAGGTCATTACTCTGTGTTACTGCGGTAGCTGTCATTTAAATGTCACCATTGAGTGATGCAACTTAGTCCTATGAATAAAGGACTAAATAAGAATATTGGGGAGTTATAATATTTAGTAGAACATTTTTTCATATGAATGGATTACAAATTTGGCAGGGCTGCATATGTAATTTAAATGTACCCCCAATCATTTGTTATATTTATCTGTGTGTGTAGGACTTAAATGTAGACACATAGCACCAGGAAACCTCCAAATATAATCCTTAACACTCTATTCCTAATGGGGACCAGAACAAAGACAAAGAAAGAACTTGATTGCTTAGGGGGAGGGGGCAGGTTGGTGTCACACATGCAGTGGCACAATCATTTCTTTTATTTATAGCTCAAACCAGAAAAATAGACTGGGAGCAGCTGAGTACCAATTTATTTTGCTGCCTGAACCGATGAGTGGTTGCCTTAAATGTCATTGAGTTGGAAGGTTGTGCATTTCATTCACTGCCAGGTTACAGGAAGCATTGAAGCAGGTCGAGAAGGTGATCAGTGATTGTCCTGCCACCCATCAAGGTGGACAAGAGCAATCCTGCCAGTTGGAATTGCCTCAGTGGGGGACAAGGGCTGCCTGTCATCACTGACTCATCTCATCAAATGCTATTTGAGTAGAAATGAAGGTAGCACATTTAGTCCTATTACAAGAGCAAAATGGAACAGAAGGTAATGGTAACCCTCTGAAAAACAAAAATGGATTTGGAGGTCAGGGGCAGGGACTCATTTGGGCCACAAGTCACAGCATGTATGTAGGACGCAAAGGTCTTGTGCCCAGCTGCCTAAAAGTGTAACACATGAGATAGGAAAATAATAGAAATAAGAAAAGAGTGCTGTGGAAAATCAGAGGATGAAGCATTTAAGAATCCATAAGGGGGCTCAGTTGATAGAGTGCTGGCCTTGCATGCTCAAGGCCCTGGGTTCAATCCCCAGCACCCGCCCCGCCCCCACACACAATCTATAAGGGGCAGGGTGCGGTGGCACTTCCTGTAATAACAGCTATTCAGGAAGCTGAGGCAGGAGGGTCACAAGTTCAGGGCCAGCACGGGCAATTTTGTGAGACTCTATCTCAAAACAAAATTTATTTTAAAAAGGGGTAGAGTTCAGTGGTAAAATGCCCCTGGGGTTCAATCTCCAGTAGCGCACATGCGCGCACACATACACACATCAGGGTGGAAGGTTTTTCTTACGTGTTGACCACTGCATTGGATCATAAAGGACAAGGAGCTAATCAAGGATAAAGGGCATAAGTCTCACCAGCCATGGTGGAGCACAAGGGTGAAGGAGAGAAGACAAAGAGGACCTGATCCGGGCTGCCCACTCCTGTGTAATGCTGAGGATCCTAAAGGTAAAACTGCGAGCTGGTCTTACCTCTAAACTTCACTCCCAAGTAAAGACAAGCAGTTAGGTTTCTTCTCTAATTTCCTAAAGAAAATAATGGAAAACTGTATGTTTTTCTTTAAGTATATACAACCATAATGATTACAGGGCAAGCCAAAATCATAAAAGAACTAACCTCTGAAATCCTAGAATAATTGCTTATAACTTAAAATAATCCTGCTCCACTAATATGACACGTGACCCGGAAACAAATCCCAGTATTGAGTGCAGTCTCCCCAGCATTCCAACTTGAATGCTGGTGGTATTTTTATCTAAGGACAGACAAGCTGGCAGCTTTGTGGCAGTACTCCCTACATCTGGCACAATGGTCAGTTTTGCCCTCCGCCTTTTCCTGCTGGGCCACTCTCTGGACACTGCAGGAAACTCAACTGTCATCACAACAGAAATCAGCTCAGTTCCTTCACATTCATTTTCTCACTGGGTAGCTCCCATCACGCAATGGATGCTTCTTTCTTTTTTCTTTAGCCTCCTCATCTTCCTCTGAACAGCTCATTGTCCAGTATCAGAATTATAACGGCACAATTGATGGCTGTCCTCAAAGAAAAGCAAAAACACCTCTTTTACCTTACTTCATTCAACCTCACCAGCTGTGTGTCTCTGTAGCAGTTCCAGTTTGCTCTATGACTATGGAGTGCTGCTAACTTTGTCTTGGAGAACACACATTTCCTTAGTCGTGGATTCTAGATCACCAACAGCCTTTTCCAGGCACCCATTTCACACACTGCCCATTTCCTATCTTACCTGAGAGCACAGCACTTCCCTTTGGGCTGCATTATTCAATACCTCTCTGTGTGCTTTGGATTTGAGCCTTTGGAGAATTTTTCCTGGAGGAATTACAGTGCCTGCATATCAAGGGCAGGAGGCCGGATAGCCCAGGGGCTAGCCAGGGGCCCAAACTATGCTTGTGAACAGCTGTTCTGGAGGACTCTGACAGCCTCTGGGATTTTATTTATTCATTTTGCAAACATTACAGAAGCCCTTTCATATATTTCAGGGAACGCAGAGATGAATAAGAAGCCTAAGGTTTAGGGAGGCAAACACCTAAATGTGTAATGCTCATGTGAGACAATACAACGGAGGAGAAAATCCCAGAGAGTGCTTAAGAATCTTCTAGAATCAGGGAATGTTTCCCATGCATGCTGCCCACTGCACTGGGTCATGAAGGGTGAGGAACTGGTCAAGGGGAAAAGGGGCAGAAGGTCATGCTAGCCAGAGGTAGAAAACAAAGCTTAAATGAGAGAAGAAAAAGGACAGGTGGAGGGGAAAAGGCCAGAAAGAGCCTATGAGGTTGCCTGAAAAGAGAGCGTGAACAAAAGGGAAAGATGAACACAACAGAGTGGAGAGGGAAACGTGGACTTTTCTCTGGTACTCCTGAGCTGCGCCCATGCTGTGGCTAGCCGGATTCGCTCCCAGAGCAAGCGCCCTCATGACTCAGGCCAGAGCCGCCTCACCCCCTGTGCTCAATGGGCTGCTAGAGGCCTCCCGCAGGCTGAGGGGCAGGGAAGGAGGAAGAAGGGGAGGAGCAGAGATTGTCTTTCCTTGCCATGTGATTGTCTTCCCGTTGGCCTCTGAACTTGTGCGATTCTCCAGGTAGAATGGATACAGAAAGGCTTCTCTGGGAGGGCGCTTTGCTCTGGCTCCAGTGATCCCACCTCCTTGTACTGACTCCCTTGCATAAATCCCTTTCCTTTGAGGGTGGACTGGACTGAGTGACTTTATCTAAAGAACGGAATACAAGAGTCCAGATGGACATCACTTCTGAGATTAGGCAATCAACTTTCATTAGGACTTCAACTTTCATCTTGCCACGCTCTCTCCTGCTGGCACTTACTCTTGTCCTTCTCCCTGTTTACGCTGATGACACGAGCTGCTGCCACATTTGAGGTGCTCTATGGAGAGGCCCACACGGCAAACGACTGACCAACAGCCCACGAGAAACTGAATCCTGCCAGGAGCCCTATGAGTGAGGTGACCACGGCGTTGGGAGAGACCCAGAGCCCGCCTTCCTGTGTCACTGTGGTCTTCCTCAGAAACTGCAACACACCTATAGGTAACTAATTTGCTTTTCTGGCTTACATTTTTCTTAAGCTATATTCCTTACATTTTTAGTGTCTACTATGCAGTTCATTACTCCAGAAGTCCACTCATCAGCCACTGTTATGCGAGGGAGTCATTGTTTGCAATGTTATACACTACAGCAATGTCACTGGCGGCCACTGCCATGGATACTTCATGTGGAAGGGAAGCCTCTTGCAGGCCCCATTGCCTCCCATTATTAAAGGTAGCAGGCTCCTTCTTTAAACTTTAGCTCTGTTTTTCCACCTCCAGACTCAAACCTGAGAGTGCAAACCCTCTTGCTCTACAAAACACTGAGGCCCAGAAAGAAAATATAATGTGTCCATTTTCACTACATGAATCAGTTAGGAGATGAAACAGTAAGGCCTGAATATTCCTGGCCCAGGACAAGGGTTACCCCAAATCACGTACTCACATTCTATGCAAATGGAAGGCCCTGGAAATTAAGCAACAGCTCCATGTATCTGATTGGAACTCCTAGGCTAGCTCACCCTAGATAGCAGGAGTTGTTCTTCTTTGAGATTAGGCAAGCACTGGGGCAATCTTTGAGATTAGACAATCAGAGATTAGAAAATCACTGGCTTCCTTTACCCTCTTGTGGATTTACTATCTCGGGGTCTAGTGAACTGCAACTGAGAATCATGCCCTGAATTCTTCAAAGGGGTCTTTTTCTTTTATAGGAAACCTCTGTCCAGCCACGCAAAGGGTCCTAGGATCTCACAGTGCCTTCATCTCTTTGTCTACTCAAAACTATACTATACTTTCTCTTTAGTTTCCCTTTATTTCACTATATTTATAATTAGGGTACAGTACTTCCCATGTAGTGAATTGAACTTCACTGGTTGATATCTCTTATGAATTTGGCTTGATTTTTCATGAATACTTGTTAAATTCAATGAAAACTTGTTTTGTTGGTTTATATTCTCCCAGTTCAGTTCTTACCATTATTAGTGAAGTTACTGAATGCCTTACTTTTAATAGGGGGTAGGGTTTTTGTCTTTTCTCAGTTACATCAGTGTAAAATCAACTGGGTCTTAAAAATTACTCTGGGGCTGAGAAGTAGCTCGCTGGTAGACTGTATGCTCAGCACATGCAAAACCCCGAGTTCCAGCCTCAGCACTGTGGGAAAAAAAAATACATAAAATTTACTTTGAAGGTAGCCACTGCTGGAGAAGTCTACACAAACGATCTGGCACCTGACTTATGACTACTACATAAGCCACTGCTCATGAACCTGTGAATCCTAAGGCCAGCCAAATCAGAATCATATGGAATTCAGGACAGGAAGGGAAAGGAAGAAAAATAATTAAAAATACCAGCAACCTACCTGGTGTTTAATCTCATTCTACCTTGTGAGTGAAGAGCCAGACATTAATTTCAACTTTCATCACTATGCTCCTATAGTTTTTAAGAATGAGGGTCACAGAAATCTCACTTGACTCTCCCATCCCTGGAAGGTTGGCAGGGTTGGAATTATATTGCAAATAAGGAAAGAGGCTCAGAGAGATGGAAAATACAACTAGCTAAGTATCAGGATGAAAAATTTCTAAGTATTCTGGCTATAAAACCAGGGACTTTATACTGTGAGAGTGATCCTCATACTTCAATACTTTAGGATGAGCTTGGCCCCCTTCTCCCCTGCTCTTACCCTTCTGCTTTCTGCCATGGGATGATACAGCAAGAAGTGCCTCACCAGATGTGGGGCCCTTGACCTTGGACTTCCCAGCCTTCACAATGGTGAGTCTCTGTTCTTTATAAATTACCTAGTCTCAAGTATTTTGTTATTAACTAAACAAAATGGACTAAGACAGCACAGGTGCTGATGCTGCTGATCTTGGACCACACTTGGAGAATCACTGCACCGTAACACTCTGGTTTTAGGTGGAAGGATCCTAAAAGCTGCCATACTTTTCCTAGTCATGATTTGAAAGAATGCTCAAAAGATACTATGAAGTAACCTCAAAGCTAAAATATTGGCAGACAGCGGAACTGACCAAGAATACATTTAAATTCTATTTAATAGCTTATTATTTTTGTCCAGTAGTAGGAGTTGTTGAAGGGAGTACAAAAGACATATCTCAATGGTTTGTATCTTCAAAGATTATATTATTTAGTCATACTTGTCCAGATCAGCATAGAAAATGGAAAACAATTCTAAAGTTGGACAACAAAATGTGTGGTATCAACATGTTCTATGTGAGTTAGTGAAGGAAGAAATCAGTGTTCACTAAACTAGCAATATAACGCCTCACAGAAAATCTAGGTTTGGGTCTTTGAAGAATGGTATTGGGGATATCTCAAAAAAACCACCCCACAACTTACTGACTGAACAATATCATTATTCAGTGGTTCTGTGGGATGACTTCATGGAATGTCCTGCTTGGGGTCTGTCATAGACAGCAGTTGGGACTGGAGTTACCTTAAGGTTCAACTGGGCTGACTGTCCAAGATGGGGTCTTCACTTCCATGCCTGGTGCTTCCACATGGCTTCTCTTTCTAAAAGAATACCAGGACTATAAAACTGGAAATCCATATGTATTAAAATGAAATTAAACCCCTGTCTCTCACCATGTACAAAACTCAACTCAAAATGGATCAAGGATCTAGGAATTAGACCCGAGACCCTTCACCAAACAGAATGGTAGGCCTGAATCTTCAGCATGTCGATTTAGGACCAGACTTCCTTAACAAGACCCCCAGAGCATAAGAAATTAAAGCAAGAATCAATAAATGGAATGGATTCAAAACTAAAAAGCTTTTTCTCAGCTAAGGAAACAATCAATAATGTGAAGAGAGAGCCTACAGAGTGGGAAACATTACATACTTTAGACAGAGCACTCATCTCCAAAATTTATAAAGAACTTAAAAAACTTAACCCCAAAAATACAAAGAACCCAATCAATAAATGGGCTAAGGAACTGGGTGGACACTTCACAGAGAAGATATACAGGTGATCGATGATATGAAAAAGTCTCATAATCTCTAGTAATTAGAGAAATGCAAATTAAAACCACCCTAAGATTTCATCTCACCCTAATTAGAATGTCTATTATCAAGAAAACAAGCAATAATAAGTGTTGGCGAGGATGTGGGGAAAAAGGCACACTCATACATTGATGGTGGAGTTGCAAATTGGTGCAGTTACTCTGGAAAGCAGTATGGAGATTCCTCAGAAAACTTGGAATGGATCCATCATTTGACCCAGCTATCCCACTCCTCAGTTTATACCCAAAGAACTTAAAATCAGCATACTACAGTGATGCAGCCACATCAATGTTCACAGCAGCTCAATTCACAATAGCTAAGCTATGGAACCAACCTAGATGCCCTTCAACATATGAATGGATAAAGAAACTGTGGTATATATACACAGTGGAATATTACTCAGCCATAAAGAATAAAATTATGGAATTTGCTGGTAAATGGATGCAGTTGGAGAACATCCTGCTAAGTGAAATAAGCCAAGCCCCAAAAAACAAAGGCTGAATGTTTTCTCTGATAAGTGAAAAATGATGCATAATGATGGGGGAGAGGGGGGCAAGGGAAGAATGAAGGAACTTTGGATTGTGTAGAGGGAAATGGTGCTAGAGGGGGTGGGGGAAGGAAAGATAATGGACTGAGATAGACATTATTACCCTATGTATGTGTATGATTACCTGAATGGTGTGAATCACCAAGTACAACCACAGAAATGAAAAGTTGTACCCCATTTGTGTACAATGAATCAAAATACAGTCTGTAAAATTTTTTAAAAAATTAAAAAAAAAGAATTGCCAGGACTTAATGGCAGTCCAGGGTTCTGAGAAATATGACATTAGAAACTAATTCTAAAGAATAAATTGAATCGAAACAATCAGTTCTAAAGAGCAAAAGAAAACTCTAGAATTGGCCATGTGACTTCTGCCATATTCTGTTGGTGAAAAGGAAAAGATCAGTCCAGATTCAGGGGAGCAAATTAATAGACTCCATCTTTGTCAATGACGGAGTGGCATGTTTATACAGAAGAAAAGAGATTGACAGCAGCTGTCTTTGGAAACAAGCTACCACTGGTGGGCAGGCAGAGGAAACAACCCACAGTATGAAGATGCAAGAACCAGATGAGAACAAAGAAGAGGTCAGAGAGCTTGTATACATGAAAAGTCAGAGGAGTTGAAAACAAACAGAGTCTGGGCCTGAACTGGAAAACAATGGGGAATCAGTATAAGTTCTAAGGGAGCAGAGTGGCTTTTACTCACTCAGTGCTCCCAGCAGCAGAGCTAAGGGGTCTACAGAAAAGTACACAGAAGACAGGCCAGGGCCAGACACCACGGAACAGACTTTAATGGGAGATGCAGGCAAACACACTACTGTGTCACTACTGCTGACAAAGAGGAAGGTGTAGGATGTTGTAACACCTAGCTCAGATAAGGAGGCAGGAGGGAGAAGGAGGTGACAGTGTTGCCCTCTAGCAAAAGCTCATGGGCAAGACTGGCGGAGGGAAAGCCAAGGAGGCCAGTCAAAGGGTCGTAGCAATGCTGGTGATTAGAACTGAACATTGGAAATCTCCTCCTCCATTCTAAAGAGTGAAAATACATCTCTGATAGTATGCCCAGAGCATGATGGCCCGTTGAAGTTGTCAGATGGTCTCTTTTAAAAATGTGGTTCCGGGCTGGGGAGATAGCTCAGTTGGTAGAGTGCTTGCCTCGCAAGCACAAGGCCCTGGGTTTAATTCACAGCACTGCAAAAAAAAAAAAAAAAGTGGTTCCATCCAGTGCAAAGTCATCTGACAAAACTTGTAAAATAACAACACAGGTTGAAACAATACCAACCCATCTTGGGCACCTCTAGGAGAGCACGTCAAAGGAGTGAAGAAAACAGAAAAAAGGAGTGTTCTTTCCTTGTGCCCTGGAAAGACCTGCCTGAATCCAAAGAAAAAAGTTATGCCTTTTGGAGGCCCAGGCTAACCAGGGGGAGAAATTTTTTTAAATTTATTCTTTTTAGATATATGACAGTAGAGTGTATTTTGACATATTATACATACATGGAATATAACTTTTCATTCTTCTGGTTGTATATGATGTGGAGTTTCATCAGTGGTGTATTCATATATGAACCTAGGAAAGTTATGTCCAGTTCATTCCACTGTCTTTCCTTTTCCCATCCCTCCTCCCTTTCCTTCACTCCCCTTTGATCCACTGAACTACTATTCTTCACTCCTCACACCACCCTTGTTGTGTGTTAGCATCCACGTATCAGAGAGAACATTTGACCTTTGGTTTTTTGGAATTGACTTATTTCACTTAGCATAAGTCTCCAGATCAATCCATTTACCTGAAAAATTCATAAAATCATTCTTCCTTATGGCTGAATAATATTTCATTGTGTATATATACCCCACAGTTTCTTTATCCATTCATATGTTGAAGGGCAGCTAGGTTGGTTCCATAGCTTAGCTATTGTGAACTGAGCTGCTGTGAACATTGAGGTAGCTGTGTCACTGCAGTATGCTGATTTTAAGTCCTTTGGATGTATACCAAGGAATGGGATAACTGGGTCAAATGGTAGTTCCAGGGCTGGGGCTGAAGCTCAGTGGCAGAGCACTTGCCTAGCATATAGGAGGTACTGGGTTTGATCCTCAGCACCACATTAAAAATAAATAAAGGCATGCAGTCTATCTACAACCACACACAAATAAAGTAAAAAAACAACAACAAATGGTCGTTCCATTCCAAGTTTTCTGAGGAATCTCCACACTGCTTTCCCGAGTGGTTGCACCAATCTGCAGTCCTACCAGCAATGTGTAAGTGTACCTTTTTCCAGGGAGAGGAATTTTTTGTTATTCTTGTCTAAATAAGATGAGCAGTCCATGTCTTCAGGACAACATCTCCAATAAGCTGCTTATCTACTACACCAAGAAATAGCAACTTTCTATAGTGATACCAGAGATTATTCTCCACCAGAAGGTAGGCTCTACTGGATGTGCTGCCTGAGGCCCACAATACTCTCTTACTAATGCTTTACCAGATATACAATGAGGCTCAGCAAATATCTATCTTAAAATGTGTATCAAATTTTGAACAGATCACAGGTGGTAATAAGGCTGGGTACACTCAAGAGTCCTTAACTCTGCATTCAAAACCCTGTCAGGAGCTCTTAGTGTGCCATTAACTAGAGAAATGAAAGAATTTCCACTATACTACTAGGAGCGCAGGAGCAATATTTAAACTCTGCAGTGGTGTTCAGAACACTGGAATAACTTCTCTAAGGAAAATGATGGCAGCTAAGTCAACCAGATGAGGTCCCATCTCCTGTCTATCACCATGCCCATAACTTTCTGTCCTTACTATTTTCAGAGTCTCCTTTTATTCTGCCTACTCCTTTTGTTCTTCACTAGCTCTCACTCAAGATTCATCATGTTGGTGTGGTGAAGATGGGAGAAAGCAGCAGGAATGCCTATTTTCTTCTTACCAGAGTGGACCATTGCTAGCTCCTATTGGGATAGAGAGGGAAGAGCTGGAGAGAAAATAATTGGGGAAATGGAAGAAAAGGAAAATGAAGAAGGAATCACGGGGGGTGGGGGAGGGTGGGGTGGAGAAAGGAAGAAAGAAAAGAAAGAGAAATGGAAGTAATACAAAGACACAGAGACTGAGGTAGTGAGGGCAAGACCCCCACATGGTCAAAGGCAGCACATGATATATAAAGACAGGAACTGAAGACAGACCACTGTCGTCGGCAGCTGACCAGCCATGCTTTTGCTAGTGCCTTCTTTTGCTTTCCTTTTGCCTTGCCGTTTCACTGTTCATAACACCTATCTTGGAAAGAGGGAAGAGATGAAATTTGGATCCACCAATTTTAGATATTTAATTTTTCATACTTCAATACTAGACTTTTTTTTTAACTGCTGCTGGAACAAATTATGACAAACTTCATGGCTTAAAAAACACAAACGATATTTTATAGTTCTGGAAATCAGAGGTCCAAAATGCCTCAGTGGGCTAGCATCAAGGACTTCCTGGAAGCTCTAACATGGAATATGTTTCCTACCTTTTCCCATCTCTGCAGGTTTGCTTGCAAACCTTGACCCACCGCCTCCTTCCTTCATCGTCACAGCCAGCGAGGGCAGGTGGAGTCTGCACAAAGCATCACTCTCCTTGCTTCTGTAGTCACCCCTCCTTCTCTTCAGCCTTCCTCCTCTGTGATTATATTGGCCCATCTGGATCATCCAGAATGATCTTCCCATTTTAAGGTCAGCTAATTAGCAACCTTTATTCTATCTGCCGTCTTAGTTTCCCTTCACCTTGTAATCTAACATATTCATAGATTTAGGAGCTTAGGATTCAGACATCATTGGACACCATTATTCTATTGACCACAAGCACTGTGTAGCCTTGTTGAAAGCACATGATTTCCACTTTTTTACTTAGTATGCTCACCTCACTCTACTGGGGATTGAACCCAAGGGTTCTCTATCACTGATCTACATACCCAGCCCTTTTCATTTGGGTGTTTTGTTTTTTTTTATGTTGTTTATTTTTAATTTTCAGACAGGGTCTCACTAAGTTGCCCAGCCTGGTTTCAGCCTCCTGAGTCACTGGGATTACAGGCGGGCGCCACTGCACCTGGCTTTTCCCCTTAGGATTCCTGAAACCAAGAACTCTGAATGTCAGTTATTTGTTTGTTTTCCCTCTTACGGGTTTGCTGCAAACAGAAGTAATAATCCTAACCATCTGTCACTTAAACAAGGGGAGATTTATTGCTTTTGACCAAAAAGGCACTTTTCACAATACACTTCAGGAGAGACAAAATCCCTCCCAGAGATGACAGCACACCGGCAGCATGCCACCTGGCCCCACCTCTCCTCACCACTGCTGCACAGTGCCCAGTGGTTTTGCATCCTTGCCCTGCAGGGCAGTGAAGAAGGCCTGGCACTCTAATGATGGAGCAACATACAGATCCACAATCCCAGGGGATTTCAACCATTTGTTTGGGTCAGTTTTACAGTTTCTGTAGAACTAAAAGGCTGTCATGCAAAATGACTCCTGGCCATTTATTTATCAATCCAGCAATGTTATACAATTGCTGGTGCAATTGCTATCAAGCAAGGAGGGGTACTCAAGTCTTACGCTGGCCGGAGTTCAATCAATAAGAAATGACTCAGATTGGCTACTGTTTTCTGATAAAGCTGACATCAAAACTTGGCAAGGGAGAAAATTATCTTAGATAATTTTTAAAAATAATAATACTTTCTGCTTTTTTTATATTGATAGACCTTTATTTTATTCATTTACTTATATGTGATGCTGAAAATCAAACCCAGTGCCTCACACATGCTAGGCAAGCACTCTACCACTGAGCCACAACCCCAGCCCCTGCTTTTTTTATCTTTTATAGAGATGTTTCCTAAATATTACTTTACACTGGCAACCAGGGCCATTTCTCTGATTACAAAAACGCAGCCTTAAAATAGTAGAGTGGATATGCAATTTCAGAAAGTTAGAATGGTAAATATTTTGTGTGTGTGTGTGTGTGTGTGTGTGTGTGTGTGTGTGTGTACTAAACAGCTACCATTTATGAAACACCTTCCCATGTCAGGACTTTTCTGGGTACTTTAGGTGTATTATCTGAGGTCCAGAGAACAAAGCAGGTATTACAGACAAAGATACTAAGGATAAATTTACCTCAGGTCACATAACTATTAAATGGCACAGAGAGGAAATAACCCCTAGCTATGTGACTCTGAAGTTCTTGCCCCTTCTTGCACAGAATAACTCACTGCAGAATCATCTAACTTAGGTGGTGACAATGGAAATATGTAGTTCATCATCAAGGGCCTGAAGACACTGGGTTTTTACATCTTCTCAACTCCCTAAAAAGCATTTGCACCCCTAATTTCATGATTAGTGACCCATCTGGAATCCCACATCAAGGCAAGAGTACATAATGGAGAGTCTGTCCCTTGTTTCTGGTATCACACCCTTTCTCCTCAAAGATAACCATATATTAGTAAGATATACAGGAACTAGGCAAACAAGAAGAGGGAAGAAATAGAGACTGAGCAAGGAATAGAGGAAGGAAGGAAGGAAGGAAGGAAGGAAGGAAGGAAGGAAGGGAGGGAGGGAGGGAGGGAAGGAGGGAAGGAAGGGAGGGAAGGAGGGAAGGAAGGGAGGAAAGATTTATTGGTAAGAGGGAGAAGCTCCATTCTGTAAAACACTGAGAAAAACCACATGTACTGTTTGCCATGGAAAGACGAGAGAACATTACTCTTTAACACCTGGGAACAATGATTTTTCATTATTTACTTGGCCTCTAGATTACATCCTCAGAAGAAATGCATCCTTGAACTCAAATTCAATATTCAGTCAAGCCAAACAACTAAAAATGTTAATTAAAAACAAAGCTAGAACCAACAATGGCCTAAATATTAGGAAAAATTCTTTTTGTGAATTAAATTCACTTAGTAACAAATTCATTCTTAAAGTTAGATGATTTCTTTTTTATTAAGGCTTTGCAAGTCTTTAGTTTATGGAAAGATTCTATTATTGATAGAATTTCCTGAGAATTCTGTATTATTTCTAAATCTAAGAATGCATATCATTGCAGTAAGAGACAGGGCCTGATATGATGCAAAAACTTTCTCTGAGGTATGGCAAAATCAGCATTTCCCAGGCCTACTTAGGGCATAGTGCCAAAGTGTTGGAACTATCCTGTAGAAAAAGGGGTCTAATTTTGTAATAGCCAGTACAGTGACTGGTCAGGTAGTGATAATACTACTAGTTAAATCATGTGTATTTATATGCATATATTCATTCACTCACATAATTACATGAGCAAATTATTTTCCAAGGCAAAACAATTCACGTAAGACTGCTCTCCTTTTTCCAACTCCTTTTCCTTCAAAAATTCTTTCTTCTGGGTTTCTTCTCCAATATTTCTATTAACATTTGGATTAGATAGGAAACTTGTACATCAATGGAGGAGACAAAAAAAACATTTGACCTAGACCCCAAAGCTGCTCAGATTGCAAAAAATAAATAAATAAAATAAATGGAGAGAGCCCAGATTTCCACGTGGCACTGTACTGCTGAAAAAGGGTACCTCTCCATTAGAGAAGTGTATTAAATGCCATGGCTGAAGTATGAACTTCAGGGGCCTTACCCAAAGAAGACTCAGGTAGCCTACTGAAGTGCTTGAAATTGTCTACTTATTTCATGGAGCAAACACCAAGAGTTCCTACTGCATATACAATAAAAATTTTGTGTTAATACTCTAGTGTTATTCTCATTAGCTCTTTAGACCTTTTGTGATGTTTTGAAAAAAATAAAGTGAGTAGATTCAAAATTTGGATGGATGAAAGTAAAAGTTTTGAAAGTGTCTGGAGCATATGGAGAGAGCAGGAGGTGAAGGGGATTGAAGGGGCTCATCTTGGTGAATTAGAAGTCAGCATGAGGTGCTGGATATCTTGGGGGAAAGAAATGCCACTAATAGGGGAAAAGAATGATAAAGGAAACTAATATTTACAAAAGAATAACTATGTTCCAGGGAGGTCCTGTGCTAGACACTTGGCATATATGTACGTATAAGATTCAGAGGAAGGAGAATTTTTGTGTTTGTTTACAGTCATTCCAGCTATTTCAGGCTTGCTCATTTGCATACATGGCACCTGGTGTAGGAAGCCTGGCAAGCTGGGGCAGGAGTAGCTGAGATTTGGCTGACCACTCTCCATCTCTATGTGATCTCACTGTGGTCCCTTTGGCATGGTAGCTATTCTGACAGGCAGGAGGGAAGGAGGGAGAGACCCTGTCTCAGAAGTCACATAGTGTTATTTCTGTCATACCCTCTTTTTAAAAAAAAAAATTTTTTTAGTTGTAGACACAATACCTTTATTTTTATTTATTTGTTTTTATGTGGATCAAACCCAGTGCCTCCCAGGTGCTAGGCAAGTGCTCTACCACTGAGCCACAACCCCAGCCCTGCCATACCCTCTTTTTGAGTTAGTAACAAAGGCCACTTAGGTTCAAGAGAAGGGAACACAGATTCTAATTTTTTTCTAAAACTGGAATAAGTGTCAAGGAATTTTCAGACATGTTTTACAAGCACTGCAGTTGGAAAAAGGATCAACAGAAAGGAAGGCTTAAAGACTGTTGTCCTGTGGCCCCAAACAGTTGACAATTTCAGCCACAAATCTGAGTGATGATGAATAAAAGCAAGTCAGGGGGTTCATACATTTAAATGTATTAAATTTTTCCAATTTTTTGTTTCCCAAGAAAAGATTTTTTTTCTCTGCACTTATTGAGAGAGGGAAGAAGGGAAAAGGAGAAAAGGGGTGGGGGAGAGCAAAGAATATTCCTTTGAGAAAGCTAAGGTCTAAAGGGTCAGAAATCTGTGGCCGATGGCCTATTTCAAATGGCTCACGAGCTAAGAACGATTTTACATTTTTAAAGAGGAAGAAGAAGGAAAAGAGGAGGAAGAAGAAAAGGTGGAAAAGGACACAAAAGCCAGGTGCACACCTATCATCCCAGCAATTCTGAAGGCTGAGGCAGAAGGATTCCAAGTTCAAGGTCACCCTGGGGAATTTAGCAAATCCTGTCTCAAAAAAGAGACAGAGTGAATAATCCTCATTCTTTTTAATTTTTCCTGAAAACACACCCTTTCCCAAGAGATCACCCAGAGGTGCAGCTCTGGTGTGCATCTCTTCATGTTCTTGCTCTTCTGCCTCTTCTATTCCCACAGCATCCAATTTCTGGAATAAATCAGCCTATATTCTTTCTAGCAATTTTATGGTCCCAGTTTCATTCTCTCATTCTCTTAGCACTTCAAAACTCCATCTGTCCCCTAACATGACTTTCCACTTAGCCTAGCTCAACTGCATGCATTTCATCATCTTCAGTTCCTTCCAACAGTTTCACAGTGCATAAATCACATATGTACCTATAAGACCACTATATTTTTCTTACCTTTCCTTACATTAAAAAAAGTATATAAGGCCTGACATCTCATCACAACTGTATATATACATAAGTTTGCCATGACTTTTGGAGGAGACTATTACCACAGTCACACAGAAAAACACAAAAATCATTCTATTAATAGGGAAGAAGAAAAAGAAGTACATAAGGGAATAAAAAGACGAACTGTAAAGCAAAATGCCCAAAGGCCATACTAACCTGCATACTAACTTTGGGGGTAACATGTTTGTTTAGTTGCTATTTTTTCTGATTTCCTGGTAGTGGTGAACCTTTCTCCTTCTTGGTTTGATTAACTACTGGAGAATGCCTAACTGTGGAAAGAGTGGCTCTGATTCCCTTTAATAAAATAGTCAACATGGGAAGAGGTCATAAGCAGAAACTGGAAGAGCTTAAGATATATTTAGTCAATTCCCCCACAATGATCTCCACAGTGCTCACCAACAGTCACCAGAGTATACTAAAGGTGTTAGCAGTTGTAACATCTATGCAAACTGTAATTATTAATAGTTTGCTAAGATAAATGAAGTCCCAGTGTTAAATGAGAAAATGTCCATACAACAGCTAAGGTCAGAGCTAAGTTTAAAGGGTAACTAATGAGTCCAGGCAGTAGTTTACTAAATATACAGTTAAGAGGCACTAAACTAAAAACCCACTAGAAAATATACTTTGAAATAACACTATTTAACAGGGGCAATACTTCTAAATTTAGAAATTATATCTGCAATAACACTTCAATATTATATTATTTGTACATGCACATGTATGCCTGGCTTGTGGCAGACATTCAGGAACACGACCACTTCTGTTCTTAGTAAAATGCAAAATCATTCTTTTGACCCACAACAAATTGTTGATTACATTTTCTTTAACTCTCACAGTGTGCTATTATTTCCAAAGTAAGAATGACATTCAGTTAAACACTTAGATAACTAGATTAATAATAGTGCTATGTATAGAAGCACAACCAATTGCTAAGAGTTTTATAATACATTAGTGGGAATACTGTGTATCACATCAATAAAATATAGAGTGAACAATAAGAAAAAAAGGAAATCATTAAGTAGAACAAAAATCTAATAAATTGCTAGGATAACTATTACTGTTGATTATTCAAAAAGAAAAACATTCTGTCATCTGCAACAAAGTGGATGAACCTCAAGGCATTATGCTCAATGTCCTGGGGTAAGGACATTAAGCCAGGCACAGAAATACAAATAACTACAAGGTATTACTTACATATGGAACCTAAAAATGTTATTTTTAGAAGCAGATACTAGAATGATAGTTGCCAGGTGTGCATTTGTGGAGGAGGAGAGTATTGGGAGATGCTGGCCACAGGGTACAAGGTTTCAGTTAGGAATAATAAGAAAAACAACTAAAACAGTTCGTGCCAAAAAAAGTTTGTTTTTTTTTCAGTAAATTGATTTAACTTGGAGTACTTGTTTTAGAATATTTTTTTGAAGTATGCTTATAGGGTATACCTCTATAAAAAGACCTTGGAACCAATAAAATGCCAATATTTAAAATGGAAAATTAGTAAGTTTAACAGAGTAACATTAAAACCAGTATTTTATATGAAGTACCAGTACAAGTTCTAAAGACATCCCTTAAAGAGTGGTATGTTTTGGGCATGCGTGAACTCTCACCGTATCAGTCAGTAAATCTGATCTGAATTCTAAGGAAAATGGAGTGATCCTGTGATAGTGATCAAGGTACTGTTTTAAAGTGGTCTGGAAGGATACCCTAACAATACTTACTGACTTTGATATGTCTTCATATGTCTTCTCATTTCACCTTGGTTCTTTAACAACCAAGCTGTTTCTCATGTCTTCTTTACTGTTTTTTAGTTTTTGTTTTATTACTATGGAACACTCCAATGTATGTAAAAATATAAGAGTATAAAGAAGCTAGGTACTCATCGCTGAGCATCAACAAATACCCATACAAGGTCAACTTTCTGTCATGTGTAGTCCCACTTATGCACCACGAATTGTTTTGAAGCAAAGTCTATATATCATGTCTTCATAGGTAAATTCTTCAGTTGTATATATTTCCTAAAAGATAAGGATTTAAAAGTCACAATACCATTGTCAAAACAATTCTCTAACTTCAAATATTGTATTTAAATTATTCAAATTGTCTCAGAGATGTTTTTCCAGGTGGCTTTGATGAAATCAGAATCCAAACAAGGGCTATTCATTTTAACTGATAGATTTAAATTTATTTTAATGTGTAGGTTTCCCCTCCCCATTTTTCCTGCAACTTTTTTTTTTTTTTTTAATAAGATCATTTGTCCTATAGAACATTCCAATGTGAATTTTGCAACTTACACCCCTGTGGTTATTTAACATGTTCCTGTCTTAAGTTTCTTTTAACTTGGTAGTCAGATCTAGAAGCTTGAAGCAAATCTAACTTGAATTATTTGAACTTCCTTACGTCATCTCAGGAGGCACAGAGTATCTAGCTGTCTGTTATGTGAAGATCCATCAGTGGGCCCAGGTGTTGTCAGCCTGGTTCAGGAATTAAATACTTGTCCATCAGCACTTGCCTTCTATTTGTCATACCTGATGCCTTGTTAAACTGAAATATAAGATCTTCCTCACAACTGTTTAGTTTCCCTGAGGTGTAGTTTGCATAAGGATGGTGGAATAAAGCACCTGACACTTTCCTATTCTCAGACCCAGCAAGGGTCTTATGGGTTGTTAACTCGTACCATTAAAATAATCTGACCATTAAAATAATCCTACACTTCAGTTCCAGAGGGGTATATTCTATACACCCCACTCAACACCCTCATTGTGTGCTCTTGCTTTTTTGAAGTTTTACATTTACAAGGCACATCACAAAATGTGACATCTGCGTATAGCCTTTATTTCCGCAATCTAACAGTGCTGGGGACTCGAACCCAGGTCTCGAGTATGCTAGGCAGGCACTCTACGTAATGGGCTATATCACCAGCACTGTGTATAGCCTTTAGATTTCTTCATGGGTAGAAGTTCTCCATAAGGTAGTCAGACATCTGCTATATATTGTTAAGCATTTAAAGGTCTTATAGTTCCACCGACAGTACTTCTACTGTGTTATCCCCAGTTGGGGGGATAAAAGGCAGCTCTCTTGGGAATAACACTTAAAAAAAGATACAATTGTAATAAATAACCAATAGGAAATGGGTGTGTTTTAAATAGAAACACCATACCAATAGTGGTTCTGGCTCAGGGCTCTGGAGGTACCCGAGTGGAACACATGTCTGAAAACAACTCAGGTAGCCCAGATAGTGCTCACCACCTATTTGTAATTATTAGAGAAAGATAATACATTACAATACAAACTCCATGACACATTTGTCTCAGTAACTGTATTCCTAGTGCCTGAAATATAATAGGTACTTAATTTGTTAAATAAAATGAAGGAATGTGTTTATCCAGAACATATCATTTCACTCACTAAGACGTTAAACAGGATTTTTGATTATGACAACTCTCCTAATTGAACAGTATGACTAACACTAGCTCATCCATATGAGCTATATGCTTCTTTCCCATCAACCCTGTACAAGCAATTGAACCCAGGGACGCTCTGCTGAATAATTTAAATAAAGGTAACTATAAAATGGGAATTTAGCCCCCCCACAACCAAATATATAACTCAACTTACAAAAATACTCAAGTTCCATGAAGAACTAGTATTTCTCTTAAGTACAGGATTAAAACCTTAGTCACCTAGAATTTTACTCAGTATCAACTACAGTTGCATTTTATCTTCAAGATTTCAGGCAAGACATAATAGAACACTCCAAAACTATTTTATTATATGATTCTAAGTACTTCATCTCCCAGTTCTTTCATCCACTTTTTTGCTAGGTCTCAAAAGGGAAGTAGGTCACTAACAATTTTTCACCTGTCTACATTGATTGTTAAACAATTCAAGTTTTATTTTTCCTGTTTTCCCTTGGGGGAATGACCTACCTGTATGATTACTTCACATTCCTCATGGTAACGAACAGTGCAACCTGACAATGAACATTTTTAGACAACCATATGGGTTATTTTAATATTTTTGCTTACTTATCTAGCTATTAGTGGCACCAATGGCTTTACAGATTTTATGATGATGGTCATAATTCTTTTGGGTATTAAAGATGTGGTCTAAATCATTTTTGAAAATTGTTCAATTTGTCTTTCATTGCAGAAATTATGAAGGGGGCTATATGGTGGGAAAGTAAAATATCTCTATTAGATTTCTTCACCATGGAGATGGTGGGGTATAATATGAGGAAATATTGACTTGTATCCTCAGATCTAGAATATGAAGAGCTAATCTCAACTCTCAAGTGCCTCACCCTATAGTTCCAGTGACTTAGGAGGCTGAGGCAAGAGGATCTCAACTTTGAGGTCAGCCTCAGTAAAATTTAGCAAGACCCTAAGCAACTTGGCAAATCCCTGTCTCAAAATAGGAAATAAAAAGTGCTGAGGATGTAGCTCAGTGGTAAAGTGCTCCTGGGTTCAATCCCCAGTACCTCCCCTTCACCAGGAAATAAAAAAACAAAAACAAAAACAGCTTCACAAGACAAAATGTCTTGGGTACAATCTTGTTGGTCAGTCTTGACTACGTGCCAAAAGGCAGTTTTATCTAAAATAGCTCATAAATGAAGTTTTTATATGTGTACAACATGCAGGAACTCTTGGGACATGAAGGAAATTGTGTACTCTAAGAGTCTTTACAAGGTACAATGTGTATACCATGCTATCTATTTCCAGTTGAGGATGGTATTTATTAAAATGTCATTACCATAAGCCATCTTTCCATTGGATCAGTACTTGAGAAGGGCACTCAAAATACTGCCTTATTTCTTCCCATCAGTGGCTTTTTGCAACTACAAATTACTTAAAATGCTTGACAGCAGACCTTTAACAAAAAGTTAATTGCGCCAAGTAAATGTCAATAATACTGACTTGGAAAGCTGTATTTTTGATAAGGCAAGTTCTCCTTGTAGGAAACTGTCAACAATGAAAATATTCAGTTGGTAGTTTCCATCAGCATGAAGAGAACTGGAAAAGTAAAAAGCTGATTCATTTTTAAAATAAAATTAGAGCAAAACATAACTATGGGACTAAAAAGTCAGCTGGTGGCAGTATTTTCTCTGGTAACTTGGCAAATGAGAATAGCCTATGAAAGTTCCTACATACCTAATAAATCAAAATGTTAACTCTGTAGGCAGTATAATTTTGAACAAATTTTGAACAAATTATAATCTTGAACAAACAAAGCACAAGACAAACTACAACTAAGTTTATCTGTACAGACTACTGAGTGTTTCTGACCTAAACTACCAACAGAATTTGTATTACTTTGGGGTATAAATTAGCGACTGTTGAATCCCCATAAAAATGTTAAAAAGTGTTTAGAAGATTATCTTGGTTGGCTAAGTGTCCTGGAAAATGAAATTACAGAACTTTATTTTTAGTTTCTCTGAAAATCATGATTTGACAAAGTATCCCAGAGGTTTCATCATTTAAAATAAGACACTTAATAAAAGTCCTGAATTTACTTTGCTCTTTGCAATCAACAAAAGCAAACAAAGCCAGCAGTCAAGTATTTTCTGCAAGATTCAAGATAAGGTTCTTCACTGTCCTCCTCACAGTGAGATGGCTCCATCCTGATGGGATCAGATTAAGGTCATCCACAAGGCTAAACCAAAATCCAATCAAGGTATGCTTATTAGATCATTTTGGAATTACAAACACACCAATGTCCAAGTGATTCAGTTGGTTTCGAAAATTTTGCATTTTTCTTAGCAAAGAATTGCTTTTTCTTTTTTAAGAGCATCCAAAAACCACAGAAAATTCTGACAATACATTCAAAACTATTTGCACAAGTCAAATACTGACCAGTTTTTTAAGGAAAAAGTACTAATATTTACCACCTACTTCTCAGTGAAATTTTTTTAAAAAGTATCTTTCACATAGACTTCGGGATATCTAAAATATCAAGTAATTTTCACTAGTTATCCAAATTAGATTTCTTAAAAAACGGTATTTTCCTATTAGAAGCCACTCACGAATCAAACTAGATGTTCTTAGACTTTAAACTTAGTTTCTAGAAAACATACCACTCCTACAGTCTTCACTCCCATACTAAAACACGATACAAAGTACCACACAACATGGGAATCGAAGGCCAGAAAACCCACTGCTACAGAATTTATTGGACCCTCTAAAAAGAAAAAATAAAACACAGCACACTGTAGAAATAATTTATTTTTGCTTTATACATTTAAAAAAAATCTGAAGAGGAGTGCAGTTCGACTACAAATTCAATCTCATTCAAGGAGCTGCAAAGTTTAAAGAGAAGCTCTAAAGTGCTTTAGGTTTACATTTTTAAAGATAACTCTAAATTTACCGAGACAATACTAAAATTTTAAAAAACTAGATCTGAAGTGCTAAGCACAAACTTTGTAATGACGGGGCCCACCATTCTGCCCCTACACCAGTTCTGCACGACAGCACGGCTCGCTCCACTCCACCCTACAGCTCACGAATGGAGCAGGTCAAACTCAATCTGGCTTTAACCACCGAAAGCGGTTCAAAGCATCTGGGGTGAAAAGTTGCGTGTCGGCATCTCACACAATTCCACTCCCTCCTTCCCGAGCGCGAATCCGACGGCTCAGCTCTGCCCCAGGCTCTCCCACGCGTCGCCTCCACCCCTCCGCCCTGGAGCCTTCCTCCGGGAAGACGCGAACCTAACGGTCTCCGCGGCACTGGCGCCGGGGCTCCGCGGGCTGTCCCCGCGCCCCGGAAAACAAAGGGGATTCCCAGCCATTGTCCTCGCGGCGCTGAGCATCACCAGCACTAGCAAGGCAGTAGCTTGCGCAGTTATCTCCACAGCGGGCAATGTCACAACCCGACCAACAGCACAAACTACTACCTCAGCCAGGGCCATGGTGTCGGGAGCCACCGGACCACGCGGAGGGCAGCGCGGCAGGCGCTGCTTCGCGTCCTTCCTCGGCCGTCGCCGGCCCGCCGCGCCTTCTCTTCCTCGTTGTTCCCCGCCGCGCCCGAGACCCCGCCCAGCTCGGCCGCTGCCGTCGCGCACCCAGCTGCGGGGCCACCGGCGGCGCGGCTGCCCCCGCGTTCTCCGTGCAACCGACCGCTCTAGAGAAGGGGCGGTGGGGTCCTGCAGAGAAAGCCGCGCCCTCCTCTGCCCCGTGGGGAGCTCGTCCCCTGCGCCGCTGGAAAGCAGGAAATGGGCGGCAAAAGCGCAGCGAGACGCCGACTGGGTCCGGCGAACCCCAAAAGCAGCCACAACGTCCCGGGCTTCACCCGCCGCCCTCGGGGGTGCCTGCCACGTCCCGGGCTGAGCCTCCCGCGCCCTCCGCCCCGAGCCCGCGGTGGGGGCTGGGCGGGTCCGCACTGGCCCGCCGCACCCCTGGCATGCCGCCTCCCGCCCGTTCTCCGCGCCGGCGCGTCCGGCAGAGACGGCCGCGGGCTCCAGCGCCCCGACGAAGCGGAGGCATAGCCCGGAAGTCCTCAGGCCACCCGTTCCCCAGCATCCTTCGGGGAAACCCGCTCAGCTCTGCAAGAGGCGAAAACAGAACACACAGAAACCCCGTCAAACTGAAACCGGGCTGCGCGGCGGGCTGGGTGACGGCGGATCGGCACGCGCGGACACACGACCCGTCTCGCGCTCCGCTGCTCCAGTGCGTCCGGACGAACCATAGAGATCACTTAAGGAGGCTGGCGCGCTACTCCCCACCACGTGACCGCCCCGCCAGTCCGCCCCCCGCGCCGCCATCTTACATCCGGGACCGAGGCGGTGTCCTCGTTCCCCGCCTTGGCAGGTTTCAACGTGCCTCGAGAAATCAGCCCCGGAAAGGGGGGACCCCGAGTCCACGTCACCAGAGTGCTGAGGCCGCTGCAAGTCCCCCCCCAATCTGCTCTAACCGGCAAAGAGGAGCCCGTGTGTTCCCCGTGTCTGCCGGCAAATAAGATGGCGGCGCCTACCGCCGCCTAAGTGGACACGTTGTACCCTGGCCAGCGTTTAAAGTTTCCGGCACCTCCTTTCCTATCCGACAAGGGCAAAGCCGTATGCGCTCCACCCCCGCGGCGTGGCCCTGTTACATTCCGCGGAAAACAGGCGGGAAAACTGCTGCACGGCTCCTTCTAATGCGCAGGCTCTTGAGACTTGTGGATTTTGTTTTCTCTTTCCTACTTTCTTAGGCCAAATTTGGCAGGAGGCTGACTGCCATGGAGCCTTATCTGCTGTTGGCCCAGAAGAGTTTTTCTTGCTTCTCATTTAGAGATTTTTGTAGTATGTTAACAAATTATTTTAAAGAAAAAGACCCTCGGCTTTGCCAGATAAAACACAAGAGGCCCAGTTAAATTTCACAGGAGTACATTTTTTAGCATATGTATGGACAATTTCCTTAGAAGTTTACCTGAAATTAAAATTTTATCTTGACATCCTGTTCTTTTCACCCATACTAGCAGGTTGAACCCAGGGGCGCTTTACCACTGAGGTAGGGGTCTTTTTTTTTAAGTTGATGAGGCTGGCCTCCAATGTGTGAACCTCATGTCTCAGCCTCCTAAGTAGCTGGGGGTTGTAGGCTTGCCCCACCACACCCCGCCAGATGTTCACTTTTTAGTTACTAAATTGGAGAATTGTATTAGTCATGAAGCTTCTGGAAATCCAGACCAGCAAAAATAAGGGCTGGAGAGAAATAAAGTGTGTGTTCAGCCACCACTTGGGACTTTGTCCATGTTTTGATCCTTTCATAGCATCTAGAAGATCTAAAGCAAAATTTGACAACAACCCATATGAAACTTATGTATATAAGTCCTTAAAATAGAAAAACTTTTTTTTTTTTTTAACAATATAATTTTGGACAAGAGTGAGGCCAACAGCCTCACTGCAAATTAAATAACCCTTGTTTATACGGTATATAGATGATGGAACCTGAACAATTTTCAAATTACAAAGCCACCAGCCTGATGTGCTTCATATTATGTGGGCATATTCAGAAAATAAGATATATTTGGATATGTCCCCTGTTAGATCCCAATGTTATACTAATTTTAAGAATTTTAAAGCAACCGCTAAAGATTCTTTGAACTATTTCCAATTAAGAATATTTATGTATTTGTTTATGTGTACATGTATAACACACTTGGAATTAAATGCTTTATTTGACAAAGCATAAACTCAACTATCCATCACAATGATACTTTCTAGAAAGTGTAGAAAATTCACACCACCCTGTCTTGATAAGCAATGATACAGCTGCTGTGCCACTACTCTTACTGCTAATTTACTGCATAGTGGATCACATCATCTTGCACCATAGCAAATGCACCTGTCATAATGGCATAGGATTTTAAGTGGTCATTAAACAGTTGTTTGGTCTAGGTATACAGATTTGCTAGAGCAATAAAGTTTCCAACCAAATTTAGTCAAGCTATTACACTATCACTTAGATTCCTTTTTCACAATTGAACTGTTTTGACAGTGCTGGCATCAGTATACTCATCATCCACAGTGCGCTATCACCATTAACTCTATTTCTCTACTCATAATACCCAGAGTCAGGCATTCTTTCCAAATGTGACCCCCTTCAGCTAATCCTGTATCATCACCTCAGCAGGAAAATGGGAACACCTTAGCTTTCTCTCTTGCATTATTTTCTGTACTCTATCCTGCTAATAATTTTATCTTCCTTGGTTTCATAATTTATTAAAAATACTAAATCTTGCCACAAACAGTATTCTGCTTAGCTTTCAAGGAATTTCCACGATTGGGCCTCAATTCCTCACAACTGACCTGTTTCACAAACCAAAACGTTCTATCAGTTTCCCTCATTTCAGATGTGCCTTCTCATTTTTACTTGCCTAAAATACCCTCCAGTGTCCGTTAGACCCACTGGAAATCTACTGAGCTACCAAGGTTCATTTTAAGTTCTGTCTTAACTACTGATTCTTTCATTTTTCATTTATTTTTGATCCTGGAAAACTAAGATACTTTACCATTAAGCCCCAGCCCCTTTTTTCTTTTCTCTTCTTTTTGGCGGAGGGGTGGGGAAGGGAGGGGACAAGGTCTGACTAAGTTGCTTAGCGCTCAAGTTGCTGAAGCTGGCCTCAAACTAGAGATCCTCTGCCTCAGCCTCCTAAGTCATTGGTCATACCCATCCCTTTCATTTTTTAATTGATTTTTCTGTTGAACACTAATAGCAATAATAACCTGAATCACAGATGACTAGGTTAATTTTCCCTATTTTGTGATCCCATATTAATGTGAGCTTGTCTTCCTTTGCTCTTTGCACACTTGTTAAAGGTCTATATTTCCTGTAAAACTGTGAACTCCATAAGAGTAACTCCATGCCAAACACAAAATCAGAGCTAAATGTAGTTAATGACACATCTGTACTTGATATAGTCTTATATTCAGTATTATTTTAGGCATGTGGTTTCCTCAACTGGCTCTGAGCAGCACCTGAGAGCCCCTAATGAATGACTTTGTCACATTTCAACAAGGACACAGTAAGGAACACACAGATTCTTAATAGTTGGTGGTGGTTCAGTAATAGGAAAAATTAGTTCCTATTACGTCATGGGAAGGTATAGGGTTTTTGCCTATTTCTTGAATTATGTGTGCCAAATGTTTCTTACTACCTAAAATTTACCATGAGCCAGGTCCAACGCTTTATAACACTCTTTAAATTCCAATAAACAACTGTGTAAAATATCATTGTTAACTCCATTTCATAAACGAGAAAACCAAAACAGGTTAACTAAATTGCTCAGATCGTTTATCTGGTAAATAAAAGAGCTGAGATTTGAAGTTAAACAGTCTGGCTCCAGACTTGGCTTCTAAAGTACTCCCCACATTTTTCTCAGTATATCAGGGATTGAATAGGGGCACTCCACCACTGAGCTACTTCCCAGCTCTTTTTTTACAATGTTTATTTTAAAACACAGTCTTCTTAAATTGCCTGGGCTAGCCTGGAACTTGGGATCCTCCTGCCCTTAGCCAACTGTGTAGCTGGCATTACAGGTGTGCAACAATTGCTAATATCTTTAAACAAAGTCAAGTGATGTGGGGTGTCAATAATGTCTGGAATTAATGGGAATGAGGAAGCAAACACAAGATATATTAAAGAAAAAATGAATCACTGGTCAAATCTGAAAGTAAACTATCAAAGAAATTATGATTTTAAATTACAATGAGAAAACTAGTACTTCTGGGACATAATGATAAACCTAAAATCATGCTTAATGGTAACTGTAAAGCAAATTAAGCATCTGTACAATCCCAGTTACAACAATGCAGCTTTTGTGAAAAATCTATTCTACACTAAAAAGAATATTTGAGTTTGAAGCCCAAAGACTTTCATGATTATAGTATGTAGAATAAAACAACATAACAACATAAAAATTATCAGGAGCAAGTACAACAGTGGCATTACTTTTAAGAACTGTGTGGGGAACTAAAAAAGTGTCTCACAAAATTAGATAAGTATATCATCTGACATAAACACCATATGGTAACTGCCTTAAGAGATGGGGGTGAATGTTAGGTGTTAAAATTATGACAAAAAGGTAGTGAAAGCTGGAAAGCAAACAATATTTGCACAGTTGGGGTTAAAGCTTAATATTTTTAAATATTTTTAGATAAAAGAATAAGACAATATTGTAGCTTTGGAATTTCTCTCCCATCTAGTGAAACTTCATACAAAAAAGTAATTGTTAATATACTACAGTTGTTTTCCAAATAAAGGCATGGTTTAGGAGATCTTTCTTGGCTACCCTATTAATTGACTTTTAGTCTATAACTTAATGTAAGATCATTTGCAGCAACTGAAAATGATCTCAAAATTCAGTAATTTCTTTTTTTCTTGCCTCAGGGACTAAAATCAATCCCATAGCATAATTGGGATTTTTTTTGGGGGGGTACTGGGGATTGAACCCAGGGGTACTTAACCACTAAGCCACATCCCCAGTCCCTTTTTTTATATTTTATTAGAGACAGGGTCTTGCTGAGTTGCTAAGTGCCTTGCTAAGTTGCTAAGACTGGCTTTGAACTCTCAATCCTGCCTTAACCTACCAAGCTGCTGGGATTACAGGCATGCACCACAGTGCCTGGGTGGGAATATTTTAATTGACCTCTGCATGACCATAAACAACAAGCACATGGATAGCAAATATACTCTGAAAAGATTCAGAGACAAGAACTATTAATATTCTAGGTGTTCCACAAAATTACTACTTTGTAACAGAAAAACAAATGCATGAAATAAAGGAACAAAATGCTGCCTCAAATCCTTCCTGAAAGTACACGGTGCAAATATTATCAGTAAGTAGTATTTGGAGAACATAAATCTAAAAGAGTTCAAAGCACCTATCTTCAAAAAACAAAAAGACCCTCTCAAAAACAACAACAAAACACAGACACGGGTAGTGTTGTGGCTCTGTGGTAGACCTCTTGCCCAGCATGTGTGGGGTACGATCCTCAGCACCACATAAAAATAAATAAATAAAATAAAGGTATGTTCATCTACAACTACAAATATTTTTTTAAAAAACTAGACACAGAAAACCCTCAAGTAGGGCTGTGGTTGTAGCTCAGTGGTAGAGTGCTTGCCTCGCATGTGTAAGGAACTGGGTTCGATTCTCAGCACCACATATTAAAAAAAAAAAAATGCATTGGCAACTAAAAAAAAAAAATTAAAAAAAATTCCTCAAGTAAATAGATTTTAAATACTCCTTGAGGAAAGTGGCATCATCTCTCTATATTCATATCACAGCAAAGACATGATTGTTCCTAATTTAGCAGTTGAATACATCAAGTTTATAGAAACCCATTTTGTGAGCTTCTTGGTTGCTGCATTCTGTGGATTCAGAAAGATAGCAGGAGCTGTAGTCACCAAGTAATTTTGAAATAGCAGGGAAACTCTACTTTTGCAAAAATGAACGGTGGGCAAAGTGAAAGGTACTTACAAAATCTTACCAGGAAGACAGCAGTGATTCTGTCACTAATAATTCTGCTTCTTATGATCAACTGATAGGTGAATTAGAGGAAAAACAGAATGAGAAGAGGCAGAGAATAAAGAATGAAAAGAGAAAAGTCAGGAGAAAGTAAGAGGAAATGGTAAACACATAATTAAAAAAATAAATAAAAAAGGTGATGCCTAAGGAAAAGGAAAAGCAACCACCACCAACAGCAGACAAAAACCTCTTAGAATATTGTGGTACATTTGTCAAATGACCTAAATAATTACCCTAAGAATGTTATTATGAAATCAATTCCAAACTCAAATTATGCATTTCTTCTCTAAAAAGTAGCAACTTATAAAATCTGTTTTAGAAATAGGAATCAGAGCCAGATACAATGGTACATGCCTGTAATCCCAAGCAACTCTGGAGCTGAGGCAGGAGGGTCACAGGTTTGAGGCCTGTATCAGCAACTTACGGAGACCCTGTCTCAAAGTAATAAAAGAAAAAGGTCTAAGGATGTAGCTCAGTGGTACATCCCTAGCATGTACAAGATCTTGGGTTCAATGGTCAGTACTGTTAAAAAAAAAAGAAAAAGAAAATAAAGAAGAGAATCTTGAGAGGTTAATATGCTGCTTAAAGTCAAAGAATAGGCAGAATTTCAGCTTATCAGTGTCTTACAATTAGCCAAAATTACTAAGGACTGACAGCATGTCCTTAAAAAAAAAAAAAGTCAACACTGCTGGTATATGCAGAATTATTAGATTTATAAGAAATTCATTTTATCTAACCCCATCTGAAGTGGTATGCATATAATTCAAGACATAATGATATTAGTTTTTTTTCCAATCTATAAAAACTTTTCATTGAAAATGAAAGCATCACTCTACTTTCCAGAGGTACAAAAAAAAAAAAAAAAGTAATCCAAATGGTCATGAAATATTAAAAACTATTTACCCACTAACTGTAAGTTGGTAACACACCATGTGATATGAATTATTCTTCTCACAAATGGTGACTTAAAAAAATATTCACTAATAATGTAGATAAATATAGCTCAGCAATACTCAGCATACTCAAATGTAGTACATTACACAAATCTGCATATATGCCAAAATGCCAAATCTATTAAGTGGAAATCTAAGGAACATACTAGGCCACTGGCAAGGCTTCCAAAGAGACCATTTTTGTCCACATTTGGTAGATTCCTATTGAAAAACAACAACAACAACAACAACAACACTAGTCTGCAATATTTTGGGCCTGGACTTTGACCTATTCCAGGGCTTCTAAACTTCTAGTTAATTTCTGTGGTAATCACAGGTAGGGTGGTTCCTGAAAGCATTCTGCCTTGGTTAGACAGATCCCACCTACAGCAAGCAGTCTCTTTTAAGGTTTAGTTGCCCATCTAAATTATTTTACACAGAAGGATGTATTAGTCTTTATACAATAATTACACTGCCCTTCATTGATAGCAATGTAATAATGACCACTTCATTAATATGTGCTATATTTTTCAGTTGTTTCCTAGCACTGTTCAATAATTTATGCTATCTCATCCTCAATTTCTTAATCTGATCTTTTTACCTAGGATTAGTGGTACCAAATTGTGATAATGAACAAAATACTCTTAAGGTTATGTGAGAGAGGACATATAACATAGTTGTTATTGGCCTGCTACTTAAAGTAAATGTTAATCATCCAGGATAAAATATATATGCTAACTTGTTTATCTCTTCCTTCTGCTGCTACAATTTAAAGAATGTAGTTAAACTGGAATCAATAATCATAGGGAGGAAAACAGGAGAGAAACAACATAGGAGTTAGCTACTGATATAATAAAAATAAAAATAAAGTCTTAAGTCAGACTTCATAGCATTTTTTTCCCTTTTGGTATCAAACAGGCTCCTAATAAATGTTATGCATGAATATATACAATAAAATCAATAAAACTTTTAACTAGTTATAAAGAAATAGTAAGACATTACTGCTTTTCTTTCTTGGCAGTGCTACATTGTTGGAAACTAAAAAGTACTCTATTTAAAAACAGTTTATTTATAAAGGACAAAATAGAAAAGAACCTCATTAATCATCCAGTTGTTGCCTGTTGTCCAACAATCTACAACATAGGCACTGTCAGTGACAAAAAGTATTAAGTGAGGCTTAAAACACTCTATAGTTCTAATATGTATTCCAGATAACATTATTATTAGTTTCAAGGACTAGTTAGACTCACTTGTGCAACAAAGTGAAAAATGAACATAGTTTTATGGGAGCTTCCTTTTGAGTCTCTAGGCATCTAGCAATTTCATACAACCTAGTTCTTCTAGTTACTAAAGAAACCAATTCATACTAATAAGGCAAGGTCACTGTGTCAACCTCCCTAGAGTCAGGACATTTTCGAAAAATGCAGTCTAGAGGAATGCTTGGCCAAAGAGCATGAATTACTAGCAGTGACTCCTGGAGAGCTCTAGGAGATAATGCAGGGGGATAAAGGTCTGTCAATTATTCTACCCAGGGGGCAGCCCACTTGCTTTACACTAAGACTGGCACTGATTACAGTATTAACACGTTCACAACGTTAATGTGTTCTGAACTACATTACATGGTTCTAGTATTGAAAGTTAAACAGCATTAGCTCAAACTATTCAGTTTATATAAATGTATACTGTATACCCTTGACTCATATTTAACCTTCACTGAGAATAATCATTCTGATTGCAACTGATGTGTTATTTCTCAAAAATAGACATATTTTTACTTCATGTAAATTCATGGCAATATTTTTAACATGTTACTAAAATGGTACACTACCCTTGTTATTCCATTTCAATACTTTATCAGTGATATTCATATTTTTCTAATTGCCAACTTAACCTATTCAAATATAGAAAATTATGTAACAGCTTGAGTGATTTTTTTCCCCCACAACTTTAAGGAAAATCCTGAAAGCAAAATCTATGAAATTCCAGAATTTACCTTAATATCAGGTGAAATAATAAAATAGAAATTCATTGATTCATATAAAGAAACATTTCCTCAAAAACAAGGCCTTACCATGTTTACAGATAATAGTGCAAAATTAAATAATTACACAATTACAAGAGACCCAAATTGTATTTCCTTCATTACTCAATTCTAACATCTCCTTGCAATTTTAAGATTATTCTGGAGGGGTTGAAATTTATAAATTCTATTAAAATAAAAATCCTTACAGTACACTAAAATAATACCAAGACCATTATTATTTCTTAAGAATAATCATTGTTTTAAACATCTTCATGTGTTCACATAAGTGATTATGAAAATTTAACTCAGAAGAAAAATATTATAATAGCATAATACATTAAATAAAAAATACAGTGAGCTAGGTCAAAGTCAGTTTTTAAAGAAACAATGTACTCAAGAGCACTTTTCTTCACTAGGATAGGAGAGTGAAACAAAATTAGCATTTTACTCCAAGACAGTAAGTTTACTATACTTCTAAATGCTTCTCTTATTCCAAAAATACACTGTCATTGTTTTGTAATACACACATTCTATATGTGTGGGTTACTATAGTTATTTTCCTTCTTGTGAAAACATTACAAAATGAAGCACTGAAATGAACAAAATTTCACAGGCAAAATTTTGGGAAATCTGAAATCTTGCCTGGGAAATAATTCAAAGACAGTGATAAATGTTAGTCACAGGGAAAAAAAATCAGTAGAAATATAAAATATGAAAAGTCTTTAAAAGACAGCAAATATAAAAACAGACTTAAGTGAGAGCTTGAAGAGATATTTAAAGAAATGAGGTATGATGGAGTGCTATAATTATCTCAATATATTAAGTTAATAACATATATTCCAAAGTTGCAAAATCAGCAGATCATAAACTATTTGCTACTGTGTTTATATGACCCTTCTGATCAGTTGTTTAATGGTCACTAACAATATGTGTAAAATAAACAAGAAGCTAACTGTATGATTACATGGTAAACTTATTCACTGCAAATGAAGGCAAATTAAATTAAAACTGTGAGCAAATAATTTTGTATTAATTATAGCTTCAAGCATTTAACATTATCAATATTTTTAAATTTAAACAATAAATCCAACTATTTTATACAGAACTGTACCATTTATTATACACACAAGTATATCAGTTCCCTTTGTTTACAAAGGCTGGTTTGTAGATAATATGGAATGTTACAGTACAATCTTGCATAAAATTTTAGTACAATTTTGTACCTGAAAAAGGGTGCAAAAACACCAGCCTAATAAATCTTACTGAATTGAAATATCTTTTCTATCAGTTTAAAAAGTACATCATTAACACATACACCACAAACTGTACATAAGCTCACTTTTAAATCACCAACTGAAGATATGGTAGCAGCTATGTTATAGCATTAACTGATCCCTTCCATCAGTTTAATTTATTAAAGGCTTGCACTGCTACTCATTCAGGAGCCTTTGTTGATGTGTAAGCTTGTAATATGAATTACTGAACTCAGGTAATTACAATTTAAAGGAGGCAAACAACAGCTGCCAAGAATCATTTGTAGTAAGAAATGTCCTTCTTTTAGAAGACTCAGAAGCAAACAATCTTTAGGATATTCTTCTTCCTTCAAATGTACTGTAGCTGGTCAAGATTCTCCATTTTGAACTTTGGATGCTGGTGGTTGCATGAAATCCTTAAAGGGAACTAGTGCCTCTTTAAGCGCAGAGCAGACTTCTGAAGATGAGCAGGTGATGCACTCTACTAAAGTTGGGTATAAGGCAATTACTTGTGCCCAGGTATTTCCATCAACTGTAATGTAAGAAGAATAAAATATCACTCATCATAAAGGTCACTCCTTAGTATACATCTTGGAAAATGCTGACCTGCTCAATAAACCTGTTTTCCCAAAAAACAGCTTTCTCAGGGTAGAAGTGGGAAGAAAAGAGGAAGAGTATTGGTGAGGGTGGGGAATGTCAGACTAGAACTGTTCTGTTTTTATCTGTTTTGTATGTTGGGAATCCATATCACATTTCATTTTTAAAAAGAATTTTACTGCTTAACAGAAAAGAAATCAAAAAGGAAAAGGTTAAACATCACTGCTCTAGGAAGAGCAGAGTCTACTCCAGTTGTCTTCTGGGAAACCTTATACTCATCATTTAATACAAGATTATATACACAAACTCATTTAGATTGCCCAGATGAAGAGTGGCTTATTATGGGAAAACACAGAAATACATTAAGATGACACCTTAAATAAAACTTAGGGAAGCTACTCAAATTCCTTAAATTAGAACATTTTTAAAACCCCACCATAAATCTCTGTGGGGACTTTAGATTCAACTATCAGTCAGAATGAAAAAGCTATATGTATTGACATGGGGTCCATGAATACTATTAATTAAAAGAAAAAAGTTCAAAATGGTAGGTATAATACGAGGCTGCTGTTTTTTTTTTTTTTTTGGTACCGGGAATTGAACCCAGGGGTTCTTAACACTGAGCCATATCCCCAGCCCTTTTTATATTTTATTGTAGAGACAGGGTCTTGCTAAGTTGCTGACCTAGCTTTGAACTCTCGATCCTCCTGCCTCACCCTCCCAAGTTGCTGAGATTACAGGTCACCACGCCCAGATTATTATTCATATTTATTTGTACATAAAATGCAGGAGGAGTACTGAATATGCATTCTGTATTTACATAATAAACTTCTAGAGGGAGTCCAAACTAATAAAAATAGTTTCTTGTGGTAAGCTAAGAATTGGACATGTATAGAATAGGGGGAAAATCATCATAAAACTTTTCTCTTTATAGCTTTTAATATTTTTAGATGTATGTATATATATATATTAGCCATTTGAATTTTATATAAAGATCAGGTAAAATGATTTAAAAAAATCTCTCCAAACAAAAAATAAGTTCAAAAAATGCCTCTCTTCCACTAAAAAACTAAATAATAATAAATGGATGAGCTATGAGCAATCTAACATTTTTCTGCTGGGAAGGCCTAGAATTCTTATCTTTTTTCTGTTTCTTAATGAGGTTTATCATACCTTTCTAATGTGTTAAAATACCATCATCATTTATGGCTATGTTAATTTAAATTCACACTTCATATGCCCAGAGGAATAATTCTAATTCTCTCAATTTTTAAGATTAATTTAGTTAATTATGTATCATTATCACACTGCCCTATCAATGGCCCACTGGCTTTGTAAAAAGTTATTAAGTTTTCCTTTTCTTTCCTCAGTTTATATGTATTCTGGTTAAATTCTTGACAGCTGTTTAAAAGTCATATGAAATAATAAAATACTGAGCATTTAAATATACTTGTTATATTGGGTATATTTCTTACAATAAAATAGAAAATAGAGTATTTCCTGCTTATCCCTTATTTATAATACATTTTTAAAGAATCAAATTCTGTTCTGTAATCTAATAAACATTTTACTGGTCGCTAAGAAGTCACTGCATAGTTTTCTTTCTCTGAAAATGCAATTTTTTTTTTTTTTTTAAACAAGAAAATCCAAATCTAGCCAGGCATAGTGGCACATGCTTGTAATTCCAGGGACTCTGGGAGATGGAGGCAAGAGGATCCCAAGTTCGAGGCCAGTCTCAGCAATTTAGTAAGCTCCTGTCTCAAAATAAAATGGCTAGGGATGTAGCTCAGTAGTGAAATGCTCCTGGGTTCAATCCCCAGTCCCACAAACAACAACAAAAACCAAAATCTGACCTCTGACAGAATGAATTCATGACGCTGCTCCAGGCTTTTTCTTAGAAATTCCATCTACCTCTTACTAGTTCCCCACCCCCATTCCCTCAGTCTATGAGTAATACAAGTAAACTTCTAGGTCACAGTTCCTATGGGTGAATTTTGAAACAGAGAAGTACATATTTCCTTATACAATAGTTAACAGGAGTAAGTATCCTGCCACTGAATTATTAATCAATTACTGGAAATCTCCTTATTCTTACATGTTAAAAGTAATGCTGCTTGGGGTTGAGAATTTAGCTCAATAGCAGAGTGACGCCTAGCATGTGTGAAGCCCTGGGTTTGATCGCTAGCACTGCGGGGGGGGGGGTGGGTGTGGGGGGGAATAATGCTGCTTAAAGCACCTGTCTGCTAAAGTACAAGGAACTTGTGCTAGAATGTAAATCAATACACTGTTTTCCTCTTTAACGAAGTATTATATTTTTAAAAATGTCAGCTAAACTTGTGTGTTTAGTGACACCATTGATTTATATTCTGATGCCAGGTCTTTATCTTATACTAGACCAATAACAAACTTAAGACCAATGGATGGTCCAACTACATTTGAAGAAGCAATGCTGTAGAGGATTCCAAGTGGAACAAAACATTGTTCAAAAAGTCTCCCAAGAAGCTTACAAGGTAAGGGTAGGTGGTCATGTATATGTCTAACTGCAACACAAATATGAGTACCTCAAGACAAAGGTACACATAAAGGTGTCGTGGAATTCTTGAAAAGAGAAATAATTTATAAGGGTTAATAACAAGGTGTTAAAAACCTGGGATGATATGTGAACTAGTTGTACACATGCAGTACAACAGAATAAGCAATACTCAAGAAAACTGAGAATTTTATCTTAGTGGGAGAGCAGGGTAAATAAAATCTAGTAGGAAATAAAGAATTAATAGAATGGGATTAGACTGTAGTATGCAGCAGTTTGATAGGCAATGGTAAATAAAAAAGTTTTTATTGTGTTTTGAGGGGATTAGGAAATGAATGATCAAAACTGTGCTTTAGGAAAATAACTTCTGACAATAATATTAAGAATGGACTGGACAGAGCCGGGCACAGTGGCACATGCCTGTAATCCCAGCAGCTCAGGAGGCTGAGGCAGAAGGAACTTGAGTTCAAAGCGAGCCTCAGCTGGTGGGTGGGAGGGCGGAAACAAGGTGCTAAATAAGTAACTCAGTAAGAGACCCTGTCTCTAAATAAAATACAAAAGAGAGCTGGGGATGTGGCTCAGTGGTCAAGTGCTCCTGAGTTCAATCCCTGGTGCCCCATACCAAAAAAAAGAAAGGACGGGACAGAAATGACTATCAGACAGGAAAACAAATGAGAAAGAACTGTAAAAATGAATTTATTTATACAGCTTATGTTTATAAAGTAAATCAGTAAAAACAGAAGATGAAAGTCCTCCATTCACCAATCACCCCAAATGTTAATGATCTTCTACATTAAAAATATATGAAATATGAATTGTGCATGCAATACCCTGAATTCAAACCAATTTAGTTTTTTTAAAAAAAGAAAAAACATTACAAATTAATTTTACTTAACTGACACCCTAATGGACTTAATGTTTTGCTGTCAAGAGAATTGGAGAAAATAAAGTCTAGTGGCTGTTATGTTCCTAAAATTCATTTAACTTAATACAAAAGTATATCACAAATAGAACATAAATGTTATGAATTTTAGGATAACTGAGTTTCTAAGCACTTACCATTCTCAGGCTGAGTTTTCTTAAGTGAATCAATGAGAGTACTGACTGCTTTTAAAACAAATATGATTTCTGTTACTTGTTGCCTAAAAGAAATGGGAAATGATTTCCATCAAGACTTAAAAATATACCATGTATATGTGTGTTTGTTTTCAAGGTTTGTACACACAGATGTACTTCAGAAAAATAATAAACACAATATAATTCAAAGTTAATGTTAGTTTTAAATTCTTACAAAAGGAAAAGTCATTTCACACATTATTTAATAAAAGTACCTGTGAGTACGTGTACTTCAGTGTACAAATTTGATTAGTAGCTATTTTTACTATACATTATCAATGTAAAAGGGGCAAACTACTTATGCAAATCCAAATTTTTGTAAAATATTTCACATAACTACTTAAATTTTTTTTGGGGGGGGGGGTGCCAGGGATTGAACTCAGGGGCACTTGACCACCGAGCACATTCTCAGCCCTATTTTGTATTTTATTTAGAGACAAGTTCTCACTGAGTTGCTTAGCACCTCTCTTTGAACTTGCAATCCTCCTGCCTCAGCCTCCTGAGCTGCTAGGATTACAGACATGCACCATTGTGCCAGGCACTACTTAAAATATTTTATAATATGATTTTGAAACATCTTTACATGAGGTTTTTTTGTTTGTTTGTTTAGTTAATTAGTACAAGAAATCTGCCAAAACTTAAATGGAAACAGAATACTATCACCACCTGCCACATATTTTACCATGCTGTTAAAAGTACATTCACAATTGCAATGAGATGCTGGGCACAGTGGCCACATGGGTAATCCCAGTGACTCAGGAGGCTGAGGCAGGAAGATCACAAGTTTAAAGCCAGCCTCAGCAATTTAGCAAGGCCCTAAGCAACTTAGCGAAACCCTGTCTCAAAATAAAAAATAAAAATGGGCTGGGATGCAGTTCAGTGGTAAAGTGACCTGGGGTTAATCCTCAGTACCAACAAATAAATAAATAAATAGCAACAACACTTAATTTTTCTAATAAAGCAAACAAGAAACATGCTAGAAATCCACTTAAGATGGCACTATATGTAGACATTAGCAACAAAGAATGAACCTGCAAGTACAGGACCAACAAGCATAGCTTGATTTCCTTCTTTCTCCTGAAAGAAACAGACCTCTTCTGCTTTATGGTCCCCTTTGCCCCACTTATTCCTGATACAAGTTTGTTTCCATTCTGTAGACAGGACTTTTCTAATACTAAAACAGGGTACTATTTCAAGCCTTCTTGTAGGTATAGAAAATATTTTATTGTGCTGCAATGTAGCTTTTTAGAAAATTTAATGATACTACAACAAACAGAATGACACGATATAACTTCACAGGCATCCATAAATAGGGTCAATTTGAAGGTAATAGCTTAAATAATCAGGACATAAAAACATGAAGGAAAGATGCTTTCTGACATCAAACAATATAGTATAATCTGATAAATAAAAATAGCCCACTCAAAGCAACTTTATTACTGCACTTCCAAGTACACTTCAAAAATCAATTTTGATTATCAATTTTAATCATGCCAATAACTAAAATTACTAACACCTGTCTTTCAATGTTCTTGCATTTAAATTTGAATGTGAAGATTTATAATTTATGTTCTAGAAATTTCAAAATATGCTGAGTTCTAAAAGAAGATTTATGAACGGCTAATAAGAACTGGTAATTTAAAAAAGGTAAGCTATTATATGAGTATTTTTCATTCCTCAATTAGAAAAAAATAAATGATAAACAGTAAATTTTATTTATTTTTTAGTTGTAGATAGATACAATTATTTATTTTTAGTTGTAGATAGATACAATAACTTTATTTATTTTTATGTAGTGCTGAAGATTAAATCCAATGCCTCACACATGCCAGGCAAGTACTCTACCACTGAGCCACAACCCCAACCCCGGTAAATAATTTTAAAATGTTAAAAGCTGAGGAAAGACTTCTGGAAAATGCAAATTTCCAGACATAAATATATCTCTCTGGTAAGCAATTTATTAATACATATCAAAAGCTTCAAAATGTCTATATCCTTTGACAGGTCAATTCTAACTTTTTTTTTTTTTAATTTTTTTTTTTTATTATTGTATACAAATGGGATACATGTTGTTTCTCTATTTGTACACAGAGTCAAGGCATACCATTTGTGTAATCATATGTTTACATAGGGCAATGATGTTTAATTATTTTTTTCCCTTCCCTCCCACCCCTATTTCCCTCTATACAGTCCTTCTTTCCTTCATTCTTACCGCTCTCCTTATCCCTAACCCTAAACCTAACCCTAAACCTAATGCTAACCCCTCCTCCCCCATTATATGTCCTCATCCGCTTATCAGCGAGATCATTCGTCCTTTAGTTTTTTGAGATTGGCTTATCTCACTTAGCGTGATATTCTCCAATTTCATCCATTTGCCTGCAAATGCCATAATTGTATCATTCTTCATTGCGGAGTAATATTCCATTGTATATATATGCCACAGTTTCTTTATCCATTCATCAACTTTTGATATTATTATAAATAAAGAAGAATGTATACAAAGATTTGAGGCAAGTGATTTGCCTCTCTCATAGTACCTTAATGATGGAAACCACAGTGATTTTCTTAACTCTTTCCTAACTTTGATAACTTTGTCCTCTGACATTATTTTGTCTGCTTCATTGCTTTGACTTAAACTCTAATTTTTACAGTAAAAAAAATAAATAAATGGGGCAGGAATGGAGGAAGGAAGGACTGTACAGAGGGAGGGGAGGGGTGGGAGCGGTGGGGGAGAAGGGAAAAAAAATGGCAGAATGAATCAAACAACATTACCCTATGTAAATTTATGATTACACAAATGGTATGCCTTTATGCCATGTACAAACAGAGAAACAACATGTATCCCATTTGTTTACAATAAAAAATAAATAAATAAATAAATAAATGAATATTGGATTGCAACTTTTTTATTTACTGGTACTGGGAATTGAACCCAGGGGCACTTTACCACTGAGCCACATCCCCAGTCCTTTATTTTTTATTTGAGACAGGGTCTCAATAAGTAGCTTAGGGTCTTGCAAAGTTGATGAGGCTGGCTTTGAACCTGTGATTCTCCTGCCTCAGCCTCTGGAGTCTCTGGAATTATAGGAATGCACCACCATGCCCAATGTCCAACCCTAATTTATGATTGCATCTTTTGATGAATTCTGGTCTATATTCCAATTTTGATTAGCCTTGTCTTAGAGCCCTTCCACTGACATAGTTTGGATAGATGGAAGGAAATCAGTTTAGGCTCATGGGCTTATATAAGCAGACTGATAAAAAGACTATCTAAGATGTGAATAGTTGATACAGAGAGAAATCTAGAAACGACTGCAAAACAAACATGTTCCTAGAATATGATTTATCTATTCTTTCCACTGTACAGAAATAAGATCATGTGCTCATAAGTTTCTATCCAGAAATCTTTGGTAGAAGACATATTTAGGATTCAATTTTTTTTCAGATGCAAAAAGGTAATTTGGTACGTATTTCATATAGTACCTTAGTTCAGATCACTATGAAAACACTTGGTTTTCAGAGCTGTTTTTTTGGTTTTTTTAATTTTTTTAAATAATAATTATGCCACCAGTACATTCCCATTAATAAAATAAAACACACCTTGGAAGAGGGCATTTACCACTTAATCTTTCATCCTCTATATAGCGATGCAGCACATCCTGAGACCTCTTTAAAAGCACTGAGAGTGCCATTCGTGAGATGTAGCCTTCTTGAGGTGTTGTGACTTTATTACTGAAGGAAAACTGAAGCAATGTTTCAAAACACATTTTAGAAAATTCTTCTCTCAAACGAATATCAATCTCTGCTTCTGCAAAGTTAACAATTTTTGATGGTTAATAAAATGTCAAATTAATACACCTTAATAATGACTCTAGCAAACCAGAAATGGAAAGAAATTCTCAGTCTGAGAAAAGATATCTATGACCAACCTGTAACTAATAGTATGTATATATATATATATATATATATATATATATATATATATATATCTCAATAATAAACAATTTTCCCCCTTACAAGATTGAAAATAAGGCAAGGCTGTCTATACCTGTGTCACTTCTACTCAACATTTTTCTTATAAAAATCCTTCTATAGCATTCAACAGCACTATAAAATACTTCTAAGTAAAACAATTTTCTGTAGGCCAAACTTGAAATAATCATTCTCTCTCTCTTTTGGAAGACGACCTCTTTTCTGGTCTGGATTAGTTTTGTCTTCCAATCATGCTATTTAGTTACAAAATAAAAGTAGTCTTTGGCCATCACCCTGGGAATTATTTCCATCCTTCCTCATTTTACATGTGACTTCCTAGATGTCATGTCATTTTTTTTTTACTACTCCTTTGTTTTCAATGGATGTTTGTGGTTTTTTGTTTGTTTGTTTTTTTGGTGGCACGGGGATTTGAGTGCAGGAGTGCTTTACCACTGAACTACACCCTCAGCCCTTTTTATTTTTTATTTTGAGACAGGGTCTTGCTAAGTTGCTTAGGCCCTCACTAAGTTGCTGGGGCTGGCCTCGAACTTGCAATCCTCCTGCCTCAGTCTCCTGACTCACTGGGGTTACAGGTGAGTGCTACTGTGCCTGGCTCATGGAGCATAGTATTTTCCTAAGAAAGAAAGAATGGACAATAAAATTTTTGAGACCTTATACTTCTGGAAAATCTTATCATTTTACCGTGGTACTCAAAGTGTGGTTCCTAGCAACATCAGCATCACAAGAGCATTTGTTAGAAATATGATTTCTACCCCAGTCATACTGAAGAAGTAAATCTGGGAATCTAGCTTGTCCTCCATTATAGTATATGCTAAAATTTGAGAATTAGTGTTCTGTACTCATACTTGGCCAACAGTGTGAGTGGGTATGAAACTTCATGTTAAAAACCCATGAAAAGGGTTATACTCCTAAAACAACTGCTTCAAGGGCTAAGGGTATAGCTTAGTGGTTGAGTGTTTACCCAGCATGCCACTACTGCTAAAATATAATAATAATTTTAAAAAATCTACTGTTTCATGTCTTTTAGCATCCAGTATTGCTACTAAGAATTCTAACACTATTTTGGAAATTTTTCTTCCCGAGATCTTTAAAGATTTTTTCCTTATCCTAGGTGTTCTGATATTTTTGATGATATGACTTTTTAAAGGTCTTCTGTCTTTCACTATTTTGGGTATTAAGTGACCATTTTTAACATTTCTTCAGTTTATTTCTTTGATAATTTCCTGTCCTAGATTTCTTTGTTCTTTCTGGAAGATCTATTTTCTGATGTTAGACTGCTAGGATTTGTTTCCTTTCTTTCTTGTTATGTTGTCCATTTTGTTTTGCTTTACTTAATGGATGATTTCCTTAATGTTTTCTGCAAATATTCACTAAACTTGTTCCAGTTATCATATTTTTAGTGTTTGAGTTCTTATTATTACTTCTGCATAACTTTTTTGTTTCATGAGTATAAAAATCTTATCCCTTCAACTATCCTAATTATTATTGTGGTTATTTTCTGTAGCATTTATCTGCTTCTTCCCAGTTTCTACTTTTTTTCTTTTTGGGGGGTGTACTAGAGCTTGAATTTGGGCGTGCTCAATCACTGTGGGGCTACATTCCCCAGTTCTTTTTATTTGTTGAGACAGGGTTCCTAAATTGCTGAGGCTGGCTCTGAACTTGTAATCCTCCTGTGTCAGACATTTGAGCCGCTGGGATTACAGGCATGTGCTACTGTTCCCCACTCTTGCCAGTTTCTTTTACTTTCTTTTCATTTGTTTTGGTCTTTCTCTTTCCTGTCTGTGAATTGTGAATGTCAGGTCATACTTAAGAATGGAGAACCATTATAAGCACTGAGACTTCTTTGTTTATAGGTTGGTTTGCTTAGCAAGGAATGATTTTGTATGTATATGTTTAAAGAAAACTCCAAGTGAAAGCTCAGAAAATATTTGTGTCTTATGGCAAAAATCTCTGGAAGGATGTCCATGTACCTTGCTTATTTTGGTACATTTAGTACTATGAGCAGATATTATCAGAAACTGCTAGAAAAAGAATACTTGGTAATTCAGCCCTCGATTAGCTTAGGATATTTATACCTAATTCTTAATGCAGTTTATTAAAAATCATACATATTTGTGTGTGCATGTGTGTGTGGTAATGGGAATTAAACTCAGTAGCACTGTACCACTGGCTAAATCCCCATTCTTTCGTTTTTAATTTTGAGACAGGGTCTAACTAAGTTGCCCAGGTTGGTCTTGAACTTGCAATCATCCTGCCTCAGACTACTGAGTAACTGGGATTATAAACTGTGTACCACCTCTCCTGGAGATAGATAGATATACATGTATATATAATTATATTCATAATATAATTTCAAATATTACACATAAATTTATGTTTATTTATTTATTGGTACCAGGGATTGAACCCAAGGGTGCTCTACCACTGAGTTACATCCACAGCCCTTTTCATTTTTTATTTTGAGATGGGTTCTCACTAGGTTGCTTAGGGCCTCTCTCTAAATTGCTGAGTTTGGCCTCAAACTTGTGATTCTCTTACGTCAGTCTCCTGAGTAGCTGAGATTTTACATTATGATAGTGGACTTTAAATTTTTTTCTTAAGTTTCTCATGTTTGTTAAACCTGCATGTTACCAGGTCAGTTTTTTTTTTGTTGTTGTTGTTGTTATTTTTGGGTTTTTTTGGTGCTGAGCATTGAACTCAGGGACTTATGTTTGTGAGGCAAGCACTCTACCGACTGAGTCATATCCCCAGCCCCACTAGGTTAATTTTTTTTTTTTTAATTGTCAGGGCTAGGAAAAAGCAAGTTTGTAAAGTGAGCAGTATGAGAGACATCTAGTGGTCAGATTGCATACATAAATGTTCTTTGAAGTACTCAGCACAACATATTCGTTTCAACTCCAATAAATTGAGGATTAAGAATATACATTGCACAAATTTACAATTTTTAAATAATCCTACTACAAAAATACATTGTGATGCCACAATTACATTTAAGACTTAAGCAGAGATTTAGATTTTTTGAAATAGCAAAAAACAACTTATATATCACCTCCCAAATAAGGCACAATGATAGAACAGAAAGAAGCATTCAGTTCTTTTTTAGTATAAACTCAGCCTCCAGCCTTAAGATTGTGGGCAGTTTTATTTTTTTTTTTATTTTTTATTTTATTATTTTATTTTATTTATTTATTTTTTTTTTGTGGTGCTGGGGATTGAACCCAGGGCTCTGTGCTTGCAAGGCAAGCACTTTACCAACTGAGCTATCTCCCCAGCCCCTGTGGGCAGTTTTTTCAACCATACTAAATCCATTTTCCCTTCTATAATATCCTGGTACCTATACTCAAATATTTTGAAGAATAAGATAACATTTTAGGATAGTATTTTGTACACAGCAGTCATTCACTAAATGTTCCTTTAATAAATGTTAAGGTATCATTTTTTTCCCTCTCCTATGGACTAATTCTGCAATTATAGTCCTGAGAGGTTAGTATTAATATCTTCATATTAAAAATTACAAAAGTGAAAGTCAAGAGAAGTTAACCAACATAATAAGTGGCATCCATGACCTCACAAAACTGGTGACTTTGGTTAGTCTCTATGTCTTTATTAGATTCTGTAAGTGCTAGGTCATTTAATTAACTAGCTTACAAATACAACGATATCCACAGAATATTTATATTTTCCCTCATAAGGTTTAATGTTCTACATCACATTCCTAAAATGTAAGGAATTTACATTTACCATTCTCCAATTTATATTTACCACAGAGAATTAAACATTTAATATCAGTTTCTTCAATACTTCACTACTTTATAATACCTAAAAAAAAAAAAATCATTAAAATAACATACCTGTAAATGAAGAAGACTGAGAATGTATTGAGCCCTTGTTAAGCATAGTCATTATCTGACCAACAAATTCCTTAGGAATAAAATTGGCATAAGGTAGTATCTCAGTGCTAATAAGCTGAACTACCTAAAACAAAAGGACAAATTCAAATGCATGCATTTTTTTTTCCTTGAAAGAGACTGGTTAATTCATAATTTCTAGAGTAAAATTTAAATTTTATTTTGTAAGGAAATCAGTTAAAGAACCCTCCTAATATTAGTATATAAACATTTTAGTGTTACTATCCAGGAGGACTAGCCTGATTTCCTCATCTTATAACAAAATAGTCAATACTGTAATTATATACTATGCCATCATTCGGAATCATGTTGATCTTCAGCATAACTATAAGTAGAGCTATAGAAAGAAAATGGCCCAGCATATGAAACTTACTCATGTTAGAATAAAATATCCCAAATATAAATTTAAATCACCTTTTTATGATAAGAAACTATGAGCTATAAGAGAATTTCAAGTTGTTTTCATTATTATCAAATAATTTATTTCTAACATACAACATATTATTTTGTCCTCTAAAGAAAAAGTTTGGGGCTAGGGATATAGCTCAGTTGGTATAGTGCTTGCCTTGCAAGCACAGGCCCTGGGTTCAAATCCCAGCACTGCAAAAACAAAACAAAACAACAACAACAACAAAAAAGTTCACACAAGTATTAACACAGTAATGGCACAAAAGGCAATGTTTTATATGTATGTGATGATGCCTATGCTTTTTAAATGTACATTTTAAAATACTTTTATTTATTTAAAAGTTCCTCTCAAAGAAAAAAAGATACCAAAAGACCACCAACAAACATCCACAGCTATAAATTTGCTTCTTCAAATTCCATTTATAATCCTTAAAATGTATTATTTTAAAAACACCACTTGCCTTAATAATTCTGCAAGCTGTATGTACAGCTGGTTAAAAATGAAAACCTCTAAGCAAGTTAGTGGTCTGAAATATAGACACCTGGCTTGACAAATTACAGAATAAACACTTAAATACATACATGTTCACTGATGGATTTATTTTAGTAAATCAAACTGCTTTTTAAACTTATTAAATGAATAGACAACATGTATATAGCATAAGACTATAAGAAATTTTAAGGTATTATTTTTAAAATGCTTTAAAAATTGACCTTTAATCTGAAAGAGTTTTAATGCTTTTAGTTTCAATCTTAACCTATTACTTTACCTTATTCTGTTAGCAATTTTATACTTTCAACATTTCTACTATTTGGTTTTCACAAATGATCACAGGAAAATGTTTTAAATAGCTTCCTCACCTCGACATCAATACTTTCATTTCTTTGAAACTCTTGAATAGAGAGATTATCTGGAGGTATGCTAAAAAACATAAAAAAAACACCCAATTTTTAAAAGTAAAATATTCCCTGGAAACACAAACAGAAAATAGATAAATAGTACCCAAATGATAAAAATTATATTTTCCCACCCAGGTTGGGACATTGTTATTTATTTCAAAGAATACTATTTCTAGTTAACATTGTTAAATATAAAAAAACTAGGCTAATTACAAATGTAAAACTCTAACTATAAAAACATTTGGTTCAATCCCAAATTAAAAACCTGTAAAACTAAACTTTTTTCAGTACTAAAAAAAGAATATTATATTATCTGCAACTGTACTAAAAGTTATTGTAATGGTATGTGAATTCACTTAAGGCAGTGACCCAAGAGACCCTGAGTCAATTTGCTAAATTATTTACTGAGAGACAAATTAAATAATTAATGTGTAATAAATACAATGTATTAAAGTTCTATACAAAAAAGAGAACATTTGCAAAGAGGAGGGCTGATTCCAATTTTACAAAACACATAACTGTTCTAACAATAACAGAGGAAATAAACAATTTTAAGAGAACCAATCCCTATGACTCTGGCTCACATGAATGAGTAATAAAATGGTCATAAACAAAAATAGTGAAATATTAACTATGTAAAAATGCTGAGAGGGGCTGGAGTTGTAGCTAGCTCGGTGGTATAGCGCTTGCCTAGCATGTGAGGCACTAGGTTCGATCCTCAGCACCTCATAAAAAATAAATAAAGGTATAAAAAATACAATAACATTATTAAAAAAAAACTGCTGAGAACAGGATAGCAATAATAATGATAGCTAAAATTAGATAGACATTATAATAAGAGCTTTGTTTGTATTAATCTTATGTTCCCACAGCAATCCAATGCAGTTAAGTATTATAATTATCCTGTAATCAACAGAAAACTAAGGTTCAAATGGTCAATAATATGCTCAAGAACACACTGCAAACACAAGGTTAAAATTTGAACCTGGATTTATCTGATATTTAAGCCTGCACTGTTCTCTTTTATGTTGTAGATATAAAAATAATGATAGCACATTTAGGTTTAAAGGTATGGTATACAGTTATGTACCTAGGATATATGGGCAGTGGACCTCGGTTTCAACATTTTTCATTCAATAAATACCTACTGAAAGTACCAACTACTTTGTATCAGGCCTTACACTCTTGGTGTTCAAGATCCAGTTGTGAACAAGAGAGACTCAGTTCAGATATTATAGAAGTTACATTCTGGTGTCCAAGTCCCCAACTAACTCTACAATCTGGTAGTAGGAACTAGAGAAAACATTTCAAAGACATGAACCCAAACCTAAACCAATGGCAGGAATTTTGTGAGGCAGCTTCTAAGTTACAACCAAGGAATATAAGTGTTTAGTCATACTAAAGATTTGTGATGATAGTGGAGATAATTAATGACAGGCTACCAATAAAAAAAAAAAAATACATAAGCCATGCAGAGAAGTGAACACCTGTAATGCCAGCTACTCAGGAGGCTGAGGTAGGAGGATTCTAAGTTCCAGGCCATCCTCAGCAACTTAGTAAGACACTGTTGCAAAACGAAAAAGGGCTAGGGATATAGCTCAGTGACAGCCTAGCATGTGTAAAGCCCTGGGTTCAATCCCCAGTACCTCAACAAAAAAGAAACACACACACACACACACACACACACACACACACATACATACCCCTTATCAAGAACATGCACTAATAATATTAATGCTGTTTGCATCATATATCAGAGATATCAACTGGGGTGTTAAAATATGAGAGAGAAGAGAGGTGCAAACAAAACTAAAAACTGAAAAGTCCACTCCTCCTAATCACAATATTGTAGAAAAATTTGGCTATATACAACTCTTAAATCCTCTGTGTTAGAAGAGTGTAGTAATTTTTAACAAATTATTTTCTTGAATCCTTATCTAAAATAAAATTTAAAAAAGAACCTTCAAATTCTCTCTGTATGGTAGATTAAAATTTTTCTAATTGAGATAGGAGTCACATGCCATCAAATTCAACCTTTTAAAGTATACAATTTAGTAATTTTCAGCATATTTATAAAGTTATACAATTATCACCATTTAAAATCCAGAACACTTTTGTTATCCCTACGGGAAACTGTATACAGTAGCAGTCATTCCTCATTTCCCCCATTCTCGGACCTCTGGGAACAAATAATTTACTTTCTATTTCTATGGATTTGCCTGTTCTGGATATATCCCATAAATGAATTAAATAATATGAGACCTTTTGGGTCTGGTTTCTTCCCACCTGGCATACTTTGAAGGTTCATCCATATTAATAGTATGCATCAGTACTTCATTCCTTTTTATAGCAGAATAATATTCCATTGTATAAATATATCACAATTTATCCATTTATCAACTGACAGATATTTGGTTTGTTCTCACTTTTTGGCTATTATGAATAATGCTGCAATGAATACTAGTGTACAAATTTTTGTATGAATATGTGCTTTCAACTGTTTTGGATAGTCCTTAGTGATTTTTTTTTTCTTAAGAGATAAGGTTTTGCTCCTATGTTGTACAGGCTGGCCCTGACTCCTGGGCTCAAGTGATCCCTCTGCCTCAACCACCCAAGTATCTGGAATTACAAGTGCATGCCATTGTCAACTTAGTACTTAGTGATTTTTAATGTACTATATACAGACCATAAATTGTATGATTTCCTGCTAGTCCACTATGTATCGTAGAACAAGTACCATGTTTCAGTATTAAAAGTTTGGTTGAATGAATTTCTAATAGACCTCAAATGTCTACCAGATTACAGTCCCTATGTTTCTCAATTCTGTGTTATCCTTTTTCTTATTTAAATTATTTACTTATAACAACACCCCTTAATGAGGTCAAAAGTCTTTCTTTTCTTCAAGTTGATTTTGATTTTACTTATATTTTTGTTGTTGTTGTTGCTATTATATTGCCTTGCTAAAGCAGCTTACAGACAAAAAAAAAAAAAATGGAGGACTATCATGGAAAAAGATATGATTATTCATGGAGTCTTAGTATGCATAAATCAGGTTAAAGAATTTAAGAACATATCAATATAGAAGATACTGATTTTCTAAAATTGTCTTTCTCTTGTAACACCGAGTGAGGCTCAGATTAAAAAATGAATCTTCTTAGTTTCATTAAGTTAAAAATCCTAATTCCTTAATTATGATGCATTCATATGGTCTTATATGTATGAATCCTGTCTTACAACCAAAAACATCACAAAAAGCAAAAAAATAGCACTGCCCATAGATAATGTACCTATTGCATAAATGCCTAACCCAGCCATGTTTTGTACAGTCTAGCAGTCTTACTAATCAATTACTTTGTTATTGAAAAAACATGGTTTTAGAGCAACTTCAAATATCATGTGCCAATTTCTGAAAGACTGTCTTAATTTTCAAAATGAATGAGCTGACCTTTTAGTAAAAAGAAAGTCTTCAAAAGTGTTGGCTAGTTCTGGCCACATACTGTCAAATTTTCCAGAAGAAGCATGCTGTCGGGCAACGGGCAGCCCAATAGAAAGAACTTTGAGGAGTGAAGATACTGCTAGTTTCCATGTGCTTTCAGAAGGGCAGGAATACTTCAAACTGAGAGGAACCCTAAGAGCCTGAAAATAAAGATGGTTTAAGATAAGCATTAATTAAAACACACATATACAACTTAAACCAACTGACAAAATGCTAAAGCAGAGAGAAAAATAATAGCATAGGTATTTTCACTGAGAGAAGGATGTTATTTTTTAGAAAGACATTCTCAGACATAGTCTTCAAAAATACTTCCTAAAAAGATGTATTTTTTATTTATTTTGGATGCTAGGGATTCTGTGTGTTAAGCACGTACTCTGCCACTGTGTCCTACACCCCCAATCCAAGAGATATACTTTGAAATTCTATCTCTATCTTCTAAACAATGATTCTAAATAAGTTTTGAATGTCAGTTTTTCATCATTAAAAAAGGGGATGTTATTTGAAAAGGTAAGAGAAGGAACTTATAATTTTGCACTTTTTCTCAACCTGACATTATGGATTTAGATTTAATCATGCCATTTTTGTTCTAAGAGAAAAGTAATTTTGTTGATGTGGATCTTCCATTCAAAAAGAGGTTAACCCCTGCTTATATTTTTCCACTAAAAATATACGGGAGAGAGTAAACATAACCTAAAATGTCGTTACTTTGAAGTTTTATCTCTAAAAAATTCTTTGAATTTTATATTCTACTCTAATATTTTAATGTACTTGTTTTCCAAATATTTTAATAAAATTGATAATCAATTAATATGATTTATCTTCGACCATTGAAGGTACAGGAGTAGAGCATCTGAGCTATATATATACAGCACCTAAGTTGCTGAGACTTATTAAAAAAATGATCAACTTTTCAGAAAGATGGCGTTTGTTAAAATAATTTGGTGGTTCAGAATGGACTTCTTTGGTCATAGTTCTTTTGGTAATTAGAAGACTAGACTGACCAAACTATCATGTCAAACTATCCCAGAGGATCAATAACTAGTTTTGGTATTGTCTTAGATAATCTACAATAGAGTTAAAATTCAGCTTCTACATAAAAAATTCTGAGAGAAATTTTTATATTTCAGGAATATAAAACCCAGTGCCATCCTCTGCCACACAAATTAATATATGTACCATTACCTATTTACATGAAATGGACTCCAAGAACAGATATTAGTCTACTCAGAATCTACTTATTGCTTTCCCCTTCCTCTACTTTCACAAAGCCCATTTCTTTTCTGAGGAGCTATCTCCACTTCCAGGATAGGAATTCAGATAAAGAGATGCTTAGGTTAACAAGATAATCAAAACACGCTGTTTCCCTGTCCATGTGAACTGGTTCAAGAATGGGTACAGGCTGGGCATGGTGACACACACCTGTAATAGCAGCAGCTTGGGAGGCTGAGCCAGGAGGATCACAAGCTCAAGGCCAGCCTCACCAACTTATCGAGGCCCTAAGAAACTGAGTGAAACACTGTCTCTACATAAAATATTAAGAAGGACTGGGATGTGGCTCAGTGGTTAAGCACCCCTGGGTTCAATCCCCGGTTCAAAAAAAAAAAAAAAGAATGGGTATGGACCAAAGCTGGTCTAACTTTTAAGATTAATTTTGATAATTTAAAATGTACATGTGTGCACACACAATCGTTCTACTAGATATGTGGAGAAACTTAGTTAGGATATAGTCAATCCCTAGGAAAGCAAAACAGAGAAAGAAATTTGGGTTTTAATGACAGTGCTAAACCACTGGATTAAACAGTCCTAAAACTCTCCGATTAAGTGCACTGAAAATTCCCTTTATTGCTAAAGCTAGTCAGAGCCTGACTGTATGTCATTTGCAACCAAAGAAATACTAAACACTACACGAATAATTTTCAATAAACATTTCATAACTCAAACTTAGATAAAAGAAAATTATGGTAGACTTCGGCAATTAATATTTTATTGAAATTAAGGGAAGATTAACCACAGCTGATCTGTTCAATTTGAACATCTTATTTCTTAAAATGATTAAAGAAATAATAAAGGAATAAGTGTACAATAAGTGTACAACAGTGTATGCTCAGCAAATGCATGCTGAACTGGGAAATTTAGTTCCTGACATTACCAGGATTCAATTTCTAAGAAAAAAAGAGCCTTGTCCAATTAGCCACAATACAATGCGATAAGTGGTATCAACAAAGTATTTGGAAATACAGAAAAGGGATCATTTAATTCCTTTAAAAATACAAACTATGTAACCCCAGTTACTTGGGAGGCTAAAGCAGGAGGTTTGAGGACAGCCTGAGCAACTTATAGAGTCTGTCACAAAATAAAATAATAAGAGCTGGCAATGTGGTTCATAAAATGTTTGCCAAACATGCACAAGACCCTGAGTTGCAGTACAGGGGAGTAATGCAAACAAAAACAAAAACAAAAACAAAAACAAAAACACCAAATTGATATCATTCCTCAGTATTTGAGCTTTCAATGATTGAAAAATAAAGCCTGATATGTTGGTTTTTAAGAACTGCAGTTACCTTTTCAGACTTATTCCAGGTTCTGTGACCTCCCCAGATGGAATTTCTCAAATTTCTTGAAAATATACCATGATCTTAATTTACCTAAAATACCTCCTCGTTCCTTCTTGCAAACTCTCATTCCTCCAAGTGTCATTTCTATTAATTCTAGCCAAAATCCCCTCGGCAGTTCAATTATTTGCCTGTCACAGGAACTACTTTTTTTATTTAGCACTGACTACTTGGCAAGACATGCATCATTAAATGCTCAATGAATCCTCTTTACTCTAGTAAAGACATGTAAATAATATTGCTATTTTCCTTCTTTTACATATAAGAAACACTCTGAAACAAATTCATTTGTCCAAAATAAAAAAGCAAGAAGTAAACAGCAGACACTATTCTAAGTAAGGTCTACCTCTACTCTATAGTTTTAGCCTAGTACTTAGCATACTCTATTATTTGTTACATAAGAACTTATCTACATTTTAATAATCTCCAGTATTTTGTTAGTACCTGGTAAACAGAAATGCTTAAAAATATGCTCGATAAATGAAGAAAGAGGAGAGTTTTGGTGAGATATATGGTGGGGAGTAGAAAGAAGTATCACAAAATTCAATGGAAAAAAGAAATTTAAAAAGGCAGGGCAGGATTCCCATTCTATAAAAAAGATAAAGAATTAAAAAAAAAGACAGATTTGAAAATTTGGCTTTCTACAACTTGAGAAAGAAGTTTCTATAGTGTAATATGGACATAAGCCAACATGTCATAAGAGTAAGTGGTGGTTAGGTGAAGGCTACAAGCTGTCACATAGAATTTGGAAATAAAAGAACGCAAAAACAGGATGGCAATTTGAGTTGAAAGTGTGAAGAGCGGTGACTTGATCATGATCTCTGACTGCCTCACAGCTGCATGTGCCCTGGGAACTTCTTATGCAAAGGTGCAGATCAAGATTGCCCAGTTGCAATGGTGATCCCTGGCCTAAGTAGCTTCATGCAAGGGCATGGAGTTATTATCAGTCTGGACCTTGAACTCAGGCACCAGTTCCTGGGGACAGAGAATTCTGAGCATAATCAGATAACCCTAATGTCTTATCAGTGCTGCGTCCTTTAATCTTTCTGCTTTGCAAAAACTTTCCCACAAATAACCTTTTGATGATAAAACCTATATAATAAACATGCTGACCTAGCTCTGGGTCATTGTTTCTCCATCAAGGACAGTGTCCCACCTGGTCCCAGCTTTCTCTATGTGTTCGTTTGTCTTTTCTCAATTCTCCATTACCCCCTGCCAGTTTCTGAATTAACTGTTGGCAACGGGCCAGCTGTGCTAGTCACAGAAAGGAAGCTGGGTTAAGAGAAAGGACTTTTTTTTTTGGTACCAGGAATTGAATCCAGGGGTGCTTAACCACTAAATCACATCCAGGTCCTCTTTATGTTTCGCCAAATGGCTGAGGCTGGCTTTGAACTCGAGATCCTCCTGTCTTAGCCTCCCGAGCCACTAGGATTACAGGTGTGCACACTGCTGCATCCAGCAAGAGAAAGTTCTTCTAGTATAAAAGACTTAATGATCTTTGCAGGATGTATAAGATGCAGAAAGGAACAGGAAAGAATCACCAATAAAGAAAGCTAGGAAGAAGCCAATACAAAGAGAAGGAACAGAGAAAAGCCTTTTTTCCTGATGGAAGACAATTCATATTGGCCTGTATTTATTTTCTAAACAGAAGGTATATCCACATGCTAGGGAAGTCTGTTCAGGACTGCTTGCCTAGCAAGTTCAAGGCCCTGGGTTCAAGTCCCAGTACCTCAAAAAAAAAAAAACAAAATAGAGGAGGAAACAAGAAACACAAGAATGACACACAGTCAACAAGAGATAAATTTTAAAAATCATCCATTCGCTGTTTTTTTTTTTTAATCTTTTGGGTGCTGGGAATCAAACCCAGGGACTTGTGCTTACAAGGCAAGCACTCTACCAACTGAGCTATCTCCCCAGCCCCTGCTGTTCTTGTCAATTTCTCCCTGAATGCTAGTCACCCTTCAGGGTTGAGGAATACTGCCTTAAGAGACAGGATTATCATTGTCTCATGTGGCAAAACTTAAAAACTATAACAAATCTACTGTACACTTTTTTTTTTTTTTTTTCTTTTTTGCAGTTCTGGGGATTAAACCCAGGGCTTCATGTGTGCTAGGCAAGCACTTTACCACCAAGTTATAACCATCAACCTGCACACGTGTTTTTTAAATGTGTTTCATTAGAAGATCTTATAGTTTAGAAAAATGGCTTGATAAATACAATTCATGAATGTTGAAGAAATTTTACTATATACACAATAAGATAAATATTTTTCATTTATCCCAGTATAATATTACCTAAAGAGTAATTTCATTGATATAGTCATAAAAGTATAGAAATGAAAAAAAAAAAACAGATACCTTAATAATATTCTGGAGAACTTTCTCATTCACCACTGCTTTATGACAGGCTGTTTTTTGGTATAAATCCACAACTACTTCTAAAGACCTTTCAGCAAATGGTACATAATTCAAGGCTACCCATTCAGCCTAGAAAGTAATATTTTCACAGAGAGTTAAAAAAAATTGGGATTAAAGGAACTTATATTGTTTTCAAAGAGAAAGCTTCTTTGTCTTAAAGTTCAGGCCTTGGTTTAGGTCAGATCATATTACATGCAAAGTTCTCGAAGAGATATGTGCTAAATGAAAAAATAACTTTCAGCCAGGCAAAAATGAAAACTATTGGAAAAAGCACAGAGAGCATTTCTATGAAGAACTGAATACGTACTTAATTTGTTGCCAATAAGTTAGGACAATTTTAGGAATTTTAACTCACCGGTGCAAATAGTTGGATCTATTGTGATTCCATTGTGTTGCAAGACAAATAGAATGAGAAAAGTTAATACATATTAAAACTACTTTTCGGACTACATAAACTATAATTTTTTATGTTGGGTGAACAAAATCAGCATGTGCATGCATTCAGAAATTGACTTTTCCCCTAAGCCCAAATGAAGTCAAAATCTGATAATTACTGCTATAAAAATGTTTTATATAAAATCCAACTAAATTTCACACCAGTAATAGACAACTTCTTATCCAATACACACATATTTCTTCATTTTGTATTGTAGGTGTCTATTTTAGATAAGATTAGGCTTAGGGATTTAGGCTGCTTTGCAGTGAGATAGGGCAGCCAAGAAAAAGGTTCAAAGGAATATATACTTTTTCAAGAAACATGTACTATAGAGTAACATGAAAGGTAAAACTTTCTGAAGAACCACTTGGGAAAGTCATAAACCAGAGGAAGGAACATAGAAATGGTTTCTCAAATATATTTCTGTTCAGGTTTAATTGTTAACAGACACATGTAAGTTTATTTGTGAATGAAAAAAATTTTTTTCCAAGATAATCAAAGTCCATTTTAAGTGGAATTGACTGTTTTTATAAGTCATGAAATCTTACAGAATAAATAAAATTTACAGTAAATTACCTGGTTATATTTTGCATTTGCAATGTGTTTTGTTTCCAGCTGTCCATACTGTGGAGGTTTACAGGAAAATTCTACAAATGCCAGTAACTGGTCAAATATAGCTGGATACATTATCTGCATGTTTTCTGGTCCTACACAGATGGCCTATAAAAGCAAAACATGAACATTAGAATGCAGAAGTTCTTTACTAATATACATTTGTTTAACCAAAGCATCTTAAAGACATACTATTTTATGTATCATACTATCTTTTATATACTTTGAAGGATATTTAAACTATTTAAAACTATTATTGAATAAAATATAGCCTAAAAGTATTAATCAGCTTTAAAAAATGCTTGTTAATAAAGTAGTTTCTCTAGATATGTTACCTCAAATAATTTGAAAGGATAAAATGCATATTCTGATACTGAAGATTATGATTTCAAATATGCTAAAAATACTTAAATATTTATTGGTAATATTTGTTGAGTATTTAAAATACCCTTGTGCTTTACAAAATAAAAAAAAAATCACTTTACACTTAAAAGGGTATTTCAAGTGTATCTTCAAACTACTAAGCTAAAATTTAAAGTTTTTTTTTTAGTTTTATTGTTTTTATTTTACTGGGGATATAACTCAGGACCTTGCACATGCTAGAAAAGCATTTAAAATGTTTTAAAAAAAATTCTAAAAAGATATTTTTATGCAATCTATGGCTTTTTAAACTTATCAGATTATTCTATTTTTCCCTCAGAGATAGTCATTTATCATGGAGTTTTAGATGAAACTACACTGAGATAAAAAGTAGATAAGCAAGTGCTGTTCATACATAAGTTAGATCATCTTACAATTACAATGTAATAAAATACAATAAAGACATCTAATAACGACGTTCAACATTTGGTTATTTTTCTCAGAAACAGTGAATAGAGAATCTGAATAAAATTTATATGGCCAAAAGAAAATTATCTTTTCTGACTGCTTCTAATAGTTCTACTTTCTTTTTTATTAACCATTTGCTGGGTCTCAACTCTAGGAAGTAATCAACTGGTAATTACAGTGGATACTGTTATTACCTAAGTGAGTTCATGTGGATGCTCCAGAAAGCAAAGTATCACAATTTCTTTAGAAGTATCTTACATGATAGTGTTATTGATTATACATTTTGATTTCCAATGGTCTTTTTTTTTTTTTTTTTTTTTTAACATAACTAATAGTGGTATTGCTAACTTACTAAGCAATTCTGGGACTATGAAATGCATAATATGAAAGCTTCCTCCCCTTTGGGGGAACAAATTTCATCCAAAACAAAATGTATTGGCTTTTCTTCAGTATTCTGAAGTTTATCAAAAAAATGTATAGGATGAACCTAAAAACAAATTTTATTTTAAAAGATGAAAATGATAACCTGTACAATAGCTCTTATTAGTCCCTGAAAATCATATACATAAAAACAAGAAAAAAAACTGGACATTGTTTAACATTTTGCTTAGTAACTCATGTACCAACATATCATCCAGTAGCAGCCTTGTATTACAGCTTTTGTCAGAGAACATCATGATAAAAATAATAAGAGCTAACATTTACTCAATGTTTACCTTCTGCCAGGTACTAAATGCCTCACAAATTCTACTTAAAAGGCAAAAGGTCGTAGATTTATTATTTTTATCTTACTGATGAGGAAGCCAAAGTATAGAGAGATTAAGAAACTTGCCCCATACTCTGTAGAAGATAGGGCTTCATTACACAACTCCAAGAACACATTCACACACAATGTGATGGTGTCTCTGAAGTACAAGTCCAGCAGCCAGGGTTATGCAGGAAGATGCTGTACCCAATTACCTGACTTTAAGAAGCTTAGCAATATATAAGACAGATGCAGTCTCCTGACATCAGAACTTACAGTACATTAGATACACAAAGCAGATAATCAAATTCTCAGTTTCCCCACATATGCTAAAATAATTAGGGAAAAAAATCAATTAGCACATATAACCAAGTCAGGCTGGTCAATAACTAGTCCTTTGAGAAACAAGAGTAAGATCATGAAGCAGTAAACAATATAAGCATACTGAGGAAGAACAATGCTGAAGCTCCTCATTAGAAAGAATATAAAAAACCAGAAATGAGTTTTCCCTTTAGGGCAGAAAATTGTTTTTAATCAAGAAAATGTTTTGCTGGATGGTTTATTAAAGATAAAGTCCAAAAGCAAGTAAATTTTGCTTGTACAAAAATTTCTAACACCTGTGGAGGAAAGTATAAAAACACTCTTACTGAAATAAAATGTTAATTTTTGTTAGAAGATACTAAAAACAAATCTTACATTCAAGGTTTGTGAAACATCAGGCAATCATGCAAAGAATAAAACAATGGCTAGAGTACAAATTAATAATCATGTAAAAATGATATCAATTGATATAAATGAACAACAAAGCTTCCTGAATTTCAGAATTAAGATATATTTGTTTTCACAGTATCAAAAGCTCAGAATAAATTCCTAATAGCTGGATGAATAATTCTACTTGTTTTCATATTGCTAAAAGAGAGCTTAAAAAATTGAATTATACTTTTTTTCCTTGAAAGATAGTTAAAAAGGTGTTGTTTTTATCCTCAACATGTATTTTAAAATCTGAATTGAACATGTGAATGAGAGTTCTAGATTATAAGTATTCCTGAAAGGCCTATAATTTTATTTTTTCTAACAGAAAAACTTTTTTATTTGCTCTAGGGCAGTCTACAAGCATTTTTTTTATATGTCCAATGGGGAAGCAATTACTGATAGACTACATTTTTTTTTCCTAATGAAAACAAAAATTTATTTTCATTTTGTGGAAAACTAACATTTTTGTCACAGATTTTTAAAATGCCAGATTCTCTCAAATTTTAAGTTTCTCCACATTTGTTTCCCTGTACAATCAATTAAGGGTTAATAGAGAAAAAGTTACTACTCAGCCACACTGCCTTCAGAGGCAATCATGTGATATCACCATTGTTACTATGAAAGTTTTCATCACTCTAGTTGGATATAAAACAATCAGTTAGCTGGGCATGGTGGCACATGCCTATAATTCCAGTGGCTTAAGAGGCTGAGACAGGGACACTGCAAGTTCAAGGCCAGCCTCAGCAATTTAGCAAGGCCCTAGCAACTTACTAAGACCCTGTCTTTAAATAAAATTAAAAAAAAAGAGCTGGAGATGAGGCTCAGTGGTTAAGCATCCCCGGATTCCATCCCTGGTGCCAAATAAAAAGGGGGGGGGGGGCTGGGAATGTAGATCAGTGCCAAATTGTCCCCAGTTAAATCCCCAGTACCCACACCACCACTTAAAACAAACAAACAAAAATTGGTTAATTAGAAAACATGATTTGCATTAAATAAATAACAACTGATAATACAAGGTGTGAGCAGAATCTAGTTAGGTTTTTTCTTTGTTTTTTGTTTTGTAGTGTGGACTAAACCCAGAGGTGCTCTACCATCAAGCTAAATTTCCAGTCTTTTTTATTTTGAGACAGGTTCTCACTAAGTTGCCCAGGCTAGACTCAAACTTTCGATTCTTCTGCCTCAGTCTCCCAAGATGCTGGGATTATAGGCATGCCTGCCTAAAATCTAGTTGTACTTTACTATTGTTAGAGTGTCTTGGAGTGGCAGGCTTTTCAGTTGACTTTGTGTGTGTTTGAGTTATATTTCCAAATCTCAGTTGACCCTTATTTTGTTTAACATTATAATGGTTCCAAATTGTGCTATTAATTTCCTTGATAGTCTAAAAACACTTTTTTTTAAAAATCTGGTTTTGCTTCCTAATTTGGATTTGCCCAGTGATTTTTAGGTCTGCTTGTTATAATGATTGGCTGTTTTCGCAATAACAAAACATACAACTAAAAATATAACTCTTTTTAAAATTTCTGAGAAAAATACTTTTACAAACTTACCTTTTATTAATGTGGGTTTAGAACAAATTAGGAACTAAATTTAAGTACAGATGAAACAATACCAAAATATAATCCCAACACTTATGAATTTTCGAATCACAATATCATATTCTCTTGTGAACAGCTCCATTCACAAATCAAAAATGCTAGTGAACTGGAATAAGAGGATGCAGAGAGCTTCTTAAAGACTCAAAACAGACCTTAATTACCTTCTTGAAAATATCAGAAAGCTGCAAGTCTTTTAAATAACTAGATCTTGACAATCTTGAATCTATCCTAAAGTATACACACAAAATCTAGAATTTACCCTCCAAAATATATAGCAAAGTAAAAAAAAAAAACAAAAAACCATATTAATTATTGCTTAGCCAATAAAATCATATTACCTTTTGAAGAACATCTAAAGCTGTAAGTACAGCTTCCTGTAAACTTGTCAGAACTGCTTCAGTATAAGACGGAAGAATAAAAGGGGATGCATCTGAACTTATTGGGACTGAAACAGCACTGTGTAATATGACTCCCAACTTTTCCAAGTCATCCATGTTAAAACCAGTTTTTATGTGTTGGTAAAGTGCTGGAAATATCTGAATTAAAGCTGTAAGAAAAGGCTGACTGGGAATAAAAGTTAGTTTATCAAAAGTAATAGGAGGCTTAGTGCTTTCAGATCCAATTCTATACCAAGTATTCCATGCAGCCCACCAGAGATTCAGGTCTTCAAGCTCATCAGTAACAATGGGTGGTTCAGAGTTACTATATCTTCCAAGTCTTTCTCCAATGGAATCTGTTCTTAGGAATGGCCGGCTCAAGCCAGGGCCTGATATGGGCCCAATAAGGACGGGTACAGGTACATTAACTACAGGTGATGTCTCGGGCTTATCTGAGTCTCTGACAGGGGACACGATCTGTAAAATTTCCTGGAAGCTTTTCAGAGCAGCCAGAGATACTTCATTGTTTTTGCTGAGTGCTGCTGATTGTATATGGTCAAGAAGAACATCCCAAGCTCTTGAAAAATCTCCTATATTAATAAGAGAAAGAAATTCAATTAGCATAAAAGTAACCAAAATTTCTCTTAATATTATTCACTTTAAAACAATATTTGCTTTATTTTTTTGCCAAAATTCTCCCAAACTAAAAAAATAGATAATTAGGTGAATTAAAATCATCAGAACCCACAAATTCAGTAATAAATTTTTTTTCAGATATAGGTACAAAAAACACCAAGAAGAGGATAGTAGGTGTGTCAAATAATTTCTTGGTCTTAAAAACAAAATTCATAAGTGTATATATATACATGCTTATACTACTTCCTAGTACTTCTGCCTAGAAAATAGAATAAAAGCTTATGAAGTCGAAACAAGAGCTTTTCAGTAATATCTTAATTTTGTCCATCAACCTTACCTTTATTAATGATTAAGTAAAATGTTCTTATTCTTTTAAATTGTTTTTAGTTGTAGATGGACCCAACACCTTTATTTATTTATTTTTATGTGGTGCTGAGGATGGAACCCAATGCCTTGCTAGGCAAGTGCTCTACCACTAAGCTACAACTGCAGTCCCAAGACATTCTTATTCTTAATCACTAGAAATCACTGAAAAAGTTGCAAGTTTAAACCACATGACATATTTTTAAATAGGTCTAGTTATTTAAAATAAATTGTCCTATTCCATAAAATCTTAACCTTACTCTTAGGTTTTCATATTAAAATAGTTTTATAGTTGCATAATTTTCTTAAGTTTTAAACAAACCTTGTGAGTTTATCAGAGAAAATGCACCATAAACAATCAACTCTCCTTCTGTAATGAATTTCTTCCTCTCATATGAAACTGAGATTACTAATCCACCATCAGGAGAGCATGGGTTGAATGGTAGTTGTTAAGTTCCCACTAATCAGTTCAATTTTTTGCTTGACTTCTGTGACAAACTAATCACATTCACAATGAAGCATTCTATGGCCTGGTATAGTCTGTTCCCATGAGTCACAAAAGAAACAAAAAATTTCCTATAGCAATCAAGTCCAAAGATTTTGTTAATAAAATAATTATCCAGATTTTTTTCAAGATGGCAGAATAGAGGAAATCACTTTCCTGGTTGCTCTGTGAAGTGAAACCAAGAAAGCAGAGAGGCAGCTTCTCAGCAAGGTGAGTAAACAAAAAAAAGGGGAGGGTACTTTAATGGAATTTAATACTGGACATTCAAAACAGAATGGGGACTCAGGAGGTTGGATATAATAAAATAAGGAGGAAATCCCCAGCAGTCCAGCCACTGCCTCAGTTGGGCTGGAAACACTATCCAGAGTAGTCCCTCTTTGAGAAAAGTGGAGGAATAAGGGAATTAAAGGAACCCACATCTTTAGGAGGCCAGTCATGTCTGGGTACAGAGTGTTTAGAGATCAAGAACACTGCCCAACTAAACAGAAAGGTGTGCTGCACAATATCCTTGTGTGGGAAAGAAGCTGCCATCTCTTCCGGCAGCATGAGGAGGACAAAAGGAGGAACTATTTTGCAGCCATGGCATGGGAGCCAGCAGCTGAAGGAATCAATTCCTGAGTTTGGCCCAAAATATAGGCCCAGTAAACACACACTATATGACACAGAGTGTGCTTAAGTGACTAGGAGAAAATCAAACATGGAGCAAGTTTTATACAGGGGACAACCAGTCATGGAAACCCACCTGGCTCTACCTTTCCCGCTCCAATCCTGCTGCTTATAGGATGGGGTGGGAGAGACGGACCTGGCTGGGAATTCGGAAGGTCAAGGGCAGGAGAGATTGAGTTTGGAGACTGAACCCAAGACCAGGAAACGTGGGGTCTTAGGTGAGGTAGGCAACTAAGAATTGGCTCCTCCACCACATGAGTGGAACCCAGGGGAGACCTATGGGGTATGGTCTTCCAGGGTGAACCAGCAATTACTGGGCTCTGGAGGTGTGAACAACTGGCATTCATTGAAGAGCCTGGACCCAGCTAAGCCTAAACCCTGCCACCAGAAGTTCCACCTACAGGATTACCTCTCTCACTCCAGCAATCCAGAGGATGCAGCTTCACACTCCAGAAGACCCCACCGAAAACTGCTGAGAAGAAAGCTGAGAATCTTCTGAACTCCAACAGAAAGAGAGAGACCTTTTCTCTCTCTCTTCCCCCCCCCCCTTTTTTCTTTCTTTTGTTTAATTGTGACCTTAATGGTACATGGACATTTATACATACTCATATTTGTTTCTTTTCTCATTTCTAGCATTTTTTAAGCCAGTTATTTTTCATGGCTCAGTTTTCTAAGGACTAAGATGTTTGATTAGTATATTTTAGTTTTGTTTTGAATTATTTTATTTTTAAAAATTTTTTTCTTTATATGTATATATTCTCTTAGCTATGTTTCCCTTGATTCTCTTTTATCCCACTGATAGCCAATCTCTATTGTTATCTTTCACTCTTCCTTTAATCTGTTACTTCTCTCTTCTCTCCTCCTCCCTCATAATCATTACATCCTATGTCACTTCTGTTCTCTCCCTGTTCACCATTTGAATTGTAAACTCTTTTTGCAAACTTGCTGTTTTAATGTAGTTAATAACTGGTCATAATCATTTCTGTTTATTGTGATAATTAACATTACAGACATCACAGTAAAAACTATTTGGTTTAATACTGTGTATTGTCTGCTTTGGTTGTTATTATTTATCTCTCCTGTAAACAGTGAGGTACTGGAGACCATCAGGGACACTGTAAATCCACAGGGTAGAAACATTACTGCCTCACACCCTTACAGACAGATGGGTGAACATACAAATTACATGAAAAAGCAAGGGAACAAACTGCCCCAAACAAACCAAGATACTCCAATAACAGAATCCATCGACACCACAGTGGAAGAAATGTAAGAGTTTAGGATGTACATAGTTAAACTATTTGCAAAATAAAGGACAGTATAAGGAGTGAAATCAGAGAAAATACAGAAAGTGAAAGATCACTACAATAAAGAGATAGAGATTCTGAAAAAAAAAAAAAGAAGCAGAAATCCTTAAAATGAAAGAATCAATAAACCAAATTAAAAATTCAATTGAAAGCATTACCAAAGTCTAGATCACTTGGAAGACAGAGTTTTAGGCAATGAAGACAAATTATATTCTTGAAAACAAAGCTGACCATGAAGAAAATATATTAAGAGACCATGAACAGAACTTCCAAGAGGGGATAGCCAAAGGACCAGATTTAAGATTTATTGGGATAGATGAAGGTTCAGAGAAACAAACAAAAGGAATGCACAAGGTTTTCAATGAAATAATATCAAAAATTTCCCAAATCTAAAGAATGAAATAAAAAAACCAAATATAGGATGCTTAAAGGACCCAAATATACACAATTACAACAGACTCACACCAAGACACATCATTATGAAAATGCCTAACATATACAATAAGGATAGAATTTAAAGGCTGTAAGAGAAAAACAACAGTTAACATTTAGAGGGAAACCAATCTGGGTTTCAGCTGATCTCTCAACCCAGACCCACATGGCTAGGAGGTCTTGAAATAATATATACCAAGCTCTGAAAGAAGGTAGATGCCAGCCAAGAATGCTATACCCAGCAAAACCAAGCCTCAGAATTGATGATGAAATAAAAACCTTCCATGATAAACAAAAGTTAAAAGAATTCACAACAAGAAAGCCTGCATGTACTATAGAACATTCTCACCAAGATATTCCATGAGGCTGAAATGAAAAAAAAAAAAAAAAGTGAAAGCCAGAAAACTACACTAAAAGAATAGTGTATCAATGGAAAAACTAATTCAAATTAAAAACTAGAAATGAAAATGATAGGGAATAAAAACCATGTCTCGACCCAGCTATCCCACTCCTTGGCCTATTCCCAAAGTACTTAAAATCAGCATATTACAGAGATACAGCCACATCAATGTTCATAGCTGCTCAGTTCACAATAGCCAGATTGTGGAACCAACCTCGATGTCCTTCAATTGATGAATGGATAAAGAAAATGTGGTATATATATACAATGGAATATTACTCAGCCATAAAGAATGATAAAATTATGGCATTTGCAGGCAAATGGATGAAACTGGAGAATATCATGCTAAGTGAGATAAGCCAATCTCAAAAAACCAAAGGAAGAATGATATCGCTAATAAGTGGATGATGACACATAATGGGGGGTGGGAGGGGTTAGTGTTGGGGTTGGAGTTGGCTTTAGGGAGGGGGGCAGGAATGGAGGAAGGAAGGATTGTATAGAGGGAGGGGAGGGGTGGGAGGGGTGGGGGAGAAGGGAAAAAAATGGCAGAATGAATCAAACAACATTACCCTATGTAAATTTAGGATTACACAAATGGTATGCCTTTATGCCATGTACAGAGAAACAACATGTGTCCCATTTGTGTACAATAAAAAAAAAAAAAAAAAGCAGGAAGACTGAGGAAGCAGCCTGTTCCCTCAGGGGTAATGGGTAATGAAAAAAAAAAAATCATGTCTCAATAATAACATTGAATGTAAATGGCCCAAACCCATCAATCGAAAGACACAGACTGGCAATTTGGATTTAAAAAAAAAAAAAAAAAAGACCCCACAAAATGCTGTAACCAAGAGACTTACCTCATAAGCAAAGACATCCATAGACTGAAGGTGAAAGGAAGGGAAAAAACATATTCACATGGATCACATAAACAAGCAGGGGTTTCTATCCTCATGTCAGATAAAGTGGACTTCAAGTCAATGTTAATCAGAAGGGACAAAGACGGACATTTCATCTGCTTAAGGGAATCATACATCAATAAGACATAACAATTATAAATTCTTATGCCCCAAACAATGGAGCATCTATGTACATCAAATAAAACCTTCTCAATTTCAAGAAGTAAATAGACCATAACACAATAATACTGAGTGACTTTAACACACCTCTCTCACTACTGCATAGATCCTCCAAACAAAAACTAAATAAACTATAGAACTAAAAAATACAAGCAATAATTTAGACATAATAGACATATAGAGAATATTTCATCCATCAAGGACTGAATACACTTCCTTCTCAGCAGCAAATGGCTCCTTCTCAAAAACAGACCATATCTTAGGTCTCGTAGCAACTCATAGCAAATACAAAAAAATAAAGATAATACCTAGTATTTTATCAGATCATAATGGACTGAAATGAGAAATCAACAATAAAATAAAAAATAGAAGCTACTCTAATACCTGGAGACTAAATAATATGCTACTAAATGACAAATGGATAGCAGAAAAAATCAGGGATGAAATAAAAAAATATTCAGAGGTAAATGAGAATAGCAATACAACATATCAAAATCTCTGGAACACTATGAAGGCAATGGTAAGAGGAAAGTTCACCACACCGAGTTCATTCAATAAATAAATAACCTAACATTACATCTCAAAGCCCTATGAAGAAAACAAATCAACAACAAAAGCAGTAGAAGACAGGAAATAATTAAGATCAGAGCTGAAATCAATGAAATTGAAACAAAAACTGAGAAAACATAAAATTGGTTCTTTGAAAAAAAATCAATAAAATTGATAAACCCTTAGACAAGCTAACGGAGAGAAAACTCAAACTACTAAAATTTGTGATGAAAAAGGAAATAACACAACAGACACTACTGAAATACAAATGATAATCAGAACATATTCTGAAAATTTATACTCTAATAAAATAGAAAATCTTGAAGACATTGCAACAAATTTCTAGAGATATACAACCTACCCAAATTGAATCAGGAGGACATAGGACATTTAAATGATCAATTTCAAGCATGAAATTGAAGATGCCATCAAAAGCCTATCAAGAAAGAAAAGCCAAGGACAATATGGATTCCCAGTCAAGTTGTACCAGACCTTCAAAGAAGAAAAAACACTAAGCCTCCTCAAATTATTCCATGAAATAGAAAAGGGGGAACCCTTCCAAACTCAATCCATGAAGCTAGTATAACCCTGATACCAAAACCAGACAAAGACATGTCAAGGAAAGAAAAATTTAGATCAATATTCCTGATGAACATACATGCAAAACTTCTCAATAAAATTCTGCCAAATCGCATACAAAAACATATTAAAAAGATAGTGCACCACCATCAAGTGGGGGTTCATCCCAGGGATGCAAGGTTGGTTCAACATATGGAAATCAAACATAATTCATCACATCAATAGACTTAAAAACAAGAATCACATGATTATCTCAATAGATGCAGAACAAGCATTTGACAAAATTACAACATCCATTAATGTTCCAACACTAGAAAAACTAGGGATACAGTAACATACCTCAACACTGTAAAAGCTATCTATGCTAAACCCAAGGCCAATGTCATTCTAAATGGAGAAAAATTGGAAGCATTCCCTCTAAAAACTGGAACAAGACAGGGATGCCCTTTTTCACCACTTCTATTCAACACAGTCCTGGAAACTCAAGTCAAGCAAAAGACAGAAGAAAGAAATTAAAGGGATACATAAAGGAAAAGAAGAACTCAAACTATCCCTATTTGCTGAGGACATGAGACTATATGTAGAAGACCCAAAAAATACCTCCACCAGAAAACTTCTAGAACTCATAAATTCAGCAAAGTAACAGGATATAAATTTAATACCCATAAATCAGTTGTGATCCTATATATCAGTGATGAATCAACTGAAAGAGAAATTAGGAAAACTACCCCATTCACAATAGTCTCAAAAAATATATAAAATACTTGGGAATCAATCTAACAAAAGAGGTAAAAGACCTCTACAATGAAAACTACAGAACACTAAAGAATGAAATTGAAGAAGACCTTAGAAGATGGAAAAATCTCTCATGTTATTGGTTAGGAAGAATTGATATTGTCAAAATGGTCATACTACCAAAAGCACATTACAGATTTAATACAATTCCAATTAAGGTTCTGATGACGTTCTTCACAGAAATGAAAAAGTGGTCATGAAATTCATTCGAAAAAATAAGAGACCCAGAATAACCAAAGCAATCCTCAGCAAGTGAAGCAGGATGCATCACAATACCTGACCTTAAATTATACTACAGAGCTATCGCAACAAAAACAGCATGGTATTGGCACCAACACAGACATGAAGATCAATGATACAGCATTGAAGACACAGAGACAAACCCATTTAAATACAGATATCTCATACTAGACAAAAGTGCCAAAACACATACTGGTGCAGATAGCCTTTTCAACAAATGATGCTGGGAAAACTGGAAAACCTTACATAATAAAATGAAATTAGATCCCTGCCTCTCACCCTGAACAAAACTCAACTCTAAGTGGATCAAGGACCTAGGCATTAGACCAGAGACCCTTCCCCTACTAGAAGATAAAATAGGCCCAAAAAACCACCATGTTGGCTTGGGAACCAAATTCCTCGATAAGACTACAAAAGCACTAGAAGAAAAAGCAAGAATCAATAAATGAGATGATATCTAACTAAAAAACTTCTTCACAGAAAAGGAAACAATAATAATATAAAGAGAGAGACTATAGAATGGAAGAAAATCTCTGCCACCTGCACCTCAGATAAAGCATTAATCTCAAAAAACACCAAAAAAAACCCAAATAACCAGATCAATAAATGGACTAAGGAACTGAACACTTTACAGAAGACGACCTATGAATAGCCAACAAATATATGAAAAAAATGTTCAATGTCACTAGCAATTAGAGGAATGCAAATAAAAACTACACTGAGATTTCACCTCACTCTAGTCACAACAGCAATTATCAAGAATATAAGTAACAATAAATGTTGGCGAGGATGTGGGGAAAAAGGCACGCTCATACATTGCTGGTGCGCCTGAAAATTGGTACAACTAATCTGCAAAGCAGTATGGAGATTCATCAGAAAACCTGGAATGGAACCACTATTAGACCCAGTTATCCCACTCCTTGGCATATACCCAAAGGACTTAAAATCAGCACACTGTAGTGACATGGGCACATTAATATTTATAGCAGCTCAATTCACAATAGCTAAGCTATGGAACCAACCAAGGTGCCCTTCAGTAGGTAAATGGATAAAGAAAATGTGGTACATATACACAATGGAATATTACTCAGTCACAAAGAAGAACGAATACATGACATTTGCAGGTAAATGGATGGAACTGGAGGCTATCATGTTAAGTGAAATAAGCCAATCCCAAAAGACCAAAGGCCATGTATTTTCTCTGATATGCAGATACTGACTCACAATAGGTGGTAAGGAGAGAGACATGGAGGTTCACCAGATTGAACAGAGAAGAATGGGGGAAAAGAGGAGGAATGAGAGTGGGAAAGACAGTAGAATGAATCACACATAACTTCCTATGTTCATAAAAGAATACACAACCAGTGTAACACCACATCATGTAAAACCACAATAATGGGAAGTTATACTCGCATGTATAATATGTCAAAATACATTCTACTGCCATGTATAACTAAAAAGAACAAAAGAAAAAAGAGAGAGAGAGAGAGAAACTGGGTTAAGCAAATGACTATACTTCCAAAAAATAATTATCCAAATTAAAATTACACCGAAATTTAAGAAATTAAAATAACACCAAAATCAGAGCAATTGATATTTTTCCAAAGTACTATAAGTAGGTTATATTTCTGCAAAGACTATAAATGACCATACACACACACACACACACATACATATACATATAATTTTAAAGAACTGTCTGAGGAAGTGTTCAGTGAATAGGAATGCTGAAAGTATGAAACAAAAGGAACAATTTTGCCTCCTTTAGACAAACTATAACACCTGTCCAGTATTAAGAATGGGGGTAAAATTTATACATAATAAAAAAGAGATACTTAAGAGAAATACTGAAGGAGTTTTGACAAATTGTGTTTTTTTATAGCTATGCTTTTGTATTAGATTATTATTTTTTTTGAATTCTTTTTTTTTTATTGTAAACAAATGGGATACATGTTGTTTCTCTGTTTGTACATGGCGTAAAGGCATACCATTTGTGTAATCATAAATTTACATAGGGTAATGTTGTTTGATTCATTCTGTTATTTTTTCCCTTCCCCCACCCCTCCTCCCCTCTTTTCCCTCTATACAGTCCTTCCTTCCTCCATTCTTGCTATATTAGCTTATTATTACATATATAAAACATTTTAAAACTTCAGAAGACTGTTGGTTTTCAAACTTCATTTCTGTTGAAAGTACTGTAGCATTCTTTATATATATTTTTATCCTCTTTTCCTCCCCTGCCCCCAAAGAAAAAATTATTTGCTGATAAATATATCTCAACAAAAGTGTACATTTGATACATTTAGGGCACATAACAACATAAAAAGGTCACCACATCATGAAATCTTTACTTACCAACATAGGTAGGTGCTGAATTATTTGCTGAAGGCTTATGAGAGTAAAATAACTACTAAACAGTTGAGCAAAACACTTCTGTTGTTATGCCAGTTACAAAATCAGATCATTACATTTGCCAACCAGAGTGGTAACCTAAACTCAAATTTAGAATATGCCGTGCCATTTAGGCACAAACAATACTTTTATTTTATTTTTTTTAATTTAAAGTGCAAGAATATGATTTAATTTATATGTCCAACAATAATCTAGGGCAAAGTATACAAAAGGTTTTTAAAAGGGTAATTTAGAGTAACCAGCCTAAGTTTATAAGAATGGTGCAAGAAATACTCGAATGAAATAAATTATAAATAACTAAAACTTGAGAAAATACGGCAGAGCATCAAAAGGGGACCTTGAGGCTGTCAAAAAAGAAGTGAAGAGGAACAACAATAGTGGTCAGAGAACAACAGTGAACTGTGAATGAAAAGTTGAACTTTTCAACCCCCAGGATGCTCACCTTTTCTGTCAAGGAGACTTTTTAGTCTTCTGTTGTACCAAAAGCATCACCAGAAAATATTAGCATGGGTTTTGTTTCCTCAGAACATTTACTGTTCTTACTATTGTTTAGAGACACAAACTACTCAATACCTAATTCAATCATGGCCAGCACATGGTAGTCTTACATGTGACCTACAACTAGATTATTTGGCTGCTTCTTATTACAGGAGCCAAACATGAATACAGGACTATCTGACTTCTTCAAAAAGAATTCCAGTGATATCTGATCCTCAAATGGTCTTGTAATATTTTTCTTTTTATACAGAACACCATAGGTTTTCCAATGTGTGCATCTCTCTAAGTACCTGCATTACTGTTGCATTTGCATTTCCCCCTTTAATTAGCCATGGTATTTTTAATATTTTCACTGTTTCTCTCTTCTCAAGGAATCTGTTTGCCCTTTTCATTTAAGGTTTTATAATTCAATCCCAGGTGTCTGTCCATGGCTGCCACAGCCCCGGGCTGGTGAAATCACAGACAATATTTTATGTCTATAAAGAAGTCCCTTTTCTAAAAGACTAGATATAGATATAATTATATATTGTACATGCTTAGGTCAAAAATACGAATCCTGCCCTAAAATACTAATAAAATTTCCTAGTCTTAACATTAGAAAAATTTATGAAAGCCAAATGAACTGCCTCATATCTTCATGTTTTAAAAAACCTAAATCTATACTTATTGGTTCTCAGCTTTTATGATACACTATATAGATAGATATTAAAGTGATGGCTATTTTATCAAGACAAAGCAAATACACATTTGTTTATTTCACTGTTATAAGTTTCACAATGAAAAGAAAAAACTAAGATTGTATCCCAAAGTATAAAATGGAGCAGATACTATGCATTATTTGCTTTTGAAAAACAGGAAAAAATGCTTATTAAGAACATAAAAAATAACTTTGGGAAGAGTAAATATGCTGTTTATCCTTTAACAAAGGCTAAAAAGTCAATCATAAAATAATAAATGAAATAAAATATATGTATGCAACTGCACATAAATATTAAATGAAATAAAATAATATCACAACTATGTGTATAAATGTATTTCTGTTCATTTTTATCCACTACCTCCTGCATTTCTCAATCTCAATAGCACTGTCATTTTTAGTTGAACAATCGTTGTGCAGGGTTGCCTTGTGCATTACAGGCTATGTATCATTATCCCTTGCCCCTATACCCAGATGGCAGTAGCACTCATTTCTTCCTAGTTCTAACAACCAAAAATGTTTCCAGAATTGCCAAAAGTACTATGGAGCACAAAATTGGTCTTGTTTGAGAGCCACTGATCTGCGTCATCAAAAGTTTCCTAACCAGACTAACAGTATCCCATCACCCTTCTTTGCTGCCATTTCATTCTACACATATCAACCAAAGTTGTCTTTTTTGAACTACATATATGTGCACGTAACTACATATCTGATCATGGATTAAAACCTTTCAGTGGTTTTTTCCTTGTTCTTAAGATGAAGTTCTAACCTCTGAGCACTTTTACATGGTCTAGCCTTTCACTACCTCTATAACCTCATTGGGAATCACACTTTTCTGTCTCTTCATTCCAAACCTTCAAACATGACAGGGTCTTCACCATGTTCTCTCCTCAATCTTTTCTTTTCCTATAAGGCTCTCTTCACTTCCTCTTAACCTTGCCTCATTAACTCCTATTTAACCCTTCAGATCTTGGGCAAAATAGTGCTTTTTCAGGGAAGTCTATCTAGCATTCACTGGCTAAGTCAAATACCTATTCTAAGTTCACAATGCATTACAGTCCTTTGTAGCATTTACCATCATAGAAATTTTTCACTGACTGATATAATTATGTTCCTCCCTCATGCCCAGGACAGCAAGGACAGTGTGTATTTTGCTCATCATTATATTTCTAACAGCTAGTCCCTGGTAGGTAGACATTGAGTATTTTCTTGGCCACATTTGTTGGCACCTGACTATAATCCCAGAAACTCAAGAGGCTAATATGGGTAACTTAGTGAAACCCTGCCTCAAAAAATAAAAAGTAAAATGGTTGGGATATAGCCCAGTAGTACAGTATCCCTGGGTTTAATTCCCAGAACCAAGAAAAAACATTTTTCTTCTCAATGAAATGAATGAAAATGTGCATGTTCACACACGGCACACAAAAACACAAAGACTACAAATTAGGATTGATTGCACTTGGGTGGTAGCGTCTATATGAGTTCTTAAAGAATCTTCTATATATTCCAAATTGCCTTTAACATAAATGACTAGTATAACCAGAAAAAGAAAAAAAAAATATATATATATACCTAAGGGTTGCAGTAAATATCTTCTCGTATTGAAAATTCTTGCTACTCCAGCCAATGTTAATACCCATGTCTCAGCCCACTGCTTCTCTGCTGTATCTCTCGAATGGTGAATGAGAATATTGCCACCTCCAGATTCAATCTTTTCTTTGTCTGCAGTTGTAGAAGACTCTCGAACTCGGTCCAGTAGATGAAAGAGAACCTAAATATTTGTAAAAATGTTATATAAAAATATTGATACTTAAGTAACAGTGTAGAAAACCAGAAGTTGTATAAAAAAAATTTATACATGACAGTCTTATTAATCCCACATAAGTGCAGAAACTGACCAATTAAAGGTAACCATGTATTTTCAAGGCATCCTTAAGGTCATAAAATATGAAAAATTAAAGTAAACTAAATAGAACATCATCTAAGACTTGTTATCAATGGGATATCCATGGGGTAATATTTAAAAAAAAAAAAAAAAGGTTAAGGAGAAGGTTCTAGGCAAAGTATAACTATGGAAGATATCCAAATTGAGGTTACAACTGAAGCTCCAGGACTAGCTAGGGGTGCTAGGAAAAATAAAAAAAAAATCAACAAGCAAGAATTCATTGTAATTTGGGAAATATTTGCACTTAGACAGGAATAAGCACAATGAAAAGCAAAATTGAAACCAAATAGAGAAATAAATGCATGCTGCGAAACAAAAGCCAAAGAAAGAAAATTTCAAGGAGAAAATAATAACATTAAATGCTACTAAAAAATAAGTAGGATGAGCACTGGGCATACACCAAAGGACTTCTCAACAAGAAGACCATCTATAGCCTATGAACAATTTCTGTGGTTCTCAAAGTGTGGTTTTGGAACCAGCAGCATCAGCTTCTATCACCCAGAAGCTTGATAGAAACGTGAATTTTCAGGATTCACTACATGACAAAAAATCTGAAATTCTGGAGGTCTAGAATAGGGTGGGGATAGAAACCACCACAGATTGCTGAATCTGTTCTTAAACAAGTCTGCCAAGTGACTCTGTCACACTCTAATGTTTAAGAGACCCTACCCTGAAGTAGAATAATTTGGAAATCAAATTACAAGGAACAAGGGAATGCAGGGGAAGTGAGGAAGAAAAAAATCATTGCAAATTAGGCAACAAGAATATTAAAAATGAAACGACTTAACTGGGTCCAGCTGCTTGGGAGGATTAGGCAAGAGGAGTATAAGTTTGAGGTCAGCCTGGACAATTTAGTAAGACTCTGTCTAAAAACAAAACCTAAAAAGGGTTGTGGGGATATCACTCAGAGAGGTAGAATGTATGTGGTTTCAACACCTAGAATTGCTGGGGAGGGGGAAAAAAAGAAGTAGCTATTTGAAAGCAAAATAAGAATTAAAGAAAATGCTAATTAAAAAAAGAAAAGAAGGACTTGTGGTAGAGCATTTGCCTAGCAGGTGAGGCACTGGGTTTGATCCTCAGTCCCACATAAAAATAAATAAATAAATAAAACTAAAATATAAAAGATTTAAAAAAATAAAAAGAGGGACTTCAGTTTATTTGTGATCTAAGGAGGAGTCAAGGGACAAAGGCAAATAGGAAACAGAGCTTTTACCATAAATACATATAATTTTTACTTGTCAATTAAAAATGAATGAAAATTTAAAAAGTAAGGATGGAAACATGGTTTTAATTTTTTTAATAGAGAAAATATATTATTAATTTTTAAGAAAATATATTTGGGCCTATTAAAAGGTTTCAACTCTGTTCTAAGGGACTGTAGTTGGTTTAGCAAATCCTTGTGTTATCTTTTCAAAAACAGAAGAGTGAAAACAACATTACCCTATGTAAATTTATGATTACACAAATGGTATGCCTTTACGCCATGTACAAACAGAGAAACAACATGTATCCCATTTGTTTACAATAAAAAAAAAACAGAAGAGTGAAAAAAAAAGAGGAGCACAGACAGAAAAATATGACAAAGTTAACATTGTATTGTCAAATATACAAATACTTAGAACTGCTTTAAAAATTAAAAAAGAAACAAGTTTAACTGAAAAAAATAAATACACTATAAAAGCATGTCTCAACTAAAAGCTGAAAGCCCAGGCTATTTTATAGTACCTTCCAAATGACAGTGTGCCAAGTTGAATGCTGTAATAAAGTTCCATGCGCACCAATTGTAGAAAACAGAGTCTGCCCTGCACTCTTCCTTACAGCAGGACGGGGGTCCACACACAGTTCACCCAATTTTGCGTAAAGACATAACCACAAGCAATCAAATGGCGGTGCGGGGTGGAACGGCCGATTTAAAACCACTCCTTTCTCTTCAGCCTGCTTTTGCTGTGCTGCCTCTTCTTTATTTAATTCTTTTTCAATAATCTCCCCTCTTTGAAAAAAGTAATCTGAAATATTCCACTAAGGAAAAAAGCAGAAAAGTATCACTTTATTCACAGATTTTGTTTTAAACACATAAGTAATGTGGTTGTTTTACCTTTCATAGTAAAACTTTTAAAAATTACTTCATAAATCTCCTTTCTCATAGAATAGATTCAATGAAAACATCTTTTCTTCTTTTATCAGTGTTTTGGATTTCAGGAGAATATGGGCAAACAATTCATTTCTAGCACTATCCCCCATCCCTTTTTAAAAATTTTACTTTTTATTATGAAAAATTTCAAGTAGATGCAGAAAACAAGGAGAATTTAAGGAACTTCATTATATTAATTATACAAAACACCGTGATAAAACAATTGCTAAAAAACATAACCAAAAATATTATTACCATTGTAATTAAATTATTAACAATTCCTTAATATCATTCCACAATAACAGTATAGTCTTCCTTTCATTCCTTCCTTTCTTCCTCTCTCTCTTCCTTTACTTACAGTACTGGGGATCATACCCAGGGGTACTCTACCCTACATCCCTAAACCTTTTATTTTGAGATCAGTCTCCCTAAATTGCAGAGGCTGGTTTTCAAACTTGCAATCCTGCACGGCCTCCCAAGTAGCTGGGATTATAAATATTTAACACCATGTCCTGTTATATTTATAATTTTACACACAGAAAAAAACAATTACTGTATTCAAACATACCTATAACTTTATTCTCAACCATAATATATAAGTAAATGAATGATGATTATGCCATTGATAAAAATGTAGATGATCCAATACTGTGAACATATATAAAAAATAAAACAGGTGGCATCCTGCAGTAATTTAATTAACAATGAACTAACCAACCACTATTTGGGAGCAATTTTATGTATAACATGCTTACTTTTGTTATGTGATTATTTTTTAAAAATTGTTGTAATTGTCAACAGACCTTTATTACACTTATTTTTATGCTGAGAATCAAATCCAGTGCCTCACACATGCTAGGCAAGCACTCTGAAACTGAACTACAATGCCAGTCCCAAATTATATTTTTAATAGTAAAATATTAACTTACCTAGTTTGTGAGAGAATCTTTTAATTTATTTATTTGGGGGGGGGGTACCAGGGATTAAATTCAGTGATATCCAACCACTGAGCCACATCCCCAATTCTTTTTTAATTTTTTAAATTTTGAGACAGGGCTTCACTGAGGGGCTCTAAACTCACAAGGTTATCCTCCTGCCTTAGCCTTCTGAGCCACTGTCATTATAGGCATGTGCCACCATGCCTGGCTTGTGAAGGAAATTTAAATTCAATTTTATAAAATTTCTGAATTATAATATGTATTTTAAAAACTCTAATCAATTGTCTTAAATATATAGCTCCCTTCATGTTTACTTCATGTAACGCTGACATTATCCTAACTTAGATTTTATTATTTCTATATTCAAAATGTGTAAAATGAGACTCAAGAAGTCTATAATTCAACAATGAGACAAATATAATTGATATACACACCATATGTATATATAAATTCCCCCCCTCCGCAGAGCCTAGGGTCTTCCACTATGGTTTTTTGTCTCCTAATATCTAATATAGTATTTCTGATAGACTACAGGACTATGTAAATGGTAAAGAATGCTACTGAAGTTTTACTTACTAAATTAGTAGTCCATGAAAATGTTATTAAAGTATATTTAAAATCAGTAACCTTTTGCATTAAAGTTAACTGATGATTTTCCTTGTATATACTATAATTTACCACATCGTCTCATAACAACTGTACAAGTCAATCTTCAATATACTGAAATTTATCCAAATATTCTATTATGAATCATTTCTTATATGATGTTATTTAATTCTTTATGAAAGATCTGTTTGATATTCAAGTCATTCAAACATTTTTTACAGAGCCAAAACCATATTTGCTCAGCATTCATTTCCAATGGTATAACAGTAATTTCTAAGTTATATTATCATAAAAAAGGCAATGATACTTACCAATAAACCTATTGAAGTTAAACTAATATTTAGTTCTTGGTTATGAAGTCCAAAGCTACCTGCAACATCTACAACTATCTGTAGGCAAGTACAAGGCATTGTTGGTAGAAAATCTGTCACAACTAATTGAAGACACTGGAATGCAGTTCGTATCAAGGATTCTCTGAAAACACAAAAGAAGTGCATACTGATGCATTTAAAAGAAAATTTGTAAAAGCATATACCTCACAATAATTTGAACCAAGAAAAATTTTATCTCAAAATTTTAACAAGAAAACCCTTCCTAATATAGATCATATAGTAATTCACATTTATAAGTACAAAAGATATGCTTACTTAAACTAAAAATAAAGAACCTCAAAGTAATAAATAAAATTAGCAGATTAAGAAAAAGGATATGAAAATGAGTACTAGCAATGCATCATTTCCATTTGTCTTTTACACCAAGTAACCAAAAGAAAACTTGAACAATGAATGAGAATGGGAAACTGGCACAGCTACTTTTCTCTCCACTGTATGCACAATATCTTACACGATGCCAAGCACATGTAAATAAATATAACTTGCTCAATAAATGAAAATTTACTCAATAAATGGAAATGTGTTCTTCATTCTTTTATAACTATACAATTATCTTCTTTAAATCTCTAGTCTGTAAGAAGAGTGAATTTTGAATGAAAAAAATAAAAAACATTTGGTTTTGGAGAAAAATTCTGATGGTAAATAATGAAAAGTACAGTTATAGTAACTGTCTTTTACTAGTATGTCATATATTTTCTAAGTATTTTACACATATTAGTTTATTTCATTTGCCCCTAAAGTTAATTTAGTTAAATAATTCAAATCCATTTCCTCTTACTCCTAGAGAGCATTTGTAGACCTTTCTTGTTTCCCACCTTAAACTCTTGCTGCTGTCACACTGCTATCTGTAACATCTGCATATCTGATCATATCATTCCTCTGTCTGAAATCCTAAAATGCCTCCCAAATGTATTCAAGATAAGTCCACAGGTTGGGACTATAGCTCAGTTGGTAGAGTGCTTGCCTTGCATGCACAAGGCCCTGGGTTCAATCCCCAGCAATACACACACACACACACACACACACACACAAAGATAAATCCAAACAGTTTACAAAAGCATCAAAGATTTTTACATTTTGGCTCTGCCTCCTTCTACCTAGAGTCTTAATAATTTCATGGCATAATAAACCACTTCAGTGGATTCTATTTTAAGGCAGGAGCTATTTATCTGTGTTTTCAGAATAACTAGTGAGCACAATATCTGAAATACACCAAGCACAGAGTAAGTGTTTAATAAATAAATGAATGAAAAAGTTATTTTAAAGCAATTTCTTAGATTTCCTCATACACACAGGGAAGTCACACTCCTAAAGGTCATTTCATAGCTTATTAATTATTTGTTTTAACAAATCCAATCTTTTAATAAGTCTAATCTTGGGGTATATTATAAAGATTTTTAAATGGGTTTATCTTATTGTAAATAAGAACTTTGTATTCCAATATAGGGTCAAACAGCAGTATTCCTATCCTTTTAAAACAAAGGTAATATCTAAAAATTCCCTGTAGCCACTTGGGGGCAGGTTAAGAAAACTATTATGAGTCTTCGACTTACATAGAAAGGACATGCATAAAAAATTACTATTACTGCAAGATTTTTAGGATGGATTCCCCTTCTATTTGTATTATTTTTGGGATATTATTTTCAAAAACTTACCCTTGATCATTTCTGATTGCTCCCATGACTCCAAGAACCAATGGCCAACCAGGTCCAAGACTGTCTCCCTGACTCTGCAAAATCTGCAACACACATTCTAATTGCTTGAGTCGTATGTCTGGATGGTTAATATTGGACATCTCCTTTAATGGGTTCAATAAAAGCAATTGCAGTCTCTGAAAAGGGGGAAAGAAACTAATTAGGAAGAGAAATTCAAAAAGAGGAATTCTTTATTGCTCCCTTTTTCTTATCTTTATTTTTTTTTTTAGACAACATCTGACTGTGCTGCCCAGACTGGTCTTGAATTTCTGGGCTCAAGCAACACTCCTACCTCAGCCTCCTGTGTTAGGTGTGCACCACCATGCCCAGCTTATTGTTTTCACTGCTTGTTAAATTCACCACTACTCAGTCAAACAGAGTAAGCAGAATTTTTTTCTACTAAAATAAACATTGAATATGACTTCTCTAACAGTATTCATTAGAGATTTATTTTGTCATTCATATTTTTAAGTGAGGAAAAAAGCCAAGTCTCTAAGATGCTAGATTTCAAGAAAAAGGCAGGTACCTTACTTTAAAAGATAATATAGAACCATATAGAAATCAATTTCATTAAAGAACATACATCTCTAGCAATATTTGAAGAGTAGAAAATAATTACCAATTACTAAAATCATCTTTCATTTTCTTTATTATATATCATATGTACTGAAATTTAAAATTCCCAAGTGTGACAGATTAAAAGGTATATAATGTTTAGAAAATGAATAAGTATGGCAAACTCTATCAAAGGTGACATAAAACCATGAAATTTGTTGGAGACCAAACAAAAGTGCTTGATTCTATCCCATTCAGTGTCTGAAAGCATTTGCTTCATTTTTTAACTTTCTTCTCTTCCAGGGCTCAATTATTTGGTTCACTGACTAAACAAATATTTATTAAGCTCTAACTGTATACAAGGTTTTAAGGTGAACATCAAAAATACTGAAGTAAATGCACAAAGGTTTTCTTCTTTAAAAAACTCAAATAGTAGAAAAATGTATGAAATCACTAAAATGTAAGATGTAAAAGAATATGTATCTTTTCTGTCTTGTTGACTACTCTATTCCAAGAGCTATACTTAATAATTACGTGTTCAGTAAATTTGTAAAATAGCAATACAATAAGATGTGGAGACAATGGGAATATCCATTAAATGGCTCATTCCTACTCAGTCCTGAAGCAGTAGAACTTTGGTGGGCTTTTAAAAACTGTTTTTATGATTTAGATGTGGTGTCCCCCAAGAGCTCACATGTGGGACAATGCAAAAGGGTTGGGAGGAGAAATGATTGGGTTATATCCTTAACCTAAACAATGAATTAATTCCTAATGGGATTAACTGGTAACTGGAGGCAGGTGGGGTGTGGCTGGAGGAAGTGGTTCATTGGGGACGTGGCTTTGGGGAATATATTTGTATCTGACAACTGGAGACCTCTCTGCTTCCTGATCACCATGTGAGCTGCTTCCCTCTGCCACACACTCCGCCATAATGTTCAGCCTCACCTCAAGCCTAAGGAATGGAGTCTACTGTCTGTGGATGGAGACCTCTGAAACCACGAGTCTCTGAAAAAAGCCTTTACTCCTCTACCTTTAGTCACAGCAGCGAAAAAGCTGATTGAAACAACTTTGTAAGACATATGTGAATGATAAAAAGAATCAAGATGATGAACATTTTAAATATACTCTGAAAGTTAAAAATAACAAAATTTAAAACATAAAAATCTATTTTATTGTGTTTGTTTCTTTTGCCATTTGTTTTCTCCCCATGTAGTACAGCAAAAGGAAAAAGTCAGAGATGTAAGGAACAAAAAAGTCAAAGCTCTAAAATAAAACCTTAGCACTTCATGAAGAGGAAAACTTGTAGACCAGAAGACCAATTCTACAAAACTTACTAACTTAATTCAGTGTCCTTCATGAAGTGTTTAAAATTCTTTAAGAAGACCAAACATCTCTTACCTTTAGCAAGAGATCAGTAGCCTAAATATAAAATAAAATATTAAATTAAAAAAAAAACCCTCTATTGGGCTGGGATCGTGGCTCAGTGGTAGAGCGCTTGCCTAGCACATGTGAGGCACTGGGTTCTATCCTCAGCACCACATATAAATAAATAAATAAAGATTTGTCCATCCACAACTAAAAAATATTTTTTTTAAAAAACCCTCTATTAGAATATTATCTACTTGATAAACTAAGAAAAATTACATATGGAAGAGGATAATTTCATACTAGTATTCTTTTTTACCTGGTTCTGTGAAAGTGGAGGCTCATGGTTAAATGTTAATCCTGCTTTAATAAGTGAAGTTAAAGCTTCTGCTCCCCATTCTCTCATTCGAGAGTTTGGATGCTGGCAGACCTGAAGGTACATATGTTGAAAAATTAAATATTTAATTTGTATACATAACTATGAATCACACATCAATTTGAGCAAAGAAAATAAAATATTACATTTTCTTTTCACATTTTAAAAATTACATCAAGTGTTCAGTAAGGATTGGAAGAAAACTTATATCCAAAATGTCAATAAGCTTACCTTCTGAATAAGGGCAAGGGGAAGCAACAAAGAGAAGACAAAAGAAAAAAGGTGAAACTAAAACAAGGCACAGAAAAGGAAGGATTTCATAATAGTAAAGGACACATCATCAGAATAAACACAAACAGCAAGCTGATACTAAGGTTTTCTTTCTTTTTTCTTTTCAGTGCTGGAGATTAAACCCAGATCCCTGCAAGTACTCTTAATACTGAACTACATCCCTAGCCCCAATACTAAATTCTTAATTTTCATAATCAAAGACTGTGATAAAATTTTTAAAATTTTATTTGTTGCCATTTTGATGAGATGATCCAATCATTAAGAAATCAGCACATATCCTTTAATTATTCTTAAAAATAATTCTGATAAAATAGGAGAAAAGCTTCAGTATATCAGTTTTTCTAAGAATAATAACTTTTTCAGGTTTCTAAAATAACAAATGACCTTGATAACATTAACTTGAAATGTATATAGACACATGTACCAACACCAGAAGCTGATTATTAAGCAGCAACTAATTATTAAGAGTCCCCCAACTTGAATGCAAGATAATGTGAATTCAGATAAAATTCCCTGACCCAATCTATAGTTAAAAATATCAAATAGGTTTTCCCCTAATAGGTTACCTCATAATTGTAGCAAAATCTGTAAATGAACAGTGTTTACTACTACCTCTCAACTCTACCTGCCCTGATGGATCAAGAAACTGAATAATAAGCTGCCAGTTGATTTCTCTGATATTTATCACTTTAAAAATTTCACCCATTTTCATCCAATAAAAGCAATCTACTCCCTCACCAAACCAATTACTACATAACATTAGTCCTTAGTGAAATATATAGATGTAAATACACAGGAAGGGGGCAGGGGAAGTTAATAATTTGGTTATCTGGAATACTAGCTCAATGTGGTTGCCTTTATTAATAAAAAAAATAAAATACAATATTTAGGAAAGAAAATATAATATTTACCTCAAGTAGATGACCAGTTAGAGGTCTCCATAAAATTTCTATTCGGTGCATGTTAACTAGACCAGTTTCTAACAATTTGGCAACAGCAAAGAGAGATGGTTCCTAGAAAGAAACATATCGCATTTTAATATTAAAGGAGAATTCTGGATACTTGGACTGTAAATAAAACAGAATACTCTGAAGAGCATGACTTTAATTATCATATATAAAGTTAGCAATAAATATAACAAAACCCACTGTCACAAGACAAGCCTTTCTGTCATCCTTAAGAATTCAGAATAGCTTCTAATTAGACAATTTGATTAAGAACACTTTTATAAGGAAAGGATAAAAGTCCAAAATTACACTTGATATAGAGAATAGCTAACAATAAGAGTACTTCATCTAAACATCTAAAAATCTGAAGTTTTTTTTAATATATACGTCTAACATTTTTGTGGTACTGACAATATCCAATATGGAAATGTTTAATATCTTTTTTTTCCTTAATAGAAATCAGTGAATTAAGTACATTAAGGTTTTAAGACAAACATGACATGATTGAACCTTCCTGCATGTGCTAATGTGGAGGTGCCTACAAATTTTAATGACAGAAAAACTAATGATTCTAGAGAAAATATAGTATTGTGGTTGTGACTTATGTCTGTGAAGTTTTAACTGTCTGGGATTTCACCTTAGCTTTGCCATGTAATCAGCTTTGTAACCTCAGATAAAGGACTATCTCTCCTGAACTTTTTAATCTGTAATATGGAGATAATAATAGTATAGAAACTACCTCATATCAGAAAGTATCTGACACATAAGTCCCCCTACATGAGGCCTAGTATTACTTCTTCCTCTCCATCTTTATTGTAGCCAGAGTATACACAGGAATCCAGTCTAGCATTTAAAAGAACACAAAGATGCCTGGGATTCAGACATAAAGAAATTTACTCAATAACCCTAGAATGTAGTTGGCATTTGTATTTCTTAAAAACTCCAGAGATGACTTTGATAACACTCAAAGTTTTGAAGCTTTGGAATGAGAAATACATCCAAACGCTACCATTAACTATATATATGATCTCAGGCAACTTACTTAAGCTCTCATGCTTTCATCTCTAAAAAGAGAAGGTTACCACTAAAGCTCACAGAGTTGTTTTAAATGATTAAATGAAATAAGTTAGTGGCTGGCATACAGAAAGCACTCAATGAAAAATAGGTGCTTTAATACTTCTGTTATTGTTATACTGAGCTAGGCAATATGCTTCATACCATCACTTCATCTTCTAAGAATTTGTGAACCTTACAATAAATTACATCCATAACACATTAGTGAAAATTCCCGAAATGAAAACCAAAAACAAGATGTTGGTCACTTTAAAGCCACATTTCTACAATAGGATCCCTATATTTAACTCACTCAGAACAGATGACATTGTTACACCTATTTTCTTAACAATGTAGATAATTTTTAACTTATTTTAATATCTGCATATTTACCACATTTATACTTTTTATAGCAGTCACAACTGAATAATGAACTTTTAATAGCCTCCATCTAGAAATATTTTTATAATATCTGTATTTAATACACTTATAATATAAATATACTTGAATTCCCCCCAGCTTTTCTGTTCTGGAGAATTGAACCCAGGGCCTTGTGGATTACTTGAATATTTTTATAAAGTTTTTATTTTCATTTCATAGTTGTCATTTCACTTTACAAAATCGAATCCTAAAATGGAGAGATATGAATCCATTCTCTAAGAAATTATCTCCATGCTACTCAGTATATTCATGTTTTCAACATTTGTTCCCTCTAAGCCTTCCTTAAAAGTTACATCTGCTCCTTCTCCTCTCTTGAAACTGTATTCTTCAAAGTTAACAATAACTATTAAATACCAAAGCTCCCGTTTTTCTCTCATTGATTATGATTTCCTGTAAAGTTTTTCTCTTTTGATTTTCATGAACTTGTCTCTTTTAATCTTTTTTGGGGAGAGGGGTACTGTGGATTGAACTCAGGGACACTTAACCACTGAGCCACATCCCCAGCCCATTTTTGTATTTTATTTAGAGACAGGGTCTCACTGAGTTGCTTAGGAACTTACTAAGTTGTTGAGGATGGCTTTCAACTTGAGATCCTCCTGATTCAGCCTCCCAATCTACTGGTACTACAGGTGTAAGCCATCATGCCCAGCTTGTCTTTTTAAATCTAAATTCTATCATTCCTTCAATATCTAGCTCCAATCACACTAATTTCGTTTGACTAATCCTAACTCATTTCAATAGACATGTGTAAGTATCTCACGTAACAATGAATTAAGGATTACTAAAATAAGGTTCCCATCAAATAATATCTATATTATTATTATATAGATAATATATAATATTATATATTATATATTGTAATAGGTACCAGGGATTAAACACAAGAGCGTTTAACCATTGAACCACATCCCTAACTCTTTTTTATTTTTTATTTTTGAGACAGGGTCTCACAAAGTTGCTCACAGCCTTGCTATAATTGCTGAGGCTGGCCTTGAAACTACGATCCTCTACCTCAGCCTCCTGAACCACTGGGATCACAGGCATGTGTTATTAAGCCTGGCAATATCTATCCTATATGTTTAGATACTCACACCAAATTTACTGTGATTTAACCAGAGTGAATCTGTTTATATCTTATTTGAAAGTAGAAACCTATTTCTTCTATATCTTCCAGGAGAGTGTCACGTACATAGTAAGCATACTGTGTTTGTTACATGAACGCATAAATTCCCAACACATAATAAGTTTGCATATATTTCAAGGCACTCTTTAAAATATTATAGTTTGGTTAAGAATTTCAAGGGTGGAGGATTACTCATAAGATCAATAAATTGATTAGTTTACTATACTTTGTATCCTTGCCTGAATTTGGAGCAAATTATAATACATATATTCAAACACTTATATGCTTATGTAATTATCCAGTTATATGCTTTAATGTATGAAACTATGCTTTAATGAGAATTTCTTCTTAGAAGAGTGAGTCACATGAGCCAAGGTGACAAGCTACAATACACAGAATTGAGGATTAAGGAGACAACATATTTTTGGACTATACATATAGATATGTTAAATAAATTACTGGATTATTTTCATGTAATTTGTAAATGATCAAACAATATTTCATTTATTTCAAAATATAGAAAGGACTTGCATTCTACCAGCAGGATACATCTCCAGCCTGAGAGCAGGTTATCTGAAATAATTATTTACTAAGATATAAGCCCATTTTCCTGTGCTTTCCAAGTATAACAAAGTGAAATTTTGAGTATAGAAAGAAATATTTCTGAATGTCAATATTCAAAACTATTGTTCTATTCATTTAATCAATAAACAAAAAGTTTAATTTCAAAGTAAGGAGAGTCACTACCTTTAGAAAGAAATAAGTAGGTTCTCGTTTTTGATCCCAATGAAGGCAAGAAAAACTGAGTCATGTATTCCTTAATTTAAATACTATATTATTCTGATCACAAATTCTAATCACAAATATTACATTTTATGAAATCTATTTATAAAAATTGTGTTGCATTTATTCTGTGGGGGGTGTACCAGGGATTGAACTCAGGGGCACTCAACCACTGAGCCACACCCCCCACCCTTTTTTGTATTTTATTTAGAGACAGGGTCTCACTGAGTTGCTTAGTGCCTCACTGTTGCTGCTGGCTTTGAACTCGCAATCCTCCTGCCTCAGCCTCCCTAGCCGCTGGGATTATAGGTGTGTGCCACCATGCCCAGCTTGCATTATTCTTTATAAAAATATGTTTTAGAAATATTCACTACACGAGCCAAGTGTTGTGGCACACACCTGTAATCCCAGTGGCTCAGGAAGCTAAGGCAGGATTATGAGTCCAAAGCCAGCCTGAGCAACTTAAGGAGGCCCTAAGGAACTCAGCAAGACCCTGTCTCTAAATAAAATATAAAAAAGGGACAGGGATATGCTTCAGTGGTTAAGTACCCCTGGGTTTTCAATTCCTGGTACCAAGGAAAAAAAAAAAATCACTACATCAGCAAAATAGGCACAATTTAAATCATATTACATATTTAAACAGATAGTAAAACAAATCATGACCTCTTTACTCCCCCTTCTACAAATAAAAACCAAAAATGGTAAAATACCTACCAGACTATTATTAACAAAGTATTGGTTCTACTAGCAAACCACTAAGATCATAATATTTTATATGACTAAATAATGTACTACATTTAGAACAAAAAGGCAGAATACCAGACCTTATTATTTCCATAGGCCATATCCATTGCTTCTAGAGATAAGGAACAGAGTGCATTTATTAAATGATGTAATGATACATCATCAAGATACCTAAAATGAAAATGAAGAAATAAGATACTTTGATCTAAAATACAGTTAGTAAAATACTTTTCTATCAAGTGTAAAATTGACTCTTACTGTGAGCTTTCAAACAATCTTGAAAGTATATTGGAAATCACTGGTAAATCTGTCATCACTGCTGTTGTCAGAACCTAAAAGAAGGATAAAATTAAATATAACATGATAGTTTTGGAAGCAATAATTAGGGTAAGAAAGACTAGAGCTTACTGTACTGGGTCCTTCTACAGCTCTTCCAGGTTTCAAGGCACCACCACTACTAGGCTTTAATCCCAGAATCCATACAAGATGCTGAAAAATTAAAACAAAACAAAGAAATTTATAAAGCTATAAAAATTCTAATAACTAGAATTAAAAGCAGCAGTAACTACTATAACTAAAATTAAAATCAGTAATTAATATTCATACAAAATAATTATGCTAAGTATAAGCAGTAGAACTTAGGCCATTACGAGAAGCACTCTATCATATCCTATAATATAAGCTATGTCATTTATTCCTTTATAACTTCTCTTTTTTCATGCTTACTCTCAGAAAAGGTCTGCCTGAAGCACCAACAGATAAGGTTTAATTTAGCTGTTAGCAATTATAGGTAACAATACACTGACCTCTGACCCAAGTAGTTGATAATCATACCTGAAGAGTTGCCAAGACCAGTTGCCATGATGTTCCAAGAACAGCTCCATGACAATGTGCCAAGTTAAGTAGAGTTCTCATACACTGGATATTTTTGGAAGTTAGCTATATTGAAAAAGGATGTATCTGCAAGATCTGTTAAGCATTCTTAAAAATTAAAATTTATTTAGGGTTAGGTTTAGGGTTAGAGATAAGGAGTGTGGTAAGAATGAAGGAAAGAAGGACTGTATAGAGGGAAAAGAGGGGTGGGAAGGGTGGGGGGGAAGGGAAAAAAATAGTGAATCAAATATCATAGCCCTATGTAAACGTATGATTACACAAATGGTATGCCTTGACTCCATGTACAAATAGAGAAATAACATGTATCCCATTTGTATACAATAATAATAAAAATTAAAAAAAAATTTAAAAAAAAATTAAAAGTTTATAAAGCAACATTAATGCATTCAAGGACTTTTCAAAGAAAAACAAAAATATTAAGAAAACAGGTTTGAATGGTTTTACAAAAAACAAATTCATCTGACTAAAAGCTACGTTGTCATGTTGGTTACATCGTGAACTACACTGTTAACTAGTTTTTCCTAAAACTACTCTCCACATAAAAGAAAGTATCAAGTACAGTAATGCATTTTGGCAAATGAAAAAAAGGGTAAAACATGTTTCCTTCATAATTAACTGGTAACCAAACAAAACACAGTATATTACCATTACTGTCCCTTGAGGTTGGACTGCTAGAGGCTGACCCACTGCCACAACCTGCTGGTGAGACTCACTTGATGGACTTATCATCATAACACTTTGGCCTTGAATAGAATATGCTAGAATACAAAGGAAAGCCTAAATAAGTAAAAAATACCTTTTATATTGTAATCAGAATAATAGTATATTTTAAAATATTAATTTGATTAAATCAATTCCACCAAGACACTTAAACCCAACGATATCTATTATGAGTACGCTAACATTATGAAAACTCATGAAGTACAAAACCTAAGACAAAGTAAGCAAATATTAAGTTGTTTTCTATATCAGCAGTAAAAATTTATAAAACTCTGGTTATTATCTTCATAAGCAAAGCAGAACTAGAACAAATTAAGTATTTTAAACATGTATATGGAGTATACATTTATAGTTAAAGTCAGAGATGAATATATTTTCAGTTTGAAAACTTTACTATTACATTAAAATATATTATATATGCTTTCAAAATATTCCACATAAATAAATTTTTGAAGGTGAGCTTAACCTAAGTGGTTACAAACATTACCATTCTATTAGCTCCATTTAATACAAAATATCAACCACCATTTCAATATTGTTAAAATTTTTAATGGACTTTCATTTTTATTTTGTTTGCACAATTATGTTTTAAAAAGGTATTATTATCCTCCCTCACTCCCACTTTATTAAAGAGATGAAAAAAACTGAAGCTCAGGAACAAGCCCTTCCCAAGGTCACACATTCAATGAGTGGAACAGCAAAGGTGTGAATTCAGAATTTCTATAATCATTTCTCTATGCCATACCACCCAACAGGATACAGAGAAGTTTATACAAGCTTAAGTCTTACATTTATTAGAAAGTGTAGCTGCTGTGGTGGTGTTCAATACAGTAAGGGCATAATGCGGAGGTAAGGAACCTTTGCATATTGCAGTTATAAAGGCATCTCTTGAAGTTACAAGGCCTAGTCTTCCACAAAGAGCAGCCATAGTCAGTTCAGCTTTTAAGATATTCTCAGTAGCAGCCTCATCTGTGCTGAAAAGATAAGGTATTTTATTTAACTGATTAACTTATTTAAAATTGTATTGTAAAATATGACATGAAATTAGGTATTCAGTAAAGTCTTAAGAAAACCTACCAAAAATATCATCAAAATCAATATACTTAAGAAGGAATTTTAACCAATTAACATAAGATCTGAATTTAAACTGGATAAATACAATGTACACCACAAACATTTATTATCAAAAAAATGACCAAGAACTTAAAGATTTAACCTAACATACTGAGCATTTTAAAAATCACTAAAAAGTCTACAATCCTAAAAAATATTAAAAAATCAAAGAAATTGAATATGATCATCATCACTGCAAAAAGTGTAGTATGTCTTAAAATGAAAAGAGTGTTCTATAATTTGGGATTATATTTTCTATTAAAACATTGTGACATTATAACAATTCTGGTAAAGGGCAGGGCAAGAACAGGATGAGGAAGGGTAATGGCTGAAAAAGAATAAGGTTCTTGAAGAAATGATAAGAAGATAGAAATTTAATTATCCTGATTTGATCACTGCACATTATATAAATATTTTATCACACTGCATTCCTTAAATATGAAAAATTAAAAATAAGTAATAATGTTCATTCTGTATAAAACACTAATATTAGAAAATAAATTCTTCAAACTCAAGTAAACCATTTAAATATTTGTTTAACTGCCATGATCTAATATAAAACTTACAAAGATTTAATACCTGGCATCAAGAAGGAGTGAGAGTGCAGCAAGAAGACCACACCAGCAAGCATTCACCATTTCTTCCCAAACGGCTCTACTAACTTCAAGGAAAAAATAATAATAATACTTAATGAAAACAATAGATGTCAGAATATTTAATGATACATCAAATTCTAAAATCTCCCTGGTTAACTGGCAATATGTCAAATATTTTATCAACTCAACTGGTAAATACTAAACATCTTATATTTAAAATATAACTGAATAAATAAAAATTTAGGTCAAATGTGGTTGTACACACCTGGAATCCTACCTACTCCAGAGGCTGAGCAAGAATATCACAAGGTTCAGGCCAGCCTTAGCAAATTTGTAAGACACTCTTTCAAAATAAAAATAAAAAGGGCTGGGGATATAGTTCAGTGGTAAAGTGCCCCTGGGTTCAATTCCCAGTACCAGAAACAAACAAACAAACAAAATTAAAAGCTACACTATAGTGGCTTAAAACTTCATGATGTCTTAAAACTAAGTTGTTTGAAAACATCAATTACAAGATCTTTCTATACATGACTCATACCTTTTTAAAAATATATAATACCAGTTCCTATTTCCTTCTCTATTAGTCAAACTTTTAATCTCTGGGACCAGCTCGGAGTGAGGATGAGGTATGCAGTAATAAGCTGGTTTTGACAGGATACTGATTATATACACTGAGTGTCATGCAAATAAGCAAATACATCAAGCAAATGAGAGTGGGATACTGAAGTTACAAATATGAAAAGGTAAAAATAAACCCAGAGGTACCGAACTGGAACCAGAAAAATTAATGTGATGTCATAGTATTTAATGAGATACACATTTTTAAAATGTTGAGATATGTGTTGCTGTTGTTGTTGTTTCGTGTATGTTTCCTATCCAAGTAGCACGACACATACCCAGTGCCCATGTGTTAGTTTCAATACTATTTTCCAAGACTTGGAAAACTGATTAACATCTGAGCTGAAAAATAAACATTCAACATCAGTTTGGAACATCTTATTTTATCAAATAGTGAGAAAGTGCTTAGATAAGGTCTAAAGGACTTGAGACACACTGAAAGGACAAAAGGGCACGCCTATAATCCCAGTGGCTTGGGAGGCTGAGGCAGGAGCATCACAAGGTTCAACACCAGCCTCAGCAACTTAATAAGGTTGTAAGAAACCTAGTGAAACCCTGTCTCAAAATGAAAAGGGCTGGGGATGTGGCTCAGTGATGAAGTGTCCTTGGGTTCATTCGTGGTACCAAAAAAAAAAAAAAAAAAAAAAAGGCACAAGGGCTAGCTTCAAAAGGGTCAATCTGAGCATCAAACCAAATAATGATAGTCATAGATTTAGTCTCTTGAAAAAAATTAAAATCTATAAATCTACATTAAATAAAATTAAAATCCATGAATCTACATTAATATAAGTGAGTAATTTTTTTTAAAAAATAGTCAATGAGGTAGAAGAGAAAGAACTCTTATAATAGAAATTTCAATATATTTTGTTAGAAAAATATTTGACTTTACACTAAGGAAACCTGGCTGACCTGTCAGTCATTGATAAAAGTAAATATCTCCAATCATGAGACATATTGACTCTGTATGCTTCCTAATGTACTGGCACATTAAATACAACTCAACAACCTCTCTGTGCTAATTCTGCAAAAAATTAATAAATTAAACCTGATTGTGAAGGAATGTAAGACAAAAGCAAGCTGGTTCCTCAGAAATGTCAAGGTCACATAAAACAAGGAAAAACTAAGGAACTGTGTTCCACACTGAAGAAAAGCACAGACACATGGTGATTAAATTCAACATTTAAACCTGTACCCATAAAGGACAGTACAGGAGCAAATGGCAAAATCTGAAAGAGTTGTGGGATTAGCTGTTATTGGATTGATTCTAATTTCTGATGGTGGTTGTACTATAGTATGTTGGAGACTATCCTTAGTTTTAGAAAATTCACACCAAGTAATTAAGGGACAATAAGGCATCATATTTACAACTTATTCTCAAATAGTTCAGAAAAAAACAATGACATGTAAATAAATAGAATAGTAAGGTAAATACAGTAAAGTGTTAACAATGGGGAATAAGGGTGAATGACAGGGAAACTCTGGTTTACCACTTCTCTGTAAATTTCAAAATAATAATTAAAAATACAGAATGATAATACACACCTATTTCCTTATCCATTTGGTCTGATGTTGACTGTAAATCTTGCTGTTCTGATGACTGTATTGGTGAAGAAGCCCCCTCTGTGGTAGACTGATATTCTGTTTCAACCTCTCCTAACTCTCCTTCAATCATACTAGTGATTCCCCGAACAAGATCTAGTAAACAATGGAATGCCACAGACATGGCATAACCTTCTGGTATAGTTGGAGGCTCAACTTTATCCAGCATCTCTAGGCTGAAATTATGAAAAAAAATCAAACCACTAATGAGAAACCAAAGTCAATAAAATATAAACTCTTTCCACTTTTTATACAGCACGAAAACTGATGTTAATAGTCAAAATAAAAGGATATTATTGAGTTTGTTTAATTTGGAGGAGGATCCATTTACAGTATTCTAAGAAACCGATTAGAAAAATTTAAGACCTGACCCCTGCCATAACTAATTATTTTAATTTTTGGGCTGGGATTGTGGCTCAGTGGTAGAGCACTCACCTAGCATGTGTGAGGCACTGGGTTTGATCCTCAGCACCACGAAAAAATAAATAGATAAAATAAAGGTTCATTTACAACTAAAAAAAAAAATTTTTTTTTTTAAAGATAATACCATAAAGAATAATCCAACTGGGAATGAATTAAGAGTACTGGGACAACTGGATATTCACATACGAAAGAAAGACAATGAACCCACACCTTATGCCATACACAAAATTAACTAAAAATGAGCCAATGACCTAAATGTAAAGGTAAAAATCTTCATGACCCCAGATTAGATAATGGTTTGTAACATGATACCAAGAGCGCAAAAAACAAAAGAAACACTGGATTCAACAAAAGTTAAAACTATTGTGCTTCTAAGGGTAGTATCAAGAAAATAGTTACTTGGTAGCAGTTTTTAACTCAAGTCTAACTAAGATTAAGCAACTGAACCACTAATATGTACCAACTCGGCTTAGGTAATCAATAGAAAAATATTTAAATTATTATCATTCTGTGTGTGTGTGTGTGTGTGTGTGTGTGGTGCTGGGGATTAAACCTAGGGCCTTGGGCATACAAGACAAGCGCTCTACCAACTGAAGTATATCCCCAGCCCAAAATATTTATATTATTGATCAAGAAATTTAAATTTAAGCTCAAATGGGGAGATAAATCCATGGGTTTAATATTTACCATGCCAATTATCACAAAATCACATAGTAAACAAACCAGTGCTGAGCATCTTGCTCAACAGATTCCTGTTCTCAAAGAATACATTATCTATTAGGAAAACACATCTAAAACAAAAATAATTCTAAACAACAGAAACTCAACTTTTAAATTCTAATTGTTATAGGTTTTAAGTGTTATGATAGTTAAGAAAAAGGGTGATTTACATTTTCTATTCATGCTAAATACCTAAAACAATTTTCCTCCAAATTTTTCATTGGTACATTACAGTTGGACATAATAATGGTGGGATTTATTGTTAAATATTCATACCTGCACATATATATCAATATAATATGGCCAATATCACTCCTAAGTATTTTCCCTTCCCCTTCACTTCTCCACCTCCAGTTCCTTTTCTCTGCTCTACTGATCTTCCTTGGAATTTCACAAGATCCCCAACCTTTCTTTTTGTTCTTCCTCTCCAGCTTCCATATACAAGAGAAAAAATATAACCCTTGACCTTTAGAGTTTTGGTTATTTTGCTTAACAAGTTCTTGAGTTCTATCCATTTTCCTGCAACTGACATAATTTCACTTTTTGTCTGAATAAAACTCCATTGTGTATATACATTTTCTTTACCCATTCATCCATTGATGAATTGGTTCCATAGTTGGGCTATTATGAATTGTGCGGCTATAAAGATGGGTATGCATGTATCACTATAGTATGATGACTTTAATTCTTTAGTATAAATACCAAGGAGTGATATAGCCAGGTCATATGGTGGTTCCATTCCTAGCTTTTTGAGGAACCTCAATAGTGATTTCAATAGTGATTACACTAATCTACAATCCCACCAACAGTGTATAAGTGTTCTGTTTTCTCCACATCTTCTCTAGCAGTTATTATTGTTTGTGTTCTTGATGGAAGCCATTCTGACTGGACTGAGAGAGTGTAGTTTTGATTTGTATTTCCCTAAATGTTAATGATGTAGAACAATTTTTTCATATATTTGTTGGTCATTTGTATTTCTTTTTTTGAGAAGTGCCTGTTTTAACCATTTACCCACATAGTAATTGAGTTATTTGTGGGGTTTTTTGGTGTTAAGTTTTTTTACTTCTTTATATGTTGTAGATATTAATCCTCTGTAAAAAGAGTAGCTAGCAAAGATTTTCTCCTATTCTGTAGGCTCCCTCTTCACTTTGTTTCTGTTGTTATGTGGAAGCTTTTTAAGTAGATGCCATCCCACTTATTAACTCTTGGCATTATTTCCAGAGCTTCAGGGGTCCTACGGAGAAAGTCATTGCCTATGCCTATATGTGGGAATGTTGACCCTATGATTTTTTTCCTAGGAATTGCATAGCTTCTGGTGGAATTCCTAGGCCTTTGATCCATTATGAGTTGACATTAGTATAAAGTGAGAGATAAGGGTCTAGTTTCATTATTCTACATATGGACATCCTTGCTTTTTTCCAGATTTTAAAGGAAATGTTTTCAGTTTTTCACTACGAGGTTGGCTTTGGGTTTTCATACATAGCTTTTATGATGTTCAGATAGGTTCCTTATATCTCTGTAGTTTCTTCAATGCCTTTATCATGAATTGGTGATGAATTGTGTTGCAGTCTTCTCCATCTATTGAGGTAACTAAATGATTTTTATCCTTAGTTCTGCTTATGCGATGAATTACATTTATTGATTTGCATATGTTAAACCAACCTTGCACCCCTAGAATAAAACCAACTTGGTGATGATGTATAATCTTCTTAATATGTTGTTGAATATAATTTACTAATATTTCTTAAGGATTTTTGCATCTAAGTTCATCAGGGATGCTGCTCTGTAGTTTTCTTTCCTTCTATTAGTTTTAGAATTGGTTTGTTCTTTTTAAAGGGACTTGAGATGCATTTTTAGGTTGTTTATTTGGGATCTTTTTCATTTTCTTATGTAGGCACTCATAGCTATAAACTTGTTTCAGAATTGCCTTCATAGTGTCCCAGAAAGGTCTGGCATATTGTATCTCTATTCTTATTTAAGTCCAAGAATTTTAACCTGATTTATTCTATCATGCATTCATCATTCAAAAGTGTATTGTTCAACATCCATGTGTTTATAGAGTTTCTATAGTTTTTTAGTGTTGATTTCTAATTTCTTTCCATTATGACCTGATAAGATGCAAAGAGATAAGAATTGCTTTGTGGCCTAAAATATGGTCTCTTTTGAAGATGGTTCTATGATTTCCATGTGCTGAATTCTAATAAGATTAGCAAAATATTTAAAATAACCTCCTCACATACAGGATGCTAAAAGTTAGATATATCACTACTTCCATCTTATAAGTGAATGAGGAAAAAAAATTAATTTACCAAAGGTAACTCTAGTTAATATTAGGAAACCTAAGTTGAAGAGGTATAAAACCAAGCCATATTAGAATACATTTGTGTTTTTATTTACTATCTCACTCAGCAAAATGTAAGCTCCATAAGAGCTAAAATTTTATTCTGTGTTGGTTTTGTTTTGTGTCAGTTTAAAAAATGAGATGAACTATCTAGACAATTATTAATGTCTCCTTTGGTGCTAGTAATCCAATTCTTTTATAATATGAGTCTCTAATACACTTGAGTCATTAGCTTTTTTTTTTTTTTACCAAAGTAAAGCCAACATGAGACAAAGTAACTTTGATGTCTTATAAATGTACAATGAATTCTATTTCAAATATTTCAGTCCTCTATGATTCTATAATTTTACAATTTTAGGCAAAAACAAGAAGCATGAAGTATCGAAATGATACAATGTAGACTAACATACCAGAAAAATTTAAATTTATACTACTTAAATATTTCTTTTACATTTTAACTCTTGATTTACTATCATCAGAATAATATTTTAATTATACATAACAATTATTCAAAGTATATCAGTAATTGACTTACAGTAAATAAAGCAATGTTAAACCCATGTTACTAGTTGCTTTATTGCTATTAGTATTGCATTTTACTAAGTCTTAAGAAAAATCAATAATACATTGCTGAGGGCTGGGTTGTGGCTCAGCGGTAGAGCCCTTGTCTAGATTGTGCAAGGCACTGAGGCACTGGGTTTGATTCTCAGCACCTCATATAAATAAATGAATAAAACAAACATCTATCAATATCTAAAAAAATATTTTAAAAAACACATTGCTAAATATTTATTTGTTAAACTGATGGCTAATAACAAAAAATAGCAGACATGGAATTCATTCAAGAGTTTTAATACATTAAAAACCAGAGTTCCCATGTGTTTAACTGTAATGTTGAGACTAATTATTTAAAATAACATTCCTTACACGTAGGATACCAGTACTTCCATCTTATAGATGAGAGATATTAGATTAAAAAATGATTAATTTGCCAAACACGGTTCAATTAATATTAGAAGACCTAAGTCTAAAAAGTCTGAAACCAAGCCATAAGCTTAATCCAAAAGTTATGCAGGAAACTTGAGTAGGTTCATTGGTAAATAAATCACATTTTGTTTTATAATCCTGTTAACAATCTATAAATAGCACAAAAGAAAACAAACAAAATTCAGTCCTAAATAAAATTCTCAAAATTGATAACAGCAAATGAGCTCTAAAATACATTAGAAATATTAGGTTTAAATTTAAAATATAATGCATACAGAAGCATTTTACAATCAAATATCATTCCTAACAATATTTTGTTCCTTATAAAATAATATCACCACTACTTACTAGGTGGCTTTAGCACTGCCTTGAACTGTTACCGTCAGAATAGGTATCCAAGTTCCCCTATATTCAAATGCTGGTAGCAAAGTAACACCTCCACCAATTCCCACCATTCCTGAGTTAGCTGGAGCTGAGACTGGGCCACCTGAATTATTATTTCCTAATAGATAAGGGGGGCAAGCAAAGATACCAATTTACTACTTGATACAAATCAACAGTATTTAAACACCTGGTCAATCTTCGAATTCTTTTCTGTAGTATAGGTACTACACATATAAAAGAAATTTATTATCCTATTCCATCTACCAGATAAATCTATTTCCCTAAAAAACTACTTACTTTATTAAACAAAAGCTTTTAGAGTAAGTAAAAATATGGAAAAAATTTTTAAAGAGTAGGATTTGTTCAAATGAGAAGAAAAAGAGACAGAACCCCTCAGAGTGAGAGAGGACCTGACAAGAGGTTGCCCTGGACAAATTTTTTTATTATATTTTGAATTAGACCTCTTTTTATCAAAGGTAGGAATAAAAAAATACAAAGTCTATCAATCAGATAGTACAAAGTGATAAAGAAGGTAAAAGGAAACAAGCCATACACTAATTCGCAAACAAAAGTGAATCATGTTAACACTTCTTGTTAAAAAAGAGACTGAGAAACCTGCTAAATAGTCTCTTTAACAAAAGGAATCAAATGAAGGTTCTTCTAAAATGAAGGATGGCATCTAAACATTTGTCCTCATGTGATTAGAGGAACCAATAGTATACCAGACAGGCTAGGGTCGTAGTTCAGTGGTACAGCACTTGTCCAGCATGTGTGAGGCAATGGGTTCAATTCTCGGCACCACATATAAATAAATAAATAAAATACATTTCCACTGACAACTAAAAAATATACATATACTAAAAAAAAGTATACCAGACAAGAAATCTACTCTGGAAAAGAAAATAAACGTAAGTGTCATAGTAAGATGAAATTATTTGTTAAATATAAATGTACTATGAATATATTTACTTAATCCAAATTTCTCTAGATAGAATTTTTAAAACAAATCCTCTCAGAACAGTGAATATTGTAAATTATGGCAGAACATAAAAACAAAATTTGAATATGCTTTACCAGCTTGGTTGGTTGTAGCAGGATTTCCAGTAGGAGGAACAAGAAACAAGGACTGTATAAATGATCCCAGTGCATTCACAATATCTCGAAAAACCTTGGTAGAATGTTGTTTCATATCATAGGACTGACAAAATGACCTATAAAATCATTTTAAATGTTTCTGAGAAAAAAATTTGAATGCATTAAAACAACTATTTTTTTTAAAGCAAGTAATGCTGTTATAGTACTTTTAATACCATATTCAAAAGATTCTTCATCATACCTGAGTAATTTTACCAATTTCGGACAAAGGTTCATATTGAAGTCAATGTTCTAAAAAAAATAATCTTGGCTGTATTTACACAGCAAATTCAGAGAGATGGCAATCATTAACCACATGTTTTGACTTCCTTCATTCATTGTCATGCCTCCACCCTGTCCCTTCATATATACATTATATAAATTTTCTGTTTAAAAATCACTAATATTTGGGAATACTTAAAATCTGCCCACTAGTTTACTAACCTACTATGAGTTTATTAACCTATCCATTTAATGAAATATTGCTGAGGTTTTACCTTAATAGCTGAGGCTGCACACACAATCTGTGTATTGATTCCACTGCAACAGCTCGTAGCCACTGGGGTTTATCTGCATCCAGAAATTTCACCAGAAGTGACAGAAATATTTCACATTCAGTTACCTAAAAAGTATAGGGTTTTTAACATCTGTTTGAATCAAAGAAAATAATAAAATACTACATTCTTACTCTTAGAGCCATGGACAATAAAATCTTTTAGATTTGAAATAAAAATTCTTAATGACTGGAGAAAAAGAGAATTGTAAGGAAAAGTTAACAATAAAAATGATCATAGTGTCTCCTTAAGTATAACCCTGAAAACACTAGTATTCTACTAACACAGGTAATCCTTTATCCTATTCTGTAGAAAGCACAGCACACCATTAAGTCCTCTTCAGGGAACAAGTAGGGAAGCGGTATTCAGTTGGCCTCATCACAATAAAAATTTTCTGAACACTTTGACTTGACTACTATATGGCCTGGCAATAATTTAATGTAACAGTAGAAACTAGACTGGTCCTTATATTTCTCTTTTTAAAAATCTCTTGACTCTCCATACTGACTGACATTTCTATATCCTAATTATTTTCACTTTTACTATCTTGTTGACATTTTTAAAATTATGGTAAAAATACCTAATATAAAACTCACTCTTTTAATGATATTTAAGTATACAGAACAGTAGTGTGTTAACTATATTCACAGTGCTGTATAATAGATCTCTATAACTTTTATAACTTGAAAACTGAAATTCTACACCCATTTAAGACTGACTCCTCATTCCTCAGTCAATGGAAATCACTTATTTTGTCTCTAGAATCTGACTACTCTAGATACTGAAGGAGTCATACACTATTTGTCTTTTTGTGACGGGTCTGTTTATTCAGCATAATGTCCTCAAAGGTCCACTGACAAGATGAACTGTTTCTATGGCTAAATAATATTACAATGTATGTATGTACAACATTTTCTTTATCTGTTCATCTGTCGATGAACACCTGAACTGTTTCCACTTCTTGGCTATTACAGAAAATATTTCAATGAACACAAGTGTGCAAATATTTCTTTCACATCATATTTTCTTTTGATTATCTACCCAGAAACTCAACTGCAGGATCACATGGTAATTCTTTTTTTTTTTTTCTCATTAAACTATTGTTTTAATGGGTCTCAAAATTCTGTGACAGATTTTTGATCAAGTTGCTTCCATTAAAAAGTACTTATTTTAAAAATAACTTAAAACTGCGACAGACAAAAAACTAATGGTCCACAAAACATTCTCCTTTCCTTCTGAAGGTTTTACAATGCATTGTTATCATTAACCAGTCTTTTACTATAAAACTTAAACAGCCAACTGAGACAAAAAGTTCTGAAACTGTTCATCCACCACTGATTAAGACTAGGGTAGCAGGTGTTAGGGGTAACATTCATTAGCCTTCTGAACTTTCTGGACAGACTTGATGACCTTGCCAGCTCCAGCAGTCTTCTTGTCCACTGCTTTGATGATACACACAGCAACTGTCTGCCTCACATCAGAACAGCAAAAACCCAGAAAAGGATAGTCTAAGAAGCTCTCAACACACATGGGCTTTCCTGGAACCATACGAACAATGGCAGCATCACCAGATTTGAAAATTTTAGGACCATCTTTCAGCTTGATCAGAACAGTGATCAATCTTTTCTTTCAGTTAAACAAACTTACAAGCAATGTGAGCTGTGTGACAATCCAGTACAGGGGCACAGCCAGCACTGATATGGCCTGGATGGTTCAGGATAATCACCTGAGCAGTGAAACCACCTGCTTCCACTGCCGGGTCACTTTTGCTGTCACCAGCAACACTGCCACAATGAACATCTTTGACAGACAAGTTCTTGACACTGAAGCCTGTCTCCAGGAAAAGCTTCACTTGGAGCTTCATGGTACTTTTTAACAGACTTTACTTCAGTTGTGACATTGACTGGAGCAAAGGTGACCACCAGGCCAGGCTTAAGAACACCAGTCTCCACTTGGCCCACAGGGACAGTACCAATTCCACCAATTCTGTAGACATCCTGGAAGGGCAGGTGCAAAGGCTTGTCAGTTGGATGAGCTGGTGGCAGGATGCAATCTAACACTTCAAGCAGTGTGGTTCCATTGGTACTGCCATCTTTATGGGTGACTTTCCATCCCTTGAACCAGGGCATATTAACACTTGGCTCCAACAGGTCATCATTCCAACTAGAAATTAGCCACAAATGCTACTGTGTCAGGGTTGTAGCCAATTTTCTTAATGTAGGTGCTCACTTCCTTAATTATTTCCTCATATCTCTTCTGACCATAGGGTGGCTCAGTGAAATCCATTTTGTTAACACCAACAGTTAGTTGTTTCACAACCATTGTGTAAGCCAGAGGGAATGCATGGGTCTGCCCATTCTTGGAGATACCAGCTTCAAATTCACCAACACCAGCAACAACAATCAGGACAGCACAATCAGCCTGAGATGAGCCTGTGATCATGTTTTTGATAAAGTCTCTGTGTCCTGGGGCATCAATGATAGTCACATAATACTTGCTGGTCTCAAATTTCCACAGGAAGATGTCAATGATACCACCATGCTCACACTCAGCTTTCAGTTTATCCAAGACCTAGGCATACTTGAAGAAGCCCTTATCTATCAGCAGTTTCCTTCTCAAAATGTTCAATGGTTCTTTAGTCAATCCCACCACATTTGTAGATCAGATGGCCAGTAGTGGTAGACCTGCCTGAATCTATGTGTCCAATGACAACAATGTTGATGTGAGTTTTTTCCTTTCCCATTTTGATTCTATTTTAGTGGTGGTTTTCACAACACATGGGTTTTAGCAGCAAACAAGTTGTGAAAAAGCTGGTAATTCTATTTTTAATTTGAGAAACTACCATACTTTTCCAAAGTAGCTCCACCATTTTACATTCCCACCAAAGGTTCCAATTTTTCCCTATCTTTGCCAACACTTGCTATTTTCTATTTTTTTTTTTTTTTTTTGCCTTCCTCTTTCTTCCTTTTTTCATAGTGGCCATCGTAATGGATATGAGGTGATATCTTACTATTGTTTTGCTTTGCATTGCTCAAAGGATTGAACAGGTTGAGCATCTTTTCACAAGTTTGTTGGATATCTGTATATCTTTGGAGAAATGTCTATTCATGTCCTTCGCCTGTTTTTAATCAAGTTACTGGGGGTTTTGTTGCTGAGTCATAGTTTTTTATATATTCTGGATATTAACCCCTTATCAGACATATGACTTGTAAATATTTTCTCTCGTTCTAAAGATTGCCTTTCTGAGTCAGGCACGGTGGTATATAACTTTAATCTCTGGGACTCAGGAGGCTGAGGCAGGTGAATTGCAAGTTCAAGGCCAGCCTCAGTAACTTGGTGAGAAACTGTCTCAAAATACAAAATAAAAAGGGCTGGGGATATAACTTGGTGGTAGGGTGCTCCTGGGATCAATCCCCAGTACCACACGAACAACTGCCTTTTCAAATTGTTGACACCTTCCTTTGAGTGGTAGGAGTTTTTAAAATGTGATATAATCCCATTTGTCTACTTTTGCTTTTGGTGTCAGCCAAGAAATCATTGCTAAATCCAATATCATAAATATTTACCCCAAGTCTCTTTTTTTTTTAAGAAACTTTTTGATTTTAAGTCTTCTAGTAGTATATCCATTTTGAATGTTAATATGTGATATAAAGTAAAGATCCAACTTCATTCTTCTGCATGTGGATGTAACTTTTCTAGCTCTACTGTTGAAGAGGCTGTCCTTTCCCCACTGAATGATCTTGGCATTCGTACTGAAGATCATTTAGCTATATATGCAAGGGCTTATTTCTGGGCTCTCTATCCTCTTCAATGGTCTTGGTGCCTTTGTACCAGTAGCCAACTATTTTGATTACTGTAGTTTTACAATATGCTTTAAGATCAGGAAGTGTGTAAGATCAAATCGTTCTTTCTCAACATCATTTTGACAAGTCAGAGTACTTTGAGATTCTACAAATTTTAGAATGGATTCTTATATTTCTATAAAAAATGCTGTTGGAATTTTTATAGACAGTGCACTGAATCTATAGATCACTTTGGGTAGTATGGACATTTTAACAAAATTAAGTCTTCTAATCATGAACACTGGACGTTTTCCCATTTGTGTTTTTCTTTCAGCAATATTTTATGACTTTTACTGTACAGGTCTTTGGCCAGCTTGGTTAAGTTTATACGTAAGTAGTGTATTTTTTTAATTCAATGATCAACAGAAATGCTTTCTTAATTTCTTTCTTGAATTGTTCACTGTTAGTGTATAGAAGCACAACTGACTTGCATGTTGATTGTGGATCCTACAACTTTGCTGAATTCGTTTATTGGTTCTAATAAATTGTGTTGTACAGATTCTTTAGGGTTACCTAAGATCATGTCACCTGCAAACAGATATTTTTGCTTCTTCCTTTCAGGTTTTGATTACTCTTATTTCTTTTTCTTTCCCAATAGCTCTGGCTAGGACTTCTAGTACTATGTTGAATAGAAGTGGTAAGTACAGGCAACCATGTCTTGTTCCTAATCTTAGAGGAAAGGCTTTAAAGTTTTGACTATGATATTAGTTACTGATTTTTCATAGATAGTCTTTATTATGTTGAAGTAGTTTACTTCATTTCCTAGTTTTCTGAGTATTATCATTCAAAAGGGTAACGAATTTTATTAAATGCTTTTCCTAAATCAATTGAGAAGTTCATGTGGTTTTCTTATATGACAAACAAAATCACAAGGTAGACTACATGAACTGATGTCCCTATGTTAGAGAACCTTGCAATCCAGGAATTTATCCCACCTGAGTCATGGTTTTAATGACCTTTTAATGTGCAACTGAATTTGGTTTCCTTATATTTTGTTGGAGATTTTTGCTGTAATATTCATCAGGGATGCTAATATGTAGTTTCTTGTAATACCTTTGACTTTGGAATCAAGGCAATATTAGCCTCCTAAAGTGAGTTTGGAAGTATTTTCTTCTCTTCAATTCTTAGGAAGATTTTTGAGACAAACTGGTGTTAATTCTACTTTCAATGTTTGATAAAATTTGCCTGTGAAGCCATCTGGTCCTGGGCTTTCCTTTGTTATCAGGGGTTTGATTACTGATTCGATCTCTTTACTACTTATGATTCTATTCAAATTTTTTATTGTGATTCCACCTTGGTAGATTATTTCAGAAATTTATTTCTCCAAGGTTATATAATTATTTGTTGTATAGCTATTCGTAGTTGTCTTTTGTAATTCTTTATACTTTTGTGGTATCAGTTGTCTTTCATTTCTGAAATTAATTACTTTAGTATTCTGTTTAGTCTTGCTAAGAGTTTGACAATTTCATCAATATTTACAAAAACCAACTCTTAGTTTCACTGAGTCTCCATTTTTCTATTCTTCATTTCAACTATGCTGTGATTTTTATTATTTCCTTCCTTCTGCTAACTTTGGATTTAGACTGTTCACTTTTTTAATTCCTTGAGGTATAAAGTTAAAAAGTACTGATTTTAGATTTTTCTTCCTTTTTAATGTAGATGTTCATTATCATAAAGTTCTCTCTTGGTAGTGCTTTTGTGGCACCCAATCAGTTGTATTTTCATTTTCATTTGTTTCAACATACATTCTAATTTTTCTTCGTATTTATTTTTTGAACCATTGGTTAATTAAAAATTGTTTAATTTCCATGTTTGTGACTTTTTCTTTTCCCCTGTTTTCTTCTATCAATTTCTGGTTTTATTCCACTGTTGTCAAAGAAGATGCTTAGTATGATTTCAATCTTCCTAAACCTGTTGAGACTTAAATTTGTCTTATATGGTCTAACATATGCTCTGTCCTGGAGAATGTCCCATGTGCACTTGAGAAGATTGTTCTGCTAATGCTGGGTTCAGTATTCTACATATGTCTCTTAAGTCCAATTGGTTTACAGTGTTGCTCAAGCCCTCTGTTTCCCTACTGATCTTACTGGCCTTATGTTCATTTGTTCTGCACACTATAGAAAGTGAGATACTTAAGTCTCTTACTATTATTGTGTTGTCTATTTTTGTTCATTAAAACTAAGGTTATAAATGCTAAAATATTATAAGATGGCAAATTGACTCATAAAACTAAAAAGAAACAATGCATCATTTTCTGAGAAATACCATTTGAATGTTTAAGAGTAAATAAGAACAGTAATAGCATTATGTTCAAGAATATCACAACATATTCCACATCATAAAGTTATGTAAAAATACACAAAATGGAAAAAAGTAAAAAAAAAATTCAATTTCTAATCCTAGCTTCCACCAAATATTTAATAAATCTGCTTTAATTTGTGAACACATATGATAGTATAAATAAAAGCAGAATACACTGGATACTATAATTTTAATTATCCTTCAAATGAGATATAGACAATTAGCTAAAAAGCTGAATTCTTTTTTTTTTACAAATTATTTTCTGTAACAACTGTAAGAAAAAAATTAGAATCTTCAACTTTCATCTTAGAAACATGAAAATATCCCTAACTATATTAAGACAACTCCAATTTTAATAATAGTGAGAAATGTGAACATGAATATAACATTTTACTGAGTCCCTCTCCTTTTTTCATTTACATTTTTTATTAGTACTTTATAGTTATATATAACATTGGGATTCATTTTGACTTAATTATAAAAATATGGAATATAATTGGCTTTAATTCTACCCCCGATATTTCTCCTTTCCCTCCTCTCTTCCTTCCCCCTATTTTCTTCCCTCCACTCTACTGATCTTTCTGCTAGTATAGTCTTTTTAAGCAGTGCCTTGTGGTTACATATAATGGCAAGATTCACTGTGGTAGATTCAGATTCAGATTCATTCCACTGTTCTTCCCTTATCCAGTCCTTCCTCCTTCCCCCTCAATCCCCTTCCTCTATTCCACAGATTTTTCTATTTTGATGGAATTCCCCCTACCTTTTCTTTTTTCTTTTTTTCCTTATTTTGGACTAGTTTCTGCATATCTGAGAAAACATGTGACCTTTAATTTTGGATCTGGTTTATTTTACTTAGCATGGTAGTCTCCAGTTCCATTATTTATTGGCAAAACCATAATTTCATTCTTCTATATGGTTGAGTAATACTCCATTGTGTAGATATACCATATTTTCTTTATCCATTCATCTGTGAATAAGCACTTAATTTGGCTTCATAACTTGGCTATTATGAATTACATAAAAAGCTGAATTCTTAAAACATAAATCCTATGCTGCTTTGAGATAACATGTTATCACTCTCCTTGACATACATTATCCACATTATATAAATGCAAACATGATTCAAGGAAGGACAGAATGAAATTTTAGAGTACCTGAGAGAATACTTGTGTATATTAAAAAAAATTCCATCAAACTGAATTGAAAAAAACTAATGCCACAAATAAACCACTTTCTTTAAAAAGCACTGCACTGCAAACAATTATATATACAAATAAGTATGGAAAATAGCACTTACCAAAAGACTATAAAACTGCTTAATCAGGACAGAAACTACTCTCAGCAATCGCATACAGATAGGAAAATATGGTTTTTCAACAGGTGCTGGGGAAGATGAAGTGCTTGAACCTTGTCTGAACTTTATATTTGGAGAAAAGAGCTTTATCACAAGAGGACATACTCTTTCTTTGAGAAGGAAACTAAATTCCTGGTGCTATTTGCAAAGAAGAAAACAGAATTAACTTAGTTGGTACTCAATACCTCTAAAACAGTCTTGCTAGCAAGTAAAACTTAATCAGTATAAATAATTTAGCTTAAAATTATAAGTTTATATTTTATTATTTTACAAGTTACACACATATTTGAAACTTACATTGCTGTTAAGGAGTCTTAGAACAAAATATCAATATTTCAAGAGTTTCTTAAATGATACATATTAAAAAGAAACATGAATGATTTTTAGAGTTGAGGAAATGGTGCTTATTACTAGAAACTTTTAGTTAGATACTGGTGATTAAAAACAAAGAAAATAGATTAAACAAATATAAGCAAACACAGCATTTAAAATAGATAAATGAGGAGTAAAAACCTGATTAATAAAGTAGAATAGGTTACATGGTTCATCAATCTCATTTTGCAAAGAACAATCCCATTCATGCACAAAAGATTGAATAACATGGTTTTGTGCTACTTGGATTACTTAAACAGAACACAAGCTGGTAAAATATTCAATGACAACCTAGCACAATTTTATAAGATGGGGATTTTGTAAAAAATTCTTAAATTTCATTTATAGTCATTATATATTATGCAAAAAGCTCCCTTAATTTGTTCATTCTCTGTTTTACTTAAGAGTAGTCTCATTTTAGTGACAAGATAAGGCATGATCTGCACTTACTGATTAACTTCAAATATATTTTATTTTGGTGTTTGAATCACCCAAATTTCATTGAAGTCATTATAAACAAAGGAAGAATCATAAAAATCATCCAAACTAATCTTTTTAATCTTATGGAAAAGGAAAATAAGTCTTAGCCCCAAACCTCAAGATGCATGTAAATCCATGTAAATTCAAATAACATTTTCCATGTCTCACAGACACCCCAAAATGAATATGTACAAAAATGAATTATGTATTCCTTATAATAAAAATTCTGTCCACAGAGTACTTCGTCTTATCAAATCATTAACTGCTTGGGCCAAAAAGCAAGAAGTCGTCTCTGAGACTGCATTTTTCATCACCTACTAAACTAATTCACTTACTGATGCACCAATTACTTGCTAGGCACTGTGCCAGAGAAAGGGATACAGAATTAAGTAAAATTTTCAATGCCCCTAACTTCTAGCTTATTTTTTAGAAAGGAAAACAGCCCCTATCCTAAGGTAACTGCTCTTGAAATACGTTCTGCACAAAGTATTCTTTTTCCATTTTGCCTAAATATAACTTACAACTCTGCATCTTTCAAGTACAAGCTTAAGCATCAGTTCCTCTATTCAACCATTCCTCTACCAAATTTGGTACCCATGGTATTTACGTGCACAGAATTTAAAAAACAAAAAAATTTTTTTCCTCTGGAGCAGTTAATACCTTTCTCTTCATTAGACTTTTATGGGTCATAAGGACAAGGATTTTTATCAGTCATACTATTTGTATGGAACATAGACCAACATACTGTGAGTGACTGGTAAATTTTTGTTATATGTGTGAATAATGAGTAAAAGAAAACTAATGTCTATCTTTGAAAAATATTTTTCAGGACTAAATTCTAGGATCTTCCAAGAAGAACTATTTTATCTCTCTGTATTACAGTAGGAAGAATAAAATAAAGTAGGAATTTTGTGGGTATAATAAATTTGAATATGTATTATATATCAGGAAGTAATGAGTGCTATAAAATAAAGAAGGATTAGAAAAATAAGGGAGCTGACATAAAAAAAAAGTGTGCCATTTTACACAAAGTGGTTAGGGAAGAAATGTCTGGTAAGTATATCACTGAGCAAATACTCAAAGAAATAAAGACAGTAAACCAAACGGAAGAAAAGCATTCCAGGTTTGAAGATAATGACTGGATATGGGATGTAAATAAAAAAAAAAGGGGTAAGAAGAGAAACTAATTTGGAGTTTGGTTGACATTACAAGTTCAAATTCCAATTCCATCACTTATATGAACTATGAAATCTTGGACAAAGTATTTAACTTTCTGCAAGTCATAGTATAGTTTCCTCATATGAACAACAGGAACAACTGGCACTTCTGAGCATTTGGGGAAATTAAAGAGAATATCATGTGTAAGAAATCTGGCACATAGCATTTAAATGATAGTCAAACAATAGTGGTTATTATGACAATCATTTTACACACAGCTATTGGACAAATTATATCTACTGTTTCTACTGTACCATGAAGAAAGCAATCATCAGCAAATATTATTCATTCTCACCAAAAGCAGTTAATAGTTGTTTAATGTATAACAAAAATTATGAACCATATAAAAGTAATTTCAGCTCCAAGTCTCACGCCAAAAAAGATCTTACACAATTTAGCACTTGATTCACACATTTTGTATGTAAGAACAATGGACAAACTGTATTACTTAGGGAGGGAAATACCATGGTAGGAAAAGGAGCAAGATTGTAGTTAAAAAATGCAAGTTCAAGGCCAGCCTCAGCAATTTAGCAAGACCCTCAGCAACTTAAAGATACTGTCTCAAAATAAAAAATAAAAGAGACTGGGGACGTAGCTCAGTGTAAGGAACACCTAGATTTAATCTCCAGCAAAAAAAAAAAAATACTAAATTATTATGTCTAAACTCTAAGGTTTTTAAGTCTTTGCACCTTTTTAAAAAAATATTTTTCATTGTAGATGGACACAATACCTTTATTTTGTTTATTTATTTATTATTTATTTATGTATCCGTGGTGCTGAGAATCGAACTCAGTGCCTCACATGTTCTAGGCAAGTGCTCTACCACTAAGCCACAATCCCCAGCTCTTTGCATCTATTAATGTGAAAAAAAAATGTGCTGTTTTTTTTGAAACATATCTGTGAAAAAAACTAAAGATTCATTTTCTTAAAAAATACTATCAATGGTTTACCTGTAAAAAGACTTGTGGGAAATCATTGAGGACTGACTCAAGCAATTCAAGGCCAAATGTCCGAGTCATTTCTGTCATGCCTACTAGCCAGTAAGGGGCATCAGCATTAACCAATTGACAAAGATCCTGCAAAAATAAATCAAACAATTTCATGTGCTAGGAGGAAATGTTCTTTCCAAAAACTCACAATTTATGAAATTAAAAAAAAAAAGAAAACCTTCCTTCCTTAGAAACGAAGGAACGATCATTTAAATTATATATGTGATAGATTATATAGGTAAACATCTATAGATTCATATAACTACTAACAATACACAATAGATAGATAAATGAATCTAATGTTTTGAGTGAAAATTAAAATTTTCAGTACAGATGAATTTTACATTACTTAAAACAATTCATTCATGAAAAATAACATAAAAAGCAGGCAATGTATCAAATTATATAGGATAGACCACAGGTTTATTACTTAAATTTTCCTTGTTGAAAGAATATTTTTTTGTAGTCATCCCTAGTATACCTACTCTCTAGTTCTGGATTTAATACATTTTCATTTCCTTAAAGTAAGTTGTAATATTCTATCATGTTAATTAGCTATATTGTAAATGTAAGTTATTTTTCAATCTTTTAGAACTATTTTAATACCTACTTTGAAAATAGGCTTTAAATTTTCAAACTAAAACCTAAATTAGATATAAAATTCTAAAATGAAAGTTATACAAAACTATATTCTATAATAAAAATTATTTTTATCAACTGAAATACCTGGAAAAGCATATATGCATCTTTAGCACAAGGTTTGAGGGTACTGACAGATCTTCTGTTACTATTTCCTTGCACCAGTACTGGCTGTTCTATAATATCTGCAATCAAAATAGGATAGGTTTTAGGAGTTCATAATGGCCTTTAATAATCTTATATTCTGTTTAAAGGGTATATTTAAAATAAGTTATTTATTTATATAATTATAAACTTTAATTGTAACTTCAGAACTATGTTCCCAAAAGGAAAACATAAATGAGGATCTATTTTTACACAAAATGCCATAAAAATCACTCTTCGTTATCTTATAATCACTTTAATAAGCTTCATATCTTTGTCCATGCATTTGATTTTCCTAATATCCCATTTTTTGTCCTCTTTGTCTCAGAGGTTTAAAATTCACATTAAATTTCAATATGCCTTTATCAAATAAATATAAAAAAGCTTAACTTATAGTTAGTTCTTCTATCATCTCAACTTCAAGAGAATTAACGGACTGATCTGCCATCATTAAGCTGTCAGCTATAGGTATTCACTGGCTAAGAATCAATTAGAATGGTGTTTCCCAACTCAGCACTCAAAACAGCTCTAAATCAAATACCATGCAAATATCCAACAGAATATTAGTTCACTAAATTACAGAATAGCCAAAAAATACAATGTAGCTATCAAATTTTAAATTATATAGATAAAAAAAAAACATGAAAAATCCACAGGGTGTAATATTTGGGTAAAAATATAAGCAATGCAGTATTTGGTTGAAAATGTGAAACCATCATCTTCAGTACAAAATTATGCATGCATTAGAAATAAAAATGAAAAGGAAAAGATTATTTCTAAGGTATTATTTATTTAAAATAAATAAATTTTAAAAATTGCTGTTATTCACAATAATAACGTTTTACAACAAATATTTTAAAAACTTTTCTAGTTTTTGGATAATCTGTGCTCACAGGGAAATGTTGAAAATTAATGAAAATGAAATCATGCATGTAAGAACCATTCCAAATCAAAAGGAAACAACTTTCATCACTTTACCTCTGTATCGTTCATCTTCAGCAACCATTCTCTCAAAAACCACAGTAACAACTTGTCGCACTGTAGCAGCAGCTGTATTATTTGTAATATTATCTTTTGTGAAGTGTAATCGAAAACAAAGAACAATTGCCTACAAAAACAATTTTCATTTAGTGTGAAATAAGACTGAAGAGCATGGTCATTAGCCTTATTAAAGGTAACCTCAAATTAAATAATTTATGTATAACTTTCAATCAGATCAGAATCTTATCCTTTTATACAATAAAATACAAAAACTCTCAGATTTAAAAATAATCTCTCACTAACTAATATAACCAAGTAACATTAGTTAATGTAAAGTGAAATACACTTTTTAAAAAATTTGATTCTTTTAATGTGTATAATAATGCATCACACCTTTATTTCCCCAGAAGGACTTGCTTTGTAAATAGCAATATTTGTTCAATATTTGTTGTATCATTAAATCATTTGGAGAAAAGCTATATAAACTGCTAGGTATATAAATAAATAAATGTACAGTTGTTTTTAAAGAGTCATTCTTTTTCTTTAAAAACCAACATTATTAAGGTATAATTTACAACAATAAATTGCACCCCTTCAAAGTAAATAATTTAATGAGTTCTGGTTGATACATAGGTCCACAAAATAGAGCCATAATCAGAATACAAGCCTTTCCATCAAGTTTCTTTGTGTACCTCTGCAGTCCTTCTCTTCCTCCACCCTTGGCCACAGTTAACCACCAATCTGCTTTTTTCTCTAGAGATTAGCTAGAATTCTGTACAACTTTATATAAACTACTTCATTCACTATGTATTGTGTCTGGCTTCTTTCACTTAAAATATATTTGTGAAATTCATCTATTGTTCTGTGTATCAGTACCTGAGTAGATTCCACCTTTTGCTTTAACCTTTCACCTACTGATTTGGGTAATTTTCAATTTTTGGTTACTTCAAATAAAAAACTGCTTTGAAAATTCACATGCAAGTCTCTGTGAGTACATGTATTCATTTACCTTGGTAAAACATGCAGGAGTGGAATGGCTGGGTCATCTGGTAATGACGTTTAACTTTTTTTTTTTTTTTTTTGTGGTGCTGGGGATTGAACCCAGGGCCTTGTGCATGCAAGGCAGGCTCTCTACCTACTGAACTATATCTCCAGCCCATGTTTAATTTTTAAGAAATTGCCAGTATCCCAAAGTAGATTTACAATTTTACATTCCTACCAGTAGTATGTATGAGTTTAGAACTATTCCATATCCTCAACAAGACTTGAAACAGTCAATCTTTTTAAACTGTAATTAGTCTAATGGATATACAATGATGACTTCTTGGGGTTTTAATTTGCATTTCACTGATAAAATATAAAGGTGAGTCTCTTTTCATATGTTTGCTTACCATTTGAATATCTTATTTTGTCAAGTGTCAAAATCATTGGTTCATTTTTTACTCAGTTAACCTTTATAAGAGTTCTTTATATAGTCTAGATATAGGTCCTTGTGTCAGATATTTGTTAATATTTTCCTCCATTACTGTGTCTCATTTTATGGTTCATGGATTTTGTACCCTAAAACATTTTTGCCTCCTCCAATATCACAATAATTTTGCCCTATATGTTCTTCTAAAAATCTCATAATTTGAAAAGAGGTGGTTTGTGAAAAAAATAAAATAATAGGTTACATTCTATGCCTTATCACTTTAATTATTATTAAGAACTTTAAAGGAAGTAAGTCTTTCATACCATTCTTCTTTATATTTCAACATAAAGGAAGACACACTTTATAGTTATATAGAAGTTTTCATATTTCTCAATTTTGTATTGTTTCTTTATACTTATTTTCATTCCCAAATATTTCATTTCCAATTACCTAATACACTAAAGTAAACTCTATAATCAGTTCTTATTTCTTTAGCAGAACAACTGAAAACCTCTTACAAAATTTTAAATACTTGTAAAAGAACAATAATTTGATAGCAAGAAACCAAGAGGAACAGTATGCAAAAGTGTATACAAAAATATGTGAACATTTTCTACAGCTGATGTGAACTTGAAAGAATAAACTATATGCTATTATGTAAAATCTCACAATGACCAAATAACATCAAATGAACAACTAGAAAAGACAGAATCACTTGGGATAATATACATAGTTTAATATGACAGTAGCCAGGCACAGTGGGACATGCCTGTAAGACCTGTGACTCAGGAGGCTGAGGCAGGAGGATCGAAAGTTCAGGGTCAGCCTCAGCAACTTAGTGAGACCCTGTCTCAAAATAAAAAAATTAAAAATGGTTGGGGATGTGCTTCAGTGGTAAGCACCTCCAGGTTCAAAAAAAAAAAGGAAACAGTATACTTCTTCATAGGCTATCTATCCTTAAGAGCATGCAAATTATAATAAAACTATTATTGAAAGTCCAAAACAATCCTCAGACAGTAAGTCATTAATTGAAGACTATTCTTCATATTACTGCACTTTGTTCTTAAAGAAATACTTCATAATTTAAAAAATTTAAAATTTAAATTTTATTGGTGCATTACAGTTATACACAATAGTTGGGTTCATTTTGACATAATCATACATGCATGGAATTTAATTTGCTCCATTTTAGCCTCCAGTGCCTCCTCTTTTCCTCCTTTAATCCCTCCCCCTATTCCTCTTCCTCTACTAGTCTTCCTTCTGCTTATTTCCTTATAAAAAAAATTAAAGTTAAATAAAGAATAAAACAACTATTATATGCTCCAAGGGTGGGAGAGGAGAAGTAAATACTATTACATATGCAGGCTTAACCAGTATAAATGCTGAAAGGAGACTGGATTCGAACGGTTCAGTTTACATAACACACACAAATCATTTTTAAAAGGGGAAAAGGGAGAGCTATCATAGGGGATCTAAAATACCAGACGCAATACCATTATGACACATATTTCCCTCTTTCTTCTCTTTTCCTCTTTTCTATTCTTAACTAAACCCATCAGCAATACCTAAGGGGCTTTGCTTAAGGATCTTGAAATGATTTCACCTCTAATCTGGAGAGAAAAAGACATCAATGGTTATTAAAGTACAATACTGAACATCACAGGGAAGTTGCTACAGGGAAGTTCCTTTTGGTTTCAAAAGCAACAGGCTTGCTCTTTCAGTCAGCTTATTCAATGACTGTCTCAAAGTATTTATAAACTAACAAAATAGATTTCCTACCTTAGAAAGTGCCTCATCATGAACTACTGTATTGGTAGTTAAGAGAACAAGAACTGTTTGAAGTAGCTTAAGTTCTTCAAGACTATTTTCCATTAGCTGCCAAAGCATGTTAATTATATTCCCAGCAGCAGTCTGTAAAATAATTATTTTAAGAATTGTCAACAGGTAAAATAGGTGTTTAGTCCCCAAAGAAGAAAATGGGCCAAATATTACCTCCCCTGGAGGAAAATTCTTGATCATAGTAACAAAAATCATACTTTTGATCTATAGATCCAAACAACAAGTTTGAGACTTATAACCAATTAATTTTATTCTTAAAAAAAGAAAATTTCCTAAAAATATAATATAGTAACAGCACGCAGTTCTGAAATACCCAGTAAAAATCAAAGTTAATATCTAAAATAATACAGGCATTTTTGGTCCAGTTATGGTCATAAACAAATTAACTATGAGTCTACTTTTCTTATGTGTTTTATATATTTTACATACATATATTTTCTTGTATTTTTCTTATATCTACAATACATTATAAAAATAAAATATGATGCAAATTGACAATACATTATATACTCAATTCAATCTGAAATTGTTTAAGAAGCAATACCAGGAGTAAAAGAATTTATCACTTTTAGTGTAGTACTTAGGAAGTATAAAATTAAGGTAAACCCATTAAAATCTGAAAGCAAGAGGCAGGTCCATAGTAATGAAATTTTTTTTCTTATTTTACCATCATTAGTTTAGATACGAACAATATATTTAAGTCAATGAACAACATATTATCACTTCAGATAATCTAGAAAAGTCATTATTTTCCCTCCTACCTTTTAAAAAACACATGAATTTTATTAAATAATTTTCAATGATATTGAAAACTTACTTGATCCTAAAATTATCATCTATATTACCAAATTGAGACTTCTTAGATTACAAATGACTTGACAAAATGTCTTTCATCCTTATTCTTTTTTTTTTTTTTGAGTATTTAAGAGGAGACATTTTGACAATATTTTAAACTTGAGCTGTTTTCTTCAAGTACACTGCTATTCATAAAATTTTTACATTAAAAAGCAGGTATGTTTCATTCTTCTGTATGGAAGATACAGATCTAACTCTATGTGCAGTTCAAATAAAAATCTCTGTATTACCTCAGACACAACTTCATGTGACATGAGTCTCTGAATGGCAGCCAAACATAGCTGAGTGATCTTCGGTTCCTTGGTTCCACAACCCATTAGGAAAGGCTGTACAACCTCTGAGCTGTTCTCTTTCAATGCTTTATTTAGAACACATATAGGACAAATTATTAAATCTAATGCATACTTAGGAATACATTTTTATGTAATCACAACCAATATTAACCCTTTAATAAGAACCATGTTATGTAATATAAACACCACAATAAAAATCAAGTAATAAGAGTTAATATACTTCGGATGCATAGTACAGACTTCATCACTACAGCTTTCCTATGCCTTTTTCCCAACACTCTGCCTTTGATTCTTCTCTGCTACAAATTCTTTAAGGACATGGATTCTCAGCTATTTCTTCTTATAGTACAGAAGGCAAAATAAATAGGAATTTAGCATGCACAACATTCCCACCACGCTTATGAGTGAAGATTCAGAAACTCCCTAGAATTTCAATATATGCTTTGAATTCATATAGTTCTAATTTCTTTTTCAAGAAATAAACACATGTCATTAAAAACAATAGCATTTCTCCTCATATTACTGAAACAGTACTATAAATTAATTGGATACAAATACTATAACTCCAAATCTTAATTTAAATCTTACAAAGTCAAATCTTCTTGAAATTTAAAGGGGTGGCAAAAATGAAGGAGGTTAGGAAATGCACAAACTGATTTACACATTATTAAATTTATAAAATGGAATTAAATCAATAACCATTTACTGATAGGCCACAAAAAGATGAATAAGATAGATTTGTCACTTTCAAGGAATTTGAATAAATAACATGTGAAGAGAACATTAAATTTATGAGTTTGATACTAATTCCATCAATTATTTTCGGAGGCAAGATATGTCATAAACACAATTAAATCTGAGTTTCAGAATGTTTTTCAAAAGAAATTGAGAGAAGTCATCCAGAATCACCATTAAAAGTGCATAACCAACATTAACACTAATTTTACTGTTTAAATCCACCTTTCTTCTCCCAAAGCTCTTTTTATGTAAATTAAGACTACAATTTCCTAGAGCATACTCTACAAAGGTTCCTCTGTATGTCAGTATAAATCACTGACGTAACAAAACTAAAAAAATAGCAAATAAGACTGGCAAAAGTAAAAAAGAAAAAAAAAAAAGACTGGCAAAAGGGCTCACTCTCCTTCTTTCCTTGCTTCCTTATGCACAAAGGTTTTCATTCAAAACTAAAGACAAATATTCCATAATAAAGTCTCAAAACATAGATATGCGATTAAAATATGATTTTAATGCTAATCATAAAGCTTTTAAAGTGATTAAATCAGTCTACCATAGCCAATCCTGCCAGAATCACTGAAGTCTGAAGCTACCCCCTCTGTTGAATTTTATTATTAAATGTTTGTTATTATTAAATGTTGTTCAGAAAAATTAAGTTTTCAGTAATAACAAGTTACATTCATAATTTTTGTGACATAAGCCTGTGTTTTTCATTGGAGCATCACAATAACCTTCCAGTTTATAGAGCACAATTAGGTCCAAGCAACACAGTAAATAGATGGTACAAGAATTTGAAAATATGTCTTTTAATTCCTGGTTCACTATTTTTCCCAACAAGTTATGCCACCACTCTTTAAGGTAAATAACATCCTGATGATAAATTAAGTTAAAAGAGGACTTGATCATCTATAGTTTAAAACTGTCTTCCTAAGGACTAGGGGTATAGCTCAGTGGTAGAGCACTTGTCTAGCATGCAGGAGGCACTGGATTGGATCATCCACTATCACAAACAAATAACTCAAAGTGTTTACCTAAAGTCTTCAGATGAATACAGGAAGAGTCATAAAAGAAAAAAACAATGTATCTTCTTAAGAGCCTAAGATACCAATTATTTCAAGATATACCCATAGCATCACAAAGAAAATCAAAGCCAATTAAATAATGGCAATGCTTTCTAATCACTTAGAAGTTTTCTTTACAACTTCATACTCTGGAACATCAAGAGTATTGGGAATACTTCATTTCTTCAAAGAGTACTTCACTAGTTTCTGAGATTTTCTTCAAGTCTATAGCAACATTCTGCATGTTTAGATGCTGATTTTTTTTTTTTATCTTGCCATAAAATGTTAAAGTTTTTGACAACAATCAGGGAGACATTTCAAATAGCAATTAAACTCAACATGTATGGTATCAACAATGCATGCAATTCAACGATGTGATAATAACATGAACAAATAAACACACACATCAAAAAAGGAAACTATACCACACCTGACTCACAGTGATTCTGAGACACTGTCAGTTGTAAGATGAATACCAATTTAAGAGATGTTAAAAAGTGAAAAAAAACTATGCATCCTAGAATCAATAAAATAAGATGAATCATAGTGAAATGTTGTATACATATCCATTACACTTAAGTCTACCAAGCTGAAATAAACTTAAGGTATTAATAAAAATAAAAATTTTAAACTTTATTTTAATGTTATTCAAAGGAATTAAACACCTATCTCTCATCTCTACTTTTCCCCCTCCCAATTTATATAACAATGGAAGTTTCTAAGTTTTTCAGAATAATCAACTAAATAATAAAATTATCTATTTAACCAAAATATATCTACCATATACAGATCACAATTCAGTAAGAGAAAAATCTTTTTTTTTTTTTCTAAGTTACTGGTTTGTTTTTCTTCCTTCGAAAGTGATAGTGGTGCTAGAAGTTGAAATTAATCTGGCTCTTTTAAGTGAGAGAGTGCCACTCTCCACATACAATGGTTACAATGATATACTTTTTAAGGATAGCTTTATATAAATACCTTCCTAGGAGTAAAGATTTTGGAAATCATAAGGAGGAAAACAGATTTCAGAACAATATAAAGATATCTTGCTGTATTTTACATATCATTCAGAGGGGGGGAAAAAAGAGGAAATGCCTGGTCTTTTAAAACAATTTCAGTTTCCATTAAAATATAAAAAAGATTTTATGCGAAAAAGGAAAAAAGCTTATTTTCTACCTAAGTCCCTTAATAAGCAATTTTAACAGAGCAACTGTGTGTTTGATATATGCTGTTATTTCCAAAGTATGAAACTGTGAGATCAAAGGATGCACTTTCACACACCTGAAAGAGGTCCAGCAGGTCCCCATATCCTAGGGGTTTCCTTGCTCTGAGCAGTTTCACTGCATAATTGCAGTTTTTATCCTGGAAAAAAAGAATTAAACTAGGATACCCCACTATAAATCACATAAACAGGGGTTAATAAAAGTTTTATTGTGATAAATGTTAACAGTTTTTAAATAACAAATTATAATTCTTGTGAAAGAAATAAAATGTGACTTAGACATTATTTCTATTTTCAAAAAGCTTAAAATTTAGTTCTGGGGAAGACTTGATATTTCTAACACCACTAAACATTTTTTAGTGGATTCTAAAGATCTGAAAATATATTTAAATGATTCAAGAATAAGAGGACAAATAAGAGTATAGGTAGTTTCATATCAGAAGTACTTTACAAGCCAAAGAGAAAAATTATTCAACAAATGTAGGAATAATTAGCAATTTTGCAAAATAAAAAATCTAAATCTTCACAGCATTCCATATATTAAAAATTAAGAAAAAAATCAAGACAGAAAAACTAGAAGAAAATTAAAATGATTATAAACTATGTTGAAGGAGAAGGGCATCCTAAATATAAAGCAACTAAAGAGTTCACAAAAATTATTTAAGGTTAAAAACAAAAGGCACACGCAAGGACCTGATTTTGGTCCTTGGCCCTGAAATAAATAAATAAATAAAAGGCATCTAAAGTTTTAAAAAATTAAAAGGTCCATGATCTGGCAAAAATATGATTAAAACATGATGGAAAGTTAATATTTTTACTATACAAGTAGCTCAAATAATTTGATAAAGAAAACACAAAAACCCAAAGAAGTGAATATAAAATTAAAAAGAAAATAATTTAATGCATACAGATAAATATGTTCAATGTCAAAAACAAATGTCAGTTAAAATGAACAGTTATTTCCCTGTCTGATTACCAAATTTTTTTTTAAAAAACAATAATCCTGACAAGGATGTTATAAGAACACACTTTCATATAGTTGGTAAAGGCATAAACATTTAGCTTACAGAAAAAAAAAAGTGTGGTAATACAGTCCAAGAACTTTAAACATATTCAAACCCTTTAACATTATAATTTTATAAACTTATTGAAATTTATCATAAAGTAATAATTTCAAATATCAAACACACCTAACATAAAGGAACTACAATCCACTTGATGAAATACTGCATAGCAATTAAAAACATTTAAAAAGATGAAATCAAATACTTGTGATAGGGCTGGGGGTATGGCTCTGTGGTAGCGCATGCATGAGGTCCTACATTTGATCCCCAGACACACCCCTACCCTCTCCCCTCAAAAAAACTTATGGTACAAGAAAACATGGAATGCAAATTAATTTTTTTTTTAATCCAAGGGTAAAATAAACAAAAGCACAATATTTTGTAGACACACTATAATTTCTGGTCCAGCAGGTCAACATGTAAATATGATACAGGCCCTGTGTTTTCTAGTCTACATTACAGAAATAGCCTCCTAACAGTTACCTCTGCCTCAGAGATGGTATACTCAACTATATCTTCCACACTGTTTAATTTACTTCTAGTGGATCCAAATAACACCAAGCTGCTGTATACCTTACACATTTGTTCAAGCAGTCCACTTCTACACTGTTTGCCTGGTTAACTCCTCTTTAAGCTTTAAGACTCAGCTTCAGATTCCGAAGCTGGGCTAGGGGCCTTTCCTATCGATGTTCCCGTAACAACCCTATCTATATATTTCCACGTTGGCCTTTACCTCACAGTATTAGAATTCTATAATTAAGGTCTGTCTCCTTCAGAGTACTGTTGTCTAGTTGTCATAAACTAAGGATAACGATTTATGTACTAAAATAATTTAACATGTAAAATTAAAGAGAGGTAGAAGAAAATGGCAGAGACAGTGCTAAGAGACCTATTTGTATCCCAATGTCATTCATTTATTAGCCTTCATTTAATAAGGGATTTCTTATTTTCCATGTAATGTGATAAATACCAGCAACATAAGAAAAAATAAGATGTTGATCCTAATGTAGGGAATAAAGTTATTTGGAAAGTTAAGTTTCTGGCAAAGTACGCCAAATGAAGGAGTGGGTAAGCTAAACAGAATAAATGGCACCAACGTACTTTTCAAATATATTTCTTGTATTTCCATACAGATTAGAGGTGAAATTCAACACCTAACTTTCTATTTCCCCTACTGATTCTTATACAACTACTTACTAAAAGCATATTATATGATATTTTCCATATTTGTTTGTAAAACATCAGAAGTACAAGTACTGATAAAATAGAACATACTAAAATACACAAGTAAATTACCTTTTATGTCAGAAAAAAATATCCGAAGTATATTTACTCATTGCTACTTAAGAGGCCTTTTAGTTGTAAGACTATATAGATATGGAAAAAATGATGGAAAACCATGTGAGAAAAGAACACAAACCATACATAAATCATACACAATGATTATTCATGTAAAAATTCTGTACGTACTGACAAAATAGCTAAAAGCAGCTATGGGTAGATTTAACTATTACGTTTTAGGGTAGGATTTAAATATACAATTTTAAAAGACATCACAACTTCATTGATTTCCTTGTTACAATACATTTAAAAACAGAATATGTAATTTTTGTGTAACACGTGCCTCTTCAATTTCTAGTATACTGTCAGTGAGGATAATAATTTGTAATGTATAGCAAAGGAGGGATTAAGGCATTAGGCCTTTTAAGTGAAAAACTTTGTTATTTCTCATTTGCAGAATTTTATCTTTAAAGAAAAAGGAAATTCTGAGATAATCTGTACATCTGAATCGATGCTGACATTACCTGGCATAGCATTTCCACTTATGTCAGCATTCATGACAGCAGTGAAAACAAAGAAAAATAAACATTAAAGGAGGATGCTTAAAAGGGGAGATGTAAAGCAAAGATTTATGCTGCAGTGTAAATGATCTTCCCTTGGAAAATAAATCTACAAAACTAAAGCTGACTAGAAATCTATGCTGAATATCATTAATTAAATTAGCTAAGCCTAATTAAGGGCTCTGCTTTTTACAGCAACTTTATATATTCTAAACATACAGAGACATATGAGAATTCAATATCCTGTCTCATCTGAGACTCTTCTCAATTATTTGGGATCTTTACAACCATTACAGCATAAAAGCAGTATCCTTTAGTTTCAAGTATTAAAAAGGAGTAAACTCTTCTCAGGAAATTTTTTAAATTAATAAAAATTTTTTTTAGAATTAACTGTACTCTGAATTTAGAAACTTCATATAGACCAATTTAAAATCTTTGTTTGCGAGGGACTTTGATTTTCAAGATGACAGTGACCTATGAATCTATATTCTTTAGGCATCAATTGCTATCAATACTTGGTAAAAAAAAAAATAATAATAGGATCAAGTTAAATGCTAATACACCTCAAGTAAATGGCTCTGGAAAACTATGGAGATTAAAACATGAACTACTATTGTGCATAAAGATCTGTTCTAACACGATTTAAATAAAGCTAGTAGAATTAAAATAAAATCAACAGTCTACCTGTATATGAGATTCATATGGACTAAAAATTTCTTATTCTTTCTTATGATTAAATAATTGAACACTTTACCTAGCATAAAACACTGAAATGGTGATACTCTGAAGAAATCAGGTTTTTATCTTCCATCAATTACAAACAAAAAATTATATTATTAGAGAATAATTAAGGGCTTACCATGGTATCAACAATAATAATAGCAAAAATAAATATTCACAATGATGTTCTAATATGCTTGGCCTATCTCAAAAATATCTCAGGTCATAATTTATCTTTAAACACCAATGTCCCTGCAGTAGCTCATGCATCTCCCAAAATCTATATGCCCACCCTCCCAGCCTAACCATAAACACCTTTGTCTTTTCTCACCATATTCACCACTCTCCTCAATATGCACACAGAACACTATTCACTGTGGTGAATATGTTATAAAACTTACAATGTTTCTGACAGACTGATGAAAATCAGGGAGAATCTGTGAGAAACAGATGCAACTCAGGAGAACTAACACTAAGGACCAATTTCCAGCAAAGCTGAGCAACCTGAGTAAAATCCACTCTTAAGCCACCCCCTAAAATCTCTGTCTCATTTTGGAACACTCTGAAATCTCACAAATTAGGGATTTACTGGTCGTTTTAAATGTAAAGTTTATGAAAATTCAAAAGGTTCTTTATAGTCTTTATGTAAACTAAGCTTAATAAGACTATTTTTCTCCTATACTGGCTGAGATGAAAGGCACTGTTGGAATAGGAAATGCAGACTGAAGGATCAATAGAGCAAGCAATGATTAAATATGAAACACTTGGGAGGAAGTAGCTAGGGTGGAAAGCTTGAGATACGATGGTGGCTGACTGCAGAAAGAAGAACCTGGGCTATGAACACTCCTGAATTTGAATCTGCTCCCATTACTTAATAAATGTCATCTTAAGCAAGCAAGTAACTTAATCTTTTTGCATGTGAAGTTGCTCTACTATAAAATAATATCTCCCCAAAAGACGATCTTATGTCAGATAGAGTGGCACAAGTATTCACATACATTGAATTCTTAAAAAAAAAAGTCAGTCCATGTTCATTACTGAGGTAAGAACAAAAGGCACAAAAGAGAGTAGACTGAGTAGAAAAAGAAAAAGCATGCCAAAGAGAAACTCTTAAAAATTCCTCCTTGAAAACCAAGTTTCATCAAGAAAAAATGTAAAAAGAAACTCTCATTCTTATCACCATACTTAAGTCCAGGAGTCCAAACTTCAATGATACTACTAAATATAAAATACTACATTATGAACTGTTTTTATTACATTAAAGATAAAATAGGTCTTGAAAAATGGACTAAGAACCAATCTTTCTTTAAATTCAATGCAAAAAATTTTACTGAGTGCCATTTATGGTTCAGTGTGTCTCAGGTGAGTGGCAAGAGGTAGAGGAGTAAGAAAAAAATTCTTGCTTTTAAGGAATTAGAACTTTTAATCTTTCTGATATCAGAGAATTATATAGTATTCATCTCTGGGAAATACCATCAGTTCACAAGTCAGGGACATTCCCGTACAAATCATGAATATCATGTTAGGGCATGAGACAGACATGCTCCAGAAAACTGATGGATTTATCTTAAGATTCTACTTTTAATATTAGTCAATTTTTCATAATTATTGAATTTTTAATGCAAAAAAATTACCTGTCAAAATTTCAGTGTTTCTCGCAGCTATTGTTTTAACTTTTATTATTCCTGATTCAGCAGCCTGCAAGAATAAAAATAATTAGAAAATAAAACTTATTATCAACATTATCTAGGGATTAAATAAGTCATATACAACAGCTAAAATTACAAGCATAGTCAGTTGTTATCATCTTTTTTTATTTCCAAAGCATCAGATACTAAGCCTAGTAGTGACACACAATAGATGTAATAACATATGATTAATTTGATTATTCATATGCAAACTGCATGTTGCCTTCCTCTGCTTTGAGGAATATCTGAAATATCTCAATACTTCACAAATTTAAATGTTCAGAAAATAATAATAAAATCTAATGAAAAAATCTGAATTCCTCCCCATTTCACACTCCCCTTTTTCCACCACAAATAAATTATAAAACACTGCAAAATAAGTGAAACTACTGTTTTAGATTTGAAGAGTCAGTTTTCTTTTTTGAGAATGAATAACCAAGCACTTATTACTCTTTGGTTACAGTTTTTAAATATTCATTCCAGTTTTCATAATGTCTAAAATATTTCATCCCAACATGCTTAGCTGGCAGTAACTGCATTTTACAGAACATAACAAGAACTGCACTGTCCAATATGGTAGCCAGTGACTAAATGTAGCACTTGATATGTAGCCAGTCTGAATTAAGCTGTGTTCTATGTGTAAAATACACACTAGATTTTAGAGAATTAGTATCAAAAAATGTAAACTATCCTCTAAATATTTATATTGATTACACTGTGAAATAATATTTTGAATACACTGGGTTAAAGTAAATATATTATTAAAATTAAATGTCTGGGGTTTTGATTTTTATTTCCTGGGTAGTAAACTCAGGAGCACTTTTATCACTGAGCTACATCCTCAGCCCTTTTTATTTTGAGACCAAGTCTGGCTAATTTGTCAAGGCTGGCCTTGAACTTGTGATCTTCCTGCTTCATCTTCCTGAGCTGCTGGAACTATAGGCCTACACCACTCTACGAAGCTTTTTTTTTTCCCCCCAACTTTTTAAATGCAATTGAAAATTACAAATATGGATTGCATTTTTGGCCCATATTATCTTTCTATTGAACAGTACTGATATATAATATTAATAGGTTATTTCCATCATAGAAAGTCAGAACATTTTCAGTGTCTAGAAATATAACTATTTTGTATTTTATATTGATCTCTATAGCTCAAAAAATCTTAATTTAACAATCAGCAGATTAATGCATAAAATAAAGAACACATAGTAGGTAGGCTACATCATGTGTAATAGAACTTTTTCACTTTGTTGCCTCCTATCATATGAAGTACCTGCTTCTGTTTAAAGAATTCTCTATTTTAAGAATTCTGGTAGAATACAAAATCTGTCTTATACTACTAAAATTGAAAATGCTAGGTATTTGATTTCTCACATATCCTAGCAGACTATGCTTACTTTATGCTTTTGAATACAGAGGATAGTGGCACAGAAAATTAGAGACAAGAAAATTCTTTCCAATAAAAGCAACAGTGAAAGCAACATCTAGTTTCAGAGGGCAGTAGAACCAGTGGTGGCCTGGAGTGACCAACACTGCCAGTAGTGCAATCCATACCATCCAATCACTATTCATCAGAGACAGCAATAATGGTCTAACTGGCCTGAGTTTTGCTGTGGTTCTTGCTGTTTACCCTCCCCTGGTTCATGTACTTTTTCTGGACTGGCTACATCCATCCTTCTACCAATTTTGTGAACCTCTCATTATTCTATCAGTAAATTTTATTTCTGCTTAAATTAGCCATGGTCAGCTTTCATTGCTCACAACTAAGAAAAACAATAGATACAATACAACTTCTAAAACTTTAAGAAATGGAAATGTCCCAAATTAAATTAACAGGGTTACTAGCAGAAAAATATAATCAGAATTCAATACTTTGGGGAGAAAAAAATTGGTTTTCTGATTATTTGAGGTAGTACATGTTAGAAACAGGAAGCTTAAAAAAAATCTGTTGCTCAGTCTGCAACTCATTCCAATTAAACCAGAATGCTAACAGAAATCATGTATCAGTGTTTTTAAAAATCTTTAGTTGATTCTAATATACAGTAAAATTTAGGAATCCTTTGCAATACTAGAAAGAGATAACAGTGTAACTGAGATGGTAAAAAGTGGCCAGATCCTGAATATGTTTGGAGATTTGCAAACCACAGCATATTAACTATTGTAAAAAATAGAAGAATACTGAAACAGAATTATTACATGTGCTAAGTAATAGTCATACATCCCATCTCAAACTCTCTCAGGTAAATGTCTTATTGGGTCAGGAGAAGTTAATCTGTGGCCACTGAGATTTCTTCCACCATCACTTTGAAAAGTTTAACTTCCTTCTCACTATAGCACTATATACCTTCCATATGTCCAAATTCAGTATTTCAGTTTGCTTCTGTGTCAACAAAGATTTGATCAAACTAAACCATCAAGAATACCAAGGTTATCTGTCCAGAGTCTGTCAAACTTTTTTTTTTTTTTTTCCTCTTTTGTGGCACTGGGAATTGAACCCAGAGGTGCTTCACCACAGAACTAAACTCCCAGTCCTTTTGCCCTTTTCTTTTTTTCCAAGATAGGTCTCACTAAGTTTCCCAAGCTGGCCTCAAATTTGTGATCCTCCTGCCTCAGCCTCAGAGTCACTGGGATTACAGGTGTGTGCCACATGCCTAGCCTCAAAACTTAAGTTTCCAAAATCTGTCTTGTGACGTGCTAGATGTTAGATGTCAACAAAGATTTCAAATTTGCCAAATACTGTTTTGATTTCTTGAAGGGAATAAATATCAACACATGAATGCATACATGTTTAACACATATTTTTAATAAATCATACAGTAAGGAGAAGGAATAAGTAGCATTTCAATTAGATTGAAGTAGTGTTTTCTTGTTTTGGGGGGTTTTGGTGATGGTGGTGTTTTGTTTGTGATATTGGGGATTGAACCCAGGGGTACTTTACAGCTGAGCCAATTCCCCAGCCCCTTTTATTCTGAGACAGGGTCTCACAGGTCTTGCTACATTGCCCAGGGTACCAAGTAATGTTTTAAAAGATGTAACCAGTCGGGTGAAGTAGTACATGCCTGTAATCCCTCAGGAAACTGAGGCAGGAGGATAACAAGGTCAAAGCCAGACTCAGAAACTTAGCGAGACCCTAAGCAACTCTGTGAGACCCTATCTTTAAATAAAATATAAAAAAGGCTGGGGATGTGGCTCAGTGGCTAAGTGCCTATGGGTTCAATTCCCAGCACCCAAATAAATAAATAAATAAATAAATAAAAATAAAAAATGTAACCAGAATTTTCATTCCTAAATTCAAGGAATGAACAAAAGGATTATTTGTTAGCTATAATTAGACCTACATCATAGCTCCTCATTTTGTACATCCAAGTCTTTAATGTCAAAGTACTGTGAAACTGTAACACCTTATTCTAGCTGCCACCAGGTGTTTCTGGAAAGTTCCACTAGCAATGTTTATTGACCACAGGTATATATCAAGGTCCCCTAACTACTGTAGTATTATTTCATACGAAAGCCTAGCCTATCCTACCTCTTTTAGAGTATGTATGGACAGAGATCTTCAGGGTCAGATTTCCAACTATTTACCAAGGATTATAGGTGTAAAGAAGAGTCTTTAATTCTTGCATTAAAGTATCTGCTATTCTGATCAGATACAATGTACGGAACTTACATAATTATAAATATAGTTATTTTTTCCTAAACTGAGGAGGAGGAAGAGAAAAGTGGCTAGTTCTGAAGCTCGAATAGATTATATAGGTTAAGATTTAAGAAAAAGATAAGCAGTCTAATATATTTTTGAGAGCATTAGTAAGTTAGGGAAAAGAGCCAAAGTCTTAAATACATTGCACCATTTCATATCTGTTACTCCTAAAGTTAATATCTCTCAAAAAACATTTCTGTGGAGAGCAGTGATAGAGGATGGGAGAGCAGCGACTGAGATTGGGGGTCTCTGATGCCCTCATGGTTGTGGCATGCCCAGTTCCTGGGAATGTTTCTGTGCAAGGGCACAGGATGCCTAGCTACTGTAGCAATGTCCTGCATGAGGAGGCTCTGTGCAAGAGCCCTATCAGATCTAACCTTGATCTCAGGCACACAGCTCCCAGGAGAAAGGAATTCTTAAGCTAGACAACCACAACATTTCACCAGCTCCACTTCTCTTGTTACTGCCCGCCTTACAGTAATTTTAAACAATGGACTTTCTTGACAGCTACACAAAGTTCCTAACATTGCACTGTGCAACTATGGATTGCTACTGTGTAAAAGCTATACAGATGTCCTAGTTTCTGTTACACAAAGAATAAAGCTTGTATAGTCTTTAGCCTGATAATGAGACATATAAATAAAGATTGCTGGAGTAACTCTTTAGACCTGCATCTCCATCAGAGAGCAGGCTCCACCTGATCCCAGCTTAATCTTCAAGATCTGGGTCTGTGAATCTTTATTTTCCAATCCTCCTTCTCCCCTCACTGTACCTGAGAGTTTGATGGCGCTGGCCACAACACATTTCCATCTTTTTTCTTAATATCCTTTGCTGACTTTTCCAAAACCACCTAGAATATTCCCGGCCTCATTTCTCACTCAATATACTCCTTCTGGGTAATTTCACAGGTCTGTGGTTTCAATGGAAGACCCCTAAGTTATATTCCCCCCCCCCTTTTTTTTTGTACTGGGGATGGAACCCAGTTTTACCACTGAGCTACATTTCCAGTCATTTTTATGTTTTTATTTTGAGAGAGTGTCTTGCATAAGGCCTCCTTAAGTTACTGAGGTTGGCCTCAAACTTGTGATCCTCCTGCTTTGGCCTCCAAACCACTAGGATTATAAGTAAGCACCACCACACCCAGTTAGTTATAATCCTTTCTTGACCTGTCTCCAAAACTACTGGACTTAACTAACCAAAATATTTAAAAGGTACCTTAAATATAAGATGCTGAAAAAGATGTCATCCTCCACCCCCAAACTCCAACCTCAGTCAGAAAAAAGTGTTTTCTTCCTACGATCACTTTTTCTAAACATTTGCATTATCCATTCAGTCACTGACTAGAGATATCTGGACTTTCTTCCTCATCTTACATACTTAACCAGCCACAAAGTCTATTCGATTAACATATCTTGTAATCTTTTTCTCTCAAATCCCACTACCACACTTCAGTTCAAATTCATTTTCAATCTAAAGGGTTTTGTCTTGCCTACAATCTTGTCCTTCATACAGTTAGTTGAGAAACTAATTTTTTTCAAATGTTCCCTTGCACCTACCCCTACTAGTGTTTCTCAAAACTGAATAGTGTAAGGTCATCTTTTAAAAGGGATGGGGTGGATATCTTAGACTTACCCAGTCACTGAATAACTTTAATACATATAAATACAACTAAGAAAAATTTTTTTGTCTGCAGGTGTAGCTCCATGATAGAGAGTGCCTGAGGCTCTAGGCTCAATCTCCAGCACCATAAAATAAAAAATAACAACAAAAATAAAAGGAGGGAAAAAAAAGAAATCTTTTCTTTTTTGGTACTGGGGATTGAACTCAGGGCACTTTGCCACACCCCCAGTCCTTTCTGTAGTCTTTATTTTGAGACAGGGTCTCACTAAGTTGGTTAGGGCCTTGCTAAACTGCTCAGGCTGGCCTTGAACTGGTGATCCTCCTGCCTTAGCTTCCCCAAGTTACTGGGATTACAGGTGTGTACCACCACACCCGGGGGTGAAAAACTTTTTATAGCTCTTAAATTACAAATCCAACAAATTCACAAATTAAATTCAAACCCAAATTAGCACTAATGTGACAACACTTTCCTGAAATTAAACCACTGCTAATGACATGAAGACGGATGTAGTCTTATGGCAGCAGATTCTTCCAATTTGGTACCCTTCTAGTATCATAAGCAGAAATCATTTCCTCCATCACTGTTTTCTATGACAACTAAGGAAAAGCCTTTTCACCTTGTCTATGAGTTATACATGTGACTTTAGCCCTTTCATCTCATTATGAGTGTTTCTCTATTCTTTTCCTTTTTTTTTTTTTTTAATTGAGACAAGGTCTCATCTCACTAAGTTATTGAGACTGGTCTTGAATGTATGATCTTCTGAACCAGTGGAATTACAAACATGTGCCACTGCTCCCAGCTGCTTCTCTAGTCTATCTATGAGCCATGAGGACAAAAAAAGGTACCTCATTCATCTCTCTACAATACTAATGTCTATCACTATGCCTTTCAAACAACAGCCACATAGTAGTTTCTACATGAATAAATGAAAAGTTCTTAAGAGTATAAAAATTCAAACTCATTTATAAGGCAGGGAGAAGTGATTTTACTGTCTCATTAACAGAAAACTCCAGAGGAAAACAGTCAGAGAATCACAATGCCATCAGGGCTGCTGTTTCACTTCTATCACCCTCTTGGTTCTGGCTATTCTATGGGTAGGCGCATCCCCAGGCTGCTTCCAATCTTTGCACAAAATGGCTGCAGCTATTCTATACCTCACAATTTCATGACACTATCTAGAAGGACATAGTCTCTTTCAGTAGATTGAAAATGAAAGAGAAAGCTTTTCCTTCCTAGGAGTGTTTACTAACATTATGTGACTTGGGCAGGAATAAAAGCTGGGGTGTCAGAGATGGGAGGAATTTCAACTAGACTAAGTTACTCAAGGTACCCTGGAGATAGGAATGAGATTAATTTATCCAAGTTTAAAGGGCTGAAATAAGGGGAGAGTGCAGAATACCACCAAAGGTAGCAAGAAGGAGGGGATGCTATGGAAGGAATTAACAAATGCCCACTACTAGAACTACATGCAGATTTACTTTTTTAAAATTGTTTTTAAATGCTACTTCCCTTCACAAAAGCTCCTATTCTGTTTTTAACACATATCTTTCACAATTTCTATGAGAGTAAATGCTCATATTAAAATAAATTTACCAAAGGTCCAAATTAATTATCCCTATGACACAGAGCAAAAGGAGAGCAAAAGAAGAAATGTGAAATTCAAATTAATGGCAACTTGGCTAACATAATGTACTTAAGAGACAGAGGGCGGTATGGAGCTGCCTGAAGACTTACATGTCAAGTAAAATCCAAAGCCTAAGTCAAATCCACACTCGGGAGTATTTAATAGATCTAGATTACTCCCTACAGGACAATATGTTCATAAAGCAACTACTACATTGAAACCAACGATTGTCTTCTGTAACATTTGATTGCACACCTGAAGTTTTGAAAAAACATACCTATATGGTATTTTACTCAAAATCTCTGGTTTCTAAGAAACAAGTAAAATAAATTCTCTTTAACATATCAATTTTCCTTAACATACAAATTGTCTTTAATATATCTAAGATAACATGATTTTTTACCACCATGGATAGAAGGATAAGGAAGATGCAATATTCACCCTTAAGGAGTCATGTAGAAAAGAAAAAATATTTAAACTATAACAAGATAAAATATAAGAGTTATAAGGAAATAACTTAAAAAATAAGCCTAACTAAAAGTTAAGAAAGTGGAGGAAAACATATTTAGACTGGTAAGCCTAATGTGCTTTCCTTGACTATTTTTCTTGACACATAGTAGGTGTTCAAAAATTATTTCATGAATGAGTGAATGAAGAAAGAAATTAGAAAGTTATCTCTAAATTTGATTCATGCAATGAGCAACACTTAAAGTGGGATTAAAGGAAGAAAAAAAAAAAAGATAGGGAAGCAATTCCAGGTTAGTGAAAGGAAACTCAGCAGCTGTAGCATGGAAAACAAAGCAGAAGGATGTATCTGGAGACTAGGTGACAATCCACTTTACTACAGTATAAGGGCATATGAGAAAGAGTTGAGGATGATGAAGCCAGAAAGGAAAGTTGGGAAGAGCAAGAGGGTCTTAAGTACTAGCATAAGGAGTTTTATAGGCACGGAGTAGCCATTGAGGGCTTCTGAGCTATTTTAAGTATAATGGTCTGGTGGTAAAATGCATTAGTTTTGAACTACCTATGACTTTAATGCATGTCAAAGGCAAGGCATAATGTTAAAACCTGAAACTAGGATACTAACTGAGAAAACAGAAAAGGGAGAGGTAGGTAGTTGGAAATTACAGATCTGGAAGGAACAGCTGACAGTGAACAGGGAACTGAGAGAGCAAAGATAGCCAAATAATGACTGAGGTAAGCAACAGTAATACATACTCGTTTAAAAAAAGGGGGGGGGATATGGTTATTTTCAGGAAAATATAAATTTAATTATAAGAAGTTCTATTTGAAGTATATGAAAGACATGCTGGTACATGGGTTCAACAGGTAGATGGAAACACAAGTCTAAAAACAGCTAAGAAAGCAGAATACATACAGCAGGATCAGCAGTGTGATAAGGCCAGAAGCCATGGCAGTACATGATAGTAATAACGGAATGAGCACAGAGTGAGAAGACATCTTGAGACAGAACTCGGGATAAGAATTTATACATAAAGAAGAGGAAAAAGGAATACTGAGAGATAGAAAGGAGAAATAGTAATGCAGAGTGTTATAAAAGTCACACTGGGAAACTTCCAAGACAGAAAAATGGTAATGAATAACGAAGCAAGACAGATGAGCAAGAACAATATAAAAACAAATTAAGCTGGGCATAGAGGCACGTGCCTATAATCCCAGCAACTCAGGAGGCTGAGGCAAGAGGATTCCAAGGTCGAGATCAGTCTCATCAACTCAGTGAAACTCTGTCTCAAAATAAAAAATAAAAATGGCTTTGAGTATAGTTAAATGATAAAGCACCTCTGGGTTAAATCCCCAGTACTACATACACAAAAATAAATAAGCAAACAAAACCAATTTAACCATGTTTTAAAGGCATTTGCAGCATGATATAATGGAAAAAGAGAAAGGAATTAAAGATGGATGCATATGGATTGATAATCCAGTTCCTTCACTTTCCAGTTTTACTACCTTATACAAATTACTGAACCTTTCTAAACTTCATATGTATAATGAAATACTTAAAAAAGACATGATGAATTCATTTGGAAAAATAAAAGACCCAGAATAACCAAAGTAATCCTTAGCAAGAAGAATGAAGCAGGAGGCATCGTAATACCAGACCTTAAACTATAATACAGAGTCACAGTAACAAAAACAGCGTGGTATTGACACCAAAACAGACACGGAGACGAATGGTACAAAACAGAACACACAGAGACAAACCCACACAAATACAATTATCTCATACTAGACAAAGATGCCAAAAACATTCACTGGAGAAAAGATAGTCTATTCAATAAGTGGTACTGGGAAAACTGGAAATACATATATAACAAAATGAAATTAAACCTCTATATCTCACCCTGCATGAAACTCAACTCAAAGTAGATCAAAGACTTAGGTACTAGACCAGAGACTCTGCACCTACTAGAAGAAAAAGTAGGCCCAGAACTTTACCATGTCAGCTTAGGATTTGACTTCCTTAATAAGACTCCTAAAACACAAGAAGTAAAATCAAGAATTAATAAATGGGATGATATTGAACTAAAAAGTTTCTTCACAGAAAAGGAAACAAACAAGAATGTGAAGAGAGAGCCTACAGAATGGGAGAAAATCTTTACCACATGCACCTCAGATAGAGCATTAATCTCCAGGGTATTAAAGAACTCAAAAAATTAACACACAAAAAAAACAAATAACCTAATCAATAAACAGGCTAAGGAACTGAACAGACACGTCACAGAAGAAAAAATACAACTGATCAACAAATATATAAAAAAATGCTCAATATCTTTAGAGAAATTTTTTTAGAGAAATGAAATACAAATCAAAACTACTCTAAGATTTCATCTCACTCCAGTCAGAATGGCAATTATCAAGAATACAAGTAATGTGTTGGGGATATAGCTCAGTTGGTAGAGTGCTTGCCTGGCAAGCACAAGGCCCTGGGTTCAATCCCCAGCTCCACCAAAAAGAAAAAAAAAAAAAAAAAAAAAAAAGAATACAAGTAACAATAAATGTTGGTGAGGTGAGGTTGTGGAGAAAAAGATACACTCATCTATTGCTGGTGGAAATGCAAATTGGCGCGACCATTATGGAAAGCAGTTTGGAGATTCCTCACAAAACTTGAAATGGAACCATCATTAGACCCACTTATCCCATTCATTGGTTTATACTCAAAGGACTTAAAATCAGCATATTACAGTAGTGATGCAGCCACATCAATGTTTATACCAGCTCAATTCACAATAGCTAAACTATGGAACCAATATAGGTGCTCTCCAACAGATGAAGATGGATTAAAAAAAATGGATTTAAAAATACATATATACACTGTGTACGTATATTAAAAAATATACATACACAATGGAATATTAGTCTTAAAGAGGAATGAAATTATGGCATTTGCTAGTAAGTGGATGGAGCTGGAGAATATCATGCTAAGTGAAATAAGCCAATCCCAAAAAAGCAAAGGTCCAGTGTTTTCTCCGATATGCAGATGCTAATTCACAATGGGGTGGAGGGTTAGGGAAGAAGAGAGTTACTTTAGATTAGGTAGAGGGGAGTAAAGGGAGGGGAGAGGGTATGAGAGTAGGAAGGGTAAGAGAATGAATGAACAGTATTACCCTATGAACATATATAACCATACGACCAGTGGGGTTTTACACATGTATAACCAGAAGAATGAGAAATTATACTCCATTATATATGCTATATCAAAGTGCGTTCTATTGTCATGTATGACCGATTAAAACAAATTTTAAAAAAATTAAAAAAAGAGAGAGAGAGAGAGAGAAAGAGAGATTGGGCCCAGGCCAGTGGGAAACAAAAACAACAAAAAAGACATGATACATCAGAGCTAAAAGATGCAAAGTTCCTAGCCTAATGGAAAGGATATATTTTACTCAGCCCTGAGTTAACTTCATGAAATAAACAGTTTCCCATTTATATTTGTATTTCCTGCCAATCTTCACACTTAAGAAACTAATAAATTTCTATTAAATTACAACATTAATAGTAAAACTCTACTTTGTACATGGCTGAAAATAAAACTATCTTATAGAAAAGAAAGGAAAATGTTTCAATTTTTGAAGTGTTTTCTTTTTTGGTTTATAAGTCAGAAACAATGTCTTTTATTCTATGTCACTAAAGCACAGTGCTAAGAAGGTAATCAATACAACTTTTTTGCCATTTGTATATTTCAATATACACAAATTTATCCTATTATGCTTATGGAAAAAATAAAATAATGTCAAGGGGAAAATAATTATCAGTCCATTATAAAACGCTAAAACAATTCCCAAATAATTAAGTAAAGAATACCCAGCCCTCATTCTTCACTGTCAAAAGGTACTGAAAATGAGGTCTTAACTCATCCAGGAAAGTCAATGACTTCAGTCTCAATTCCCAAATATGGTAAAATGGAAAATCATGTCATAGTAAGAAGGCATTTCTCTCACCACGGTCTCCCTTGACCAGTTAACGAAGAAAAACATTGAATATTGAGGAACTCTACCACAAGGAACCTTTGCTTTATTATTATTATTATTATTATTATTATTTAGACAAAAATCTCTACCAACCAACTTCCATCAGTCCTGAAAGGGCAGTGGGAAACTTCAGGTGCATCAATAAGAAGACTACTTATACTTTTTAAACAATACCCTTGCTGATTCTGCAATAATAAAAAGAGAAAAAAAAATCCATCCAAAACACTAATCCCAACTATCCCAATTCAAATGACGTTCATCTCCTTTCCTCTTCTACTACCTTTGGACTTCATCACCTTCTAGTACTTCTCTACTTGGTGATCTGAAATTCGGTATCCCTATCCTTCTAGCTTTCTTGCCCCATTGCTCTTTGATTACACTGATGCTCCCTAGTCCCTCAACCCTTCTCACTTCTTCAAATCAATCAAAGTTACTGGGTTTCCTTTTTTTGAGAATCCAACTGAGACCTTACAATCCACCATTATTTGAATCACCTTTTCTGCTAAGATTCTTATGTGTTCCATGTCAATTTTTCCTTCACTTCTCCAAAGTGATTCACTGCTCTCCTCTAACTTCCCATTCAACAGTTCTTTTATTACTAATTACTTCTAGCAAGAAGCTCACTTTCTATCTCACCTAGAAAGCAGAGGCCATGGGACAAACTGTTTACAACTTCCAACTTTCTCCTTCGAATTTATCACATTCAACCCATTTTTTTCCTTCCCTTCTCAGATTGAACTACAGTTCATTTATAAAACTCCAACTTCCTCAGGGAATCATGCTCTAGCAAATACCCCTCTTTTCTCCAGTATCTTTAATTTTAGTCTGTCCAACAGCATTTTTTCCCAAATTCCTTCTTACGTCCTGATACACTCTTCCTGACCCAACTCATCCACTCCTACTGTTTCCAATATCATGTTTTTACTGATATCCCAAGTCTAAAATGCTAGAGCCCCCTCTTAAATGCCAAGCTATCTTTTTCAAGCAACTAATCATCAGTTCCACTTGGATGTCATAAATCTTAATATATTTGTGACTACTAACTTTTCCTGAATTCCTTCTTCCTTTTCTTAGTGATCCATCCAGTTTTATAAGCCAGAAACCTAGAAGGCATCACACATTTCCCTCTTTCCATTACAGAATAGATCATAGAGCCCTGGTAATTTTAGCTGCTAAATCTTTTAAATCTATACTCACCTTTCCACTCCCCTCAATGCAAGCAACCTCCTGTTGCTATCTCCACAACTATTTCAATACAGGCAATCACTACTGTTGAAAATCTGCTGTCTTTACATCAATCTCAACACCTTCTAATTCTTCCAAATAATACTGTCAAGGTAATGTTACTAAATATGAATCTGATGACATTTTTTTAAAGAGCTTTAAGGATTTCCAATCATCTTCAGTATGAAATTTATTATACATGGAATATAAATATCATGGGCTAATTCCTCTGCCAAGAATGACCCCCTCCTCCTCTCGTCTTCTACTCACATTGCTATGAAACTTAGCTCAAGAATTATAAACTTTAAGGGGGCATTATGGTGCATGCCTGTAATGTGAGCAACTTGGGAGGCTGAGGCAGGAGGATTACAAGTTGGAGGCCAGCCTCAGAACTTACTGAGAGCCCGTCTCAAAATAAAGAAAAAAAAAAAAAAATGACTGAGGATGTAACAACTCAGTGGTAAAGCACCCCTGCGTTTGAGCCCCAATGTCAAAAAAAAAAAAAAATTACAAACTTTCTCATATTACAGTTTCAGGCTCCGTTGGTTCCCCCTTACCTGTTACCACAGCATAGTGCCTATAAATAGGAAATGAATAAAAAGTTCTCACTCCAGAAATATACAAACAGAGTTGGGGTTGTGGTTCAATGGTACAGCGCTTGCCTAGCATGCATGAGGCACTGGGTTCGATTCTCAACACCACATATAAATAAATGAATGAAATGGAGGTTCATCAACAACTAAAAAAATTAAAAAAATAAAAAAAGAAATACACAAACAGAAAGCTTTAAAGATCACTCTCTCTTAAGGCCACTGAATATTAATTATATAAAAGTGACTTTAGAAAGATTTGACATCATTTTTAAAAGAAAAAAATCTTACACAAATGTCACACAAACTACTGCTTCAGTAGTTCCCCACCAAAATGGTGGTGGTTGGGAGGGGGGCGCATCTGAAGCATGAAGATATATACTTAAGATCTCAGGAAAGTAAGTAGGAAAAAAAAAAGGAGGAAGGAAATATTGCTATTAGTATTATTTTAATAACTACATTTATTATAAAAGAGTAGACTGAAATATTAGCCACTACAAAAACAATTTAATATTCAAAAGGTAGAGATATAAATGAAAACAGTAAGGTGGGGATAGAAAAAGTCCAAAGGTAAAATTAAGACACTATCTTTTATCAATATCTTTTGTAGTTCCATAAATCTTTTTGTTTTTCTAACAAATTTGAAATCTTAAAAATCAGTTTTTTTAATTAAAAAAAATGATTTATAGTTGAGTACCATGGCCAAAAAAGTAGAAATTACTAAAAATTTGAAATAAAGATTAAGTATAAAATGTCTCACTTCATTTAAACTTACTTAAAAAGTATCCCTTCCAAAGTTACAATGCAATTAGAACTGTAATAAGTTCTTGAGTGGTTCAGAAGGAGCATTTTTCAGGTAACAGCTATTAAAGAGATGGGAAGAATGTTAACTAGCAAAGAAATCTACTGAGTGGAAAAGCTTTTTATATTTAGAACACTTTTGCCTTAAGATCTACTAGAACCCAAAGGAAAAAATAAAGTCCAAAACTTACCAGCTCCTTAAAAAACAAAAGCAAATTTTGGCATTACTACTAATTTACTAAGAAGTTTAAGTTAGACCAAAATATTTCATGAAAGTCAAGGCTTCCTCCTTAAAAACAAAATCATCACTATTTAGTCAATTCCTTAAAACATCCTTGTTTTAAGACTGTGACACAAAGTCATTTTTCAGTTCCTAAAGCAGGAACCTAAGCATGTGTCACTGGTTAAGGAGTAAAGATTCTTTCATTCAACAAATCCTAACAGAGTATGTATACTTTGTACAAAATTATGGTAAGAATTACTCTTGTATTATCACAAAAACTAGGTAATTACTAAATATCTCTCTAGTCAGTGTTCAAGTAAAACTAATAAGCGTTAATGAAAAGTCCTAGGATTAGGAATGGGTTGAGTTCTAATGACCTGTTTGGAACTCTGAATGCATTTGCCAATAGAAATAATGTAACGAATAGTAATTAAATTCCCAAATTTAGCCCACAAGTCTACAACATAAAGGGACCACAGTTTTTATATTAATTCTTAGAACTGGGAACAATCAGTTCTATAACATTGTTGAAATTATAAAACAGGATTTGAAATTTTCTAAATAAAAGCATTTTTCTCACAATTAAAAAATTATTTAAAATTCCTTAAAACATTCTGATTCTTCAAAATTACATGTTATAACTTTCAATAAATGATACAGTGAAAATAATGAAAATCAATATCAAAGCAAACTATTACCTGAAATAAAACATATATAATAGTTATCATCCCCAAAGTGGCACATCTGATTAGGTAGTATTTTCTTACTTTAATAAAGAAATAAAAGGAGTTTGTTAAAGACTGATGGAACCAGAGCACTGATAGAAAAGTTAAAGATTCCTTAGAAACCTAAAATCCAAGCTTTATCCATCAAGTTCGAATTACAGAATATTTATAAGGCTAAAACATTTAAATAAATATAAAATATGAAATCCTTTGATGAATTTTTAGGGTAAATAATAAGTGAAACTGCAGGTATTCAAAACTATATTAAACAGGAATAAAAATTAAATAATTACCTTTACAACATCGCTGAAATGTCTTATTTCAAAAAAATTATAAAGGAAATCGAAGATTTTTTTTTAATTTAAAATAATTAAAGTGGCATCTTAATTTTTTTAAAACAGTCCATAGTGATTAAATTTAAAAATTTCAATTCAGGAACTATTTGGGGATTTTATTTGTGTAAATTATTAACGAGCTATCTAAAAACATCCTTTTAATCTGACGACTTTGCCACACATGATCTTATATAACCACGCTTTACCCGTCTTACATCTGAAAAAAAAAATTTTTGAAGCTCCAAGGGGGTAAGTAAGATATAGTGTTAGAACTGAAATTCCGGTCCATTTGCTTTGACTCCAAGCCCAAACTTCCCACCACCGTACTGCTCGTAACAACAAGGTTTAATTAACATGGTTCCTGTCGGTATTCAACACTGTCTACAAAGTATGTGGGTCTGGATAATTCATTAACAGTCGACCGGATTGATAAGAGTTACGCCGAAGGACACACACCAATAAGGAAAGCAGTTTCCACTTGAGCGATATAGCTTTCCCAACAGTGGATAGTAATTCTCAGGAACGAGAAACAGACATAAGTTTTTCTCAATTCTGGCTTGGCCAGTTCTGAGTTTGAAAAAGACCAGAGAGGCAGATTACTGAATTGGCTCACTGCACCAACTTCACTCCTAAATCAGGAGGACAAGAGAGTGGAAGAAATCAAATGGCCTCAGACCTGTCCGACAGTCTACAAAGTCGGTACAAATCACCTGCAAAGGTGAGAGCCGAATGAAAATTAAGACAGGACTGGAGGCTGAGGGAGGGAGAAGGGCTGCGTCTAAGAGGACCAAGCAAGCTCTCTGCGCCTTCTTCCGACGTCGCAGGAAGCTTACCTCCTTGACAGGTGGGAATTTCTTCTTGCACTCCAGTGACAAGGCCCGCAAGTCGCTCTGCATATTCTCCAGCAGCTTCTTCACTGCCTCGGGGCTGTTGGTGCCGGACATGATCACCCAAGGTCCGAGCTAATTTCAGAGCCGCACAAATAAGCTCTGGCACTGTCAGCTCCTTGGGGCGCCTCCAGCCCTCCCACAGCCCGCCTCCTGGGCTACGCAGGGGCTCGGCGGGGCCTGGGCTGCGAACCCGGAGCGTGCCCGAGCGCCCCCCGCAGCCTCCTCCTAACACCCCGGCTCCTCTTGGAGGCGCCCCCGCAGTCGCCCAGTCTCGCTAGGCTCCGCCAGCGCTGGCCCAGGAGCCCACGAGGTGGGCAGGTCCGTCCCACGGCTGCGGGGCCCGGCTACACCGGGCTTCGCCAGCCAACCTGGCAAGAAGCTTCAGCGCTGGTTCCCCAGACTCCCCAGACTCGCCGACGCCATTAGCCGAGGCGCCCACAATTCCGCGCGCCGCCGGGACACGTCAGCCGCACTTCCGGCCACCGCGGCCACCGCCCCCGCCGCGGCCAACCCGGGCGGCCAGCGGCGGGCGGGGCGGGGAGCGCGGCCGCACTCCGGCAGGTCCGGTTCCGGGTGGCAGCGCCCGCCCCTGCCGCACCCCGGCGTCCTGGGGGCCGAGGGCGGGGTCTGCGGCGCCTGCGTGTGTTTCCTGTCTAGTGACGGACGCCAGAGTGGGCTCCGGGATACGCTCTGGGCTCCGGGATACGCTCTGGCGTAGCTCTGCGTATGTTGGTCTGACACTCTGTTTTGGTGCGACCAGTTTGCTTTTTTGAATTAATTTTAATTTGTCTTATCACTCTTCGTTTCTTCCTCCTCGAATCTCTGGACTAATGACCCCACATCAACGCCTATCTTCTCAATTTCTTTTGCCCTCCGTGGACTCGTACCAAGAGCCATCAATGCAACTACTGCGAAGTCGTCTTCTATTTTCTTTATCTGTAAAACGGTATATTAAGCTGCCCTCGTTTCCAAACCACACCGTCTGCTCCCATGTCACTCAAAAGACAAAATTCCCAGTCTGCGCCGTCCTCTTTAACCCATGTTTCTTCCCCACTAAAAGAAAAGTTTCAGACCAGTTGGGCTTCGTATTTTTATTCTACTTTCCTGTTTTCTTTCCTAGTGTTTTGCCAGAGCCTACAACAGTAGGTAAGCAGTACAATTTGGCGAATGAATGAATAACCTATTAATATCAGAGTATTGAGGCTTAAAAAAATTAAAAAAAAAAACCGACATAAAAAAGCCTTTATTAGATCTGAGGTGCCAAATAAATGTAAGGTAAAAGCTAAAATCTTCGTCTGTTCTCCGAAGGTCCAGGTTAAATCTACTTTTGCCCAAGGTGTTTCTCAGCTTCTGAGCAGGGAGTAAAATAATTTCGGGTTATTTCCTTCTGGCAAGCAAAGCAAGGATGATAAAGTTGGCAGATGAGAGAATTGAACAGCAGTTTGGATCATCTGTGCCTAATACACAACCTGTAAGAAATGGTTGACAATTCCTATGGTATAAGTTTTATGCATAAAAGCCTGCAGATTTAGGGTGGGGGGAAAACTCAGATGATAGACATTATTCTTGAGGTCCCAGGAAGTTCTTTTTTTCTTTTTTAATGATCTCATAATTGGACCAGTAATCTAAATCCAAGTTCCCTCTCAGTGTCTTTCCCTATGTAGCCAAATTTTGCTTTAAATTTTTAATTTTGTATTGTTAATAGCTTTGGCATGATTTATTCAAAATCTTTAGAGCCTTTTTTTTTTTTTTTTTTTTTTTGGTACCAGGAATTGAAACCAGGGGCACTTAACCACTGAGCGGCACCCCCCAGCCCTCTTTATTTTTTATTTTGAGACAGGGTCTCTTTAAGTTGCTTAGGGCCTTGCTAAATTACTGAGTCTGGATTTGAACTTTTTGATCCTCTTACCTCTGCCTTCCCAGCTGCTGGGATTTCAGGTGGGCCAGGCTAGAGTCTCTTATATCTCTATTATATAGAGTTGAAGAGACTGCAGTTGAATTCACTAGCTAAAAACAGTATGTACAAACAGGCATGGGTGGGGTATGCCCATGAGCTCAGATACTAGGAGCCTGAAGAGGAGGATTGGATCCCAGGTTCCAGGCCAGCCTGGGCAATTTAATGAGACCCTGTCTGAAAATAAAGAATGCTGGGTACGTAAATCACTGGTATCAGCATACATGAGTCCATAGCTCACTGGGAGAGTGTTTAAAGAGATGTCCCTGGTGCTGGATTTGATCTCCAGCACTGCACAAAAATAGCCCAGTGCTTGCCTATAATGCAAGTCGCCAGGGAGCCTGAGGCAGGAGAAGCAAAGTTCAAAGTCAGCCTCAGCAACTTAGTGAAACCCTAAACAACTCAGTGAGATTCTGTCACTATATAAAATATAAGAAAAAGGGGTTGGGGATATGGCTCAGTATTTGAGTGCCCCTAGGCTTCAATCCCTGGAATGAATGAATGAATGAATGAATGAATGAATAAATAAGCCCTGGTACCAATAAATAAATTAATAAATAAGCCCTTTATTTTATATATGCCTAGAGAGACTATTCTGCCCCAGAAACAATACATATCTTTATGCCAATACCACGCAAGCTACCAGAGGTTCTTTATTCTTCAAGTAAAAGAATTAGCTAAACTTGGGAGCTAGCAGAATCATTTCCCTTTTAGTAGCAAAAATAAGTATCCCCAAGGACCTAACCATTAGACCAGAGACCCTGCCCCTACTAGAAGAAAAAGTAGAGTCAAATCTCTTTCATGTCAGCTAAGGAACCAAATTCCTCAACAAAACTCCTAAAGCACAAGAAGTAAAATCAAGACTCAATAAATGGGATGGTATCAAACTAAAATACTTCTTCACAGCAAAAGAAAGAAACAAGAATGTGAAGAGAGAGCCTACAGAATAGGAGAAAATCTTTACCACATGCACCTCAGAGTGTTAATTGCCAGGATGTATAAAGAACTCAAAAAACTTACACACACACACACACACACACAGAGAGAGAGAGAGAGAGAGAGAGAGAGAGAGAGAGAGAGAGAGAGAATGTAATCAATAAATGGGCTAAGGAACTGAACAGACACTTCACAGAAGAAGAAATACAATTGATCAACTATTACATGAAAAAATATTCAACATCTCTAGAAATTAGAGAAATGTAAATTAAAACTACACTGAGATTTCATCTCACTCCAGTCAGAATGGCAATTATCAATAATACAAGTAACAATAAATGTTGGCAAGGATGTGGGGGAAAGGTTCACTCATACATTGCTGGTGAGACTGCAAATTGCTATAACTAATCTGCAAAGCAGTATGGAGATTCCTCAGAACACTCGGAATGGAACCACCATTAGACCCCCTTATCCCACTCCTCAGTTTATACCCAAAGGACTTAAAATCAGCATATTACAGTGATACAGCCACATCAATGTTTATAACAGCTTCGTTCACAAAAGCTAAGCTTTGGAACCAGTGCCCTTCAATAGATGAATGGATAAAGAAGATGTGGTACATATACACAATGGAATATTACTCATCCATAAAAACAGTGAAAGTATGGCATTTGCTGGTGAGTGGATGGAACTGGAGAATATCATGCTAAGGGAAATAAGCCAGTCCCCCACAAAAACAAAGACTGAATGTTCTCTCTGCTATGCGGATGCTAACACACAATTATAGGTGGTGGGGGAAGGACAAAGTTTCATTGGATTAGACAAAGGGAAAAGAAGGGAAGGGAAGCGGGATGGGAATAGGAAAGACAGTAGAATGAATTAAACATAACTTTTCTATGTTCATATATGAATATGCCACCAGTGAAACTCCACATCATGGAAAACTCCAAATCAATGGAAAATTATACTCCATATATGTATAATATGTCAAAATACATGTATAATTAATTATAGGTTATGTATAACTAAAAAGAACAAGTAAAAATTTTTTTAAAAAACTCAAATATCCAGATTCATATTTCGTCCTCCAGTGTGTCAAAAAATACTAAATACTGTCAAAATTATAGCAATTCTACAAATGTTGGCATGGGGGTAAAAATCATCTGTAGCTGCAAAATCTGCCTTCATTGAAAATTCCATCATTAATTGCCTTGTAAAGTTAACCTTTTTTTTTTTTTTTTTTTTTTACCATAAATAATGCTTTCACAGCATTAACACATGGTAGTTAAGTTCAGGTTCTGAAGTGAAAAAGCCCAGAGTGTAATTCTCAAATCTGTTGCTTACTATCTAAGTAACTAGTAAATGACATAACTCAAATTCTCTAGTCTTCACTAATCCTTATTTTATAACCTCTCCACATCTTTAAAAGAGGAAAATACACCTTCCTCCTTAGTTAGTTAAGAGGTTAAATGAGATATTGGCAGATAAAGCACAATGCCTGGCACACATTAAGTTTTGAGTGTTTTTTATTCTTAATTTTTTAATTATCATCATCATTATTGGTGCTGGGGCTTAAAAACAGAGTCAAGTGTTTTAAGTGGGCATCACAAAAAGAAAACTCTTTGATGGTCTTTAAACTCTTTAACTTTGGGGGATCCAAGATGGCGGACTAGAGGGTGACTGCATCTCCCGTTGCTCCAGAACTCAGGATTCAAGAAGGGGAGGTATCAAGAGACTCAGACCATGATAGAGCCACAGAGTGAGTCTCTCCCACTGGGTGAAGCTCGGCCTGGGCGGCAGGCACAGACAGGGACAGTTTCTCGGAGCAGGGCAGGGCAGTGAGAGACTTCCCAAGCACCCCTGCTCTCTCCGGTGGCAGGCTCGATCCACAGCCAACTTCTTGGAGCAGGCCCGCCCAGTGAGAGCTTTTCCGCACAGAGCCATCCCCAAGCCCCGGACCCAGCCGTGGGCCCTGGCCCGCAGGCAGTTTCTGGGACCAAGGCAGGACAGGGAGGGCTTTCCCCTAGCAGCCTGGCTCCCTCAGGTGGGGACAGGCCCTGTCTATAGCCAGCTTCTAGGAGCAGGACTGCCCAGTGAGAGGATTTCCACGCAGAACCAGCTCCCAGCCATGGACCCAGTAGCTGGCTAGGGGCAGCTTTCTTCAGAAGCACTGCATTATCAAGTTCCTCCAAGACTTCAGGCTACTGAAGGCTGGGAGGTGATATACTGGAAATCTACAGGGACACTATAAGCCAACAGAGGAAATCTGCAATATCTCAGAGTCCCACTGACATCTGACCAATGTGAGAAAACAAGGGAAGAAAATGTCCCAAACAAACCTAGATACTATATCAATAAAACCCAATGACAGCACAGCAAAAGAAATGTCAGAAAGGGAGTTCAGAATGTACATAATTAAAACAATCAGGGAAGCAAACGAGGAGATGAAAGAGCAAATGCAGGCATTGAAGGAAGAGATGAAAGAGCAAATGCAGGCATTAAATGATCACACCAATCAACAGTTAAAAGAGCAAATTCAGGAAGCAAAAGATCATTTCAATAAAGAGTTAGAGATACTGAAAAAAAAAAAAAACCCGAAATCCTTGAAATGAAGGAAACAATAAACCAGGTTAAAAACTCCATAGAAAGCATAACTAATAGGATAGAACACCTGGAAGACAGAACCTCAGACATTGAAGACAAAATATTTAATCTTGAAAACAAAGTTGACCAAAAAGAGAAGATGGTAAGAAATCATGAACAGAATCTACAAGAATTATGGGATATCATGAAAAGGCCAAATTTAAGAATTATTGGGATCGAGGAAGGCTTAGAGAAACAAACCAAAGAAATGAGCAATCTATTCAATGAAATAATATCAGAAAATTTTCCAAATCTGAAGAATGAAATGGAAAACCAGGTACAAGAGGCTTATAGGACTCCAAATATACAAAATTACAACAGACCCACACCAAGGCACATTATTATGAAAATACCTAACATACAAAATAAAGACAGAATTTTAAAGGCTGCAAGAGAAGAGAATCAAAATACATTCAGGGGGAAACCAATAAGAATATCAGCAGATTTTTCAATCCAGACTCTAAAAGCTAGAAGGGCCTGGAACAACATTTACCAAGCCCTGAAAGAAAACGGATGCCAACCAAGAATCTTATACCCAGCAAAACTTACTTTCAGATTTAATGACGAAATACAATCCTTCTATGATAAACAAAAGCTAAAAGAATTTACAAAAAGCAAGCCAGCATTACAGAACATTCTCAGCAAAATATTCCATGAGGAAGAGATGAAAAACAAGAATGCAAATCAGCAACGGGAGGAACTAGCCAAAAAGAATAACCAAATAAAGGAGAAACCAAATCATGTCAAAAAACAAAAATGAGTCAAATGACGGGGAATACAAATCATATCACAATAATAACCCTGAATGTTAATGGCCTGAACTCATCAATCAAAAGACATAGACTGGCAGATTGGATTAAAAAGAAAAATCCAACAATATGCTGCCTGCAAGAGACTCATCTCATAGAAAGAGATACCCATAGACTAAAGGTGAAAGGATGGGAAAAAAACATACCATGCACACGAACTCAGCAAAAAAGCTGGAGTATCCATCCTCATTTCAGATAATGTGGACTTCAAGCTAAAACTAGTCAGAAGGGATAAAGAAAGACATTACATACTGCTTAAGGGAAGCATAAATCAGCAAGAATAACAATCATACATATCTAAGCCCCAAACATTGGCTCATCCATGTATGTCAAACAGATCCTTCTCAATTCCAGAAATCAAATAGACCATAACACAATAATACTAAGCAATTTTAACACACCTCTCTCACCACTGGATAGATCTTCCAAGCAAAAATTGAATAAAGAAACCATAGGTCTCAATAACACAATCAACAATTTAGACTTAACGGACATATAAAGAATATACCATCCAACGAAGAACGAATACACTTTCTTCTCAGCAGCACATGGATTCCTCTCTAAAATAGACCATATTTTATGCCACAAAGCTACTGTTAGCAAATACAAGAAGATAGACATACTACCTTGTATTCTATCAGATCATAATGGATTGAAATTAGAAATAAATGACAGAATAAAAAACAGAAACTTCTCCAATACCTGGAGATTAAATAATACACTATTATATGATGAATGGATAACAGAAGACATCAGAAGGGAAATAAAAAAATTCTTAGAAGTAAATGAGAACAAAGACACATCATATCAAAATCTCTGGGACACTATGAAATTAGTACTTAGAGGATGATTTATTTCATGGAGTGCATTCAACAAAAGAAGTAAAAATCAACAAATAAATGACCTAACACTACAGCTCAAAGCCCTAGAAAAAGAAGAGCAGACCAACACCAAAAGTAGTAGAAGACAGGAAATAGTTAAAATCAGAGCCGAAATCAACAAAATTGAAACAAAAGAAACAATCAAAAAAATTAACAAAAGAAAGAGTCGGTTCTTTGAAAAATAAACAAAATTGATAAACCCTTAGCCACACTAACAAAGAGAAAGAGAGAGAAAACTCAAATTACTAAAATCTGGAATGAACAAGGAAATATCACAACAGACATGAGTGAAATGCAAAACATAATTAGAAGCTATTTTGAAAATCTATATTCCAACAAAACAGAAAACCTCAAAGACATCAACAAGTTTCTAGAGACATATGAATTACCTAAACTGAACCAGGAAGACATACACAACTTAAATAAATCAATTTCAAGTAATGAAATAGAAAAGGTCATCAAAAGCCTACCAACAAAGAAAAGTCTGGGACCAGATGGGTTCTCAGCCGAGTTCTACAAAACCTTTAAAGAAGAGCTCATTCCAATACTCCTCAAAGTATTCCATGAAATAGCAGAGGAGGGAACCTTCCCAAACTCATTCTATGAAGCCAATATCACCCTGATACCTAAACCAGACAGAGACACATCGAGGAAAGAAAATTTCAAACCAATATCCTTAATGAACATCGACGCAAAAATTCTCAACAAAATTTTAGCAAATCACATACAAAAACTTATTAAAAAGATAGTGCACCACGATCAAGTGGGTTTTATCCCAAGGATGCAAGGTTGGTTCAACATCCAGAAATCAATAATGTCATTCACCATATCAACAGACTTAAAGTTAAGAATCACATGATTATTTCAATAGATGCAGAAAAAGCATTCCATAAAATACAGCACCCCTTCATGCTCAAAACACTAGAAAAAGTAGGGATAGTGGGAACATTTCTTAACATTGTAAAGGCCATCTACACTAAGCCCATGGCCAATATCATTCTAAATGGTGAAAAACTGAAAGGATTCCCCCTAAAAACTAGAACAAGGCAGGGATGCCCTCTTTCACCACTTCTATTCATGATCGTCCTTGAAACTCTAGCCAGAGCAATTAGACAGACCAAAGAAATTAAAGGGATACGAATAGGAAAAGAAGAACTCAAACTATCCCTGTTTGCTGATGACATGATTATATACTTAGAGGAACCAGGAAATTCCACCAGAAAACACTTAGAACTCATAAGTGAATTCAGTAAAGTAGCAGGTTACAAGATCAATGCTCATAAATCCAATGCATTTTTATACATAAGTGATGAATCTTCAGAAAGAGAAGTTAGGAAAACTACCCCATTCACAATAGCCTCGAAAAAAATAAAATACTTGGGAATCAATCTCACAAAAGAGGTGAAAGACCTCTACAATGAGAACTACAGAACACTAAAGAAAGAAATTCAAGCAAACCTTAGAAGATGGAAAGATCTCCCATGTTCTTGGATAGGCAGAATTAATATTGTCAAAATGGCCATACTACCAAAAGTGCTATACAGATTCAATGCAATTCCAATTAAAATCCCAATGACAAAAATAAAGCAAGCAATTATGAAATTCATCTAGAAGAATAAGAAACCCAGAATAGCTAAAGCAATCCTTAGCAGGAAGAGCGAAGCAGGGGGTATCGCAAAACCAGATCTTCAACTCTACTACAAAGCAATAGTAACAAAAATGGCATGGTATTGGCACCAAAATAGACAGGTAGATCAATGGTACAGAATAGAGGACACGGACACAAACCCAAATAAATACAATTTTCTCATACTAGACAAAGGGGCCAAAATTATGCAATGGAGAAAAGATAGCCTCTTCAACAAATGGTACTCGGAAAACTGGAATCCATATGCAACAGAATAAAATTAAATCCCTATCTCTCACCCTGCACAAAACTCAACTCAAAATGCATCAAGAACCTCAGAATCAGACCAGAGACCCTGCATCTTATAGAAGAAAAAGTAGGTCCAAATCTTCAACATGTCGGCTTAGGATCAGACTTCCTTAACAGGACTCCCATAGCACAAGAAATAAAAGCAGGAATCAATAACTGGGATAGATTCAAACTAAAAAGCTTTCTCTCAGCAAAGGAAACTATCAGTAATGTGAAGAGAGAGCCTAACAGAGTGGGAGAAAATCTTTGCCACTCATGCTTCAGATAGAGCACTATAAAGAACTCAAAAAACTCTACACTAAGAACACAAATAATCCAATCAACAAATGGGCTAAGGAAATGAACAGACAGTTCACAGAAGAAGATGTACAAGCAATCAACAGATATATGAAAAAAATGTTCAACATCTCTAGTAATAAGAAAAATGCAAATCAAAACTACCCTAATACTCCATCTCACCCCAATCAGAATGGTGATTATCAAGAACACAAACAACAATAGGTGTTGGTGAGGATGTGGGGAAAAAGGCACAATCATACATTACTGGTGGGGTTGCAAATTAGTGCAGCCATTCTGGAAAGCAGTGTGGAGATTCCTCAGAAAGCTTGAAATGGACCCACCATTTGACCCAGCTATCCCACTCCTTGGCCTATACCCAAAGGACTTAAAATCAGCATACTACAGAGATACAGCCACATCAATGTTCAGAGCTGCTCAATTCACAATAGCCAGATTGTGGAACCAATCTAAATGTCCTTCAATTGATGAATGGATAAAGAAACTGTGGTATATATATATACAATGGAATATTACTCAGTCATAAAGAATGATAAAATTATGGCATTTGCAGGCAAATGGATGAAATTGGAGAATATCATGCTAAGTGAGATAAGCCAATCTCAAAAAACCAAAGTATGAATGATCTCACTGATAAGTGGATGATGACACATAATGGGTGTGGGAGGGGTTAGTGTTAGGGTTAGGGTTAGGTTTAGGGTTAGGGTTAGGGAGGGTGGAAGAATGGAGGAAGGAAGGACTGTATAGAGGGAAAAGAGGGGTGGGAGGGGTGGGGGGAAGGGAAAATATAACAGAATGAATCAAACAACATTACCCTATGTAAATTTATGATTACACAAATGGTATGCCTTGACTCCATGTATAGAGAAACAACATGTATCCCATTTGTTTACAATAAAAAAAAACTGTTTAACTTCAAAACAGTCTTTATTATTAGTGAGTTTTGTTCCTGATATTCAACCTTCTAGTTGAAAATATGAGATCCACGTCTTTTTCTGAACACTTGGTATGAATCTTTTAGAAAATTTATCTATTTAATGATATATTTAACAAGAAACAATTATCCATATGTAATAAGAAAAAAAAAACTTGTCTAATGTCATTCTGGTTTTTGTTTTGTTTTGTTTTGTTTTGTTTGTTGGTACCAGGGATTAAACCCAGAGATGCGTTACCACTGAGATAACATCTCCAATCCTTTTTTGTTTTTTAATTTTGAGATAGGTTCTTGCCTATCTTGCTGAAGGTCTCACTAAGTTGCTGAGGCTCTCCTCAAATTTGCCATCTTTCAGCTCGCTTAGTTGCTGGGATTATGGGCAAATGCCAGTGCACCTGGCTGTAATGACATTCTGAAATATCTGTCTTAGTTTAATGATGAAATACAAATATTACTTTTCTAGTTGCTCAATCCCTCAGATTCTAACATCGTTCACTTATTCTCCTCTTAAACTTTTCTTTCCTTAGATATTAGTGTTTTACAGAATTCTACTCTCTGCTATCTTTTCAATTTATTCTCTTTCAGTGATATGTACATGAATGGCTTCAGTCACTGTCACTCTATTTATATTACCCTGTATAATTCCCATAGTGACAAATAGCAGTGGAAGGTTCAGATTATACCACAACACAGACCCCACTTGGGTTTACCTATCTAAGGGATACACAAAGCAATTAGTTGCAATATCAACTGTGAAATGTACGTGCAAACTTCTAAACCTTCCAAATATGAAGACCTTTTGGAATGCATAACATGAAATCTTCTGGAAACTTAACTTTCCCCTCTGGTACTAAGCTTATATACATAAATCTGGATTGATCATATACCCAGCCTTCTCTGGACACCACTTTATCTAGACAAGCTAGCTCATCAATCTTATGATGTACATTATATAATATACATCATATAATGTACATTATATAATGTACAATATTTTACAGTACAGAGGGTAATTAGATATGAACAAATCATTCATTCTCAACTTCCCTAAATAACACAAGCTCATCCAGATATATTGCTAAACTTAGCACTATGGGAATAAAACAAGAAGCTATTACCTCGCTATCTCTGAAAGTCATTTTGTCAAGCCCTTACACAAACTTGTAACTCCAGAGTGCTTACCTAATTAAGATCCAGACATGAACATTTAACTTCCTAAGGATGTCTTTACCTGGAAGTCTCATTAGCACCTCATTTTCCCTGAAAAATGAGTTAGTCCTCTTTATACATTGTGTTTTTCAAAGAAAGGCACCACCATCCAATTGCCTAAATCAGTCAACAGACTTGATTCTTCCTGATCCTTCATTCACCACATGTGAAAGTAATCAAATTATGTTGATTTTTCCTCCTTCATTACTTTCTAATTCATTCACTTTTCTCCATTCTTATTAGTTCTCCTAAAAGCTCTTCTGCTATCTCCTGACCTCCTGGTGCTTTTCTTCTTTGTATGTTTAGCTTTGTCTATTTACCCTATCAACTACATGCTTTCTCTTTATGTATCATATTCAAATTTATTAAGATAAAGAATCTAAATAGTTCAGCATGTTGAACATACATGGAGTTTTCCAATTTTGATATATTGTTTGCATGACCATCTCCTAGGTCACTGAAAAGAATACAAGTCAGCTGCCCTCCAAGCAGGGCATATTGCTGGTCCAAACAGCTTCTGATGTGGTCAGATTTATGAGTTCACATGGTTCAGAACATGAACATTTATGATGAAGAAAATGCCTCAGTGATCTATTCATTGTATGAATTAATAAGAAACTTTACTTACAGATGTATAAATGGTTTCTCACCCACTTTTGGTCAGTAATCACATTTTAGACATTATTTATAATTTAATTTTTATATATGTGGATTAAAACTATGTTGACACATCATTAAGCTATTATTGGACTAGTGAAGTAGCTCAGTGGTAGAGTACTTGTTTAGCCTGTGGGAGGCCCTGAGTTTGATTCCCAGTCCTCAAAAAAAATTCATAACTATTATTAATTTAAATTTTATTTTAGTTAATCTCACTCTATTGTCATCATTAATTCTCTAGCTCTAAATTACTTTTTCCTGAAATTAATTCATTTCTACAATTTTACTTAGTTCAGAAATGCTTAGTCTTTAATGCCAATTTGTATAAGCTATCTATGTATCTATGTCCTTCACTCCTGCAGCTCATTGAACATTTTAACCAGCAAAGGGAAGAGGGGACCATATACAGATTTGCAAAGTTCTTTCTGTGATACAGACAAAGAGGTAGAAGTGTGTTCAGAGCCCAGAGGATTCCAGAATCATTCTGTAGTTGTGATGAATCATTGGGAGGTATTTAATGTTAACCACAAATCAGACTTGTTTAAAAAAAGGTGTTTCTTTTAATAGTTCTTTTATTTTTATATCACTTTAAGACCTTGTTTCCTTTAGCTTGCTTTCAGCCTTGTTCCTGAGATAAAGACCACACTGTCTAAACATCCTCAGCTCCTTTAAATCACCTCTTCCATTGCCACGTCTCACATTGGAAACCACATTAATGGGGGCATCAGGTCAGACTTATTTATAACCTTCATTCTGAAAGCTGTCTGGACTTGCTTCACACACCTGATTCTATCCCTTGACACCAGTCTTATTCACTATCTTAAGGAGTTCCCTGGAAGTTGACCCTGGAGAGGTTTGTATACAAGTGATTTATTAGGGATGTGTTCTCAGGAGATACTAGTAAAATAGTAGGGGAAGCAGAGAAAGAGGAAGATGCCAGTCAGATAAATGGAGGGCAAGGGAATTTTAGGGAATCTTTTGTGTAAGAGGGCTATCTCACACCAATCAGCGATTGGCTGAGGGCTCCCCAGGCCCCTTTTTACTTTGTGTACATGGGGCAAAGAAACTAGAGAATCCCAAATGCTGTCCTTTGAAGGAAAAGTACACTGAAAAAAGGGAGCAGAGAAGGCCAAAATGGGGAACACAGAAATGACAAAAAGGACAGAAATCTGGCATAATGCTCACTTCTCCGTTCTTATCAGGCCATGTTCTATCACTAAAGCAAAGGTCATGCACTGGTCTCTTCCAAGTTAGCTCATCTCTAAGATCTTCTCACCCTGGCTTCCACCATTGGAGTTGTGCTCAACAGAAATGCTCTAGTCCAGTGGTTCTCAACTGGAGGCATATTTGTCCCCTCCCTTCTTCCTGTTGTTCCTGCACTAAGATATTTGACAGTGTCTGGAGATACTTTTGGTTGTCACAACTTAAGGAGCAGATGCTAATATCTTCTAATGAATAGGGTTAATGCTCAACAATAATGCATAGGTGAGCCCCTCCCCACCCTCTGCTGCAAGGAAGTATCTATTCCAAAATGTCGGTAGGGCCAAAGTCGACAAATCCTTTCTCTAGGTCTGAGTTCCAATAGTTTTATCACTGCTTTGTTCTCCTATGCCTGAAACCCTGATTTGTAAACCGTCTGGTACTCCAGTTCTCTAGGATTATTCTTATTACTCCCCACACTCCTCCCGAGACTGAGTTTGTCCCTGATCCCCAGCTGTACTTCATACCCACTTGCCTGAGTCTCAAAATGTTGCCTGCATGTAGGCCCTCTGGACTAGGTGCATTATCTGCCCACATAACTGAACGTTCAGTTCCTCTGGCTGGATTTTATTGAAGCTCAATGATCTATTATGAATATTAATGTCATTTGCTTTTTGTTAGTCTGTTCTTAGTTATTAAGTGCCACCTCCTTGTCTAGACTTCTTATGGCTGCAGTTCAATCTATTCTCCTCTGACTTTTTCTTCCCACTTCTCAACCTACTCTTCTTTCACCAAATGGGCACATTTAGTTTCACCATCACATCCTTCCTGGTTAGCCCTGTCTAATTTCAGTCAACACATCTACATCCAGGTGCTTAACTAATCCTGCAATATGTGAGTTAGTGTTACAAGACATGTCCCATGAAGCCAAACATAGAGGTCAGAAATCACATTGGTTTAAATCAACATTTCCTAACTGAAAAAATCAGGAAAGGGACAGTTCAAGCAAAGCAGCATTCGGATTAGATTTTGTCCTACACTATCTCCTCTAAGTCTGAAGAGGGAAAATAGTTACGATTTATGGAGCGACTGTGAGGGAAGCTCTATTCTAAATGTGTTTATTATCTCATTTAATTGAATCTACACAAAAAAATCCTGTGAATTAAGAATTGCTATTTTTGTTTTACAAATGAGGAAATGGGGGCTGACGCAAATTAATACACTTGCTAAATGTCCTCTAACTAAAAAGTGGTGAGTCAGGATTCCAACTTAGATTTTTGATTCTGAAACTTGTGCTTATGTATTTCAGAACTGAAAGTTGTCTCATGGAAAATCTGGTAAAGCTTGAGACCTGTGTCCTCAATTTCTTTTTTGAACATCTTATTAATTGGAGTCTTCCTTTCAGATTGAATGTTTGTTTAGAAAGAAAACTTTACGTTTTTCATAGCACTCAAGTGTCATAGCATTTTTCTACCTAACGTATATTCTATTTAATCATAATGTTATTTGTCTGTTTCCCCACTACACTACAAGTACTTCAGTGGAAAAGTCCTTTTGTTATCTGTAGTCATATTTCTAATTGTAGACATTTGTTTTTGTTTACATGGATTCTGGTCCTCAATCATAGAGAAACAAAGGTTTTGAGAAAATCATCAAGGTAAGAATTTGAGCAAAGGAAAAGAAAATAAGGAACTGGGGTGTATGCATTGGGCAACTTACATCCACAGAGAGGACTAAGGAGAATCTTACACAAGTTACACTTTCCTTATACCTGTCACCATACTTCTTTTCCCAAGTAGTTGCCTCCTTCCCTCAAGAAATATTTGTTGAGTGAGTGAATGTACAACTAAGATGATGTTTCTGTCTTCAGAATTTAAGGCTTCAACTCTAAAAACCTACGCCATTGTGATAACAACCATATGTGGCATGTGGTGTGTGCCAAAAGTAGTTGGCTCAAATCTTAGAAATACAGCTTGATTCACAACTAAGAGTTGTTATTATGCTTCTTTGTCTTATTATTATTTTACTTTTTGCAGTACTAGGGATTAAACCCAGGGGTACTTTACCCTGATCTATGTCCACAGCTCTTTTTATTTTATTTTTTATTTTGCAACAGGATCTTGCTAAGTTGCTGAGGCTGGCCTTGAACTTGTGGTCCTCCTACTTCAGCCTTCCAATTTGGCTGAGATTGCAGGCATGCACCACCAGGCCTGGCCCAAGAATTCCTCTTGAGATCATTGAAGTCAGTATAAAATTCCTGGCACAGTGCTTAGGATGTGACTGGTACTCAAAAAGTATTAGCTCTGTATCCCCTTAATACAGAGCCAAGAGTAGTCAGTGAATATTTCCCCTCACTATATGTATGCACTGAAAATTATATATTTTCATTGTAAGGTATTTTGGGGAACCTAGTTTCATTTAAAAAATTATTGGCAATGCCAGAACTAAGTCAAATTTTGGAGTGGGAAACTAATAGCCCATTACAACTTTGTGGAAACACCAAGAAAATGAGCAAAAACTATCAAAACCAACTTTGTCAGAATGCTGGAAAATAGTCAAAAGTTTATAGGACTCAATTCAGAAGGGAGTTTATCAATTAACTTAAGAAAAAATAACAGATTTTAGTTTTATTTTGTTAAACTTTTCTATTAATACTTTCTATTATTGATTTCTATCTTTATCTTTGCTCATTTCTTTGAGTCTGCTGTTTTCTTTCTCCAATTTTTGGGTTATAATCATTTGCTTGATTTCTATATCTCTGAATGGGTCTCCAAATGACACCTCTGCTCTAGGCAATATTTTTCATTTTAGTTATTCAAATGTGAAATTGATTAGAAGCAAATAGACTAGAAAGCTACTTAGTTCTTACCAAACTTTATTGCCAGAAAAACGAGCTCATCGCAAACAGATTATTGAGCTCTAGAACAATCACTATGTTCCTAACTTGTATCAACAAGTGGGCTGGGAAAGCTGTGTAAGAAGGGCAACCTCCCTATTACCCATCTTGGATATAGCCCCAGAGGGTAGCAGGCAAGGAAGAATCCCTTTATAGGGCAGAGCCAGGAACTTCAGAGGTCAACAGACAAGGGAAATCTTCTCAGAGAGCAAGACCAGCTGGGGCCAGATGAACCAGCAAAGAAATTTTACTGCCAGGGAAGGAATCTTTGGTCTTCCTTTGTAGTTTGAATCATTTTACAAGTGAGAGTTATTACTGAGGTTTGTGGGAAGCCATCCATGTTTAGCAGAATTAGGCCTGGCTGAGCCATGGAATATAGAGGTCTGACTCCCAGGAACTGGCAGTCCTGAGAGACTCTTTCAGACATTCAGGGGTAGGTGACTCTGTACAGAGGTGGCTCACCCCTGAGGAAATGCTAATTCTCTAAGCAAATGTCTTCCCTAACTCCACCCCATCCTGTTCCGCACAAAAGCAGCCCCTCCTAGTCCCCCTCTACCTGTATGACTTTAAATAAAGGGAAGGTGGGCTTCTCCATCTTATTAAAGGCCAGATCTTGGCATGGCTCAATCTGTCACACACCCTCCCATTTGAAAAGATTATTGACTCTTGTGTTTATTTAATAAAATAAGTTTCTTAGTGATTAATCAATAGCCAGACTGTCCTTGGACAGAAACCCTTTCCCTTGTCCATGCTGGATGTGGCAGGAATTCCCCTTTTACAGTGTTTTTGTTTGTTTGTTTGTTTTCTTCTCCACTATTGTACATTAGATAGCTTACCTTTTAGTTGCTAGGTCTCTATAATAAGGAGGTCTCTTATGGATCTGATGGTGAAGACAGCATCACTCAGAGAGGCTTAATTTTTTTATCTGAATGCAGAAACTGGGTAAAATTGGAGGGTTGGTTTTTTTTTTTTATCTTCTTCCTTTCTAACATAAATCCAATTTTATTTAAGATAGTAATTTGCCCAAGTAGAAGATTACATTTTCTAGCCTACATAGTTGGATAACATGACAGTTAAATTTGACTGTACTGAGGGATACATAGACAGCTGGTAAAGCATGGTATCTGGGTGTGAAGATGTTTCCAGATGAGATTTGGAATATGGCTTGGCAGACTGAGTAGTGAAGACCTGCCTTCAATGTGGGTCATCACTAACCAATTAGCTGGGGCCTAGGATGGAAGTGTACTACAGTTATCTATTTCAGTATTACAAAGATGATGCTGTGGTTCAATTAGAAAAGTGACGACAGGCCTGTGATGTGGCTCAGTGGTAGAGCACTTACCTAGCATGCACAAGAAAGGCTCTGGATTTGATCTGCAGCACCATTAAAAAAAAAGAAAAAAAGAAAAAGAAAAAGAAAAGAAGAAAGGACAAAAGAGAAAAAAAGAAAGCAATATTAGAGGCCCTCACCAGACTAAGAAAAGAACATTTACTTTGTCTTTTGGCCATCATTGTCAGGTGACCTAAGGGCCGAAGAGGGAAAAGTACATTAAGTACCCAGGTACTCAGATAAATAGATTGTGGCTAAAACATCTTAATCAAGGGGAAAAACTACCTGCAGTAATCACTGAGAACAGTCGATCCCATAGATTGCAGAACCGAATTTGCTACAGTGAAGGAGATCTAGTTAGAGATAACAATGAGAATTAGACACACTACAAAAATAATCAGGGTCACATAGTGTTGACCTCCTGGTGTCTATCTATTCAGGGCTTGGTCACTGGTTGAGAAAAATTTCACAGAAAGAAAAGTACAGGTTGCACAACTACCCAGGGTATGATTACCATATTTTCCATTTTCTTTTCCAAAGGAGCTATATTTTCTTTTTTCTTTTCCAAATTCATTTTCCACCATTTTCCTCCCTCCTCTTTCTCTAGGAAAATTAACTTACTATATTAATAGGTTTCCTTAACCCTTGGCTTTCTGTTAAGTTTGGCGAATGGAAAGCAATGTCAGGAAGGCAGGAAGGCAGAGGAAAGGCAGAAAGTGAGGGCAAGACATTACCTCCCCTAGCTCCCTGCCTGCAGGTTCACTGCATGTCACCTTGGTTTAGAGGAAAGGCCATGGCTGCTATAACTGAAGTTACTCTCACAGGGTTTCCGTAAATGGGACCTTTCTTTATTCCTCCAGGTGGATTGGGGATGTGATAACATGTCCTCAGGGTTCTTAGCACAGAGTGTTTCATTTTTCCTAAGGATTCATTTAAATCTGTCCAAACCTTCATAAATAGCCACTTTGTTATGATCTCTTCATATATTCCCTTTAAGAGTTATGAACTACATTTATATGAGGAATTGTTAACTCCAGATATGACTGTATTTGGAGATAGGATCTTTAGGGAGGTAACTGAGATTAAATTAGGTCATGAGGGTGGGGCTCTAATGTAGTAGGTATGCTTATAAGGAAAGGAAGGGACACATATCTATCTCCACACATCATGTACACCATGTGAAGATGATACCAGTCTTGGAGATCAGGAACGGGTCTTCGGTGTTGAAGATAAAACACCTGAGAAACACCAAGGCAAGCATAGAAAGTTTTATTTAAGAAAGGGACAGAGGTAGCAAAGAGAAGGGGACCCAGAGATGAGTGCCTGCAGGAGTGGATGTGTCTTGCTCTTTTATAGACCCCAGATCCCCTCACTTTCTCTTTCTTCTCCATATGTGCCTAAGGGCAGGAAGGAGCAGCACAGGGGGTAATCACTAGCAACTCTTAGTACTGGGAAGTGCAGTGCAGGAGGTTAGCTGTTAGTAATCCATTGTCTTTTCTTTGATAACCAGCTCTCATCTTCTCAACCCCCACCATTCTGACTGCCAGACCCCTTCACCCCCTGCCTCAGTTTGGTGAGGAATATGACATATCTTGTCCCCTCAGACCAGGCAGGGCTGCAGGCAGATCACTTGTTGGCAAAGAAAGCATGTGAGGAGTCAGTACAGTGGGCTCATTTTATAGAATTATTCCCTTAACCTCACATTCCCACCACCTTCATCTATTTATCCCCTTACAATGATATAGCAAGATGGTAACCATCTAACTACAAGAAGAGAAGGCACGGAGAGAAGTTTCACCAGAAATCAAATCTACTGACATGCTGATCTTGGACTTTTAGTCTCCAGAAAGTAAATGAGAAATACATTTCTTTAGTTTAAGTTACCTAGTCCATGATATTCTGTTATGACAGCTTGAGCTAATATGTCCCACTGTGGATAAACTAAGCTATAGAATAGATCTTTCACCATGGGGATTTTTCATGAGCCTGGGAAATTCAGAGTGGCTTTGGGCATTGGGAGATATTTCTGAATATTACAATTTAGTCTTTGACTTAAAGGAATGCAGCAACACTTGACACAGGGAGATATCTGTATAACACCTTGAAATTAATTTAGTCATTAAATATTTATTGAGCATATGCTGTGTGCTAATCACTGGAGATAAAGCAATGAAGAAAATAGTTAAATACTACTATGCTAGTTAGACCTGTATTTTGGCAGCAGGACAGCAGGAGATGTGACCATACTTGGAATTGTAACTGAACAAACACAAAGGGTTTACTTCTTGGTGAGTACAAAGCCAATGAGCATGACCAGAGGATAAGAAAGGAGAAAGACTTAACTGCCCACAGTGAGTGAAGAACACTAGAATTATCTGCAAAGCAATGCTTTTCCTGAATAAAGGAAACATGGGATTTTGTTTTGGGATCATATACATATATATTCACTTTAGGGGCTGTTATGGGGTGCAACTTAAGAACAGACCAGTCACCACTGAGAAGTCCAAATTTGAGAGTCTTTATGAAGTTGGCCAGCTGACTGTCTCACACCATGCCCCAAAGAATGGCTATTGGGGGAACAGCCCGGACCACAGGGTTGTAGGGGTTCTTATACCAAAAATCACATCAATCTTAAGTGTCTGTTACTGATTCAAAATTACACATTAACATCATGAGATCAACGACAGAGGGGAAGTGGGTCAAAATGACTCTTACCTAGGTACAAACTAAAGAATGGTTACTAACATCCACACACTCACTGTTCACATGGTACACATGGTACATTGTTTAGGAGCAATAGGAATCAAAAGAGAGCAATTCTTTACTACATAGGAGTTGCCATTGTATATTATTAAACATGTCACACCAAGTAACTGATGATGGGCACAGAGGCGGGGTATTCCCATGGGAGAAGCTTATTTCCTACATAACATGGAGTCCCAGAGCAAAATGGAATCTGTTTATTCATTTCCCTTAGAGTCTGGCCTATAACATTCTCATGGAGTCAGATCCGTCAGTCCATCACATTCCCCACTGGTTTTATGTACATAATCAAATCATTGATTTATTAGTAGGCATAGGTGATTGTAGTGAGTGTCCAACACCATTAGCTTAACAGACTGGATTCTATCTCTAACATATTTAGTTGAACAGTTTATCATGCATGGCCTGATTAAAAGTCTCAACATAACTAGGATGAGAGGTCTCACCATTGTGGTTATTAGAGTAGTTAACTGGGGGGACCAAGAGAACAGATTTTTGTTTCCTGTAATGAGTGTAGTGGTCCCTATAGCTGTGGAGCTAGCTATATTTATTCCCACTAGGAGGGGAACTAAGACAGGGGTCACTTGTTTAGATATTAGCTCCATATGTTCCTTTTATCCCTCCCCATCATAGTAGTATACAGAAATTAGCCCATTTGGCCACTCAAAAAGTTGAATGGTTAAGCAAGGAGTTATTCCTGACATAGTCCAAGCAAGAGAAAAAAACATGATTAACATGTTTTCAGTCTTATCTTTAGATGGTGGTTGGGGTCTCTGAGGGCTGTCCATTTTTCTGTTGTTTTGACTCAGATGTGTTGAGTCCATGTTGTGAGTAAGGTCCCTTCCATTTCAGCTGGGTATTAGTCCTTTCTGGAACAATTTGATGTAGATGTAGTTTTCTGACTGAAATGGATGTTGGAAATCAGTAGTCTCTTGGGGCTGGTTCTCTCATAAGTTGAACCTGTTGTAGAGACTTAACAACAGGTTAGAACAGGAGCAGGTTCTTGGTAAGGGTGGAGGAAGGGCTCTGGAAGCATTAACATTTTAATCTCTCAGAGGCCATTTGTTTCCAACTTTCTGGACCAAAACTGGCCCTTATTTTTGTGATTTAACCCAATTTATCTATCTATATTGAATGCCTTTTAAAATTTTTTTTTATTACCCCTCTAATTTTAGGGACTTTTTACTGCCGTAAGGAAAAAGGGCGATGACCGCTCTTGCTGCTTCGAGCTGAGAGAGGGTGATGTGGGGTGGGGCAATCAGTAAAAAGTTTCTTTTCAGAAATTTGGGTCTTTCTAGGGGTAAAAGTCTTGTTCTATGAAAGAAACAAAAAACCATGAGTACAAAATAAATAGCAACTGGAACATGTCAATGAATATCATGAAGAAGATAGAAATCAATAATCTCTTACCAGGAGGTGGAAGAGCTGAGACATTGTTTACATAAAAAGGCCTAACAAAGTCTAACAAGGCTGGAGAGGATAAGGCCTTAATTGTAAATCTTTAACACACCAGAGTTATTAGAAATGAAAACACAATATTTATTTAAGTTACTTAATGTCATCTGATTTTTGTAAAATATCTTTTTACTGGCATGATCTTTTTGTTTAGTAGAGATCCCTTTATTTTTGTTATTTAGGGCTAGAGAATCATACTAGCAAACATGATTAGGTCTACCTATATCAGAGGTTAGGATGATCTGCAGGCCTTAAACTGACTAAAAACTTATAACTCTGGCAATTTCTCTTGATAGTTATCAGGCATTTTTGTCTAAGAATCTTTTTTGTTACCTCCAGTTTTATTTAAAATGTCCAGGAATGACTGTGCTTTAGTTTTAACTGTTTTTGCTAGGTGTTTAAGATCAAGTTGGTCAAATTGACTTTGTTCTTATCTGCTATTAAGAGTCAGCTGACTTCTCACAGTGGTCACTCTTGGGGAACTTGAGAGCAGCTTCTTAGCTCCTTTAGTGCCATTCACCTGGTAGGGTCTCCTTGATGAGGTGGCTTCCTTTGGAAGCATTACGGATGACTCCCTTTCCCAAGGACCCTCCTCTGCAGCAGGTGCACTGATTGGCTTTTCATCCTCTAGTGGTCTCATTAATCTCCCTGATCGGAAGTTCGTGTGGTCCAGAGTTGCAAAGCTCCTGAGAGAAGTTCTCTTGTTCCCTGGGTTCAGGCTAACTCTGAGAGCAAGAGTCAAATACTGATTTTTTTGCCCCTTTATTTTAATCTCAGTCTTTAAGTTTTGATCTTAAACATCCAGCAAGTCAGTTTCACCAGTCATACAGTAAGAGTACTGGGTTTTAGCTTTAATGTTTATAAATTTATAGTTATTTGACTGATTATCTCAAATTAATTTAGATTGTTTTTGAAGCAGTACCTCTGTAAAACATTCATCAGTCAACAGTTACAGAGTTTACAAGGAAAATACAAAATGGAATTAACAACAGTAAAAACATATTTAGTTGTGTAATAGCTGTCTTAAATTTTGACTGAGCTATATATTATGTCCCCTGTTTGAAATCACAGTAATTTTATAACAAAAAAACCAATCTTTTGAATATAACTTTAAATGAGCTGAAGTCTGACTTATTTTGGAGACACTGTAACATGTAGTAAGGTAGGAAGCAGAGCCTTATCTCAGGTAATGGCAGGGCTCTTCATAAATCTTAGGTAAAGCAGTGCTAGTTCTGAAGCTGAACTTTATCTTTTTAAATATCATTTTATAAAATTTACATATATTTTTCCCAAGCCTATTCGAATGTTAGTTAACACAATATGATATTACATCTAAAACATGAACCAAAAAAAGCTGAGAGAGTTTTTAACTTTCCTTTTGTGTAGTAAAGTGGCAAAATGTTTTCCTGTTTCATGATATTAACTTTTAAGCAGGTCAGGCTCTCATTATCTTTTAGAAATACATTAACATTTTTATCCTGGTGCAGAAGGCAACATAAGGTTCAGGTCCAGTTACAGAACACTAAATGATATAAATAAATTCCCAATAAAATTTCTTATTCTGATAAGTTTAAATTTACCATTACAACTTTAGGTTGGAGAACACCAGCTTGATAAAATGTTCTTTTAAACCTTTTAAAGACTTGCATACCTGGAAGATATGAACACATTTAATATATAAATAAAAGTAATAGAATCATAATTGCATTGATGTTTTTATATTAACCATGTTTAGCTTTTAAAGAAAATTTAGACTTTGTAATGTAGTACAATACTCTAAAATAACAGTTGCTGTCTAACCAGAATTGTACAAACCCCCAATTTTTAAGACTAGTTGTTCTAGAGAATAAAACTTAACAGATACAATGTTAAGTGTAAATTAATGCTTTCAGAATTATTGGTCATTTCAGCATATAGACTGAAATTTGGTTTATATCAGTACATTAATATTTGACCTTAGGAAAAAAACCTTGAATAGTTTTAACTGTTGTGTTGTTTATACATACACATAAACCTTTTAAAATTTATCCTTAATTTACACTTTTTTAATCTCTTAATTAGACCCTCTTGTTGTTTATTTAGCTGTATTACAGCTTTATTTTATCACATAAAAACATTTTTACCAAGAAACATTTTTTACTAAACATATTTTTATATCTAAAACCTTGTAATGCTTTAATCCGTTGATTCCCTTTTTTAAAATTTATATTTTGAAACAACCCTTATAAATTTCTGAATTTAGATAAATTACTCCATTTTAATCTGATGAAATACTTTGCTACTTAGAGAACTCTATTTAAATACAGTTGAAACTTTTGGACCCTTTATATAGAATAATACCTGTTAAGACTTTTAGTAACCATGTTTTCAGTGATAACATAAAGTAAATTTAAATCCTTTTTTTATTTACTAATTTATGAAAACATCAAAAATGTTTTAAGTATTTTACCCTTTGGAATTTAAGGAGTTAAGAGTACTTGATGTTATATTTAACAGTCAGCATTTTAACTCTCTAAACCAATCGGATGTCTATAACAAATACATCCATAATCAATCCCATATATGTTATATCTAATTTAGTTATTTTTTAAAAACCAAGATATCAGAGAACAGTATTGGGCCATATCAGTCATTTCTTTCCTGTTGAAGAAAAACCTAGAAACAATGGATATTAGACATATTATAAAATTAACATTTTATTTAATTTTGACCACCTAGAAACAAAACTGTATTAGTAACTTGAAAGCTATATTTTTGTTTACCAATTTAAAAAACTTTTAAATCATGTAAATCAAAAGCATTTGGATCCATTTTTTAAATTTTAATTTATGAGCTCCTATGTTAATTTTGGTACCAAATATATGTAGACATGACTATACACCAGTGTACATATACATTAAATAAACAGATGGACAAAGGCCTTATAGCTTATTTTTTAAAACCATTAGATTGAGAGTTAACCCTTGTAAACTGGCCTTTGAGTGAAACAGCATTAAGAAAACTTTATAGTTGGATAAAATAGGTCTGATCAAAAATTAACCTAGGCACACCAAATTGAAATTATGAACTCAAAAATTAGAATTTTTAAAAGTCTTCACCTCCATCCTGATTTGGTCCCTCTCATAAGAGATGAAAAGGAATAAAGAAAATACAGACAAAGGTTATGCCCTATCCCTCCATGAAGGAGTTTCCCAAGGAGACAGCAAGGGAGCTTGCTTCCATTGGTCTCCTTGGGAGAGCCGCCTCAGGTTGGGGTCTTGTTCTAAACCAGTTTTTCTGGTCTCCTGGATAGCAACCATCAAAATTTTAGCCTGCCATTTTTTGGACCAACTCCAATAGTTGGAAGTTCCAATTGGCAGCAGTTTACATTTTAATTGAAGCTTTAGTGAACATAGTTAAAAAACTTTATAACCATTTTTTTCCAAATTTGACTACAAAACATTTGATCAAGATGTTCAGGCTGCCCAAAGACAATTTTGTGGTCCCCTGAGGGGACCATCTGACCTTGAAAGTTGGTCATTCTCACAGAATTTAGAGAGAGAAAAGACATTGCAGTGGGTTCCATAGTCACTGACTCTCTTCTGGAATTCCTGGAAATTAGTTAACATGCTCTGGAGGGGAGTACATGACTGATGTGAAGGAGACTGACCCATGCTTACACTTAAGGGCAACAAAAAACAGAAAAGGACAAACAAACACAGAACAGATAAAACACCAAAGACACAGACAAGTAGCCACTCCAGATTCCAGACCAGAGGGACTGAGCAACATCTTGCCAGTCCCGGACTCGGGAAGTAATGCTGCGTCCAGCCTTCCTCAGAGTCCCCAGATGCGGATCTGCCAGAAACAGACTTACCAGTTCCCCAGGGGTGCAGAAACAGGTGACTCTCTCGGAGAATTGAGTTCAGTCCTGGGGCAGGGCTCCACAGACGGTGCAGCCAGGGGCTGAGGAACATCTCTCAGAGGACTTCCCCTAGGAGCAACGCTGTGGCCTCTCCCCTCCGCAGGAGTTTCCAGGTCAGTGGTGAGTGGTGGTTGCCCACCAGGCAGCGAGGATCTCGCTGGGGCCTCCAAATGTTATGGGGCGCAACTTAAGAACAGACCAGTCACCACTGAGAAGTCCAAATTTGAGAGTCTTTATTAAGCTGTCCAGCTGACTGTCTCACACAATGCCCCAAAAAATGCTATTGGGAGAACAGCCCCGACCACAGGGTTGTAGGGGTTCTTATACCAAAAATCACATCAATCTTAAGTGTCTGTTGTTGATTTGAAGTTACACATTAACATCATGAGATCAATGACAGAGGGGAAAGTGGGTCAAAATGACCCTTACCTAGTACAAACTAAAGAATGGTTACTAACATCCACACACTCACTGTTCACATGGTACACATGGTACATTGTTTAGGAGCAATAGGAATCAAAAGAGAGCAATTCTTTACTACATAGGAGTTGCCATTGTGTATTATTAAACATGTCACACCAAGTAACTGATGATGGGCACAGAGGCGGTGTGTTCCCATGGGAGAAGGTTATTTCCTACATAACATGGAGTCTTAGAGCAAAATGGAGTCTGTTTATTCATTTCCCTTAGAGTCTGGTCTATAACATTCTCATGGAGTCAGATCTGTCAGCCCATCACAGGCAGGTGCATTCCTAAGCATGCTCAGCTTACAAAGTAAATTTCTGAGCAAACTCAGTTCAGGGTCAAAGTTCAAGAGGAAAAGATGGAGTCAGGCATGGTGCCTGCCTATAATCCCAGTAATTTGGGAGACTGATGCAGGAGGGTTACAAGTTCAAGGCCAGCTTTGGAAATTTGGAAACTTAAAAATGCCTTGTCTTCAACATATATTTTTAAAAAATAGAAAGGGCTGGGACTGTAGCTCAGTGGTAGAGTGTCCCTAGATTAAATCCCTAAAAAAAAAAAGAAGGAGGAGGAGGAGGAGGAGGAGGGGTAGGGACAGAGGAAGGTGAGGGGGAGGAGTGGTGGGTGGGCAAGACAAAAGTACTTCTGCAGAAGGGTGGGTTCCCAAAGGGAATTTGGGAGCAAGCACACTTGGGAGGGCAGTACACCAACATTTATCCCTAATGAGATACTGCCCCTCGTTTCCACAGGAAGAGCTGGGCAGGGGGTTGGTTTATGATCTACAAAGTTAGCTAATTTTAGAATGGGGCAAAAGGGAAGGGCTACAATTGAATTCAATTAAGGCTGAATACTAGATTTTGAAAATGAACCACTAGACTTTCTACTTCTCACATGACTTTGACCCTTAGAATTTTACGGTAATAAATTTGTGTTATCTTAAGTCACTTAATTCTAAATTTGTATTAAATATGTTACAGCAGCAAGAGGAAATTAATATAGTTCTGTCCTATTTCTGGGGTTTGGGTGATAAAATGAGTGATATTTGGAATAATTTTTGATTTACAGAAATATTGTAGAAATAGTACAGGGATAGTACAGAGAATTCCAAAATACACTTCACATAGTGGTGCCAGGGGTCAGAAGTCACAATAGGGGAGATGGTCTGCAAAAGAGCATATGGGAAGCTTTTGGAGTGAAATGTTATACATTAATATTGTGGTAAGGGTATATTAGTATATTGTGCATATACTAATATGTAACAATAAACCCCACCATTTTGTACAACTATAAAGCACCAATAAGAAAAAGTGGAGAGAAGAAAAGATCATGGTAAAAGTTATTGAGCTGTATATATTTATTGAAAGTAATAGTATATTTAAAAAATTATATGGAGTAAATTTTAAATGTAAATTAAACATTTAAAACTGATTTTAAAAGAGTGGCCAAAAGTGGTAAAACAGTTCATGTTTTTACTTAATTCCTGCTAAGTTTAAAATTATTACTTTTCAATAATTTGAATTCAGTGTACTCTACCACTAAGCCACATTCCTTGCCCTTTTTATTTTATTTATTTTATTTTGAGACAAGTTCTCACTAAGTTGCCAAGACTGGCCTTGAACTTGCAATCCTCCTGTCTCAGCCTCCTGGGTCGCTGGGATTACAGGAGTGCACCACCATACTTACTTAAGTGTATTATTTTTATAATCATGATTACTTTTATTTTTATGGTCACACCAAATTATATGGTGAAAAATGACTTATGTGACAAATGGAAAATGAATTTGAGAAATCTTTCAGAAAGTGGAACAAAAAGGGTTAACTATAACATTCAACACCTGATGAGTTGTATTTCTGTACAGTAAGGACAGGAAGAAAAAAGTGGGGTGCTGAGGTGGGGAGGAAATAGCAATAAGATAACTTGAGAAAATGAGCTAAGAGACGCAAGTTTCCAGATTGACATGGCTCCGCAATTACTCTGGACAATTAGAAGGAAAACTCTTCCACAGAAAATCACCTATCAGAATATAAAAAATAAAGAAAAGATCCTTTTATTTAAAAGGAAAGAAAAGAAAGGAATAACAAATCCAAACAGATCTTTACCAACTATTGGCTAAAATTAACAACTACAAAATTTCAATTGTTTTATATATACAACAGAAGTTTATTATTCACTTATGTCACAGTCTACACTGGGTTTTTAGCCTTCCTCCAGACTTCCACTGTCACGAGTCTGTCTTCTAAGGGTCTTTTGTGGAGGGTCTCCTGGGAGAGTTTAAGGGCCCAAACTGAAAGAGGTACATATCACTCCTTGGGAAAAAATGAGTCATATATTTCTAATCTGCCTGTAAGATGGTTGGAGTCGATAATCTTCTGTGAACCCAGGAAGACACTGGATTGGTAAGCATCCAGTAAACCTTTACTATGTGGAACATGTAAAGGATTTTGAATTAGATCATTGTTTTGTTTTGTTTTCTTGAGAGACATCTTCATCTTCAATTTGGTCTCAAAGCAACAATAGGAGCTTAAAAAAATAGAGCAACTCTTTCAAAATTCTGAGGGGCAATAATTTATTTGCAGTTATCACCTATCCAGCTGTCACTTATATCTGAGGATAGATGTCTTTTGCCCTGTTGCTGGGAAAGTAAGTTGGCAGTAAACCCTAATAAAAAAATCAGGAATGCTACCCAAAATAATCTACAAATTGAACGCACCATTCCAAAGCCATCCTTTACAGAAATATGAAAACCATCCTAAAATTTGTATGGAATCTCAAGGGACCACAAATAGTCAAAATAATTTGGAAAAGGAAGTTAGAGATCTCACATATCTTGATATCAAAATATATTACAAAGCTACAGGGGGGGTGTTTCAAGATGGCAGACTAGAGGGTGGCTGCATTTCACGCTGCTCCAGGATGCAGGATTCAAAAGAGGAGATAGTGAGAGACTTGGGACCAACTCAAAGACGCCGGGTGAGTTTCTCCCGTTGGGGAGGTGTCCCGGATGGGGCGGTAGCCCCGGAACGCAGGGAACCTTGTGAAGTAGAGTTGCCTGGCGAGACACCCCTCCCCCCGCTGGAGCAGTGAACACAGACAACTGGGAACATGGTAGAGGTGGCTGCTCAGCACAGCGCTTGGACTCGGAGCAACCACTGGGGCTCCGGGTGGCTACCTGAGGAGGAGCTGCGTGGTGAGCTGTTTGGACTCAGAGCGATCGCTTCTGAACACCAGGGGGCTGCCCGGAGGAAGAGGAGGACCGAGGCGGGTCGCTTGGCCTAGGAGTGACTGCATCAGAGCTCCGGGTGGCGGCTCAGAGGAGGAGGCGAGTGGTGAGTTGTTTGGACTCAAAGTGACCGCTCCTGAACACCGGTGGCCTGCCTGGAGGAGGAGCGCAGTGGGTTGCTTGGTCTTCGAGCGACTGCTCCTGAACACCCAGGGGGCTACCCCGAGGAGGAGGAGGAACAGGGCGGGTCACTTGGACTCGGAGTGACTGCCTAGGGCTACGGGCAGTTGGTGGGAGGAGGAGACGCGAAGTGAGTTGCTTGGACTCCTAGTGACTGCGTCGGAAACCGGGCAGCTGTCCAGAGGAAGAGGTGTGTGGTGGGTCTCTGGGTATTGGAGCTATTGTACGGGGCTCCAGGTGGCGGCTCAGAGGAGGGGCTGCATAGCCAGGCGATTAGGTGCAGAGCAGGGTCCCAGGAGCTAGGCGGCTTCTTGGTGGAAGAGCCGCACAGAGACACGCCTAGGGGCGGAGCGAAGGTTCCAGGACTGTGGGCAGCTTCTCTGAGGAGAGGCAGCCTAAGGAGACTCGTCTGCGAAGGGTGAGGCTCCCAGGCCCAGGAGGTAGGTCCGGGTCCCTGGGAACGTTGCAGAGGAAGACAGCCCAGCCCAGGCAGTAGTTGTAGATTGAGGGGAACCTCTAGGAGGGGAACTGACCAGCGAGACGTCCCCACTGGCTGAGTCTTCCCTGCCGGGTGAGGTTTTCCCACAAGGACGGTAAAACTAGAGACACAGGCACAAACAGGCCTTGCCTCAGCCCGCAGCCTAGTTCCCCTTTGGATGACCATTGATCAACAAGTGGAGGCACCTCTGCCCACTATCAGGGAATATACCCCACCTGAGGGTCACCACACCTAGAGAGGCAGCTTCTTCGTGGAGCTCTGCATTATCAACTTCCTCCAAGACTTCAGGCTACTGAAGGATAAGAGGGGATATACTAGCAATCTTCAGGGACATTGTAAGTCGATAGAGGAAATCTGCAATATCTTAATGACCCACTGATTCCTGAACAATATGAGAAAACAAGGGAAGAAAATGCCCCAAACAAATCTAGATGTTACATCAATAAAATCCAACGACAGCATGACAGAAGAAATGACAGAAAGGGAGTTCAGAATGTAAATAATTAAAATGATTAGGGAAGCAAACGATGAGATGAAACAGCAAATGCAGGCATTGAATGATCGCACCAATCGACAGTTAACAGAGCAAATACAGGAAGCAAAAGATCATTTCAATAAAGAGTTAGAGATATTGAAAAAAAACCAAACAGAAATCCTTGAAATGAAGGAAACAATAAACCAAGTTAAAAACTCCATAGAAAGCATAACCAATAGGATAGAACACCTGGAAGACAGAACTTCAGATATTGAAGACAAAATATTTAATCTCGAAAACAAAGTTGAACAAACAGAGAAGATGGTAAGAAATCATGAACAGAATCTCCAAGAACTATGGGATATCATGAAAAGGCCAAATTTGAGAATTATTGGGATTGAGGAAGGCTTAGAGAAACAAACCAAAGGAATGAACAATCTATTCAATGAAATAATATCAGAAAATTTCCCAAATCTGAAGAATGAAATGGAAAATCAAGTTCAAGAGGCTTATAGGACTCCAAATACATGAAATTACAACAGACCCACACCAAGGCACATTATAATGAAAATACCTAACATACAAAATAAAGACAGAATTTTAAAGGCTGTGAGAGAAAGAACCAAATTACATTCAGGGGGAAACCAATACGGATATCAGCAGATTTTTTCAATCCAGACCCTAAAAACTAGAAGGGCCTGGAACAACATTTTTCAAACCCTGAAAGAAAATGAATGCCAACCAAGAATCTTATACCCAGCAAAATTTACCTTCAAATTTGATGATGAAATAAAATCATTCCATGATAAACAAAAGCTAAAAGAATTTACAAAAAGAAAGCCAGCATTACAGAACATTCTCAGCAAAATATTCCATGAGGAAGAGATAAAAAACAAAGAAGCAAATCAGCAAAGGGAGGAATTATCCTAAAGGAACTTTCAAATAAAGGAGGAACCAAGTTGTGTCAAAAAATAAATAAATAAATAAAATTTTAAAAATGAACCAAATGACCGGGAATACAAATCATATCTCAATAATAACCCTGAATGTTAATGGCCTGAATTCATCAATCAAAAGACATAGACTGGCAGATTGGATTAAAAAGAAAGATCCAACAATATGTTGCCTGCAAGAGACTCACCTCATAGAAAGAGATACCCATAGACTAAAGGTGAAAGGATGGGGAAAAACATCCCATGCACATGGACTCAGCAAAAAAGCTGGAGTATCCATCCTCATTTCAGATAATGTGGACTTCAAGCCAAAGTTAGTCAGAAGGGATAAAGAAGGACATTTCATACTGCTTAAGGGAAGCATAAATCAGCAAGACATAACAATCATAAACATCTATGCCCCAAACAGTGGCTCATCCATGTATGTCAAACAAATCCTTCTCAATTTCAGAAACCAAATAGACCATAACACAATAATACTGGGTGATTTTAACACACCTCTCTCACCACTGGACAGATCTTCCAAACAAAAATTGAACAAAGAAACCATACATCTCAATAACACAATCAATAATTTAGACTTAACGGACATATATAGAATATACCATCCAACCAAGAGCGAATACACTTTCTTCTCAGCAGCACATGGATCCTTCTCTAAAATAGACCATATATTATGGCACAAAGCTAATGTCAGAAAATACAAGAAGATAAAGACATTACCTTGTATTCTATCAGATCATAATGGATTGAAGTTAGAAATAAATGAAAGAGTAAAAAACAGAAACTACTCCAACACCTGGAGATTAAACAATATGTTATTATATGATGAATGGATAACAGAAGATATTAGGAAGGAAATTAAAAAATTCTTAGAGGTAAATGAGAACAAAGAAACATCATATCAAAATCTCTGGGACACTATGAAAGCAGTACTTAGAGGAAAATTTATTTCATGGAGCGCATTCAACAAAAGAAGAAAAACTCAAGAAATAAATGACCTAACACTATAGCGCAAAGCCCCAGAAAAAGAAAACAGACCAACATCAAAAGTAGTAGAAGACAGGAAATAGTTAAACTGAGAGCTGAAACCAACGAAATTGAAACGAAAGAAACAATACAAAAAATTTACAAAATAAATAGTTGGTTCTTCAAAAAAATAAACAAAATTGATAAACCTTTAGCCACACTAACAAAGAGAAGATGAGAGAAAACCCAAATCACTAAAATTCGGAATGAACAAGGAAATATCACAACAGACACGATTGAAATACAAAACATAATTAGAAGCTATTTTGAAAATCTATACTCCAACAAAATAGAAAAATTTGAAGACATCAACAGGTTTCTAGAGACATATGAATTGCCTATACTGAACGAGGAGGACATACACAATTTAAATAGAACAATTTCAAGTAATGAAATAGAAGAAGTCATCAAAAGCCTACCAACAAAGAAAAGTCCAGGACCAGATGGGTTCTCAGCCGAGTTCTACAAAACCTTTAAAGAAGAGCTCATTCCAATACTCCTCAAAGTATTCCATAAAATAGAAGAGGAGGGAATCCTCCCAAACTCATTCTATGAAGCCAATATTACCCTGATACCTAAACCAGACAGAGACACATCGAGAAAAGAAAATTTCAGACCAATATCCTTAATGAACATCGACGCAAAAATTCTCAACAAAATTTTAGCAAATCGCATACAAAAACATATTAAAAAGATAGTGCACCATGATCAAGTGGGTTTCATCCCAGGGATGCAAGGTTGGTTCAACATCAGGAAATCAATAAATGTAATTCACCATATCAATAGACTTAAAGTCAAGAATCACATGATTATTTCAATAGATGCAGAAAAAGCATTTGATAAAATACAGCATTCCTTCATGCTCAAAACACTAGAAAAAGTAGGGATAGTGGGAACATTCCTTAACATTGTAAAGGCCATCTATGCAAAGCCCATGGCTAATATCATTCTAAATGGTGAAAAACTGAAAGCATTCCCCCTAAAAACTGGAACAAGGCAGGGATGCCCTCTTTCACCACTTCTATTCATGATCGTCCTTGAAACTCTAGCCAGAACAATTAGACAGACCAAAGAAATTAAAGGGATACGAATAGGAAAAGAAGAACTCAAACTATCCCTATTTGCTGATGATATGATTATATACTTAGAGGAACCAGGAAATTCCACCAGAAAACTTTTTGATCTCATAAGTGAATTCAGTAAAGTAGCAGGATATAAGATCAATGCACATAAATCTAATGCATTTTTATACATAAGCGATGAATCTTCAGAAAGAGAAATTAGGAAAACTACCCCATTCACAATAGCCTCGAAAAAAATAAAATACTTGGGAATCAATCTCACAAAAGAGGTGAAAGACCTCTACAATGAGAACTACAGAACACTAAAGAAAGAAATTAAAGAACACCTTAGAAGATGGAAAGATCTCCCATGTTCCTGGATAGGCAGATTTAATATTGTCAAAATGGCGATACTACCAAAAGTGCTAGACAGATTCAATGCAATTCCAATTAAAATCCCAACAACGTACCTTACAGAAAGAGAACAAGCAATCATGAAATTCATCTGGAAGAATAAGAAACCCAGAATAGTTAAAGCAATCCTGCGCAGGAAAAATGAAGCAGGGGGTATTGCAATACCAGAACTTCCACTATACTACAAAGCAATAGTAACAAAAATAGCATGGTATTGGTACCAAAATAGACAGGTAGATCAATGGTACAGAATAGAGGACACGGACACAAACCTAAATAAATACAATTTTCTCATACTAGACAAAGGGGCCAAAAATATGCAATGGAGAAAAGATAGCCTCTTCAACAAATGGTGCTGGGAGAATTGGAAATCCATATGCAACAGAATGAAACTAAACCCATATCTCTCACCGTGCACGAAACTTAACTCAAAATGGATTAAGGACCTCGGAATCAGACCAGAGACCCTGCATCTTATAGAAGAAAAAGTAGGTCCAGAGCTTCAACATGTCGGCTTAGGACCAGACTTCCTTAACAGGACTCCCATAGCACAAGAAATAAAAGCAAGAATCAACAACTGGGATAGATTCAAACTAAAAAGTTTTCTCTCAGCAAAGGAAACTATCAGCAATGCGAAGAAAGAGCCTACAGAGTGGGAGAAAATCTTTGCCAATCATACTTCAGATAGAGCACTAATCTCCAGAATCTATAAAGAACTCAAAAAACTCAACACCAAGACTACAAATAACCCAATCGACAAATGGTCTAAGGAAATGAACAGACACTTCACAGAAGAAGATCTACAAGCAATCTACAAACATATGGAAAAATGTTCAACATCTCTAGTAATAAGAGAAATGCAAATCAAAACCACCGTAAGATTCCATCTCACCCCAATTAGAATGGCAATTATCAAGAATACAAGCAACAACAGGTGTTGGCGAGGATGTGGGGAAAAAGGAACACTCATACATTGCTGGTGGGGTTGCAAATTAGTGCAGCCACTCTGGAAAGCAGTGTGGAAATTCCTTAGAAAACTTGGAATGGAACTACCATTTGACCCAGCTATCCCACTCCTTGGCCTACACCCAAAGGACTTACAATCAGCATACTACAGAGATACAGCCACATCAATGTTCATTGGTGCTCAATTCACCATAGCCAGATTGTGGAACCAACCCAGATGCCCTTCAGTTGATGAATGGATAAAGAAACTGTGGCATATATATACAATGGAATATTACTGAGCCATAAAAAATGATAAAATTATGGCATTTGCAGGCAAATGGATGAAATTGGAGAATATCATGCTAAGTGAGATAAGCCAATCTCAAAAAACCAAAGGAAGAATGATATCGCTAATAAGTGGATGATGACACATAATGGGGGGTTGGAGAGGTTAGTTTTAGGGTTAGAGTTAGGGTTATGAAGGGGGGCAAGAATGGAGGAAGGAAGGACTGTATAGAGGGAAAAGAGGGGTGGGAGGGGTGAGGGGGAAGGGGAAAAATAACAATGAATCAACCAACATTACCCTATGTAAATTTATGATTACACAAATGGTATGCTTTTACGCCATGTACAAACAGAGAATCAACATGTATCCCATTTGTTTACAATAAAAAAAAATCATGGAAAGAACCCGAATGTCTATCAAGAGAAGAATGGCATAGAAACACACTGAAATATCACACTATAGTGAAAATGAACTAACCAACATGAATGAACCAGATATACAATGTCAAACAGATAAAGCAAATCATAGACATTTACATACAGGATGATTCAATTTTCATAAAACTCAGAAACAAAGCTAAATGACATATGGTATAAGAATACATGTACTTGGGCTGGGGTTAGCTCAGTGGTAGAGCGCTTGCCTAGCACGTGTGAGGCACTGGGTTTGATCCTCAGCACCACATAAAAATAAATAAATAAAGGTATTGTGTCCATCTACAACTAAAAAAAAATTAAAAATACAGAATATATGTACTCAATTCAGTTTCAATTCAACAATTATTTTCAAGTGCCTACATTGTTCCAGGTAACGTGCTAGATACCGAGGAGAGACATCGGCACACATGAAAGCCCCAAATGCCTGTCCTTGTGGTGTGACATGATCTGACCTGGTTTCTAGCTGAAGTATTAAAAATCAACTGGCGGTGGCATGGTTGGAAGCAAGGAGCCAAATAAGGATGCTACAGCAATCATCCAGGTGAGAGAAAGCAGGGACTGGCAGTACAGTGTTGCAGAGGTCGTAAATTCTAGATTTACTTTTTTAAGTCAGAACCAATAGAATTTGCTCACAGATTGACTGTAAGGAGTAAAAGAAACAAGAAATCAGAAACGGCTCCAAGAACTTTGCTTCCATCAACTCTCCTGTATATGTGCACTAAGACAAATGCAATAACAAAAGGGAAAGGGATGAATAACAAAGTACAGGACAGTGTTTTTCATTTTTTAAATTCAGTGCATTATAATTGTACGTGATAGTGAAACACATTGTGCCTAAAACATAATTTGGGCAATTTCATTCCTCAGTAATTACCTCCTCCGCCTTCCTCCCCAAGTCACCTTCCTCTACTGCACAGGTCTTCCTTCTAACTTCATGCGATCCCTTCCTTTTTTTGTTTTTCCCTCTCTAGCGTCCACATATGATAGAAAAACATGAGCTTTGTCTCTCTGAATCTGTTTTTTTTTTCGCTTAACCTATGCTCTCAAGTTCTATCCATTTTCCTTCAAATGACAAAGTTTTATTCTTTATGGCTGAACAAAACTCCATTGTGTATGTATATCATATTTTTTTCATACATTCATCCGTTGACAGGCACCTAGGCTGGTTCCATACTTTAGCTATTAATTGTGCTGCTCTAAACATGGGTTTGCATGCCATATTCCTTTAGTTCTTTTGGATAAATACCAAGGAGTGCTATAGCACTCATATGGTGTTTCCCTTCCTAGACGTTTGAGGAACTCAATACTGATTTCATAATGGTTATACTAATGTACAACCCCACCAAGAGTGTAGAACTTTCCCTTTCCCCCCACATCCTCACCAGCATTTATTATGGATTTGAATTCTTGATGATTGTCATTCTAACAAAAAGGAATTTAGTTCTAAATCTCAGTGTAGTTTTAATTAGCATTTCTCTGGTTGTTAAAGATGTTGAACATTTTTTTCATATTATGTGTTGACCATTTGTATTTCTTTTGAGAATTGTCTGTTTAGTTCATATGCCCATTTATTGATTGATTTTTCCTCTTTTTTTGTCTTAAGTTTTTTGAGATCTTTTTATATACTGGATATTAAACCTCAAGACAGTGTTTTTCTTTGGAGGGTCACAGGGGTTAAGACTAGGAAAGAGCCCATGGGCACTTCAAATACTGACAGTATTTTAGTGCTGAGACTGACTGAAGTGTTCCCTAGTGTTTCTTCTCTTCCTCCTCCTCCTTCTCCTTCTCCTCCTTCTTTCTTACATTTTCAGTATATATATATTCCTTTATAAATATCAAAGATTACATAATATTTTTCTAAAAAGAATAAAATCCCAACAACATATAAAAGTGAAACTATGATAACTACAATTATATGTAGGAACTTATCCTAAAATAATTAGCAATGTCTGCAAATATTTATAAAAAAGAGGTTCACTATTCCTCATTAGAAATAAATTAACCCATTGTGGAAACAGAAGACTGGTTAAGCTACAACAGAATAGATTATCATATGTACATTAAAAAACACATTTTCTCAGGTATTTACATGGGCACATGCTCACCTTGTGATGTGAAGTGAAAAACCTTTTCAGTATGATGACACATATTGCATCATAGTTACACAGAAGAGCAGGACATTTTCATGAAACAGGTACAGATTTTCCCTAGTATACTAGTTGAAATAAGGTTTGGCTATGAGTTACACAAGGCAAAAACACAATGACTTTAACAAGATCAAAGCTTTTCTTCTCCCCTCGTTTTGGTTTGGTTTTGTATTTTTGTTTGTTTGAGTTTTACTCTCTCATTAATGTGCAAGTCCAGGCTGAAGTGGTGGTTCTAGGATAATTTGGGTCCCAAAGCCCTTCCATGTTTGTTATGGTTTGGATGTGAGGTGTCCTCCAAAAGCTCTTGTGTGAGACAATGCAAGAAGAAGGTTTAGAGGAAAAATGGTTGGGTTATGAAAGCCTTAACCCAGTCAGTGAATTAATCCTCTGATGGGGATTAACTGAGTGGTAACCGAAGGCAGGTAGTGTGTGGCTGGAGGAGGTGGGTCAACGTGGGGTGTGGTTTGGGGGTATATATTTTGAATCTCGTGAGTGGAGTCGCTCTCTCTGCTTCCTGGTCATCATGTGAACTGTTTACCTCTGCCACATTCTACTGCCATGATGTTCAGTCTCACCTTGAGTCCTGAGGAATGGAGTCAGCAGTCTATGGACTGAGACCTCTGAAACTATGAGCCCCCAAATAAATCTTTCCTCCTCTAATTGTTCTTGTCAGGTCTTTTAGTCACAGCAGCAAAAAAAGTTGACTAAAACATTATTGCTCTGTCATCACATTTGCATTCTAACCAGTAGGAAGGAGGAGGCAGAGAAGGAAGAATATGATCCCTCTTTAAGGAAATTAGCTAGATTTTGCACATTATTACACTTATAGCCCATTGTGTGGAACTTAAGTCACATGTCTATACCAGGCTAGAAGACTATGGTGCTGAGTTAGAAGTTTGTGATCTTACTACTTAGGAAGAAAAGACATTGGCAAACAACTCTCAGTTTCTGCCACAACCAGTGTGAAGATTACATTTTTCTCAAAGACAAACAGAAGAGCAGAAAGATATATAGCAAGGTATTAAAACTGGTTGTTACGAGTTAGTGGAGTATTAGACAATTTTTGCCTTTAACCATGTATGACTCAATTTTTTATTGAACATATTTTTAAGCATTAAAAATATGATACTCAGAACTAAGAAGGTTTTAAAATTAAAAAAGGAACAGGAGGAGTATTCTCTTGTACCCAATCTGTTTTAAGGAAAATTTAAGACACACAAATGAAAACTATAAAAAGCACTGCAACAAGTGCTAGGTTATGATTTATATGTTGTGTGGAAAATAAAAATGTATCTTTCATAAAACAAGTATTAAACAAAGGGATAAAAGGTGTGTTTTCTAGAAATAAATAAGACAACTTTTCTTTTTTTCTTTTTTTTTTTTTTTGCAGTGCTGAGGATTGAACCCAGGGCCTTGTGCTTACAAGGCAAGCACTCTAGCAACTGAGCTATCTCTCCAACAATAAGACAACTTTTGAACCAAGTTTTCAGCTGTGTCTTACTTCTGCGAATTCACGATCCTGTTGTAAAAGCCATGAGTGCAGAAAACCAAGAGATGAAAGCAAGGTGATATCCTTGGCTTAGCCCTTCACTGTTAACCTCAACATGTCCTTACTCCACAGTCCCTGAGGGGCAGGGTTCCCTGGGCATTCCAGACTGAGCCTGTAGCCTGGTCTTTGCAACTTCTTAAGTAAAAACTAGGAAGGTTAAATAACAAGCCAAGACTGCTTGGTTGGTGGTGCCTACCATACTGAAAGAATTTTTCTTCCATCTTTGTCCCCAGTTGAGAATACATGCTGAACTAAGAGCAAAACATTTTATAACTTGGAGGTTAATTAGGAAAGGCTAAATTTTGAGGTGGGAAAACAAAATTAGCAGTCAGTGGAAACTTATTCCAGTTTACTAATTTTAACATGGCAACATCAATAATCATTTTGTTTTTATGCACCAAATGAACAGTTTAAGAATCCGAAGACACCACTTTTTCCTTTGTAAAATCTCATAAACGGCAGGGCACCTGCAATGGTTTCTACAGCTGGACACTCCTGCCCCCTTGTGGCTAGAGTTGGCTACAACCAGACTATCTCAAGACTATCCATTATACCACTAGAAACCTCACAATTTTTCTAATAAAAATTAGCTAGTTCTTCTTGTACTTTTTTTTTTTATGGTGCTGGGGATTGAACCCAGGGCCTTGTGCTTGCAAGGCAAGCACTATACCAACTGAGCTATATCCCCAGCCCTCTTCTTGTACTTTGACCAGTAAATTTCCTAGTTTATTTTCCGACAGAGAGAGAGAGAGAGAGAGAGAGAGAGAGAGAGAGAGAGAGAGAGAGAGAGAGAGAAATGAATGAACAGACAGAAGACCTTACATTTCTGCCTACCCCCTTCTCTCCCCCTTATTACTTTGTAGTGTCCTGATCAAGTATTAATTTGTTTCATTACATTGACATAAGATAGGGACTGTGCATTTCGAATTCAAATACAATAGCCAGCCTAAAGTAGTGCCTGGTACATAAAAGGAATTCAGTAAATATTTGTTGAGTGAACAAGAGGCAGAGAGGATGTGAGGGATTGAGAGAGGAGGAAGAGAGAGAAACTATTCTTTCAAGGGCTCTTCCCTGCATTGACTTAACAGAGATTTATTTAAGAAATACTTGCATTACCCTGAGTATGTAGCAGACATAGGAAATGGGAACCTAATTAAGTTGGTACAAACATTGTCCTAAGCACCTTAGAAATATTTTATATAGTCCTGATAATAATTCTATAAAATAATATTTTACCTATTTCACAGATGAGGACACTCAAGCAGGAAGAAATTGTATTCCCCACTGCTAAATAGCTATCAGTGGTGGGTCTAGGAATTGTACATAAGGAACTTGGCTCCACACTTCACACTTGTAACAGTCGCATGCTGCCTCTCCAAGGGATATGAAGATGAAGGTCAGAATTAGAATAGAAATGTAGTTTCAGAAGTATTGTTCCTATCATTCCATGTAAGTTACATGCTTCTGGAATATAAACTCTATTAGAGGTGTAATCACTGTAGCAGAGAACCAACTCCATTAATCCATTGCTTCTCACATTCAATCACTAAAGGGTAGTTAATTACATAGGTGGGTAAAGTAGATGGGGTGGTTTACAAGACCCAAACAGCCTCAGGGGAAAAAATCAGTAGTGTTTTTTTATTATAACTTAAACATCATTAATTTTTTATCAGATCTGTTTGTCTATAAAATGTTTAAAATATCACTGAGCAAAACTTATTTACCATTTCCTATTGAGCAAAACTGATACCCTAGGATGCACTGGATTCATCTTGTCATTCTTCTCTGGAGCTTATCTCGGTTTGAAAACACAGATATGCTCTTTTGTTTTGCCTTAATATAGAAGCTTCTCAGATCTCAAATTATTGCAAAAATTTAAGTTGCTAAAAGGGCAATGGTTTTGAAAGCACATATAATATTTGTTTAAATTTGAGAGTTACACATGTTCTTGAGACCAATGATTATAATTATCACTAACTCAGTAAGCAGAAGGAATCAATTGCTGCCTTAGAGATACCTCCAAATACGATTTGAAAGTGCTTTAAGGATTTTTAAAAAAGAAAATAAAGTATATGCAGCAGTGTCTTCTTTAACAAGAGGAAATTCTGGTTGATATTATAATGCTCTTTATTCATATATAAAATACTTTGAGACCTATATACTCAGTGAAATTCAGTGTATAACTTAGGACTATTTAAGGACTACATAATATCAGGATTCCTAAATCAGCCTCAGGAGGTATTTTTCTCTTTCAAGGAATAGTGCCTCCATTGACTTGATCAATGAAGGTTTTAGCCTCAGTCTAATCATCTATACTTCACACATCTTGGAATCTTGTGGAAGAGTACCATGAAAATTACTTTCACTGATGGAAATTTGGTCATAGATCCAGATGCACACGAGTGGGCCTCAAGTATAACTTCAAGGCTTTCTTGGTATAGTAAACACAACCCCTGTGGCTACAATGACACCCTTTGTTAATACGGCATATTTAATTCATCAAAAGAGAGGGCTTGGTTAGATGGGTTTGTCACAGTCACTTATGGAAAGAATTTGGAAAGATATCTTAGATTCAGAGGGCATCCTTCATTCTTGGTCTGTGTGATGATGTGATCACTCTTAACTTGTATGATGCCTGACTCATTCAGTTATGGCTTACAAAAGCAGACTGTTTTCACTTCAAAGAACAGGACATACACAACCATAGCAGCTTACATAGGGTAGAGCTGGATTGAGCGACTTTATATGCATATGGTTACTGTTAGGTGAGGCTTTATCTCTTGTGCATTACATTTAATATGTGTTACCATATCTTCTTTGATCCTCTCTTCCAAATAGTGTTTTGAGTTAGAATTAGGTTTGCACTAAAATTAAACTGGATTAAATTAGGAATCCACCCCCCTTTTCCATAAGGAAGTCTAAGATGGAGTAACAGGGGCAGTGAGCTACCTCCTCAGTCTCCCCAGCCTTTTTTTTTTTTTTTCTTTTCTTTTCTTTTTCAAATTTTGAGACAGGGTCTTACTAAATTGCTTAGGGCAATTCTCCTGCCTCAGCCTCCCAGGTCCTGGGATCACAGGTGTGCACCACCATGCCTGGCTGAATTTATCCTCTTGATTGAAATAACCCAAAATAAGCCAGACAAATTATATGAAATAGCATTACTCAAAACACTGGAGTAAGGTCAACAAATTACAGTTAATACTGAGAGATGGGATCCAAAGTTATTCCTATGATTTCCCTAGCTTACTGCCTCTAGAGTTTCCAAGTTGTGGTACAGAGTAGGAGAAACCAGGAGGAGACTGGTGAACTACTCTGAGTTGGGGAAATGGAGCTGAGATTCCAAGGCAGCTACAGTTTGTAGGATGGAGTAATAGAGAGGAGATACTAGTTCAGAGAGCATATCTGCAGAGGATGCCTACTGAATATTCACCAAGGTGCTGATCAGTGCATATGTACTGGAAAACACCTGGAGTCTGGGGGGAAGTCATACAGAAACAGTGACAGGCATTCACATGCAACTGAGAAGAGTGCCTGTTCACATCAGTCATAGGGACAGTTTAAAGTGTGTGACATTGGGCAGAATACTCAGAAGAGACTTGCTTCAGTAGTGGAGAATAATTAGCCTAGACTGAAAACTGCTTGACAACTGCCAAGCAAATCATAAAAGTAAGACCTGAAACAATGTTTCCAAGCAATTTAACTGCATCTCATAGTAAAGCTCCTGGGTATTTTTAGGAATATGGAAAAATATCCAACATCCAATAAGCTAAAATTCACAATACCTGGCATCCAGCCAAAATTATACAAGGTATGCAAAGTGGCAGGAAGATGTTCCATAATTGAGAGAATAATCAAAGAATCAAAGCTGATTTGAACTGATATAGACATTCCAATTTACAGACGAGGACATTAAAATAGTAAAATTATATTCCATATATTCCCCAATTAGAGACATGGACAATATAAAAGATTTTCAAAACAAACTTGGAGGTAAGAAAAGTACGAAGTATGAGATTTAAAAAAATACACTATATGAGAGTAACATCGGATTAAACAGTATAAGAAAAGATTAGTGAACTTTAATACATTAATGTAAATGAACCAAAATGAAGTAGTAAAATGAATTAAAATCTCGGTGACCTGTGGGGCACCTTGTGGGGACAAACATATGCAAGCAGATTCTTCAAAGCAGAAAAAGAGGGATATAGAATTTTTTTTTAAGAAATAATGACTGAAATTTTCCAAATTTGATGCAATAATGATAAGTTCACAGACCAAGAATGAGAAACTCTAAGCACATGAAACAAAATGACACCAAAGTACATCATAATGAAATTGCTTAAAGCCAAGATAAACACAATTTTTATTTTCCTTTGTAATTTCTAGGCCTTTAGTGACTTCTATTTTTCTCTTTTGTTTTTTGCTCGTCTAGGATAGAACATATTATTTGCATTTTGCCCAACTTTAAGGGGAAATCATTCAGTATTTCACCATAAAGAAGGATATAGGCTGTAGATTTTACACAGATGCCCTTTCTCTCATTGGGGAAGGTTCCTCTTATTTGCAGTTCACTGAAGGTTTCAATCATGAAAGGTATTGATGTTGAGCCTGTTCTCAAACACCTATCAGTCATTCATATACCTTCTTTGCAGAAAAGTCTCTTCCAGTTTGGGTTATTTGGTTTTTGTTCATTTTTTCCCTATTGAGTTGTAAATGTTCCTTATATATTTTGGAAATTGATCCTTTATCTGACAAATAGCTTGCATATATTTTCTCTTATTTTATAGTTTGTCTTTTCATCCTGTTGTTTATTTTCCATGCAGGAGCTTTTTAGTTTGAGGTAGCCTCTTGTTAATGCTTGCTTTTGCTACCTATGCCTTTGATGTCATATCCAAGAAATCATTCCCAAGACCAATGTCAAGAAGCTTTCTCTCTTTTTCTACCACTTTTAGTTTCAGGTCTTACACAGAGTTTTAGCCCCCTTTAAGTTGATTTCTGTGTGTGTTTATGTATGGTTCAAAATAAGGATCCAAATTCATTCTTTTGCATGAGGATATCTAGTTTACCCATAACTATTTGTGGGAGAAACCATCCTTCCCTCCATTGTATATTCTTGGCATCCTTGTTGAAGATCAGTTGGTGGCAGGGCATGGTGGCATATACTTGTAATCCCAGTTACTTGGGAGGTAAGACAGGAGAATCATAAGTTCCAGGCCCGCTGGGTGACTAAATGAGACCCTGTTTCAAAATAAACAAAAAAAATTTTTTTAAAGGTCTGGGGATTGTAGCTCCATGGTAGAGGATCCCTGGACTCAATCCCCAGTACTGCAAAAATAAACAAATACATAAATAAATTGGTGGAAGGTAGATGTATGGATTTATTTCTGACCTGTTTTTTTCTATTCTGTTCCATTGAACTATGTGCCTGTCTTTAATTCCAGTAATATCCTGCTCTAACTACTGTGGCTTTATAATGTATTTTTAACTAGGAAGTATGATGCTTCCTGCTTTGTTCTTCCCGAAAATCTCAATTTGGGTCTTTTGTGATTCCCTATGAATGTTAGAATCATTTTTCTGTTTCTGTAAAAAAAAAAAAAAAAAGTCATAGGGTCTCGCTGCTTTTGAGCCCCTGCTATGCCGGCGCGGGGCGCAGGGCGCCGGTCAGGCTGCAGCGCCAGAGCGGGTGCTGGCGCATAACTGGGGCCGCCTGCCTCCCAGTGACGGCCATTTTAACCACGAGCCACGACCAGAATCAGCTTCAGTCTGAGGGAGGTAGGCAGTTTAAAGGGAGGATTCAATCCTTACACCCAAAGCTGAAATGTCCTGGGAGATGACGGAGATGACCATAGGTCCACTGCGTACAATTGCATACGTGCACCCATATTTTCCTCTTCCTTTCCCAAATTGCTCACAGTCGCTGCTCCACTAAGTCCCAGGCTCTCAATATGGGATTAGTGAGATGAGCAGGTTTAGTTGCACGGTGTGGAATGGCAAGAGGAGACTGACAAAGGCCTTGAGCAATTGGATTTGATGGGAACTGGCTTTGGCTTGGATATGAAATGAGGTTTAGTTTCTGGCGAAGGTGTGGTCGTGACATAAAACCCATGTAGGTAAGCGGCTTAATAGGATACTGTGTCAACAGAGGGCCTAAAATTTTGGGGAAAGTAATTGTCCCAAGTAACCTGAACAACTCATAGAGCGTGACTGAAGATGCATTGTTTTGTACAACTATACACAATAGGTACCTAAAAGACTACATAACCTCTTAGTCATTGTTCTGCATTCGGAAGTCTTGCACTTAGCTTACTATGAATGCATCAGTGTTGAAGGGCAAAGATTGGGTTCTCCAAATGTGGACTGAGGAGGAATGGCACCTAGCTCAAGGGTGTGATAAGGGCTTTTCTTGCCTTGTTATGGGAGGCCATTGTTTTGGATTGAGCCACACAAGGTCCCAACACCAGACCATGCCAGTACTTGTATTGATGCTTTAGGGAAGCAGATCTGGACCAGTTTTTCCTGAAAACATTCCAGTCTACCTGAGTTGTCACCAAAAGTCCCCCCTGCTTTAATCTTTCAAAAGGTAACCAGATGTTTTGTTTCCTAGTTCCTATCTTAAAAAACCCACTGTTCTGTTTGCTTCAGGAGGGGGCTCAAAATTGTAGAATGGAGGCTGCCTCAATTATAAATAAAACCAATCAGATCTTAAAAAAAAAAAAAAAAAAAAAGTCATAGGGATTTTGACAATAATAGCTTTGGATCTCTCGATTAATTTGGATAGTGTGAACAGTTAATAATATTGTCCCAATCCGGATCCAAGATGGTGGACTAGAGGGTGACTGCATCTCCTGTTGCTCCAGAACCCAGGATTCCAGAAGGGGAGGTACTGAGAGACTCAGAACAACATAGAGCTGCGGGGTGGTGTCTCCCACTGGGTGAAGCTCGGCCCGGGCAGCAGGCCCAGACAGGGGCAGTTTCTCGGAGCAGGGCAGGGCAGCCAGAGATTTCCCCAAGCAGCCCTGCTCCCTCCAGCGGCAGACTCGATCCACAGCCAGCTTCTTGGAGCAGGCCCGCCCAGTGAGAGCTTTTCCGCACAGAGCCATCCCCAAGCCCCGGACCCCAAGCCCTGAACCCGCCCGCAGACGGCTTCTGGGACCAAGGCAGGACAGGAAGAGGCTTTCCCCTAGCAGCCTGGCTCCCTCAGGTGGGGGCAGGCCCTGTCTATAGCCAGCTTCTAGGAGCAGGACTGCCCAGTGAAAGGATTTCCATGCAGAACCAGCTCCCAGCCCTGGACCCAGTAGCAGGCTAGGGGCAGCTTTCTTCAGAAGCACTGCATTATCAAGTTCCTCCAAGACTTCAGGCTACTGAAGGCTGGGAGGTGATATACTGGAAATCTACAGGGACACTATAAGCCAACAGAGGAAATCTGCAATATCTCAGAGTCCCACTGACATCTGACCAATATGAGAAAACAAGGGAAGAAAATGTCCCAAACAAACCTAGATACTATATCAATAAAACCCAATGACAGCACAGCAGAAGAAATGTCAGAAAGGGAGTTCAGAATGTACATAATTAAAACAATCAGGGAAGCAAACGAGGCAATGAAAGAGCAAATGCAGGCATTGAAGGAGGAGATGAAAGAGCAAATGCAGGCATTAAATGATCGCACCAATCAACAGTTAAAAGAGCAAATTCAGGAAGCAAAAGATCATTTCAATAAAGAGTTAGAGATACTGAAAAAAAAAAAAAACAAACCGAAGTCCTTGAAATGAAGGAAACAATAAACCAAGTTAAAAACTCCATAGAAAGCATAACCAATAGGATAGAACACCTGGAAGACAGAACCTCAGACACTGAAGACAAAATATTTCATCTTGAAAACAAAGTTGACCAAACAGAGAAGATGGTAAGAAATCATGAACAGAATCTACAAGAATTATGGATTATCATGAAAAGGCCAAATTTAAGAATTATTGGGATTGAGGGAGGCTTAGAGAAACAAACCAAAGGAATGAACAATCTATTCAATGAAGTAATATCAGAAAATTTCCCAAATCTGAAGAATGAAATGGAAAACCAGGTACAAGAGGCTTATAGGACTCCAAATATACAAAATTACAACAGACCCACACCAAGGCACATTATTATGAAAATACCTAACATACAAAATAAAGACAATTTTAAAGGCCGCGAGAGAAAAGAATCAAATGACATTCAGGGGAAAACCAATAAGAATATCAGCAGATTTTTCAATCCAGACTCTAAAAGCTAGAAGGGCCTGGAACAACATTTACCAAGCCCTGAAAGAAAACGGATGCCAACCAAGAATCTTATACCCAGCAAAACTTACTTTCAGATTTGATGACGAAATACAATCCTTCTATGATAAACAAAAGCTAAAAGAATTTACAAAAAGCAAGCCAGCATTACAGAACATTCTCAGCAAAATATTCCATGAGGAAGAGATGAAAAACAAGAATGCAAATCAGCAACGGGAGGAACTAGCCAAAAAGAATAACCAAATAAAGGAGAAACCAAATCATGTCAAAAAACAAAAATGAGTCAAATGACGGGGAATACAAATCATATCACAATAATAACCCTGAATGTTAATGGCCTGAACTCATCAATCAAAAGACATAGACTGGCAGATTGGATTAAAAAGAAAAATGCAACAATAGGCTGCCTGCAAGAGACTCATCTCATAGAAAGAGATACCCATAGACTAAAAGTGAAAGGATGGGAAAAAACATACCATGCACAGGGACACAGCAAAAAAACCGGAGTATCCATCCTCATTTCAGATAATGTGGTCTTCAAGCTAAAACTAGTCAGAAGGGATAAAGAAGGACATTACATACTGCTTAAGGGAAGCATAAATCAGCAAGACATAACAATCATAACTATCTAAGCCCCGAACATTGGCTCATCCATGTTCATCAAACAAATCCTTCTCAATTCTAGAAATCAAATAGACCACAACACAATAATACTAGGCGATTTTAACACACCTCTCTCACTACTGGATAGATCTTCCAAGCAAAAATTGAATAAAGAAACCATAGATCTCAATAACACAATCAACAATTTAGACTTAACCGACATATATAGAATATACCATCCAACAAAGAACGAATACACTTTCTTCTCAGCAGCACATGGATCCTTCTCTAAAATAGACCATATTTTATGCCACAAAGCTACTGTTAGCAAATACAAGAAGATAGACATACTACCTTATATTCTATCAGATCATAATGGATTGAAATTAGAAATAAATGACAGAATAAAAAACAGAAACTTCTCCAATACCTGGAGATTAAATAATACACTATTATATGATGAATGGATAACAGAAGACATCAGGAGGGAAATAAAAAAAATTCTTAGAAGTAAACGAGAACAAAGACACATCATATCAAAATCTCTGGGACACTATGAAAACAGTACTTAGAGGAAGATTTATTTCATGGAGTGCATTCAACAAAAGAAGTAAAACTCAACAAATAAATGACTTAACACTACAGCTCAAAGCCCTAGAAAAAGAAGAGCAGACAAACACCAGAAGTAGTAGAAGACAGGAAATAGTTAAAATCAGAGCTGAAATCAATGAAATTGAAACAAAAGAAGCAATCAAAAATTAACAAAATAAATAGTTGGTTCTTTGAAAAATAAACAAAATTGATAAACCCTTAGCCACACTAACAAAGAGAAAGAGAGAGAAAACTCAAATTACTAAAATCTGGAACGAACAAGGAAATATCACAACAGACATGAGTGAAATACAGAACATAATTAGAAGCTATTTTGAAAATCTATATTCCAACAAAACAGAAAACCTCGAAGACATCAACAAGTTTCTAGAGACATATGAATTACCTAAACTGAACCAGGAAGACATACACAACTTAAATAAATCAATTTCAAGCAATGAAATAGAAGAGGTCATCAAAAGCCTACCAACAAATAAAAGTCTGGGACCAGATGGGTTCTCAGTCGAGTTCTACAAAACCTTTAAAGAAGAGCTCATTCCAATACTCCTCTAAGTATTCCATGAAATAGAAGAGGAGGGAACCCTCCCAAGCTCATTCTATGAAGCCAATATCACCCTGATACCTAAACCAGACAGAGACACATCGAGGAAAGAAAATTTCAGACCAATATCCTTAATGAACATCGACGCAAAAATTCTCAACAAAATTTTAGCAAATCGCATACAAAAACATATTAAAAAGATAGTGCACCATGATCAAGTGCGTTTTATCCCAGGGATGCAAGGTTGGTTCAACATCCGGAAATCAATAAATGTCATTCACCATATCGACAGACTTAAAGTTAAGAATCACATGATTATTTCGATAGATGCAGAAAAAGCGTTCCATAAAATACAGCACCCCTTCATGCTCAAAACACTAGAAAAAATAGGGATACTAGGAACATTCCTTAACATTGTAAAGGCCATCTACACTAAGCCCATGGCTAATATCATTCTAAATGGTGAAAAACTGAAAGCATTCCCTCTAAAAACTGGAACAAGGCAGGGATGCCCTCTTTCACCACTTCTATTCAACATTGTCCTTGAAACTCTAGCCAGAGCAATTAGACAAACCAAAGAAATTAAAGGGATACGAATTGGAAAAGAAGAACTCAAACTATCCCTGTTCGCTGATGACATAATTATATATTTAGAGGAACCTGGAAATTCTACCAGAAAACTTTTAGATCTCATAAGTGAATTCAGTAAAGTAGCAGGTTACAAGATCAATGCTCATAAATTCAAAGCATTTTTATACATAAGTAATGAATCTTCAGAAAGAGAATTAGGTGTTGGGGGCTATGCCGTGCAGACTGTGCCGGGATGGCGCCCAGCAGCCAGCCAGAGGTTGCTTTGATCACATTGGTGGTGAGGAGGTTGAATAACATAAGCACACCCAGGTGATTTGTCATTGGCCATATCCAATTAAGTCCATGCACACAACGCGTGCACAGGTATTCCCGAGTGCTCCTGATCGTGCTGCTCGTTTTGACCTTTACCATGATTGGGCAGCTAGCTCTCGCCTAATCTTTGCATAATTGGCGTCAGCCCTACCCTTCACCTCCTGGAGGGGATATAAGCTGGCTCTCCTCGAGCGCCCAGGTTCGAGGTTGGAGGTTCGAGGTTGGAGGTTTCAGTTCCTGGGTTTCCTGATTCATCAATAAACCATTCCGAATTCAAGAGTCTCGCTACTCTTTTGTCCCCCGCGCCAAATTGACTCCACTGGACGGTGTCAAATGTGGCCTGTACGGGTAATTCTGAGTTCGTCTCCCCTCCTGAGAACTCAAATGGTGAGTAATGAGGTAAGCTGCAGCCCCTGTCTCTAAGGCAGTTAGATGCTCAAGATAGCTGACCAGGTAGTGAAGTGCAAAAGTGTGTGTATTTTGTGTTGTTTGTGTGTTTGTCAAATTCAAGAGTCTTGCTTAAGTAGCGAGGTAAACTGAGGCCCTGTCTCTCTGAGGCAGTTAGGTGCTCAGGATAGCTGGCCAGGGTAAGCTGAGACCCTGTCTCCAGGGCAGTTAGGTGCTCAGGTAAGCTGAGACCCTGTCTCTAGGGCAATTAACCCCTGTCTCTAGGGCAGTTAGGTACTCAGGTAAGCTGAGGTCCTATCTTTCTAAGGCAGTTAGGCACTCAGGATAGCTGGCCAGGTGATGAAATATAAAGGAGCTCCGGAGTGCATGTATTTAGTGTTGTTTGTGTTTGTACTACTGTTAGTGTGGTCTTTGTCCTGTATCAAATTTATTTATTAGTAAAAGATGGGTTCAGAAATATCACAAAATCAGTCTGAAGGGATAATTCAAAAAGGAGGCATAAAAAATATATTACAAGAAGGAGAAGAAGTGCTAGAAGAGATTGAGGAGGAAGTTAGCTGGAGTAGCCAAAAACAGGAAGGAGGTTCTGAGGAGGAAGGAGATACTGGGGAGGAACTAGAAAATAGGCGAGTTAATGTTGCAGAGTTGCTAAAAGGCAGGAAAGACCATGAGATAATTATCCCCTCAGATCCCCCTTATGATAAAAGGTGGGAGGACCCGACATTTTGTGGGTACTCTTGTCAGCCTTGTTGTGGTGGAGTCCCAAGTGATACCGGGGATCGCTGGGACCCTGTGGAAGGCCCATTAAGACTGTCCTGCCCAGTCTTGGCGGACGGTCAGGGGCAGTGATTTCATCAGGCCCTAGAATTTAAAACAGTAAAAAATCTTAAAGAGGCAGTCGCTACTTATGGGCCCCAAGCTCCGTTTACCGTGAGTATGGTGGAATTCATCGCAACACTTAATCTGACTCCTAGTGATTGGGTGAGTATGTGTCGAGCAGTTTTGCATGGTGGACAATATTTAATGTGGAAAGTAACCAATCAAGAGCTCTGTGCAGAGACAGCTCGTAGACAAGGTCGTGGGGACTTGCAAGGACAATTATCCAAAGTTATACAGGGCTCAAATGAACCATATGCAGACTTTCTATACCATCTGTTACAAACAGCAGGCAGAGTGTTTGGGGATTCAGAACAAGCAATGCCTTTAATAAAACAGTTAGCATATGAACAGGCCAATAAATGGTGCAGGGAAGCAATTAGGCCATGGAAAAATAAGGATCTCAATACATATTTAAAAATATGCAGAGATATTAATGAGTCAGCTATACAGAGTCAAGTACTAGCAGCTGCTGTCACTCAAGGAGTAGCTCAAGCTATGGGGGCCAAACCCAATAGCTGTTTTTCATGTGGACAGCCAGGACATTTTAAAAGGGACTGTCCAAACCCAGGTAGTAGTACACACAAAAAAATACCTGGAGTATGTCCAAAATGTAAAAAAGGAAAACATTGGGCAAGTGAGTGTAAATTCGTAATTGACATTAAAGGAAAACCACTCCCAAAAAACGAGATGAGGGGCCCTCGGGCTCGGGACCCACAAATATTTGGAGCCCTGAAGGAAGGACAGCCAGCGGCGGATCCCATCAGAATGATCCCTCGAACCCATTATCCATAAATTCCCTCATCAGACATACAACAGGAAGCACAGGACTGGACCTCTGTGCTGCCGCCAGAGCAGTACTAACTCCAGAAATGGGGGTTCAATTAATACCTACAGGTATCTATGGACCTCTTAAATTGGGAACAGTAGGTTTACTATCAGGGCGCAGTTCTGCTGCCCTAAGAGGACTCCATATAACACTGGGAGTAATTGATCCAGATTATGAGGGAGAGATAAAAATAATGGTCAGTTCCCCAAAAGGAATTTCTGTTATAAATCAGGGGGATAAAATAGCACAAATACTGGTGATACCCAGTGAACATGACAAATATTTAGCAAAAAAGGATAAAAGAAATAAATCGGGGTTTGGATCCACGGGGGAACCTATGACCATGCTTGCCTTAGATCTAAACACTCGCCCCATGTATACTATAAGAATAAATGACAAGGAATTTAATGGGTTATTAGAAACTAGAGCTGATCTTAGTATCATAACATTGACCCAATGGCCAAAAGATTGACCTCTTCAAAAGGCTGACCAGACCTTACGAGGTTTGGGGGTTGCCTCAAACCCACCCCGGAGTGCACAGTTATTGAAATGGACAGATACAGAAGGAAATTATGGTACTTTCCAACCCTATGTCCTAAGAGATTTACCTATTAATTTATGGGGGAGAGACATATTAAGACAATTACAGATCAAGTTGACTAATGAACATACACATATTAACCCGATAGCTTGTAATATTTTGGTGAACCAGGGATTCATACCTGGAAAAGGACTGGGAGCACATTCACAGGGAATAACTGAACCCATCCAAGCTGTGAGGAGAAGTAATAAAGAGGGACTGGGTTTTCAGAGGGGGCCACTGAACCAATAAAAATTACATGGAAATCACAAAAGGCTGTTTGGATACCTCAGTGGTCCCCCAATACTCAAAAGTTACAAGCATCCAGAGAGTCAGTAAGACAACAGCTGGCCTTAGGCCATCTACAACCCTCTACGTCTCCTTTCAATACACCTATCTTTTTAATTAAAAAGAAATAAGGAAAGTGGTGACTCCTCCAAGATCTTAGAGCAATTAATAATCAAATGGTAATAATGGGAGCAGCTCAATCCAGCCTCCCTCAATTTTCTGCTATTCCGAAGGATTGGAGAATTATAGTTTTAGACATAAAAGATTGCTTCTTTTCTATACCACTTCATAAGGAAGATACATGCAGATTTTCTTTTACTGTACCAGCTACTAACCACGAAGGACCTGATCAAAGATATGAATGGACAGTATTGCCGCAAGGCATGGCCAACAGCTCCACTATGTGTCAGGTCTATGTAGACAAAACTTTACAGCCTATTAGAAAATTTGATAAAGATCTAAAGATCTATCATTATATGGATGATGTCTTATTAGCTCATCCTGATCGAGACAAACTTTTTAGAGTATATGATGGACTGATCAAAAATCTTCTTTGATTCCGACTAGAGATAGCTGAGGATAAATTACAGAGTTCTTGCCCCATTACCTACCTTGGTGCCATTATTGACAAAACCTTAATACGACCCCAAAAGGTTACCTTTAGGATGGATAGGTTAAAAACATTAAACAATTTCCAGAAACTTTTGGGAGATATAAACTGGGTAAGACCATATTTAAAATTAACAACTGAAGACCTTGGACCATTATTTGATATTCTTACGGGAAGGGGTGATCCTGCCTCGCTCCGGGAAATTACCACAGAAGCTAGAAAAACATTGTGTAAGGTAGAAGATGCCATTACTAAGGCACATTTAGATCGGGTAGATATAACTAAGCCTATATTACTGATAATCATAGCCACCATAGGAAGTCCTACAGGAGTGTTCTGGCAACAAGGACCTACTTATTGGGTCCATCTTCACTATAGCCAAAAGATAACTCTAGCAAGTTATCCAGAATTAGTGGGAAAGTTAATAGAAAAGGCAATAACTAATGCTATAGGAATTTTTGGCATCGTTCCAAAAAACATTATCACTCCTTATAAACCAGAAACTATAATTGAGCTCGCACAAGAATCAGAAGTATGGGCTACCATTATATGTAATTATAATCCAAATTTTAATAACCACTACCCTGGGGATCTGATGATCCAAATGTTCGTCAGACACCCATTCATAATTCCTAAGGTCACCAGAAAAGATCCCATACCAAATGTTATAACTTGCTTTTCTGATGGGTCCAGTAATGGAACAGCTGCTATAGTCATGCCAACACAGACATTTACTTTTCTTTATCCTTCACAGTCTGCCCAGAAGATAGAGCTTCTAGCCGTTTGTCAAATTTTCCAAATGTTCCCAAATCAGCCATTTAATCTATTCTCTGACAGCAAATACATAGTCAATGCTCTAAATATCATAGAAATTGTACCAAAAATATCCTCAGCATCTACCATTCATTCCTCATTATCTACAATTCAAAAGTTAATTTGGGACCGTAAGGAACTATTTTTTGTTGGACATATTAGGGCTCATACCAGGTTACCAGGACCTCTCAGTATGGGTAACGCTTTAGCAGACTTAGCTACTAGAGACATACATATTTTTTCCACGTTCTTAGAAGCAGAAAATTTCATAAAAACTTCCATGTTAACACTAACACTCTTCAAAAACATTTTAGATTGACTAAGGAACAAGTTAGAACTATTGTCAAAAATTGTCAACATTGTGTCACTTATCTCCCAGTACCTCAAAATGGTGTTAACCCTAGAGGATTACAAGTCAACCATATATGGCAAATGGATGTTACTCATATCCCAGAATTTGGAAAGATTAGATACATGCATGTGTCCATAGATACTTATTCAGGATTTATTATGGCCTCCTTACAGTCAGGTGAAAAAATAAAAGATATTATAAATCACTGCCTATATACCTTTTCTATTCTGGGTGTTCCAAAAACAATAAAAACAGACAATGGTCCAGGCTATACATCCTTAACCTTTAAACAGTTTTGTTCTACATTTGGTATATATCATGTCACAGGTATTCCTTATAACCCCCAGGGACAAGGAATTATAGAAAGAGCTCATCTAACCATTAAGACCTTATTAATAAAACAAAAAGGGGGATAGGGGAGTCATATCCACCTAAGAACAGATTATCCATAGCCCTTTTTACCTTAAATTTTTTGAATTTGGATAAATCAGGAAAATCAGCAGCAGATCGACATGCTGCAGTTGACACTGACATAAAGCCACAAGTTTTATGGAAAGATGTTGTAACAGGAGAATGGAAAGGACCTTCCCCAGTCTTGATTTGGGGAAGAGGGCATGTGTGTGTATTCCCACAGGAAGAAAAGACGCCAATTTGGATCCCAGAAGAGCTAGTCCGAGCAGTTAAGACGGTTTGTCAAGATGCAGTTGAGCCCTCTGGGTATCCTGCTGCTACTGATGATGGTGGTGAGTTTCGTCCAGGGTGAACAGTTCTGGACAATAGTCAGGGTATTGCCTTGACTGGTTCCAGTCTCTCAAGGCGGTGCAGTCGTTCCTCAGTTCTTTTCCACTAATGAATCTACTGGGCAAGCTACCCTTAGGTGCGCACCACCATTGGACTCCAAGTTTACCCTGAATTTATCACTAGAGAATGCATTATGCCTCACCTTTGGCAGTGGCACACCTTGTGTGCAGTTGATCGATCGTACTTTGGCAGATATTACCTTAAATAAAGAAAACAACTTCAATACAAATGTCACCAGTTACATGCCCAAAGCTATTAATAATATCAATTTGGTCCTTATGCGGGTCTAAGGCATGTATGGATATAAGTCCCCTGGCTTTTGTAAAAGGAGGGTCTATAAGTAAAGGAAAATGCACTGATCAAAAGGTTAATGGAGTTAATACTGAAATATGTAGAGAGAGTGAAACAATTACTTTTTCATATACTCCTGTGTGCCTAGCTCTCCCTTTCCTTTTTGTGACTTCCAATGAGAACTTCTCTAGACAGTTATTTTTGCAGATCGCACAACAATGAACGGATGGATTCGAGGAGCTGGTAACAAGGCTTCGACGGCAGATCCTCGCCATGAACGCCACTAAGGTGGAGGTCAAACCGGGAGGGCTTATCACAGGAGCATTAGATAAACTAACACAATTTGGCACCAAATTTGGGGGATTCTTAAGTCCCACGCTAATAAGCTTGGGTACGCTTGTGTTGATTCTATTCTACATCTACAAATGCCTCAAAGTCAGTCAACAGGCTCATAATGTGATCATAAAATAGGCCATGGCCGCCCTTGAAGCTGGAAAATCTCCCAGTATATGGCTTAGTATGCTGGATCGGTAGTCAAAGACAGGTAACCATGGGAAAACGCTGTACCAACCTAAGACAGAAGGGCCAACCCCACTTCGGTATCCTTTGATGACGGGTAAGGACAGGATGTTGATTCCCGGGACCTAAGACAGACATGATCCCTGCCAGCTTCCTTTTCATTTCATATAAGGAAGGGGGAGATGTTGGGGGCTATGCCGTGCAGACTGCACCGGGATGGTGCCCGGCAGCCAGCCAGAGGTTGCTATGTTCACATCGGCGGTGAGGAGGTTGATTAACATAAGCACACCCAGTTGATTTGTCATTGGCCGTATCCAATTAAGTCCACGCACACAACGCGTGCACAGGTGTTCCCGAGTGCTCCTGATCGTGCCTGCTCGTTTTGACCTTTACCATGATTGGGCAGCTAGCTCTCGCCTAATCTTTGCATAATTGGCGTCAGCCCTACTCTTCACCTCCTGGAGGGGATATAAGTCGGCTCTCCTCGAGCGCCCAGGTTCGAGGTTGGAGGTTCCAGTTTCAAGGTTCCAGTTCCTGGGTTTCCTGATTCATCAACAAACCATTCCGAATTCAAGAGCCTCACTACTCTTTTGCAAAGAGGGAACCTACACAGTGGGAGAAAATCTTTGCCACTTATACTTCAGATAGAGCACTTATTTCCAGAATATATAAAGAACTCAAAAAACTCTACACCAAGATTACGAATAATCCAATCAACAAATGGGCTAAGGAAATGAACAGACACTTCACAGAAGAAGATCTACAAGCAATCAACAGATATATGAAAAAATGTTCAACATCTCTAGTAATAAGAGAAATGCAAATCAAAACTACCCTAAGGTTCCATTTCACCCCAATTAGAATGGCGATTATCAAGAACACAAGCAACAATAGGTGTTGGCGAGGATGTGGGGAAAAAGGTACACTCATACATTGCTGGTGGGGTTGCAAATTAGTGCAGCCACTCTGGAAAGCAGTGTGGAGATTCCTCAGAAAGCTTGGAATGAAACCACCATTTGACCCAGCTATCCCACTCCTTGGCCTATACCCAAAGGACTTAAAATCAGCATACTACAGAGATACAGCCACATCAATGTTCATAGCTGCTCAATTCACAATAGCCTGATTGTGGAACCAACCTAGATGTCCTTCAATTGATGAATGGATAAAGAAACTGTGGCATATATATATAATGGAATATTACTCAGCCATAAAGAATGATAAAATTATGGCATTTGCAGGCCAATGGATGAAATAGGAGAATATCATGCTAAGTGAGATAAGCCAATCTCAAAAAACCAAAGTACGAATGATCTCGCTGATAAGTGGATGATGACACATAATGGGAGGTGGGAGGGGTTAGTGTTAGGGTTAGGATTAGGTTTAGGGTGAGGGTTAGAGAGAGTGGCAAGAATGGAAGAAGGAAGGACTGTATAGAGGGAAAAGAGGGGTGGGAGGGGTGGGGGGAAGGGAAAAATAACAATGAATCAAACAACATTACCCTATGTAAATTTATGATTACACAAATGGTATGCCTTACTCCATGTACAGAGAAACAACATGTATCCCATTTGTTTACAATAAAAAAAAGAAAAAAAAAAAGAAAAAATAATATTGTCCCAATCCATTGATATAGGATATTTTTCTATATATTTATGTCTCCTTTAATTTCTTCAATGTTTTATATGTTTTTACTTCTTTATTTATTCCTAAGTATTTAATTCTTCTTGGTGATATTATAAGTGGAATTATTTACTTTTTTTTTTTTTTTTTGGTGGTGGTGGTGGTTCATTTGTAGTGTATAGAAATGTAATTGATTTTGTAAGTTGCTTTTGTGTCCTGCAACCTTGCTGAATTATTAGTTGTAAAATATATATTTTTTTTTGGTGGGGCTATCCAAATACCATATGTTACTTCACACCTATTAGGATGATTGTGTTGACAAGCATATGGAGAAACTGGAACCTTTTTATACTGTTGTTGGGAATGTAAAATGGCACATAGAAACAGTATAGAGGCTCCTCAGAAAGTTAAAAATAGATCTACTATATGATCTAGCAATTCCACTTCTGAGTGCATATCCAACGGATTTGAAAATAGGATCTCAAAGAAGTATCTGCACTCCCATGTTCATTGAAACATTATTTACAATAACCAAGATAGGGAAACAGCCCATTTCCATTGACAAATGAATGGATAAGGGAAATGCAATATATACATAAGTATATATAAATGGAATAAAAATGATATCCTATCCTTAAAAAATGAAATCCTATCATTTGTGACTACATGGATAATTCTTGAGGACAGTATGCTAAGTGAAATAAGCTAATCAGAAAAGGACAAGATTGCACTGAAATCTCTAATAGTCAGACTTACGAAAGCAGAGAATGCCATAATGGATACTAGGGGTTGGGTGATGTAGGAAATGGGAGTCATGGTTCAGTGAATGTAACTTTCAGTTAGGCTAGATACATAAGTTCTAGAGATCTGTTGTGCCTATAGTTACCAATACAGTATTGTGCACTATAAAATTTGTGAAGAGGATAGTTGTGTTTTTAACACACAACAAAAATAACAACAAAAAATCCAGGGGAACACAAACTCTGGGAGGTGTTGTTTATATCTATTATCTTGATTGCAGTGATGGTATCATGGGTCTTTTCAAATATTCAAAGTCATCCAATTGCACACATTAAATATGTGCAGTTCTTTTTACATCAATTATACCTTGATAAAGCTGTTTAAAAAGTGGTTGAACTTTCTAAGTGCTTTTTTCTGTATCTGAGATGATCTTGTCTTTGAGGGCACATTCAAACCAATATTGAAAAAAATAGTAGGTATGAAGCTTGGCCTGCTGTGGATATTTACTTATTCCAAATGGTGTGTAGAAAAACGTATATTTTCCTTTGAATTGCATTGTTATCTATGTAAATGTAATCAATTGATTGTATATATCTGGGTCTATTTCTGGACTCAACCTGTTCAATTTATCTATGTGTCCATCTTTTCACCAGTACTTGGCTGTTTCAGTTACTGTAATTTTATAGTAAGTTGTGAGATCAGGTACTATAAATCCTTCAACATTCCTTTTTCAAAATTATTTTGGCTATTTTCTTTGATTTTATGTATTTTAGAATAAACTTGTCAATTTCCACCAAGTTTTGCTGGGATGTTTATCCTTTTAGACATGGTACTTTAAAAATTATTTCTAATTGCTTATTGCTTGTATACAGAAAAATAGTTGATGTTTAATATGGACCTTAAATCCTGTAGTCTTGCTAAACTAACTACTTCTAGCAGTATTTGCAGATTCCTTGAGGTCATATATGCATAAAATTATGCTTTCCCTGAATATAGTGTTTCTTATTTTCCAACTTATATGTGTTTTATTTCTTTTTCATGCTTTATTGAACTGAGTAGAACTTCCAACACAACCATGTTGAGGAGACATCCCTGTTGATTGTAGGGAGAAAGCAATCTTTCTGGTGGCTGTAGGATCTCTGTAGACATCTTTGTAAAATTGAAGAAATTTCTATTCTTAATTCATTGAGACTTTATGAATGGATGCTGCATCTTGTCAAATGTCTTTTCTGTATTTACTAAGATAGCAATAAGATTTTTCTTTTCTTTCTTCCTTTTTTTTTCAGTGCTGGGGATCAAACCCAGGGCCTTGTACATGTTAGGTGAGCATTGCACCACTGAACTACATTCCCAGCCCAGACTTTTCTTTTTCAGTGTGTTAATTTGGTAAATTATGTCAATTACTTCTTGAATACTGGACCAATCTTGCAGTCCCAAATTCCACTTGGAATCTTTAAATATTGGTACACTTAATTTACTAACACTTTGTTGAGGCTATTTGTGTCTGTGCCCTTGTGGACTATTAATCTATGTTTTTTTTGTATTATTACATGTTTTTGTTTTTGGTATGGTAATGGTGGCATTGCAAAGTGAGTCAGGATGATTTCTATTTTCTGGAAAATTTTGTATACTATTATTTCTTCCTTAAAAAATGTTTGACATAACTCATCAGTGGAACTTTTGGGCCTGAGGTTTTCTTTTGTTCTTTTGGTAGCAATAGGACTATTCAGGTTACCTTGAGTGAGTTTAGTTTTTTTTTTTTTTTTTTTTTTTTTTTGAATATGTCATTTTCATCTAAGTTATGGAACTTAGATAGATACAAGCTGGGCATGATGGCACAGACCTGTAGTTCCAGCTACTTGGGGGCTGAGACAGGATCATCATTTGAACCCATGAATTGAGACCAGATCAGACAGTATAGTAAAATTCCATCTTAAAAAAAAAAAAAGAGGTCAATTCTTAAATAATTGATTTTATACCTTCTTCTTTTCCAAAACAAGCACTTCAAGTTATAAACCTCCCTTGAACATCTGTTTTGGCTTCACTTCATGAATTTCGACACCATTTTCATGATCAATCAATTGTAAATATATTCCCAGATCCCTTGAGATTTCTTCAACTCAGTGTAATTTTCTAGATGGCTTTCTAACTTGATTGCCTTGTGGTAAGACAGCACGTTCTGTATGACATCAATCAGCTGTGATTCATTAAAAATTTATTACCCAACATTTGGTCTGTCTTTGTGATTATTTCACGTATATTTGTTTTGTGTGGTGTTCTATAAATGTAAATCATCTGACATTAATATGGCAACACTTTATTTTATGCTTGGTGTTTTCATGGTAAAACCTTTTTTACTTTCATCCTGTCTGGTTTTATATTTAAACTGTGCCTCTTGGATAGAGCACCTTAAAGCACCTAAGAGGTTTTTTTTTTTTTTTTTTTTTTTTTTTGGAGGGGGCAGGGAATCCTGTCTTCCAGTTTCTGCCCTACATGAATTTCATCCATTTACAATTTAATTATTGATATGGTTGGGTCAAAATCTACATATTCCTCTGTTTTCTATTTTTTCCATAATATTTGTTCCTTTTATCTTTCTCCTGCTTTTACTTTAGGCTGGAGGAGGGGGACAGTATTACTGCTTATTCTATTCTATCTCCTCTACTGGTTTTTACCTTTCTTGTGCTTGCTCTGGGGTTTATAATATACATTCTTAATATGTCACAATCTTTTGCATTACCATTATACTATTTCATATATAAGAACTTTATAGCAGTATAATTATATTTATGCCCTTTTCACAAGTTGTTACGATTTGTATGTGAGGTGTCTCCCAAAAGCTCACGTGTAAGACAATGCAAGAAGGTTCAGAGGAGGTGATTGGGTTATGACAGTCTTAACACAATCAGTGAATTAATCCTGATTGGGATTAACTCAGAGGTAACTGCAGTGGTAGGTAGGATGTAGTTGGAGGACGTGAGAATTGGGGGGTATGGCTTTGGGGTATATATTTGTATCTGGAGACCCCTCTCTCTGCTTCCTGTTGGTCATGTGAACTGCTTCCCTCTGCCACACTCTCCCGTCATGATGTCCTGCTTCACCTCAAGTCCCCAGGAATGGAGTTAACCTTCTATGACTAAGAACTCTGAAACAGTGAGCCCTCAAATAAACATTTCCTCCTTTAAAATTGTGGTCAGATCTTTTAGTCAGTGGTGAAAAAGCTGACTAAAACACATACTCAAGTACATGTCTATACTAAAGTATATGTCTATTTATGTTACACACCCCACAGTACTACAATGTCATTTATTTTTCTTTGATTTTTTTTTTTTTTTTTTTTTTGGCTATATCAGGATTGAGCCCAGGTTCTCACACTGAGCTGCATCCCCAACCCTTTTGTTTCCCAGGTGGCTTTGAACACGTGATCCTTCTGCTTTAGCCTCCTCAGCGGCTGGGATTACAAATGTGCACCACCATGCCTGGCTATTTTCTTCATATACATGCAAGAGTGATAGTCTTACACAAGCTACACTGTTCTTTCCCCAAAGCTGTAAATCTGATTGATGTGGACATTTTGCAACAGTGATTTTGATACTGGGCCTTTTTTCCTTCCTCTTAATTTTATACTTAATTTGACTTTGTTTTTGTAAATTACCAAGTAGTAATCAAAACTGTCTTACCCCATTACTATGCCATATGCATGGTACATGCCTTTCATTGTAGGGTAACTAAGGATGAGAAGACCTGAAAATAAAATGTGGTAAGGGAATATATAAGCCTTAAAGAAGTGGTAAAAGATGCTTTTGTGTTCACACCCCTAGCCCTTTTTGAGACAGGGTCTGGCTGAATTGCCAAGGCTGGCCTCAAACTTGTGACATCTGCTTTAGCTTCCGGAATTGCTGAGATTACAGGTGTGAACCATCATGCCCTCCAATATTTAAGAGTCACTCAATATTTAAGGGGTCCTACAGGAATTCTTTTTCAAATTAAATAAATATATAATTTCCCCATCTTTAGAGTTATTTTTTCTCAAATGAGAGTAATTCTAGAATAATTTGCATTTGCTTTGTCTTAAGTAATTTTTCAGGTCCCTGATAATCCACTATAATGCGATTAGAAAAAAGATAATCCTTGGTGATTCTATTAGGTGGTTCAGGGATTCAAACCTGGAAGCTTGGGGCTTCTTGAGGAAATTAGTTAGATGTTCATGATGAGATTAATTTGGATGAACTCCTAAGAGAATTTTAAAAATTATCCCTTTGATCTAATGAAAAGATAGTTCTCACTTTAAAGAAAATTAAGTGTCCTCACCACTTATAGAGATAACTCATTGTCAGAGAAGGCACACACACAAGGATGGATGTAAGCAGAACCTTTTAATAAATGCATCTAAATTAGTTAAAATTCAGTATTACCTAAGAAGCAATGAGCAGAGGACGACAAAGGAGTTACAGACAAAGGAGTTACAATGTCTATTAACCTAGAATCTTTTAATAGTCTTTTTAGAAAAGACAATGTTATAAAACAAAATATTTTAATAAGACTTGTATTTGAGATGTTACAAATGTTAGGAATTCTGAAAGAATTTAACTAAGAATTAAAAATGAGGTGATATTTAAGGCTTAAAACAACAGTGTGGAAAATGTTAAGAATTTGCCATTACTGAGAAGAATGGGAAGACTGTTGGACTGTTTCCTTATTTACTGTTTATGTATGTGGATTTAACTCCAACTAGTACAAAGTCACAGAATTAATTTTTTTCTTTTGGTTATTGGGGATTCAGCAACCCAGGGGTTACCACTGTGCTACATTCCCTGCCCTTTCTAAAATTTATATTGGGTCAGGGTCTTGCCAAGTTGTCAATGTTGGCTTTGAACTTGTGATCCTCTAGTTTCAGCCTCTTGAGTCGCTGGGATTATAGGTAGTGCTCCACAGTGCCTGGCTTCCCCCCACCCCCCCACCAAATTATATAGAATAATGTAATGAATTCCTGATTTGAGGGAAAAAAATCAGAGCAAATGCCAAATTGAAGCATGACTTTTTACTGTAGTACAGTCATTTGCAAAAATAAACTTTTTTTTTTCTTTTTAATGCCAGGGACTGAACTGAAGGGAGCGTAACCACTTAATCACATCCTGAGGCCTTCTGTGACAGGGTCCCACTAAATTGCTGAGGCTGGCTTTGAACTTGCAATCCTCCTGTCTCGGCTTCTGGAGCCACTGGGATTACAGGGTTATGCCACCATGCCCATCTAAAAGAATTTAAACTTTTGAAATACTTTATTTTGTGCACAAAGTGTGTGTCTTATTATTACAGCATATCTGTTTTAAAGAACAAGAGATAGCTGTACTTTTAGCAACTGTAGAGTTAGACTTGCTACCCATTTCTAGAGAGGATTAAAAATAAAGAGACCACTAACCCATTTGTCTTTTGAGATTTTAGGACAAAGCATCATGTCAATTCTTGATTTTTCCTTAAATGGTTTTATCTGCTTTCTAGATTCCCTTTGAAAACCTAGAGTCTTTTCCTTTCATTACTTTGACAAGTTCTAGGCTCCCAAAGACAGAGTCAGGGAATAATTAGACCAAGATATGATGCTGGGCAAATTTGTTCCCAATATATGTATTTGCCAAAATACATTGAACTGTTTTACATCATCTATTTAAAAATTTTCCAATGGTGGAATGCGACAGACATCATTACCCTATGCACATGTATGATTACACAAATGGTATGAATCTACATCGTGTACAACCATAGAAATGAAATTATGTACCCCATTTGTACACAATGAATCAAAATGTGGTCTGTGAAAAATAATTTTAAAAAATGTTGAATATAAAAAAATTCTCTACCCCATCATTAGTGAAAATAAGGCCTGATGAGTATTAGAACTTTTACCATTTATATATATTCACGTGTGTGTATATGTACGTATACATATGTGTATATATATATATATTTTTTTTTTTTAATTTTGTTTTTGGTGGTGGTGGTACTCAGTATTGAACCCAGGCATGCACCACTGATCACATGCCCAGCCCTTTTTATTTTTTATTTTGTGAGATAGGTTCTCAATAAGTTGCTGAGGCTAGACTCAAACTTGGGATCTTCCTGCTGCAGTCTCCTGAGTAGACAGGAGGCTACTTGCCAGGCCTTAATCTCTTAATCTTTATATTCCCAATTCTGTTATTCTGAACTTATTCTAGGTAGCTTATAAAAAATTTGAAAAAGATTATGAAAAATTGTTTTCTTAACTCAGTTTAAAGTGAAAATTTTGTTGTCAGAGCTATTTGGAAATTCTTTTTCTTAATATAAAGTATGAATTAAGCACCTAAAACATAGTGAACTGTGTTGCCCCAAACCTAGAATTATAAGAATTATGCTATTTCTCACTAGAAAACTGATAACGAACAATACACAATATACAACTGCATATAAAAGACAAAATCAGCAAGGATATAAATAACACTCACCTTTTGCATTTTTCTATCCTTTGGTCCAGTGACACTTAAAAGAATTACTTGGGAATATCAATATATTTTGAGACAAGCTGTTTTCAATATTTGTCAAATTATACAAAGCACAAAATTTTTGGAGTAAAAAATATGAACAAAGATTTGCACAATTCTCGTTTGACTGCAGAAATGTGATTTGCTTTCTTTTCCCTATCACTCTTTTGAGATTTTAGAGGACCTCTGGCTCCTTTCCCTGAGTATACGATATTAAGAGTTCCCCACACAGTTACCTTAAACACTTAATTGGCAAGGATGTGTTCATCTGTATTGCTCCAGTGCTGCACATCAGAAATATACTAAGTAGGGAGGGTTGGGAGCAGGCAGCAAGGACATGCACTGTTAGAGAATTTAAAAACAGTAAATGGGATAAAAAATGACTGGCTTTTCCTTATCACCACACAACAGTATTAAACACAGTCAGTGAAAACGTGTTCCTCCTCTCAGGTGGAAAACTCTCCTCTTTCCCCTTTCTCTTTGATATGCCACATTTACTCATAGTTTCCCAGATTATTTCTCATAAGATATCCTCACTTAAATGAAATTAGTTATGAAAATGCACAGCCTTTACATTACCTAATTTGCTACTTGCTAATTTTCTTATTCCCAAATCAATGCTTTGTATGATTTTAGATCCAGTGATTATAGGAGAAAGCAAGATATTTAAAGAATTAGGCTGAAGCTTTTTCTTGGAGATTAATTAAAACTAAATTATATGAAAAATATCAGAAAAATAGTCTGGAAACTATGGTTGCATTTGGGGAAGTGGAAAGAAGGGCATGTTTAAGTTAGATGAAGGAGAAAAAGCCACCTTATATTTAACATTTAATTAAAATACTAATAAATGTACATAAATTTGTGAAGTTAATTTTAAGAGAGAAAGATTAGTCAGAATTCTAGCCAGTGTTCTTCTTATTTAATATTTAGGGTTGAAGACTGAAGATACTTTTGAAGCAAAGTCATTAGACTTCAAGATGATCTGCCATTCAGACTAAAGAAATCTTTAATGAGAATACCATGCAGTTTACAACTCTTTCCCATAAAATACACCATCTCACATTACCTGTCAGCAATCCTGAGGCAGACTCTAACACTGTAAGAGGTAGTATATATTTTAGGATAGAATACTGTATCACATAGTAATTGTGTATACTTGGGGATATTACTTAAATGTTTCATATACTGGTTTCTCTATATGAAAAGTGAGGTTAATGACTGTTCCTACCACAGAGTTGTTGTAGAATAGAGATAATGCATATAAACACTTTACTAAAATATCTGGTCCATATTAAATAATTACTAACTGGCAAAGCTAGAAGAGTTCTAATCAAGATATATTTGTACTACCCTATATTACCTATGGATATCTACTTTTTTAATATATATTTTTAGGTGTTGATAGCCTTTATTTTTTTTCATTTATTTATATGTGATGCTAAGAATTGAAACCAGTGCCTCACACATGCTAGGCAAGCACTCTATCACTGAGCCACAACCCCAGCCCTGGTATCTACTTTTAATTAGAGTTATATGTACTGTCCTTTTGCACAATTTTAAAGTTATTTTTTGCAGCTGATAATGACATTTGAGTTTGACATAGTCAATGGTATTATTAACATCATTTCCTAAATTTCTTTTCAATGGGAATAGAAGTTAATAACAGGAATTAAAAACGAAGTGGTCTTTATGAAGAATAAGGGTAAAGGTTAAATCCAGGTCTTGAAAAAGTTCATTTGAACTTTTAACTTACAAAAAAAAAAAAAAAAAGGAAAAGAACAGAAATATAATCTTTTAATTAGTTCAGGGTAGAAAGAATGCAGCTCTGTGAGAGCAGAGATTGTTTACTCTCTGTCTCCAGACTCCAGAACAGTGATTGGCAGGTACACAAACTTTTTTTTAATGAATGAATTTTTAAGTGAAAAAGAAAACAAACAAAACAACAACAAAAAAACCCTACCTTAAAACATGTCCTCAATAGGATTCACTTTGTTCTGACATGCTTTCCTAATATTAACTATATTATAACTAAAAAGTCTAGCATACAGTCAACTATTCATAAGATAGGAAATTATTATCAAAATATTCAGAGTAAGAAATAAAAGACTAAATAAGGCCTTGAATAGCTTTATTGAAATCTGTATAAATAAACATGCACATTTCAAATGTAAACTCAAGTGAACCCAAGTGCAGACAAAATTTTAACCTCTGTCATGCAGGAGGTTAGTTTACATTAAAAAAAAAAAATGAAAGAAAGAAAAAAGAAAAAACCCCAAAGCAGCTTTTAAAATACCAGGATGAAAAACCAGCTTTAATATCAAGGTATAAAGCAAAGCCATGATCAACATACCTCATTTATCCTGGTCAAATGCATTTTTTTCTTTACTTTAAAATGCTAACATAAATAAATAATTTACCAAAATGTGCACTCACAGAGTGAACTTTATTTACAATACACAATTTATAATCTATTGTATTTGATTAGTTCAAGTGAAGAACATTATACTTTTTGCTTTATTAACAGTGGGACACAAAGCAATTTCTCAGGTAGTCGATATGTGAAATGTGCCCCAGCATTTAGATTTTCTATTAAAGGCAGTTTGTATGCCAATCGACAATACATTCTTTCAACTAGATCAAAGGGAAAAAAGCAGCAAATGAAAATGCTTCAAATGTTCACACATATATTTGGCATCCTGGATCCTTGAATGTGGTGAACTAAAATCAAATTCAAGGTTTGTATGCTTTATATACTGTACAGGTTCTGACTCTGGAACATGCAAATGCCATTTCTCTTATAACAAGTTACCTTCTGAGAAAAGCTGTAAGGCTATGGTGAATTCCATCAGGAACACACAAAGAAAGTTAACAGACCTACCTTTATAGCCAATTGTCCATTAATGATTTAAAGGCTAGTATATGAAAAAAACTCTCATCTAAGCTTGATGCAATTATTACTATGGATACAGAATACTACTAAGTATGTCCTTATATTACAATAATTGGGAGCGCTAAAACTTGCCAAATTACCAAAAAATGGGGTAGAGAAAAACAGGCAGCAAAAATTTAGTTTTGAACCAACACCAGATTAAAGACAGCATCTTACAGCATGTAAAGAAAAATTTGAATGTCTAAAGAATAGATCCCAATAGCAGTAAAAAAAATACTTACATGTAACTGAAAAATGACTTTAGAATGTAGCATGAAATCTAGAACCTGTTTCCACAGTGGCAATAAGAGGAATATAATAGTCTGGATTTTTAATGATACTAAAAAAGGAAATTACTTTTTCAAGATTGTTTCTTGTATCATGATTTGGTTTTTTAATAGGCCCATATTGATTACTAGGGATAGATTTAAAATTTTGGTTTTCCAGCACTACTGCAGTATTTATGCCATATTGATACTGCAGTTAAACATTATAGTAGTAGTATATATGGCAGCCGAATGCACATGAACTAGATTATCCAAAAACTAAGTTCATAGTTTTCTTGCAGTATTATCAGAGCAAAATAAATGACCAACATCCACAAATTTAACATTTGTCATCAACTCACATCCAAAAAAATTAAAGAAAACATAATTCATCAAAACAGCAGCAAACTTAAAAGGGATTTATTTGTGATTTCCTATATATATTTAGCTTGTAAATACAAGACTGTAAATGTATTATGAGACAATTTCTGTTAAAGTTTTCATTGTGTTTCACTTCAAGTACTGCACAAGTTAAAATCTGATAAAGGATTTACATTCGGTTATCTGAAACTCCCCATCTCAGACTTGTTTTAATGTGGTGGGTAACTTCATTTTCATAGATACCACCAGCAGGAAGTCTCTCTTTTATGGCTTCTAGGACTTTCATTAATTAGTGTGCATACAGTTTTCATTTTCTATATCATTGTCATTATCATTGCTATCTTCATCACTTTCTAATGGGATGCCTGTGGCAGCTGAAGCACCTTTAGTTTCTCGGTCAAGAGGAAAAAAGCCAGTTCCACTGAAAGTGTCTTGTCTCTGGTAGAAGAGTACATATGCTGCCTTGGACTGTCAAAACAAACAAAGGGTGTTAAAATGGTCATAATTCTCAAAGACCACATTAACTATAGTATGAGTATTTTAGTTGGTAATCAATTTTGATGACAAGGCAGAAATCAAACAAAAACCACACATGGTCAAATGGAAGTTACTAAAATTAAGTAAATATAAGGTGAGTTCTATATATAAAGGAAAAATGCTCTTGGACGAAAATTTTTTTCTATGTTATTTGGACTAAGAAATATATGCAACTATAGAACAGAGGTGAGTTTCTTTTAATGTAGTAGTTTTTTCATCCCATGTTTGCGCTATAGTCCAACTTCTCTTACTGTATTAAGAACATTTTTTCCAACAATCACCTCTGTATCCTTTCTGTGAGTGTGTGTGTGTGTGTGTGTGGAGGGGTGGTGGTGTGCTGGTGATGTTGCTGGGGATTGAATCCAGGGCCTCCTCATGAGTACTAGGCAAGCACTCTACTGCTGAACATCTCCCTTCCCCCATCACCATGTACCTTTCTATTTTATTTGGTACTGGGGACTTAACCCAGGGGCACTTAATCACTGAGACACATTTCCAGCCCATTTTATTTTTTATTTTGAGACAGGGTCTGTATAAGTTGCTGAAGTTGGCTTTGAACTTGTGATCCTCCTGCCTCAGCCTTCCAAGTTGCTGGGATTATAGGGATGCACCACCACACCCCACTCACTGCGTATCTTTAATGAGTCCTTATGTTCTAGACTTTTCTCTTTGGCATTAAAAAATATTTGAGTCTTTTCTCATTGTAAATCCCTACCATTCTACCTCCCCTTCTAGCTGCCACATACATCTTTCTTCCTCACAGCCAGGCTGATGGGGTAGTCTATACCCATCACTCACTCTCATGCAAACTCAATTCAATGTAATCTAAACTCTGCCCAAACCATTTTAATAAATTGGCTTCCAATGGGTAACAGCCTCTAAACAAACAACATAAAGGGGTGCCCTTTTAAGTTCTTTTGGTCAATTTCTCTGCAGTATTTAATGTCTTTCTACTTCTTTTCCCTTCATCGGACAATTTTTAGCTTCCTTGAAACCATTTCTGTTTGATCTGCTATTCTCTTCAGGTTCTTCTCAGATTCTTCTGTGACTTCACTAAATCCTAACCTTTAGGTTCTTCCCTCAGCTTACCTCTCTTTCAGTTTGTATCCTCTCACTAGATGACTAATTCAAGCTTATGGCTTCAATTTCTACCTAAGGCTGACAACTTCAATTTATAATTTAAACCAGTTATCACCTCTAAACTCATTAATACAACTACATAGTAGAAATAACTACAACATAGCTATCCATATAGGCACTTCAAACTACACAGCAAATTTTCTTCATAAATTCCCAATCTTGGTTAATGTTAAAGAGTCACTTTCAAATCTCCCTTCCTGCATCTCTAATGATTATAATCATTAATTATAAAATTTTATTTATTTTATGCTGTAAGTATCTCTCAAATTCATTCTCCTTTTGTCTAGACTGGTACTACCACTACCACTAAGTTATTACTTAAGTTAACTGTGACAGTCTCCCTGCATGGCCTTTCTACTTTCTTTATTCAGTGCCTTCAAATCTATCTTTCTTAGTGTTCTTCTAGAGATGTTAAGATACAAATTTAATAATGTCATCCTACTGCTTACCAATCATCTAATGGTTTCTTTTTTTTTTTTTTTTCATGTACCAGGGATTGAACCCAGGGGTGCTTCTTAACCAATGAGACACATCCCTAGCCCTTTTTATTGTTTATTTTGAGACAGGGTCTCACAAAATTGCTGAGGGCACTGCTAATTGCAGAGGCTGATTTTGAACTTATGATCATCCTGCCTCAGTCTCCCAAACTGCTGGGATTATAGGCATGTACTACTACACCCAGCTGGTTTCTCAGTCTTTTAAGGAAACATTTAAACAACTGGGATGTCAATTTTCTAAATTTTCTAAAATTTCTAAATTTATCTCCAGTCTAATTTCTTCCTCATATTCCTATAAGAACTTTCCCTTTTAGTCATAACAATTTATTTGCTGTTCCCTTAAAACGTCACGCTGTCATGCCTCCTTTCTTTTGCAGTATTGTTTTTTTGATTAGAACAACTTTGCTTCTTTTATTTACTCTTATTTGTATTAGCAGACTCAGGTCAAAACAGCACTTTCACTATGAGGATTTCCCTGGTCTTATTTGCTTAAACCCCAAATCTGAGTTGAGACAGCAGTCTCAGGTGTGACCATAGTAAAATATTTAGTGGTACTTATAATACAATTATTGACTTATTTGTCAGGCTTTGTGTATGTATGTGTGTGGTATTGGGGATCAAACCCTTCAGAGATAGTTATTTTTTGTTTTTGAGGTACTGGGGATTGAACACTGGGGTGCTCTACCACTGAGCTACAACTCCAGCCCTTTTAATTTTTTATTCTGAGATAGTGTCTAGTTAAGTTGCTGGGGCTGGCCTTGAACTTGAGATCCTACTGCCTTAGCCTCCTGAATAGCTGGGGTTACAGGTGTGCACTACTGTACCCAGAAGACAGACAGCTATCTTTTAATGATGTTTGGAATGGAGTCCTACATATAAAAGACACCATATCTATACGTAAGGTACTCAAATACTGGTGATGTTCGCACAAAAAATCACCTAGGGATGCATTTCTCAGAATGTATTCCTGTTGTTAAGTGACCCATGATTGTGTACATACACATACACACACACCAACCACCATCATTATTAAATGCTTGGCAAAATCAAATTCATGTAGTGTACATAAATAAGAACAATTATTATTTAAAAGTAGGATTAGGGCAACGAACTTTGAAGGAAGGGATGTTGGCAATTTTAAGATATTTGGATTAGGAGATTAAAGAGGAGTACAGAAAAAAAAAAGTTGGGGACAAAAGAATAAGGAGTTTAAATATAAACTGGAAATGTTAATTTAGGCATACACCATAGAATGACATTTTGTTCAATGATGGACATCATATTTGATGGTCATCACTTAAGATTGTAATACAGTCTAAATGTGTAGTTGGCTATATCATCTATGTCTATGTAGGAACAATCTATGATATTTGTACAACAAATTACCCAGAAATACATTCTCAGAATGTGTCCCTGTTTTAAGTGATGTATGACTGCATGCACGCGCGCGCGCGCGCACACACACACTCTCTCTCTCTCACACTCTCTCTCTCTCTCTCTCTCATGAGGAAGGGGAAGAAAAGAGGGGAAAGAGGAAAAAAACATTATTTCAGAGCCATTCAAGCAACTACAGAAAAAAACTGTCAACAATTGGGCTCAGAAATTTATTAATCTGCTTTTATAAAATGAAGATTTTAAAGCGTTAAAAACTAAAAGGTTAGTCTCTGCCCTCAGGGAATATATAACTTAATTTGGGAAATAAAGTAAAGGAGTTAGTGTTTCTCACATCAACAGAAAGCCTTCTGAATAATAAACATCATACGAACAAACACAATATTTCTCACTCTTTGTAGTATTCTAATGATGGATAAAATTTATAGAGCTGAAAAATTTATAGAAAAATCAACCCTTATTAAAGAATTTTTAGCTTTCTTCTAAGAACACACTGCAGTCATCATCTCAATATCTGAAAATAAAAATCTGCTCAGACGTGAAGCACAACAAATGTGAATGATAAATGAATGTCAGTGTAAAGATATGTAACATCCTTATTTTTCTACTAGTGAGAAAATATCAGGGTAACAAGTATACGAAAAGAGTTAATCTTTTAAATAATTACATCATTTTGAGCTTACATGTCTAATTGTCTTGGGCTTTAAACATCATAGGTATGGTAAGACACTTAAAGGGGTTTCCTCTCTGTCTTAACATTCTGAGTTTAAGTAGTCAATATCTAGAATGCTAAGAGCTGAACCTACTTTTTAGAGGAAAATTAATTTTCATTAGGAATTCCATTCATCTTAAAAATTATCAGAAAATTTTTCACACTGCAATTTATGCTTTTGTTAGTGGGAGAATTTGAAGATGAGTGTCCCCTTAAGGCACAATTTTATTTTTCTTTAGCTGTGAGGACTGCTAGAATACAGACAATAGTGTCCATGGACTCTTATTAATTTGTCTTTTTTTTTAGGGGGTGGGTTCTAGGGGTTAAACCCATGCATGCTAACCAAGCATGTCCTCTACTTCTGAGCTACACCACCATTCCCTTTCCTTTTGCTAATTTTTATTCATTTCTTAAAAAAGTTAATCCCATGATTTTTAGGAAATGTGTAATAAACTTACCACAATTTGGTCTTCAGATGCAGTGGAGACACTACTGTCATCAAAATAGTACCATTTTCCATCATCTTTATTTTTTGCAAAAGCAGTATCTAATGAGAAAATAAAATCACTTCTGTGACTAAAATGATCTAGAGAATTCTCAAAACTCTATAATCATCTACACAATGGTTTAAACTCTAAATTGTTTATTTAACAATATTTACTAAGAGCCTACCATGTGAAATAAATGTCTCATATTTTGACTGCCATTGGTTTCCTCTCCCAAAAATCAACCATGGAAAAAGTCATGGGAGGAGAGGGAAGTGAGGGTCAAACTTAAAAAAAAAAAAAAAAAAAAAAAAAAAAAAAAATTAAATGAATAAATAAATAAATTGGCTAGAGGCAGCAGTGAGAAGATGAGAAGACAGGTTAAAAGAATATTTTTAAATTCCACAAATGGGACAACCATTGTCTGATTCTCTGTCACAGATTACCAGTAATACTCAGGTCTCCTGAATCAGACATATACTGTTGTTTACAAGTGCTGCTGGGTTAACAAAACACTTGACAACTAGTGTGGCAATTCATGTACTCTGATAAAAAATCAGCTTTGCAAGGAGTTGAGGAACACAACAGTGCACTGAATAGCTTCCTTTGAGTATACCCTCCCCCAATTTTTCCCCTTCCAATTACCTAGGACCTTTGACGAACAACTTCTGTAAATGTTGTATTGTTTTTTGTCCTATGCCCTTTCTTAAATCTAAGTAATCTGTGCTGGGTAAAGTTTATCTGTGTTGTGTTTGTTAGTCTGAACTCAAGACCACTGTGAAGTAGATGGTGCACTTACAAAGTAAAAGAAACATATTCTCAGGCTGAATAAAGATAAGTTTGAACAATAATGTGAATTATATAAGACACAAATTCCCAACAAAAGTTAGCCAATTAGAGGATGATATCAAAAGAAAGCTAGAGCAGCACTTGTAATATCTGAGATAAAGACAAGAAAGAATGTCAAATCCCAGAGGCTGGGGTTGTAGCTCAGTGGTCCAGCACATGTGAGGCATGGGGCTCAATCCTCAGCACCACATACAAATAAATAAAAGCACTGTGTACATCTATAACTAAAAAAAATATTTAAAAGAAGAAACATATGGAACTTTTTCTCCCCCCGGATATATGAAAATTTAAAGAAACCAAGTATTAGGCTAATGTTAAAGCCTCAAACTTAATAGAGACAAAGTGCCCAACTGTTATGTAATAAAATTAAGCACATCACGAAGACACAGTGTAAAAAAACCAAAAAATTCCCATGTATTTGAAGATTAAGCAAATAATTAAATAACCCTGGACTAATAGAAAATCATAAAGGAAATTTTTAAAAAAATTATAGCATTAAAAGATAGTAAAAATGCTACATTTCAAACTCTATTACCAAGAACTAAAGCGGTATTAGCAGTAAGTTTATAGTTTTAGTTATAGCCTTCAATATAGTTTGAAAAACAATGGAAAGCAAAAAGTTAAGCAGCCAACCCAAGAAGTTGGAAAAACAGCAACATAAAAGGACAACCAATTACCTAGGACCTCTGCTAAACAGTTTTTGTACATTTTGTGTTGTTTCTTTTCCTATATCCATTCTTAAATTTAAGTAAGCTCTGCTGCATAAGGCCTATAGTGCATTTTGAGTTTGTTAATCTGAACCAAAGTTATAAGAAGAAAACTATAATCAAGTGAAAAATGAAATCAGAGAATACCTACAATTAACAAATCAATAAGATGAAAAGGTAATTCTTTGAAAAGATTAGTAAGATGGACTTCTGGAAAGACTTATAAAAAAGAAAAGAATGAAACAAGGACAAAAATACAACATAAGAATATTATAAACCACTCTGAGATATATTGGAAAACCTAGATGATACATTCCTAGAGAAATAGAGTATATCAAAAATATACAAAAGGAAAAAGAAAACTGAGTAAGTAGAAAAATTTATGGTTGTAAAGTTCAGATTGTTTGAGAGGTGAATTCTAGTAGACTTTCATGAATAGTTATTTCCTATATTGTACTAGTTACACTTCAGGAAACAGAAAAAGGGTAGGTTATCCAGTCTGTTTTATGGCTCTAATTTTGATTCCAAAGTGAAATGATAATATAAAAAAAAAAAAACAAGACCATTGAACTATGAAATTTTAACAATCCTAATTAGTTAATAAAATTCTACTGTGTATCAAAAACTACAAAAAGACAAGCAGGACACATCCCAAGAATGCAAAGATGGTTCAACAGGAAAACCTATCAAGTGGAGGAGAGTGTGATTTGTTACTGTCAACCTGGGAAGAAATCTGGCAGTACTTAAATACTCACTTGAATCTGGAAGTTTCATCTCTGAGTACACAGCTCAGAGAAATTCTCATATAACAGACCATAAACAATAACATTTATCAGTCTCAAATGCAAACTGGATGTTCACCACCATGTGGTGAATGCAGAGATAAAACATGGTGGATATAAACCATGAGTAGTGAGGAGCAATGGACAAGGCAGACAAAAAAGTACTAAAAAAAAAAAAAAAAAGTAAGATCTGAGATCTGTAGCACAGTACCAATTATGTAAGTGAGCAAATATGCATGGTTTATAAGCACATGCAGTAAGCAAGTTACAAAGGGAAGGGGAAAAAGAATGGGAAGAGGAAGAACCCCAAATGGACCAAAAACACTTCTTCCTGTGCCTTCAATTGAAGTATATGATTATGAACTCAATCCTCTAGATGTGATTTGAAAAAAAAAAAAAGGTTCAAAAGCAGATTCATTCGTTAATCAATAATGCAGAACTATTACATGTAAGACATCTGACAGTTTACCAGAAGTAATAAATACCTTAGGGGGAAAAAAATCAGTAATTATTCAAACATTGTTGTGAGTTAAAAGATAAACAGTCAACTTACAGTGTCCTCCTCCCATCCCTCCATAATGGTTGGAAACAGCAATCAAATTATAGCGGCAAGGACCTGCATTTGGATTAATTAAGAATTCCGACATATCCAAGTCACTGTTTTAAAAAGAAACCAAGTTAGTGTTACATTTTCCCTAAATACAATGGATTCATTTTTTTCTTTGAAATGCAATGAATTCTATTCCCTTCTGCCAGTGTTGACTTTCTCTACATTTTTCACTAAAGAAATTATCAAGAGCTAAGTAACTCATTATTCATTTGGATCCAATGACTCCTTTTTATTTTAAGATAATTTTTAAGGAATGATTTACAAAGAAAAAAAAAAAAAGGGGAGAGTGAAAAACAAATTTCTTAGGAGTTTTTAAAAATTAAGCCAGACGTTAGAACATCTGAGCTACTCCGGAGGCTGAAATAGGAGGACTGCAAATTTGAGGTCTGCCTCAGCAACTGAGTAAGATTCTGAATCAAAATAAAAAATAAAAAGGATTGGGAATGTAGCTCAGTGGTAGAGTGCCCCTAAATTCAATTCCCAGTATCTATCAATCAGTCAATTGAAGCCCATTTTTATTCCACATTTTCCTAATTCTGATAATCTACAGACCAGAAATGGGCAGCACCCTTTGAATGCAACTGACTATTCATTATAATCATATATGTATGAACTTGGAACGTGACATCTTGTAAATAGTTTATTACTGTTATTCCTATATTTGCATAATTTCTGCTTGTTGTTTGTATACTCACATCATTAAAAAGTAACAATTTTGCTAGGAGTGTAGCTCAGTTGGTAAAGCACTCACTTAGCATGTGCAAGACCCTGAGTTTGATCCCCTGCACCACCCCCACACCCTCAAAAAAGCAATGATTCTAACTTCCAAATATACCTCTAATAGAATCTAGTTTTCTTGCACTTACATTGTCAAAATCCTATATTCTTGAAAATTTTAATGGCTCACAATTTTGTTAAAGAGAAAATGACCTTTTTCGCTCCTGCTCAATAAGTGGAATAAAAAATTAAGTACATATTTTCAATTTTTTTATCATCTATATCCTTTCCAGTCCCTTTTGTATACACACCTGCCTTCAGCATTTGTCCACTTACTAACTGATTCAAGTAAGTTTTGGTGCACAAATATCATAAAATATGAAAGAATACTGTCACATGTTCTTTTTTGCAATACAGGATAGTGCCAAGCTCTTATTATAAAATACTGTGTGATGAAGTCCTTCCTGCTGCATGACTAAGTGAATGAGAATACAGTGTTCCCTTTTGTCCTGAATTCTTAACTGTGTTTAGTAAAAGCTAAAAAACAAACAAACAAACAAAAAGAGACTATGAAGATGTTGTCTCCAGACTTCTTTATACCTTTTTACAAGTATGATGTCATACCACACAATAAGAAAAACTGAAGGATAAATGCAAATAGCGATAATTTATTTCATTACTAAGTCAACATTCTAAAGCAGTTCCATTATTCTATTTTTGTAATATTTTAGTCATTTAATAATATTTAGGAATAATTTATGAGTAATGATAAAATGAGTTCTAGGGAAAACGAAATCACTAAGTCCATAAAAAATCTTATAAATGAGGCTATGAAAACAAATGGTAATGTAAGACACAGTGAGTTATACTGTATTTAAAAAGAATATTTTCTCTTTGTTTTTTTGGAAAATCTCTAGGATTAAACATTGTGAAATATCAACCCTTAGAAATTGTTATATTGACTCAAAAATAACCTCAAATCTGAAACAGGATCCATTGGTACCTGATATTTACTAAGATACAATAACAACAAGCATCAAATAAATTTGCAAAGTTAGAATGCCCAATGTTTATAAAGTACAATTTAACTTACTTGATAGGAAAATCAACTAAAGTATCCAATTTATCTCTCATATATCGACTGTAAGAAAATCGCTTGAGATGTACCACAAGTACTGGAGGGAGGGACCATAAATCCAATTTCTTTGTGGCTTGCTGATGTTCTTTACAATTTGGACAATACCTAAAACCAAAAAGAAATATTTAAAAGTTTGAAAGAGATACAAATGGCTAGCTCCATTAATAAAAACAAGAAGCCAAAAACAAATTTTTTCAGTGAGCAATTATTTATTTATGCCTAATAAATATCAGTCTAAGAGCAACTCCTCTTTGTTTTCAATACATTTTCCAAAAAAGTCTAACCATTATAAATTAATATGCAAATAAATATTCAAGGAAATGATGAGCGCTAGATTATTTACATTTCAGTATGCTAGAAAAGATATGAATGTATCATAATATCACGAATGTGTGCTTAGACTAGGTGTCAGAAAATCCCCATACTCTGGGCTCTAATGGAATGACATCACTAAATAATTTCCCTAAAAAGTTCTTTTTCAAAATGGCTATGCAGCTAAAACTTCTTGGGAAAAAGGTAAAAATTAAGAGTAAAATGACTATTAGGGAAAATATAGTAATGTGATTAAAGTTACTACTTTGATAATACTTTTGAAGATATTCCCATCCCTTTTAATGGACTGTAACATTACAGGAACTTTCATAATTTAAAATATCAAAGAAAATTTAGTAATCACGTTTTCAACTTGATGTAGTACATTCCTCAGAATAAATCCTTAAAGAAAATAATCAGAAACAATTATTTAATTTTGTCTCTTACCAGGGATCTTCAGCACCTAGCTTTTCTTTTGTTGTAAAAAGTTCAATGCAATCTTTTAATTTCACGAAGGGTTTTTTAGGAGGTTTATATTCCACGCTTTCATGTTTTTCAAAATCCTAAAGAGAAGTATTTCTTGAGTTAAGAGAACAAATGAAACAAAACTCATTTTAGTGATACCATCTTACTATGAATAATAATGAAAATTTGTAAACTTTCTCAAGAAAATCATAAAACTTATTTCAGCTGAGATTTATATCACACTTCTTAACAATTCCTAAATAAACCTGTATAATTAAAACATGTCAACAAAAAGCATGTTCAAAACCCACTCTGGTTGAAAAAACAGTTTGTGACCAATTTTTTAATGGCAAAATAAACATATTTCATAGAAGGAAAAAGTGTAACAAAAGAGTATGATTTACTCTGGCAATCAGAATAAAGTAAACAAAGAAAAGGTAAAGATGCAGTGTATGAATGATGACTTACCTCAGCAGCATTTTCATCAAAATATCTTTTTTTCAATTCAGGATCCCAATCCAAAGCAAGAAAAGATCTTTCTAAGGTGGAAAACATATTTTTCCTTTAAAATTCAATATTCTTTAGAACTAAAATTTATATATTTTAATATTAGGGTATATATAAAAACAAACAAGGGGCAATCTTTTCTACTTGTACTAGATCATTAGGGCAAGTAGCTGTTTCTAAGCCATTGTAATAATTTGAGATTAAAAGAAAAAAGCCCACAAAGCTCAAGCGTTAAGTTAAACCTTGCTCTGGTAAACAATAGCACATGGACATTAAGGCCTTTCATTTAAAATTTTTAGATAGGTAAACAGCATTTTCATGGTTGGGATGAATTTCATGGTTTTTATATTAAAACAAAAAAACACATACTTTGTTGAAATTTGATGCTCAAGTCATTTTCACAAATACTTACCATCTAGCCTAAGCTGCCTATCATCAAATCTTATATGCCTTGTATCATCTTTGATGTAGTTGATATCAGTATTGCCTAAGTTGTTGAACTGGAATGTAAACAATCGTTTTTTGTGTCCCGTGAGTTGACCTTTGCAAGTTTCCTCAGTACATAATCCATTTTCAGAATCATTATCTCCTCCAACTGAATCTTCTGACTGACTATTTTCATTCTCTGAGGGAAGTTCTTGATCCTGGCTGGATTCATCATCTGGTTCATCTGTTTCCATTTCACCTAGGTTTTAAATATTAGAGATCTTTAAATAAATCCAGTGTTACATTTTTGAAATAATTATTTTCCCCAGATTTATAGGTAATTTGTTTTTAGTTCCTTAATCTTCAGTTCTTAACTTTTTCTCTGAGGCAATAACCTAAGTGAAACATTTTAATTATTTAACAGGAAAGTCTTACTTGGTGAGCCTTCTTCATGTATGCCATTTGGGCCATTCCCATTAATATTTTGGTCCTTACAGCAATGTAGGGATCCTTCAGTTTCTTCAGTTTCAGTAGATATTTTGACATATCGGCTTAATAAAATCAGAATTCAAACAAGTTCAGTTCTACAGAGATCTAAAAACTGTTTTCCATTCTACCAATAAAATGAAGCTTTTAAATGCAATAACAGTGGTCATTTAGTAGATTTAAATAAATTAAAACTCAAAGCTTACAATTCTGTCAGTACAATTTATTGGGTTTTGGTTGTCTTTATAAAAAGAATTACTTTGTTACTTTCAGAGTGTTACCTCTACCTTTTATACATTAAAGTTTGAGGAAATAATTTCTCAAAAAAAAGTACTATATAAAAGATTCCCATTTAAATGCTATATATTATTGCTGAGAACACTTGCTTTTATATAATGTGAATTAAAAAAATTTTTTTTGTGGTGCTAGTCATCAAAAATGAGGATAATGTGATCTTTATGTATGGGTCATGGAACTATAATAATTAGGTATACAAGAAATAATACTAAACAGGCCAACTATAAAAAAAAATGAAAGGGATCAAATGGTGTTTATGATTACCTTAAAATTCAAATCAAGATTTTTAGGAAGGCAAAAAATGGACTATCTATCATGAATATTTTTTCTTTTAAGGCAATTCGTGTGACTGATTGAGCTAGCAGTATGAATAAAGAAATGAGACATTTGCCATTTGTTATGATTCCAGAGTGTATACATGTATCACAATTATTGATAACACTGGGTCTGAAATAAACCTCAGCAATGTGTTTTTCATGATTGTGAGAGTAGATTAGACTGTAATCTGATTTTTAAAATTGATACCTATCTAAACAAAGTTGAGATAATACACATTTGCTCAATTACATTCTGGTAGTACTTGCATGTTTACTTTGTAAGCTGTAGTTCATTCCCATACTTATTTTATTGAAGCAGAATTGTCTGGCACTTACCACATTCTCAAAAGGAGGAGATTATAGAGTTTATCTTCAGTATTATTTCGTGGGACAGCCATAAGAAAAGGTTGACCAAAAAGTGAAGAACCAGTATGGTGGGTATAACTTGAGTGTCTGAATTTTTCTCTTAGGCAAACAGGAATAATCACATGCTCTGTATCTTCTGTCCTATTGATGTTAATTTCAAATCTGTAAGAACAAAATGGACCATAAACTCTCAAAATTTTGTTAATTCTTTTGATTATTTTCAAGTAATAGTCTGCACAATAAATTTTATACTTACACATAAATATCATCCCGTTCCATAATACTACTAAGGTTTTCATCCATAGGGAATATTCTGTGAAATCTATGATTGTATATATCAGTAACTATCATCTAAAAGGAAATAAATTTCTATTAAGCTGGTTTTATAACACTGAGAAACTAAATACCAACTTACATCCTTCAATCTCAGAAACATCTTACCTTATCTGCAGGTACTCCTGACAAAGTAGACAACGCTGTACAAAGATCTAGTATATTTCCAATTTTGGGGACAACCACTTTGTACTAAAAAACAAAACAAAACAAAATTGAATGAATTTATTATGCTGAAAAAAAAAATGGAGTAGGTGAGACTGACCTCATGATTGCTTCCTTCAAATCAATATCTGGCTCAAAATGTTTGTCTCCAATCTTGCCATTATCCCAGGGGATAATGTCCACATGGATGCTTCTTTCTATCCCTTATTTTTCCTTAGCACCTCTAATCAAAGATCTATCCTTGCATTCAAGTATGGTCAATTTCTTTGACCTTGTTGTCACCTGAATCTGCTTTGTTTCTGATACCTTAAACTCTAATAGGTTATTGTCTAACCACACTACTACCTGCTTCACCAGGAAACTTACTCTTACCTATTCTTAGCTTTTATAGAGATTTCTAGTCCTTATGACACTCAAGATTTTCTCCCTACTGTCTTCATACACTTCCTTCCAGACCCCATATTCTTCATCAATTTAATCATTCCATTGTAAAACCTTTAACCTCTATTATTCAGTTTCACTCTTGTTGAACTTTCTGAAAGCTGTACAGATATGCTGGAGAAAGTTCACTAACTTCAGAGGCCAGTGAACTTCAAATCCACAGTACCCAATCTCAACTGATCCTTAACACTGCCCAGAAACAATTCTCTGTATCACTTATTTGCTGTTTTTCTCATTTCTCTCAATTACTATTTAAAATATTCACCATTATTTAGACCTCCTATTTCACTATTTCTCCCTTCATTTTCAGAACACCACCTAATTTTACCAAGAAAATGGAAGCTGCCAAGTGGCTAAAAAGCTGTAACTTCTAGTTCCCTTACAAACTTACTTGAAGCCATATAGGTTGTTTTTTTCTCTCTTGTAATAGATGGGAAGACAAATGTTTCTCTTCCCATTGAGGGTGAACCCTGGTTTGAAATCTATTCTAAGACCTAAATCTAGCTATTAGACTATCTTCAATTTTATCTTGACTCTTTTGTATAGGCACTGAAATATACACAAATATCTCAAAAAACAGTCCTTCATTGCTTTCCCTTATCTTCCCCTGCTTTATAAATGACTTTGTTAACAATATCTACACTGACTATTGTAACTTTCTTATCTCCCATTCACTTCTCAACACATTCGCTGGCTTTTGTCTCCATTCCTTTATTTAACCTGTTTCCAAGGGTACTAGTAACTAACACAACTCACTCTTTATCAGACCTTATTTTATGATCTCTCTGTAGTATGACTGCTGACCACTCCAATCTTTAAAATTTCTTTCCGTATAAAACTACTACTTCTTAATTCTTTTCAATTGCTGTGATAATATTCTCTTCGAAGCTCTTCTATATTGTTTAGAATTTTGTCCTTAGTCCTCTTATTGATTCTATATACACTCCTTAGACTACTGAGAATGTATCTCCATTTGCTTTGGCCAGTTCTGAATTAGATGCCTATCTTAGTATAATTATTAATAATGGCCCTTCTTATTTTCAAAAGAGTTCTGGTTTAGATGATAAATCACAGAATCACCATAGTCTTCAGTGATCTCATCCCTTTAAAACACTGACTACCTTTCTCAAAGAGCTCACTGCTCAATTTAAATCTCAAGCACAGTCTTTCTCCTCCAGTGTAAATACATAAACTTAATACTTATTGGATAATCACCATCTAAATGGTTCTTCTGTATCCTGAAGTCAACATGTCTAACACTAATAGTTCATGTTATCATGTCCAATACTAAAATGGTTTCTTCTTACACCTATATATTCCATTAAAACAAAAAGCACCGAGTCCTCAATTCTCCAGTTCACTGAACTTGACATCATCTTTGAATACATCTACACATTTTCACTTTCTACATTCTACTAGCTTATCAATCAAACTGCCATTCCGACACAAGTCCTTGTCAACTGAACGTCGCAAAAGCCCCATAGCTCTGATCTAAGCTTTTCCTATCTAATCTCTGTGCTAGCCAGATTCTTCTTTCACAAACACAAAAAATAGTCATATAATCTCTACACTTATAACCTTTAAAAGCTTTCCTAGCCAAATTTCCTATCATGGCATCAAACATCTTTGTGACAGGTCTTTGTGATACACATTGGTAGAGCTCCTGCTTACCATATGATTAGCTATTGTAAATTCCAGAAGTGGGCCATGTCTTCTTTTGTCTTCAGGCCTTTGTACATGCCATTTTCTTGGCCTATAATGCCTTCATTTCCAGCTTTTACCTATTTATAACCTAATCATTCTTCAGGATTCATCACAGGTATATCAGTTTGTGTAGGTTACTCTTTCTGTGAGCTCCTGTAGTACTGTCATAGTACCTTTCACACGGTATGACAAACTTCTTGAGAACTAGGATTAGAAACACCTTCATATTTCCAACCCCTTGCAGAGTATGAGAGCCCAACATATAATACATGTTCAATATGATTACTAATATACTTCTTATAATCTAAATCAACTTCAATAATAGTATGTTAGCTAAGTTCACCTCCTTACCAGCTGGATAAACCATAGTATTAATGAGAATATCATTTTGTACTGAAACTGTTACTGTTTAAGAGGAAAAAAAAATGACAAAAATACACCTCCATCCCCCTGAAAAAAGAAAACAAACAAAACCCATATCCAGTTCCTGTGCTGTTTGCAGATCTAACTTCCACAAGTTAATATTCTTGGTCACTGAATAAAGAAGTAACTCAATGAAATTCACAATGCTGGAAAATGATTTAAAGCCAAATTATAGAGCATTCACCACATATCTTACGGGCTAATGTGCAGTTTAATGTAACCTTGTCACTATATAATACATACTTTTTTATATTATTAGATGGAAGAGTATTGTCTTTAATAAATGTGCTGAACAGAAATATAGCATCTATCTTTTTTGTTATAATACATTTTTACTAATTTTTTATATTCTTTTGGTCCACTGGCATGTATTTGCAAAGTTACAAGCTAGTGAGGTAAGGGTGTACTGCTAGAACTGAAAATAATGTAGACAATTCTGCACTTACAAGCAAGAATAAGAGTATCTAAAGAATATTATTATCCAGTATGAAAAGAAAAAAGCACAAAAGGTAAAAGCAGGTCTTTATTAGTTCTGCTCATAGATAAGGGCAAGTTCTCAGCACTACCTGACAAAATACTGACATAAAACCACTAAGTTTGATGAGTTCATGAAGAAAACATATAAAGAAGCAGAAAAAAAAAAAAAGCCAAAATGTATATACTACTACATTTATTTGTTACAACTAAACTTTAGTTACTTTGAATGAAAGAACTATTTTTAAGAATACTGCAAATATCTGCAAGCTCACTTTCCTGCATGAGTAGTAAAATCATAATTTTGTTAAAAGCATAACTTTCATACAGATTTTGTGACTATTAGGCACCAACAAACTTGAGCTGTTTGGCTGGAACTCTAAGGATTTAGAGAAAAACAACATCCTGAAGTAGGACCATATCTGCCTTGTTTTGTGAACAAAAAGCTTATTGTTTGTGCTCAATACAGCATTGTGAACACTTTTTTTCCTTTTTGGTACTGAGGACTGAATTCAGGGGTACTTTACCACCGAGCTATATCCCCAGTCTTTAAAAATTTTTTCTAGGTTGCTTAGGGCCTTGCTAAACTGCTAAGGCTGGCCTCAAACTTGAGTCCTCCTGCCTCAGCCTCCTAGAGTCACTGTCACTGGGATTATAGGTGTGTACCACCATGCCTAGCTTTAATATTTTTGCATTAATATACACAAATAAAACATTGAAAACATAAAGATTTATGAGTCCCCTATCTTCAAAGAACTTATGGTCTAGGGAAGAAAAAAACAAGCACAAACCAAATGTCAAAGTAAAATTTGCTAAATGCTGTAATAGAATTTAGGGGAGGCAGGAAGAGAAAGGAGATACTTTCAATGGGAAGGGCCAAGTCTCAAAAAAAGCACTCATAAAGAGAAAAAATAGTGTTTTACTCACAAAATAGAAAATAGTTCAGTTATAACACTATGCTATGCAATCAGGCAGACATGGACATTAATGCCTATCATAGTGATTTTGCATAGGATAAACAATATGTGATAAAACAAAGTAATAAAGATTAGAACATTACTGTACCAAATATTTTAGTCTAACAATTTCCATTTCTCATCTTTTTAAGTTACTAGTCTTCCCAACACTGTAAAATCAATGTCTGTTTTCTTTGATGAGAAAAAGTCTTTGACAATATTTTTTACATGACATACTTCACCCTTTCAAGATTTAAAAAATTATACTAATTTCCAAAGTGTTAAGCTTATATTAATTACACTGTAAACATTATTTCTGAACTGTGTTTCAGGGTTCAACACTAATTTTTAATTTACTTATAGTACTAGAGATTGAACCCAGGGCCTTGAACATGCTAGGCAAGTGCTTAACCACTGAGCTACATCCCCAGTCCTTTTCAAAATTTTATTTTGAGACAGGGTCTCCTCCAAGTTGCCCAGACTGACCTCAAACTTGTAATCCTCTTGCCTCAGCCTCCTAAATTGCTGGGATTACAGGTACATACCACCAGGCACAGCTTCAAAATGAATTTTATTTAATACTCAACACTATGATATTTTATAAAATGTAACAAATGTAAAGAAAATGATCACTACTTACCTGCATAGGTTTAGTAAGTGGATCCATTCTAACTAAATAAACTTCCAAGGTACGTTCTTTTTTCATGGGCAAAGGAAGTGTCAAGTAACAAAAAGGATCAAATGTTACTGAAATCTTAGCACACTCAGGACAAACTAAAGTTGATTTGAAAAGGCCATGAAATATATCTACTATGATGGAATCATTTCTTTTTAAATGGTTTTCCCAGGCTTCTTCAGCAACCACCTACAAAGAAAATAAGATGCAAATCACAGAGGTATTTCAGAATCGCAACAATGTGGACAATAATATCATGAAACTTACTTTATCAGGCCTTCCATCAGCATCTTTCAATTGTATATACGGTTTTTTCCTAATCCTATTCAAATCTTCATGTAGTCCATCTAATAGGAAAGCTAATAGTTCTTGACAGTCTTGCTGCTGATATCCAGAGAACTGGGGTGCAAAACGTCCTACCTGTGTCTGTAAAAAAAGCAAAATCATGAACTCAGCTAGAGTCAGGATTCCTTTAAAAGTCTACGGTTAATCTTTATTATTCATGGATTCCAAATCCATGAGTTTGCCTGCTTGCTAAAATTTATTTGTAACCTCCAAATAAAGTTTAAACACTTTAGCAGTCATTTGTGGTTATCCTCAGGCGAAAAATTTGAGTCATCTAACATGCACATTCTTAGCCGAGGAACAAAGTGATCTTTGCCTTTTTGTTTTAGCTTTCATACTATATAAACAAATGTCTTTTTGTAGTTGATTTAGTGCTATTTTTTTTTCACATTTTTGTGCTTTCTTTTGGTTATTTCAGTGTTTAAAATAACCCCCTAGCATAGCTGGCTAGAAGGAGGCTGTGGAGAAAATATAGTTAGATAAGCTTCCTTCAGGCATGAGTTACAATGGTGTAGGCTGTGAATTCAATGTTAACAAATCAACAATACATATTAAGCAAGGCTTTTTAAAAAAATTTTTTATTTTTTCTTTTCCGTACCAGGGATTGAACCTAGGGGCACTCAACCACTGTATACATCCACAGCCACCTACCCCCTTTTTTTAAAATTCATTTGTATTGTAAACATATGGGATACATCTTGTTTCTCTGTTTGTACATGAAGTAGAGGCATACCGTTTTTGTAATCATACATTTACCTAGGGTAATAGTTTTTGATTCATTGTTATTTTTTCCTCCCCCCCCACTCCTCCCACCGCTCTTATCCTTCTATACAGTCCCTCTTTCCTCCATTCTTGTCCCCCTCAACCCCCCATTATTTGTCCTCATCCGCTTATCAGCAAGATCATTCATCCTTTAGTTTTTGAGATTGGCTTATCTCACTTAGCATGATATTCTCCAATTTCATCCATTTGCCTGCAAATGCCATAATTTTATTATTCTTTATGGCTAAGTAATATTCCATTGTATATACATATACCACAGTTTCTTTATCCATTCATCCATTGAAGGGCATCTAGGTTGATTCCACAATCTGGCTATTGTGAATTGAGTAGCTATGAACATTGTTGAGGCTGTATCTCTGTGGTATGCTGATTTTAAGTCCTTTGGGTATAGGCCAAGGAGTGGGATAGCTGGCTCAAATGGTGTTTCCATTCCAAGTTTTCTAAGGAATCTCCACACTGCTTTCCAGAGTGGCTGCACTAATTTGCAACTCCACCAGCAATGTATGAATGTACCTTTTTCCCCACATCTTCGCCAACACCTATTGTTTCTAGTATTCTTGATAATCACCATTCTAATTGGGGTGAGATGGAATCTTGGGGTTGTTTTGATTTGCATTTCTCTTATTACTAGAGATGTTGAACATTTTTTCATATATCTGTTGATTGCTTGTAGATCTTCTTCTGTGAAGTGTCTGTTCATTTCCTTAGCGCAATTGTTGATTGGGTTATTTGTATTCTTGGTATAGAGTTTTTTGAGTTCTTTATATATTCTGGAAATTAGTGCTCTATCTGAAGTATGCGTGGCAAAGATTTTCTCCCACTGTTTAGGTTCCCTCTTTGCACTGCTGATAGTTTCCTCTGCTGAGAGAAAGCTTTTTAGTTTGAATCTATCCCAGTTATTGATTCTTGCTTTTATTTCTTGTGCTATGGGAGTCCTGTTAAGGAAGTCTGATCCTAAGCCAACAGTTGAAGTTGGTCTTGCTGAGTTTCTCAGGGCCTCACTAAATGCTGAGACTGGCTTTGAACTTGCAATCCTTCTGCTTCAGCCTCCCAAACCTACTTTTTCTTCTATAATCTGCAGGGTCTCTGGTCTGATTCCAAGGTCCTTGATCCATTTTGAGTTGAGTTTTGTGCAGGGTGAGAGATAGGGGTTTAGTTTCATTCTGTTGCATATGGATTTCGTTTTCCCAGCACCATTTGTTGAAGAGGCTATCTTTTCTCCATTGCATATTTTTGGCCCCTTTGTCTGAGAAAACTGTATTTATTTGGGTTTGTGTTCGTGTCCTCTATTCTGTACCATTGATCTACCTGTCTACTTTGGTGCCAATACCATGCCGTTTTTGTTACTATTGCTTTGTAGTATAGTTGAAGGTCTGGTTTTGCGATACCCTCTGCTTCGCTCTTCCTGCTAAGGATTGCTTTAGCTATTCTGGGTTTCTTTATTCTTCCAGATGAATTTCATGATTGCTTGCTCTATTCTGTAAGGTACATCATTGGGATTTTAATTGGAATTGCATTGAATCTGTATAGCACTTTTGGTAGTATGGCCATTTTGACAATATTAGTTCTGCCTATCTAAGAACATGGGAGATCTTTCCATCTTCTTTAATTTCTTTCTTTAGTGTTCTGTAGTTCTCATTGTAGAGTCTTTCACCTCTTTTGTGAGATTGATTCCCAAGTATTTTATTTTTTTCGAGGCTATTGTGAATAGGGTAGTTTTCCTAACTTCTCTTTCTGAAGATTCATCACTTACGTATAAAAAGGCATTGGATTTATAAGCATTATCCCCAGCCCTTTTTATATTTTATTTGGAGGCAGGGTCTTGCTGAGTTGCTCAGGGCCTCACTAAATGCTGAGACTGGCTTTGAACTTGCAATCCTTCTGCTTCAGCCTCCCAAACCACTGGAATTACAGATGTGTGCTACTGCACCTGGCAAAAAAGGGTCTTCAAACTAAAATACACAGAAAACAAAGTGACCCACTGATTGGCTGGTGAAAATGTTATGACTAGAGAGCTTGACAGAATCAAAACCTGTATTCTCCATAGTAGCAAGAGTTTAGTATTTGTTATTCAGTGTTTGCAGTAAATTTATGGAATAAAACAATTGTGTAATGAAAAATGTAAATATACAAAACAGGAATATATATTTTGTTTTGCATTCTAGTATGCATTCAATGAAGCTTATTTATTTTTTAGATTTTAACCTTTATTTTATTTACTTTTTTTTTTTTTTTTTTTTAATGTGGTGCTGAGGATTGAATGCAGTGCCTCACCATGCTAGGCAAGCACTCTATGACTGAGCTACAACCCCAGCCCTCAATGAAGCTTATTTAGGACAAAACAAAACAGAACATGGACTCCTAAAAAAATGTATAAATGGAAAACAAAGAAAATCTCCAAAACAAAAAAATGTGTATTAATCATTATGTGGTCCTATATTTCTTTGTTATTTATTTATTTATTTATTTTTTTAAAGATAGAACAGAATTATATTTTTTGTATCTTGTTACTTTCCAGCTAAATATGGAAAACAATAGTCAGTGCAAGTCTTGAGTTGGTCCACATTATTCTGCAAAACAGTCTCTTCTTGGGTAGTAACTTAAACAATCAGAAGTCTGTTGCCATATTTAGGTTCATGTCCTCTGGTTAGCTGCTCCTTGGCATGCTTGGTTACTTAAATTATCTTCTCAGTCTGCACTAGGAGGTGATAGAAACTAGAGGTAAAAGATCAGACATTTCCTGCTCATAAACACCTTTAAATCACCTTGAATAAAAGCAAATCACTTATTGGAAGTTACAGCAGATAGAAAATTGTGGGTTGCCAGTAACTGAATCTAAGCTCTGACTCCTTTACCAACATTTTCATTTTTCTTCTGCTATTGTGTTACCGTTAGCATCCTTTTATTTTAATTTAAACTACTTTTTTTTAGCATCTCTTAAGACAAGCCTGATGGTAATGAGCTCCCGCACTTTTGTTTGTCTTGGAAAGTTATCTGAGTTTTTCTGTGTATAGTTTTCTTGGTTGGCAGTTTTTTTTGCTTGTAGCACTTTGACTATATTATCCCATGTCCTTCTGTCCTGTAAGGTTTCTACTGAAAAAAAAAAAATGCTAATAGTGTAATGAAGGATCTTTTTGTACAAGACAAGTTGTTTCTCACTTGCTGCTTTCAAAATTCTTTTTGCCTAACTCTTTTTTTTTAAATTGCCATTTCACTATTTGTCAAAGGAGTTTTCAACATGCTTAATTTTTAGGTCTTGGTTTTCCTATTGCCTCCTCCTGTACAAGTCTGCCAGGCAGACAGTAATAGACAGGTTTTCATCCTATCTACCATTATTATATACAGATAAGCATACATCTAAAAGCAGTTGGAAAATAACTATAAAATAGAGAAATGCTGACTTGAGAAAAGAACAAGGAGAAAATATGGTAAAATTTTGTACAAAGAATTGGGAAACACTGAAGAATAAAAAATTTAATCATATTTTGCTATGGGTCCACTGGGGGGGGGAACTACAAATCTTTTAGTTTCTGTGTGTAAAAAGAGAAAGAATCTCATAGAAAACAGTAATATTCATGTTCATATACAATTTTCCTGGTCTTTGTAATACTAGTTTTTGATAAGACTGTAAAAATATATAATAAGTCATAATATGAAAGAAGTCAAATATCAAGAGCCTACATTTTTACACAAAATTTAAAGAAGAAAAAAAAATCTAACAAAACAAAACTAATTGGAATGAGGATTGAGTTGAAATGGTTTGTCTAGACTAGTCTGTCCAAATGTAGGGGGGTACATGATTTGTTGTTTGCTTTTTACTTTGGAAGAACTAGTATTCAGTTACCCAGTAGATGTCCTAATGAGTGCCATTTAAGTTAATTGTAAAAGTTATGGCTTACAATTGCTTATTCTTCTAAAGTGTACAATTTTTTATAAATCTTACTCCTATATAATTAGGAAAACTTTAACATTATAAAGATAAATTTCAGTTTAATTCTTATCCGAATGATAAATTACTTGTCAATTTATTAATTCTAAAAAGCAATCCATTCACAAATTTGAATAAACTTTGAAGTTTAAGAATGACATTGAAAACACACTCATATTTAGTGATTGTTTTGCAGACTAGTTTTTAAAACTTGCAACGACTACTGAAATAAACTGAGTTCTTAGACTTTAATGAAACGTTCAAATTTAGTTATGGTGTATAAAATATGAAATAGTTATAGATTTTTCAGAGATGTATTCTAAAACAGCTATGCAAATAAATGCTCACTGCTATTTCTCTGTAGTCATTCTTATATTATACCAGTGTTTCTCAGTCTTTTTAAATTATACCTCCAAATCCTTTTTAGACTTTCTGAAAACTAATTACCCACTGTCATCTGTCCTGAAATTTTATACCACAGATATATTTGTCTATCTACCTATCTATCCATCCATCCATCCATCCATCCATCCACCCACCCATCCACCCATCCATACTATACTCCTTTGAAGGGCTACAGATCATTGTGAAAGCTACTGTTTTTCATCCCTCCCCTATAGGAACTAGTTTTTGTCCTCCTGGGGATGATATCACCCTTGTTGAGAATATATTTGTCATACTAACCTTAAATGCTCTTGGGGTGACGTAGCTAAACTTCCCAGACCACATTTGCTTGATCAGTTCAGCATATGATTTAGCTATTTCGCCTCTCATTCCTAAGGGATTGTCAAAATTCAGTTCTTCTTGATATTTATCATTGAGGAAATACTCAGTAAGTGGAGGTGTGTTGCTCAAACACTGCAAAAAATAAGATGTATTTTCAGGTAAAAGTAACCATACATACACTTTTCTTAAAACATGCTAAAATAAAGAGAAAAAATTGTTTTGCCATACAAAACAGAGAAAAGTAAATGATGGTCTCTGGCACCGAGAAGTTACTGATCAAATAAACACTTAAAAGATGTACTCAACTATTCATTTCCTAAATTTCAAATCAATTACTTATAATAAATGAAATGCTAATACTTGTTGCTGTAAACACTGCATTAATTTTAACCACAGCAAACTACCTATTAAGTGGCAGAGAAGTTCAAAGTTTTCTTTCCTTCTTTTACTTGATTGGTAAAAATTATGGATTGTCTACTATCCCAGGTACCTGCAAATAAATAGCCTGAGTATGTAAAAACTGAGATACAGGGCAAGCAAAAAAATAACTTTAAAAATAGGTGTAGTTGGTTCTCTGTATCTGCAGATTCAACTAACACAGATAGAAAACTATCTGGGGAAAAAATTGTGTCTACGGTGAATATAGAGACTTTTTTCTTTTTGGTATTCCCCAAACAATATAGCAGAAATTTACACAGCATTTAAATCAGGAATTATAATTAATCTAGATATAACTTAAAATATTGGAAGAATGTGCATGGTTATGCTCAAATAATACGTTATTTTATATAAAGGACTTGAACATTCATGGATTTTGGTACCAATAACCACTGATACTGAGGGATGAACTGAACTTACTGCTTCCACTATTAATTACTTATCATTAAAAAGCAGCCTTTAAGCCTTTCATCTGGCCAATTACCTAAAGAAGGAATAGTACAACAGTACTAGCTGAACCTAAGAAAATAAATTTCAGTTATGAAGACTAGGTAAGTGTATTCTCACTTTTCTCAGTTCTTGTTTTAATAACCATCCAATTTTCTTTTATGGCAAAATAAAAACTATGAGTAATTTAATTCTTCAACTCTTTTCCATTGTGAATAAAATATATCCTTTGAAATAAAAATAGATGATGAAAGTAAGTTTCCACAATATTTTATCTCAAGATGGAATAATTTTAAGGTGATGATACCATATAATTTGATCTCAATATGAACTCAACATTACTTTATTAAGGAGATGCCTAGAAAATGCAGTGTCTGATATAGACAATATAGCCATATAGGTAACCCATTTTTTTTCCTTTTCTCCCTGCTGAAGGAAAATATTTGTCAAATGACAAATTGTTAGTTGCTTGCATGTAAAATAGTAAAAAACCCACTTTGATGAGAGCCTGGATTTATGTTAATGGAAATTAAGTGTAGAACATTTTATTTACAAAGTTTTTCAAAGCTTGCTTGCTATTAAATTAAGTAGACTTAGTAGGGGTGAAAAGTTCACACTGATGAATTTTTAGACAACTCAAATGTTGTGAATTATAACTATATATCATGTATTATTGAGCTAAAACTGCAAATAAACATAGGTCTTTCAATTATGGTGCTTAATTTTGTGGTTTCAATTATGAATCAATTTATGTTTACTCAAGTAATCATATCTATTTAGGAATTTTCTACATCATAAAAATAATATCTAAATTAGTCTGGCCCCTATTCTAAAGACAAAAGGGAGAACAATATATTTATAGAAACATGAAATTTGTATTATCAGATTCTTATACACAGTTAAAAATGTCTAGGATGGGCTATACAGTTTTTAAGAATTATTTACATATCACTTTTAGTGTAAAAATTTTTATTTATATTAGTAAGAGGAAGATAGAAGTAAGCTATAGTGTAGGAGGCAACTAAGGGAAAGTATATTATCCTTTCTAACTTCTTTTATATCTCAACACCTCTCATAATCTCATACTCCTTTGGAGTTTCATTTTCTCTTCTTCATTTCTATTATATGCCCTTTTAATTATAAATCCAGAAATGGAGGGAGGATCAGGCAATCTAGAATACATCAGAGCTATAAAGAGCATAAATGCCATCTTATATCACCTGAATCAATGTTAAAAGACAAGTAAGTGAAGGGAGGTAGAACAGCAATTTTCAATAATTATTAGTTTTTAAGTCTTTATATTTAATCAGCTCAGTTATGCTAAGCATAAAACATTCCACTACTGTTTATTAATACAATTATACAACATCGTAATTTATGGCTCTATCAAATATCTCAAAGAACCAAGTTGTGCAAATATAAATAATTCTTGAGTTTTACTTGTACTTAATTATTCACATATAGCCTTATCTTGCAAAGAGCTTCCAAGTACAACACATTGGTTTTTTTAACCTTTAAAAAGCGTCAAGGATGATCTTTTTAATAGGTACATCTAACCAAGTTACTTCCTTGCTACAAATTGTTCAATGGCTTTCCCTGCTTTCAAATTAGAATCCCAAATCCTTAAATGGATCTGTTGCCCACCTATGTACCCTCATCCTTTGCCAATATCTTTTCTGTTCTACTTTATTGAGCCTTATTTGTTTACTTGTGGGGTTCCTGGACCTCTACATATCGTCTCTAAGTTTGCAACTTTAACTCTTTGAAAAGTTACCTTTTTTTGCCTTAATGTTTACCAATCCATCAAGATTCTGATATTGTGTCTGGGAAGCCTTCTTAATACTTGTTTTCTCCTGTATGTTTCCATATTGTTTAGTGAGCACTTTTATTACAGCAATGATTTTATAATAAACTATAACTTTAATTTTTAGTTTGTCTGTCTTGTCAAATGGTCTGAGACCTAAAGGAAAACAGATACCATGATAACCTTTATATTTACATCTCCAGCACTGAACACTACTACTTCACCTGGCACTTAGGATGTGTACAGTAAATATGTGTTTAATAAAAATGTTTTTACTTATGTTTACTAATGTATTTATTCTCTCAGATTTTACTCTTCAATAAATGTTAGCTACAGAGTGTTCAATAATTTTTTTCAAATAAAATACTACTAGAGGCAGCAAAGTATGTTTACTTGTATTGAGTAATCTCAAAAGTATCTTCAAGTACTTGAATAAGAAATCAAAAGAAGGGTAGTACATATTAAAAACTTCCACTCTTTATTTGATTTTTGGTCAATCCATGATCTGTTTTGCAATGAACCTCTGTGTTTGGGCTTTTTTAGACTACCATTTATTTTTACAACACATGTTGGTTTAAAACTAATTATAATTCACTGTTAACACACTAAACAACAAATCACAAATAGTTTTAATGATAGGTAATTGTCCAAATTACCTATGAAGATATCATAACCAGTATTTAAATTTTAGCTATTTAGCCTAAATGGGTCAAAACAAACATCTTATTTGTGGAATATAATGTTTTAAGATTCTCTCAAGCTACAATTCTCTAACAATTTGCAAACACACATACAGAAATTCAATAGCCAGTATAATTTTTGTATTAACACACAGACAATAATTATTTAAAAACTAAGGTGGTGCCAGGCTTTCCTCCCTCATTTTGAAAATACCACTAAATAAGGAATCAATAAGTTCTTGAAATAGCATAAGATCAAGTTAAAATATTAAAAAAGTTTCACTCTAATTTTTGGTACAAATTTCAAGATATAATTGGAAAAAAGATCAAACAACTAAAATATTTCCAGGCCCCAGGTGATGTTCTACTAGTATTCAGTACCACCATTCTGGCAGAAGAAAGTCAGTCTTAAATATTTTTATAATATAATTTGATTTGTAATACTTCATGTAACTCATTAATCCAACTCTTTTTATGTAAGGTTATCTTGGAAAGATGAAAATCTTTGATACTGCAAGAAAACTGTACACTTGGACTGGCTGTCATTAAACACAATGTTTCACAGAATAATGATAATTTCTATCAGTTCAATAATAAAAACCATAATCAGAATCAAGTATCTTAAGATTTTCTACTATAAAAGTATCAATTTCCTATTAGATAAGAATGTCCTAAAACAATCTCCTTTCTTAAAGACACATATTTAAAAGTCCTTTATATGTAGAAGTAGGAAATTTTCTTTTTAATTTTTAAGATACTTTGTATTAAAAAATACAACATGTTGTATCTATGTGAATATATCTCTTACTCTCAATGCTTTCTGGATTGCAAAATAACAAAACTCACCCTTTCTTAACAACATGATTGTTCTTAACAAAAACTGAGAATATATATGAATATATTAAAAAAAAGAGGGCTGGGGATATAGTTGGTAGAGTGCTTGCCTTGCATGCACAAGGCCCTCGGTTCAATCCCCAGCATCAAAAAAAAAAAAAAAAAGAATATAAACAGTATATTTTAGTTTATGTGAGAATATACATGAATATATTTTTAAAAATGAAATGATATAAACAGTATATTTAGTTTGTGGATATATTATAAATATTCTATGTGTGTGGGTATTTCTGAGTTTTAAACGTGTCTACTAGTTTCATGTTATTTTAGAGTTATGGCTCTTGTTAATTTACTGAAGTCAATTCTGACAATGATGAATGTCGAAATCTCAGTGTTTTAGGAGAACTGAATCTTACACTTTATCTCTAATAAAATGAGGTCTAAATATGAAGCAATGTGACTGATCATAAAACACCTACATGTTTAAGTCATATTTTGTTTCTATGATAATTGTGCCTAGAGTTGGTCTTAAAATTTCTGCTCATTTTATAAAACATCATGTTAAAAATAAAGCAATAACCAGACAGAATAAAAAGATTCTGTACCTATAGTTCCAACTCATTGCAAAAGATAAAAAGTAAAAAAAAAAAAAAAAATTATGTTAACGAATAGGTACTATTAACGAGGTTAAATATTTTTAATGATCATTATGCAAATTTATAGTGTACAACATTGGCAAGGGCACTTGAAGATTTAAGGATTAAAAAGCTAAATTTCATATTTAGTAGATGGTAGGTTTTTGGAATTCACTAATTTAGCATTTGTGATATAATGATTAGAGGGAAGGTTCAGGAAATAAGCTACTATGAATGAAAGGCTGTTGATCCAGGAACAATGGTAAGAATGGCTGGTATATGTGCAAGCTAATCATTTAGTGAGAAGTGACTGTTACCTATCTGTTCTTTGAAGTGGTTATGGGGTTCTCTAAATGCATTTTATATTGTATATGTATTTCATATTGTAAACTTCAAGTAATAAGACTATTCTTGAATTTGAATTAGGAGTCTTAAGACATATACCTTAGCTTATGTATTAAGATTGAGCCTTCACATGCATTCATTCCTCTCCTTAGAATATTCGTCCCCCGTAAGAAATTCCTACTTATTAAGATTCACTTTAGCATCTACTCAAAGTTACAAGTTCCTCAGTACCTCAAGAAACAAAAACAAAAAACAAATAACAAACAAACAAAAATGAATATTCCATCATCAGGGCTAACCCTATACCTTTAACTTACATATACGGTAGAGTCCATATCTTACTTATATTTACACCTCAGAATTTAGCACAATACCTGCCATATAGCTCAATTAAAGTGTGTTGAGTAAATGAAAACTTGCATCGTAGAAGGACTAGAAGTATTGCCTAATTGAGAAAGCAATGGGAAAACAACAGACTAAAAAGGAGATCTGAATTGAGTCATTCTAACTCTATCCGAAAATTCTACAAGTTCAAAAATAACTACAGTTCAAGTAACACCTGAGAGAGATCCCTAATGAAGGAACATAACTATCGTATACCCCAAATAACTCTCTATATGTAAAAGATAAGTGAAGGAAATATATTTGGAAATTATAGTTTTATAAAGACTCTTTTCCCTAAAATCTTCAACCTGGAACTGGACATGAAAATTCTAAAGAGAATTCTCTTAAATAATCAAATGTCTCATCAAAAGACATTCTGCTATTATGGTTCAATGCATATACACCTTCATCCACTGCAATCCTAAAGAACTATGTTAAAAAAGAACATTCAAATCATTCATAAAGTATTAATTCTTCATAAAAAGTAGTTACAAACTTCCTTCCTTAACCCAACATCCTAAAACTTTAATATTATGGGAAATATGATTTTCTTTCATTGTTTAATTACTTGGAAAGATGCAATGCATCCTACATATTTTCTTTATATACACATGCACAAATCTTATTGTTCTTACTTTTTGAAAGTAAAAGACTTAGTCTTTTACTAAATATGTTCTGGTCACTAAGATTGATATTTCTAAAAAAAATATAAGTGACACATGTAAGAGTCTCAATTTTGTATTTCACTATAAACTTCTATATAGGTTTTTGTTTAGACTGACGAAGACAAAGTCCTACTATATAATCAAATCTCAAGTCTGTAATCAACATATTTTAGGAAATGAATAATTAATAGCCATCCCATAACTTGTAATGAACTGGAATTTCCCCAGTACCTGGAAAATAGCCAAAGTAATCCCCTTCAAAAAGAGAAAGTTGTCTTTTGTAATGCTGAATATGAACCACTCCCTTTCTGTTCAGGTGCTCCAGAAGCCCAATTCTCAAGTGATCATGTATGCTCACTATTTAGTAAACCGGTAACTAGAACAGGAAAGAAAACAAACTTAATTTTTGATTACCTAAAGTTTATGAGTTGTGCAACTCATTCTGTAACTGATAAAAAATGTAACGCCACTCACAACCCTTTAAAAAATAGCTACACCTTCAAACTGACCAAATGTAAAAATAAAAACCCAATCTAAAATTAGGGATTCATTCTTATTTTTTTATGACTTAAAAAATAAAACCTAAAGTAATCCATGGCAAATGTCTTTAGAGTACCCTCAAATATGCTTTTTCCCTCTGGATTTTAAGGTTAGATGGATAATTTTTAAATTTGCCTGTTGTTTTCCAATTTGTCATGACAACAGTAACAGTATCAGCATTCTGAAAAGGTACTGTATAATTCCAAAGCATTCTACTAATATTGGGATATAGGCCTTAGTTCTATAAAATAAAAAAAAACCAACCAACCAAACCAAACCAAACCAAAATAGTGGATGATACTAGAAAGTCTGATGTAAACTTTCACAAGGAAGAACTATAATATAGGCCTGTGCCATCATCAGGTAGATTTAAAAAATAATTTGATGTTCTTATTTTTGTTATTTTTTTCTAAGAAAGTCAAATCTCATGAGATTTTAGAGATAATTCTGAAGATCTCCAAATATTTGTGAGAGCAAAGAAAATTATAGAGCAAACAAAATTATAGCTCTATTTTGCTTTATGTTTCTATTTTTTGAGCTTTTTAAGAAAATGGATATAATTTTCCTCTTATTTATTTTTAAAAACTTTTACTTTTGCTGTGTTTTCTTTTCTATACAACTAGCTGCTAGAAGCAAGAAGTACCATATTCTAGATGCTGTTCTATCACTTTTATATTATTACTATGTTTTCCTAGGCTTAACAACATGAATAAAATTAAACTAAAAGTCCCATTGTTTTCCCTTCCTTCAAATTCTATGGTATTTCTTCTTCATATACTACTTGAATTCAATGAAGAATTATTCTCAAAGTTATGGGAAATATGAAAGAAAAGTGATGGGATACACTCTTTTGGCTAGCAAGGAAATGTCAATCCTCCCCCCCCATCTACAGAATTGAAGAAAACTAATTCTAGGTTTGTCAAAAAGATTACCTTGTTACTTGCAGTAAGTAAATCCTGTAACTATAGATGTCCCTGTTAAAAACGTCATGATTATGTAAAGATCACTGATTTTCATATTGAAAGCTGAAAGAAATTGGATAGAAGATCCTTTGTGATAAAGATAAATTTGAAAGTCTTGGCTATAATGATTATTATACCAACAAAGCTATAAGCTTCAGGTACGGTATATTTAAATAAGGTTTTAAACCATTAGAGTATGACAGCAATTCTGATTTTTAAACTTTTTTTTACTTTTTAGCAACAGACTGAGTGATTTTATGTTTAGGTATTCGCTTTATGGAAAGTATGCTAAAACCAAATGAGTCTACTAACATTAAGAAACAATTTTAAGTTATATCTATTTTTTAAAAAAACTAAAGCTTATAAATCCAATTTTAATGTTCAGAAACCATCTCTTAACCCATTAATAATTCAAAACAAGCTCACAATGAAATAATGCCAATATAAACTTTTTGGCAAGCAAGATAGTCAAAAGTTTTAAAGGGAAAAGGTTATTTATGTGTCCAAACACACACACACAGACACACACACACACACGTATATATAATATTGGTATTCAGTCCCTTGCACATAATATTCAGTAAAGAAAATAAACAAGTATTAAGAATTGTATGATTTGTTCATCTTTAATTTTCTTGCAAGAGCATACAAGAAGGGGCAGCAGAATTTTTTTAATGTTTAACTGATTTTATTACACTCTAAATAACCAAGTCATGTATTTCTTTGTCATTTCATTACACTAGGCCCATAACTGATAATAATTAAGCTGAAGTGAATAGAAATTTAAATATCATATGATAGTATGAATTATAAAGGTGTCTATTTTCATAATCAAAAAACTTCAAATTTATCTAATCACTCAACAAATATTTATTAAGGAAAGATCATTATTCCAAAAGCCTCTAAGTATATAAAAATGTTCTAAAGGACTTTCTCATATGATTCATTGTGAAATCATCCAAGGAACTATTTTTATTATAGTGCTGGTATGATCTGTCAAACTATGACTAACATGGCAGCCTAATCCAAGTATTAGGAGATTTCTTGAACTTTCTATTTGGTAGTTCTTTCACTTTTTAGTTGTAAGAAATAAATGTTTATTATGTTTTAATTCTTTTTAAAATTATTGTGTTCTTCTGGAGCTTAGAAAGCTCCAAAAATATAAATCTAGAATGGATCAAGTTCCAAACATTTCTGGTACATGATTTTTCTAATGCAGTGTTTCTCAAAACATTTGTATTGGAAGGATTAGTTTTTTTTTAAAATTATTGAATCAAAGACTGGTACTTTTGTGGGATACAATAAAAACAAACCGCTAGGAAAATAAAATTAAAAAACGACATACAAAAGTCAAGTCTGATTTTTATTATTAGATTTAATAGCTAAAAAAATTGTCCTATCAAATTTCTATAGAAATTTTTAATCACTTACAATTTCTATACTATTTCATTATTGAACACCACTGTGACATTGGACAAATCATGAGAAACAATGTCCTAATATACTTATCAGGCATTATACTAAATATAGCAGATATAAAAGAAAACAAAAAGTCCCCCTTTGCTCTCATGATTCTGTGTAATGGGTATTTTGTCTATTAGAAAGGGATAGAAGAAAAAGGGGGAGTAAAGTAAAGGCAAATAAGGAAGGGGAAATAGTATTCACAAGGAGGTTTGAAACTTAATGAGTTCTAATAATTAAAAATAATTTTGGATAAAAAGGTAGACAAGGTCTGGTGTGAATTTTATCCTTCAGATGATGGTAAACAAATCCTTTATGTAAACATATTGTAATCATATTTGCTTTTTAAAACAATGTATTTGAAAGCAGTGTAATAAATGGACTGGAAGAGGACAAATAATGCAACAGAGATGACTTGGCATATATTTTGAGAGCTTACCTTAAAATATGCTGAGTACTGAAATACTGTACTGTCAGAGGAAACAGTGGATGCAAGTACTATTTAAGAGGTAGAGTAAAAAGAACTCTGGATACATCTCAGGTTTTTAACATGGGTTACTGGGTGGACAGTTGGTTATTGGGTGGACAGTTGTACTTTAATAAAGTGTACGAAATAAAAAGGACTGGCACTAGTTTTAGAAGGCATGCTGAGTTATTTGTAGGTTATCTCAGCAGGAATGTCCATTTAACAGATACATATTAGAGGGAAACTGAGGAGGGAAAATTATGGTTGAGACAGTTTCAGGATTTGCCAGTGTAAAAAATGGATGTCAAATTCTCAAAGGCTAAAGGGGCTACAAGGACCCTAGCAAATAAAGAGGTCAAGAGTGACCTTATCAAAATTTCTATGGAGTGGTTTAATGGTCACAATGGTAATATCAGTTGATATTTATATACTTTTTACTATGCAAACACTTCTTAAACAATCTTCATTTTACAGATGTAGAACTAAGAAGTTTCTTATTCGGTGTCATACAATTCACAAATGACAGAACTAAGATTTGAATTCAAGCAGTCTGGTTTCAAATCCATGCTTTTACCTATCCTGCTAGACACTTGATAGATTTAAGTACAATGTAGATTACTTACAGATGAGAAAGTAAGGAGAAAACGCTATTCTTTTCAAGGTCATGGGTCCCCCTTGCACTACTCCTCATTTATTAAAAAAGACATGTATGTAAGCTGAAAGGAGCAGTAAAAATGTCAATTTAAAGGTATAGAACAAAGGACAAACAACAATGGAACAAGTTTTGGGGAAGATAATGGAGGTTTCAGAAAGATAGTGGTATAAATGTGACAACAGATTTTTTCTGTGAAATATTTAATATACTGCATGCTATTCAGTATAACAGGAACCTGAAAGATTTTTTTTTACTTGCAAGAATTTCCCTATAAACAGCTAGTAATATTTTTGTCAAAAATTTCTTTTCTTTTAAAAAGATTGATTTCTCCTAGCAAAGTGTACAATACTTTGAAAAGCCCTAGAATTATTCATAATGCATCAATTATATATCAAATCCAGTATGCAAGTGAGGCAGTATTGTCTGGCATATACCAAATCTGGTATATAATTGAAGCATTAAGAATAAGCATTATATATTGCTCAAAATATTTTAGGTACTCCTCTTTTTAGAGCTTGCATACATGAAAATGCATCAACACTTAGCAGTCGGGAATTCTAGTATGTATTTATTGAATGTATGAACAGTGTTTTTACTGTGCTATTTCTGATACAGAGATTTCTATGATGAAAAAAATGTAGGAACACACATGAGCTATAATGGTATAGTCTGTACCTCTGGTAATTCTCCACTACTTTATGATCATATGAATAAAATATAAGTCATAATGAACAGTTACTTACTACAGCAAATGAAATTAAAACAATTCAAATGTCACTTTGGTGAAGCCTCACTTATTTCCAAATGGCTCTCTTTGCTTCCACAACATTTTGTTAATTATGCTATCATATCTTGTTTTTATGTTTATTTCATTTACTAGATCAGGAACTTCTAAAAGATAGGTGCTCTGTTTTTAAACTTTGTATCATCATTGTCTAGAACAATGTTGGGTACATAGTAGAGATTCAGTGGATGTTTGTTGGGTTAGCTAAATATATAAAATAAGAACGCTAGCTGATTGAAGAGAAATCCTTTGCTCCTTTCTCTGTTCAACCCTAAATGCACTCAGTCATCTATTTTATGCACCATGTAACTAACCAGTGTGGGAGAAAATCTTAAGTGAATAAATCTGTACCTTTCTAAACTGATATTTCCCAATCTCAAATGAGATCTCAATATTGCTGGGCAATCTTCCCCTTCCAATTCTTAGCTGATGATCTGGTCTCTCATTTTGAAAGTCATTGAAGAATCTATAAATTACTCACATTCATAATCTTTCTTTTCTCCTACTGAAACCTAAGTCTTTTTTTGATTCAAGTGTTGTATTACAGGGCTTAGTTCTAAAATCTCTTTTTCACAGATACCCTCATTTAGACACATTCATTTCTATGATTTAAAATACCACCTAAGCACATGTGAGGCAGGGTTTGATTCTCAGTGTCCCATATAAAAAGTGAAAAAAAAAAAAAAGTCCATCAACATCTAAAAAATTAAAAAAAAATTTTTTTAAATACCACCTACAATGACATAGTTCTTTTTTCCAGCCTAGGCTCTGATCTATGTTCCATATAAGAATATACACCTACCTATGATCTAGCTACTTGGATAGTTCATGGGCATCACAAAATAGACATGCCAAAAATTAATTCACATCTTCTGCCTGACCTGAATCTAGTCCTCTTACCATGTCTCTTCCCACCACCCTGATTTTGCTAAATGGTTATAGCCATCATCATGATGTACAAGGCGGAGACCAGAGGCACTTCACTTTTCATTAATCTGAGGGTTTTTTTTTTTTTTTTAATGCCAGGTGTTATTTTAGGTAATGCAGCTATAGTAGTGACTAACACAAAAATACCTGCACCCATGGAGCTTGTGTGTTTGTGTGTGTGTGTTGAGAGTAGGGCAAGATAGAGAATAAAAGACAATATAAATAAAGCATGTCAGTTGGTGATGAGTACTGAATGGAATGTGGAAAGGGCAGTTAGCATTTTTTTCCACAGGGTGATTGGAGAAGGACCTGACTTCTACTATAAGACCTAACAGAAATGAGAGAAAAGATATAAGCAAATATTCAGAGAAAGACCATCACAGGTATGGGAAATTACAAGACCAGAAACTTAGAGGCAGGAATATTTTTAGCATGTAGAAGCAGCTAGTAAAGATAGAATGAAATGAGTGTGGTGGAAAATGGTAGAATATAAAACATCAAGAGCCAGATCATGTAGGGCCTTCCACTGTTTTAAGGCTTCGGCTTTTAGTGTTGTCAGCAATAACAACAGAAAGTACCTTAAATTTGAAAAGAATCTCTCTGGTTGTTCTTTTTAAGGACAAAACACAGGAATTAAAGGTAAAAGCAAACAAAAAAAACAAAACAACCCCTAAACATCCCAACTAAGATAACTGCAGTAACCTAGCTAAGATGATGGTACCCTAAAATATTCAATATCCTTATAACACATTAAAATCTAAATTCTCCCTATATGCTCTAGCTTTGGCCTTTATCTTCAAACTATTTGTCCCACTCTCCTTTTTCATTTCATAGGTTACTCTCTTGGTTACTCAAACTTGCCCTTCTCAGGTCATTTTTTGTTCCACTTTTAACTCTCATCTGCCAAATTCTACCTATTCCTTGGTCATAGCTCAAATGTTACTTCTTTTTTTGGGGGGTCGGGGGAGGTACTGGGGACTGAACCCAGGGCACTTAACCACTGAGCCACATGCCCAGCTCTTTTCATTTTTTATTTTGAGACAGGGTCTTGCTAAGTTGCTTAGGGTCTCACTAAGTTGCTGAGGCTGGCTTTGAACTTGCAAGTCTCCTGCTTCAGCGTCCCAAGCTGTTGGGATTATAGGTGTGTTGCCACCATGCCCAGCTCAAATGTTACTTCTGCTGAGTAAGATGCCCAGGATAAATTAGGTGTTTTTTGGGCTCCTGTCATTCACTCACAGCATTCCATTATTTCCTCTTCATGATGTTTAATGTAATTTATTGTTAATTTAATGTTCACCTCTCCTGCTAGACTGTAATCTCTGTGGAAACAGAAACTGCTCTATCATGTTGTAATTTGTGCTTATCAGGGCCTCAAGAAATATTTGCTGAGCAAATGAATGACATCATAAGTATATTTTAATGGAAAAATCACTTAGTTTGATTACCTACAATATTCCAAAAATAATATTCTCATTAATTTCTGGTTTTTGAAAACCAACTTATCAAAGGAGGAAAAATACCTACCAGTGATATTCAGAAAAATGAAACATTTTAAAAAAGGAGTACTTGAACTATTTTGAACATTCTTACCATCAAATAAGTATGTGTATAACCTTTTAGGGGAACTGATAAGCTGTAACCAAACAAAAATGACACTTTATAGGAGTATCATGAAATATAGAGACTATTCTCTTGGCATAAATATAAAAACTTTTTTCCTTTTTTCAGTTTTTAAATATTTTTGGTGGTCCTGGGGATTGAACCCAGGGTGGCAAACACTATTCTACTAAGTTTAATCCTCACCTCAAAAACATTTTTAATGGGTTCTGGAAATACTACTCAGCAGTAGAGTGCTTCATGCTCAAGGCTCTGGGTTCAATCCCTAGCAGCATAAAAACAACAAAAACACCCTTATTTTTAATGGTTTACAACAGTGTGAATATACTGAACTGTATACTTAAATGGTAAATTTTGTTTTGTATATTTTTCCACAAAAAGCATTTCTTACCAGTTGATTAGCATAATTTGAAAAATACATTATTCTCAGAATGTTCTGAATAACAACTTAATTTCAATAATTTATTAACTTATATTTTAGTAACTGACAAGTCACTTAAATGTTCCTTGCCTCAATTTCCTTATTAGTGAAATAGGCACACTTAGGCCCTAACTCACAGACCTCTGAGAAGAGAAAGTTAAAAAAAGTAAAAATGATATGAAAAACAACTTGTATTATATAAAGAATGATACTGTTATTATCAGAGACTGCAAGTTCAACACTGGGCTATTAATGTTTTAACATGGGTATCATAACTAGTAATTTAGATATTATCATTTATAATGGTTTCAGCATCCAACTCATTGACCCTTTCTCTGCCCAAAATAGTTTAGTTTATAAATCACTGTAAAAAAGTGGCTAGTAATATTTTGTAGTGTTTCTCAGTATTGTACACTAAAAGAACACTGAACTGAAAAGTCCATTTACTGTGAAAGTGACAATGACACCCAGAAAGTTGATCATGTTAAAAAAAAAGCACAATCATAAAATGATTTCTACTTGTAAACTAAAACAGAAAGATGATCTCAAGATCAGTCATATAAAAGAAACAAAATTCAGTAGAAAAAGCCTTTTAATAAGCAGTCTTAACTGACTAGCATTTAAAGCTATACTTTTAAAAGAAATAGGCAACAGACATCAAAACAAGCCCCTAAGAGGGATCTGGCATGACTTTCACTCCTTCAACAATCTTTCAGTTCAATCTCCTAAATTTTCTGGTGACCCATTCAATCATACCAATTTATAATTTAGAATATAAAACTGAAACACTTTAGAATTTTCCAATCAAAAAAATGTTGAATGATATTAATATACATTTAGTAAATGAAGATGTATTTTTCTAATCAAGAAAACGAGCTGTGTGATTTAAGCAACAGAAGTAAAACTGGAATCAGTTTTCCTTTCTTTTCTTGTGGGGGGAGGTAAATATGTAGCTCTCACTACAGATCACTGACATTTCTTAGATTTTTCCTTATATTTTACTAAAATAGCAATTACTACAATCAATACAAGACTCAAGTTAGACTAAAGTTAGTCTATACTTACAACTGCTATTGTAAGATGTGATCACTATAACACTACCTAATAAGTATATAGTCATCTCTTGATACTCATATATATCAAAATCTGCAGGTGGTTCAAGTCTAAAATGGTGCAATATTCGTATATAACCTATGTACATCCTCTTATATACTCTAAACCATGTCTAGATTACTTATAATACCTAATACAATACCAATGTCATATAAATAGTTGCTATACTATTTAGGGAATAATGAAAGGAAAAAAAGTCTATATAAGGTAGGTACAGATGTGTTAAAAATTTTTTTCTTTCTATTTGCAGTTAATTGAATACAGGGAAGGTTGACTATATTATTAGATTGGTGTTGATTTTTTTTCTAGTCAGAGTAATATAAAACCATTTTGTATTTTAGAATCAGATGCAATTATTTATAACCCCTTAACATAACATATTTCTCTGTGATCTACCCTCATGTCATTTTCCTGTTGTAGAATGAGGGACAGAGTCTATATTAGTTGAAAAATAAAAAGCATTAGTCCTAGAGAGATCTACTTATTAATTGAGAAGGTGAAGAGCAGTTAAATCACATTCCCTTCCTCCATTTCAGAAAGGCATGTTTTCATGAGAAGAAATTCCTAATAACCAAGTTACATGACTACAAGGCATTCTCTTAGAGAAACCATTTCTCCCCCAGTTGTGAACATTAAATTCTTAGAACTATAATACAGAACTATACTATATAGACTCTTTCCTAAAATAATCTGCCTGAGAATGCAGGTTCTCCTTCGTCACCTTCTTCTTTCTTTCTAAATGGAAGGGATACTTCTCCTGTGCCAATCCAAACAAAGGTTCGTAAAAACTTTGGTGTCCATGTTGAGAAAGTGAATGGCTCTAATGCAAGTAAGACTGTTTCCCCACTTTTTTTTTTTCACTTTTGTAAAATAGAAGACATGATTGAGTTTTTATCTGATAGATGATTAAACAGATTTTTAAACACATGCATGCGCACGCGCGCGCGCGCGTGTGTGTGTGTGTATGTGTATGTGTGTATACATGTACACAGAGACACTTTATTTTTGTAGTGCTGGGGAAGGAACCTAGGGTTTGGTGCATGTAGGCAAGCGCTCTACCACTATATTCTCAAGTTGATTAAACATTTTTTAAATGACAGCTTGCTATGCAAGTTTTGGCACATAACATGGAAGGAACTCAAATAATATCCTGGATTAGACTAAACATCTGCCCTGAAAAGAAACAGTTTGAAATTTTAGTTAGTCACATTCTCAGTTTATCAGAAGTTATTTTCTTCAAGATCCTAAACTTTAAAAAAAAAAAACTGTCTTATGTCTCAGGGGCAAAGTTTTTCTTTTTTTGATGGAAACTATATTTACTTAAGCATAAGGTTGCTAATTTGAATAAAATTAGAACGTTTCATGTTCAAGTGGACTTATGAAAATTTGTTTTCCAGAAAATGCAAAAGAAGTTCTCAACGTAAGAGCAGGACAGCATATTTTTTTTTTTTTAATGCTATTTCTGGGCTGGGGATATGGCTCAGTTGGTAGAGTGCTTGCCTTGCAAGCACAAAGCCCTGGGTTCAATCCCCAGCACCGCAAAAAAAAAAAAAGAAAAAAAGCTATTTCTGTGTAGTATTAGTATCACTCGTTTTCTTAATTTAAGTGTTTCAAAGAACTTTAAACTTTCTACATGAATTTTTTTTTCTAACTCAAATAATAGAAAAAAGATGATTTTAAAAATGCCTGGAATCTCAATTCATCTTATTTTATGACAATAATAATGAACAAGTCCTTGATTAGTATCTTTTCAATGACTTCCTACAATCTATTTAAGGGGCCCTGCCAAGTAAAGAGTTTGAAAACAACCGTCTTACGCTGTGCTGCTTTCCAGTGGAAAAGACCATATCACTCCCTTGCTTCAAATCCATCTGAAGAGCTGCTTCTTCCAGGAAGCCAATCATGAGCCTCCTAGGTAAGCCTTGACAATGAAAAAGACAAGGGTTGGAGTGCTCCTGAATCTATTGAACTAACACTAATTCAAATTACCTTCAACAATGCAAAATGTAAAACTGGATATTCTTTAGATGAAGTAACAGATTTAGGGCACTATACAACTATTTTTTTAAATATATTATTTGTACCACCAAGACATGGTGGTAACTACTCAGGAGGCTGATGTCTGGGATAACCTGAACTGAAGAATTTTGAATTTTGGAGTGCCCTGAAGACTGCATATAAATAAAGTTATAAATTTATTATATTCCTTGTCAATCAGTTTGCCTATGGAAACCTAAACTAGCACAGTTCAGAAATGGAGATGATAAATACCATGATTGCAATAACAGTAAGTGAAAAAAAAAAGTACATTAAATTACTTTTTCTTCATTAACAAGATCTAGTTAAAGTGGAATAAGAAATATTAAGAAAGCAGAACAAATGCTGGGTTCATGGAAGACAGAATCTGCAGTTACTCTGGTTAACTGTTTGAATTACAAAAAAAAAAAAAAAAAGACAAAATAGTATCAACCTAATCACTATTCTATGAGTTTTGTATTTATCAACTTACTTAAACCCCTACAAAACTCCTAAAATATGGATACTATTATTTTCTTATCATTTGAAGATAAAAATGAGTTATTGGAGAATAACTCGCCTAGGGTAACACAGTTAATAAGCAGGACATCTGTGTTTTCAACTCCATAGACTGCTCTTAACTTGAATGATTAATGTTTTTAATGTGGTTTTTCTGTTTGTTTTTAAAGCTAGACTTTGGTTTTCAAGAGTCCTGGGATTCCATAAGAATGTTTCTGGGGCCATTAAATTAAGGAAAGTAAAGATAAGCAGATGGTATTCTGGGAACTCTACCCAACCAAAGCACTTTCACTACTACCTCTGTTTAAATACTGGGGATATAATTAAACTTTTTATGATAAAAATTAAAGAAAGGTTTTGATGCTATAAAGTAATAAGTTTGAAAGTCACAATGTCTAGACTATAATATTCATAAAGATCAGGATACATGTCCAAAAATATCTCACATATTTGATGCTAAATAAATGTTAATTTAATAAACTAAAACTACATGGCAATACTTTATCCACTTAAAAAAGTTAATATTGATCCCATTACACTGGAGAAATACTGAGAACCAATATAATTAACTAATAGCAATGATGTTATATCACACTTATCTTAGTTTTTAGTCATGGGTGATCTCAAAGCAACTGGTGGATTAAGCATAACTCATTCTCAAACACACAGAAAATTGGAATGCTATTCACACATTGTTTTTGTAGATATATCATACCATCTGAAGTACTAAAATGACCACTCACACTTTTTAGGTTCATGAATTACTATTTAAGAGGTTATATTAAAATGCACTATCAGTAGAAATGTTATATTGTTTTCAGAAGCTCATGAATTGTCTTCAATTTTAAAGAAGTTACAAGAAAACTTGGAAAAAGCATAACTGAGTAAACAGTATCTGAAAATAATTACTGATAAAAATTATTTTATTTGTTATCTATTAGTCTTCTCACCTATGGACCTATGAACTGGGTATTTGTGAAGCAGAGAAATTCATAACAATGAATTTTCAGCTTGAGAGCTGAAGTCTAAATCAATTTAAAATGATAAAACTTTAAGAAAATGTAACTAAATAAAGTCCTAGCTTTGGTAATCTCAATTTTATTAAAAGTCAAAAGCAGCAAAAATAGTAATTTTTTTCTTCTCTAACTTATCTGAAGGATTTCATTTTAGAGAAAGCAGTTTCCAAGTAAAGATACAGACATGAAATAATATCCACTGCTTAAAATACTCATTGCTTACTATCATAAAATTACAAACATCACCCTTGTGACTATGTCTCAATTAAAATGGAACATAGGATGGTAAAAAAAATGAGAGGGTAAATGACAGATCTGCAAATTTACTGTAACAAATAGCTTTGAACAGATGCAAAAATGAATAAAATGAAGCTTCTTAAACCTTAAAAACAGCATATAAGAAAGTTATACAAAATGCTAAATCTAGCTCAACTTAACTGGTTAGATTTAATTTTAATACCCACTTTTGCTAAACAGAGTATGTTAAAGACACAAGTGTTATTGCCTTAGAAGGAATTTAATCTGGCCAGAGCTCCCATGAATGATCAGCTTTAATACTCTAGTTTTCTTCTGACAAACTCAGATTTCTATTGCCTATGTTGTAAATATATTTTCCTAATCTTTATGAAAAAGCACTGAGATTGATTTTCTATAATAGAATATCAAAACAAAAGTCAAGATAATATCAAGCCTCAGGAGTCAAAGTAATTTTGCCAGTGTGAGAATAAAGAGTCATATAAAAATTATATGATTTGAGGACCCCAAAATGTTTTCTGGTACTGGTCCAATCACTATTTGTATAAAATATTTTACTGAGATGATATGAAAGATTTTTATGGCCAGGGAGGGTAGTCCAAATACACAATGTGTCTTTACCAAAACAAATTATAATACATCTGTTCTGCTCCTTTCTCTGAAATGTTTAATACCTATTATTTACTTGTTATCTAAAGAGCTATCAGGATAATAATACATTTTAGCTTGGTCTTCTCAGATGGGCTCACCTTCTCAACTTCCAGGAAAAACAAACAAAAAAACTTATTTGTTTAGTTAGAACTAGAGTCCTAGAAAAATAACTTTTAATAAACTAATTCATATTAAGGAATGAACATTATTACTCATTAAAGAAGATTTAAAGAAAGAGTTTATTTAATCTATATGGTATCTGCTTAAACAGATAGGCTATTTTGTGAGTGGCTCAACTCTACACAATGAAATCAGATAATTACTAGTTGGGTCTCCCCCTTCCAAGTTTCTAAAAGGTTACCAACTCCTGGCCTAGAGTTACCACAGTTAAATTCTGATTGCCAAAAATGCCATAAAGATAATGGTTAATTTAGAAGACAACTGGATTAATGACAATGTACAAAAAAATTCACTTAAAGATGGGTCATAATGTCACCAATCATTATTCTGCATATTATCTACATATTTGAAGGTTGTTTCCTGTGAAGAGGAGATTCAATATTAAAAGAAAAGAATTAAAAATTCAGACTTAAAACGAATAATTCAGAATTCACAAAAAGATTTACCAAAAAAAAAAAAAGGTTAAAATTCAAATATCAAGAATAGTCAGTCTATCATTATCTTGGGCTTTTTTAAACACCAAATTTTATCTGTAAAAGGGGAATAAAATAACATATCTAATTTTATGTATAGTGATAGTGATATTAAATACATATATTTCATTACTTCAGAATCAAAGACATACATATTTAACAAGTTAGGAGAGGGTATAGAATAAAAGAAAAGGGAAGCTCCATGAAACGGGGGGAAATTAAAAGATCTTGAAGGGAAAGTGATTTGTTAAAGTATGCATGGAAAAGGTCCACAAAAATTTCCCATTTTCTTAATTTCCCATTAAGGTTAAAGGAGGTGTGTGTGTGTGTGTGTGTGTGTGTGTGTGTGTTTATGTGGCGGGGGTCGGGGGGTATGATAAGAAAAAAAATAAAGCAATAGTCTTCTACTGAATAGAGAGATCTCACTAGCTTACTTTTTTCCTTAGGGAGCCTAAGTGTTCTGTTAAGAACTACAGTTTTGCATGAAGTGCTATTTTATCTATTCTACAATATGGTAATCAATAATGATACCTAATTGAGGAACATGATAATAATATTCAACCACGGGTAGTAAAATGAATGTGTCAAATGTGTGTGTTCAGATCTGCCATGAAAATATAAATTCCCAAAACACATCTAATACTCATGTTCTGACATGAAATACCCATCTATGCTTTTTATATCAGTAAATTCCATGAGACACGAGTTTCAATTTGTTGGAAGACCTACCTGGATAGCTGAGTTCATGAAACACGTATTTCCCAAGTTACTTAGGCCACAAAGGCCTGGCTGTTCATTGTTTCTTCCAGGTTCGGAATAATCATAATTCTTATAAGCAGTATATGACGGGAGACAATAATTTGAGTTTTTTTTCACACTGGAAGAAAGAAAAAAATTTAAAATGCAGCCAATTATCTTATAATATAATTATAATGAACAGAATACTTCAAATCTATTTATTTATGATGTGGTTAGTTGTTACATTTCTTTTATAAAACACTCAATTCAGGTACTTTTAAAGACATGATTCTCAAACCAAATAACCCCTCTTAATTAAAGTACTTTTTATCCAATCAACAAAATCACTGTAATCAAATACCACACCGACCAATACAAACCACTATTATATCTTTCTACCATTGATTAACAGGAGCAGCATCACAGCTTGCTCCATTCTTCATTGCTCCATCAAATTTAAAACATTCAGATTTTAAACACCACCCGCAGCAATAAATCATCTCATTTATGTTCCTTTTGCATCCTGCTACTGCAACAGACTGAGAACGGTAGAAATGAGAAGAGTTGTGCTTCAGTTACAGGTGAGAGCAGAGATTTCCAAGGCCACTGTGACATCACTGTTCTAATGCACTGAAGATTCTATTTATAATTTCTATGCTAGACCAGCAAAATCTAGTATTCAAATGTAGAAAAGAGCTTAGGTGATCAGGAATGCAAAAATGATTCTAAGCAAGTACATCCCCATATTATTTACCTTGTGTTTCTTCTAGTTTGGTAGAATAATACAGGTTATTTTACTGAATAAGTATAAACTCATGATAATTTGTACTACCAGTGTAATAAATGTTAACCTTAAAAAAAGCTATTATCTAAAATTTAGGAAAATCAGGATAATTTTTGAAAGAAGTAATCCACAACTAAATTAAATGGTTCCTCTTTTTTCTACACATAATAAAAAGTAATTTTGTGGAAAAGAATGAATTCTTCCTTAATTTTTAATTGCCTAGCTATCTTATAAAATATTTATGATGGATAGTTTGGACATAATTCAGAAACGCATACTTTCAATTCATTAGTACAAACCTGAATGAGAATCAAGGTCATTTGCTAAAAGCAAACAATAATGTAAATAAAATATAGTTTACAAATAAACATGATAAATCAGTAACTCCACTTATCTCCACTGGTTATAATTTATTCCTGGTATTATTTTAAAATAAAATATAATTTCTTATAATTTCAAATACTTCATTTTATTATTTTATATACTATATACTCTCATTAGATTATTATAACTTAAGTGAACTATACTACTGCATATCAAAGCCTTTAGTAAATGCAAATATATCCCTCCAAACCAAACTAGTAACTCAAATCAAACCCAAATTATACACACAATACTATTCCACTAACATTACGTATTTTTTCAGAAAAAGCTTTCTTCTCTAAACAAAAAGATGACCCATCTCTCAAAACAAACCACCTTACAAAAATAGCAGTGCCTAAAGAAATGCAACCTTGATCAATTCAAACTCAGACTGCTAGATTTGTAGCAATTTGTTTTAAACTTCAAAAAAAGTATAATGTGGAAAACAGAATTCAAGCTCCCTTTTAAAAAATGTGTAGATCACCAGCATTGGTATTCATATATTCTTAGTAACCAACAAAGTGCAAAGTACCCATTGGTAATCCAGTATATGTTATTCATGATTGGATTATTATATTTGACTGGGTATATACAACAAAATCTGAAATATGACAAAAATCCTGTTTAACTTTTATTACTGTAATAGTGTCAAAAATCAAGGTCTTTTGTATATTTAAAAAATGTAAGGCCTGCATTTTCTGTACATTTTACACATTACAGAGAAGAAAAAACCATATGTATCTATATGGATAGTATGGTAAAATTATAGTAAGATGTAAGCAGCCAGAGCACACAGGGAAAAATGCCCTAATAGATGCCTGCCCCCTCCCCATGAAAACATTAAAAACACATTTGTATGCTCATTCCAAAAGTATATATTCAGATATCTGTTTCTCCCTACATGTAACACAAATGGATGCTGGAAGCTCCACTCCTGTTTGCAGCAACATGATAAAATTGGATGGGATAGAAATTCCTATTTACTGAGAAGTGAACAAAAATACTTATTTGCAAAGCAGTTTTCTGGTTTTGTTTTTTAAAAATCTGAATCTTTGAAGGGAATCTATGCTTTGGTTTAAATGACAGGATGAGTATAAAACTTGCCCAAAGACTGAAATAATTTAGATTCTCAATGAAAAGAATGAAAATCAATACATTTAAAATACTTAAATATTGCCAATTCATCACTTGTAATCCACGTGTTACGTGCACTTTATATATTAAAGTTCATCACGGAAAATACCAAAAATAGCAGTTGTCTATAACACTTCAAAAAATTCCTTGGAACCGAGGCCCTAAAGAAAGCCTCCACTGTCTTTTATGATACATCTGCTAATTATTTTATTAAAATAATCTAGTTATCATTTTTAAAATTTTGATTCATTGTAAACAAATGGGGTACAACTTGTTTCTCTGGTAGTACATGACATAGAGTCATACCATTTATGTAATCATACTTGTACATAGGGTAATGATGTTTGTCTCATTCTGTTATTTTTCCTTCCCCCATCCCTCCCACCCCTCTTTTTTCCCTCTATGTATTTTTTAAGCTTATGCTACTTTGCAAAAATAAATTTACAGAAATATATGGGAATTTTAATACAATGCTAGATTAATTCTGTATTATAAATCTATCCTCTTTAATGAAGACACATTAGAAATACAATAATTTTTTGTAAAATCAAATCTTATCTTTGTATAAAAATTTCAATCACTACTGACATTTGACATCATATATAATTTAATATTCATAACCATAATTATGCTCACTTTGTAGTTAATTAATTACTTTCTCAGCTGAGTAACTTATCAAGAGTCATATGGCGAGTTGGGGCTGTAGCTCAGTGGCAGAGCACTTGCCTAGCATGTGTAAGGCACTGGGTTTGATCCTTAACACCACATAAAAATAAATAAAGGCATTCTGTTCATTTATTACTACCAAAAAAAAGTCATACAGCTACCTCTTGTGGTCTCCAAAATCCACAGTTCCGGTTTGTGCAATAAACTCATATAGGGAATCATTTCCATTTCAAATAAGAGAGATATAAATGAATTCAGAAAAACAAATATGCTCTCGTGGAATGCCAAAGTCCAGATAATAAATACATTAAAAATATTTTAAGGCAGTATTAGTAAAACATCAACACAAATACAGCAGGAGAGAAATATGCAGGTAATGAAACTATTACCAAGAGAAAGAATTTGACAAACATTAAAAATGCTTATAAAATTATATGAACAACTATGGACACACAGATAAAATTACACAGAGTAAACAAACTATACTCTAGCAATGGACTCTTCACAGTATTACTTTTAGTAAAAACTTTTAACCTTAAATAATTCCAAGCATATGGTATTACCTTTATAATATTCTTACTTTTGGAAATGAAACTATTATATCTCAAAAATGTATCAGTACAGGATGCTTCAAGTCTTGGATTTGTAAATACATCTCACATCAGCTTGTATACTACACTGATTTTGGTATATAATTTATACTTACAGAATATTTCCACATGAAGTTTCAAGAATGTACTTAACAAAAAGGTCACTCATTATCTATTTAACATACTTTTAAAGAAATTGTGCTATTTCCATTTGAAGTTTTAAACTGCTACTTATTTCCACAAGTAGAATGAAAACAGAAGTAGACTTTATGTAAAATAATTGTTTTGTTCAGGGTTTTAAAGGTTAAAAACAACAAAATTTCCTTCCATTTATGAATGCTTAAGTTCTGTTCCTAAGAAAAGTAATACATAGATAAAATTTACTTTTAAGTTCAAAATGACTACAGCATGTGGATTCCTCAGTAGGTATTTACTATTAAAATTCCCTAACATAAAAGGATTGTTTTACTGTCTAAATCAGATGAATGTAGTTAGTTAAAAATAAAATCCAGTTACAGAAATAAAATCATTAAACCTGGTCTAAGATTTCTGCAGTCAGAGGTTTTGAGATCTATCATTTTTATGATGACGGGGAGGAAATGAGATGAAAACACACGAGATTCCAATCAAAATAGTCTATTCACAATATACAAACAATGTGAAAATCTCTCCAAAGAATGACCATAAATACATTGTTATACCTGTAAATGAATTCTGTTATAGCAAATGTGGAAGTGATTTACAATTGGTATGAATTCAAAATTTTATCTCCTGTAAGAATTACTTTTGATTAATTAAAAGATATTACATAAAATGCAAATTGAATTACAGGATAATATTTCTTTTCACTCTTTTGTCTGTGGATATATAGTTTTAAATAGAAGAGAAAGTATTGTACTTTGGCTATTCATGGTGTTTCAATATTGTAGTATAATGTTAATACATAACGTACACATATCTTTATGAATTACTGATATAAGGGTGTGAATGTTTTAAATTTGTTTGATTCACAGTAGCAAACTATTTTCTAGAAAAGCTGTACTAATATTCCACCCATGAAAGAGAATCTTCTCAGAATGACTATGATTGTTTAAGTTTCCCAATGTGATTGAGGTAGGAGAAAGTAAACAAAGATTTTTATGGTTTTAATTTTCAAAACTCTAACTGGTGATAAATTTGAACATTAAAATGTTTATCTTATATTTAATTCCTTTATTTTTATTACCCAATTATATGATTTGTCCATTTTTCTCTCTGTTATAAGCTTCATAGCTATTCTTTAAAAAAAAATCACTTATAACTAGTATCTTTTCCATTTATTTCCCTTTTTATATGCCTGGTAATTATACAGTATTTAAAGTTCTAAAGACAAATTGCCACCAGTCATCCAATTTCTCAATGAAATTTCTTGGATAATCTGACCCATTCTCCGTTAGTCCAGAATGTTTTCTGATCACATTAACTTCTTTTATGTATGAAGGTTTGCTTCTGGATTATCTGACTCAGTCAATCTCTATGTGTATTTTTGGTCAGTACTAAGTTGTTTAAATTTTTATATCATTAAAATATGTTGTGACATGTAGAATTAATCCTTTGTCATTAGTTTTTCTTTTAAGAATTATTTGAGTTATTGTTATCAATCCAGAAACCAAGCCCCCCCCCAAAGATATTAATCTTAAGGGGAAATTAAACTTACAAATTTAATTACTGGTATTATTTGAAAGATTATTTCACAAGCTACTTTAGTATTTTTGAATTTTGACTGAAATTATCAGATGCCATTTATGAACTGAACAAATGGTGTAAATATTTATCTACCTAAACAGTTAATACATAAACCACAATGCACACACAGATCCATGAAATAAAAGGAGAAAAAATCATCTCTGGATCAAAGTTCTTTCAGTAAATTGACTGACCTAACTACAATGATGAGGTAATTTTCAAGGTAACACATCCATAATCAGGTGTTATATTTAAAGCCTAAGTGACTTTCAACCTTTTTTATTATATCATCAACACAGTACCTACTTTTACATAATTTCTATAAATTCCAAGATTTTACATTGTACTTATTGTAGGGGAAGGGAATTGTTTTTCTAAACTTCTTTAAGAAAAAGTAATTGTCTTTTTTATAAACATAAAAATTTGTGCGTGCTTTCCAGCTGAGAAGCACTGATAAACACTTTAAAAAGTTTATTATAGGTGATTACACATCTAGTTCCAAAATGACATCTGAAGTTTATATTTGTCCTACAAAAATGAGTTATAACAAATTTCTATATATTTCAATAATTAATATTTAGAATATAAAATTCTAAAAATGCTTTATTTCAGGTAACTATTATGGTATTCATATTAAATCAAAAAGTAGTTTATAAATGTGCTTTCTTTCTTAGGAAATTACTCATGGAAGAACTGACCAATAATTTAAAAGAAAACCAGTTTTAATGCATTAAGCTTTTATCCTAAATTTTAGATACAAGAGATTTTTTTTGCAACCATAATAGGGCGATCAATTAAACAAAGAGTTTTTAAGATTCAGTGCTTACTTTCTGTTGTTGATGTTGTTATAATTATTTGATAGAGATGAAGGAGAGATCTTTGGTAAAGTTGAAAAATTGGATGCACCTGGGGACCTTTAAAAATATGAAAATGTTAAATTAGATAAAAAATGAAGAATTCTGAAATTAATTATGAAATAAAGAAAAGAACTAACAGATGACAATGTTTGTAGTAAATGAATGCTGGAAAACAGACTTATGAGCAAAATCACTATATATCCTTTGGTTTTCAACTTGCACTGTATTTGCCCTTTTAATATATAATAAAAAGGGAGCTATTTTCAAATAAAATTTTCAAACTAAATATACAATTTGTTATTATTCCTATAAATCTACTAACTGTACATACCCATTTCTGAGTTAAGGGTAACAATAACATTTATAATCATTTTCCATAAATTAATGGAATGAAAAGATTCCACTTTGTTTCTTAGGTACTACTGGCTTTCTAATTATATACAACACTGACAGAGAACAGATAATGTTATCAATTCTTAAAAATTTAAGGCAAGGGGAACATAAGCATCTAAGAGAATTTCAAACAAACATAAGAAGTAACATTTGGCCAAAATTACCTCTGGAAAAACAGAAAAGACATAAATTGGACTACATAATACACACCTCACTAATTCATAATCTTTTTTTGAGAAATAATCACTTATGGTTTTTAACTAATAAGTACACTTTAAAGTCATGATCTGTAATCAATAAACCTACTATATAGAGATGATTAAGTTACTTAAAGATCTCTGAAAGATTCAATTTCCCTTGAAATTTTGTACACAATTTTAATTCACCAGGCAACCTCTAGTCCAGAGGATCTAAAACATTAGGTTTTAATCCAGTAACTCAGTCGTTGCAAATTCTACATTAGTGAGGCCCAAACAGATTCGTTTCTAAACATTATTTTATTTCCTCTATTCACGTACTTACTAATGAACTACGAAATGGTCAATGGGCAGAAAAGTTTAATCTACAAAAACCTACTTTCAGGTAATTTGGATTCAGGAAAAAAATACACGTATGTATAAATGTACTACACATAATAAATGGTAGTAATAGTATGTCTTAAATATAAGAAAAATTCAACTTTTGAAGTTTTATATATTATACAGTCTTATCAAAAATTTCCTTCCTTTTGAAGAAGGTTCTTTTTGTGAAGGCTGTGTGTTAAAGGATTACTTAAATGAAACTTCTCTTTAGGCACCTTTCTGACAGAAATACCTTTAGCAAAATGTTATCTTACTGTACCAAGTTAAAACAAAAATACAATCAACCAAGCTTTAATAGAAAATAATGTAGAGAATATGTTTAAAATGTAATGTCAGAATATACTGTATTTTCAAATATTAATAGAGAAATATCTTTGCCTCTATATTAGGAGTTTTTAACTATGAAGAATCCCTACCATGATTAGAGTTATGAATTAAGGATGTCAATTTTTCAAAATGTGATTCATTATAATTTTTCAGGAACACATACATAAATAAAAATGTTCCCTTCCATCTTTTAGTAAAAATTATGGAAAAAAATATATTACTTCATCTAATAAAAATGGCTGATGAGCAGATAGATATATATTTATTTACTTTTTTCTGTCCATCTGAGGTTTTTTGTTTTGTTTTGTTTTTTTACTATTCATTAATAACTCTACCTGTGGATTGTATTAGAAGAAAAAGAGAAGGGAAGGTAAGTTATATTTTGATAACAGTTTTTATGGGATTCATTCAAACTAGGAATACGAAGAGATAGTTCCCATGCCAAAACAGCCATCTAATAGGGAAAAATGACACATAAGTAAAATAACTATAAAACATTATAAATGCTAACAAAATTTAATACAAGATTCTGTAGGTATAACACGATGTGCAGTGAAAGGAACAGTAAGAACTAGAAACATTCCAGGTAGAAAGAAAAGCATTTGAAAATGTGAGAGTATAGAAACTATGATGTGTTTAAGAAAGTATCAGTAAATCCAGCTTGGCTGTAAGAGTAGGAAATATGTAGTGGCAGGAACAGAAGTTAGTAAAGTAGGTATAATGCTAAAGGGCCACTTACGTTCTGTGAAGAAATTTGGATTTGATCCAATTGTGCTAGGACTTGTTGAAAGATTTTAATAGGTTATCAACAAAATCAGATTTATATTTTAGAAAAGATAACTCTTTGATCTTTCAGCCTTCACTCTTTTCTTCAAAAAAAGAGTGAAGGCTGAAAGATCAAAGGGGAACATTTAAAAGGGTCGAAGTTAAGAAAATGGTAGGGCAACTGGCAAGTGTCTTTGATGTTTTGGAAGCATTCTCAAAGTATAGTACCTGGACCTTGGGAGTCTCCAAGACACTTTCATGGTGTCTGTGTTAAAATTATTTTCATTATAAAACCAATGTGTTATTTAATTATTATCTGACAGTTTTTAATGGGTGGGTATTTGTGCTGATAATGCAAAAGTAATGGCAGATAAAATTGATGGCACATTAGCATCAATAAAAGCAGTGGCAGTGTTACTGTATTCTTCACTTCTCCAGAGTACGAAACCATTTCACTGATGAGCATCATGTTGAAAAATAAAAATTACTGATTTTTACTAAATTTTGGCTCAATTATGTTACTTTTTAATACTGTATGACAGAGAAGTCTGTCTGAAGCAGCACATCTGCTACATATGAAAGTACTGTGGCCATCATGAGGAAAAATTTGTGAACTTATTTGAACTGCAAGTGGAACTAGTCATTCTTTTCACAGAACCATTCCTCACTCTTACATAAAAGAACACTGGAGGCTGAAGCAGGGACTGCAAGTTTCAGGTCAGCCTGGGAAACAGCAAGACCTTTTCTCAAAAAAAAAAAAAAAAAAAAAAAAAAAAGGAAGGAAGGAAGAAAAGAAAGAAAAAGGGGAGGTGGGCTGGGAATGTGCAAGGCCCTATGTTCAATCCTCAGTACTTCAAGAACAAAATCAAAATCCAAACAACAACACGACACAATTGCCTGTGGCTACTGAGACTTGGCTAGATAGCACACATTTTCTGAAAAATAAAAGAAGGGAACCTATTATTTTAAGGAAAATAAAGTACTGCCAATGACAAAATCTGAGTTTTCAAGCAAAAATCAGAATTTCTGAAAAGTTCTGCCACCATGTGATTGTTGGTTCCCAGACTTTTCTCAAAATTTTCTAAAAATATGAATTACAGCTGGGCATTGTGGATTATGCCCGAATTCCCAGCAGCTCCAGAGGCTGAGGCAGGAGGAACACAAATTCAAGGTCAGCCTCAGCAACTTAACCGTTAGCCACTTTGTGAGACTCTGTGTCAAAATAAAAAATAAAAAGGGCTGGGGATGAGGTTCAGTGTTTAAGTACTCTGGGTTCAATCCCTAGTACTGAAAAAAAAAAAGATTTATAAAAAATTATATAATGGAATGTATCAATATTTGGAAGATCTGCCTAATTGAGTGAATCAATATTTTTCAAATGGCCAAATGCATAAAATCACAAATGAATGATTTTAATGGAAAAGTACAAAAGAATCATTGATGTAGTTTCTGATCTGCACTGTAATTGACCTTTAAGACTTATACCACCTCTGGTCAAGTTTTTTGTCTTGTTTTGTTTTTTAATTTGTCCTAATTAGTTATACAGGAGATGAGGTACAAACTATCTGAAAATACTACTCCCTTTTTCGACTATTTGTCAATATGAAGTTAAATTTCCTTCATGTACTTCATCCAGTGTGCCAAATAAATTAAATGCAGAAACACTTGAGAATTTAGTTTTCTATTCATCTAGATAGTAAATAAATTTGCAGAAATGTAAGACAATGCTCTTTTTCTCGGTATTTTTAATAAGAAAACAGTTATCTTTCATAAGTTATGTCAAAATATAATGGCTCAGAATTGTTACTTATAAATATCTTAAAATTTAATTTTAATTTCTAGTATGATAAATATTGATAAAACCCACCTAAACAGAAGTTCTTTGATTCATCAATAATTTTTAAGCATGTAAAGAGGCCAAACATTTAAAAATTTCAGGTTTAGAAGGTAGAAACTGCAAGAATCGCTAACTACATGAGAGAAGTGAGGTGGAAAGAGGAACTTAGTATGGTTCTGAGATGGTAGTTAAACAAGGAATACAGGAAATGAATACTGTTGAGGTAGAGGAAAATAAAAAGTTTTTGTTCACTCTGATGTGGTAAGTACTACGTACTACGTGACGTTTAGAGAAAACTGGGAATTAAAAAGTTAAAGGCTAGAATACAGAATGGCATATTTGTGTTAGTCTGAGTTGTGGGGGAGGATTAACATAGAACCTATAACCTTTTAGCACCTACTATGGTACAAAAAGATCTTCAGACAAATTTGTATATTATAAATGCATTTAAGGTCTGAGTAGAGCTGCTCTTTATAGTCCGTGAAGTTGTGTACTGGACCACGACAGGGAGTTGTACTCTACACATGTAATGCAAGAGGTGTACACCATCTGCAAAATCAAATGTGGCGACACTAAAGAGGAAGAGAGTTAGAGGATTGGTCAGAGAGATGAGAATAATTCTTGAGAAGATTGTAGTATGGATTCAAATTCAGGGAACTTTGGGAGACAGCAATCAAAAGAGGTAGTAAAGTCAAATTGGATGAAAACAACAAATAAGTGTTAAATCATGAGTGGTGGTAATGAACATTAAGTAAAGTCTTTTGAAAAAAGTTGGATACTAAAAAAGTGGTATTTGGAGCAAGTTACTGTTTTGTATTTCAATGTGGGAGAGATTTGTTTATGTTCAGAGGTCAAGGGGGAAGATGATATTAGAAAAGAAACAAAACAGCATGGTAGGCATTTTATATGTGTAGGAAAGGGGAGTTAATGAAAGAAAAGCAAAGTCTAGGACAAAATGACATAAAAACTATAATTAGACTATCCTTAAATAGCAAGTAGATCAGAGACATAAGGATAGATGTAGTCCACAGGTGAAGCTGAAGTATGACAATTTTAAAATGCTGTTAAAAAATTATTGACAAATGATTACAGATCTGTTTTCTATTTTGATTCCAACTTTGCACCTAGATTATATGCAGCCCAATCTAGTTAAAATTTGTGGAGTTAATGTCAGGTTGTTTGAGGGCTGACCAATAAGTCTACAGATGATAACCAGAACCCTGTAACTTTCTTTCCATGATATAATTTAGAAATTATATTTTTCATTTTCTAGTGGCTCTATATAGAGGAGAAAAGAAATGCTTGAAATATGATATACTTACTGGATACCAAGCCATTTACCTAGTGTTGAGCTAATCTTGGCCAGTTTGGGCTAGGTGTAATATAAGGCAGGGATTAATTTCTTAAATAGCAAAGAGAAAGGCAAGACATCAATTTAGCTTAAGTGGTTCAGAGAAAATTAAACCCTACCCCTAACAACTGAATGTTTATAGTATCTGAATTCCTCTATGCACAATGTTTCAACTAAAAGCATGTAATTCAAGGCTAAGTTGAGTTTCTTACTTCAAGAGAAACATACTTTTCTTGGTCAGTGACCTGAATATTTAACATACATGGAAACTGAATGCCATAATATTGAGCAACCAAAATGTAGAAAAGTCTGAAAGCTAACATAGCAAAATAGTTATTAAAAAGATTTCTATATTTATTTCAAACCTAACATTGTAAAACAAAACAATGATAAAATCTAACCATAATGTTAGACAAAACAAAAATTATCAGCAAAAGCAAGACCAACTTTAAACTCTCTGTTTCTAACAACCACCCTACGACAAGTTCTTACAGAAAAAAATTTTAAATCTCTTGAAAAATACACTTTTGATATGTGAGACAGATTAGTTCAGTTCAAGAAGTGTTTGCTGTCCTGCAAGACAGGCAGGGGATTAGATACTCAAAGATACACAAGAGTTTAAGGAAATTTATAATACATTGCTTCTCACAGCTTTATTTTTGTTTCTTATTTTGACTGCTTAATTTTGCAGAAAGTGTTTATAATATGTAACATTCCACTTCAAAAGATGAAATTGCAGTCATTTTTTTCAGTCATTATTCTCAGCATCAAATTTGCAATGTATTCTTATTTTTAACTTAGAGAAATTCTGAAACACACACAAACCCTTCTGTACACAATTTTCAGCAAGTCTTCTTCAACAATGACCATTTGCCATTCCTGTTTTATCTGTAATTCCCTATGCCCTTTCCTCCCATCTCTCCCATATTTATAGACTAAAGTTCCAAATACTTATAATCTCACCTATAAATACTATAGCATGCATCCCTAGCAGAGAGGAATCTATTTTGTTTTAATCACCACATACCATTATCAGTCCCAATCGAATATATGTGTGTTCATTTTCTTTTCCAGCTATCTAAAGTGCATCATTTTTTTTCTTTCATTGGTTACTTTGAATCGAGATCCAAAAAGCCCATACACTTGCATATAAATTTTAATAACTATAAAGGGCCCTTAATACTTCTACCAGCTAACTTCTCATCTTTGATTTCATCTTATAATGTGAGTACAATTATTTTCCATTTGCCCTCATTTCTGACCTATTTATACAGTTAACCTTGTCTTTTATGTGTTACTATAAGTTTTATAAATTCCTCCAATCCTGTTTGGAACTAACTAGAAAAGAAAGTAACCAATACAGGGCTGGAATCCCCAATTTGAAAATCTAAGATTTGAAATGTTGCAAAATCTGAAACTTTTTGAGCACCTGATACTCAGAAAGTTTCAGATGTTGGATCTTTTTCAGATTTCTGGATTAGAAATGTTCGACTGGTAGAGTCTATTCCAATATTCCAAAAATCTGAAAACACCTGAAATCTGAAACACTTTTGGTCCCAAGTATTTCAGATAAGGTATGTTTCACCTGTAAGTATTTGTGGTATCTATAAATGTCAAGCATCTACCGAGTACTCTACACTTAAACTGCATTCATTTACACATGTATTTCACTGCCTAAATTTTCTAACTTCAACTAAATTTAGATACTGCTTTTAAGTATTGACTCTAACATTTGTTAATCATGACTGACCACTGGTTTGTCTGATAAAATAGACCAAGTAATAGGTTGCACTTTATTGTTCCACAACAAAAAGTGGAACAAAAAGTAGATAGAAGTTAGGAATGTAGAAAAGATCTGTTTAGTCATATACATGTTTAGTTATGCAAAGGAAAATTTACATAAACATTTAAAAGCTTAATAAATATAAAACAAGTAACCTCTCAGTGCAAAATTATGGGGTGATGTGTTTCTGAGCATGCACAAGTATTTCTAAACAGTATTTGGAATTTAGATAACTAAAATAAAGTAACAAAAAAAAGCAATTCATTGGTTAATAGTAGTATATAGGAATTTCATTTTAATATTACCATGATATTTTTTGTCTTTAAGTGACAAATACCTAGAAAGAATACTTAAATAACAAATGTTTATAAAGTAGTTTCTCTCCCTCTCTGGGAAATCCTTCCTCTCCAAAAGAGTCCCACCTTCAGTAAGTGTACTTCATGAGGAGTACTTGTATACCAGTTGCTCCATTTTCTGACTAGCATCTTTTCCCTGTCATCTGTTTCCTATTTCCATCATGCTGCCTGAATAGTACATGCTAGTTTAAACAATGGTCTCTGCCTGTCAAGTTCATTAACCCTCTGTTCTCTTTTCCCATCTCTTCTTTTAGCTTTGCTGACCATGGAAACAAACTTTCTGAACCTTCACAATTATTCCTTTTGAACCTCTAGTATCAATACTTTGTAATATCCTTTAAATTTTGCGTACTGTTTTCTACATTTCTGAAGAGATAATTCACAAATACTTTTATTTCCCAATCTATGAATATGACTGCATACCTGAGTTCTCATTTCTCTCCCAACTTTAGTTCCCTATCTTTTAATCATATCCTAATACTTTTGTTTGGCGGTTCCACTATCTCACTTTTTAAAAGTCTCAGAAAAAGTCATTCCATGACTGTTTCTTAATGAGAACAATAACAAGATAAAATGTGAAAGCCTCAGTACAATTTATTGTTAAAATGAAATCAAAACTTTTTATGGTAAATTTCCCAATATGTATTTCAATAATTTTTAACCAAATGGGTCTATGCACTATTTTTGAATCAATTTAGTCTTGCAGTTATATGTGAACTGGGCTTAATTACTCCTCAAAATAGTCTAATGAAGTGTCTGATATAGATGGTATAGAAAAGCAGAAACAATATTGCAGAGTTACCTAGATGCCTATTTTATGTCACAACAAAAAGGCAGTATGCAATAGTTTTATTCACAAAGTGCTTTCTCTTTTCTCAAGAAGATTTCTCAGGGACTGAATGCTATAAAAATACTATTATGGCATTAGATTAAGTTTATACTAGAGAGTTTCAGTCATCAATTTGGAATTTTATTAATCAGAACTGCACAAATGGCAGAGAGACGATGTATAATTATCAGCAGAGTTTTTCATTTGATTTTTTTCAGCCACTCCTTTGTCTGGTTGATGGTAAATTCTCTGAATGCTTTGTGGTCCCTGAAAACAGTCTTTGACAATGACTCTAACTCCTTTACATCCAATTTTTTTTTTCATTATTTCTTGAGTAGTTAATGAAAATTAATGAATTAAATTCCAATACTACCCTCACAAAAGGGAATTTTTATCTTTCAGAAAAACAAAAATTTAGATTTTTTCTTTTTATATTATCAATAATTTCAAAAACATTCTTTGAAATAATTATACCTTGAAGAACAACAGAAAATAGTCAAAATTTTGACCATAAGATAGTCAAAATTAACAAGTTATACCTCAGCTAGAAACCACAGCTAAGAAATAAGTTGCCAATCTTAATTTTTCTGGTAAAGTAAGAGTTAACCTAATTATGTAGGTTTCTACTCTCTTTAGGAACCCCCTCCAGGCTTCTACAGTTTTTCTACTTTAAAATCATTTTTTAGACATTCAAGATCTAATTAGCCATACATCTCCAACAGAATAACTGAACTATCCATTCAATGTTAGGAAAATATCCTTGGAAAATAAATGGTCAAATTTAACAACAACAAAAAAAAGGGAGGAAAACAGTTCTAAGATATTATTAGAAGAGGCCATGCTTTTGAGAGGTTGTAAGAAATCAGATACTTAGAAACTAGAATTACAAGTTCTGAAAAAACTAATAAGCACTGAGTATCCTTAATATATAGCATAAAGATGAAAAATTCAAATCCAGAAAACTTCTGAGTGGTTCTTAGATTTCTAATGTAGACAATGAGTTGTTTTATATGCTAATTAAATACACACACATCAATAACTATAGAACTACATTTTAAAAAAAAATTATTTTCCCCTTAACATCTCTGAATATTTAATATTTCTTCTTCAAGTAACACCACCAACCCACAAATTAATGCTTTGATAAGCACACATGGTTTCAATTCATTCTTCTATTTTCATTGACATTCCTCTATTTTCAGTGGCATTAGGAAAGTCAGACAAGTAAAATACTAAAATGCTTTAATATATGCCTTCTGCAGTAACTTTAAAAATTTTTTCTTATTCATAAGAAGTACCTAAAATGCAAATGCCTGGTCATACCACAGACATATTCTGCTGATTTGGGTGGAAACTGCATAGCACACACAAGAAACATTACTTTAGAGAATTTCTCTAAGTGTGGTTCTGAGGCATCAGCACTACCATCACCTATGAGTTTGTTAGAAATGAACCACAACCAGATCCACTGAATAACAAACTGTTTTAATTAAACTCTCTAGGTGATTATTCTTTTTATCACCATAACAGAACTCTATTTTTCCTTGCCTTTTGACACTCTAGGTAGGAACTGGTTATGTGCTCTGTAGTATGAATACTGAACATTACTGATGTTTATCAGAACTAGCATTTTCACACCAAGTCTTAATCTTGAAGTTGCTTCTTGAAAATTGAAAATTATATTCTCTCTGCTGGTGTTAAGTAACTTAAATGTATAATATGATTTCAATGAATACACAAGTATTTCACTTTTTTTTTAAAGCTGACATTTGTCTAGAAAAAAAATCTGTATCCTTGTTTCAATTATAGAAATATAAATAAAAGCAAGTGACACTTTTTCATTTTTTCCTCCTCCGTTAAAGTGCTTTTTCTATGTTCTCAAGTAATGTTTTTATTTAACATATTATATTGTTTTAAATGTATAAAAAGGGTACTAAACAGTAAATCTCATTCTGATTTTTTTTTCTCTGAACTGTATGTTTTAAAGATCTTACCACTGTTAACCACCACCTTAAAGTGGTGACGGATATTTAGCAAGGTTGACTTCAACTTTCCATTACTACCAACACTACAGCTACAAATCCTTAAGGACCTGCATCAAAATTTCTTTGAGTACTGGGCCAGAAGGATTACGGTGCTCCTAATTTAATTCAATACTGACTGATTTATAGAGAATCTGGTAATAATTGTTTTACACTTCCATCATTGGTACCTAAGATTTCCATACACCACCCAACACTTTGCATCAGCAACCTTTTAAATTTTTGTCATTCTGATGGATGTAAAGTTGTATCTTATTATTTATTTTTTTCTGATTACTACTGAGTTTGTCTACCTCCCCATCTACCCTCAGCAGTTGTCTACTTTTAAACTCTCTATTCCTATATTTTGTCTATTTTAAAGGCAATTTCATTTCTGTTATTGTAACATCTTTATATGCTACAGGTATTATTTTCATGTAAGTTTTGGATGTTCCAAAGTTGACATTTTAATTTTGCATTTGGTTTTTTCAAAAGAAAGTCTTAATTTTGATATCATAAAATCCATTTTTCACATTATACTCTGCGATTCTTATCATGTAGATAGTCTCCAAAATTTCTCCTATTAGCTTTAAAATTAATTTTTTTATTTGAGTCTTTGATTTTTCTAGGTAGCCCCTTTCTCCAAATATCTAGTTCTAATAAAATCTAAGTATCCATTTGCTTTAAATACACTCATTGCCAGGATATACACTATCACATATCACATTCTCATATATACATAAATCTTTGTGAGCTTACTAGTTTTATTTAGTCTATTTGCCTCCCTGCCACAGTGTCATGATATTTTGGTTATTATAGTTTTGTAGCAATTCTCAGTATCTGGTGGATCTAATGCTCCTTCTTTCCTCTGACAAAACTGACTAAGCTAATCTTGGACCGGTATTGGTCTATGCTAATGTAAAAATCAGTTCATCAATTTAAGAAAAGTCTGAATAGAATTTTGAATAGGATACACACTAACATGTATTACTAGGCTAAGTCATACAGTATATGATAAATCTTTTGTGTCCTAACAGTTAAAATTTTTTCCATGAAGGTTTTATGCATTCTTAATTAGGATCATTTTTATTATATTATTTCCTATATGATTTACTATGGATATACAGAAGAGGTCAGAAATCTATGGCCCTTGAACCAAATCCAAGCCTTTTGCCTGCTTATAAATAAAGTTTTACTGGATGAGAGTCATCCTTATTTATTGACATATCTATGACTGCTTTCACAGTAAATCACCAGAATTATGACAGAGACCATGTGGGCCAAAAAACGGAAAATATTTTTCTTATCCTGTATAAAAAAAGATTACAGAACTCTGGGTATAGAAAAAGTCTACTGATTATATTAGGTAGTCTTGTTGAATTTTCTCAGTCCCAGTAGTCTCTTGATGGTTTTGCATTTCTTATGATGACTGAATTATATGTAAATAACGGATTCTATCTCTCATCTTACAGTCTTATTTGGATTCTGTTAAAAATTTTACAATGAAGTTTAATACTTGCTTCAGACTGAGCATACAGGTTTTATCAAATTAGGAAAATCCCCTTTTATTCTTAATTTTCTGAGAATTTTTCCATACACAAGTGCAAATATCTTCAAAAACTTTTTCATATTCTGGTAAATTATCATTTGGCAATATGAGGCATACTACTGTACAGTATTCCTTACATTTCACAGTGAATGGAAACTTAACTTTTCATGCTTCAATATTTGGGATCTTTATTAAACCAGCAGTTTCAGTGTAGACTAGGACTCTGAATTCTACTTCCATGCATGCCTAGTATTGTACTTTCATTATCGATATTTACTGTGGAGAGCAGTGACTTGGATCATGGTCTCTGACTGCCTTGTAGCTGTGGCTGCACTTGAGCTGGAAACTTTCTGTGCAAAGGTGCAGGACAAGACTGACCAGTTGCTATGGTGATGCACTGACTGAGAAAGTTTTGTGCAAAGGCATGGAATTATATTAATCTTGACCCTGAACTCAGACACCAGCTGCCAGAGATAGAGAATTCTGAGCTTACTAAGATAACCACATGTCTCACAAGTGCTGCAAGCTTCAAGTTTGTCTGCTTTGCAGAAACTTTCCCACAAATAACCTTCTGATGATAAAACTTATAAATGTGCTTTACTAGCTCTGGGTCATTGTTGTCCCACCTTTCCCTCTTTAAGTATTTGTCTTTCTTAGTTCCCTCACTGGTTTCTAAGATTTGACCTTGCAGGTTGTGGCAATTTACTGCATGTGTGTGTTAGATATTATACTAGAAACTGTTTTTTCTTTTACACAAAGTAAATAGTATAGCTGTCTGTGTAAATAAAAGTATATTGAGTTGGGTGTATTGCTATGCTATAATACTAGCTATCTCAGTAGCTGAGACAAGAATATTGCTAGAGCCCAATAGATCAAGGCCATCTGGGCAACATAGCAAGACTTTGTCTCAAAGGGATAACAACAACAACAACAACAACAACAATAAAAAAAAAAACCAAAAGAACCCAACAATAAAGGTACTGAGCTAGCAGAAAATCAGTGATTTTATGTAGAAAAGACTTCTCAATCTTTGGAGCTCATTATATTTTTGTATTAATCTATAGTCAGTTTTGTAAAATCAAAAATTATTTAAAGATATAGCAACTATACTGTGATTTAAGTTAAAAAAGCAATGGTTCTGATCTAAAGACCAAAAATAGATGTTCATAAAAATATTATCTTCTAAATCTTTCTCAGTTATGAAATATATATGATTCAACTCAGATTCTTTTAATATCTCCTTATTAAAAGCTCTACTTTTATACTAAGTTCTACCCTTGCATTATGTTCAACTAAGCAGGGTAAGAATAAAAATCATCTCCATGTAATTAATATATCTACAGGCACTTCTTATGACAAATTTAAATCAAAAACTTGATGCAAGATAAAAAGGATCACTTACTGAAGGTACATTTTAGTCTTGAAAAAACTAAAGCAGCAGGCTTTTTATTTTAACTTTGATGTGCTACCGTCTACTAAATTAGTAATTTAGTTAAAAATCATTATTTTAAGAGTTTCAAAATGTCATAATCCCTCATCAGAAAATGTGAAACTGAAAAGCTCCAGAAACAAATATTTTTTCATAATTCATTTGCAGCAACTGAACTGAACTGATATGAAGCTATTCATAATTCTCACTTATCTCAATTGGCATGAATATTTGCTGAAGTAAAATTAACGCATTTGAATACAGAGTGTCCCCTTTGGATTTTCCATTGCGATTATAGGTGGCATATGTACCATATTACTTTTCAAAGATTTTAAAAGTCTAAATATTGAAACATAACCAGATTTAAGAGTTTTTCATAATAGAGTGTGGATCAGATAATTCTAAAATACTTAAAAAGATTTTTAATTCCTCCCTCATTTACCATTAAAAGCATCTCTTAATACTCTAGGCACTATCTCTACTTGTGTTTTTATATTCTAAAACATTTATTTAAATAAATAAAAACAGTATTTTCACATCAGACTCATTTTGATAAGTACTAACTTAAGATACTTTTTAAAAAAAATCACAAAAATAGTTTGAGAAAACCAAAAGATCTGAGTATATTAGACAATGGAATTTTTTAATTTATAATACTCATTTACACTGTAAGAGATCTGAATTGGAAGATTTTAAAATTGGAGTATCTTAATTCAATTGTAAATTAGATGACAAAAAATAAAGAATGTATTTCTGCAATATACGACTAAGTTCTTCTATTGTTCCAGATTTCATTCTGAAATCAAAGGTAACAAAATCATGCAGTAAGTCATAAGAAATGGAAGCACTTACTTAGGAGCAGAAGGACCCCTTGGCCAGGTTCCATCTTCATTTTTCTGTTCTATCACTAATACCTGCAAATATGACACAATAAAGGGTGTTTTTCCATTATGCTTAAAGTTAAAATAGGTTTAAGAGATAAGTTAAATACACTAAGGAACTAAAATAATTGTGATTATCTAAAGGCTACAACAGACAAAGTGAAGAGATATCTGCATTTTGATTCCAAACCTGGGCAAAGGAGATTAAAAAGACCTCAGGTAGAAGTCAGCAATGACAGTGAGAAAATAAGGCAAATAAAGAATATCATTGATTCTATAACTTTAAGGAAGTTTAAACCACATAAACAGAATATAAACTCAAGAGGTATGTTTTCTATTTGTATTCATAGCTTATAACAGACTACAGATAACAGATACTTAATCAGTGGTTACAGTTGTTAAACATGATGTATGGTCTTAGCTAATAATAATTTACTGTGTCATTATGTAAATTATATAATATTTTAATATTTAAACAATAGTCATATTTATGAGAATCAGACTGAAGTTCCCTGTTGCAGCACATTTTAGGTAGATAAAAATTGCATCTAAAATGAAAGGATGAGGCAGAGCTCCACGTTATCTACACATCACCAAATTCTTCCTTATATATTCTAGATTAAAAAAGGAGTCTCCCAGTTTTTGATACATAGATGAGTTTGTGGCAAGAAGAAAAATTTAATTTTAATATAAATTGGCAATTTGATTCTAACCATGTCAAATGTAAGCCTGTTTCAGAATACATGCAATGAATAAAACACTGATTAAAAAATTCATGGACCCATGTTGAAAGATCATGCTAAAATATTAAAGTTGTCTTTTAAAAAATCTAAAATTTCTCATATTCAAAAAACTTGTATGATGTATTTCTAATAAATAACAAAGAACAAGTGCGTTGTGCACTTACCATTCTGGTCCCTTCTGGTCATATTCCACTCCCAATCTACCAGAGACGATTAGCCATTGCCTCAATTTTCAAACTATTATTTCAGTATGTTTTTATATATTCTAAAGTTTTATACAATAGATTTAGTGATTTATAACTTCTGAATAAAGTTTTTCTTTATGGCAACTTGAAACTTTAGTGACACATAACATGTAAATATACACATAAACATGGTCATTTGGAAAACTTATATCAGTTAAAAAACGAGATTTTAGTTGCAGAAATTCCAAAATTTTACATTTAGAATTGTTTAGCCATAATACCTTCATTTCTCACAGTATTGGTGCTTAAAATTTCATGTTTTTACAGCCACTGATGTTAATAATGTTAAAAGATCATCATCAGAAATATTAAAATTCACTCCTTTATTAAAATGTCTCTATATCATTCTTTCTGAATAAAATTTTTTGTAATTAAAACTAACTTAAAGATCTCTTTAGGAAAATTTCAAAATTTAAAATGCACACACACAAAAGGGAAAAAGGGAAAGTCTACCCTTTTTGGGAGACAAACTTTTTAATATACCTTTGTCTTGTTTTATAATGAGGATACTTTCAATTTTATTAAAAGAAGGATAGTGTTTTGTTCATTTATCCCAGTCGGAAAAGAACTGCTGCTAATCAGATGGAAAAGCTAGATTTTTGAATATTCCACTATAGGGCCTAGGACAAAGGCAGCAATTGAGCAGGACGGCATAACTGAGAAGAGTAGATAGAGAGTAGGTCTGGGAGGAGGAGGAAGCTAATCAACCCTCCTGTTCTCATAAATTGCCTGTGGGTTGGGGTGGTGTGGGGGTGTTAAACAGTATCTGACACTGTCGTCATATTTAAGAACAGGGTCCTCATGGTGGTCCCCAAAGTTTCTCCCTCCTCATCCTACCCATCTTTAGATGTACTCTCTTTACTTTCCTAAGAGCTCTTTCCAGCACTTTCCTGCCCTGTCTATGAAGATACTTGTACCTGAATCTTATATTTTATTGAACTTTAATATTGTATCTTAACAACCTGGTGGAGAAAAATAAATTTAAAAAAGAACCGCTAAAATATCTAGAATATTTAATGAATATTCTTTGAAACATTTCTACTCAAGAATCCAAAGTCCTTAAAGATATTTAATCTTATTAAATGAATTTATTTTCCTATTCTTCAACCTGATAAATGTAGACCTATATAGCAAGAATATCAAATTATTTAACTTCTTTAGACTTTTTTATTTTTTAGATATAATGACAGTAGAAAGTATTTTGACATATTATGCATACATAGAATAAGTGTAAATTGTTTCAGTTAGGATCTATTATTGTGGTTGTATATGATGTGGAGTTACATTGGTCGTGTATTCATATAAAAGGATACAAAAGATATGTCCGATTCATTCTACTGTCTTTTCTATTCTCATCTCCCCCTTCCCTTCATTCCCCTTTATCTAGTCTAATGAACTTCTCATCTTCCCCTTCCCCTCCTTTGTTGTGGGTTAGCATCCACATATCAGAAAGAACATTATGACTTTGGTTTCTTGGGTTATTTTTGTTATTGATTTATGTGTATGTGTGTTAAGTTTTTTGAGTTCTTTGTATATCCTGGAAATTAATGCTCTATCTGAAGTGCCAGAGTTAAAAATTTTCTTCCATTCTGTAGGCTCTCTGTTCATGTTCTTGATTGTTTCCTTTGTGGTAAAGAAGTTTTTTAGTTTGATACCATCCCATTATGGTTCTTGATTTTATTTCCTGCACTTTAGGAATTTTGTTGAGGAAGTTGGTTCCTAAACTGACATGATGGAGATTTGGACCTACTTTTTCTCCTAGTAGGTGCACAGTCTCTGGTTTAATGCCCAGGTTTTCTTGATTCACTTTCAGCTGAGTTCTGTACAGGGTGAGGTTTAATTTCATTCTACTACATATGGATTTCCAGTTTTCCCAGCACCATTTGTTGAAGAGGCTATCTTTTCTACAATATATGTTTATGGCACTTTTGTCTAGTATGAGATAACTGTATTTATGTTGGTATGACTTTGTGTCTTCTAAGATTATAACTTTTTCTAATTAGGATCCCATTCTTGTGGTTGAACATGATGTGGAGTTTCACTGGTGGTATATTCATATATGAACATAGGAAAGTTATGTCCAATTCATTCTACTGTTTTTCCTATTCTCATCCCCCTTCCCTTCCCTTTCTTCCCCTTTAAATAATCCAATGAACTTCTGTTTTCCTCTTTGCCCTTATTGTGTGCTAGCATCTGCATATTTGACCTTTGGTTTTTGGGGGCTGACTTATTTCACTTAGAATAATAGTCTCCAGTTCCATCCATTTACCAGCAAATGCCATAATTTCATTCTTTTTTTATGGCTGAGTAATATTCAATTGTGTGTATGTACCACATTTTCTTTATCCATTCATTTACTGAAGGGCACCTAAGTTGGTTCCATAGCTTAGCTATTGTGAGTTAAGTCACACTGATGTGACTATGTCACTATAGTATGCTGATTTTAAGTCCTTTTGGTATATATACCAAGGAGTGGAATACCTGGGTCTAATGGTGGTTCCATTCCAAGTTTTCTGAGGAATCTCCATACTGCTTTCCAGATGCACCAATTTGCAGTCCTACCAGCAATGTATGAGTGTACATTTTCCCCACATCCTCACCAATACTTCTTGTGTTTTAGGAGTCTTATTGAAGAAGTTGGTTCCTAAGCTGACATGATGGAGAGCTGGGCCTACACTTCATTCTAGTAGGCTAAGAGTCTCTGGTCTAATGCCTAGTTCCTTGATCCACTTTGAGTTGAATTTTTAAACTTCAGTTTTCTAATGTATATGATGAGGAGAATAATATTCTATTGCATAGGATTACTTGAAAGATTTAGAAAAATAATTCTATATAATGTCAAATTATACTCCTTAAATTCTAATGGTAAACAAGGAGAGGTTTATATCTGTGGAAAACAGAAAGAATTGGCTAGCTAAGGAGGGGAGTGTAGGTTAATTGGTAGAGCTCCAATGTCCTCACTTCAGCTTCAATCAGATAATTTCTCTTTTAATTGTTACATATTGGATTTTTAAAGATTTTACTTAAAATGTCATGGCTAAAATAAGATTGAAAATCACTGCTTTCTATTAAAAACTAATTTCCCTTGGTGTGTCTCAATTTTTTCAAAACTCAGTAACATATTATTGATGTTACTAGTAATTTTTAAATAAAATGGAACAAAACTAAACTTCCATATATTGGATCACCAGGCACTATGTTAAATACTAAAAATTTGTATAAATACGCAATCCAACCAAAACAAGAAACTCAGTCTAAATAAGTGTACTATACATATAATTAAAGTACCTAATGAATAATACAAAAGACATATTTGTAAATCATTATGGAAGGAGAAATTTTTCTTGAAAGTAGAAAAAATCAGGGGATATTGAGAAATAGAACAAAGTCCAAAGAGAAGATATGACATTTGAGTTGGAATTTGAAGAATGAATAATCTGATCTGGTGAGCCTACATGATGGGATGGGATGGATAATATGAATATTTGGATGATAAAAGGCATTTTTTGCTGGAAGAATGCAGGGAATGGGAAGAAGGGTACATAAGGCAGATGAATTATGTATGCAAAAGTATAGTAGTGGGTGTTCAAACATCAGTTTGGTATTGCTATAATAAAAAGCACAAGACAAATATAATCTAAAGAAGCTGGAAGACTAGATAAGAGGTTAAACCATGACTGGGCTAAAATTTCTGGACTTTCTAGTCATTAAGGAGCCAGGAGAGGTATCAAAATCTTAAGCTTTCAATACATTCATTTCTTGGTTAAAGAAAGACCAAATTGGGAGATGATACCTGCTAGTAGTAAGGGTTGGCAAAGTATAGTCCACTAAGTTGGCTGTGCTGCTAAAAATAGTTTTATGGTAACACAGTCATACACACTTGTTTATATATCAGTTATGGCTGCTTTCAAGAAATTACAAGGGCAGGTATAGAGACTTTATCACCTGTAGAAACTAAAATATTTATTATTTGATCTTCACAGGAAGCCTGCTGACCCAATTTATAATATTAGCTGCTTTTTAAAAATAAAAATTTCTTCTTAACAAGTAGATTATCCACAAGTTCTAGGAGGGAATCAGAAATTATAGTTACTGACCAGCATGGGCAGAGATGAGAACAGTTAGAAGTCAGAGACAGTAGAACACACTATATATAACAGGATATTCATTGAAGTTTGTGAATTCAAAAAAGTTTCATGTGTAATATGTTTAAAATAAACATTATTGCTAAACAATACCTGTCCTTGGTATAAGCCAGCATCCTGAATGGTGCTGTCTGGTTTATTCAGCGGTTCAAATGTATTACTCATGTATTTGTTCCACAATCTGGTCTCCTTTTCATCTGGAATATTGAAGATTTTTCTTATTTCCTTTTCAATTGTGTCTAGATTTAAGAAGGAAAGATATGTAAACAAAATAAATTTTTAAAATGTATCATGAAGAGCTAGATGCTTACCTGAATAAAAGATCTAAGTTTAAAATAATAGCAAGAAAGATGAACATGAGAAATACTAAAACAAAAACAAAATGAACAAAAAAACAACAAACAAAACCCAAACAAAAAACTCTTAAAACATTTTGTTATTTTTGTTGTGACCTTTAGGGAAAAAATTAATTATGAATACTTGAAGACTATAAAACCTCAAAAAGTAAAAAAGTTCATTTGCACAACACTAAAATATAATTGGTTATACAAGATAAATTGAACTTTTGATTAATTTAAAAAAATCAACATACTTTCTTTGGATAAGTACAAATGAGAAATTAAAGTATGATTAAAAGATACAACTGATTTACTACATAAAAAGTTTAAGAATAATTTATACTACACAATATAACAGTTTGAATTGCTAACTAGATCACATGGACACAAAATAAAATGGAATGTCCCTTGCTTGATGGGACGTGTGTATTTGTCAAAATTTCTTGTATTCAAGGTAAAACTACATTTTCCTTATTCTAAATCAATTATCTTTTTGAGCATTTTTTTAAACACTAGTAGCTTAATTTTTATAAAATAAGATACAAGATTATCTCTATTTGAGAGGAGAAATGTAATTGTTTCAGTACCTAGTTAAATGAATCTTTAAGATATTGAAATATCAGAAAGAAATATTGGACAATATTATTATAGCCAACTCTGGTCAATAACTTGCCTAACAGACTCAAGAAAATTTGAATAAATTAGTTTCTCATGAAGAAATACAGAATAAATTTTAGAATAGTTGGTTAGTTTTGGGAAAAACATTATTTGTAAAATACTCAACTTCATAATGTATGTTCTTTTAAGAAATTTAAAAAGCTATACAGTATTCTACATAAATTTATTCCAACGTTTAGGTTATATTCTATTTATGTTCTACTTAGCAGCTAAAGTTTGGTAATTTTCTTGTAATCAATGAAATTTTAATAGGGTATTAAATCTGTAGTAAATCTTGCAGTGCATCACAAAACATAAAGCACATTAACCAGAAATTTAAATAATGACAAAATAAATGATCAGTCTTGCTTTCTATCTTTCTGTATTTTTCTTTCTGTTCTTATTAAAGTAGAAATGTATAAGAAAAATGCATTAATCATCAGTATTTTGTGATAAGTTCCCAAAGTGACACACCTGTATAAATAGAACTCAGATCAAGAAACAGAATATTATGTTCCCCTTAATCCTCTAAGGGGAAAGGAAGAAGCCAAGGGAAGTTTTGTCTTTCTATAAAAATGAATACATTTGTTCTGACTGCAGAAAGTTTTTGTTCATTGCAAAAATACAGAAAATACTGACATCTACCAAGAAATAATCACTGTTAACATTCTAACATGTCTTTTTCCTGACATTTTTTTTCTATTATGACACACAGATACTTATGGACATAATACATACTATATATTCATACATGGAAATTTCCTCTTCCGTAAGTTTTGTAATGTAATTTTACATAGATAAAGAACATTAGCGGCCCAAGGAATAGCAATCCAAAGACCTTGAGATGGGAATGTGCTTAGCATGTCTTAGAATAGCGAGACATATGAAATTGGCTGAGGTATAATGAGTGAGATAGAAATGAAATCTGAAGGTACTTCTGTACCTTATATAGAATTTTGTGGGCTATGAGAGAATTTTAATTTCATTCTAAGAAAGAAAGTCACGGAGGAGCTTTAGAGAAAGAAGTGGAATGATAGGACTGATATTCTAATGTTCACTTTTAGGATAGACTGCAGGGGTTTCAAGGATGGGAGACAAGGCTACGGAAGTAACACGAAATGAGGTGGTAGAAATGGAAGCAGTGTTTAGATTTACGTGATGAAACAGAGAATGGACTACGAAAGATTTGAGGGTGAAAAATAAAGGAATCAGAATGATACCAACGTACTTGACCTGAGCAACTAGAAGAAGTGGCCATTACTGAGATGGGGAAGAATGACTGGGCAGCAGACTTTTGAGTGAAGGTGGAGAGTTTCACTTTATGCATGATAATTATCTTAAGGGTATTACTGATATACCAAGTAAAGGTCTGAAGAGAACGAAATTGGAATTAGGGAGAATTTGGAGTAAGACATACAAATTTAAAAGATACTGAAAAAATTGATGAATCAAAAGAGAAAGAGAGGAAACCCAAGTACTTAGCAAGGAGACACTGATACTTTGAGACCATATGAAGATGATCTTTTACAAAGGACTCTCACAAGATGCAGCTAGGGAGAAAGAGAAAATAGTTTACTGTGGTAAATTTTGCTGGCTGGCAGGTTAAGAAGATGGGAGACTCCTAAATTACCACTGAACTTAGAAATAGAAAGGTCATCAGAGATCATGATATAAGGACTGTCTAGGGAGTGGTAACACTAATGTGACTGGCTAAAGAGAGAATGAGAGAAAACAGACCATAAAGCAAGATATTGAAACTGAGATGGGCAAGTACTGTTACATATGACAGTCTAGGATGTAACTGTGGGAACAGGAGGCTGAGGTTGAGTACAGGTCAAGATCACTGCGGCTGAGAATTTCCAGGGATTGAGAGCATTTTTCCCCCATATATTAACTGAATCCTATTAACCAGTTAATGAAAAGATACAGAAAGAAAAAATACAGGTAATAGAAATAAATTCGTTATGACACACATTTCTAGTAGGAATATTTAATAAGAGTGTCAACCAATTTTATTAATATATTTTACAAAGTATTTTTCAGAAAGTTTTAGAACAAAAATTCTGCTTTTAGTGGTTAGCCTTAAAGTAATAAAAAATTTAATCTTATTATCTTATTAGAACATGTTCACTACCCAAAGATATCAATTTAGGAAGAAAAATATTTGAAGGCAACTATTAACAAACCCTTATATGGCATATTATTTAGTTCCTGCCCATGGCTCCTATCATTTTACTAATAAATCAATATAGTCAGTATTAGATGAAAACAGAACATTTTAACTTAGTAATAACAAAAGCCATAAAATGATATCTTTTTAAAAAGTAAATTTGTAGCACTAGGGGATGAACTCAGAGGCACTCAACCACTGAGCTACATCCCCATCCCTTTTTATTTTTGAGATGGGGTCTCACCAAATTGTGGAGGTTAGCCTTGGACTTGTCTTCTTAACTCAGTCTCCTGAGTAGCTGGGATTACAGGTGTGTACCATAAATTTTATTTCTTAGTTTCTGTTTATATTATAAGTAGCTACTTCAAGAACATGGCTTTTTTGATCATTTTCAATCAAGATTTTAAGAAACAGAAAACTCCACATCCATTTTTATTATTCAGATTTTTTGTTTCAAAACTCATGCTCTTTAGGAAAGCAAAATCAATCCAATTAATACCTCCAAAATGAACATGATTTTGTCATGCACAAACTGTGTAAGGTACCAGTTAAGAAAGAAGATCTGGGGATAAGAGTCCTGGTCATGAAATTAAGAACTGGTTCTTCCATTTGCTACCAGGGTGAACTGAAGTAGGATGAAAGCCTAAGCATCATCATCTGTAAGACGAGGCTATATGGTTAAGTATAAAATAAAAGCATTCCTGTAAAGTGCCTAAAACATACTAAGTGTTCAACAGCTGTTATGTTGTATAATAACTGTGAAGCCTCTAAAATGTCTGATTAATTTTTGCAAAACTTTTTAAACTAAGACCTACAGTAAGAAACTATAACTCAGCAGATATACATATGCATTGATATTTTATTCTAATACATATGCATTGATATTTTATTCTAATATTTTTCATTCAATTCTATTTACTCACAAAACTGTCTAAAAAGACACCAAAGCAATAACTGCCGATTGGAAAAACACTGATCTAACAGAATCAGTATTTGTAACTACAGAAAATTTCAGTTCATATACAATTGTAAGGTATATATCAAACATATGCAGCATTTTAAAAAGTAGAATACTTAAACTGCTGATTAAAATCTAAACTAGATCATAAACTTTTTGGAGCAGAGTTCCTTTACAAATTACATTTCTCCCTGACAAATTCTTACTTGGTACTTAACATAAGAACTCCACAATGCTTGCTAAACCAGTTACTGATTTTCGTGAATAAAAACATTAAGTAAACTAATTATCTAAATAAGATTTCTAATGGTTTCATGTTTCTAATTTTCCTCTTAAAGTATTTAGATGGTTTCATATTTACATACACTTTTCTTATTAAAATGAAGGAGAGAAGAAAACATCAAACTTTAAAAGTATCTAGAAAACTTCATCAACTAATTTAAGAGACAGTGTCTCATTTATATTCCAATTGGCTGAAAATTGCAGAGATCAGTCTCTGAATTAATTTTAACAGACTAATTTTATTACAAAGACTTACAGATTCTGACTGTGCACAGATTAACACAATTAACAATTTTCACATATTGAAAACATCTAGTTTTTAGCATGTAGTAATGTTTTATTTTCTTGAATATGTTCTACAAATCTGGAAACTCAAAATGTGAAATAATTTATCCATAATAATTATAATGAACTTACTGAAATTCAATTTTGAACTTATAAATGTTTCAGCTAAATAAAAATGGGAGAATAAGGAATTCATGATATAATATTTTATTTGGTGAAAACATCAAATTAATGTTTTGAAGACTGTTATCATTTCATAAAAATATAGGTTAAAATATTTTCCTGCTGTGAAATTGAAAGTGGTAAAAGCCAAATGAACTGTTGACCTCATCAGCTAGGCAAGCACTCTACTACTGAGTCTATGTCCCCAGCCCTTAATTACTTTAATCTGTGTTCTTAATGATGGGTTCAAATAAGGTAATCTTATTCAGTGTTATAATTCATAAATTTGCTAATCTCTCTTCCATGCTGAGTTCTTCATGTCAAGTGTCCTTCTCTACTATTTACATTTTCCAAAAAGATCAATGTTATTACCACTAATCTTGTTTTATAAAGTCATTATTTGCAATTAAATAACCATTTTTTGTATTTATTTTGACTTGTATTTTATCAAAGTACTGTGATTTTTATGAAATTCACAATTTATTTTTAAAATTTTATTCAATATATTCTTGATTTTAAAATAAAACATGTCTTTAAGTAGAATGAAAATTTTTGTAAATTTTAAATATATTTATAAAAGTATACAAAGATACAGAGAGAAATTAGATCCAGTGATATTTGCAAATATGATTCCCTAAGTTATTTATAAACAACAAAAAAATCAATCTGTCATAACAATGCTAAGCTTGCTGCTTTAACTACTTATTGTATTTAGAATGCAAAATAGAGAAAAAAGGAAATAGAGACAATGGCCATTTTCAATGCTAATTAACCAAATTTTATTTAAGCAAGTTTTTATTTAAAGTTCTAACAATTTATATTTTGTAAGAGACATATTTTTAAGTGCTAAATTAAAACAATAACTAAACGATTTTTTAAGGCAAAGTGACACAAATGTTAACCTCATTTAACAAATAGAAAACAGAGTAAGAAATAATAAAGAGAATTATAACTAAATATCTAATAGTAATGGTTTAAAAAGGAGAAAGGATCTTGCATTACCTATTGTGTCAGCTTTGCTAAATCTTCGAGTTACAACATTGTTCATGTTTCCGTTTTCACAGAGCTTCAGTTCTGTGAGGTATACTTCTACTTTGCAGTGCTTTACAAACATACCCTGTTCAACCACCTAAAAAAATGGTACAAATCAGTTTCACCTATATCAATATATTTCAATCTCAAAGCAATACATTTCTCTAAAGAGGCTTCAGAAAAAAACTGCAGACCTCTAATGGAAATCAATTAGCTATTAAAACTTGTCAATATAAAATGAAAGATACTGTATAGCTGAAAATTAAAAAAACACTTTTGGAAATTTTAACAGAATATGAATAATCATAATTTAAAACACTGAGAGTTTGGAAAGGCAGTCTTCTGATATATAAGTATATTGGTATACTATAAACAGTGAATACATTCAGTCTTTATGATTGGAAAGTTTACCCAAAATTACTATGTGTATATTTTTTCTCTATGTAATACATAATTAGTATACAAATGCAGCTCTGATTAGAGCTACAAATATACATCTAGCTTTAATAGTAATCCCCAAAAAGAAAGCCTTTAAAAAGTTTTATACAATTTGAACAAATGCTGTATTATCACTCCGTATGTTAAAATAAATATTTTAAAATGGTAACTCCAAATTACTGCTGCCAAAATACTCCGCTATTGCTCTGTAACTGATATGTTAGTTTCATTCCAAAATGACTCTGCCTGACCTTTACATGCATATTTAGTAATTCTATGCAATTGATTTTTAAGAAACAAACCTGTTAAGCATGCAAGCAATAAAGTATAAAAAGAGAAAATATTTATATATTAGGGTCACCTTTTAAATAAGTATAATTCCTTTTGATCTTCTAAAGGTTAACTGTAGGATTTCAGTCATGAATACTGTTTCTGAAAATAGTAATAGGCCTGATATGTGATACATTAGACAAATATGGCGAAAGGGAGGCTCCAAAATGACTATGTACTCACAAGCTTACATCAATTCAATGTGACTTACAAACTCACTTTTTACTTGCAAGGAAATTGTTTCAGTTCAAAAAATTAAAAGAGCTTAGCTATTATTCACAGTATAATCTAATATGAATTTTTATACTTTGTCATATAAATTCTCTTAATCATGTTACAAATTTCTACAACAGGTTACAGGCTACACTTCTCCCTGTTAATGAACTTAATTCATTTTATAAAATCAGTAAGTTATAATTCTTAATAAGATTTGTCTTAAAATTCAAGACATTTAATTTTACAAGATTACTGGTAGCCACATTTAAAAAGAAAAAAGTTAGGAATCAAATACTCTTATCAAACAAATTTTGGCTCTGGGACTCAATAACTGAATCTTAAAATATTACTAATCATCAGTGGATTGCTAAAACTGAGGTAAACTGCAGGTCTCATTGATATAAGAATAAAGGGGAGAATCAGGATAAGACAAATAAAAAATAAGAAAACTCACTGTGAGTTACATTGAGGAATACATTTTCCAAATAAGCACAGGTTTTTGTTTGTTTGTTTTTATTTGAGAATTAATTTTCAGAATTCTAATAGGATATTTTTCTGGAAAGAATATGGTGGGTGGTTGGGGAGATAGCTCAGTTGGTAGAGTGCTTGCCTTGCAAGCACGAGGCCTTGGGTTCAATCCCCAGCACCGCACACACACACACACACACACACACAAAAAGAATATGGTAACTAAATTGTCAGAAAGTCATTGTAAAATCTATAAAAACAGCCAGGTATGGTGGTTCATATTTATAATTCAGCAACTCAAGAATTTGAAGCAGGAGGTTGCCAAGTTCAAGGCCAGCCAGGGGAACTTAGTGAGACCCTATCTCAAAATAAAAATTTAGGGCTGGGGATGTAGCTCAGTGGTAGAGAGCCCCTGGGTTCAATGTTTAGAGTCTAAAATTGTGACAGTTTATTGAAGGCCCTTTAGGCTTTCATTAATATTCTTAAAGTCATACAGCTTCTACCCACTGCTCAAGTTCAAAGCCATCACATTTCAATTTTTGTTATGTCAGCACCCTACTTCCAGGTACCAAAATCAGTATCAGTTATCCCTTGCTGCATAAAAAAGTGCCTTGAGACTTAGCTTAATTCAGCAACATTGTCTCTTGACCTCTCTCATGACGGTCAAGAATCTGGGAGCAGATTGACCTGGTTTGGGATCTCTCATGAGGTTGTTGTAAAACTGTGGGGTAGGGCTTTAATCATCTGAAAACTCAACTAGGCCCAGACAATCCAATACACTTCCAAGATTACTGGTTAGGCCTCCTTCCTCTTTATTAGTACAGATGTCAGTTATTCACCATGTGGTACTCTTCATAGGCTGTCTCAGTGACCTTGTCATATGCAGTTGAATTCCCCCAAGTGAGATACGAGAAAGAGAACTAAAGTGCATGCACACTCAAGATGTAAGCTGTAGAGTCTTTCATAACCTACTCTGGAAGTAATATACCATTAGTTCTGCTATATTCTACTGATCACACAAACATGGTACATCGTGGAAGGAAATTCAAAGATGTGGATATGAGGAACTGGAGAATACAGGGGGTCATTTCAGAAGCTGTTGTAAGTTAAATGATAATATTTTTAAATAGTTTAATTATATACATATATTCAACCTTATAATAAATTAATGTTTTAAACAGTCCATACTAAGATTTATTCACAATATTTATTTATTTTTGTCAGTCTACATTTTTTTTCTTATATCTCCAAGTCTTCATGTGGAATACCTTTCCTTTCATCCTGAAGACTATTTTGAATTTCCTTTAGTACAAGTCTGCAGGTAACAAATTCTATCAGTTTTTATTTGTCCGAAAATGGCTTCTTTCGCTTTCATTTCTAAATGATTCTTTCCATAATCATAGAATTATATTCTGGAGTTGCTACTGTTAGGAACTATTTTTTTCTTTTTTAACATTTTATATTGGGTTTTGTTAATATTCTCTCAGGTTGGATTCACAGCATTTCTTGAATCTATAAATGATATCTTTCTCAGTTTAGGAAAACTCATAGCTATTGTGTTCTCAGGAATTAGTTCTACCCACTCGTTTTCTTTCCTCTCCTTCTAAAATTTTAATTATATGCATATATGTAGGTTAAACTTATTCACTGTATTCTATGTATTCTTCACTTTTTTTCTGTATTTTCCATTCTTTTGCCTAATTTCTAGACTGTGTATTTTCCACTGACATTATCATTCAGTCTACAAATTCTCATTTATTTAGCATAATATCCAAATATTAAATCCATTATTTTTCATATTATCAGTTTTAGAACTGTATTTGGTTGTTAGTTTTGCGTTACTTTTCAATTATGGCTATTACTTTTTGAGCATATTATATATAGTTATTTTAAAGTTTCTAATAACTCCAATAATTGGATTCCCTGTGGGTCTGCTTCTATTGCCTGTGGTTTTTCTTGGATTTTGGCCCTAGTGTATTTCTTGCTTATATCTGTTTTCATATTAGCTTGTTTTTAAAACTAAGTGTCTAAACCTGTGAGTGAAACATTTTAGAGATTATTTGAGGCCTGAGAAGATGTTTAACTTTGTTTCTGCATTAAAACTAAGGCTATTACCAACTCCAGAGTCTTCAAGTAATCACTGTAAAATTCCAAGTTGAACTTTATACTCTCTATGGGCAGTCTATTTTGCTTCAAGTGAATTCCACCTGCCTCAATCACATGGGGGATAGCAAAAATGCCAATTTCCACATCTAGTGATTTAATTTTGGAGCAAGATGTATCTTTAATAAGGACTCAGGCAGTTTTGTGCATATTTAAGTTTGAAAACTATTTTACAGGTTCAGGGAAATTCCATACTTAGTTAAAAATAAATGTAGGGTCTTCTAACAGACTTCTCAAATTTTTTTCTTTTTACTTATGTCAACTTTTCATGCCCCCCCCCGCCTTAATTTGCTTATCAGAGAAATTTTAAGAACTCTCAGTAAGGCCTCTTTTAAAGAGTAATGGTCAAAGACGTCTACTCTTAACACTCCAAAAAAATAAGAATAAAAAAGAGCAATGGCAATGAAATTGTTAGGCTATCTAGTGAAGATATTTTGGACACATATCTTCCTTTATCCTGGGAAATAAGTTCTTTTAGAATGTTTCACAGCTAAATAGGCTATCTTTCTATTCTCCAGGAATGATAAAGCACCTAGACTAATCTCTATTTATATAAATTATCAATACTAATGTAAGGTTAGCTAATTTATCTTATTTGGTACTCTAATACAGAAATAACCTCACTTTCATAACTCTCTTTAGTTCCAAAAAAAGGAAAATTGGTCGTTTTTAATATTTCTAGATTATAACTGAAAATTTAAAATAAAGATATGAAACTGGGTATGGTGGTACATGCCTATAATCCCAGAGGCTCAGGAGGCTGAGGCAGGAGGATCCCAAGTTCAAAGCCAACCTCAGTGATTTAGCAAGGCCCTAAGCACTGAGAATGTGTCTCAGTGATTAAGCACCTCTGGATTCAATTGCCAGTACACCCCCCCCCCAAAAAAATAACATTTTAAAAAAATTTATGAAAAAAATCTACATTTTCAAATTGAAAGATTTTCATTTTGCAAAAAAATATTTCTTAACTTTTAGTTTCTTATTTTCTAATTTTTTAAATCAAAAAAGAAAATAGGCTGCCTAAGTTCCTATACTTTCTACCCTGGCCTCTTCTAACTTTTGGTCTTCATTACCTCACCTGTAAAATGGGAATATTACTTACTTATAGTTTTCCATAATGATTATTTACTAATAATGTAATGTCCTTAGAACAGTGACTAGCATATATTAAACCTTCTGTATGTGTTAGCTGTTATTGTTAATATTTTTTTAATACAATGTAGACTAACATTTTGCTGATCTTTTTTTTCCAGTGTAAAATGTGAATTACTTAAAACTAATAATTAAATTCAGTTATTCTCAGATGTACCTTTCGTGCTATTGGCTCCTGACCTTCCATCAATGTGTACCAGCTGACAAGTTTATTCCAGCCCTCAGTTGGCAACAGTATGTAATCCAGTTCATCAATAAGATGTTCCTTAAGTGACTGGGCATCACCATCTGCAAAAGAAAAATAAACTCAATACATAATCAAAGCAATAATATATTACCCTAAGTATTTTGATTAAACATACATTATTTAAACTCATGAAGACTTACTTTTAAGTATTTAAAAAATGCACTCCAAAAAAAGTTCTGGAACAGTTCAAATTCCACTGTTGCTTAAAAAGTTTTCAATGTGTACGATTAGTCAGTTTTCTAAAAATGTAATTTTTCATTCATTAGGTTCATAAAACCTACTGACATAATTTTTAGCTAAGATACCTGAAAGAAGAATATTTTGAGTATCGGCGATCCCCTAAATGGTTCATTCTATAATCAGCTAATGTAGTAAATTCAGAAACAAGTAAAAAACCTTTCACAATGATTCTGAGACAATGGGCTATGAACCATAATAGAAATCGCAAAGAGGTTTCTTGTTAGCCATCTCATTATTCCAGAAGGCTCATGATCCAGATTTCTCCCAAGATCTAAAATGGTGAGTTATTCACACGTGGTTTCAAAGTTGTGATCTACTTTCAATTTTCTAGTTAAACCATAAAATTTAATGCAAGGTAGCCAAATCTAGAAGCAACTTTCTGAGTCATAGCTACCTCACAGTCCTAATCTGGGACTCATTTTTTAATTAGTCCTTTGAATTTTTGAAGTACAGAAAAAGTTCACTGGGTTTTAGCTAACCTAAAGGAGATTTTCTAATTCTGAATTAGTCTTAATTAAGAGATACGGGGGGCAAACCTGGTCTTGGCAGCATTTCAAAGAGAATGTATTAGACCTAAAAAGGTCTAGTTATATAAATCAGCAAGCAAGAAAAATGCTGAAGATGTTAACAGAATGTTATTTATTCTTTTTAGGATCAATCTGTGGTCATAGGTTCTAAACTTTGAGAAAACTCTGAATCTTATAATATGAATTTCAATAGCAGATGTAAATCAAGTATTAATTTTTAGCTAGTTTTTATTTAATCTTCTTTTTTGTTAATTGTTGATGAAAAGATTTTATAATACATTTCCAGAAACTCTCTGAAGGTACAAGAAATACACTCTCACTAAGCATTACGTACTATGAGACATACTACTCCTCATAATGGAATTATCTCATTCAATTTCCAAACAGCCCTATAAGATAGACATCTCTATTAAAGATTATAATATATATTCAGGAATATTGAGTAACTTACCCAAGTTAATTATATGATATTACAGATACTATATTTTCTTCTAGAAAACCATGTTATCTCAGTTAATTTTCAAAGTAACACTATGAAGAAGATATCTCCATTTTAATTAGTAAATAGATCCAGGGATATAGACTCAGGGATGACAAAAATCACACACTGCAAAGACTCAATTCAAACATGAATTTGTTTACTGTAACACCCATTGACCTAGCATTACAATATACTGCCTTGAAAAAAACAGAAAAAGTTTTAAAATTATGCCAGAATCTAAATAGTAATTTATATCTAATAGAATAAAATAATTCATTTATTTTTAGGGAAGAACATGAACTAAATATAGAAATGATATTTACTTCGTCTGTATACTGATAAACAATTGCAATACAGTAAACTATATATTTAAATCATACTTTGATAAGTTTTGACATAACAAAGTAAGTATGAAATCATCACCTCTAGTAAAACAATGAAAAATCTCTCACCTCCAAAAGTTTCCTTGGGGATCCTTGTCATTTCTTCTTCCTGCCCATCCAGGTCCCACAATCTTGCCCTAAGAACACTGATCTTTTTTGCAACTAAGACTAACTTGCATTTTCTAGAATCATATATAAAAATATTAAGTCCTGTTTTTGCTTTTTGTCAAGTTATTATTATTTTGAGATCATTCATATGTTTACCTGTCAACAGTTCATTGTTTTCTAATTGCTGAGTAGGATTTCATTATACAGATATGTTATCATTTGTTTATCCAATCATGTGTTGATGGGCATATGAACTGTTCGCAATTTTTTTTTATTACAAGTAACACTGTGTGAACATTCATGTACAACTTTTCATACAGATAAATGCTTTAATTTCTCTTGGGTATATGCCTGAAGTAGAATGAATGTGTACTACAGTAAATGTGTGTTTAACTTGGAATTTCACTTGTTCTGCATTGTTTTCAACATTTGTTAAGTGTCAGTCTTTTAAATTCTAGCTATATTGATACATGTGTAGTGTATCTCACTGTGGTTTTGTTTGTTTTGTGATGCTGGGGACCAAACCCAGGGACTCATGCATGCTGGGCAGGCACTCTACTACTGAGCTATATCTTCAGTCCTCCTTATTGTGGTTTTAACTTTCATTTCTTTAATAATAATGAGGCTGAGCATCTTTGCATGTGCTTTTTGAAAACTTTGTATCTTCTTTGGTACAGCATTTGTTTGAATCATTTGCCTACCTTTCCCACTGGGCTTTGAGTTTTCTTCAAAGTGAGTATTATTCCATTGTGGTAAGAGAACATAAATTTTGTATGATTTGAATGCTTTTAACTTTACTGAGATAGGTTTTATGGCCCAGAATACAGTTTATCTTGGTAAATATTCTGCATATATACCTGAAAAGAACTTTTATTCTATTTTCCAGTGGCATGTTCTATAAATGTCAACTCAGTCAAGTTGATTACCAGTGTTATTCAATTTTTCTTTGGGATTTAAGAGGATGTCCATTTTCCTTTCCAGATTTGGGAAGTTTGGGTCACTTATTTAAATAAGTTGTCTGATTCTTTCTCTTTTCTTCCTCCAGAATCTGCCACAATGCACATATTGGTTTGCTTGAAGTGTCCTATAAATTCTGTAAGATTTCTTTACCTTTTCCATTCTTTTGTTTTTCTGGTAGAATAATTTCAGGTAATTTGTCTTCAAGTTTGCCTATTTTTCTATTGGATGAAGTCTGCCTTTGAAGAACTCTATTGAATATTTTCAGTTATTATATTGTTCAGTTTTACAATTAGTTTGGTTCTTCTTTATGTTTTCTATTTCTTTGTTGATATTTTCAATTTCCTAATTTTGTTTATTTGTTTATGTTTTCTGTAAATCACTGAACTTCTTCAAGACAACTGCTTTGGATTCTGTCAGGCAGATCTCCATTTCTGGAAATTTACTTTTTTTCTTTCTGTCATGTTTTTCCGATTCTTTTTCTTTTTTTGTTTTCTTGGCAGCAGGGGTGCGGGGTGGTTATGAGGAAATGAACCCAGGGTTCCTTAAGCACTGAATCACATCCTCAGCCCTTTTTAAAATTTTTTTTTTTTTTTTTTTTTTGAGACGGTCTCACTAAGTCCTGAGGACCTTGCTAAATTGCTGAGGTCGGATTTGAACTTGTAATCCTCCTGCCTCAGTCTCCAGAGTCACTGGGATTACAAGTTTGTGCCACCACAACCAGTTTCCCTGATTCTTTGTATTCCCTGTAGTTCTGCATTTGGTGTCTGTATAACTAAAAAAACAACCACTAGTTCCTGGCTCCATAGACTACCTCTGACAGGGAAATATATTGAGGCATCAATAAGGACTTTTTCTATGGATATGTCTTTTCTGTACCAGTGCATGTAGATTCCTAATTATAGGGATGCACTGGTTTCTTTTTATTCTAAGAGATCATACTCTCTTCCTAACTGACTATCATACTGCAGGGCCAGAACACCAAAGGCACACTTCACTCCTCTTCCCTAGGGGATAATCTCCAGGGAAGGTTCTGCGAATTTTCCCAACATTGTAGAGCTGTTGCACCTGAAGCAAGTTACTGACCCCTTTTGCTTTGTTCCTAACTTCTAGAATCCAAACTATGCCAGGTCAGTCAGGCATAGGATACCAGCCCTGAGCTACTGCACTGAAAGGCAGGATGCTCCACTCCTCTCTCTTGGGAAAAGACTCAGGTTCTCAGCCTTCTCTCAACCTTCCAGAGTCCACCTGCAGCAGCAACCACACACACCTTTTCTTTTGTTAACAGCCTTGGGCAACACACTGAAGAGTGGGACGTTAAACCCAGGCTCTCTGTTTTTTTTTTTTTTTTAAACTCAAAGGGAGAAGTCCTGTACTAAGACAGTCTCTCTAGTTCTAAGCTGTGGAGGAGGAGTTGATGTAGATAAAACAGAATTATACCTTACCTGTTTCAATGTATTTGTGTTCCCAGTTTTATGCTCATCTGGAGTATTGTAACTTAACTGGATCTGGTCTTCCCACAAAGGTATTGTGGTCCAAATACCACTATTAAGTCAGGGTTTCTGTAGGGGAACAGGGGATAGAACTTCCTATTCTACTATATTACTGATGTCACTCACTCCTCTTCATATTCATTTACTCATGGTTGCATATCTGAGATCACCATTTCCTTGCTTAAGTCTCTGTTCCCACAGAACAATGATGCATTGGATCTTTTTTTTTTTTTGGCTTTGAATTTAATTACTTCTGCCACTAGCCAGAAAAAATTTAATCTCCCCTCTGCCTTATAATCATGGGAATTCACAGGTTCCATCCAGTCAAAGGGCAGAGGATTATACAAGAGAGCTGTCAGAGGTCAATCTTTGAATCTTGCTTTCCACAGCATAGTACTTTTTTTTTTCTGACTTTTTTCTCTTTTAGGTTTTAAACATTTTAACCTAATCTTATAGTCCCTACCTTTTTTTAAGTTGTTTACAATTAGTGTGATCATTCACAGTTTGGTTTAAATCTATCACCTCTGTTATCTGTTTGCATTTGTCTCTTCTGTTCTTTGTCAACTTTTGTCACTTTTTGGAGGGAGATGGTTTTTTTTAGATGGATATTTCACCTCACTGTGGGTCATATTTTCCTGCTTCTTTGCACACTAGGAAATATTTGGTATATATTATATTATATGTGGATACGTTTGTATTACCACAAATATTCCTTTGTCCAAAAATTCAGTAAAGTTACTCAGAAATAGCTTGATGCTTTCAGTTTAGCAGTGCAAGAGAATTAATTTCATCCAATTGTAAAGATAAAACTGTTCTCAGTAGTCTACCTTTGAATTATGAGGTTTTTCACTGGCTGATGGGAACACCAATTATTTATGGTCCTAAGTTCTGACTGAGTGTTCCCTCAGATTCATTTGGATGGCTCTTTCCCTGGTTTTAACAGCTTCCTTACACACATATGCAGATCAATTGTCAGTTAAAAGACTCAAGACAGATCTTCTGACGATCTCTAGGTCTCTCTCTCACAGCTGTTCATTCTTCCCTGGTCTTCCTAGATTCAAATTTTGTCTCCTCAACTAAGGGATACTGTGAGAGTCTGAATGGGTTTCTCCTTTCTGTACTGCATCTTGGAAACACTTTCAATACAGAAGGTTGAAAGTAATCAGACAACTCACCTTGTTTTCCTGTCTCTCTGGGGTCACTGTTTTTAGGTGCCTGATAACCAGTGTTCTGAGAACCACTATCTCATTTATTTTTGTCAGAGTTTAATTTATTTCAAGGAGAGGAGTAAGTTTGATCCCTGTTCTTCATTTTGGCCAGAAATGAAAGTTCTGGTATTTGTTTCATTCCCTCTATGTGATACAGAGAGGCTGGCAAGTGGTGAGGGTGATAGAAGAATAATGCAAAATTCCAGGAACGTAAACAGATATTGGTGCTCCCAACTTTAAAAAAAATGTTTCCTATCCTTTAGGAAAAACACATGTGATACATATAATTTCCCAGAAACATTAAATAACACTGTGCTTTAAAATTTACGTTCTTCATTTCAAGGCTTTAGCAATAATAAACCCTTACACCATTAATAACAAAATTTTTCATAACACATAATAACTAATTATAATAGAATAATCTGAGCTTATTAGGTCAAATCTACAATATAAAGAGAGTTCTAATTTGTTAATTTATTTACACTCACATATTACTTCATTGACGTTTACATATTGCAATTTTACACATTTACAACTTGACTTAAGGAAGTAAATAATGACCTTTGAGAAGTCCAGAGTTATCAATGGGTCCAGGATATACATTTTGATCTCCCATCTGGTATTTGTCCCAACTGTCAAAGCCAACATATTTTTTCCACTGTTTGAACCAGCGACTATCGACTAGGTACCTAGAAAAGAAAGGAAATTGGTTCAGAAAAATACCTGGAAACACAAGAACAGCAGAAGAGCTATTTATTTTTGATATTTCATTTTGTATTAAAGAAAAAGCCTATCTCAAAAGATTACTGAGAATTTCTGAAATACCACTCAGCATTTGGAAGAAAAATGCTTCATTTGTATCTGTGTAAAGTAGTATTTCCATTGTTCTATGCTATTTGAGGACTGGGTCACTTTACAAAGCATGCAAGTAATAGGTATTCAAGAAAATACTTAATAATTGAACAAAAGTTCAAATAATTATAAAAATCAATCAATACAGTTTTAAAATTCAATGTGGTAAAAAACAAATATAAAAAATGGCTCTCTACCAGAAACTTATACAGTATTTCATATACTTTAATGTGTTTTTCTTTTCTTTGAGGAAAGAAAACCTTGTTATTAAGGGTTTGCAAAGTTGTTCATAATAATTATAATTAAACTTTCTCATAGAGTAGTAAAATCTGCCTGGGGGACAGCTGCAAACAAAAGCAAAAGTGAAGGTTTATGAGATGTTTATAGCTTGTGTATGTAAAAATACAGATTTTCAGGAGATCATCATCCTAATGCTTCTGGGCTTATCACATACAACACTATAGGAATAAAAATCTACAATTATGTCTGAAAATAACTAAAGCAAAGGCACCCAAGTAGCCAAACTTCATAATTCTTTAAGAATATTCATAAGCATTTTAACTTCCTGAAAGTGAGTATGCAGAATTATCTATGCACCAGTATTCCAAATCCACTGTCAGAGTTATGCAACTGAAAGAACTGTGGAATTTAAGATTTGTTGAAAAAGGAACTGAGGCACTAAGTCTTAAGAACACTGTTTTCTAAAATCATATTTGGGAAAGAAAATATTAATGAAATAAACCATACTGGTTGAAAATTACTCCCTATCTGTGGCATACCACTGGCTAGCATGAAAGTCTGGGTTCAATCCTTAGTACTAAATCACTAAAACATTTTTGGACTTTCCCTTTTTGCAATTTAAATACATAAATATGAGTTGTTCTCTTTGGAAATAAATAGCATACTAAGAGACATTTCCTCTACCATCACCTATGTGTCTATTATTGTGCCAATTTCATATTGTCCTAATTACTTTAATTTTGATACTGTTTAAGGCAAGTTCCTCCAGTATGTTGTGCTTTCAGAATGCCTTAGCCATCTCTGGTCATTTGTTTTCTCTTGTGAATTTTAGATATTGGGACTCATAAAAAACTAAAGATTTTAATTGGAACTGCATTAAACACAGATTAATTTGGGAGAACTGGCTTCTTTACAATGATGAGTCTTCTGATCCATAGGCAAAGCATATCTTTCCATTATTCAGGTACAATTTAACATCTTTAAATAAATGTTATCTTTTAGCTGATGCATAAAAATACTACATATTTGTGGCATGTCATGTGACATTCTGATACAAATATACACTATGTAATGTTTAAACCAGGGCAAACATATCTTCTCACTTATTATTTCTTCTGGTGAAAACATTCAAAATCTTTTTTTCTAGCTTTTTGACATACACAGTACATTATCTATAGTCACCATACTGCAACAGCACCCCAATACTTCTTACTCCTAACTGTAATTTAGTACATGCTGGTCTCGAACTTCCTCCTGACTCAGTATCCCAAATTGCTGGGATTACAGGTGTGCACCAAGATACCTGGCATGAGCTTTTACTTTTCTATTTCTAACAAAGTCGTCTGAAAGGACAAATATATCTGTTCCTAGATGATTTGGCAGTACTTGTATTAAAAGCTGTTGGAGTCTGATATTGTTTGGGAGGGTAGATTTTGATCCCCAGTTAATTTTCTTAAATACTGACTTTTGCCTTTGAAATGGAAATACAGATTTCCCAGTTCATTTTCTTAAGTAGCTAATGTTATATGCATAAAATCAGAAATAGACTTGAGATAATATTATTACTATAATTACAAATGTCATTTGCAAAACATGTTGAAAACTATTTGTGGAATTAGTATCAAAATTCAATGTATATTTATTTAAGAGCTATTTTTTAAAGATGGAATTTTATCTCCCAAAGTACTTAATAAGTTCTTCACAATTATACTGGAGGTTTGAATTTGGCAGTATCTATTTGCTGTCATAACTTTAGTAGATCAACTCTTTCCTAGATCTTGAAGTGACTTTCTGTATAATGATATGAAGTAACAAGTATTATGACAGACTTTCTCATTTGATACTAAATTGCATTCAGTACTACCTTCACAAAAAAATAGGTATTATATTCTATTACAGGGCACTCATATCTTACTTATAGAATTCTGCAGTAATGAAACATCAGAGAAATAGAAATAATAGAGACATCTATTAAAAAAACTCACAGAATCTTATTAGGTATTTGCAAGTAAGACAACATTAGATGAAGTAGACAAGTAAATAGATTCTATTTCAAGATCTCTATGCAAACTTCTTGTCCCATAAAAACTCTACCCCTGAAATCTGCTAAAATCCCAATGTTCTCAATTTGAACTGATAAAGCCCACAACAGAATCTATGTCACAAAGATTACAAATAAACGAACAAAGAGCTGAATTTATACATTCTCAATTGCATTCTTAGTATGCTACTGGGGTCTGGACAAGCCAAATTTTTGCTTCTGCATTTCATTTTGAATAGTAATAATTATTTATAAAAGTTCATACTTCATGACTTTTCTTCTTATACTTTGTCATGAAATATCAATTTTTACAAAGAGTTATAACTGATTTTAGAATAAAGTCTAAAATCCTTAACATTGCTTCAAAGGTCTTGGGTGATCTGACCCTACCTACTCCTTTCTGGTACCTCTTTTCTTTGGGTTGAGTTCCTGCTACAAAAGCCTTCTTTTAGTTCCTCAACACACTATTTTCTGCTTAATGGCTCCTTTTGCCTAGAATCCTATCCTATTACCCCCAAACACAAATAGATGAAAATTTGTGTCCCTCCCAAAATTTTTATGTTAAAGTCTTAACCCCTAAGATAATATTAGGAGGTAATGAGGTAATAAGAGGAGAGCTCTCTTGAATGGGATTTGTGTCTTTATAAAAAAGGTCTCAGAGAGGTACCTCCCTCCTTCTATCCACCCTATGAAAACCTATGAATCAGAAAGTAGGCCTTCACCACATTCTGAAGGTGTCAGCATTTTGCCATCTTGGACTTTCCAGCCTTCCACAACTATGAGAAATAACTCCCTGTTGTTTTTAAAAGCCTCTTAACTGATACTTTTTTATAGGAGCTTAAATGGGCCAAGACATCCTAACTCACACCTACAAACTTTCACATATAAGCCTAAATGACACTTTCTTAGGGAATACTTCTCTAAGCCTCTACCTACTTCCTCTGAGTTTGGAGGATGGCAATCTCTACTACATACCAAGACTTTTTATTAGGTTATAGAAATTACTTTTAATAACAAAATTAATAATGTTTGAGTTTTATTTTTGTATACTTCTAAGCACTTTAATATAGTGGTTCATTTATTCCTTTAATTACCTAAAGATTTAAGTAGTATTATCATATTTTCATAGGTGGAAAAATAAGGACACAGAAATCAACATATCAAAGGTTCAATGTATAAGAGCTGTAATTAAGAAAATGTGATACCAGCATACAGAGAAGCAAGACCAGTGAAAGTAGCACAAGAAATAAGAACCAGATTTGCATTTATGTGAAGACATGATAGATCTCAAAAGCATCACTACAGACTAATAGGGAAAGAAGAACTATGCTATTAAAAAATACTGAAAAAAACGACCATGTACATGGGGAAAAAACAAATTATAGCTCTACTTTACACATGCAGTCAGCTCTGCTCTAATGTTTGTTTTGAAATCTTGAATGTGTTAGGATGCAATTGTTACATTAGATAAATCAAAACCACAATGAGATATTGTCTCATACCTGTTAGAATAGCTATTATTAAAAAAGCAAAAGGTTAACAACTGTTGGTGATGTGGAGAAACTGGAACTTTTGTGCTGTTGGTAGGAATGTAAAATGGTGCATTAATTAAGGAAAACAATATGGAGATTCCTCAAAAAAAATTAAAAATCAAACTACTATACAATCCAGCAATCCACTTATGGATATACATCCAAAAGAATTCAAATCAAGATCTGGAAGACAGGAGGGGTTAGTGTTAGGGTTAGAGTTAGGGTTAGGGAGGGGGGCAAGAATGGAGGAAGGAAGGACTGTATTAGAGGGAAAAGAGGGGTGGGAGGGGTGGGGGAAAGGTTAAAAATAACAGAATGAACCAAACAACAATACCCTATGTAAATTTATGATTACACAAATGGTATGCCTTTACGCCATGTACAAACAGAGAAACAACATGTATCCCATTTGTTTACAATAAAAAAAAAAAAGATCTGGAAGACATATATGCACTCGCATATTCACTGCAGCATTATTCACAATTGCCAATATAGGACAATAAAATGCTAGCTACAGATAAATAGATAAAGAAAAATGTGGCACATACATAGGATGCAATAGTATTTAGTCTGAAAAAAGAAGGAAATCCTATCATATGTAGCAATATGGATGAACCTGGAAGACATTATACTAAATAAAATAAACCAGTCATAGAAATACAAATGTGCATGATTCTATTTATATGAGGTATCTAATATAGTCTTACTCTCAGAACCCAGAGTAGAATGGTAGTTTGCAGAATGGGGAAAGGAATTAGGGGAGGAAGAAATAAGTTGGTGTTCATTGGATACAAAGTTTTAGTAATGCAAGATGAATAAGCCCAAGGAATTTATTGAACAACATTGTGCCTATAGTTAATAATAATGTACTGTGTATTTAAAAATGGAGTGCAAATCTTATATCAAGTATTAACACAATAAAAATAGATGTATTAGGGAATAATCTGAATTACAATGAACAGTGTAATTAAGTACTGTTTCATTCACAAGCAAGGCCAGGACTGGGGTGACTGGCAACTGAGATGTCTAGGGACCCTGAGAATGAATGTCTCCTTGGTGCATTTTCCTAGTCCTAACTCTGCCTCAAACACTATGTAAACACAGAAAATTACCCACCCATACTGAGCTTCACAGGAATGCAAAAACATACCTCAAATGTCTACCTAAATTCACCATGTGTGTTATGAGCCACACACTCCAGATTTGCTATTAAATTTTCTTGGCAGATTTTGGATAATCCTCCTGGTACCACTTTACAAAAACTCAAAAGCCATAACACTTCTAATGAAGCAAACATCTTTCAAGATAAAATGTCATATTTATTGTAACATTAATGTTTTTCTTCCTTTTTTGCAGCACTAGGGATTGAACTCAGGGTCTCACGTATGCTAGGCAAGTGCTCTACTACTGAGCTTTATCTACAACCAGCATTAATGTATTTCTTAACCATTTAACATGTAAAATTGTGCTACCATTTTTATTAGTTTGTTTAATATGCCACTGATGAAGTTTTGAGTTATACCCTATATATCCTAACCCCATTTTTTCCATGTGATCTATGTTGTTGTTGTTTTTTATGTGGTGCTGGGGATCGAACCCAGTGCATCATGCGTTCCAGGCAGGCATTCTACCAATGAGCCACAGCCCCAACCCTATAGTTTTTAATTATAAATTTTGTAGGAACACAGGTTGTATTACAGTAGAACTAACAGTACAAAAATAAATTATAGATGGATTTAAAAAATAAATGTGTAAAAAGTATAAAAGTTAAAAAAACATAAAGCTATAGAAGGAAATTCTTGTTACCTTAGAATATAGAAAGAATTAAGACAAAAAGCAAAATATTTTAAAGAAAAAGGCTGATAAACTTGCCAAGGTTGAAATTAAAAGTTTCTGTTCAACAACACACCACCAAGAGAAAAATACTGATTGGAGAAGATATTATACTGCATATAACCAATGTAAGATTAGAATATGTGAGAAATTCCTTCAAATGAAAAAAAGAAAAAGAAAAATGGGCAATCACAGAACAGAAAATCAGAATGTTCTCTACACATAAGAAAGTACTGAACCTCATTAGCAATGGGGAAAATGCAAATTAATAACACAAAGCGGTAACATTTCCATGAAACTGGTGAGCACAAAAGCACATATATGCACATATATTAACAATATTAAATGTGTAGAAGATGTGTAGTAACAGGAATTTTTATACTGCCAGTAGGGGGCTCAAGGGTTAAGCAAGAACACTCACTTTGGAAGGTAGTTTGGCAAGATCTATTAAAGAAGAAGATATGCATTCCATATAATCATGTTTTGGTAGTGTTAAGTAATCTACCCCTATAGAAACTCTGGCACACATTTACAAGAATAAAACTATAATATTTACTGCAGCATAATATATAAAAATGAAAACTGGGAAAATTTAATACATATTATTCATACCATGAAATACTACATGAAAATTGAAACAAGAACTAAAACTACATATAATAATATGGAAAACATATCCAAAAGACACAATGTTGAAGGAAAAAAGGAAGCTGTCAAATGGTACATGCAATACAAATATATTAAGATGATAAACACACACACATACACACACACTAGTGCAACTATACAAAAATTTAAAACAGATACTACATATTATTTATAAATGAATGCATAAGTAGCAAAAGTATAAATAAAGAGAATTATAAAATTCAATTTCAGAATAATGGCTTCGTAAGCAAGGAAGGAAGAGCGTTAGATTAGAGAAACATACAGGGAGATTCACCTGTATTTTAATACTTCATTTTGAACTAACACAGGGGTACAGGTGAGTGTTATTATTATTTTTTATATTCTTCTTTCTGAAATATTACAATTAAGTATGAATAAATGTTTTTGTTTAATATAAGTTTATGTATAAATTTATTTTCTCATATATATACATAGAGTGCACATAGATGCACATATGTATAATCAAATGTATTATAAATTATGAATAATACTAAGGCCACCAAAACTGATAGTGTTAAGTGGCAGTTAAATGAAATTTCAAGTAGAAAAGCAAAAAAACAAAAAAAAAATTACAAAAACAGATTAATCTGCTTTCTTTTTAGTTGGGATAAAAAAATATACACAGTGAAATGAAGAAAAATATCACTTTAGTTTATCACTATTTGCTTTGAAAAAAATTAATAATTTTGTTATCTTTTATATTTTCATTTTTTCCAAACAGATTAACTTGTACTAGATTATAACAAAAAATTCCTATGAGCCTTGAATAATTGTCATTGGAAAAGCATAATTCATTTGTGATCATTTTAAAATTTATCAAGTATGATTTGATAAAATAATATATTGTTTTGAGAAATTATTTCCTTTAGATAACTACAGCAACCAGTAAATAAGCCAGAAAAATAAAAATGGAGTGACAGTTCATAAGAAAGGAAAAGCACACAAAGTACAGATCACTATTCTTGTTATCTTGGAAGACTGTATAAACAACAGAAAAATCCTAAAATTGACATGTTTACTGACTTGAAGCTGATCAAACTTTAATATCAAATATTATAATAGACTATAATTTACAATCATCCACAATTTAAATATTAATTTAAAATTTAAATATTATTTAAATATTAATAAATAAACATCTAGAATAGCCCAAAATACAAGTAGTAATTAATTTTTTGTGTGACTAACAGACTAATTGTGCTTTCCTGTGTTTTCCTGTACAGGAGTCCATACTTCACAGATGAGATCAAGGGTGAAACACTTCTGTACACTACAGAAACACATAAAAAGTTATAAAGTAAATATACTAACATATTAATCAAGGAGATCATTTTATTTATGATTAAGGCCTCTGGCTTAATCATCATCATTTCTCCATTTTAGTGGATAATAATTCAGGGGTCATTTATCTTGATTCTTACATACTAGGACAACAACATGAAACTATTACATCAATACTATCTGGGTTCAAAATTATTAAAGAAAATCTCATGGAGACTAAAAATCTGTGGTTTTCAATCTATTAAGTCCTTTAAAGACTACCTCCTGCAATTCTCCTGTATGTCTATGGCATAGTCTTAGTCATTTCCAATAATTATTTTGAATCTTCACCTGTCCCACCAAGTCTCTAATTTGAACAGTACAATCTTGTTAACTTGTCTTCCTTACAAGGAAGTAAACCTTGACTTTCTGTATAACTCTACTGTACCACACATTAATCTCAGTGATTCCCTTACATATCAATGGACAATATAATTCTTAAAACCCAAGCCAATAATTTTTGCTCCTTTGCTTTGGATCCAATTTCCTTCTGCCTTTTTTGGAGACTTTTCCCATAGACAGCTCCTATCTCCTCCTCCTCTCTCTTCTGACTTTTCCTACTCCACATATATATAAGGACAAGTCTTTCACACCACCTCTCGACTCACATACTCATTTCCTCTTCTGTTCTTGTTCTTCTGACTTGGTCTTACAATCTTTCTCAACTCTGATTTACTTCCCAACCTAGTACAATAAATAGTCTTCCTATTTCAATGCGCCCTCAACAAAGTCAACATTCATTTTAACTCATCAAGTTACAAGTTTTCAATTCTGGGAACATTTCGGTACAACTGACACAAGTGCATTAAAATAGGTTGGAAATCATAATCTAGAGCTTACATACAATACTGAAAGTTACCATTATTATGATTTATATAATTATATTCTTATTGTATAAGTGTTAATTAGTTACATCATACATTATATACTTACGTATATACTAAATTTAAATTTTTATAGGTGTTTCACACCTGGGATGGTAAGACAAAATGAACTAAATTTCATTAATTTAGAAAGACCTAAGCAGATAACAGATACTTTAAAAAATCATATACCTCTTTATTTCTTTATGAAACAATGAATCCTCTTTATAAAATGAGATAGAAGATGTGATATTATTAAGCTATATGTAAAAGTTAAAACACATCTAAAAGGCAAATTCTAACAATTTTTAGCCATTTTACTTACTGAGAAAGTATTTTCAAAGTGATGTATCTTTGGTGCATGTTAGATCTTTACCTGTCACAAACTTAATATAAAAAGCCTCAGTGTTCAATGCTATGGCTATCTGAGAATCATGTTTCCATATCAATTAAGATAACACAAAAAACTCACTATTTTTGTTTTAGGAGGTTTTCTAGAATTGTGATATATACTAAATTGCGAATGAACTTTTTCAAGCCCAGTCTCAATTTGTTTTCACAATTACTTTTGTTTATACATTTTCTTCTTTCCTGAAATCAGACCAGAAGATTCTGACATTATTTGCTGTGACATCTTTAACAATTATAATAAAACCCTTAAGTTGCTTATCTTAGAAATGGGAATTCCTTTATTCAAAAAATATGGGTGGCCTACTTTGTATGTACTAGGTTCACATAAGGAGGTAAGCAAAATAAAAGTCCCTGTGTTCATGGAATTTGGAGTACAGTGAAGAAGAGATACAATAAATATGAAGATACAGTAAAATATTGTAGTAAAAGTTATGAAGGAAAGAATCAAAAAACTATAAAAGCACGTAACAGGGGTGCTATTTAGAATAAAGGAAAGTTTCTCCAAACAATAACATTTTTAGCATATGAATGGAATTTACTCCTGGAAAAGTAAGAAAAGCTATCTAAATTGGAAGAACATCATGTACTATAGTCAGAAGGACTCGGAATTTTGTGTTGGAGGAACTGACTAAATCCAGTTGGTGTTTATGAAAATAGTAGGTGAAATGCTCGATGAGACTGAAGAGGTAGACTGGAATCCGACTATACAGTTTTTAAGTATCTTTAAAGTGATGATAAAAGATTTTATCCTAAGTATACTATAAACCACTGAATGATTTTCAACAGTGAAGAGATGTTTGATTTAAATTTCATGAAGATCACTAGGAATACTTCAGAAGATTATTGGGAGGATCATAGGTTTATGAAGAGCTTAGTAAATAACAAATTTACATAAAATTATGTTATTAAGAGTAAAAAGGTCTAAATTGTATGGTTCTAAATATTTTGAAGGACTGAAAAGACCACAATATGGTCTTGATGGAATAATTTTCAGTGGCTCTAGAAAAGTTGGGAGCTTTTGAGTCAAATGTAAATAGTAAAACTACTGTAACAACGAAAAAGTCAAGATTTTTAATGCAGAGGCAAGGGAGGGTAAAACGGGAGAATATCAAGATATGTTTGGTATTTTATATACTCTAGAAGCAAATTTAAGAAAGATATATAGGGACCAATAAATGATTCAGAAATAGTCCTGAATACGACAGTTTAAAAGCAGTATGAAGAAATCCCAATAGCAGGATTTAGGAAGCCAGAGTGGTACATATGCCTTTCTTCCTTCCTGGCTTTTTTTACTTCCTTCCTTTTAGATATATAGGAAACGTGTGTATGTGAATATTAATTTGTACATGTTTACACTGACAGCTTCCAGATAAATGCTGTAGTGTAACTAACACTAACATAAATAAAATATTGCTTATTTTTTAAAAATCCTACCCTTCTCTTTGCAGAGTAGGCATAATTACTATTTTACAGGAAAGAAAATACACAACAATCTCACCCTAATACAATGTAGAACATTAACTTCCAGAAGATATTTATAACTACCTTGTGCAAAATTAACAGCATGAACAATTTTGGATATTAATTCACTCTCGACTAATTTCATTATTTAATGAAATGTCTAAACTCAGAATTTCATTGTTTCAGTAAAAACCAAAGAAAACTGAATTATTTTAAAATAAACCAATGGCCTGGTTTACCTTCTCTTTTAATTTTCAGATTTCAAGCATTTCTAACCTATTTTCTGTTCTGCACATTAACTCCATCAGTTAGCAAGAACTAATTTTTATGACCTCTTTTCAAATCTAAACCAAGACAAATAGGGAACTTGAGAAGGAGGCCAAAGTGAGATTGTTTTTTTAAACTATTCATCCAGACTACATGTATGTGATCACTGATACCTTAAATATGTGTGCCTCCCTATACTAAAGATATCATGTACTTCTGCCTGACATGTAAGTTTGAATAAGCATATGTGAAGAAGAAGGAAACAGTAATTAACAATGTTTGATCTTTACTACATAAATTTCCTGAGCTAATGTGTTTAACTTTTTTACACTGGAAGAACTGGGGAGGGAGGATGGGAGAGAAGGAAGGAAGGAAGAGAAAATAAGAAAAAAAAAAAGGGAAGGAGGGAGGAAAAACACTAAGTAAAACTGTGAATTTCTCAAAACAAAAAGTCCTTACAAATGACCTAGCTTTAAGAAAAAACTGTATCATATGCTGGCATACATCATAATTCTGAGAATAATAAGCATTCATGTACATACCATCAAACTATGTAGCTAAATAAAATCATTACAAATATGTAGATACCTGAACACCCCTCCCTTTGCAATTGTTTCCCAGAATTTGGCATTTATCTTTTGCATTTTTCTTATATAACTATTTCCATAAACAATATTATTTTAATTTTTTTTTTTTGTACTAGGGATTGAAGCCAGGGATGCTTAAGCACTGACCAGAATCTCCAGCCTTTTTCTTTTCTTTCTTTTTTTTTAATTTTTTAAATTTTAAGACAGGGTTTCTCACTAAGTTGCTTAGGACCTTGCTTAGTTGCTGAGGCTGGCTCCTGGCTTTGAACTTGCAACCCTCCTGCCTCTAGTTTCCCAGATCAGCTGGGATTACAGGCATGCGCCACCATGCCCTGCTTATTTTGAATGTTTTTAAACATTTAAATGGTATATGACTGCTTTTCCACTTGAAGGATTAATGTAGGTTTTGCCCCCTTGGAGTATACCATGCTGTTCTAGGTGCTAAGTTTGTTGTACTATCTTCTTCCATACAGACACTATAAATGTCTTTTTGATCATTAGCATATTTACCTATAATCTTAAGATAGTGTTTGTGCCTTTGGGGCATAAGGTTAGGAGTTGGAGAGAAATCTGTGGGTTAAATGATACACAACATTCACTGGGTAAATATTACCATACCAGATACCTCTAAGAAATAAAAGAGTGGACGAGATTTCCATGACAAAAGGTATCAATACAGATTGCAAAAAAGAGGAGTATGCCATTTACAAGAGCTAATGAAATGTTGAAACATATTTAAGAATATTAAAAAAATAACATTTCAATATAATAAGGTCAAAATGGACTTGAAAAAGAAGTTGTTGGAAGACTCATTACTTTCAGATTTCAAAACTTACTACACATCTGTTGTAAAAAAGTGTGGTACTGAAATATGGACAGACATTTTAATGGAATAGAATGGAGAGTCTAAAAATAAACCTTTACTTTTATAATCAATTGATTTTTGAGCAGGGAGTCAGGAAAGTACACAGGGAAGAATATTCTTTGGAGCTGGGAAAACTGGAAACCACATGCAAAAAAAAATGAAATGACCACTTACTCATACCATACACACAAAGTATTAACTTGAATGGATCACTGTCTTATATATCTGTATTAAAAATATACAACTTATAGAAGAAAATAAGGAGTATGTCTTTATGACCCTGAGATAAGCAAAGGCTTCTTATTTGTGACACACAACAGAATGGTTGACGAAGGAAAAAAATTGGAAAACTAGAGTCCATTAAAATAAAAACTTCTGGGCTTCAATGAATGCTATCAAGAAACTGAAAAGAAAACCCACAAAATGGGAGAGAATTTTGCGAATCATCTATTTGATAAGTGACTTGTATCTAGAACATATAAACTCTTCCAACTCAATGATAAAAAGACAACCAAATTTTTTAAATGGGCATAGGACTTGAACAGACATCCAAATGACTAAGAAGGAGATGAAAAGATGCTCAACACCGTTAATTATCAGGGAAATGAATATCAAAACTACAATGAGATACCTCTTCACACCCACTTAACAAGACTATAATAAGAGACAGATATTAACAAGTGCTGACAAGGATAAGGAAAAACTGGAACCCTCATACACTACTAGTGGTAATGTAAAATGGTGTAGTAGTTCCTGAAAAAGTTAAACATAAAGACCTAGCAATTCCACTTAGGGATATATCCAAGAGAAATGAAAACCTGCGCATGGGATGTTCACAGAAGGATCCACAAAAATTGAATAAAAATGATAAATTGTTGTATCTATGTAACCAACGGTCAGCAATAAAAACAAATGATACATGCTATAAGATGATGAACCTAGAAAGTATTACACTAAGTGAAAGAATTAAGACTCAAAAATCACACATATTATATGATTCCATTTAAATATCCAGAATAGGCAAATTCATAAAGGCAGAAAGTAGATTCATGGTAGCCTAGAGCAGAAGGTTTTATTTTGGGATAATGAAAATATTCTAAAATTGATTATGATGATTCACTTTATATAGGTAAATTGTATGGTATGTGAATTAAATCACAATAAAGCTGTTTATACACATGTGAAAATGTAGAAGAGTGAAGGGACCATAGATCTGGATAGAATTATTAAGAATGATTTTATTGAGATTTGTTTCTTGTGGTTTTGTTTTGTTTTGTTTTGTTTTGGTACTATGGGTGCTTACATCCCTAGTCCCTTTTGTTTTTTGAGACAGGATCTTGCTAAGTTCCTGAGGCTGGCTTTGAACTTGTGATCCTCCTATCTCAGCCTCTTTAGCCACTGGGATTACAGGCATGTGCCAAGTCCAGCTGGAGATCAGTTTTTGAATTAAGTAAAAATCAGGAATCAATAAAATGTATATGACATAATAGGAATGATGTATAATAAGGCAAGAAAAGGCAAATAATTTGCAAGAACGAGGAAAAAAGGTAGAGGTTAAAGGACAAGGAGACTTTTTCTATAGGCTCCTCATAACATGTAAAAATAGTGTTTATCTAGTATGTCAAAACTGTTACTTCTTGATTTTAATACTTCTGGACATTCATTGCTCAAAAAGTTGTTCCCAAATCTGGATGGATATAAATCTATCACACACAGGTAGGCAGTACAGCTACAGTTTACTGCAGGCTTCAGAGTTAGATTGTCTAGTTCAGAAACCCACTGACCAAGTGTATACTATGTACATTTACCTCTGCAACTTCAGTTTCTATATCTGTATAATACTACCACTTAATCAGGTAAAGGGAGAGATAGAGAGGATAAACCCTTCCAGGGCACACCCCTTAGTGACGTACTGGCTCCAACTAGGTCCTACCTTCCCAGTAGTCTATTCAGTTATTAATGGATTAATTCACTGATGATGCCAGAACCCTCAAGATCCAATCACTTCCCAAAAGCCCCGAATCTGAAAATTGCTGTACTAGAGACTAAGTCTTCAACACATGGGCTTTTGGGGGACCTTCCAGATCCAAACCAAACACACAGTAAATGAGCAATATTTTTGTAAACCACAGTCATAGTTATATGGTACATGTAACTACTTAGTTATACCTCTCATTAGAATAAAAAAATGTTTCAGCTTGAAAGCCATTAAAATAAATGAGTATAAAGCGGGATGTATTGGTGTATGCCTATAATCCTAGCAACTGTATACAGAGGCTGAGGCAGGAGGATTACAAATTCTAGGCCAGCTGTGGCAAGTGAGTAAGACCCTGTCTCAAAATTAAAAATTAAAAAGGTCTGGGGATGTAGTTCAGTGGTAGAGTACAAGGGTGTTAATGTCCTGTAACACCCACCCCACAAAATATACCTACAGATCTACATCTATATATAAGTATTACAGATACAAATTTTTCCCATCCTTATCAAAGATAAATCTCTTGAATATCAAGTTGTAAAAATAGTTAAAAATAGAAAACAACCAATTACTAAGTTTATTTTACCATGCTAAAAGAACTGGATGCTCTTTTCACTCAAGCAATTAATTTTGGTTCTAATGCTCTCAGGTTTTGATTTAATTGGCTCTCTGAAACTTTGAATAGCCTGGCTTCTGAGACACTTTTGGGCTTTTCAGTTAGATCTTTTGACTTCTTTCACAAAGGAAGTCCTTTCTATGGTGCGTCTCTAACAGTGGGAATTATCGCACTAATGCCTGGGTCTTCTCAAAATTAAAAGAAGAGTGGAAGGGATAGTTAGAATTCTTAGCCCTCTTGGAGGAGAATAATTAGTAATTACTTCCCTTTTCTTTTTGGAGAGCTATACAGAGATCATGTAGAATCTTAGTGATGAAAGCAGTAAAAGCAACTGAGGCATAACCAAATACAGGTTAATCCTAGAGGGGTTTTCTACCTTAGATCACAAGCTGAATAAATTTCCTTCTTTTTGGATACCAGTTCTTGATTGTTTCCTCGGGTATTTAATTTTAATCTGCATCTAAACCAGAGATCGCTATCTATCAGTATATGCTATGTCTTCTAAGTAGTGATCTGTGTAATCTGGATGCTACATTTCCTGTTTAAAGGATGGATGTGAGAAAGAATCTGCTGAAATTATTTCAGGGCAATAAATGAGACAGTGTGAATTGCACTGGTAACTGAGGAAGTGAAAATAAAAGACACAAACTGAACTGACATTACTCGGAAGAAAAAGAAAATTTCTAATGTGGAAACTAAAAAGGAAGTGAAACACTGCTTGAATTACATTTGAGTAGTGATAGCATAAAACTATTTTTAATACTAAGGGAAAATTGATAGTATCTATAATTTAAAAATTATAACCAGGTATTCATACTAAGTCATCAAACAAAAAATGAGGTAAATAAGTATATGTACTTTAAGGATACACAAGTGTAAAGCATTTAAAATAGTGGCTAGCACAGAATAAACATTCAAAAAATGTTTATTGATAGTGGTATTATCACAAGTGAACCATAAGCAAGCCAATTTTTTTCTCTCAGATTCCTCACCTATATAAGAAATATAAATATATATTTTGATCCATATTTTGAGGATAAAATCAGATAATGTGTGCAATCAACCTTCCCCTTACTTCCCTGCCAATATACCAGATAGCTTCAATTAACTTTTCTTTCCTTCCTGTCCTTTCCCCTTTCTCCCTCTCTCCCACAGAGTCTCACTAAAGTTGCCTAGGCTGGTCTTGAACTAGGCATCCTTCTGCCTCAGTTTCCTGAGAAGCTGGGATTATAGAAGTCCACCAACACATTTAGCCCAACTCATTTTCATCAGTAATCTAGGCTTATGATTATTATTTTTTAGTTGTAGATGGACCCAATACCTTAATTTTATTTATTTTATGCGGTACTAAGGATCAAACCCAGTACCTCACACATGCTAGGCAAGAGATGCACCACTGAGTTACACCCCCAACCCCAATAATCAAAGCTTATTAATAAAGTAATTCTCAAAGTGAGGAAAACAAGAATCTCTCTAAACACAATGAACATATTCAATGAATAAGATAACAAAATTGTTATATCAGCATTTTTTTTGAAAACTAAGGAGATCATAAGACTATATCTGTACCTTCCACTGTCTTAAAAATGTTCTTCAAACTAAAAAATTTATTAAATGAATTATTTCTGAAAAATATCAGTTGATAAACATGGAACATAAAACACCAAACATTCATATTTGTGTTGTTTGTGCTGGTCTAATTCTAGGGATTCATAGTCCAAAAAGAGAACTTTATGTACATAGGGGTAAGGCAATACTTTCAAAATATGAACAAAATGCTAAAAAAAATATAAAAAAATACCCTGTAAGATCTTACTACTTTCTTAATGTTATTTCAATAAAACACTATGAGAAAGGGATGTATTGCCACTAATAAAAGCTTATGCTTACTGATAAATCAAAATTCAGAAGCTCAACAATAAATGATCCCAGACTGTTTTGTTTGAAGGTATTTTCAGAACGAAATGATATTTGTTATATGTATTCAGTTATTCACCTATCAGTCTTTAAACATGTTTTAATTTCCAAAAGCAAGATGTTAAGATTTTCCGCATACTCCATCATATCTAAATTGAACAGTCACAAGAGACGAGTGTGGGATAAAATGGTAGAATTCTGCAGCTAAATATAAAATAGACTCCCTTTAAAGAAAAATAAGTCATTCTTTTTCTTTTTATAGTGAAACTCTTAAATGAATCTTTAAAATAAGAGGCAAGTTTAGTGAGTTAAGGGCATGAACCAAAGAACTAGACTACTTCCGGTCAGATCCCAGCTGTACCACTGTGGGAACATTTCCCTGAGTCTAGGATTCCTATTTTGTCAAATATGAAGTGCCCTGAATTGTGGTGATGAGTAAATAAACCAGTGTGTGTGTGTTTGTGTGTAACAGTGACTGGCACATAGTATTTTTAAATGTAATATTGTAGATCATAGCCTGACAAACTTATTTCTTACACTTATGTACAAGCAAGATTAAAATTTTTTGTAAAAAGATCGCTTAATACCTTGCATGTGCTAATAGGAAAATAATACAAAATTAAGCCTGAATGTCACAAACTACATAAATGAAATCACTGACCAGTTCTGGATTTTCTTGGCTAAATAGGTTATGTTAATCCTGGATTCACTAATAAACTTACAAAAAAAAGTTTAAAGTAAGAAAAAATGCTTTTCTAAACTTTTAAACAACTAAATTGTGAAAAATGTGCTTTAATGGCACTATTTCTGTCCTTAGTTTCACCCATTTACCAATTTAAAAAGTTTTGCTTTCTCATTTCATTTCCTGTAAATGACATAAGAAGCATCCTATTTAGTAGTAAACACCATGGCACAACCACATTAATTTAATCAGTAATATAAAATTTTCTTAGGTACATATTAAATCGTTTGGAATTCATGTTAATGTAGAGTGTCCCTTTACCTTATTAATTGATTTATGATTATAAGGTTATTTTCTGTGTCACTCAAAGTTGCATAAACATAAGGGAAGAAATAAAATAAAACCTTAAAAAATTTCTAAGTAAAACACAGAAATGGAGGGAAAGCTCTAAAAGCTAAAATCAATGTCTATTATTTAAAATTTTACTAATCTTTGAAATTCTTTGAAAATTTTTTGAAACTATAAAGACATTAATTGACTCTAAATACATGTTAACATTACTTTCCAAAGTTACCTAAAAACTACTAGAGTTATTAGGCGTTACACAAAAATGACACACAATATTTAGCTGATTTGAAAAGTTAGTTACATGTTTTCACTGAATATAATCAGACATAAATATTACTGAAAATGAAGCCAGGCAAGATGACACACACCTGTAATCCCAGATACTCAGGAGGCTGAGGCAGGAAGATGACCATTAGTACAAGGCCAGCCTGAACAACTTAGTGAGATCCTGTCTCAAAGTAAAAATTTAAAAATAAAAGGCTAGGGATATAGCTCAGTATTTGCCTTCCATGTCTGAAGCCCTCAGTTCAATCCCCAGCACCCAAAATGAAAAACAAAACAAAACAAAAAAAGTACTGAAAGTGATTGGTAGATGAATTCCATTTAGTAAATTGGGGAAAATCAGGTAGTGATTTCATTTTGATGAATATTTATTCACAAGAGATCTATTTTAAAAGAAACCTCCAAAGTGAGCATTGCCCAACCTGTAACTTTCTTTATAGCTCATTCATTCAATGATCATTCTTTAAATAGATTCCTAAAAAGTTTACATTCAGAAAATTAAGCAAATTTTCTTTGTTTCATCGGGTAATACCACCTTGTATCTGAAAGTTATCTCTCAAATTCAACCTAAAGCTAAACAATTTTAATATTTTTAAGTCCTTTCTATAGTTTCTAAATTCTAGCTTAATCTTGTTAATGGTTTTCTGAATCTCATCATAATGGAAACAGATCAACAAATAGCATTATGAGACTACTGCTTCACTTCTTTTGCTAATTGGTGTTACTTTCCTATCTCTACTACTTCATAATAGTATGTTCCTCTTCATCTCAGACTTGTCTAATTTACTTTTATCTCTAGAATATCAGTTTATATATAAAAGTCATTTTTTGCTTACAAATGAGCAGGAACTCTGGTATTCATGCAAGATCAAATAAATCTTTATACTTGCCTAGGTACTGGAGTTGTAGTTACTAGTGGACTAGGAGAAAGTCTTATCTGCAAAGCACTCAAGAGCTAATTTAATCCATTTAATTATAACTTTAAACATCTGTATTAAACTCTTGAGAGTACACTTTATGATAAACCCACCACTTTTTCTTAGCAGCACAGTCAATCTTTCTGAGATGGTTCTATGTATGTGGTAAGACAATATTCTATTTTTGTAAGGGTAGTTTCAGCTCTAATATGACAGGATTTGCCCAACACTCATAAAAGACTAATCCAGAGACTTACAGAGGGGCATTAAAAAGAAAACTTTCTAATGAGTTTAAAAAATGAGCCCAACAACTAAATTATTTTTATTAAATATTCCTATCACTTCTGTATCCATGAGTTCATTATCTAATTTGTATTTATCAAATTATTCTCCTTTAAAATCAAATTTTACTCTACACTCTATTTTTTGGACATGTTTCACCTGCTAATTGGCAAGTAGAGTGGTCCACATATAAACCAAATTGGTTTCTGCAATTCCCCAATACCATATTTTGTGTGTAATTTTCCCTTCAAATAAAAGAGAAAATGTGATGCTCAAACTTGCAATGTTCTACAAGTTACTTAAAACATCTGTGCCCTCAGTTTCCTTTTCTTTAAAAGCACTGAAATTGGACTCAAATATGAATTCTTTAAAAATTATTTACAGTAACTTTGCTAAAAAGCAAAAATACATTCATTTGAAAAATACCAAACTTAAATGCCCCAAACATATTACTTCTATTATATTTGAAACACCACCAATTATTACTCAGTATACCCAAAACAAGACATTGAAATATACATATATTTTATCTCGGAGATTTATATTTTATGGATACCCATATTTATATTTTTAAGATATGGCAACAGGCTGAGTGAATTAAATCTTTAAAAGCATTCTTTTGCATACAATAAAGAGCAAGGCCTGATTTCATCTTCAAAAATCCACAGCCAAGGTAAACATAGGTGTCTTAGGAAATGTCTAATTTCTCCTCAATAATAAACATCATAGGAAAAACCTAAAAACAACAAAGATTAAATCATCTGTAGGTCCTACATTTGCTGTAATGCAACAAGTGTATATTTACACCCTTAGGGATTTTCATTACAGAAACACAGTATGTAGCATAACAAAGTAGGAAAAAAAGTACTAAGACTTAGATCAAAGTAGTTGAATTCAAGTTCCAAAGCTGCCAACTATTAGCTTATTTGAAAATTAGTCCAATACTTCAGCATTTAGTCAGACTGAGCAGCAGAGATAAAAAGGTAACTAAAACTTATTTCATAACTATCACGTTTTAGAACATTTGATTGAATCTAAATAAAACCCCTACAAAAAAATTGATATTGTGCATTCTATAGATGAAGACACTGAGGTGCAATGACTTACATGAACTGGCCTCAAAGTCATACTGCAAGTTAAGTGGTGGAACTGTGAAATAAATTAGGTCTAAGTTTTACACTCGTTCTACTAAGTCACACTGGAGTCCGCAAACAAAACAAAACTAAACCACTCTAATTTATATATCACTGTTCTGATGTCAGAGGGATGTGAAAATTTTTTCTTATAATAAAGAGGCACACTATCCTTCCTGTAAAAAATATTTTCCCTCTAGGTTACACAGTCATTGTATTCAAGTTATTCTGGATGTCCTTTGCTGTGGCTGGCAAGTATTAAAATCTCCACACACTTCCTTCAATATTTTAAGCATTGTATTTCACAAGTTTGAATATTAGCAAGTTACTTAGGCCTCAAGTGGACTTATCTACTTTTTGCAGGCCTACGTTATCCTCCAAAGAGGAGGGAAGGGCTGCACTTTTAACAGAAACACTGCCGGCTTCTACCAAGCCTCCACTAGAGCACAAGACCACGTGGTATCTCTCAGAAGCTTAAGGTTCCCTACTCCTCTCCCTCCTTTTCACAAGGACCTGGAAATTAGGGTTTCTTTCTCTTAAGTAGAGCCCTGACACATGCCACCTGTGTAGTACAGACCGCAAACATCCTGCAGCCGGACTCCCGGAAGACTACCAGAATCAGAATAATGGGGAACTTGGATGCCGACAATGCCGGGAGAGGAAATGATTGGTAAAGTAAAGCGAGTGAGACTGTGATAAGCTACAGGACGAAGACCTGTCAAAATAGTGTAAGACCCACGCCGAACGACTGTAACCTATCCTTCGGGAAGGCCTGAGGTGGGAGCGGCACTACGGAAAAGAGGAGGACTCAGAGACCCGCACGAGCCGCCGCCGCCGCTCCCCACATACCTCTCAGCATGCACTAACAAGCCACGAACACTAGCCTTCATCTCGGGTCCAACCTTTGCCCCAAAATCCTGCTGCCCAAGGCGGCCGCCGTCGGACCTGCCCGCACCTGTCACTAGCGAAAGACACCAGCCCGCGGTTCCCGCCCAGTCCTCCACCATCCTCGGGCAACTGCAGCCACCTCAACCCCCTTCCCCTACCAGGTGTCCCCTTTCCGGAGCGAGGTTTTCAGCAGCGTCGCGATGTCAGAACGCTGGGTGTCCAGATCCGCCGCTCCGCCTTCCGCCATCTTCTTCCACTAGCGGCAGCGGAGGCGGCAGCTACGGCGGCGGCACGCCCAGAGCATTGTGGGAATGGCGTCCCGCGGCCCCTCCCAGTCGGCAGGTCGAAACCAAAAGAGACGCGGGGGGAGGGGGGTGCCTCGGGACAAGAGGAGGCCTCGGGGGTGGACTGGGTGTGCGGCTGTGGTCTGCTGCCCCCCATCGGTCCCCGCCCGTCCAGCATCTCGCCTGGGCCTCCTCTGGCCTGAGACCGCCGGCTTTTAACTCTCGTGGCGGAGGGCTTGGGCGCTCTGCAGCGTGAGCGGTGCCATGGCCAGTCCAGCCTCGACTTTGCCTACCCCTCCTTTCCTCCTGCGGACGCCTGAAAACCCTTATTTGCGCATTCACTCACGCTTAAGGGTGGGGTGGGGCGGGGAGTGTGGGAACGGCTAAGATATGGCAGCAAATCTACAGCTCCGTGACTTTGGGCTTTTGGTTGCGAGTTGCAGAACCCAAGCTCAATGAGTACTGGCACAAAGAACAATCCGAAGCCGAACGTTTGGCCGCAGTGCCCTTCCTAGGTTCCTTCCAGCTCTCTTGCTGTAGGTAGGGACGTTTCTACAGGCTCTTTGTGACGCCTTCCCAGGCACACCCAGACAACTAAGCTGCAGGGAAAAACATGTCCCAGTTCCTCGGTGAACAGGGAGTAAAATAATGTATTGAATCATGACAGGTTCTAAAGGAGAAGAAAACGTGTGAAAAACCACCTCTGTGTGGGCGTAACATTTCCTTAGCCTTATCCCATGGTGTGTGCACCTGAACTGAAACTTGGATAATGTGAGCTTTTTCTAAGCCAACAATTAACGTTACAAGTGGGGAAACTGAGTCCAAAACCAAGATGCCAAGGTCAGACATTTAGCAAGTGGAGAGGCAAGTTTACCGCCTAGGTTCTAAAGACGATGTAATATAAATTATAGTATACTCTACCTCTCCTTAGGAAAGCCTAAGTTAAAATGTAAATCCCGCAAGAGCTGGAACTAGGTTCCTCTTGTTCTGTTTGGGTTTGTTTGTTTGTTTGTTTTTCCCCCTTTTCTTTTTTAAAAACATTTGGTGGCTAGCATCGTGCCAAATGACATTAGAAAATATTTCCATAGTTAATAAATTAATTGTGGAAAAACTTCTTAAGAATTTACAAAGCATGAAAATGTCCAGATGTGACTTTACGGTAACATCTAATGTGACAAAATAATTAACAAGAATCCTGACATGAGCTCTTTTATTTCCCCTTTTTTAATGCCTACCCTAAATCATTTGAGTTTGCAATAAAGATTTATGTAGTTATTTTGGTAAGAAGTGCTGAACCCTTCCAAATAAAAGTATTGTATATTGGTATTTGATTTGAGTATTTCAATGTTAGGATTGCTTGTTGTATACAATACTATTTGGCATTATCATGTCAGCCTTTACTTGAGAATCTGAAAGCAACTTCCAGTTACTTCTCTTATTTGGCTTTTCTTCTGACAGGTTAAAAAATTAGCGTTTCTTTAACTATGGGTATCCTCAAAGAGTTACATTTCCCCCCTTTTCCAGAGTAATTATTCCAAAGAGCGGCAGCGTGATATGGAAAGAATATGTTGTAGCCACATAGGCCTTAGTTCAAACTTCACTTCAACCTCTAGGTGCAAAGTACTTAACCTGTAGATTAATAATAAATTGAGTATTATAATACCTACCTTAAAGGATTTTTGTGAAGATTAATGAAATAACATGTGTTTATTGCTTGGGACATAATACCAATCAATAAATATTAGCAAGAGGAATTGGACTGATGACAGGATAAATCACATAGTATTTGAATGATATCTCAAAGCTGTTTTTAAGAAGTAATAGGAATATTGAAGGCAAAATTGTGCTCTACCATTTTATAAACATAACCAAGAGAGAATGAGTCACACACACTTGTTCAGTTTCTCTTCAAAGAGAAATGTTGAAGCCTATAGTCATGCCAATAAGTAAAATAGTCTTTTCTCCGCTTGCACCATGCTAAAGGCAAGAAGTTAACTGGATAAAGATGTGTAAATTCAATGTTAATTTGAGTTATACATCAGATAAATTTGTAGACTTGACTAGTTGCCATCAGAATCAGGAAAGAAAGAATAGTTACAATATTTTATTAAGCAAGCACATGTACAGTGCCTAGCATGGTTGTAAACACTTTAGAGTACTAATTGATCCTCACAGCAACTCTTTGAGGTAGGTGCTATTATGATTCCAATTCTATAGATGAGGAATTGAGGCAAGTAAGTTGAAGAACCCAATTTGGACACAAGGAATCTGGTTTCAGAATCTAGAAGATTTGGGAAGTTAAAAAATTTTATCCTCAGCTTTATGATCTTGTTTATAGCAGTCAACTTTTCAGTGACTTCCATTTATGAATTCATGGAAATTTTTCTAATTTTACTGATATTTCTTTCAATTATGAAGAGAAATAAGATATTGTTCATAAATACTAAATTGGTTAAGGCCCATATTCCTACTGAATAAGTAGATAGATAAATTTAATAAAAACTGTATTACTTCGAATGACAGATAACTGAGTAAAAATCAGAGGGATACATCTGCTTATTCTGAATGAGGGTCTTCAGTGATGTTTCTCTACTCTAACTTTTTATAAATGTACTCCTTGTATCTTTCTTGTCCATTTAAAAACCTAAGAATTTGAGTAGGGAAAAGGGGTACAGAATGCTGAGTACTTTAGAAATCAGGCTTAATGTGAGTAAAGTGGGCCTCACATAAAGTCAATTGGTTTTGAAATTGAAGATACTCTAGGGAGGATTCCTTGATCTTGTAAGGATTCCCTTTTCTGCTCACTGGTGTTTGAACAGTCCCTTGTCCAACCTTGAGAAGTCTTTGCACTCAACAATTAAGAGACAGGACTTGAAATATAAATACTCCAGAGTGAGTCGAGGCTTAAAACTAAGTTGTCAAATGAGAACCAGTTTTCAGCATGGGGTGAACCAGAGAAAGAAGAAAAAGCAATGTGTTTTATATAAAAGGATTGAATGGGCGAAAGTACAAAGAAGAATCCCAAGATAAATTCTGCCAACTTCACAATTTTATATGGGACTGGCTACTTGAGCCCAAGGAAAATCTGCATAAAGTCAGTGGATTTAGCACATTGCTGATGTACACAGAATGAGCATATCTCCTGAAAGATAAATTGATGACCTGGCTGATTTTATTTCTCTACTCTTCCTATCTTTAATTTTCAGGAAGCGCTGTCTCACTTTTTCCTTCTTCCCTGTCCTTCCTCTACAGTTTTTCCCTCTGATAGAATCCTATCACTCCCCCATTAGTATTCACTTCTCAAAACCCTTCATTCTTTTCTCTTATGTAATTGTGTAACTCCCTTCTCCCTTCAGCAGCTCTGAGCAGCTAGAAGGCAGTGGAAAGGCGGAGGAGGAGTGCAAACACCAAAATAGCATGTAGTAAAATGCTTAATCTGTTAATGATATTTTGAAACTTGGGATGTGAATAAAAATTGTAAGTGCCACGATACAGTTTTTAAAGTTGAAAAAAATACAGAGGCTTCTTATTTCAGACAAATGTTCGATTCTGATAGAGTGGAAGAAATCATAGTGAAGTGAATATAGCACCTTTTACAAAGAACCATATACTTGGATTGTGACTCTGGCTCAGTGCCACTAACTAGCTGTGTAACCTTGGCCAAGTTATTTAATCTCTGTGAAAATTCGTTTTCTCATTATTAAATAAGGTGATTAAACTTCATGGGCTGAAACTCAAATGCTTGCTGGGTTAAGATATAGCTAATATAAATGGGTTAAGCAAACATGCTTTAAGATAAGGAGTTGTGGGTGCCCCAACTAAACGTATTTAAATTTTATCTCCTGCTCTATAGGACCTGGAAAGTTTAATTTTGGTATGGGCTTGAAGTCTACAAATTAATTAATTTGGGTTGTTTCTTAGATCCTCTTTTTAAGAAACACATAAAAAAGACTGTGAAAGCAGACACTACCCTGAAGGTTGACATCAATTCTCCCTATGCGTAGCCAATTCTCACTAAATGATGGCACATCTAAACTGATTTGAATCCATAAACAAATCAAGTAGTCTAATGGGTTTAGAATGAAAGAAAAAAAATTAATAGAGAATATAATCTGTGTAGTTTAGGTATTTTAAAATTAATAGTCCTGTATGATGGAAAATTTTTTCAAGAATGAGTTGGTTTATACTCTCCAGCCAAGAGGGATATAGCTCAAACCAAAATTGGCAGTAGGAAAAGTCTATTATATATTTTTTATTTGTTATTTACCTTTATGGATAGACTTCCAAATTGATAAAAGACCACTTCATGAAAAAAACAGAAATGTCTAAGCAGTCTCTGATCCTTTCCCAAGCTTCATAATAATGGATGAACTTGAGAAAGCTAAATTGTTTCTAGATGCTGATCTTTTGTTTTAAACGGACAAGTTGAATTAAACAAAATATTGATATTAACATTATATATTTGATAATTTGTATTGTATATTATTTCATTCAAAAGTTTAAAAATGTTTTTGTTATGCTCATGAATCTTAGAAATCTATACAACCAAAGTAAAATAGAGAGTTGTACAATGAGCTACAAATTCTGCAACTATATAGATTCCAGAGAGATTAACTTTGTTTTCTCCAAAGAGAGGGCTGAATTATTCAGATTTTCTGTTTGGACAATCTTTCTCTTCATTTTGGCTGAGGGAGCAAAAGAATCTAAACTGCTTACAAAGAGTTTTAGAATGATATAATAGGTCTTAGAGACTATCCGTGTTATTAAATTGATGGAAACATAGGACAAGGCATTCTTCATAATGTTGACTTCCAGGTATCTCTAAGTAGCAGGACACTACATACCACACAGTTGGTTTAGGTAGAATTAGAAGACATCAACAATGAAAAAAAATTGTTTAGTGATTTTACAAAAATACTTACCATTGCTTTTTTGTTGCTAGTCAGTATGCTTCTGTTTAGGACCTCTTGAACTCTGTTAGTTCTACATTTCTAAAATTATTAGTGGCTTAAGGCTGCTGTGCAAACAACATAAGGGATACATGAGATGTGCACGAAATAATAATACACCTCTACAGATAATTTAATGTACTTAATGATAAATATCCTCCTATGTTACTTACTAGTTCTGTGCTACTGGAGAATTTTAGTTTCCTCCCCTTTAAAATGGGATTATGGACTTATTTCTTAGGATTCATTTGAAAGTGAACTAAATAATGAAGTTCAATTAAATAATTAAATATACAACTCGATATATAGTACAATTGTTATTTATAAAATATTCCCTTTTCACTGGGGAAGCTTCTAAATTTGAATGTTCAAACAAATTCATTAAGATCATGGAACTGTTATGCAATAACAAACAGTTCTGTTAAAATTAGTGGTTCCCTGTGTCAAAGAAATTCAATTACTAAAGAAGTTAAGAAAAATCATATTAAAAGCCTAACTTTACCAGGTGCAATGGTGCACACCTGTAATCCCAGGTCTAGGAGGCTGAGGCAAGAGGATTGCAAGGTCAAAGCCAACCTCAGAAATTTAACAAGAACTTGCCTCAAAATTAAAAATATAAAAGGATCGAAGATGTGGCTTAGTGGTTAAGTGCACCTGCGTTCAATCCCTGGTACAAAAAAAAAAAAATCTAACTTTACTCACAGTCTTTTGCTTGAGGGATTCTTAGAGATAAAACAACAGAAGTTGAGAATAGAATATAAAATACAAAAATATTTTATATGCTTATGATTGTTCTGTAATTATAAATAGAACTATAACAGATCAAGACCTGTTTTGGAGTCATCTTATCTATGCATTCACAATATGGAAAGTAGAATAGTGACTCTCCGAAGATCTCCATGTTCTAATTCCAGAAACTGTAATCGTACTACCTTACATGACTACAGGGACTTTTCAGATGTGATTATGGTTAAGGACCTGGAGATGAGATCATCCTTCATCATCTCGTTAGATCCAGTCTAATTACATGAATCCTAAAAACTGAAAAGAGGTTTCCTGGCTGTGATCAGAAAGTAATATGACTATGAAAAAATGAAGATGGAATAAAGGGGCCAAAAGTCAAGGAATGTGAGTGGCTTCTAAAAGATGAAAAAGGCAAGGGAATCGTTTCCTCTAGCACCTCCAGCAAGGAACACAGTTTTGCCAACACCTTGATTTTTGCCCAATAAGATTTGTGTCAGACTTCTGTAGAAATGCATAATCATATGCTTCTGTTGTTTCTAGTCATTAGGTTAATGGTGATTTATTATAGTGGCAATAGAAAATACAGACGAGTGTCTTTAAGGAAATTAAGACAAAGCAAAATATTTTCAGATCTAAAATTGATCTCTGTGTCCATGTAATATAGCATTTCACAGATATATGTTATATATTGGGTCTTATATCACACACAGCAATAATAAGTAATTGAGTAGAATAAGATATATTCTCTGGAGAGAAGAATGGAAAATAATTTTAACATAATGTATAATACAATAAGTAATAGCTATACCTAATTCTTCAGTAATTATGTGATTATTTTAACTTTTTGGGCATTGTCACATCAATGAGGGGGTATCTTCTCTTAGTCTACTGATTAAAAATGCTAATTTTTTCTGGGAATACCTATATAGATGTACCCAGGAAAAATGCTTTACTAGCCCTCCAGCATTCTTTAGAATGCAAAATTAATACATAAAATTGACCCTCACATTCATGAATTACAACCAAAGGAAACTGAGTAGTATAATTTAAGAGGGTTAGAACCATAAATACATTGAGCTGGATAACACACATCACTGTTAACTGAAATAGATTATAAATCAATGCACATACCCCAGAGTTTTCTTCCTTCCTTCTCTTCTCCCTCCTTTTCACTCTTTTTGTCTCCAAAGGCATTTAGTACAACTCTATGAGGACAGCAATTCCTTGATAAGTACTAACTGAATGAAAAGACTTTGCAGGGAAGTTAAAACTAAAAATAAAACCCAGGTCTACTGTCCACTTAAAATAGTTAATGGAAGGTAGAAGTATATCAAGGTAAGGGGGGGAAAAAAAAAAAAAAAAAGCCCTGCTTTTACCAGAGTGAGAACTGAGTGGTTGAAAGTAATGCCCTCTAAACTCTATAATCCTCTGCTTTTGAATGGCTCATCTAAATGGTGCTGTAGAGGAAATTTCTTTCAGCCTTTTCAGAGAAAAAAATGAATTTCAAACTTGTTTCTCAAGAGGAGAATAAGGGAAACGAGAAAATTAAGTCAGTGCAGAACTGTCAGATTTTCGAAATAAAAGATGTTTTCCTAAAATGATTCTGCTGTTAACAAGTTTGCATTTTCAAACTTTCTGAATACAAACTTTCAATTTTTATATTGCATAAATTAATTCAGAAAAGAAACAACAAAATAGGTGAAAATTTTTTCAAGTTTGAAAGATGTTTAAAACTGTGTTAAAGAGAGTAAATATGCTTTTAAAAATATAGAAAGATTCATCTAAGGAAATGATTATTTACTAGAAAGGAAATCTTTACCAACATTGATTTTAGTATGTATCTGCTGTCACCATTGAAAGAAAATCTATAATGAAATTGACAAGTTATTTTTCAGGGTTTTTTTTTTTTTTTTTTTTTTTTTTTTTTTTTTTTTTTAAAGCTAGAGGATGGTGTTCTTTAAGAATATACTTGGACATGTTAAACTAAATGTTGGGGGTTTCTTCTCAAAAAAAGGAACTCTTAAATAAGAGAGGAAGGTGTCCATGAAGATAATGTAATTCTTCATTTGAATTTCATAAAGAGACAATGAAATTTATTTGGAATTTGCTCTATTAGACACCCAAAGGTATATTACTTAGCCAGTGGACTTGCTGGAAGGTTTAAAAAAATCATCTCAACCTAAAGCACTATTTCTAGTGTGGTCTGTAGATTAGCTGTGTCATATACACATGTGGTTCATTTTAAAATGTGGTGCAATTAAACTATGGGTTATTAGCCTAATGACAGATATATTGAATCAGAACCTCTGAGAGTTGAAGCTTAGCAACTATCATTTTAACAAGTTCATAGGTGATTCTTGTGACCTCTAAAGTTTGATAAATGAAGGTTGGCTTCTTCATTTAATTTTTCCCAGATTTAGGCAAAAATCCTCTACCGAGTGATATTGGCTTAGTCCTTTTTTTTTCTTTTATAACAAAATAGCTTAGATGGGGTAATTCATAAACAATAAAAATTTATTGCTTACAGTTCCTGAAGCTGGGAATTCCCAAGATGTCAGAAATTTTTTAGTGTCTGATGAGGACTCAGTCTGCTTCAAAGATGGCACCTTCTTGCTGTGCTCTTACATGTTGGAAGAGTCAAGGGAACTCCCTTGAACCTCTTCTTTAATGGCGCTATTTCCATTCCTGATTGTGAAGTCCTTCCTAAAGACCCCACCTACTACTACTGTCATATCAGGCACGAGGTCCTACGGTATAAATTTGGATTTGGGGGTTTGAAGAGATTCACCAACACTGAGACATAGTAAAGGCAAAATTATAGCTATAAGACTAGGTGGGCAGTTCTTGATAGAATAATTTGTATTCTCTCTATAATTAATCTCAGCAAATTAAATGAGCAAATACTAATGTAACTCTCACATACTGTAACTGGCATCACTTCTAGGACTTTTTCTTTTTTAGAATTGTGAAAATCTGTTCACCAAAGATACTGGCTTGCATAAGTAAAGTGATGTCATATTCTTCTATTCAATGACTCTATATTAATCATTTATAGCCCACTGGGCTTTGTTTTTTAGAAACTAAATCTAAATTCAGTTGAAACCCAATAAACTGTTAAGAGTTGAGTGTTCAATAAGCATTTTTCTGTTCAAAGAGATGTACCCAAGTAAAAGTTTGTTAAGTCATAATTGTTAAGTATAAATATAATATAATACAAATATTTGCTATAGGATGTATTTATAATTATAGATAATGTTTAAGCAAAAAGAATGAGCTATTTGTATAGTATACTTATTTCTCTACAACCAATTCAATATGTAATAAATTGTAGTATTCAATATCAAAACCTTGTTAGTTCTGTTTTCTTTTTTTAGGATCATACTCTTTATTACTGCATTTAAGGATCATCACACTAAAAAATATGATTATTTAAAAGTTGATTTCACTTTGGAAACAACAAAAAGAGGATAAGACTTTTTCTCATAGACTGCTGTCATTCTTGAATGTGGAGAAGATGTAAAGATGGTACATTCTTGGGTTCAAACTTAGAACTGCACACACCTTTTGCTTGATCATGGACCTTTGGGGATACATCCAAAATGTTACTTTAATTCCTGGAAAGCATAAATTTCAACTTTTCTTTTATAAATCTAATTACATATTGATTTTATAGTCAGCCCGATAAACAAAATAAAACAGAAAAACATAGTCCTCTGAAGTCACATTCTACATAAGGATTCTAAAATTATCTCAAAATTGTTGTATAGTCAAAGGTACAATGGTATCCTTATTTATTTTGCCCACAAAGTAAAAAAAAAACAAAAAAACATGTGGTTTTGAATTTTAAACATGACATGTGAATTATAATGCACAAAAAAATAAAGTTAAGAATCACTACTTAAAAAGAATTAGCAACTTCCAGAAAAGTCAAAGGGGGAAATATTGGCATCAGATCTGCTATTTTGCTGCCGTCATTATTCTGCCTCCCCCACACCACTTTTACAACCCAGATTGTTAGCCCTCAAACTTCCCAACCAGTAATTGGTCCAGATGATTAGCCCACGAACTTCCTAGTCTGTCATTGGTTAACCTGGGAAATTCCACTACTTAAGAATAGCTCCCCCACCATTCTCTCTCTCTCTCTCTCCTCCTCATTCTTTCTCTCTCTCTCTCCTCCTCCTCCTCACTCTCACTTGCTCTCTCTCTCTCTCTCTCTCTCTCTCTCACTCTCATTCTCCCTCTCTGTCTCTCTCTCTCTCTCACTCACTTTCTTGCTCTCTGTCTCTCTTTCTCTCACCCCGTGGGCAGACACTCTGCCTGTCCATTTAATAAAATCTCTTGCGTGAGTTCCCACATTTGAAGTGGTTTCTGGGTGTTTTCAGAAAAAATTTTAATACATTAAATTAAGCAATCAAATAGAATGCACACTAGGGAACAAGAGCTGCAGCAAACAGGAGGGAAAAAAAAAGCAGCAGCAGTAATGGAAGGCACAGCATGTAGAAGGCAAGTATCTATTAGCAGAAATGCAACCTAATATAGCACATACATGTACATAGGTCAACTGACTCATTGAAGACCAGAGTTTCTTATAACCAATTTTAAAAAACCCAGATACAAACAAGTAAATTAATCACCTGATAGGGATTAACTGAGTAGTAACTATAAGCCAGTGGGGTGTGGCTGGAGGAGGTGGGCACTGGGGGTGTACCATTGGGGTATATATCTGACTGAGTTAGTCTCTCTCTGTTTCCTGTTGTGACGTCTTGAGTTACTTCCCTCCACTACACTCTTCTGCCATGGTGTTCCGCCCCACCTCCAGCCCTGAGGAATGGAGCCAGCCTTGTATGAACTGAGACCTTTGAAACTGTAAGCCCCCAAATAAACTTTTCCTCCTAAAATTTTGCTTGTCAGGTATTTTAGTTACAACAGCAAAAAAACTGACTAAAACAGCATATTACATAGAATTTCAAGGGCCAGTCCTCAAATTCAAGAGTACAGGGTTAAGAATTGCCAAGTAAAATTTGAAGAAAAGGAATAAAATTAGAAGGAGGGGAAGTTGTGTTATGTGACATCAAGATTTCTTCTCTACTAAATAAAATATTATGGTATTAGGGACAGACAACTGAAAAATTTGAGAGCCTGGAATTAGACAAATGCATACAGAAGTACTTAATATAGGACAGATATTCCATTACAAAGCAATGGTGGAATGTTGCGCTACTCAGTATGTGGTGTGAGGATAGTGAGGTATAGGTATCCATAGAGAAAATAAGGTTTTGATCTCACATCAGATACAAGTTAAATTCCAGATGTGAAAAAAAAAATCTTAAAAAATTCAGATGTTAAGAAACAGTAATTATGAAATCTGAATAAGGAAAGCTTCATATGTGATGAAAAAAAGATATATCCCAACAAACACTACTGAAATACAGAAGATAATTAGAAACTATTTTGAAAATTTATACTCCAATAAAAGAGAAAATCTCGAAGTCATTGACAAATTTCTAGAGACATATGATCCACCCAAACTGGATCAGGAGGACATATCAATTTCAAGCAATAAAGTAGAAGATGCCATCAAAATCTACAAATCAGAAAAAGACCAGGACCAGACAGATTCTCAGCTGAGTTCTACAAGACCTTCAAAGAAGAATTAACACCAATACTTTTCAAATTATGCCATGAAACAGAAAAGAAGGGAACCCCTCAAACTCATTCTGTGAGACTTTTATCACCCTGATACCGAAACCAGACAAAGACACATCAAGGAAAGAAAACTTCAAATATCCCTGATGAACACAGATGCAAAAATTCTCAATAAAATTCCAGCAAATCACGTACAAAAACGTATTTAAAAGAGTTTACCACCATCAAGTGGGGTTCATCCCAGATAAGCAAGTTTGGTTCAACATATGGAAATCAATAAATGTAATTCATCACATCAATGGGCTTAAAAACAAGAATCATATGATTATTTCAATAGATGCAGAAAAAGCATATGTCACAATACTACATCCCTTCTTGTTCAAAACACTAGAAAAACTAGGGATAGAAGGAACCTACCTCAATGTTGTAAAAGCTATCTATGCCAAACCCAAGGCCAACATCATTCTAAATGGAGAAAAATTGAAAGCATTCCCTTTAAAAACTGGAACAAGACAAGAATGCCCTCTTTCACCACTTCTATTTAACATCATCCTTGAAACTCTAGTCAGAGCAGTTAGACAGATGAAAGAAATTAAAAGGATACCAATAGGAAAACAAGAACTCATGCTGACAGCATGAGTTAATATTTAGAAGATTCAAAAAATTCCACCAGAACACATTTAGAACTAATAAATGAATTTGGCAAAGTAGTAGGATATAGAACCAACACTCATAAATCAAATGCATTCCTATACATCAGTGATGAATCTACTGAAAGAGAAATTAGGAAAACTACCCCATTCACAATAGCCTCAAATGAAAGACCTTGAAGAAATTGAAGAAGACCTTAGATGATGGAAAGACTTCCCAGGCTCTTGCATAGGCAAAATTAATATTGTCAAAATGACCATACTACCAAAATGATTATACAGATTTAATGCAGTTCCTATTGCATTAAAATCCCAATGACATTCTTCATAGAACTAGAATATTTGGAAAAACAAGAGACCCAGTATAGGCAAAGCAGTCCTTAGCAAGAAGAGTGAAGCAGGAGGCATCACAATACCAGACCTTAAACTATACTACAGAGCCATAGTAACAAAAATGGCATGGTATTTCCACCAAAACAAACATGTAGACCAATGGTACAGAATAGAATACAGAGACAAACCTATATAAATACAATAATCTCATACTAGACAAAGGTGCCAAAAACATTCATTGGAGAAAAGATATCCTATTCAACAAATGGTGCTGGGAAAATTGGAAATCCACATGTAACAAAATGAAATTAAACCCTTATTTCTCGCCCTGCTTGAAACTCAATTCAAAGTGGACTTAAGCACTCAAACAGAGACCTGCACCTAAGAGAAGGCAAAGTAGGCCCAAATCTTCATCATGTGGGGTTAGGATCTGATTTACTTAACAAGACTCCTAAAGCACAAGAAGTAAAATCAAGAATCAATAAATGGGCTGGTATCAAACTAAAAAACTTCTCTGCAAAGGAAACAATTAATAACTTGAAGAGAGAGCCTACAGAATGGGAGAAAATTGTTATCACATATACCTCAGAGCATTGATCTTCAGGATATTAAAAAACTCAAAAAAATTTAACACCAAAATAAGTAAATAAATAAATAAATAACCCAATCAATAAATGGGCTAAGGAAATGAACAGATACTTTACAGAAGAAGAAATACAATCAATCCACAAATATATGAAAAAAATGTTCAATATCTCTAGCAATTAGAGAAATTCAAATTAAAACTACTCTAAGACTTCATCTCACCCCAATTAGAATGCCTACTATCAAGAATACAAGCAATAATAAGTGTTGATGAGGATGTGGGGAAAAAGTTACACTTATACATTGCTGGTGAGATTGCAAATTGGTGTAACCACTCTGGAAAGCAGTGTGGTGATTCCTTAGAAAACTTAGAATGCAACCATCATTTGACCCAGCTATTCCCCTCCTTGGCATATACCCAAAGGACTAAAAGTCAGCATACTACAGTGATGCAGCCACATCAATGTTTATACCAGCTCAACTCACAATAGCTAAACTGTGGAACCAACCTAGATGCCCTTCAACAAATGAATGGATAAAGAAAACATGGTATGTATAAATAATATAATATTGTTTAGCCTTAAAGAAGAATTAAATGATGGCATTTGCAGGTAAATGGATGGAGCTGGAGAATATCATGCTAAGCAAAATAAGTCAATCCTAAAAAAACAAAGGCCAAATGCTTTCTCTGATATGTGGTTGCTAATTTACAATGTGGGGGGTTTAGGGAAGAATAGAATTACTTTGGATTAGGTAAAGGGGAGTGAAGGGAGGGGAGAGGAACGGGAGTAGGAAGGAGAATAAAGTGAATCTGACATATTACCCTATGTCCATATAAGACTATATGACCAGTGTGATTCTACATAATGTACAACCAAAAGATTGAGAAATTATATTCCATTCATGTACGATGTATCTAAGTGCATTCTAGTGTCATGAATAACTAATTAGAAAAGAGATACAAAATATAAATATTTATATTTTGTAAATCATAAATTGCCTATACTGAAATGAAAAACTTCTGGGTCAAGAACAGAAGACACAGATGAACCCACAAAAACACAGTCATCTGATCCTAGACAAAGGAACCAAAAACACACAGTTGAGAAAAGACAGTCTATTTAACAAATCATGCTGGGAAAACTGGTTAGTCATATGAAGAAGAATGAGACTAGATTCTTATCTCTCACATGTGGAGGCTATGGAGGGAAAAGAAAAAGAAAGGTTGTGAATCTCATGAAAATAGAAATGAGATTAGTGGAGCAGAGGAAAGGGACCAGGTTGTGGAAGAAGGGGAGGGAAAAGGGGAAATACTGGGAAATAGTAACCAAATTATATTATTATAGTGTGTGCATGTAAGAATATGTAACAACAAATCCCACCATTATGTATAACTATAATGAACCAATAAAAAATATAGAAAAAAGCCTTATGTACATTAAAAAGTTAAAAGATAAATCATAGTGTGGGAGAAGTTATTTTAAATTTTTAAATTTATGCTAAATAAAGAAATTATAAATATTATAAGCATTCTAATTATAAACATAAATAATACATAAAATATATAACATAAATATATTAAATAAATACAAAAAATGATAAGAAAAAGATCACAATAAAAATAGGCAAAGAATGGATAAATTTACAAGAGAGGAGACCTGAATGACAATGAACATATTAAACAGGTAAATAGGAAAATGCAAAATAATAGTACAATGAGATAGTACTTCACATACATCAGTTTGGAAAAATTTTTAAAGTTTGACCTTATCAAGCATTAGGATGTGAAGTAATGAGAATTTTACTATTCTGCTGCTAGGAAGATAAATAGGAAGAACCACTTTGGAGGACAATTTGTTATTTAGTAAAGTTGTCGATGTTTATACCTTATGCCTTAGCAGTTCTACATCTTGCTACCTCAGAGGAAACTTCTTCAGATGTCCACAAGGAGACACATCCAAGTATATTTGCTCCAGCATTATTTATTATAGCAAAATGGAAATAAATGAAGTAGTAAAGTATAGTGTGTGGTTTAATAAACTATAGACTGTTCCGTCAATAAACTGTCATATTTATAAAGTCACTTATTGAAGAGTATATCATAATGTGGGGAAAGACTTGATGAACTGATGTTTGAATAGAAAAGATTAAAAATTAATATATATAAAATATATTTAGCAGGAGTATATATCTGTTTGTATCTTTATTCATTTCCAATCCCTAAATATCTGTAGTGGGGGAAAAGGCATCTCAAAATAATGGCAGTTCAAGTGTGTACTATGAATGAGTTTTTTTTTTCTTTTTTCTACTTCTGTTTTTCAAATTTTCCTAATGAACATCTAATACATTTCTAGAAGAAAAAAAAAAAGAAGAAGAAGAAGAAGAAGAAAGTTGAGCAACTTGGGAGAGGAATAAAAACCAGATATTATGAACGTTTGGTGATACATTAATGTTTTACTTTTGATGCTAACTAGGTAAATGCACTGGGCAGGGACATTCTATAAAATGATTAGAAGGCTGCCAATGTGCGATGAATGTTTAATAAGAGCTGCCATGATTAGAGAGGATTTCTACTGAGCCATCATCTCAGCTTTCTGGATTTATTCAGTGTAGTTAGTTTTTGCTGGTTCAAGTCTCTGATGTTCAAGCACACAATAAAACAGAAAATCAGTCCATAAATGGTAGCTTTTACAAATAATCATGAGTATATATTGCTGCTTGGTTTAATTGACTATATAATGTTTTTTTTTTTAAATTACTTCATTTACTTGATAAACTGAAATGACTATAGGGCTTCATTCCAGCCTATAAGACACATGATATGCATTTATAAATATGTAATTAGGGAGTACTTAAAGCCAGATTTGCTAGAGCTACATTGCAGGTCTAGCATCATAAGTACTAAAGCATTTTCCTGCCATGTTTTCTTTATTGGTGAGGATACTCAGTGGAGCAGCTTGACATTCTCAAATGACCTCTATACAAAAATAAGTAATGGAAAACTGACTTCCAGGTGGTCTTCATTATTATGAAAAATTTTTGAACTAAAGGAATTTTCACTTAATATCTTAAAAATGTAAATATTTAAAATCATAACTAACTTAAAGACTTAATAAATTAGTGTATGGTTTTAAACATAATTATATAAACATAATTATATAAAACAAACATTTGTTACTCATATCTCAGGCCATTGACTCATTTAAAAACATGTTTAAGTGAATTCAACTTTTGAGAAGAAAGGTGCTTTTGTTTCATAATAACCCCCTATAAGTACTGAGGTTTGAAACTCAGGTTGCTTTACCATTGAGCTACATCCCCAGCCTTTTTGTTTTGAGACAGGGTCTTACTAAATTGCTGAGGCATGCCTCAAACTTGAGAGTCCTTCCTCAGCCTCCCAGGTTGCTGGGATTCCAGGTGTGTGCCACCACACCTGGCAACAAAAAGGTTTTGATGGCAGTTTTACAACTTGGTTAGTTCCTATTACACAGATTATGTTCACAAGAGTATGTGTAATTCAATCTATGTTGATTTTATTCCAAAGTAGTATGTTTTCTCACACCAAGAAGTTTTGCTTTTAATCCTTCCACATGTTGTGGATACAGTCACAAAACTGTATGCAGTTAAATTTTTAAAATCTGAAAACAGTACACAAAATTTGGAAACAATGTATTTAAAAATAGAAAGTAATACAAAGTAATAAAACATACCTGTGAAATAACCACAAAGAATCCTCATATTTTGCCATATTTACTTCATGTTTTTATAATGTAGTGAATAAAACATTAAGGGTAAATTGGATTCTTTGTGTCCCCATATCAGTCTTATTTCCTTTATTTGTTCCCATAAATTTAATGGTGTCTTTCTGTCACTGGGGGTGGTCCAAGGAAGTCCCAGAGGGGAGGACCTTGACTCAAGAAGCTGAAACCCTTGACAAAAACTGTGGAGAAGATTTTCTAGATATGTCAGATATTGAAGCATAGAGATTTATTTAAGAAAACAGAAATATACATTCAAGTGAGAATGTGAACCATCTCAAGAATGAGAGATGCGTTTGGAATTCTCAGGCTCTTCTTTTAAAGGAAACTAGGTGAGGGTTACATATGGGCAGGTATGTGGGAATGACATCAGTCTGCTGGTCACAGACTTGTTTTTGGTGTTCTGGTCGTTCTCAGGATTCTTAGGTTGACGTTGTCTCCATTATCTGATCGAGAGATAACATTGGGAAAGTATCTAATATTAAAGGTTTCATATGTCCCTTTGCTCAATCTTTTCTAAAAATACATGTTTCAGGGGGCTTATTAACAGAGAATAGGGCAATTTTCAGAGTGGTTGAATTTCCAGTAAGTTTAAGATTGCCAGCAAAGATTTATAGATTTCCCAAGAATTTGAGAATGGGAGAGATAACTGACTTCGGGAATGACAGGCCTGGGAGGTATACGGGCTCTGGGAGAGAAGGTATGAGGAACTTCGGCACAAGCCTTTTAGATTAAAATTACATTTTTCTTGTCCTTCTTTTAGTTTCCTTCTACCTTTTATTTCTATAATTCTATCCTACTTCACTTCTATCTTCCAGTCATATTTTACCCACTTACAGGTGAACATATATCCAAAATAATTAGTATTACCCTTTGGGTTTCAAATTTTACTTTAAATGAATGTATTCTGCACAAATCATCCTGCAACCACTTTTTCTTTTCACTCGCGTTGTTTTTGTAATATACCCATGTTGATAATCTCCAGTGCTAGTGGACTAACTTTACCTATTAGATGATTGTAGTATCATTTAAATATACCAATTAAATATACCATTAAAATCATTTAAATGGCATCTTTAAATGATCATATGCCAAAATGTATTTATTTATTCTCCTTTTTATGGGCATTTTTGCTTTTACAAACAAAACTGAAATGAGTATCTTTATATGCATCTTCTCCCACACATGTATGAGTTTCTCTAGGGTAAGAACCTGGAAGTAGAAAGGTTATCCCACCCTGGTCTAGTACTGCCTAAGTGACCCAGCTGAACTTTTATCCTACCCTAATCTTGCTGGTCTTTGAGGACAGGATGTTTGAAGTCCAGAAGTTCCTCTTTAGGTGGGCTGACTGAAACTGGACAGATCTAAGATGGCTGCCAGTGAGCCAGTAATCTCTAACTTGACTATATAAAATATATGAATATTTCTTCCTTAGGTTATCCTCTCCCCTTATTCTTTTTTAACCCTGTATCTATAAACTTCTGACCCCCAAGAGGTGGGAAGTTGATTTGCAAGTTTTTCTCTCACTTTTATTCTTGGTTAAGAATAAATTTCCTTTACTATTCAAGGGGTGCTTGCTCTTGTTATTGGGTCTACAATTCAGAGAGGGAAAAAGGACCCCCACCTTTGGGGTTAAAACTTGGTAATAGAAATGTTAAGTTACACAGTGTACATGTGATTTTATTTAATTTGTTCATTTTTTAAGTTGAAAATTGTTGATTTTCAAATTTGCATTCACTAGGGTTTGTGCGTGTGTAGCGGTGGGGATCAAACCCACAATCTAATGCTTGTTAAGCAAACACTCTGCCCCTGAGCTACATCCCAAACGCTTTTCATTTTTATTTTGGGACGGTCTCATCAAGTTGCTGAGACTGGCCTTAAATTTATGAATTTTTGCTCCTCTTGCCTCAGCCCCTAGAGTAGCTGGGATTATAGTTGTGTGCCACAGTGCCCAGTTCATCCTTTAGGTATTTTTTTTCTAAATTGGTTAAAAATTTTCCTATAGTTCCAAAACTCCATAAAATATATTAATATAATTTTCATTAGGCCTAAACTTTAAGAGAATTTATTTCATTTTCTCTTTTGAAAACTTTAACAGTGGACCCATTTCAGTTCTATCAGTCTGAATTGGGTGCATTCTCTGCCTTCATGTTTATCGTTGTCTTAGAACTTCCTTTTGCCATCATTCTTAAATTGCTTTGCTTTCCTTCTTTCTGAAGATGAATGGAGGAAAGACGTGGAAGAAAAAGTCCCATTGCTCAGTATAAACTCTTTTCATCATCTTCATCTTCATCTGTGCCTGATGACCTTCAAACTGGTAAAAATTTCCATTTGTACCCTTGCTCAAAGCAAATATTAGAGGAACTTGTAGAAGTGGGTATTCAATAAACATTCTTTGCACAGAATAAGTCAAACTCCTTTAATGAGTTATTTGTTGTTTACTGAGAAAACAGATTATAAGTCCATGGGATATGATAATAAGGGCAGATTCAGTGGCAAGAAAAAAATGATTTTTTTCTTCCATATATGAGTACATAGTTTAAAATATTAAATGTCTGGCTAACTATAATGTTTCCAAAGATAAGCACCATACAAATCTTCCAGGGTTTACCCAAGCCTACAATTTATAATTTCCTATGTCAGAGAACAACTCTGAAATGAGAGCCACCATTAGTTATTATAGATCCCCATTCCTGGTAATTAGGAAGCCTGTTTGCTGACTAAAATTTTGAACAACAAATAAAATAGGAAATTATAGTGCAATGAATGAAAAAAATAGTATTTATAAACTCAAACTTATTTATTCAGTCAGCCTTTGCCTGGTGAGTCCACTCAGGTTGAGGTCAAGCTAAAATTTTTGTGCATATGAGAATTACCTTTAATTTCTACTGGGGGAAATATTGACAGCTATAATAGTCATGCTTCTCTTTGAATACAGCCAAGAAAAATCAGTTTCATGGTACAAAAGAAAAAAAGGGACAGGACAGTTACAATTCACATAACAATCACCAGTATTCTCTTTTCACTGCTTGTATTTTTTTAAAAAATTTTCTTAAGTACCAGGGATTGAACTAGGTGTGCTTAACCACTGAGCCAAATCCCCAGCCCCTTTTATATTTTATTTTGAGAAAGGGTCTCACTGAGTTGCTCAGGGTTTGGCTAAATTGTGGAGGCTGAATTTGAACTTGCAATCCACCTGCCTCCTGAGTTGCTGGGATTACATGTGTGGGTCACCACACCTTGGGTTCTTTCACTGCTTGTTTAATTACTCTTGGTTCCAAGTCCCCAACTCTCTGACACAATAATGTGCTACAGAGCAAGTGCCTGAGCCCAGAAATGAATTAATTCAATTGTAATGTTCTTGGTGCTGGAAAGAATCAAAACGAAAATCATATGTACTTCATCAAGGAGTTTGTATAATACATCATAAAGGTAGACAGAACAAACCTCTAAAGGACACATTCTGTACTAGATGCTGTGTTTGTGGTCCACCACTCTACATGTCAAAATTTGGGAATAGATGAAATCAAATGGGATCTATCCAATTTCCTTATCTATTTATTATGATTCCTAAGATCTCTATTTTATCTGAAGACTTGACAATAAGATAATAAAAATAGTGCTAACAAGAATAATACATATAATTTAAAAGCTTATGTGAGCATTGCTACTACAAATTATAAAATGTACCTTAAATTTATTACACTGTAAATACATTATAATTGGAATTTTTTATTAAAATTATGTAAAATATAAAATATATAATATATTTATTATAGAATATGTAAAAGTTATCTGTATTACAACTATGACTTAAAATGTTATGATACCTATCTTCTATGGAGAGCAGTTCTTTCATGCTGTTGAGAGATGTATGAGATAACTGTTTTAGTTACCTTTTCTCTGTAACAACACACTCCAAATTTAGTTACTTCAAATAATAACAACCATTTATTTCACTCACAAATCTGCAATTTGCACAGAGTTCAATGAAGGCAGCTCATTTCTGCTTTACGTGATCTTAGTTGGGTTGTCTGGGATAACTCAATGGTAGGGAGCTGGAATCACATATCTGACAGCTAATATTGACTGTTTTGTTGGACCTCAGCTGGGGCTTTTGGTCAGATGGATCGCTTATACATGGCCTTCCCATGTGCCTGCTTGGCTTCCTCACAGTATGCAGACTGAATTCAAAGAGAGAGAGAGCAACCCAAGAGAGCAAAGTGTAAGTGCATATCATTTCTGTGACTTAGTCACCATATTTTATTGGTTGAATCATTTACAATTATCCATCCAGATTAAAGAGAAGGGCTGTTACTTGTGAGGGGAGGGTCAGTGTCATTCCATAAGATTTTACTATAAGAATCTGCATAAAAGTCTAGAGATGGGGATCAGTGCTGAAGATGTGGGGACCATTAGGAGACTGAGGGTGGTTAAAGCCCAGAGAGAAGGTAGGATTGCACAGGAAGAGTATAATAAGAAAGAGATGTAGACCAAGGACGAAACCTTAAAGCACAACTGCACTTAAGGGGTGGACTTGTGGGATGGGATATAGTGTGGGATCAACCTTTGGGGAGTATAATCTGCCACAGTGAGGATGGAAATAAACATTAACAGATAAATTGTTCTTCGGTGTAGAATGACTAGTCAGGGAGAAGACTCTGGAGGTAGAGATAACTGAAATTGGCACAGAGGGAGAAAGAGGATGGCTGTTGTCGAAAGTGAAATTCTGAGAAAAGATCTAAGGTCTTCATGGAAATTAGAAAGACAGTTTGCTCTTCTGTTTCATAAAAATCTACTTGTCTATCAGTGTCCTTGGAATTGACTTTTGTTCTTTGGGATTGTAAAGATGTATTCAGGTAGGCTTAAAGGAACATGCAGGCATAGATCACAAGTAGCCCAAAGTTACCCAGTCACATTCAGGATGAATAGAAATATACCAAAAATATGCCCACATATCCAAATATTATATATTATACTTCTGCTGATAATTTCCAAGTACAAATCAGTGTAGGTGAAGTTTAGTTCAACAGGCATTTAGCAGGTACTTAGAATATTTCAAGAAATATTGGTTGTTAGAGTTATAAACATGAGTAAAATACAATTTCTGCTCTAAATGTAGAGGGATGACCAAATTTACAAATTGAAAGTTTTCATTAAAATCCTTGGAGATTAAATGTTTGGATTGTGGAGTCAAAATGCTTAACTCTGTGCAAGTTACTTATCTCTCTAAGCCTCAACTTCATCATTTGCAAAAGGGGAAATTTATAGTTAATACCTCAGAGAACTGTTAGGAAGTTTAGATGAGATAAAGTATGTAAAATAATTATTACAGTGCATGGCACAAGGAAAGTACTCACAGATGGTATGGTTGCTGTATAATGTAGTAGTAAATGGTAAGTATAAGTAAAAATGGCATAAATATGCACAGAATTCCAGGTGGACACAGAGAATGGGACACTTCAAGGGCTTAGATAGTCCACATGCAAGGTGAAACTTTGGGGCTTTTGCCAAAAAATTGTTACAAGTTAGAGAAGGCAAAAATCAGAGCATTAAACCAAGTACAGGGCCCTTCTTATCATGGGGTCTTGTATGACTATGTAGGTCAGACACCCATGAAGTTAGCACTGTCACTATGACACCTTTGTGAAAATTAGAAAAAAACCCACCCCATATTTTTTTTTTTTGGTACTAGGGATTGAACCCAGGTAATGTTTTTTGGGGTGCCTGGAATTGAACTCAGGGGCACTTGACCAATAAGCCACATCCCAAGCTCTATTTTGTATTTTATTTAGAGACAGGGTCTCACTGAGTTGCTTAGTGCCTGACTTTTGCTGAGGTTGGCTTTGAACTGGAGATCCTCCTGCCTTAGCCTCCTGAGCAGCTGGGATTACAGGCATTCACCACTGTGCCCAGCAAACCCAGGTAATCTTTACTGCCAAGCATCCTAAACCTTTTTATTTTTTATTTAGAGACAGGGTCTGACTATGTTGCTAAGGACCCCACAAAGATGCTAAGGCTGGCCTTATTTATATGTGTGACCCTCCTGTCTCAGCCTCCCGAGTTGTTGGGATTACAAGTATGCACCACCTAGCTGCCCCTACCTGTTCCATCAGCCAATGCATAGATTGTGCAACTATACTGTAGGACTGGATACTTATTCCAGCTAGGAATTTCAGAGAAACCTTGGAGGATTTGATGATTGACTTGTCTTAAAAGATGGATAAGTTTTATTCAAAAGGAAAAAAGAGAGAAGAACAGTGTGATGGAGGTGCGGGTGGGAGGGGATTACAGAAATTTTGCACTACTGGGATACTTCAAGATATGAAGTGAGGATAAGGAAAAGAAAGGGGAATGGGTTAAGAAGGCCTTGTATTAAATCAAATATTCTGAGTTTTAAGCTAATGGTAGTAGGGATCCCCTGATGGAGTTTAAGCAGAGTTGACATGTTCAGATGTTGGTTTCAGATAGATCACCAGGGCTTTGGTGACAATTATGGGGGCAAGGGTGAACACAAGAAGAGAAGTTGTGCAACTGTTGCAATATGCCAGGTCAAAAAGATGAGAACTGGAATTAAAACAGAAGTAGCAGGGATTCAGGGAAAGAGTCGGATTGGGGAAATGTTTAGAGAGTAAAACTGGCACTACTGGATGATTGTGAGCAAAATGTGAAGAGAGAATTATTACTGATGACTTTCAGATCTTTGCCTTGGGTAATTGGTGAAGGGAGGAATCATTGTTTTTGAGAATAATGAAAGGAGGAATATATTTGAGGGGTGCACAGGGGGATGAATGTAGCCTTTCAGGGTTTGAAATTTATGTAAAAGTCTGCAAAGAGATTTGGAGGCCATTAACATACTGATGGTATAGCCCAGAGAATGAAATGGGACAACTTCAGAAGAGTAATCAAGAACAAGATGTGAACCAAGACTGGAATCTTAAAACACAACAGAATTTAAAGGGTAGGCAAAGAAGAGGTGAATGAGAAAGATATATTAAACAGGAAAAGGAGAGGCAAGGAGGAGACAAGTTTCAGAAATAGAGAAATTAGAGAAGTCAAGGAGTCTGCAGGACTTCTGATTTGAAGATGGAGGCATGAAGAGATGATATTTCTCTTTTTTCTTCCTGAAAATCATCTAAAAGCAACAATGTGAATGAGAAAATAAAAGCACAAAACAGGAGACAGCTAAAGCTTCAACCCACAAAATAGGTGGAAATTGTGCCAAAACTTCTGAAATAAAGCAAAGACATGTATCAGAGAAGTAGAAACACATCACTGTGAATGTCTTAAAGAATCACAAACTAAATATCTTGAAAGAATAGACAGAATCTGGAAATAAAACCTCAATATTTTGGAGAGGAAGGACATGTCTTGTTAGACCATCTGTAGGATAAGTTGCTAGATGTGAGATTGCTAGGTCAAAAAGCATACATCTTGGGAATTTTGATAAATCCTGTTGAAGTGCATCCCCTCCCCCACAAATTTTAAATGCATTTATACAGCAACAAGCAATATATAAAAATACATCCTTCTCTGTGCTCTAAGATCATGTTTTAAACCTTTCTCCTTTCCAAACTTATATGCAAAAATTGGTATTTCAGGGTACCTTTATCAGTATTTATCTTCTTGTGAGAAGGTCTCTGCATCTTTTCCTCTGAGCAAAGGCTATCTTATGTCCTTTTCTATGAAATGGCTCTATATTTCTCCTAATTTCCGTTTTATCTATAGTTCTGATTTGGAAGAATTTTGACTATGTAAGGCAGAATAAATCATTTGCACATTGCAATAGTTTTCTCTAATTTTTCTTTAAATCTTTGTGGGTTTTTTGTGTATTTTTGTACAAGAAATTAATTATAGTCAAATTAGTACTTTTCTGTATGGTTTTTCAGTTTGGAAGCAGACATCTCATTTTGGCAATTTAGTTGCTTAAAAATGTGCCATAATTTTGTTCTAAATTTTTATACTTTCTAAAGCTTGCTAAGCATTATCAGCTTTTATCTCATATTGTCTCTGATCTACTGATCAATAGATTTAGAAAAGAAACTCCAGGTCTATAACTTAGTTTGTTGAGTACTCTCTGTAAAAAAGTGAGGTTTTGTTTGTGTTTTAACAGCGAGAATATTTTGTTTTTTAATCAACTATTCAAGGAGGAGCATTTGCAGACATAGTTCTAACTAATGGAAGGAGGCACAGGCTTTAAGTGCTGGTGGGTCATTTATAATGAGAGCAATTGTTATGGTTTGTGATTTAAGTTTGGTGAGCAAATTCAAATATTTGCTTACGACTCTAAATGAACAAAGTTTTCTTCAGCAAATAAATGTCTCTTGTAGCAAGTACATGACCTCAAAGTTTCAAGTCAATGGGTTTTAGAATTTTATCATTAAAATTAACTTTTGAATATTATAGAATAACTCTTTTTCCTTGGCATATAGAAATTCAGGTTTGTGTTGATTTTCATTGGATATAGATTTAATTTAAATTTTGTGATCGTTGTATGTAAATATTCTCCAACCTTCTGTACCTACTGATGCTTTGCATTCCCAAAGCACTTATGTTAGTAACTTCTTCATTTCAAGTTTTCTATTAAATAGAAATAAAACTGCAATCTCTGATTTCACTTATAATTTTAACCAAAACAAATTTTTAATTTACATACTTCAAATAATAAACTAGTTTCATTTCATTTTTGTATTTGAATTCTTATAAGTCAACCTAGGTTTGTATTTTCAGAGCTAGAACATATTTTTATTCATCAATTTGCAGAGATAGAGTATTAAGAAATTTTAAATGGTATTGTCTATGATTTTCAAAAATGTTTTTCTATTTTAAAATTTTTCTTTTGCTGTATTTGCCTTGACCTATTCATTGTCGGTAATTAAAATGATATTTTGTCCTTATCTTTTCTCATTTGTTATAAATCACAGTTCTCGTATAATGCCATTTTAATCCCATCATCTCAAATCCAAAATGCCAAAATGTCTAGCTATTTTGCAAGTATGATATTATTGAATCTTCTATGTAAATGTATAACTGCCTGAAAAAATGTCCTTCAGTGTATCTTTGGTAAATAGAAAACTATTCCAATTTAAATGTCCTTTTGATATCTACTCTGATTATCATTGCTTTATTGACTTTGTGACTTGCAATGAAGAGGCAACAAAATGTAAAAGAGACAGAAAATAACTGGCTAGCAATAACTTTATATCCCAAAATTATTTGAAACATTGATTTGATTCATGGATTCATGGGTGTACAAAAAGAGAGCAGTATTATTTTATGGACTTTATATCAGTGCTCAACATATTCATAGCTGCTAAATATTTATTAAATGAAGGGATACAATTTAGAATTTTTATAGAAGATAAAAATGAGTAGTTTGTATTAAAAAGTTTAGTTTATTTGTGGAATAGTAAATGGTAGTATTTCTCCATACTTATATCATCTTCTATTTCAGAAACATGAAATGGGAAACATGGGAAGCGAAGGCTGACCCAACTACTCACATGGTATCCTTTCAAGTAATGGGGAGATCTGTTAATCAGTTATGAGGAGAGGAGTCCTTTTTCCTTTTCATTAACTTCCCTTTCTTCCTTTCTTGCACTCTTTTTCTTTATAAACTAGAAATCAATTCATTTAATATTTATTATGAAAATTCCAGAAATAAAGCTTCTTTCTCCCCCACCCTCATCTTAAATTTCATGTAATAGAGTTTTGGTATATATCTATCTTAGGCAGTTTTGTGTGGGGAAAAAGACTTTAAGATGCAGATTTGCTTATGAGAAGCTTATTGAGGAATATGTCCCTAGGGAAGAAAAGAAAATATGATGAGGGAGAAGTTGTGCTGTGATGTAATTACAACTATGACTTCAGCCAGCCTGCGGGGACTCTGGAACTCATATGGCCCTTGGAGCTGGTCTACTTTGAGATAAGGGCTGAGCTTCATACAAAGATTTGTGTCGGTCCCTGGAGGTGGGCTGCCCCCAGGAAAGAGACTTAATCTGGGTCAGAGGCTCTTTTTACTGTCTTATGTAGATCTAGCAGAACTTACTTCATAGTGGTCAGTTTTGTTCCATGGGTCTCTTAATCTCCCATGGCCAGGTTCTCTCTTCTCTGTCTGCCAGACCCCAATAACACTCCAGAACTCCGGGGAGGTTTTTGCTTCTATTTTTTCTTTCTTCTAAATGGTGTTTAACTCACTAGTTCAAATGATCTGGTGTGGTACAGAACCCTAGGTATCTATGCTATGATTTCACTTTGAGGGTTTGCCATAAAATCCACATAGTTATATTTTCCCATCACTGATTACTTTACTACTAAAGGGTCAGTCAGATTACAATCTGAACCTGCTGCAGGGTTCTTTGCTTGTTTTAGATCCCACTTGAAGCTTGTAGACTTTCTTGCTGTTTGGTGAACGGGACAGAGTAGTATTTGTTCCTCTGTGATGTGCTGCTTCCAGAACCCAAAGAAGAATACCAAGCATTGTGCTTCCTTTTTTTTTTTTTTAATTGGATTCAGGGATACAAGATGCAATAATTTGTTCTTTAGTTTAGAGAGGATGATGTGGCTTGTCCCAGAACACTGAACTCTGACATACTGTTTACATGGCATTTCTCTGTATCTTGATAGGGCTTAACCCCCGACTCTCTGGAATGCATATGCTATACCAAGGCCTGTAGTGTATATGCTCATGCATTTTAATTCATCACAATATAATCAATAAATCTAGTGAACAAATGTTACATTTTGCCCAATGACCAGTTCAGGTCTCTTTGGACTATGTTATGTCAGAAGGCAAAAGAATTAACCTAGTTTTGGTTGAGACCGTAAGAATACATACCTACCTACTCCAAGCAAATTCAAACTATTTCTGATCTTTCCAGTAGGGATAGAAAATGACCTGTTCATCAGATCAATGATAGTATACTGTGTTCCTGAGGCCATGATAATTTGCTCTAGCAAAGAGGCTGCATCTGGCACAATAGCTGTAATTGGGACTGCTTTTCTGATTGCGTTTGCATTATTTAATGTCGTTCTATAGGATATATCTGTGTTTTATAAGGTCCAGGGTGGCCAAATGAAAAGGGATATGATGAGAACTAACAACCACACATCCCTTAGTCTTTAAGGATGGCATTCATCTCTGCTACCCTGCCACTGGAGATGAAATGCTGTTCTTTAAATTTTACTCTCTGCTGGGAACAGCAACTTCAGAGGTTTTTAATCAGTTTTCTCTACTACAGAGGTCTTATTCCATATTCCAAGGAACCAATATGGGGATTCTTCTAAATGTCAAGCATGCTGATTAAAATTATACATTTAGAAACAGGAGTGGTGACCACTGGATGGGTCTGTGGACCTACTGTTAGCTGGAACATGGCCAGAACTCCATTTATTACATCCATATGTCGGTACTAACTGAGAAAACATGGTGATACTTCAATGTCCACTCAGATTCCATACCCAAAAGTCCTTGAAATATTTGGCTTTTTTCCCCCCTAGTTCAGAAAATGACATTAGAGCAGGTCCCTTTGGGAAAGGATTAAGGACATTGTTGCCTTATTTACTTACCATGGTGATGTAGAGTCCTGGGGATCCCCTCTTTCTATGGGCAGAGACTGCTGGTGTTTAAAAATATCAATTCTTGGGGGCTGGGGCTGTATCTCAGTGACAGAGCACTTGTGAGGCACTGGGTTTGATCCTCAGCAGCACCACATAAAAATAAATAAATAAAATAAGTGTTCTTTCCATCTACATCAACAACAAAAAAATTTAAAAGATGAATTCTTATATAATTTTAATTAATTAATTTTTTGTACCAAGGATTGAACCCAGGGGCACTTAACGACTAAACCAGCCCTTTTTATGTTTTATTTTGAGACAGGGTCTCACTAAGTTGCTTAGGGCCTTGATGAGGCTGGCTTTGAATATTTGATCCTCAGCCTCCCAAGTTGCAGGGATTACAGGTGTGCGCCACTGTGTGTGGCTAATAATTTTATTTAATGCTCATCACAACTCATAATTTGAAGAGCTATTATTATGTAAGTGCCATCCCTTGAAAGATCAGAGATCAAGATTCAGGGAGTTTAGGTTATATGAAAAGTAAGTTTCAAGACCTATATTTGCAATCCAATCATATCTTTCTTATTTGAAACACAGTGTACTTTCCGGTAAGTCCAAACACCATCCTGGAGAAGCCGTGACTGCAGTAAATTTGCCCTGTGTAAGATTATGTCCAAATAATTCTTTGGGTCTGAAAAGCTGAAGTGAATGGCAAGAGAATAGGCAAAAATGTCAGTACTTCCCTAGGATATGGGATGTTCTGGAAAACTTCTTATTGTATTCAATTGTCTTTTCCATATTAGGTTATTACCACTCTTAGGGCAACTACTGAGAAGGTAAAACACTAATAATCCATATATAGAACACACAAGGCTGCTTTTTTAAAAATTTATTTTTATTGTAAACAAATGGAATACATCTTGTTTCTCTGTACATAAAGTAGAGGCATAACACTTGTGTAATCATACATTTACATAGGATAATAATTTTCGATTCATTCTGCTATTTGTTTCTTCCCCCACCCCTCTTTTCTTCCATTCTTATAGAGTCCCTCCTTCCTCCATTCTTACCCCCCCCCCATTATGTGTCATCATCCGCTTATCAGCAAGATCATTCGTCCCTTGGTTTTTTGAGATTGGCTTATCTCACTTAGCATGATATTCTCTAATTTCATCCATTTGCCTGCAAATGCCATAATTTTATTATTCTTTATGACTGAGTAATATTCCACTATATATACATATACCACAGTTTCTTTATCCATTCATCAATTGAAGGGATAGGTTGGTTCCACAATCTGGCTATTGTGAATTGAGCAGCTATGAACATTGATGTGGCTGTATCTCTGTAGTATGCTGATTTTAAGTCCTTTGGGTATAGACCAAGGAGTGGGATAGCTGGGTCAAATGGTGGTTCCATTCCAAGTTTTCTAAGGAATCTCCACACTGCTTTCCAGAGCGGCTGCACTAATTTGCAACCCCACCAGCAATGTATGAGTGTACCTTTTTCCCCACATCTTCGCCAACACCTATTGTTGCTTGTGTTCTTGATAATCGCCATTCTAATTGGGGTGAGATGGAATCTTAGGGTAGTTTTGATTTGCATTTCTCTTATTACTAGAGATGTTGAACATTTTTTCATATATCTGTTGATTGCTTGTAGATCTTCTGTGAAGTGTCTGTTCATTTCCTTAGTCCATTTGTTGATTGGGTTATTTGTATTCTTGGTGTAGAGTTTTTTGAGTTCTTTATATATTCTGGAAATTAGCGCTGTATCTGAAGTATGGGTGGCAAAGATTTTCTCCCACTCTGTAGGCTCTTTCTTCACGTTGCTGATAGTTTCCTTTGCTGAGAGAAAGATTTTAGTTTGAATCTATCCCAGTTATTGATTCTTGCTTTATTTCTTGTGCTATGGGAGTCCTGTTAAGGAAGTCTGATCCTAAGCTGACATGTTGAAGATTTGGACCTACTTTTTCTTCTTTAAGATGCAGGGTCTCTGGTCTGATTCCGAGGTCCGTGGTCCATTTTGAGTTGAGTTTTGTGCAGGGTGAGAGATAGGGGTTTAGTTTCATTCTGCTGCATATGGATTTCCAGTTTTCCCAGCACCATTGTTGAAGAGGCTATCTTCTCTCCATTGCATATTTTTGGCCACTTTGTCTAGTATGAGGAAATTGTATTTATTTGGGTTTGTGTCCATGTCCTCTATTCTGTACCATTGATCTACCTGTCTACTTTGGTGCCAATACCATGCCATTTTTGTTATTATTGGTCTGTAGTATAGTTGAAGTTCTGGTATTGCGAGACCCCTGCTTCACTCTTCCTGCTAAGGATTGCTTTAGCTAGTCTGGGTTTCTTATTCTTCCAGATGAATTTCATGATTGCTTGCTCTATTTCTGTAAGGTATGTCTTTGGGATTTTAATTGGAATTGCATTGAATCTGTATAGCGCTTTAGGTAGTATGGCCATTTTGACAATATTAATTCTGCCTATCCAAGAACATGGGAGATCTTCCATCTTTTAAGATTTTCTTTAATTTCTTTGTTTAGTATTCTGTAGTTCTCATTGTAGAGGTCTTTCACCTCTTTTGTTAGATTGATTCCCAAGTATTTTATATTTTTTGAGGCTATTGTGAACGGGGTAGTTTTCCTAACTTCTCTTTTTGAAGATTCATCACTTATGCATAAAAATGCATTAGATTTACGATCATTGATCTTATATCCTGCTACTTTACTGAATTCACTTATGAGTTCTAAAAGTTTTCTGGTGGAATTTCCTGGTTCCTCTAAATATATAATCATGTCATAAGCAAATAGGGATAGTTTGAGTTCTTCTTTTCCTATTCGTATCCCTTTAATTTCTTTGGTCTGTCTAATTGCTCTGGCTAGAGTTTCAAGGACAAAGTTGAATAGAAGTGGTGAAGGAGGGCATCTCTGCCTTGTTACAGTTTTTAGGGGGAATGCTTTCAGTTTTTCACCATTTCTAATGATATTGGCCATGGGCTTAGCATAGATGACTTTTACAATGTTAAGGAATGTTCCCACTATCCCTATTTTTTCTAGTGTTTTGAGCATGAAGAGATGCTGTATTTTATCAAATGCTTTTTCTGCATCTATTGAAATAATCATGTGATTCTTGACTTTAAGTCTGTTGATATGGTGAATGACATTTATTGATTTCCTGATGTTGAACCAACCTTGCATCCCTGGGATAAAACGCACTTGATCGTGGTGCACTGTATTTTTGCATGCGATTTGCTAAAATTCTGTTGAGAATATTTGCATCAATGTTCATTAAAGATATTGGTCTGAAATTTTCTTTTCTCGATGTGTCTCTGTCTGGTTTAGGTATCAGGGTGATATTGGCTTCATAGAATGAGTTTGGGAGGGTTTCCTCCTCTTCTACTTCATGGAATACTTTGAGAAGTATTGGAATGAGCTCTTCTTTAAAGGTTTTGTAGAACTCGGCTGAGAACCCATCTGGTCCCGAACTTTTCTTTGTTGGTAGACTTTTGATGACTTCTATTTCATTACTTGAAATTGATCTATTTAAATTGTGTATGTCCTCCTGGTTCATTTTAGGTAATTCATATGTCTCTAGAAACCTGTTGACTTTTTCAAGATTTTCTATTTTGTTGGAGTATAGATTTTCAAAATAGCTTCTAATTATGTTCTGTATTTCACTCATGTCTGTTGTGATATTTCCTTGTTCATTCTGAATTTTAGTAATTTGAGTTTCTCTCTCCTTCTCTTTGTTAGTGTGGCTAAGGGTTTATCAATTTTGTTTATTTTTTCAAAAAACCAACTATTTATTTTGTCAATATTTTTGATTGTTTCTTTTTTTTCAATTTCATTGATTTTAGCTCTGATTTTCACTATTTCCTGTCTTCTACTGCTTTTGGTGTTGGTCTGCTCTTCTTTTTCTAGGGCTTTGAGCTATAGTGTTAAGTCATTTATTTGTTGATTTGTTCTTCTATTATTGGAAGTGCTCCATGAAATAAATTTTCTTCTAAGTACTGCTTTCATAGTGTTCCAGAGATTTTGATATGATGTATCTTTGTTCTCGTTTACCTCTAAGAATTTTTTTATTTCCCTCCTGATGTCTTCCATTATCCATTCATCATACAATAGTGTATTATTTAATCTCCAGGTGTTAGAGTAGTTTCTGTTTTTTAATCTGTCATTTATTTCTAATTTCAATCCATTATGATCTGATAGAATACAAGGTAGTATCTCTTATCTTCTTGTATTTGCTAACATTAGCTTTGTGACATAGAATATGGTCTATTTTAGAGAAGGATCCATGTGCTGCTGAGAAGAAAGTGTATTTGCTCTTCGTTGGATGGTATATTCTTTATATGTTTGTTAAGTCTAAATTATTGATTGTGTTATTGAGATCTTTGGTTTCTTTGTTCAATTTTTGTTTGGAAGATCTGTCTAGTGGTGTGTTAAAATCACCTAGCATTATTATGTATGTAATCACCTAGTATTATAGTAGTATTATTATGTTGCGGACTATTTGATCCCTGGAATTGAGAAGGATTTGTTTGACGTACATGGATGAGCCAATGTTTGGGGCATAGATATTTATGATTGTTATGTCTTGCTGATTTATGCTTCCCTTAAGCAGTATGAAATATCCTTCTTTATCCCTTCTGACTAACTTTGGCTTGAAGTCCACATTATCTGATATGAGGATGGATACTCCAGCTTTTCTGCTGAGTCCATGTGCATGGTATGTTTTTTCCCATCCTTTCACCTTTAGTCTGTGGGTATCTCTTTCTATGAGATGAGTCTCTTGTAGGAAGCATATTGTTGGATCTTTCTTTTTAATCCAATCTGTCAGTCTATGTCTTTTGATTGATGAGTTCAGGCTATTAACATTCAGGGTTATTAGTGAGATATGATTTGTATTCCTGGTCATTTGGCTCATTTTTGTTTTTTTGACGTGACTTGGTTTCTCCTTTATTTGGCTGTTCCTTTAGGGTAGTTCCTCCCATTGCTGATTCACATCATTGTATTTCATCTCTTCCTCATGGAATATTTTGCTGAGAATGTTCTGTAATGCTGGCTTTCTTTTTGTAAATTCTTTTAGCTTTTGTTTATCATGGAAGGATTTTATTTTGTCATCAAATCTGAAGGTAAGTTTTGCTGGGTATAAGATTTTTGGTTGGCATCCGTTTTCTTTCAGAGCTTGAAAAATGTTGTTCCAGGCCCTTCTAGCTTTTAGTGTCTGGGTTGAAAAATCTGCTGATATCCATATTGGTTTTCCCCTGAATGTAATTTGATTCTTTTCTCTCACAGTCTTTAAAATTCTGTCTTTATTTTGTATGTTAGGTATTTTCATTATAATGTGCCTTGGTGTGGGTCTATTGTAATTTTGTATATTTTGAGTCCTATAAACCTCTTGTACTTGATTTTCCATTTCATTCTTCAGATGTGGGAAATTTTCTGATATTATTTCGTTGGACAAGGCTGCTTTTGGAGATTGTGCATTTACATGCAATTAATAAATGATTTACAAAAAATTACTCACATTAATAACTCAAATATGAACAAGTGGAAACTGCCTTTTGTACCTCAGTTTGGAAGCTTGGAGGTATGAGTATCTTGGAAAGTTTCAGTCTCTTACGTAGATATGCAAAAAAATAATTTGGCTTTGTTTCTGGAGTAAGAGTTCCAAGGTTTTCTTTCTTTCTAGTCATGTCCCTTTTCCACTTTGGGCCAAGAGAGTGAATCTTTACACTTGTGTGGGGATGGGAGTAGGTCAAGATCAAAATCACAAAAGAAGCTTTTTAAACTACTTCCTCTTGATCATTGCTTTAAGGCTTCTTTTTTTTTTTTTTTTATTAGAAGGGGGGTAATGATGTGTTCATTAATTTAAGGATCATGTGGTATATTAGAACCTACTTGATCTACATCCAGTAGGAATGATAGGCACTTATAGTGGGTAATGAATGGTTCAGAAATGGGCCAAAATTTGGGATCTCCGAGTGGAGTTTGTGGTATTAGCTCTACTATTACAGTTATTTCACAACATTTAATGTACTCATTTTAACCAAGAAGAACAAACTATATTTTGGGGTACCATGGATTGAAACCAGGGTCACTTAACCATATCCTCCTTTGTATTTTGTTTTGAGACAGGGTCTCACTAAGCTGCTAAAAGCCTGGCTAAGTTGTTGAGGCTGGCTTTGAACTTGGAATTCTCATGCCTCAGCCTCCTGAGTAGCTGAGATTATAGGCATTGGCCACAGGGCCCAGCACAATTTTTTTTTTTTTAAAGAACTAGAATATGAAATAAAACCTTCGAATTGCAATCATTTTCTCAGACTTGTTTTCAGTCATCTTTAGATGCTCTAACAGTAAAAGTTCTACATTTTTTTGCACATAATTTTTTTTTTGTGTATGATACTACAGATTGAACCCAGGGGTGCTCCACCATTGAACTTCATCCATACCCCTTCTTATTTTATTTTTTAAAAATTTGAGGCAGGGTCTCACTAAGTTGCCAAGGTTGGCCTCAAGTTTGCCATCCTCCTGCCTTAGCCACCCAAACAGCTGGAATTATAGGGTTGCAAAATATTTGGCTTTTGTAAGTAAGTTTTACCTTGAAATTTATATGGTTATAGGAATTTTTAGTTTTCCTTAATGTAACAGTTAATAAATCAGTTTTCTTTCTTTTTCTTTTTTTGCATTGCTGGGGATTGAACGTGGGGTCTCCTGATTTCTAGACAAGTGTTCTATCACTGAGCTACATCCCAGTTTAAGAAATCTATTCTACAAGTACAGTAGCAATTTATTTTGCTCTCCTGAGAATTAAATTACAAGTTTGGCAATTTAGAATGTCAAAGGAATAAAAAAGAAAGAATGTTCAAATGTCCATTTTTATTGGTACATTTGTTTGTTTTTTGGTGGAGCATATAATGATCTCAACAATCTTAGATTTTTAAAGGAAAACTAGTCTTATCTGTCAAAGAAAGAGAGGACTGAAGTTGTTGAATGGTTCTTCAGCAGAGAAAGTTGGAGTAAAGGAACTTTTTTTTCACAAATGCTGAAGGATTTTGGTAGACTCAACTATAATACTTTGCAAACTTGCCAAGTGTTTGATGGTGGGTAGAGAGGAGCTCTTCCTAGAGGATACCCTTGGAGAACAAGAAACACGATCATAAAAAGAGATAGAGTTTAGTTTACTCAAAACTTGCAAAGGTGGGCTTGGGATATAGCTCAGTTGGTAGAGTGCTTGCCTCGCAGGCACAAGGCCCTGGGTTCAATCCCCAGCACCACAAAAAAACCAAACCAAAACAAAATAAAACAAAAAAACTTGCAGAGGACAAAAACAGAACAAGTAGGCTTAGTATAAAATATGGGACTCAACGAAGTACCTCCTTGCACATGGCTTTATGGATAATTTCCATAGCTGAACATTATTACAGTGACAGGTTTTGAGTGTGAAATAGTTTGAAGATAAAAATTTGGAAACAAAGGAAAACTGAATATTTTTGAAACTTTCTTTCCAAGTCTATTCATTGATGGTATGTGTACACCAAATTTATTTCTACTCACATTTCCTGATTTGCTATATCCCTTGAATTACATGGGATAATTAAAATACAATCTTGAATAATATTTATTGCTTGACTACTGGTTTTATACAAGTTGATAATATGTTGTGAAGTGGGTCATTAATAATAAAGTTACCACTAATTAAGTTCTGACCTTTGCAAAGTATTTATTTTGAAAAGTAAACTTTGACAGTTGTAATTGTCCTTTTTACTAGCTTTCTCTAACTATGCTGTCTTTAGTGGTAGAGAAAAGACTTACCTGGAAGGAGTCAGGAACTATGAATTACCCTGGTACATTTATGAGACTATGTTCTTTCCCACATACAAAACCAAGTAATGTTGAGAGTCACCAGTCTAATCCACAGCCTGTACATTTGTGAACTGTGTTGGAAAAGACACCCTAATAGAGATAGGATGTCACAAGAGAGGGTAACTCAGAGAGCCTTGCCTGAATCCCATATAATCAGGAAAGAAGACCTGTTGCCTCTAAAAGTTCTTTCTTTATCGAACTCAGTGTTCTATAAACATTTTTCTACTTTTTATACTTAAAATGAGCACACACTGTAGGTCCATCTCTAAAATTCATAGCTCTTTGTCATTACTATAATTGGATTAATGAGGTAAGAGCTTCATTTGATGGTGATGTCATGATTTTGATTTTGTTAGGTTTTACTCAAAAAGTGCAGGTATTACCTCTGAACCATCAAGTTTGCAGTAAGTCCTCTTAGATGACAGTGTTCTGACCTTAGTCCTATGGATCTCTGGCTGCATGTTGTTCACTTGTGTTTGTCATTACAATGTGGTAGAACTTGATTTCTGTAGGTTTCCCCTCCGTTGTCTAGTTGGATATGTCTCCAAATATCATTAATATTGGCAATTCCACTAATTCCTTTTGTGGCTTATTACACTGTCTAATTATCCTTCACATTAAAAAATGCATGAAAAGACTGAATATAACTTCTCTTATTTTTGGCTGTGTCCTTATGTACAGTTAATTTTTTCTCATTTCTTTTACTTCCTCTACCACTCCCCCAACTCGCTTTTTTTATTTCTTTATTTTATCTACCATTTTAGAATGGGTTCACCCTCTTCACTTACACTGTTTAAATTTTTCATGTAAAAGTTGCTCATTTTGATATGTTTCTGTTGTAGGAGTATTTCCAATATGCACAAGCGAAGACTTCAGAACCTCTGCCATGATTTATTTTTGCTGCCATGTAAAACAGAGAGTACTATGTACTGTCATGCTTGTCTGTAGAAACGTTAGCATCTGCCTGCAGTTGCTCTCTTTTGACACTGGGTGGCTGACATGCATAAAGTCTTTAAAGTATCAGATTTTGGCAGGCAACATTTTGATCATGTTGGATGACAGAAATTATCTTATATCATATTAAGCATGGGAGGAAATTTTCTACAGGAATCTAAACAGCGTATGGAGGAATTTCACGGTTCGTGTTTGAGTTTTCTGGAAATAATTAAATCAGAGCCATACATAGAATGGAAAGAACATTCGGCTGGAAAGTAGGAGATATGAGTTCTTGTTCATGTTCTTAATATAAGTATATATATATATATATATATATATATATAATTATAGTTTCTCTTAATTTTTATCTGATTTTTCTGGGTAAGTTCTTAATCTCTAAGAATCAGTTATAAGTCATGAAACAATATCTATCTTATAAAATAATTACAAGAAGAAAGGAATAAGTATTAGTTTTCATTCTTATTTTCCATATCCATTTTTATTACAAATTTGTAAACATTTGCCTCCATTTAGTTTCAGTTTAAAACAGTCTCCAATGTACAATTAGTTTAGTTGATCTCACTCTCCTTCTCCCCACTCTTAGCCCCATTCTGAGGAGGAACAAAACTACATATTATTAGTATCTATTTAGCCTGCAAATATTCCAGGGGAATAGGATTTTGAGTTAAAGACTAGGAGTTCCAAGACTTCTTAAGCATGGTATTGCAATTGACTTTCATCTGGTCCCGACTTTCAGAATGTATTTTGCCCTGTGAAATCTTTGGTTCCCTGCTAAAATGAATGACTGTCTGCCTCCATAGTCTTGCAATAGAAAGTGGGGAGAGGAAAGAGCAACAAGGAAATCAGGCCAAAGGTAATCTAGTTAACCCAATAAACTAGCCAGGAAGAATGAGGATCAGAAGAAACATTAATTGTCCAAGATTACTACCAGAGTGACAAAATTAAGAAAGAGAATCTGGAATTATTAATGTTGACAGGAGGCCATGTCTCATATCCTGGTGGAGACTGAGGAAGGACCAATTCTGGGTAACTCTTATAAAAATCTTACAAAGCTCTGCTTGGTGGTGCATGTCTGTAGTCTCAGCTACTTGGAAGGCTAAGACTAGCAGGATCCAAGTTTGAGGGCAGCCTGGGAAATTTAACAAGATCCTGTCTCAAAATAAAGTAAAAGAGGGTGGATAGAGTAATAGAGCTTTTGCCTAGCACGTGTGATACCCTGGATTCGATTCCCAGCACTAAAAATCAAAATCTTAACAAGCAAGAAAGACAACAAATTAAATGAGGCAAAGTTATTAAGTAACGTGATTACTTGCTTATTCTTAAGAGAATGGATGTTTTTATTTCTGATTCAGGAGGGGAAAATTCAATAAGACAGCATTATCAATCCTGATGATCTTGCCCTCTAAACCTATACTGCTGAGACTGTCATGTTCAATATGTGGCCATTAGTTTCTTATGGGATTTGTCTGTCTCCTCCCTGGGCCCATGCTAGCCATGCACAATGATTCTATAGCCATTTATTTCCTACCTACTCAGTTGTAGAAATCATAAGATAGCCTACTATGTTATTAATACTTTGTTTCTTTTTTATTAGAAAGTGTTTTTTTTACTACCTTATGCTGCAGAATTTAAATGTCTAAAATGCCAATATTTATAGACCTCATGTTCAACTATTAATAAGTAGGTACAAATCATTAATATAAATCAAGAAATAGTTTTATTTTTGTCCTATTGCATTCATATCTCACACCAATAGTTTTTGTGATGGCCACTTGGTTCATGGGACTTATATGACATTGGCCCATGAAACGATGGAATTGATCTCTTTCTTTTGGTCTGCTGGTCTTGTCCTTTTAGTCAATCTTTCGCCTTTGGAATTTTTCCAATAAGAAGCAGACCCTTCTTTCTAATTTCACATTTACTCCAAACTACTAGAAAATAAATGTTAGATTCTTCCAAGGGATATTGCACCACCCCACAACCCCAGTCTCTGCAGCTCAGCAAGCATCCAACTAGGGAGTGAGACCAAGATTGCTCATCTCACCCTTAGTGTTCACAAGGGGTGAGGGTGTCTAGAAGCTGGACACCTGGGCTCAACATCAATACCTAAGTTAAAACAGGAAAGGGATCTGCATTAAGATCACATTGATGCTTTCCTTCCTTATCTAGTTATCCTGACAACGTGGGCATATTTTGGGGAAAATGTCACAAACAATTGTTCATGAGTCAAAGGCTAATTTTCTTTGATCTTTGAACATAATATTGTGGAGAAGTGGACCTTCTCCTGTACCCTAGGAACCAATGTGGTTCAGCTGTTGGAGCAAATTGGACTTCAGTTACTGTTTCAAATGAGGATTAGTGCTAAACAGTAGGTAATGTACACAAAAAACAGGTGGGACTCAAAGGTCAGCAAAGGTGAATTTCAGCTCTTTATCTTCTGTGTGTGTGTGTGTGTGTGTGTGTGTGTGTGTGTGGTGGTGGTGGTGGATGTGTGTGGCAACAAAGGAGGTTAATTGTAAGAAGGCCAAATGTCACATTTTTCAAGATTTTCAGAAATGATTTGGGAATCTAGTAGCTAGAGAAATGTAATGGCAGTTTAACTATTTATTTTAAACATTTAAAATTTTTTATTGGTGTAAAATATTTATACAAAATAGTGGGTTTTATTGTAACATCACTACAGGCACATAACATAATTTGATCAATTTCATTCCTCAGTCTCCTCCATCCTCCCTTTTTTCTTCCTTTTGACCCCCTTCTGGAGGAATGTAACTTTTGTGATCCTCAGGATTAAGCCTTTATTTATTGGATATTAAAATAAATGTGAACATTTATTGGTCCCCAGTCTTACGAACTGAGGAATATTAGTTATTCGTCCATTCATGTTTGCAATTTGCTAGGTGAAGCAAAGATGTACATGAATATTTACCTCCAAATGATATACAGTCCAATGTGGGATAATCAATACAAATTAAGTCAATTACAATATAGTATGATAAGTGTTAAGATGGAAGGAAGTATAGGTGTTTGGGAATACAGAGGAGAAACAGATAATACAATGGAGTAGGAGAATTAGAGATGTTTTCCTGGTGGAGATAATCCTTATTCTGAGCCTTAACCTAGTTGGAGTTATATAATAGGCAAAGAAGTGGTTGTTTATAGGTATGATGTGCTGGTGCCAAGGGTTTTAATTAAGTCCATTTGGGAAGCCATTTAAAGCAGTTATTATTCATCTCATGAACTAAACACTTTGGAACTTCAAAGTAAACATCGTCGGTGAATTACCAAAGCAGGTGATAATAAGTCCATGCACCAAAGATGTCATAACCATTGACATATAAAACTTGTTGGTGATTTCTAGCTTAACAAGCTCGATTTTAGCATGTAGCAGGTAAGTCTGAATTGTAAACCAAAGCCTTAGGGGCTGGGGAAATAGCTCAGTTGGTAGAGTGCTTGCCTTATAAGCTTAAGGCCCTGGGTTCAACCCCCAGTGCTGCAAAAACAAACAAACAAAAAAACACCAAAGCCTTGGGATTAATTCAGGGCCTAAGTGAAAAATATACTAAATCTCGGAGAAGTTGTGTTTTCTAGAGAAGAAAGAATGTGAAAGCCATTGTATAACTATTGTTTTATTGTTTAAACTGATAATGGGAGCAAGTCCAGGGACTTGATATTCTGGACAAACTTCTTGCTCTGACCCAAGATAGGTGTCTTTTATCTGTAAGAATACTCTGCTTTCCACAGGTCAGCTCACAAGACACCCGATTTGATCTCCTGTGCTAGTATCAGTCTCTGGGATGGCTATTATACTAGATTGCAAAAATTTAAACAACTTCTTCCTTTCCCTGTACTAGGTTCTTATGTGCTTTTGTAGTTCCACCTACTCACAGACAGAGGTTTTTGTTTTTCCCTTTTGTTTCTGGGTTGACCTTCTGAGCTGCATAGCCAAGGGGGCTGTGACAATCATGATGCCAGCAGAGACCTGGAAAAGCCTGGACACTAATCCCAGCCCCCCGTCCCCCACCCCATGGCTACTCTTGGGAACCTGTGACTGCTAGCTTGTTAAACAGCTAGGGTAGCCTGTTGGGTGACAAAAGACCTGTGGCCTAGTTACCTCCAACACTCTAGCTTATAGTTAACTGTAACAACGAGGGAGGAAATTCATTGCTGAGTGACCACAGATACATCAGTGACCCCAGCTGAGTTCAAAAGAACCTCTCAGTTGAGACTTGTCTAAACCAAATAGTCAATCCACAGAAATGTGAACCAAGTACATATCTCTTTTTCAAGTCACTTAGTTTTGAGGTTGCCTAATGCATTTCCCTACTACATATACAGCTGTTCTCCTGCCTCGGGTCTTTCTCATACCACTTTGTGGACCAGTTCTCTTGTCTCCAAAGCATCTGTCTGCTCACTGAGTCTTTTTGGTCTCCTGATTATTTGCCACAAAGTATTTCCAGAGTATTTATTGTGTGTTAGGTACGATGTTAGGTAGGAGGATACCAAAAATTAATAAGATATGCATGTCACCTTGGATTATATGGCATGAGTACTATGCTTCCTTCTGTTTATCTGATTATATGAAAACGTTCTGTGTTTTTCTTAAAATATATTTCAAAGAGCACTTAAAAGATAAATAGGAGAGGTATTTTTGCAAAAGATAAAAATAGATTGATTAGCACCAAAGAAATAAAACAAGAGGAGATGAAAGAAGCTAAATGACTTGTAGGTGTTCTCTCTTCACATATGCACTAAGAATCAGAATTATTTATTCCTTCATTTTAATACTGGATTACCTGGCAGAACACTGAGGAGAGATGGAGCTAATTTTCTTCTCTCGCTCTTTCCCATTCATAACTTCTATTTTTTACTAATTTCCCACTAAAGAATTTTTTCTGGTGTTTTCTCCCCTCCCCCCATGACTGTACTGGGGATCAAACCCAGGGCCTTCCTCATGCTAGGCAAGCACTCCATCACAGTGCTATATTTGCGGCCCTATTAAATGCATTTCTGAATGTAGTTCCAAATGATTTTATTCTCCATTTTAATTCAAGAGGCAGTATGTTTTTTTTTTTCTATTACATTTTTTTATTGTAAACAAATGATATACATGTTGTTTCTGTTTGTACATGGCGTAAAGGCATACCATTTGTGTATTCATAAATTTACATAGGGTAATGCTGTTTGATTCATTCTGTTATTTTTTCCCTTCCCCCCACCCCTCCCACTCCTCTTTTCCCTCTATACAGTCCTTCCTTCCTCCATTCTTGCCCCCCTCCAACCCCCCATTATCTGTCAGCATCTGCTTATCAGTGAGATCATTCGTCCTTTGGTTTTTTGAGATTGGCTTATCTCACTCAGCATGATATTCTCCAATTTCATCCATTTTCCTGTAAATGCCATAATTTTATCATTCTTTATGGCTAGCATGTTTTATTGATTGGTGTTGCAGCCAATGAGGAAGGAGACTAGAGAAAAAGAAAATCAAACCAAAACCCCAAACTGACTTTGGACTCAGTAGATCTGGTTTGAATGCCTTCTCTACTTCTTTATGACAGAGAATTAAGTCTCAATTAAAAAAAATTTATTTGTTCTTTTTAGTTATACATGACAATAGAATCTACTTTGATATATTTATGAAATTAAAATAATTAATAATTAATCCTAATTATTCTAATTAGGATGTCATCAATTTTTTTTTATTGTATACAAATGGGATACATGTTGTTTCTCTATTTGTACATGGAGTCAAGGCATACCATTTGTGTAATCATAAATTTACATAGGGCAAAGATGTTTGATTCATTATTTTTTCCCCTTCCCCCCCACCCCTCCCACCCCTCTTTTCCCTCTATACAGCCCTTCTTTCCTCCATTCTTACCACCCTCCTTATCCCTAACCCTAAACCTAACCCTAACCCTAACGCTAACCCCTCCCACCCCCCCTTATATGTCCTCATCCGCTTATCAGCGAGATCATTCGTCCTTTAGTTTTTTGAGATTGGCTTATCTCACTCCGAATGATATTCTCCAATTTCATCCATTTGCCTGCAAATGCCATACTTTTATCATTCTTCATTGCGGAGTAATATTCCATTGTATATATATGCCACATATATATTTCTTTATCCATTCATTGACTGAAGGGCATCTAGGTTGGTTCCACAATCTGGCTCTTGTGAATTGAGCAGCAATGAACATTGATGTGGCTGTATCTCTGTAATATGCTGATTTTAAGTCCTTTGGGTATAGGCCAAGGAGTGGGATAGCTGGGTCAAATGGTGGTTCCATTCCAAGCTTTCTGAGGAATCTCCATACTGCTTTCCAGAGTGGCTGCACTAATTTGCAACCCCACCAGCAATGTATGAGTGTACCTTTTTCCCCACATCCTCGCCAACACCTATTGTTGCTTGTGTTCTTGATAATCGCCATTCTAATTGGGGTGAGATGAAATCTTAGGGTGGTTTTGATTTGCATTTCTCTTATTACTAGAGATGTTGTTTTTCATATATCTGTTGATTGCTTGTACATCTTCTTCTGTGAAGTGTCTGTTCATTTAATGAGGTTATATAATTTACTTTAAGGGTTGTTGTGAGGATTTGAGATAAGGAGTTGAGGTAACTTATAAAACTTCTATTAGGAAGCTTGAAGTGCCCCACAGCTCTCCACAACACATTTTGGGAAATAATTTGTTTTGAAGTTTAGCATACTTTACCAGACCATCCAGACATTCCAATCCTGGATCTTTATTCAAGAGCAATGAAAATATAGGTTCACCCAAAGACTTCTTTACAAATGTACTTAGCAACTTTATTTGTAATGTTCCAAAGTCTCTCAGGAGGCGAATGGTTAAACAAATTGTGGTATATCTACTATATGGAATAAACCTCAGAAATGAAAAGGAATGAGCCATTGCTATGTACAACAAAATGGATGAATTTCAGTATAATTATGTTAATGGAAAGAAACTGATGAAAAAAGGCACATAATATATGATTCAAAAGCAACTAATCCTTAGTGACAGAAACTAGATCAGTGGATGCTGGCAACTCTGGTGGGAGAAGATACAGATTACAAAGAGTGTGAGGAAACTTGGGGGAATGGCAATGTATGTTACTTTGTGGTGATAGTTTCATGGATATGTTCGTATTCAACACTAATCAAATTGAACACTATAAATATATGCTATTGATTGCATGTCAATTATACTTCCATAAGGTAGAGTTTTTAAAGGTAAGAAAAAGTAAACTTGACGTATACCATGGCAGTATTTTAGTAAAATTTCAGAACATGAAAGATTGCAACAGAGTTACAATCCAGTTAAATTCAGCCTTTAAAGAAATCGTTTTTTTAGTGCTTAGACTGGAGGAGGCAGGCAGTTTAAATAAATAGATGATATGAAATATCAATTCAATATTTCTGTTAAACTAGAGTAGTATTTGCCATTTTGTTCTTTTGAAGGAATGCAAAATATTTTGTTTCAAAGTCTAGGAGGTGCTGGAAATAGCATTCTGATCTGAAAATTATTGGGAATTATTTGTCTGGAGATTTACAGGAAGCACAAAGGTATTACAGAATTTTAGCAGAATATGATTTGGATAAGAAATTATATTTTTACTTATTCATTTGTTCTCTTTACTGACTTTTTCATATTTTATAAAAACATTGTGGATTTAATTAGGAATAAGGATAAAATATTCCACATTTTAACGATAGAAATAAAGTTTTAACAATATCATTAAATTATGTTTTCCTACAATTACAAAGAACCTAATGGATTAGAAGCTAGAAGGATGTTAATGTGTATTCTTTATTTCTTGTGGGAAAGGAAGGTCAGTGATCTACAGGGATTTAGTAAATGACTTTTCCTCCCATTACAAAGTCCAGGTTTCCAATATCATTCCTGCTTGGATGCCATACCACTATTTAACACAGCAGACAAAATTACTATAAAATTTGCAGTGAAACTATACCAGGTGTTTTAAAATGTAAATTTTATTCCCAGGGGAAATAAGTTGCTATGTAAGTGAAACGAAATAGAAATCTTTAATTACATGACATGAATCTTTTGAAAGAAACCATTTGAGAGTGCCTTGGAAACAAATGATTGCCATGTGCTAGAAGAACTCAAATTTACGATAGTGCAATTCATTAAAATAATAAAGTATACTTTTGGTCTCTTGTTTTAAATGGCTTCAGTTGGTCTCAGTTTTTTTAAAGAATTTTTTTTTCTGTAAGTCTGTACTGTTTGATTATCAAGTTAGAATGATTCCCCAAATTCAAAGTGAATAGAAATGTGTTCAATCATAACTTAAATACATATTTTATAATTTAAACACACAGAAACAATTTGAAACCAAACCCTCAATTCAAACAGTAAGTTCACAAAATCAAAATATTAAAGGTAGAGGCGAGACCTAGCTTGAACTTGAAGTAACAAAACCTTTTGAAGTAACATCACTTTGTAAAATCTGTAGCTCTAGCTTTTATTAAGATAAAAACTCCGATCTAACAATTTTTAACATCATTTAGATAGAAAATATGGTTGAATTATTAAGCATGTTATAATAAAATTACTGTGAAACATTTATTTCTTTGTAAATATGGTAGTTATGTAACTTTTGTTTAATAACTGGTAGAGTATGTGATACTTAGTTTATCAATGGTTTCAATTATTTAGAGCTATAAAATCACAAAACCTTAGAGCTGAAAGGAATTTACCGTCTTGACAATTATAGTTGAAAAAGAGGTATGAATATTGGCTCCAAAGCAAGATCTTTGAGTTATCCTGTGTTTTAATGATCTTATACTACTCCCTGAGTCAGCAATTCTGTTCCCCCCCCCCCCCCCCTTAAATCTATTCTTATTGTTTACTCGTTTTGAAGCATATTCTAATCAGCAGGTTAAGATTTTACTCATGGCCAAATATGATCAAAGTGAGCCTGAAAAACCCTTCAATTGAGCTCAAATGCACACTGCTTAAACCAACACCCAATTTGACCAAAACCAGTGAGGATATGACCTTCCAGGGTAGGGTGTCGCTCTAAAATTTCGGTAAATATCACGAAGTTCCTTTTTGAAGAAATCTGATTACATAGGGATGTACTATAAATTCCTCCTTCTAAATCCATTAGGGGCTGGAATTTGTAAAAATGCATGATTCGCTGAAACCAGATATTATTTTCTTTTTTTGTGGAGAATTTGGAGTCCTAGTTACATCCAGGAAAGCTTTGTATTCCGATTCTCCCTCTAGAGGGAGACATAGTCCAGCATTTATACAGATTGCCTCTGTCTCATCTTTTACTGTCTCTTTCTTTTTCTGCAGGACCGCGGTTTGCTCTCAGCAGCTGCTGCCACTAACAGAACTGGCTGTTCCGTGAGAGAAAGAGTCTACGCCGCCTAGTCCTGCCATCCTATTTTCCTGCTTTAACTCAACCAGGAGTGTCAGGACCTATTCTCTCCCTGCATTCTGTGCACTGTACAGCGGGGGGAGCCGCTCTGTACTCCCTGACAGCCAGACTGGGTGGATAGAGGTCTAGGGTAGAACAGGGGCTCTGCCCTTTATGGTGACTTTCTAAAGATTACTACTAGTGTATTTTGACACTACAGAGCCTGGGGCGGGACGCGAATAAGAGGCTTTGATTATTTTTGGCTTATTTTCTCGAGTGATCTGGATTTGTTCCCTCATCCCCCTCCCGTTTCTTCCTCCCCTCCCGCCTTTGGCGAGGTGATACAGGCGACACCTGCTCTCGGTGTTCCATGCTGGAACTCGCACCTTCTCGGTGGTGACGGTGACAGCGCACTAGTGGTGACCAGGGGACAGCGGAGGGTTTCCCTTCCTTCCAGCACACGATGCCTAGAGGGGCAGCGGGTGGGCTGCGTGGGGTTCTGCCCGCAGCACTTCGAGGAGGGATTGAGAGGCTGCAGCTGGCCAGGAGTTGCTAATAAGTGGACTCGAGTCGACGGCTCAAAGTCTCCGAGAGGGCACCAGCGGGATCTATCTACGAACTGCGGGAACAGGGGCACCAAAACCGAGGAACTCGGGCATCTTGCGGCTGGTGGGGGGCATTGGCTGAGTTCAGAGCCTCTCCTTTTCCTGCCCCGAGCCTCCAGCCACTCCTCTACATTGGAGACCCGCGACCTGCGAGAGCCAGGGAACTCTAGAAGTACGTGGCGGAGGCTGCTTTCCTGAAGGTGAATCATTCCGTCCAATTGCCTTTCCCCAGAGAACAAGAGGGAGGGCGGAGAGAGGGAACGGAGGATGTGTGAGCGTGTGTGTATGTGAAAGGAAGAGACGACGTGAGGCGAGAGGAGAAGACTTTACTCGGGGTTAAAAGCCAACGCATCAGAGATGGAATAAGAGCGGTAATTGCTGCAAGCCCGCCTTGATTCTCGCAGTCGGGGAAGCTGAGCGCACAGCGCGCATCCGGCGAGGACAGCGGGCGACCGCCGGCTCTGCCAAGGGCTGCGGGACTTTGGTTTTTTTCCTCAGTAAACAAATCTTCTGATTACTTTGACACTGTGGAATAAAGAGGAGGGGGGAAAAGAAAAGACCAGGCTCATGTACTCCACCTTCCACTTGCTTTAAGGGGATTCTAGTTTGGATGTGAAGATTCCTGAACCCTCTTTGCCATCGGAGGAGGAAACACACTCATACGCGCGCGCGCATACACACACACACACACACACACACACACGCACACACACGCGCGCTTAGGGCCACACTCACACGCCCTCCACGAGCACACACCACCAGTCTTCGGTTCCCTATGCCCCTGGATGGTGACGGCGGATTGGCATCTCGGAAGCGATGCAAGAGCGATAAGGCTGGCGCCGGCCCGCGGAAACTGCAGGAACATCTCTAGGTGTTGCCGCCACCGGGAAGCCGGGCTGCAGGTAGGTGGGAGCCGCGCCTCCGGTCGCCGGCGGGCTCTGGGGACTGGAGCGGCAACTACAGGGCGGCGGGCTCGGAAGCCCCGGTGGGTACACGTCTCCTCTCTCCTGTCTCCGGGGCCAGGGGATCTACGGGGCTTGCCCAGTGAGGCAAGAGATGGGGGCAGATGTTGATCCGGCAGCCAGCGTCTCGCCCGCAAGCTGTCAGGGTACGGGCAGAGTAGACGGACGTGGAGAGGGGATGAGAGAGTGCGAATGGAGGCTCGGCGAGCTTTGCCCTCCCTCTCTTCTCTGCCCCATTTCTCCTTACACAGCAAGTCAACCAGTCGAGGACCGAAGTGGGGTTTAATGCGATCTCTCACCCAGACCAATCCTGCCCAGTAATCATGTTGGACTCCTAGTAAGGAGTTGGGGGTCGCGTTCACGGGAGGATCAGTGATCAGTGGAATGTGTCAGGTCGCCTTTCTGAAATCTCTACTTTCAGTCCACTTCTGATTAGTTAATTCTCAGGCCTGTCTGCAGAGGGTGGGCGTTTCAGTGAGGCTATTGATTTCTCCATCTCTAACTATTTTTATAAAGAATCATGTTGATAAGTTCCTGAGCCTCGTCGATCTGTTTAAAGCTTTATTTAGATCTGGGAACACTTTATTACTGAATGAATTAGAGCTTTTGTAAAGGCTACTACAAGAGAGCTTTGATCAAGGATTCTCTTATGAACAGCGTTCAGAAAAAGAACAGCTGCGGGGAAATTAATGATTTTTTATTTCTTTCTGGATAGATGTATCTCAAATCTTGCTAGTATTATACGAGTTTTCTGCTCAACTGCTTTGCTGTCCCTTCCCCCTTCTATTCTAAAAGGCTAGTTGTCAACCAAGAGGTGTTTTCTTTAGGCTACTGATCTTCACTTACCTGTGGGGAACGCGGTATTTCCAGAAACTGCTTTTGCAGGGGAAAGTTTGAGATCTGGCGCCCTATTTCTCCTAGGACTGCAGGTTGTGCTAAACAGTTTCCACTTGAAAAAGATGAACCTTAGGCTCTTGAAGAACCCTTGGATAGAGGCGATGCTTTCCTATTCAGTATTGCACTTCCTGACCGAGTGTTAAACAATTGCCTGAGGCGTTTGGAATTAAATGTGTAGTTACTACAGAGACTAATCTTTTCTCACCTCGCGCTGGGTGCTTTTTTGGCTTGTGGCAATAGGACAGAAAAGAAAATATCCTTTTGTGAGTTTGAATCCCCTCTTAATTTTTACAAAATATTTATTGGGCAAAAAAGCCCATCTCAAATCTGCAGGCTCTTTTACTCTGAAAAGTACCCCTAAAGCACTTAGTGTATGAGGGTCCCTCACTCAGCACGGGATAAATTTCAATGACTATTGACTAGATGGTAATTATCTGTTTCTTGTCCTCCCAACTAGATTGTTTGAGACATCAACATTCATACTGTTTTCAATTAATACTGTCAAACTGCTCTCAGGCAATATAAGTTAAGACAAATGAGTAATTAAGATTTCCATGTAAAGTGTTAAACTGAAATAACTAGTAACAAAGATTAAAAATACTTAAATGCTTTAAAAAATCAAGAATTAGGGTTATTTGTATTTACTCCAGCCTTTCCATGTTTGCATATGTACTCTCAGACTGGTGAATCATTTACAATTTCAAAATTGGCATCTAACATCATATATTTTAAATAAAAGGGCTGGAATGTTTAATTGTCTCTTTCCCTACTTTTTTCTGTTCTGGATCACATTGTGAGTCAATTGTTTAGATCCTGACCTTTTAAGAATTCTAATTTTTAAAGCCATCAATAAATGTTTAAAGGCCATCAGTAACCACATAGTAGCTTATTTTACTTTCATTTTCCTAATTTTCAATGAAACAACTGGGTTGTATTATTTTTAGATATAAGACTTTCAGGACAATGTCACTGACAATTGAGTATTTCAGCATAGGAAGTCTTTCAAGAGGAAAACATAGTTTTAGTGTTTTGCTTTATTTAAATTAGATATTTTTAAGATTAAAATCTTGATACTTTTCTTGCTTTTAAAAATATTTAGTAGTTCAGAATGCTGGATCACAGCTAGTGCTATATGACTCTTAAAGAAGAACCAGAAAATCTTGATATTAAAGCAAACAGCTACATAATGCTACAAGTTATGCTGGAGAGGAATCCAAGGTTTCTGAGAATGTGTGACTTTTGAATTGGAAAAAATATTACCTATTTTAACAATGACAAATTGGAGAATGAAGATTCTTTGAGATGCCCATAGGGTTGTGTCAAAATGGATATATATTGCTTAGAGACTGATTATAGTATTTACTAAGCACCAAGTTATAAAATGTGATGACATGACTGTAAAAAGAAGATCTGTTTTTAGGCATGGCCACTTTCCCTTTTTAAAAATTTATAAAATGATGAAATTTAGGGGGTGATAGAAAATTTCAGATAAATTTTTTTCATCTTATCAGAAAATTCTAGTAGTTCTGGATCCATTATCTTCCATATAGTGTTTTGATGACCATCTTAAAATGTATTTGTATATGGAAATGTACAAAGTACATTTTAAGGTTGATTTATCACTAATTGCATATTATGGATTACCCTATTCAGGAAGGTAAACTGCCTCTCCACCACTTTCCAGAAATTTCTTATCATGGCCCCCTAAGAAAAAGTACTGTCAGATTGTGCCCAAGTTCAGCTGTAATTGCAAACTGATGAACATTTACTAATGAGTTCTCTAATGCATGTCCCAACAAGGAATGTTCCAAAGTGTCATCAGTTATTTCTAATATATTTGAAAAGATGAAACAACCAGAGTGCAAACAGTTCAGTGCCCCTGCTTTTAATTCTGCAATATTTTATTAGGGATGCCTCATTAAGTCACATTATTCTGCAGCTGTTTTGTTCATTGAAAATTCAAGTAAAAATAAGGAACTTTACTGTGCAATGCACAATGTTTTCTTGGTGAAAATCACAAGTTGAAGTAAAATATGCATCCAACATAGTCTCCTTTGATCTATGCCTGACATTTACAAATGCAATTTATCAATCTGTTATTAGTTAGGTTCCATCAAAACAAAGAGAAGGAATGCATTAATACAGACTGCCGCGAGATATGAAGGCCAAGTCAGCTGACTTAATATCTTAGCTGGTCCACATGCTTGCACAGTATTTTACCTGATATATCTTGCTTTTGAACCATTCATTTTGTAATACCATGTAATATGATGAATTTGCTGTTTTGTTTGAAATTCTTTGGTTAACTTTACTTTGAACTACTTGAAGCATATTGAATTATTTAATTATTTCAGTGAAAGAAAAGGAACAATTTTACATTGGGTTACCATGAGTCTTTTTAGAGAGAATAGTTTCATATGAGGTTTGAAGCACAATCTGAAATGTGTGATAGACTTAGCAAATAGAGACCTACAAGTTAGTTTATCTTTTTTAGCTGTCATTGACTATTGACTTATTGGGTAATTTTTAGGTCTGATTCTTTTCATTCAGCACAGAGATTCAGCATCCTTGTCGTCTAAGTAAAACTACTGTTTGTCCTCTGCTTCCTATAAAAATTTTAGGAGAAATGGTAAGTTATTACAATGTGAGGAAAGTAATATTTAAATACATTTCTCTGTAAGACCTACCTATATAATCTTTATATACGTATGTATGCACACACAAACATGTTTTTAATGGCACCCACATAAAATATTGACTTTATTAAAGAGGGTAAGACACTTTACCAAAAGTGAAACTTTATCAAAAGTCTACATTTTTAAGTATATACTTTTTCAGTATTTTATATGATTTGACCGACAGCACAACTGTATTCATAGTTTAACAAGATCATTTATAATTAAGTTTTACTCTTAGAGCCATTTTTATATACAGTGTATTTGTTCTTCAGTTTTTTTTGGATATAATTTTATTTGCTATAGTAAAAATGCAAAGAGTAAAAATCAAATTTGCCCCCTTTGTAGGGACATTTTGGAATGTGTTTATTGACACTGCAACTGGAAATTCCAACATATTTTAAATACTGAATATATCTGAATGCTATCTTTATTAAATATACTGTCCAAGGTTATAACATGAACTATGAGTTACACTGGAGCATACTATTACAGTTTGCAAATGGTATCTACAGATTTTCCAGAAACATATTGATATTATACCCTCAGTTTCTGTTAAGATTTCCAAAACCCACCTACGTCCAATGTGTACACCACATGTATATGTTGGCTTTCACTCTGTGCTGTAATGATAGGCAAGCTAGTCACTGGAATTGGTGTATCTCTGACCTGCTTAGGCAATTGATTGGTATTACCACTGGAAAATATAAGACTTCTAATTTGCATGGAAATGAGATGGAAAGTGAACACATAAGCTATAAGGAAAATATTGTTTTGTTCACAGTGGTCCATATGGGGTATGGGATATAAATAAGGAATCAGAGTTTATTTGCTTATATTAGATAAAGCCCTTTTAATCACTTCCTTCAGTCTCCTAAATTACTCCATAGTGGCTATAATTGTTTTATGATTTTCCCTGAATGGCCTGTTAGCAAAGGTACATTTCCCTTTCCCCTAGCAATAGCACAAATGTAGTCATTCAATTAATATATTTATATTGCTTCTTTTATATACAGTAGATTTTAGAAACTCCTTACAGTGAGATTCAGTAATGTAATGTTGCATTCTAGCAATTACAGTGATAGAGTGAATTCAGTACTTTGATAAAATGGAGACAACCAAACCAAGCAAGTCTCCTTTGCTCTTTAATCTCTGTGTTATGTAAAGCTAACTACCTCCATGAAGCCTGTAGAGTTCAAAGTAGCGTTTGATGAATGCAAGGTTTGTTTTTCTAAATATTTTTAATATTTGTATGGGTTTTTTATTTTTTGCTGTTATGAACTAGTCACTGTATAATTGCATGCACGTGAATGGGCAACTGTTTTGCCCTTTAAAGGTTATACAAAGATTCAAAACCTTCCAATTTGCAGTGTTAATTGCCTATGGCCTCCCATTGCTGCATATGGAGCTTTCTGTTGCGCTTAATAATGTAGAACAACACTTTGCCTTTCTTGGGTGGATTAAGTAGCTCTTTATTAACACACCTATGAAGGTATTGGTAGTAGACACTAGACAAAAAAAATATTTGGAAAGGTGCATTTGTGCTTCTTAAAGTTTCCAAATTGAAATGACTTGAACTGTGAGGAGATAGATTCTCTTTGAAGCAAACTGTTATTAAAAATTATTAACTATATATGAGAATTCTGCCATGATTGTATTTGATTTGGGCAGAGTTTTTCTTTTTAAAACTTTTTTCTTGGAGATTCCAGTGAGAATGGTACTTAAATACTCAGGGAAGTAATTATACTTACTCTCTTCAAAGACTCCCATTTTTAATATCCATACTATGCTTGCTGTATTATAAAAAAGATCATGTATACAAGAAAAGCAAGGTGTATTATTCCTCCCAGTTTGCTTTCTTCTGGCTTTGCATTTTTTTGTGTTTATGAACTGGAGTTAGTAAAGACAGGCAACTATCAAACTGTTAATGTGGTCATAGGAATCTAAATAACAAAATATCAAGTGAGTGATAGATCAGAGGCTTTGTTGGAATAAGTTTTTTTCTGAGAGAGCAGTCTCTAAAATTTGGATAAGTGAAACAATAGAGCATTGTACTGGTGGAATGTATTTGTGACTGCTCCCATCAGTTGAGAATTCAGAAATGGCCAGTTTAGAACATTTGAGCAAAATAATATATATACTTATATTTCTACCTGTATCAGCTTATGGACACTTCCAAATTCGCAGAGGCACTGCCCAGTACTACAGTATTTAAAGTATAAAAACTTGGTTACCATTAGCATTTCTTTTTTAGTTCAATCTTGTTTTGGTGTATAAGTGACATCCTCAATTTGTGCTGGAGTGTTGAGAAAATTTCTTCTTAGAAGTGGCCAGCAGACATGGTACCAGTCTTGTTTTTGTTTGTATATTTGTATTTTTCTTCAGTACATTGAGTTGAATTGAGTGAAAACTCTTTAGTGTTTCCCTCTGATCTTATACAGGGAGAAAGGAAGTAGATGATTCACATTTCCGTGAGGCCATCCAAAGGCCAATAGGAGAGTGAAAGACCATTGAAATTTCATATGCCATAGAATAGAGCCCCCCTTTTGGGAAGCTTTAGGTTCAAGGACAATTTCTAACCTAAGTTTTTTTTTTTTTTTTCAGGTTTAGTTCTTGGAGTGTTATATGACAGTTGTTTCCCACTAAGATATGCATTTTCTGTTGTCATAAGTCCCTTTTAGACTGACGGTTGATATGTTTATAAATGTATGTTCAGAAATGGGTCAACATTTGTCTTTGCTATTTGAAGATATATTTGCTTCTCATATTATTTGTGGAGTGGTTGAAATTCATTAGGTTGCTATTTCACTTAGATAAATTTCGAAAATGACTATTATAAAACCAATGTTGTGCAGTGGCGAGAGTTCTGGAAATGTTTTGTAGCTCTAACTATAAATGCCATGGGGGCACAAGGAAATCAATTTTTCTATGCCTCAGTTTCACAACAACATGTTTCTTCGGTGAAGTTTTCAAGACAATTAAAATGTATTTTTTTCCTGTGTACAGATCTACTAAGCATCATGGTACGGAAGTATAACAACACTGTGTGACGTACTTTTACCTTACAGAGCTTACCTTTTTGTTTCCTGAAGTCAAGAGGCATCTAGCTTATAGTTCTGGGCACACCTATAAATATCTGATGAGTGCTTGTCTATGAATAAGTAAGCTCTCCAGTTTTATAAGATTGGATGGTGATGACGATGATGTCAGTGATAATTATGGTGGGGATGAAAGACAGTAGACCTGGGGACGTAAAATTGAATCAGACTAAATCTTATAATTCAGTTTAGTTAGATTTGTTAGTCCAGATGATGCTATTTTGTTGCAAAACCAGTTGTGATAGGTCCCAGGTCTCAGGCTTGTTAGAGTTATATGTCCTTGCTCTGCTACTGCGGGTTTTCATAGTTACTGAAATAAAATGGTTTGATCAATCCAAGTAAAATCAGACTAGCAGATGAATAATCTTTATATATTTTATGATAAACACATTCATTCAAAATCTGTGTATGAATTTAAAAATTTATAATTCTTAGGAGAATTCATTCATTTTTTCAGTAAGTATTGATTTGGCACTGTCAGTCATTTCTGCTATAGCAAAAATTTCATAGACTAAGTGGTTTATACACCAATCTTTATTTCTCATAGTTCTAGAGGCTGGAAGTCCAAGATAAGGTGTCAGCATATCTGTCTAGTAAAGGTCAGCTTCTTGGGTTGAAGATAGCCACTAGCTCACTGGATTCTCACAGGGAAGAGAATCATCTCATGTCTTTTCTTATGTAGGCATAATCTTATTCATGGACTTCCACTCTTGTGACCTAATTACCTCACAAAGTTCTTATTTCTAAATATCATCTCACTGGGAATTTAGGCTTCAACATATGAATTTTCAGGGAACCTGAACATTCGTTTCATTCCTAGTAAGCACTCCTGAGGTTCTGGGGTTATCTCAGTAAGCAAGAAAGACAAAGAATTCTCAGGAAAATTACCATTTTCAGTATATTGTTTAAACTTCTGAGATGAATCTAAATGAATGGTTCAGCAATGTATACTGCTATATCTGCTTCTGGTAATAATTCTTATTTATTATTGTGAAGAACAGACCTGAAAAGAACTGCTTAAAATAGTGAAAATGTATGAACTGGAATAGATTGTAAAGAAAAACATCATACTATATTTTTAAGATCAGATATATATTGCAGTGGATTGACTTCAGTTCACAAGGTCTATCAGTGAACAGAGGGTGATGTAAACAGCTGTTCTTTTTCCTGAAGTACACATATGGCATGACTTTAGATCAGAGACATGATGTGCCCTAGAGCCTCTTTAAGGAACTGCACATTGAAATACCTATAGGAGTCACACTGGGAATGTGAATGAGTGAAGCAGACCAAGTGGAAGATGACAGATGCAAACTGACAGCCTTGGCTACAGTATAGGAAAGACCATGGGGAGTGGTGGAAATTCTGGCCAACATGTAATTGGGCAGCTGAGGCTTGGCTCCAACATGACATTGACATATTAGAATGTAAGCCTGGTGTTGCCAGATTTTCTGGTTTGAAGAAGAGACCTTGGATGTGTCAACTTTTAAATGTGAAAGTTCCAGATTTATGAATAATGGCAATGTGTTCAAATTTGAAAATCCATGTGGGTCAACAGAAATATCTGCAGATCATATACAGACTAAGGACTGTAAGTGTGATACTGTTGACTGAGTGGGTATATGAGGACAGATAGTTAGGGAGATGTATATGCTGACTCTACTGTGATCTTTAGCCATAATCCTCCAGCCCCCCTTGGAGCTGAAGCCAGGGTATTAGTGGTAAAGTGCTCAGATGGAGGAGCTGAATGAGAAAAATGAGTGACTTAATCTGACCCCTGAGTTTTATTTTTTTCAGGTGACTCTTGTGTAGTTGATATTGAACTCACTGTGAAGTTGATTGGTACCTTGGAGGCTTTATGGAAAATACTGGGAATGCTAAAAATTTATATTTATGCCAAGTATTTGGAATGGTTCTGTAGTTTCATAATGCTTTCTTCCTTAGATTAATCTCCCTTAAATTTGTATTTGTATGCACAAATCCCTGGGGAAAATTTTGTTAAAATTCAGATTCTAGAATAGGGCGTTTCTAACAAGCTCCCTGGTGAAACTAATACTGTTGGTTCATGGACTACAGTTTGAGTCCTGAGGCTTTAGAGAATATTTTCCTACTGAATATTATTCCATAGACTCAAGAAGGTGGGAGGCCTCTAACTCTTACCCTTTTGACAGATTTCTCCCTGTAGTAAGCAGCCTAACCCTGGCCACTGACTCAACACTTTTCTCAGACTCTTTCATCTGAGCACAGAATTCATAAGTGTTTTACTTAGTTTCTAGTCTTCTATTTAGAGAATATATTTTCCCTCAAGACATAAATCAAAAATTGTCCGTTTCTCACATATTAATGCAAGTTTGGCTTACTTCCTGCAGTTTGAAGGAAAAACTGTATTTATTTTGTAACAAGGCACTATATTATACACAGATAGATTCTAGCATAGAAGGTATTTTAGCTCTCTAAATCATTTTTGGAAATTCAACAGTAACTGTAAACTTTTAAGGCTTAGATATCAAAATGTTGGCCACAGTGTCTAGAGTTTTGTTCTACTTGAGTAGCATTATGAGTAGGTGGGAGAATGGACTTGAAAACAAATGGAATTTTCTTTGTTTGTTTATTGGGAGTGCAACCTTAAAGTGAATATCTCCCTTTTTTAAAAAAAAAAAAATTGTCCTACTAATCTTAAATAACTTTCCAAAAATGAACTCTTTAGGATTGAAATATAACACCTTAGCATTTAGGGAGTTTGAACCTTTCATCTTCATATATTAGTAGCATTTCGTTCCCTAAACCAATTTTGCTAATGTCAGAAAGTATATTAGCTCAGATGTGTGACTATTCTGTTGTATGACTTGGCACTTAAGTCATAAAGCTCAATTTGCATGGTAAAATGTTTTATCATTGCCATGGAATTTTCATATTTACTTATGGTGATATATTAGTTATAAACTGAGATTAGATTTAGACATGTCAGAGTAAAGCAATTTGTTTTTTTTTAAGTCATATGATTAATATGGCTTGAAATATTCATGCTTTAAATTTTACTCAATTTCTTTTAGTTGCTTAGAAGTTTCTAACATATAGAATAGTTTTTCTTATAGCTGAGTAATGATAATGAATTAATTTTTCTAACTCTGTTAGACTCTAAGTTCTGAGGGGCAGTCCTGTGTATATCTTATTTGATTCCCAGTGCTTAGCAGAGTGTCTGGCACATACTAGGTACTCAATAAACTTGATGGGAAGATGATCAGTAGTTACATGTTGGTAGAATGTATTTTTTGTACGTTTCTTCAATGTGTGAAGGAGTGTTCTGTGAAGGATTTTCATTTATTACAACTGTTGTGGGGACATTTATTCTGACCTATGCTTTCTGTCTCTAATCTGAAGTTAAAAATGTATACATTCTAGGGAAAAGTTCTAGGACAAAAATAAACTAAACATACTGAGGAAAATTCCCATTCTTTCCACAATTTATTGTAATCTGGAGATTTAGAGACTATGTATGCTTATGATTCTACTGTTGTATAAATTAAATAATATTTGTCAATGTCAAATTTCAGTGTTGTTACTCACATATGGAATATATTTTGATTGCTCTTGTCAGTAACTTGACTCATCATTCATTGGGGAATTTAAAGTCATTTATTCTTATCTACATAATTACCATTTTCATAATTTATCACGAACCAGATTTGCTTTTTTTAAACTTCAATAACACTATTGACTGTGATACCATTGTTCTTGGCTTCATTGGTATTGAAAATTTCTGCTGTTCTAATTCTAAATGCCATTTAGTACAGACAGTATGCCTTCAAATATTTATTGATTTTATTTTAGTCTTGTGGGTTAAGTAAGCTTTTCAATGCTTTCTGCCATGGAAGATTTCATGAAATGAAAACTCTTTGACTAAATTTCATTAAGAAAATCTGTGTTTTACAAAACCTAAAAAGTCAATTCATTAGATCATAATAATTTAAAACTGAATATTTTGCTTTGTGTTTTTTTTGTTTGTTTGTGTATGTATGTATGTATTTATTGGTACCAGGGATTGAACCCAGGGGTGATTAACCACCGAACCATGTCCCCAGTTCCTTTTATTTTTTATTTTGAAACAGGTTCTCTCTAAGTTCCTTAGGGCATTGATAAGTTGCTTAGACTGGCTTTGAACTTGTGATTCTCCTACCTTAGCCTCCTAAGGCTCTGGATTTACAGGTATGCGCCACCATGCCTGGCTTGTTTTGTGTTTACATTAAAGGATTGCATTTTAACTACATATTAGTATTCCTATACTCTTGCCAATTTCTGTAAAATCCTTTAATATGATGTCTTTACTCTTTGAAGTATAAAGCATATTTTTTAGGATTCTGTAATGATTCTAAAGACAGGCTTTAAATTGAATTTAACTTCAACTTAAGGGGCTGGAGTTATGACTCAGTGGTAGAGCGCTCACCTAGCATGCATGAGGCCCTGGGTTTGATCCTCAGCATCACATGAAAATAAAATAAAGGTATTGTGTCCACCTACAACTAAAACAAAATATTTTTAAAGGAATATTTAAAAAATATTTTCTAAAAAAATTCAACTTAAAACTTTATTTCAATTTTTTTCCTGTATTGTCCAACACATTCAAACTTATATAATTAATACCTAAGGTTATTGATGTAGGGCTACTGTGAAACTTACTGAAAAATACACATCTTTTCTTCCCCAACTCAATTCCAATGAGATTAGTGAAGAATTTAGAAAGATTTTTAAAATAGGTAAGTGGAATTAAAATCAAGCTTATTGCATATTGGTGAATTTTTACCTTGGAGCAGAGTCTGTGTTAAACTCCCAGGAAGATTGAGTGAGTTATGGTTTTCTTGTCTACTATCTTTTTTTAGCAGCTGATTGATTCAGTGTTTAAGTGGACTTCAGGGTTGGTGGCTAATATTTCACTTTAGATTTTGTGAAACCTGCTTCAGGTTTGCTGGGCAGATGGTATGGCAGACTGGAGTGAACCCAGAGTGAAAAGCAGACTGAATAACTGACATTCAGGGAATGAGAAGGTGGCAGGGTTTGCATTACCTAGGATAGGTAGGGAAGAGGTATTAGGTAGTGAGCCAGATGGAGGGGAAGGAGAGAGAAAATAGAGTTCAGAGGGGAAATTTATTTTAGTTATCATCTTTACACAAAGGAAAGAGGAAATTGACTTGGAGGGAGACAAAAAGTTAGACAAAGATTAAATTCCTTGAATTCTTGGGGAATGAAGAGGTTAAAAAATGGCAACTGAAGACTACAGAACAGAGAAAAATAAATGATGCCAAACCAGATTTTCCTCCTTGGGCCTGATAAAAATCCATACAGAATAGAGAAACTTCTATAAGGGCCTTTTACTAACCTAAGGTCAGAAATAATGGGTCCTAGTTCTGATACTGCCACTAGATACCTATCAGTCCTTGAAAAAGTTTCCAAACATTTTTATCATCAGTTTTCTTACTGGCAAATGAAATGGTTGAATTTAATGATTAGATTCCACCAAGCTCTTTAAGTCAACTGTGACCATATGCTTCGATGTTTCTGTTTTGTCACTTGAATGTATCTTGAACATTATTTTTTCCTTCCTGTCAGTTTCCTCCCTACACTGATAAATTAATTTTCAAATTTTTTTTTACTTTTTTTGTGTGTGATACTCGGCACTGAACAAGGGTCTTGTGCATGCTAGTTAAGTGCTTTACCACTGATCTCTCTCTCTAGTCCAGTGATTGTATTTTTCACTGATGTATTGGGGTATAGTGTAATATTCAGTACATCCATACATTATGTAGTGATCAAATCAGGGCAATTAGCATATCCATCATCTCCAACATTTATAATTTTTCTGTGGTGAGAATAAAAATCCTCTATTCTAGCTATTTTAAAGTATATGTAGTCACCTTATGATGCAACAGAACACCAGAACTTATTCCTCCTAACTTGTATCAATCAATACTTCAAATAATTTTTTGACCCAATCTCTTTCCTCCCTCCTTCTGAAGCCCTGATGGCAAATATTTTAGATTTATCTTTTGAATTATCCCATACATCCTCGGTGCTCTATTTTCCCCCAATATTTTCTCCTCTCTCTTATTCATATTGGATAATTTATTATTTTTTTGGTTGAAGCTTTTATTATTTTTTTAATTGATACATAAAATTATACATATTTGTAGAGTACAATGTAATGTTTTGAAGTATGCATATATTGTGCAATGAATCAAATCAGGGTAATTAGTATGTTGATCTTAAATATTTATTGTTTCTTTGTGGTGAGAACGTTTGAAATTCTCTTATAGATATTTTGAAATACATGATAGTATATTGTTAACTATTGTCACCATACTCTGCAATAGAACACTCAAAGTTATTCTTTTAAAAAAAATCTAATGCATTTCTATTCATAAGTGGTGAATCCTCTGAAAGAGAAATTAGGAAAACTACCCCATTCACAATAACCTCCGAAAAAAAAAAAAAAAAAAGCTTGAGAATCAATCTAACAAAAGAGGTGAAAGACCTCTACAATGAAAACTACAGAACACTAAAGAAAAAATGAAAGAAAACCTTAGAAAATGAAAAGATCTCCCATGTTCTTGGATAGGCAGAATTAATATTGTCAAAATGGCCATACTACCAAAAGTGCTATACAGATTTAATGCAATTCCAATTAAAATTCCAATAACATTCCTCATAGAAATAGAGAAAACAATCATGAAATTCATCTGGAAGAATAAGAGACCCAGAATAGCCAAAACAAAACTTAGCAGGAAGAGTGAAGCAGGAGGTATCATAATACCAGACCTTCAAATATACTACAGAGCAATAGTAATAAAAACGGTGTGATATTGGCACCAATATAGATAGGTAGACCAATGGCACAGAATAGAGGACACAGAGACAAACCCACATAAATACAGTTATCTCATACTAGACAAAGGTGCCAAAAACATACAATGCAGAGAAGATAGCCTCTTCAACAAATGGTGTTGGGAAAACTGGAAATCCATATACAGCAAAATAAAATCAAACCCCTATCTCTCACCCTGTACAAAACTCAACTCAAGTTAGATCAAGGACCTAGGAATTAGACCAGAGACTCTGCACCAAATAGAAGAAAAATAGGCCTAAATCTTCATCGTGTCAGCTTAGGAACAGACTTCCTTAACAAGACTCCCAAAGCACAAGAAATAAAAGCAGGAATCAATAAATGGGATAGACTCAAACTAAAAAGCTTTTTCTCAGCAAAGGAAACAATCAACAATGTGAAGAGAGAGCCTATGGAGTGGGAGAAAATCTTCACCATAGGCTCTTCAGATAGAGCACTAATCTCCAGAATTTATGAAGAACTCAAAAAAACTTTACACTAAAAATACAAATAACCCAATCAATAAATGGCCTAAGGAACTGAGCAGACACTTCAAAGAAGAAGATATGCGAGTGATCAACAGATATATGAAAAAATGTTTGACATCTCTAGTAATTAGAAAAATGCAAATCAAAACTACCCTAAAATCTCATCTCACTCCAATTGGAATATCTTTTATCAAGAATACAAGCAACAATAGGCATTGGTGAGGATGGGGGGGGGAAGGTACAGTCATACATTGCTAGTGGGATTGCAAATTGGTGCAGCCACTCTGGAAAGCAGTATGGGAATTTCTTAAAACACTTGGAATGAAACCACCATTTAACCCAGCTATCCGACTCCTTGGACTATACCCAAAGGACTTAAAATCAGCATACTACAGTGATGCAACCACATCAATGTTCATAGCAGCTCAATTCACAATAGCTAGATTGTGGAACCAACCTAGATGCCCTTCAGTAGATTAATGGATAAAGAAACTGTGGTATATATATATACACAATGGAATATTATTCAGCCTTAAAGAAGAATAAATTATGGCATTTGCAGGTAAATGGATGGAGTTGGAGAATATCATGCTAAGTGAGATAAGCCAGTCCCAAAGAGCCAAAGGTCAAATGTTTTCTCTGATGTGGGGGCAGGAGAATAAGGGGAGAATGGAGGATTATGTGGAGGGGGAAATGAGGGGTGGGGAGGGAGTGGGGGGAAAGAAATGGAATGAGACAAACATCATTCCCCTATGTACATGTATGATTACACAAATGGTGTGACTCTACTTGTTGTACAACTAGAGAAATAAAAAGTTTACCCCATATGTATACAATGAATCAAAAAATAATAAATCTTTTTAGTTGTCGATAGACATTTTTAATTAATTAACTAATTAATTTATATGCAGTAGTGAGAATGGAACCCAGTGCCTCACACATGCTAGGCAAGTGCTCTACCACTGAGCCACAATCCCAGCTCTAGAAGTTGTACTTATCTCAGTGTAACATTGGGACTGGGACTGTAGCCCAGTGGCAGAACTCTTGCCTGGCACATGTGAGACCCTGGTTTGATCCTTAGCACTACATAAAAATAAATAAAATAAAGACAGGCTGTCCATCTACAACTACAAAATTTTTTTTTAAAAAAAGTAACATTGTATTCATTGATCAGTCTTTCCCCATCCTTTCTTCTCCTTTAGCCTTCCCAATTCTGGTAACCACTATTCTAAAATTCTACCTATGAGTGAGATCATAGAATCATAGAATAGAAAAGTACAGGTCTTTCTGTACCTGACTTGTTTCACTTAGCGTAATGTCCCCATGTTCATCTAAGTTGTTGGAAGTGACAGGACTTCATTTTTAAAAATGAATACTGTTCATATGTATATATATGTGTGTGTGTGTATATTCATATATATGTATATTTGTATAATATTTGTTATCCATTTATTCTTGATGCTTAGATTGTGTCCATATCTTGGCTATTACGAATGATGACACAGTGAACACAAGAGTGAAGATGTCTCTTTGACATAATGATTTCATTTCTTTTGAATATATGCCCAGTGGTGGGATTGCTAGATCATATGGGGTCTCTATTTGTAATTTTTTGAGGAAGCTCCATACTGTTTTCCATAATGGCTGTACTAATTTACATTTCCACCAACATTCTATAAGTGTTGCCCCTTCTCCATACCTTTGCCAGCAGTTGTTCTTTATGATAATAGCCTCTCAAACTGAGGTAAGGTATCCCATTGTGGTTTTGATTTGTATTTCTCTGACAATCAGTGATGCTCAGCACTTCTTCATATACCTACTGGTTATTGTCTTCTTTTGAGAAATGTCTATTTAGGTCTTTTGATCATTTTACAAGTAGGTTGGTTTTTGCAATTGAGTTGCTAAATGTAAAATTCTCTAAGTCAAGGAGTGTCTCTTAGTTTTGGCATTATTCCACTCAAGCCTAACCTTTAATGATTTATTTAGTAAATATTTTATTAATTGATATTTATTTTTTATTCCAAAATTCTGAATTATTTTCCTTTCACTTCCAGAAGAAACAACAAAGAATTTCCAGAAGCACAAATAATAAGCATATTTGCATAGTATTGTGTTGGGTACAAAATACTTTCATGCATATGATTTCATTTGATGTTGTAAAATGGCTGAGAGTTAGGGATCAATGCTATCCTGAATTTCTGGTGAAAAAACTGACAGAGAAAGACAGACAAATCATGCAGCTGATGAATTCCAGAGGTTGGTTTGAATTTGAAACCCAGCTATTAGGAGACAATTCTCCATAGGTTCCCTAGGACACGGACAACCCTCTTGTTCCATAATATCTTTTCAAGGGTGTTTAAAAAGTGACTAGCATTGGAAGATGTCTTCTGGATCACAGGGAAAATTTATTTATTGTTCAGCATAATAAAAATAATCTTTCTTTCCAGGACAACAGACAGATCTGATTGTAGCCCATTATAAATGATTTGGGTTCCCTAATTTCAAGATTCCTCAGCAGTGACACAAACCAATGGAGGTGCACCAACCACATGGGCTTCTTTGTGTCACACCAGTGGGACTTGGGGACAAGGAGGAAATGACTCACATGTGTTTTTTAGACTGCTTACTGTGGAATGAATAACAGAGTCTCAGTCTTTGGCCCAGGAATCTGTTTTTTTTTTTTTTTTTTTTGCCAACATTTATAAAATATGGTAGGCTAACTTGTGAGTTTAAAACTAGGGTTAAAATCTCAGACTCTTCACAGTTCTTAATAGTATCTCTGTCACATCAAAGAAAACCTGTGTTTCTTTGCCAACTTTATTTATGTCTATTTTAGTAGCCACTCTAGGTAAGTTATAATATAAACTGGTGATGTTTATACTGATGCCAGGTTTTTAGTACTCCCCTAACTGTGGTCCTTCAGGACACCCACCCTCCTCTGGTATTTGAAAAGATTCTTTGGTAGTAGTATAGGAAATAGACTCCCAGTGGGAGGGGCAGACTAGAGAACCTGGGGGACCAGCTAGAGAACTACTTCAGTCTTTCTGGTGTTGATTGGCAAGAGTTTGGAAATAAGGAGATAGAGGAAAGGAAGAAAAGAAGGGGCAATTTAGAGGCAGATGATAGAACCTCCAGTCTGAATTTGTGGTAGAGAAAAGAGTCAAAAATGAGCCCGGGCTTAGGTGATTGGTGGTGGTTATTGAGTCAGAAACCCAAAGTTACTGTAGTCTATCTAGATGAAAATAATTGGTTTAATTTTAAGTATTTTGAATTTGAGTTTGAATGTCCAATTAAATTTGTAGTGGTAAATTTGGTGAGGAGTTCAGGACAGAATTTTGGTTTAGAGATTCAGATTTGAGAGTTATTAGTGTGCAGGTAGCAGTTGAGAGCTTCTAAGTAGATGAGCTTTCCTAGGAAGTGTTTTAAAAAAATCAAGAAGAAAGCTCTGGGAAGAAATAATATGGATGAAAGAATCTTGCCTTTTAAAAATGTCTGCATGAAGAGTTGCCTTTCTCTCTATTCCTCTGTTTTTGTCCAGCTTGCAGCAATCTGGTCACTCATGGAGGCCACTTCTGTGACAATGATCTGTTTTCTAGAGGAGCTGCTATTAGCAGGAAGAGAGACCCATGGAGGACAGTAGGGAGAAGCCCAGAGTTCCCTGTTTTCATATTGCTCCCTGTTAGCCCTTGAATATTCTTGTGCACGAAGGTGTGCTGCTGAGTGGTGCTTGTGACAGAAACACTGAGGGAGAAAGAATTTCCCCTGTAGTCTTTGCTCTCTATTGAGATCTATAGATATTTAAAATATTAAACCTAAGCACTTATAATGTGTGAGGCATTGTGGTAAATACTTGGCACAGATTGTCTCTTTTAGTCCACACAGTAATGCCAGAGGAAGGACTACTGTTATCTCTTATTTTATAACTAGGTAGCTTGACCAAGGTCTCACAGCTTGTGAGAAGCAGAAATGCTTCTTGAATGGACACCCTGCCTTGAGAGCTGTTTTTCATCACACAGAACTGCATCTCAATTATACTCATTGAAAAATTAGATTTATTCTGCTTAACAGAATGCTGATTAGAGAATTAATCTTGGTTCAAATTATTTATATGTGGAAATCCTGAGCAGGACCTATTTTTTTCAAGTTTAGAATAATGTCATTAAAATTACACTCTAACATCCTCAGTCTGAATAAGACTCAGATTTCCCATAATGGCTTCCTAGGATTCTTCCATTTTATTTGATGAAAAGCTTTAAGCTTTTAAGTAATGAGATAAAGAACTAGTGTTCAAGAAAATTTGAAGAACTCAGGTTATGAACTCAAATATTTATTCCTTTGAATTAAAAAGAAAAAAAAGCCCAACTCTTAAAGCAAATGTGAGTGAGAGTGTGTCTTTTTCTGGAATTTAAATTCAGGTTGAAATGTTCTAAGACATTTATCTTCCAAAAATCTCACTTGGGATCTTTACTGCCATGTAAGAAATAGGTTTCTTTGAGGGTGGGGTGGGAACAGCCTGTACAGCAACCCTGCTTGTAGAACTCGGTTGCATTTGAAGAATATCAATATGAGACTAATTAGATGCTAAATGCTTAGTGGGTATTGAACAACACAATCTTCTAATTTTCTGATTAATGACAAAGCTTTGTGAAAACATTAATTATATTGAAAGAATTCAGACAATCCCTTTCTGAATAAATCTTTTTTAAGATTAATTTTATTTGTAACAAATGGTAGAGGAAAACAGAAAATATACCTATAAATGGATTTCTTCTAATAATATGATAATGCAGGCAGCAGACATGGATATGGTAATATGAATAGGTTTCTATTCTTAAAGGTTATGGGTGTTTTTAATATGATGATAACATCAAAGGAGGAATAATGTTTTACAGCTATATTGCATTTCTCTTTTGACTATCTTTGGAGCTGAATGTTGGAAAAATTGGGAATGTATTGAATATCTTTATTTTAAAAATGAGAGGTATCATTCAAGTTTCTATGAAAAGTTTTAGAATAAATATTTCATTTGTTTTTTGTGTACTTAATTCACTTTCTTGGTCTGAATTAGAATTCTTGCTCGTGGAATGGAATTGGAATTGGTGATAATGTGTCTTAGTTATCAATGAGTTAAGTATTATTATAAATTACAATCTAAAATTATAAATAGCAATAAAACTTTGTAGCTGAGGCTAAGAGAAAGGCCCTCTCCTTTGTAAAAGAAAAAATTCAGAGTCATAGCATACAAGAGTGTCATTTATTTGAAGAGCCACTTTGTTGAAGATGATAGGGCAGTTTATTTCAAATGATTGGAGATACAGAGAAGTGAAAATATGGTATAAAAGGAGCTTATTTCAGATACACATAACTTCAGAGAAGAAGAAAAATGTGAAGTTTAAAGAAATAATTTAATCCAAACAATAAATACACATTTCAAACATTTTTCTTTGTAAATTTTATTATAATATATACATGTGATTGTTTTTCATAATCTTATAGTTTTTAAGTCAGGAAAAGACCTGGGAGTTTAGAAAATTCAAAATCCTTACTTTATAAATCAGATTCCAAGACCCAGAAAAGTAGCCAGACTTACGGAAGGGCACAGAGCTAGCAGCAAACCTGGTTTCTCATTGGGATGTTTCCACTCCATGTATTCTTTGCCAGCTTTTCATAGAATCAGAGTTCTGGAAGGGAGTTGGAGAAGGCACCTAATCTATCTTGCTTCATATACTGACTTAGAAGTTACATTTGCATTGATCCAATTAAGGAAAAATCCACAGAAAAAGGAATGATAAAATTTCATTCAATAATTCATTCTGGAGTTTAAAACCCTGCTTATCAATATATATTTATTTATTCAGTCATTGTTTATAGAGCATCTACTATGTGTTCATCTGGATGTCTCAGAGGAATCTCAAACTTGGTACATCTCTGATTAAACTCATTCCCTGCTCCCTGAATATTGTTCTTCCTCTGTTTTCCTTTATTTAAATAACATTTAAAGACCAAGTGTTTTTAAAGAAAGTGGTGGCATTCCAGTACTGGATGTCATTGATATTTATCATTCACTAAATCATGTAAATCAGAAACTCAGGCACAGGCTTGGAAGACCCTGGTCTGGAACATGATGATAGATATCTACATTAGTAGACACTTAATAATTGTTAAAGAGATGAATGGATGAATTTTATACTGTGGCTACTTTCTTTTGTTTTGCTTTCAGGAAGATGAAACTATGTGATGGGAAAAGTTGTAAAATTATTTTTTATGTACACCTCAGGTTTAGAATGTCTTAAAGAGAAATTGATGAGATCCTTTAAGTTATTTTTTTTAAGTTTGTTTTTTTAACAGCTTTCTGAAACCTCCTTTTCCCCCCCAGGTATATGGTAAGGACGTGAGATTAACATTTATTGAGTTCTATACATTGAGATAGGAACATTGAGTTAGGAACCTTTACAACTATTAACTTATTTATTCCTCACAGTGACCCAAGGCTCAAAGGGTCAGCATCAATATTCTCATTTTGTGGCTAGATAGTTGAAAGTTAAAGAGATTAGTTACCCAGCTGAAGGTCAACGAGCTTATTAGGTGGCTGTGTTAGAATTTGAACCTGGTGGTTTGAATTTAAAGGTAAAGGCTTGCTGTAGTCTTCAGTTATTTTGTTGATATTTTTAATTTACTGAGGTCCCAAATCACTTGGCATTCTAATCCTGTTTTCATCCTTGTTTATGTTTACACTGGGTATTATGCCCATTAACCAGTCAGAAGTCAGCCCCTACCTACTTTGAAAGAGCTTTTGACATAATTGACTGTGGTGTTACTGGGCATCTTGTTTGACCCATTATGATTACTGTGAAAAAACATTTGAAACTGCTCTGGCTCACAGATCCGATACTGGTGACACTTCATTTCTCCTACTGAACTGTTGAAGTTACATGATTTTTGAAATTCTTTTTGGCATGTTAATTGACTGTATAATTCAAGAAACAACAAGAAAGACTTTTATCTAGATGGAGCTATTGGGACTCTATTTTGGACACATGTACAGCTAGCTTCAAATTACATCTTAAAATGTCTACCTTATATAATAAAATTGCTTATTTGCTTGCCTTAGTCCATAAATCATGTGATACTTGAGGGAAGGTACTACTCATTGCATATTTCCTGGCTCATTGTTATCTCTTAGTAAATGTTTATTGAGGATAAAAGAAGAAAGAAAGGAAGGGAGGGAAATAGAGAAGGAAGAAGGAAAGCATCATTTGTCTTCTGTTGCCTAAACCTATAATTTTGTCAAAGAATATTAAATTTGTCTGAAATGTTTTCATTTTTTAAAGAATGGTTTCACTGCATGATATATATTGTTTTGCTTTTTGACAATGAAGTTCTGTGATAATTTGTTTCAAAAAGTTCCTGCTACATTTAAAAGAAATATGTATGCCAAGGATGTAGCTCAGTGGTAGAACACTCGCCTCACATTCCTGAGGTTCTGGATTTGATCTCTAATACCACACACACACACATATATATGTGTATATATGTAGACATCTATATATATGACAATACAGTTACATTCTGAACATCTTCTTACTCTTCCATGAATTTTTAAAAATGATAGATGTGACTGGGCAGGTGGCACATGTCTGTAATCCCAGTGACTTGGAAGGCTGAGGAAGGAGATCACAAGTTTGGGGCCAACCTCAACAACTCAGTGAGACCGTATGTCAAAAAACAACATATATAAAAAAGGGATGGGGAACTGCTGGGAAACCCTGGGTTCTATCCCTAGTGAAAAAAAAAAAAAAAAAAAAAAAAAAGATAAATGTGGGCCTGTAGCCAATTGCTTAGCATAGTAATAGATTTATGTATTTTTTATTGCATGATCTCTGTATTATCCATATGCAATGCATCAAAAGGAAGAGAAAAAAGTGGTCTTTAAGGAATCCTGTAAAATTTTCATTTCTTGAGGAGAGGGGTAGCTTATCTGAACAACTCCTTGTTTTCTTAATCCATTTGGACTGTTATAATGAAATGCCATAAACTGGGTAGCTTATAAACAACTGCAATTTATTGCTCACAGTTCTGGAGCAAGGGCTTGTTCCTCATCGTGCCTTCTCATCACCAGGCATGGGTAGTGAATTCTCATATGGTGGCAAAGGCAAATAAACTCCCTCTGGCCTCCTTTATAAGGGCACTAATCCCATTCAAGGAGGCTCTGCCCTCATGATCTATTGCATCCAAAGACCCTCCATCCTAAAATCATTATACCGGGGCCAAGATTCCAAAATATGAGTTTTGAGGGATATATTCAGATTATAACCATTGTCAAAGGGAATGTCTCATAACAGAAGTTTTTTGTTACCTCTCCAAATTTGTTCTAGTCACAGCTGCTGTGCACAAGAACAGGCCTGTGTTTCAGAATCTGGAATTGTTCTGAAATGTAAAATGTTGGCACAGTAGAGCTCAAAAATGGTGCATGGAGGATGAGCTTGCTTATGTTCTCCCTTTTCAAATATGATAAATCATTTGCGCAAGTTGCCTATTGGTAGAGAGGTAACGATTGGTAACAATGATTATACTAAAATAATAATGGCAATGATAAAATTATATAATTAGAGAGAGACTATTAACACATTAAATATGATGAGTCATAAAAATGTGAATAATATCATGATACTGGAGAGCAAACCCTTTATTGGTTTTAAAATATGGGTCAACCAAGAAATGCCACTGCATTTAAAGCTAGAAGTAGTTTTAAAAATTGTGGGCACAAAATGTTCTTGGTTGGAGTCATTTTAATAGGTGAACAGTCAAAGTGGTCTTTTATCTGATAAAACCCATATTGTAGGTGGATTTTATGGATCTAAGTAGTTCTTAGTAAATTCCACAGAAAAGCAATAAACGTATATGTAACTCTGGTAGAGTAGCTAAGCAAATATGAAAATGGAAGAACTTAAAAGCAGAGTGATCTGTCTGAGGATGCTGACTGCTTGATATACAAGTTGGAAAAGTTTCAAAACTAGTATTTCTTTCAAATCTTGGCAACATTTCAGAAGAAGGTGTGTCTCAACACTAGCTGTATGGCTGGGAGATTTCTTCCCTCAGAGAGAGAGAGAGTCTAAAGTACTAACCCAATGTGATGCTAATGATTTAATATCAGATTTGCCTGGCATGAAAACATTTTTACTTATTATTATTATAGAGATAACACAGGACTATGACATATAATTTCCTTTGTTCTGCATTTCTAAAAAGGATATCAATTATGTTAGCCCTCAAGGGTACTATTAAGTCTTGCCCTAGGGTCCTTAGGACTGCAGTTTTCTCTTCTGGTTTCCATAAATCACTGACATAAGATAAATAAGAGGACAGTTATGGTCCTTTGAAAGAATGTGGAAATCCATAAAATATGTGAAGTGTCTTAAATCTTAATTTACTTTTTAGCTATGCACTTATAAACTTTTATTACATATATCATGCTCATTTCTAGTATACAGGCACTATCAGTTCTGAATAGAATATGCTAAACAAAAACATTTATTTTAAAAAACCTGTTATTTAGTGGTGCATGGTGATATACACCTGTAATCCAGTGATTTGGGAAGTGAGTCAGGAGGATCACAAATTCAAGGTCATCCTGGGCAACATAGCAAAAATGTCTCAAAATAACAAATAATGTAGCTCAGTGGTAGCATTCTTGGCTAACATGTGTGAGGTCCTGGGTTCCCCAGTACTGGGAACAAAACAAAACAAAACACTGTTATTTACTTAAAAGCAACTATTGTGCTATTTTTCTAAGTCTAATGTATCACCTTTCATAAGTGACTTCACTCATTATTATAATCAATATGCACTTACAGAAGTCTTAGTAATGTTTATTCAACACACAGAAAACCTTCCAAAGTCAGGTATCACAAGTACTCACTCATCAATCTAGAAATGGTTGTGTGCCAGGTGTCTGTGTGGATGCATTTGAAATGCTTCAGTGTATTGAAGAGAGGGTAGAATTTGGAACCAGAAAACTAGGATTGAAGTCCTAACCTTATTAATTAGTGACTGTGTGATATTGGTCAAAGCACCCAGCCTCTACAAAAACCAGCTAATGTTGAGCTTGTTTTATTTATACCTCTGCCATTCCTCTACCCATACATTATTTGTAGAAAGTTCAGGATATTTATCATTTCAGACTTTCTCTAAAGTATAATTATTTAAAAAAATTTAACCACAAAATATAATCATGACTAAAAATTAACATTAATTCCTAAACATCATCAAATAACCAGTGTTGAAATTATGCCAATATTTTCATACACACATGTATGCATGTGGATGTGTGCATGAGTGTATGTACATGTACATACATCTACAAATACAGATATATACAGTTATATGTGTTTAACTATGGCATATATCCTAAGAAATGTGCCATCAGGTGATCTCATAATTGCACAAACAACCTAGAGTATACTTACCCAAACCTAGGTGAGACAGGTCAATCACTTGATGTAGCCTCTTATGCAGTCAGGAGATTGTTACTGGCATACTGTTTCATAATGGAATAAGTTATATATATATTCTTGGGGGTTTGCTTTCATTTTAATTGATAGTTTGCTCAAAAGCACAGAACAATGAACATTTCAATGGCTCTGTGTTATGAGGTTACAAATAAAATCCTTAGGTCAAATAGTTACAGTATCCCCCTCAGTTTTTTCACATTAAGTGCAGGTTGTTGGAAACAGAAAAATGTCAGTGCTGTGCTAAGTAGAGCACAAGATAAGCATTTCAATTTCACAACAAAACTAAATCTAGTACCTTTAAAATAAATACTAATAACCATTCTATAAGTGTGTATCATTTCATTAGGGGTAAAAAATTCAGTTTATCAGCAGTGCAAACTAACAGCAGAATTTTCGAAGCTGAGATTAAATTTGTGTAAGCACACACCAACCCACACAGTGGAAATGTACTTCTTGGTTGGGCCCTCCTCACCCAGTGCAAAAAAGGGGTTCCTTCTGAGTCTCTTAGGATTCGCAATCTGAAAAGCTACCACGAGTGTTGGGTCAATGACTGGAAAGACTTAAGTACTGTGAGAGGAGATCAATGTGTTTGAATAGGGTGGAGTTCTTTTTCTGATGGTCACTAGTAACATTTCCAGTTCTACCCTAGAGTCTTCCATGCCAAGGGTGCACATGGTAACAGGCTTATCTGATGCACCCTGACTTCAGTGGGGACATCTACGTGCAGAACTGGATGCAGGTGAAAAGTCATAGGCCTAAGTTCCCCACAGTGGACATGGCTTTGCAACCAGGGCATTCTAAGTCAACTCTGTAATGAAAAATGAGTGTAATTATTTATCTGCAGTGACGGGAGGGCTCTAATGCAGGGCATGTCTACATGTTAAGTCTTCCTCTTATTACTATTTCAAGCGTTAATAATTAGTCCTTTTTAGTGTGGTTCTTACAGACATAGGTTTACCATGTTTTCTTTCTTGTGACCACTCCAACTTTATACTGAACCTTGGAGCTCCAGGTCTTTTAACAAGTACAAGCAGACATAAAAAGAACCCTGAAAAGCAGACTCGGTGGCCAATTATTTGCATTATGATGTTAGGAAAAAGATCATACTAGTAGATGTTTTGTCTAAACCATTTGGCATTTACCAACTGTTTGTACCAAAGGTCATTTCCAAGTGGATAAGTTCTAATTACAACTTCTCTATGTGGAATACAATTTATTCTGTTCCCAAAAACTTGTGGCGGAACTTGCTTGCTTGGCTGCCACCAACACTGAATGGGTTTGTAGACACAAAATGCCATAATGATTATGGTCACCAAAAGGAGATTGAAAATGGTTCCCACCAACACCAGGTTCTGCCAGGACAGCACTGCACATGGCTGGCTCCACTCCCATGGCTCCATCCGGCTTGGGGCCTCTGCCTGCCCCATCAGGAGACTACACAGGCCTGGACACAGCCACAGCCACTTCATAGAAAACTATTTTAAAAAATAAGCATAAGTATATGCTAAGAATAAAAAGTATAGTGTGGTAAATTCATAAGCTAATAGCATAGAAATTTATTATCAATTTTATATACTGTACATAATTGTATATGCTATATTTTTATATGACTGACAGTGTTATAGTTTTTTTTTTTAACAACGCTATCACTACAAACATGTGAGTTAAATGTTGGACTATGATGTTATGATGGCTATGTCTTTAGATGATAGGAATTTTTCAGTTCCACTATAATTTTTATTAGTGCATATTAATTTTACAGAGTAACAGGTTTTATTATGGCATATTGTGGCATATGCAAATAACATACTTTGATCATTTCCTTTTCCCCTTTATCCCCAACTGACTTCCTCTCTCCTCTCCTTTGATCTCCTTCCTTTCCTCTAGTAGTCTGTCTTCTACTTTTATGTTCTCTCTCTTTTTTTTATTCTAGATTAAACACATGAGAGAAGACATGAGATACTTGTGTCTCTGATTCTGGCTTATTTTGCTTAACTTGATGATCTCCATTTTCCTGAAAATGATATGATTTCATTTTTCTTTATGTGTGGATAATATTCAATTGTGTGTATACACCACATTTCCTTCATCCATTCATCAGTTGAGGCACATGGGCTGATTCCATAACTTGGCTACTGTGAATTTTGCTGTGACAAAATGGGTATGCAGGTATCTAGGTGGCACGCTGACTTTAATTCCTTCTGATATATATTGAGGAGTGGCATTCAGCTTCATTACAGTTTTCTGGCACCACCACTGTATATGTGGTTCATCATTGACCTCAACCTTTTATGTGGTACATGACTCTCTGTGTGTGTGTGTGTGTGTGTGTGAGTAGTTTGAAGAAGGATCCAAAAGAACTTCACACATTCATTGGTTCATATATATCAATTGTTTTTTAATCCACATTCCTCTTCTGTTTCTTTTTTCTTCTTTGTAGTTTGTCAGTAAAGGGAATTAAGTCATTTGTTTAGGAGAATTTCCTACAGTCTGAATTTTGATGATTGAATACTTGGTTTTTAAAAAATTTTTATTTTTCTGGTACCAGAGATTGAACCCAGGGTTGAACCACTGAGCCACAACCCCAACATTTTTTATTTTCTATTTTGAGATAGGATCTCCCTAAATTGCTTGAACTTGTGATCCCCCTCTTCAGCCTCCCAAGTAGCTGGGATTACAGGTGTGTACCACTGTGCCTGGCCTAATACTTGCTGCTATTAACCTGTTTATTTCTTCCCTGTTTTGGGTAGAAGCTTGATCATATTCAATTCAGATTTTTAAGGCAATACATTAGTTCAGAGGTGGTTTCGTATATTTTTACAGTATTGAGTTGTCTTTCTTTTTTATGGGGCATGGGTACCAGGAATTGAACTCAACCACTTAACCACTGAGCCACATCCCCAGCCCTATTTTGCATTTTATTTAGAGACAGGGTCTCACTGAGTTGCTTAGTGCCACGTTTTTGCTGAGGCTGGCTTTGAACTTAAAGTCATCCTGCCTCAGCCTCCCAGGCTGCTGGGATTAGAGGTGTGCACTACTGTGCCTGACCATGTCTTTCTTGATGTTAGAAGCCACTGATGCTCAGCTTATAAGTCTGTTAATTCTTGAGGGGTTTCAAAGTAGTGTCATACAAATTCTATGATTCCTTTTTTATTTATTGGCTACAATAATTCTATGGAGAGAAAAATTTCCTTCTCAGCTTAATTGTTTAATCTGAGGTGCATTAAAAGAAATAAAGGGTAAAAGTGTGATTTTTTTTTAATTACAAGTTTTCAAATAATATTAGTTGTATTTTTAATATCTTTCAAAGGTTGCTAATGAGTGTTTTCAAGAAGTATGATTATTAACTCATGAATCTAAACATATTTTATGCACTTTAGTCCATTGCAGATATCATCCATATTGATAATTATACAGTCCTATCTTTGGTCAGTCAGTAAAAGTCTTTTCAAGTTGTGTCATGAGTCTTTTTGAACAATGGACAAGTATATCTTATACTGTTCTTACCCCAAATGTATAATATGCTATTTTTCCATCCTGACTTGGCTCTTTTTAGTAGGAAAAGGCATTTAGAACTACCATCTGGGATCTAGGGATGCCCATTGCTTTTAGGTTGATGTTGTTTCCAAGCCTTTCCAGTGTACAGTGCTACAACATATAAATGTTTAAAGATAAATTTTATTATAAATTCATAGTAACACCTCCAGTTCAAGCTTAGGATTGAACAGTTTTAACTTGATTTCTTTGATTTTATGCCTTTATATCTTCTCCCATGCTAGAAGTCCTGGTCCTCAGTGATGATGATGTAATTGCTCATTTGTTTTATTCCACAGTGTACTCACCACAGCCTCAGTTTGGAAATGTCAATTCTAGCACCAGCATATGATTACTGAAAGCATGCAACATTAATTAATAGTTTCTTCCTGCTTCTAGTGTCAGTTGATATACAGATTCATTGGTTTCATATTGTTTTTAGGATTTTTTATTATGTAAAATATTTATATTAAAGAATAAGGCATATTCATAGTTTAGCTTCTATTCCTGTTCTCTTCACCCTCCTCTCCTCCTCGTCCTATAAGTAACTTTAAAATTTTTGATTTATATTTTTTAAAAATACATGATTTAGTACCTATGTGTATACATATATACATAAGCATCCCTTAGAGAAATCATAGCCTACTTCACATATTATTTTCTGTTTTGATTTTTTCTTCATTTAGTGTTTTTGGAGATAATTTCATTATGGTATATGCAGACATAGTTCCTAAGTTATTTTTACAGCTGCATACCACTTCATATTATGAATTCAACATAGTGCACACAGTCAATCCTCACTGATGGACATTTGGGTTTGTCAAAGAAAAATATTGGTTGAAATGATTCGAATAGGCATTAAATGTTTAATTTCGCTGATGTGCATTGGAAAGTACTTGAAGACCAGGAAGTTACCCCAGCTGTATCAGGATTGGAATTTTATGGTGCAGCAAGGAGATAGGGGTACACATCCTTGTGGTATGACCCATCTGGCTTGGTTTCTAGAAGTGGAAATTGTGTTTGGAACAACTGGAGATTGTTTTGATTTTTCCTTCTTGTTTGGGATTATTGGTACAGTGTCCTCCTAGTAATTGTTGGAATAGTTCTTCGAGTAACTATTTTGCCATCCCTACGTTTAGTTAAATTTCAGGAGACAAAGGTAATAAATGAAGGGGAAAGGGTAAAGGAGATGAGAAAACAAAAAGGGGTGGGGGAAGGAGCAAAAGATGAAGGGAGGGAAACAGATTTGTTTCAATCCATTTATAAGTTATTTTCATTTCTTTACTATGACTAAATAGTACTGCAAAAATCAGTATTTAAATTCTTGCCAATGTTACTTTATGATGGAGTTCTGGAAGTGATATTGTTGGATCAAAGGCAAAGCACATGTAATTTTGCCAGTATTTCCTCCTTAGGACTTATCAAATTGTCAAAAGAGTAAGTGGTCAAAATTGAATTTATGCCAGTCTTATGGGTGAAAACTAGTGTTTCTATGTAGTTTTAATCTACATTAGAGATAATTGCCATTAAAGAATGGGAGATACATGTGAGAAACAATGAGAAAAATCAAAGAACCCCTCTTGGAGATGTGTTTCTTTACAAAGGGATCTAGTCAGTAATAATTTTTTGTTAATAATTTTTGTTAATAATTGGTGGGGGGAGGGAGAGAGAAACTGTATTAAGCTTAAGTAATCACCAATGAATAAACAACAACAACAATTAGCACATCTGGCAAAATGTTAGACCCTGGGTCCCTGACTGGGGCCTTACTCAGGGAGTTTCTGAGATGGTGAGAGCTAAAACAGAACCACCAGGAAACAGGCTCTTAGAGTAGTCCTGATCTTGATGGTGAAGAGTGAAACTAATGCCATGTTGGTGGAAGAGGAAAGGAAGGGAAAAAGAAAAGAGAACAGAATCTCAGTGGATTCCTTATGAAGGGTGAGGAGACTCAGAGATGTTTCTGCAGTTTCAAGACTGGGAGAATTATGACACTGTGAAATTTTGAAAGTAAGCATTTTGAATGACCTTTGAGGGGATTATGATGATATTGATTTCAGAATGGTAATGTTGAGATCATATTGTAACATCCAACAGGAAAATGGAACTTCTTTGCTAGATTTCAAGAAAGATTAGGCTGGATAATGTTTTTAAGTTACGTGTATACTGACATTACTCCAGAATGTACCTAATCTCTGAAGGACAGAGTACAGAGAGTCGAGGGTCGAGCTTTTGAAAATTCCATGCTTTGGGTACTTGAGGATGGAGGGAGAAAATAAACAAGGAAGAAGTACAGAGGTAGGAGTGGGCTTAGCCTGCTGTTGCTGTGGCTAAAGAACAATGTAGACAATGGTTTTAAACATAAAAAAGAGGTTAAAAGGAGAGGACTGAGAAAAAGATCATCAGATTGTGAAATTATAAGTTAATCAGAGTAAAACCAAGAAGACTTTCTTCCTGAGGGAGGTCTAGCCCTCTCTACAAGAATATTTTACATAACAAAATAATTCAGTATAATTGAAAAAATTATTCCCCCCAAGGTATTGGGACACAATGTTAGACTAACAAAGGGTCCTGAATTCCAGTTTCAATTCTGTCATTCAATAGCTTTGTAAACTCTGGGCAAATCATTCCACATCTTTGAGCCTGATCTGCAGGGGGAATCGTTGGAGCAGAAGTGGGTGAAAGACTGCCACTACCACCTCTGCTGCCTCCAAGTGCTAGCTAGCTACTGTCTGAGGAGCCCTGTGTGCCAGGCCTACCTGTGACTTCATACTTATTCTTCCACTTATGGCATCTTTCCTGTCTTTTCTATCTAAAATTTCATGGTATATTCTGGAATGCACCAGAAGTACTAATAATTGGAAACTCTTCTGAATTATACAAGATCATGTCTGACTTTCCACTTCAATTAATTCCTGGGTGGATTTCTAAAAAATAATAGTCAAATCTGAGTGAACTGTGTATGTGTTAATGTCAATGCCTGAGCCCTGGTTAGATTTAAAACTTGAAAATGTCCATGGGAAATAGCACTTGTATTTTAGGTCTGTTTCTTCTACTAAAGACACGTATGTTCATTAAAAATCTAAATGTTTCTTTAAAACAAACCTCGGTGTCTTGGACTGGGGATGTGTAGAGCCCTTACCTAGCATGTTCCTTACCTACCCTGGGTTTGATCCCTAGCACTGCTACGAAAACCTACAAAAGAACACAAACCAGCAAAAAATCCTCAATGTCTCAGTGAGGCAGCGTGATATATTTGTTGGCAGTGCAAAGATGTCCTGAATATAAAAATGTGTCTTAGTTCTCAAGGAACAAGATAGATGTTGAGAGAGAGAGAGAGAGAGAGAGAGAGAGAGAGAGAGAGAGAGAGAGAGAGAGAGAGAGTTGTTGAGAAACTAAGTGAAACTTTGGCTGCCCTTCAAAAACCTCAAGATTACCAAATCACAGATCAATGGACTCAGCTTTTACTAAAACTTCTAAGAGACAGTCCTATAAAGAAGGATCTATGGCATAAGCACAGATGTTCTTTGAATTGTACTTGTGAAAACAAATCAAATACTAGATTTCTTGTTTCACTCTCTTTGATTGCATGCAATAAGACTGTTCATAACATTTTCATTTTCTCTGTTTTCCAAAAATAAATTAGATCTCAGCCATGATTATAGAAGTATCTGTTGAAGTGAAAATCCTTTTAATGAAGTCCTGGCAAAGAGTTAAAATGCAACTTTTTTCCTTACTTCTTCCCGTCCCCCCATCTTTGTGCTTTTAATGTACCTGTCAAAAGAAATAGACATGTTAATACAAATGGGTTATTGCTGTTGGCCCTTTTTTCACATTGTCCAGCTTTTTGAGGATCGATTACAGTTATGATGAACCAGTGGGAGATTTACATTACTTTGAAGAAAAACTGGTATATTTGCCGTATTTAAGTAACAACCTCTCTCTAAAAGCATCTGTCTTAGAATGTAGATTTTACAAATGAAAGAAGACATTCTGTGGGCTCTTGCATTTCCGTGACTGCTCATTTGGTTTGAACAAATCATCTTTAAATAGGTAAGATGCCTCCCTGAAAATGAGAAGGAAGGTCAAAGAAAGACTAACACCACTTGCCTTCGCCACGTGGGAGACAGCACAAGAACAGTGAGAGCAATCACTGCCGAGTACAAAGAAAAGGTTCTCTTAAACAACCATGCCATCTTAGTAACAGCACCCCAAGTTGCTATTACCAGTTAGGAAGGTAAAACAGATAATTGTGGTTAGGTAAAAACCCCAGCTCTTAAGAAAAAAATTGTGATTTGTATTTTCTTTCAGTTTTGGGAGATTTTGTTTGGAACTGATGTTCCTTTCTAAAGAACTGTAAAGTAAGTATAGTATTGGATGTACCCTTCATATTTCTCAGGAAAGATCTTTGTTAAATCATATGTTACTCCTGTTGGGGTGATGCTGTATTTTGGTAGCCAGGCGGAAACTCTTCATGCTGGCCTTTAGATCTCTGTGCTACTGCCCGAACTTCCATTACTGAACTGTGTCCAAGGTCCTAGGCACATGCCACAGTTGAATATGATTCAATACTTGGCATTTCCCAACATCTGCAGAGGAGTCCATCTTTTACTTGTAATGCCATCTTCCTTCATTGCTGCCTTTGAAGAAATCTTTCCTATCCTTCAGATCTTGAATGGTAGCATTTCCCTCATGAACTCTAGAAGTTATCAAGAAGAAGTTGAACATTTTTAATTCTGGTGGAATGCCACACAGAGATGTTTATATAATAGATACAGAATTCTCTTAATTGACCTTTGTTGATCTAAATTCCTTTCAAATTATAAGATTTTATTATTCTGTGATGTCAGAAATCAGAAGAAATGTCAATGAAATGGTCAAGGCATATTTGCTTGGGGACCAGAGAAAGGCTGTAGTGGACTGCATTTCTGTGCCTAAGGTTCACCTAGGACAGCGTTGGAGAAATGTAATTAAAAATGAATCTCCTTCCAGCTAAGAAAACTTCTCTACCAAAGGCAGAGAAAGAAAACAGTTTTATTATTGAATAAACAATAAAAAGGAAAGTGATGTGTATCACAGGCAATCTTCCAAGAGATTGCAAAAACCAAAAGAGATCTTACCCTTGTATATGGTGAAGCAAGTACAACCCATTACAGACAATGCTTTCAGGCTGAACAAATGCTAGTCCTCAAGGAAGAGAACTTGACAGCATCATTTGTTACACACGGCTCATCGTAAGTGTAATGAGAGTGACCACCCATGTTAGTTAATTGGCTTTATCTAAAGGAAAGATGAACTTCTTATATCTTTGTGACATAAAGTAGTTTTACAAGTTAGAATGAGATGCCTCCCCGCGTTAGGTTCCCACCCTCCTGCAGAAACCAGGAGGTAGTGGTTCTATCTTGAAGTTTATACTTCCGAGAGATGATTCCCAGGTCCTTGAGGAAGACCTTCTTGGTCTTAAACCTGGCAAGGGGGTTATATTGCTTTAAAAAAATTTACGTGCATTTCAAAGAGACAGAAAAAGTACTTATAATTACAAGTTTTCTCCTGTAAATATTCATAGAAAGGAGTTATTGATGGGGAGTGTCTCTACCCTTATTTTCAACAAGGGAAATTAAACCTTTTTAATTTGCATTTGCCCTTTACTCCCAAGGAACAAGACTCATTTTAGACCCCTTTCACAGGTGAGTAAGGGACACAGGAATTAGTCAGGGTCAAAGTTGTAGGAGGCAGACCTGCCTGCACGCTTCTGAATACTTATAGCTGATTATATTCAGGAAGTTGGAAATTGGCAATTGGGATCTGTATCTTTTTCTTATGACACATTTCTTTCTTCATGTATTAAATTTATATGTGTGCCTCATCTCTTTTGCATGACTTGGAGCCCATGGGTGGCAGTCAAAAAATAACATTATTTTCTAACTCCTTTGTGTTTAGCAACATTTATTTGGTACTTAATGTGACTCAGGCACCATGCTAAGGCCTAGGGACATAACAATGAATATGGTGACACCACACATTGTTAGGAGAAACCAAGTAATTGCAATGTATCTGGCCTAAGACTTTCATAAAATTATGAACTAAATGCTCTGAGAGCTCAATGGAGTGAAGGAGAAAATACCCTTAGGATTCTGGAAAGTTTCCCTTTTTTGGGGGGATGGTGGGGTAACATTAGACCTTGATGGAAATCTCTCCTATCAGTTGCTTATAGATACATTCCTTTTTTTTCTTCTTTTTTTGGTACTGGGCAGCAAACTCAGGAGTGCTTTACCATGGATCTATATCCCCAGCCCTTTTTAATTTTTATTTTGAGACAAGGTCTCAAGAAGTTGCCCAAGCTCTCCTTGAACTTGTGATTCTCCTGCCTCGGTCTCCCAATTCTTTTTTTTTTTTTTTTCTTTTTTCTTTTTTGGTACCTAATCATCTTTTGGGATCAAAGGGGAGAAAGTAAGGCCAACAAGGCCATCTCTAGTAGGGGAAAGGGGAGTGGGACAGCTGGGTTTCCAGGATATTTGTCAAAATGGATTTCAGACTTATGATCAACATTCACTACCTTAACTATCTGAGCTCTCTAAAACCAAGAAACTGAACGGGACCTGGCACACAAGGATATTCATTCCTTATTTCTTGAGCCCAGTGACTTGGCTAAGGGTGGAGAGGGGAGAAGAGAGGCTTAAAGACATGAGCCTCAGGGGCAGGACACCCACAGAGTGCAGAAACAGGTGTTAGATGGGAGTTTAGGGATAGCAAACACAATCTCCTCCAATACTTTATTTCATTGCATTGAGCTTAGTTCAAAATCTGGGAGTTGTTGGAAAATGCAAGTGTATTATTTAGATTCTGCCATAAAAGTATTTATTGTGGCTTTCCATTATAACTACTTGGAGTTCTGACACTCAAAGGAGCAGACTATTCCTTTTAGAATATTTCTTCCTGAGTTATAATTCCTAAATGGGGGAAGTGCATGCTACAAGACACTTAAGGATTTTATGATGCTCAGTAATTTACCATAGTCTGCTCTGTTTATGGTGGCAGTTCTGCTGGTAATGATAGCATGAATATTTTTATTAATGGCCATTACATTGAATGTTAGTTTCTTCAGAATTATTAAAGTACTTTGGTTAGTTATTTGTTTTTGTTTTATTCTCCCCTGCATCCACCTTTTGGCAAGTGATTGACTATAGTACCGCATGAGGCAATACTTTGTGGAAACAACTTTAGCACTTAAAAAATGTTTTTTAGCCACATCTAACATATTTACAGAAACAGAAGAGTTCTTCAGTGCCATTTCAAGTTATACCACGGGATTGGAAGAAATTATGTTTCCTCTATTATGAGTCTGTTGACAGCCTGAATTTAATGTTTTTTTTTTTTTTTTTTAAAGAACTCCATATTGAATTAAGAATTCAGTTATCATAGGGCATGGAAACACTAACCACCTGATTTGAACATTACGCATTGCATACATGCATTGAATCATCACACTGAGATTTGTGTTAATGATGGAGACAATACAGGAGATTAACATTCTGTTTTGCATTTAACTATATATCTCACCTTTATTCTGTCTTGGGAACTAAAGGTAGGGAGGAAATAGACATTTCCTTTAAAAAAGGAAATGTTCAAAATAAGGCAGGTTAAAAATTTTCACAACTCTGTCTTAGTAATTGGGCTGTGTAGGAAGGAACTGGGTTAGAACAGAACAGAGACCTGGCTAAAATGCATGATGCAGATTTAGGCAGACATGGGAGTTTGAGTCTTTAGTCCATTTAGGGATTTACCCTGTGGGTCTGAGAAGATCTACTTTATACTCTTTTCATGGAGAATTGACAGCATCTGGAAAAATATCTTATATGTTAATAAATTGTGAGGAGCTTACCAGGAGAAGGTGTTGCTCAGCTTTCATGCTGTTTTTCTTGAGGTATTTAGAATCTTTTTCTCCATAGACTAGTACTAATAGAATGTGCTTTAATTAAATATTATATGAAGAAGAATTATAGTTAAGATTTGAGACACTGTCCATTATGGACACCTATATGCAGTAGTTTAGTCCTTTGCAAATATTTTCTTGTTACTTTGTCATATTTAAAAAGAAAATGAGAGGGGGTGCTGTAGTTCAGTGGTAGAGTGCTTGCCTCACACGTGTGAGGCACCGGGTTTGATTCTCAGCACCACATAAAAATAAATAAATAAATAATAAAATAAAGGTAATGTGTCCATCAAAAAAAAAACACAACAAAATGGAAATAAAATTTGCATTAATGCAATTTAGCAAATAAATATCAAGATCTATTTGTCCATCTCTGTCACTTTAGATTATACTAAGTATTCTTGTGGTTTATAGCATTTACTTGGTATAAACCATAAATGTACTGAATTTTTTTGTTTAGAAAAGTTTATAGGGAACATGAGTTTAACTTATAGGATCATCAGAGCCACCTATGAATGAGACATGCCACACGCACACATACACATGCACACTTTTCCCTCAACAACTACTTTCGGAGCACTTACTCTGTGATGAATCCCCATCCAGTGGAGATAGAACAGTGAGCAAGGCAGACAGTGCCCTTGCTTTGTTTGAAAATTTTTGAATGCTAGCAGGAAGGCACAGGAGAAACAGACTCAATCAGATAGGTTGGATGCAGGCTAATGGTAAATGCTATGAATAAATAAATGGAGTGGGGAATGGTGAGTGTTTATTTTAGGGTGGGAAGGGCTGGAGGAGGCCAGTTTACTTTTGTCAGGATGGTCAGAGAAGTTCTCTGTAAAGATGTGACATCCCAGCCAGCACCAGAATAACAAGAAGGAGAAAGCCATTTGGAAAGCTGGGCTGTGGACAGCAAGAACAGAAACCCTGAGGTGGGAACAAACTAGCAGTACTCAGGAGACCCTAAGCAGGGAGACAGGCTGCACAGCAGAGAGTTTGTCGGCCATGTTTAGGTGTGGGTATAGGTCAGGTGTTTTCAGATGTTTTCCAAACACCCATCTTCGTAATATCACTGACTACTCTAACCCACACATGTTCAAATTGCATTTTAATGTCCATATACACTCTGATATTCAATAAAAATCAGATTACTGTGGCAACTACTTCTTTATAGTGCACTGTAATTATATTGTCACTGAGACAGAATATTTTTCCTAGTTTCTTCTTTCTGAATTGACTTTTTTTTAATATAAAAAAATCATCCTTTTTCCAATCCATTTTCTTCTGGTATATGAAAAAATACATAGACTTCTTGAGAGAAAATATACAAGTCTATTAAATGTTCTTGGATATTGAAGATAAATTGTTTTTGCAAATTTTGTGTTTGTGATTTTTATAGTTGCTCTTTATTTTTCAAAGAAGAGCATAGTGCTTCAAGGCATTTTAATTCAGAGACTGCATAATTGCAGTTTAATTTTATCACATGTAAATGAGGTGTAAGGGCATAGATACCCATTTTTAGACAAAAATGAGTCAAGAAAAATACATTATGTAATTAAATAAAGAAATAAAGCAAAATAAATAAAAATGTTAATACTTTGCTTTACTATTTAGATAATAACTAAATATTTCACATATATATTTTATTACATTGTCTAAAATACACGGGAAAATAAATTCACCCCTTTCATTTACCTCAAATATGTATGTGCATGTGCATGTCTTAAGGTACTTATATATTAAGTAATATGTCTAAACATTGGAAAAATTAAACTCTGTTTTGTCTAAAAGTTTTTTTCCATGAGAGTGTACATACACGAAAATAGTATGACATTCAGTAACTTTGGCAAAAACCAACTTTGTCAACTTTATGGTTAGCAAAACACCTTCAAACCCGTGATCCTTAATATCAGCTCTGTAAAGAATACTGACACAGATACTGCAAGTTGCGTATTCATTTCCATTCCCCACTTTAGGAACATAAACCTACATTTGACTGGGCTGCAAATGTGTCCAGCTTAAAAAACCCTACATTTTCTAACTTCCCTTGCTACCAGAGGCAGATTGTAACACTACTCTAGATGAAGAGATATAAGTGGAAGTCTTACTTGGATCTGGAAAGTTTTGCCTCTTCCCTCTTCCAACAAAGCCTGGGCTCTAACTCCTGCTGTTTCCAATCCCAGCCCTTCTTCCTTATATCATAGACACAGTGGTTAGAGCTCTTAAGATTTCTTTCTTCTTTTTCTCTTTCTCCTTCTCCTCCTCCTCCTCCTCCTTCTTCTTCTTCTTCTTCTTTTTTTTGGTGCTTTACACTGAGTCATTTTCCCAATCCTTTTAAATTTTTTTATTTTGATAAAAGGTCTTACTAAATTGCTTAGGGCCTCCCTAAATTGCTGAGGCTGGCCTCGAAATTTTGATCTTTCTGCCTCAGCCTCCCAAATCATGGGATTACAGGTGTGCATCACCTGCACCTTGTAGCTCTTAAAATTTCTTAGGACCAGTGGAGAAGATCAAGAAAAACCTAGTGATCATGACCATGGCACCCTTAAACTACAAAACCAACTCAGCAACTTACTTCTGGACTTTTTGTAGGAAAACAGATCATCCCCTCCTTTGTTTGTCTGTATGCAGTCCATTATTATTAAAAGCATGTGATTTGTATCTCATGTTAGAGTTTCAGGGATTTGACTAAGAGCATGCAGTATACATATGAGTCTTTGGGACGGGAACATGTCTTTGTACTCTGCATCTTCTGCTGTTTGCACCATACTATATTGTTCTGTTTTTATCACATAATCGATTGAACATTTTGTTTGTATATTACTCTTATTGTTCATCTCAGAAATCTCATTTAATTAGATTGGAATTTTCTAGAGCAGGGACCAAGGTTCCTCTTCTCTTGTATTTCTAATATTGCCTGATATAATAATGGGATCAGATGGGTCAGGGTTCAGTGTACCAAACATATGCCAGAGGTAGCAGATAAATATGTTTCTGTTGTTGAAACTACCTTCCTTTGGACACCACTACCAGCCACTTTTCAGAAGAATCATAGCTGGTTTTTCCTCCTTCAAATCTTAGATTTCTAATTTAAACTATGGAAATTGGAAGATGTGGTCATCTATTTAAAAAGTTATTGAATTTGCCAATAGCTGGGTGAGGTGCTGGTGCTAGAATAACTTATAGGTCTGTTCATCATGGAAACTCAGAATCTAGTTGTAAATGCAGTTAGCGTCCCTCTTCTGTTTGTCATACCAGACATCAACATATCATAACACTTTGACATTTTTTGCCCTATAGCAAGGGTTCAACACATTCTTGGAGATTGATTAAAATTAAAACGTGAATATTTCTGGAGAACCGGCTCTATTGTTGTAATGTAATTTGACACTTCAATGGCTTTTAAATCTATGTCTGTAGAGCCACAATTATGCTGGTGATTTGGGCAAAAGCAATTACCCATGCAAGTAGATGCAGCTGTGTACAACTAGGCTAAAATTATTCACTGTCCCCATCAGAGCTCTATGTCTCACTTCTATGGGAGAGTGACCCTGAATTTCAGAATAGCATAACACAGATCTTTAAACAGGAGATAAATGATCATGCAAAAGAGAACATGGTCAGAATATTCTTGTCTATCCTTCAGATCTGTTTTTTTTTTTTTGTGGTTCCGAATCTTTCCAGAACTTGGGACTCTTTTTTGCCAGTTAATTATGCAATAAATAAAATCTCTAAATAGTGAATGATTCATGACATTTAGTGATATCATTTAAGTCAAATGTGAATTCCTGAGTTTGGGACATATTGGGGTGCTTCATTTTCCTGGGGGGCTTCTTGCTGCTAAACTGCTTTATCTGTATAAGGAACTATTCTTATTTCTCATTCTCCCAGTAGTTTGTAGGAAGTCATATTCATTTAAATTTTTTCTCTACATTGTTCACTGTGCATACAAAATAGTATCTGAGAATGTAAATGTAATTAAAAATGCTCTCTAATGAGTGTGACAGGAGCAACCTTCCAGACATCATCTTTTTTTTTCTCCTCTAGATACAGTTGACTGCAGCATAAGGATGCTCGCACATTTTCCAAAGCAATATTCTGTTGTGTATTTTACGGATAGACCTGCTGTTCCAGAGGAATGCACTAAATCAGAAATGCCTGCTTTATTGGAAATATTTTGCGCTACAGCCTTACATTGTGTTTCCTGTTCCTCCCTAGAACCATAAACATCTAAAGGGTAACATTATTTTGTTTCATTAGTTCACTGGGTAACTGTATCTGATAACTAAATGAAACATAACTGAAGAATTTATTTCTTGAGTCTTGTTAGTATTCCTAATCCCATAAATATACTTTGCTAAATAATATAGTGTATTTTATTGTATGGTATAGAAACCCTTTTGGGCTAAAGGGTGTGCAGAAATAGAGATTTCTATTTTATACAAGATTTCACAAATAAGGAGGAGAAAGAAATAAGCTTACTAAAACTTTTCTGGCTAGAAAAGTGGACAAATTACAGTTGAAATCAGAATAAACCAGCAAAAGGATTGTCTTCTCAATGCTAGTATATAATTGTGTCACTAAATTGGTACTAAAGTCTTATAAAGTATCAAGTCTTTTCTATATGACACTAAATAACTATATGAATATCAGATATTGCAAATGGACCATATGCATTTTTATTCTGAGCAATCTTTTGCATTTAAAGTAGAGAAAACTTTCTTTTTCTGTAGGGAATATATTTTAGGTTTCTCTGCAAGTGACAAACTCTAGGAACACTATCTTCCTCTGCAGAGCAAGACTTTCCACTAAAGTCTCAATGGCAAGGGGTTAGTGAGAGAATGCTTTAATGAACAGTGGGTGGTCACCATGGACAGTTTTCAGCACTGCATTCTGTACCACAGGAGGAAGCTGAAACCAGCAAGATACGCGTTGATTGGAACCTTGGATTGACCTTAGATCTTGGTTTGCTCCAGTTGTTGCATTTATAAAGGATGAAAAGAATATCTTCTTTTCCTAAAAGAAGGAAACCAGTCCTCATCTCACAGGGCCTCTTGGAGTCCCTCTGACACTATGCACCAGATTTTGGGCACACATGAAACCATAGACCAGAAACTACAAATTGGTCCTCCCATTTGCTGATAGAGGTGATGTAAACATGAGCAAATCTCTGAAATAATCATAATAATTTTCATGTTAGCTATATAAAATCCCAAACAGCTAAAAAAATAGCATGTTAGGTGGAAGAACACCTTAATTTATTGTGACCATTTCTTACTTGTTCATTCATTTATTTTTTATGAAATGACAAGACCTTCAACAGTTGGATGTGCCTACTTGAGTCTAGGAATGGGTTACCCAGTCCTACCCATTGATAAACACGTATGGAGAGTCAGCCTAAGAATTCACGCATATGCACTGTGAGCAAGTGGGAAGTTGAACTTTCTCTCCAGATTGGGCACGTGGTGTGCAACTGGTAGCCAGTGATTCCATTTAAATAAGAGATCCATATCCCTTTCACCTGAACAGAGAGGAATGTCCTAGAGGGAGACCGTTGTTTTTCACTCCAAGGCAAAAGAAAAAGATGAGTTACAGAACATCTTTTTCTCCATTCTCTTCAGGCTCTTCACACTAAGCAGTGATAGGAAAGGGAAAAACTTTGCATCTGATATAAGACTGGAACATTAGATTAGAATAAAAGGTGATTAATAAGTTATGGAGTCTGCTTAAGATGTTATTAAATGACCTGCTGCATTGAGGAATGGAAAAATCTACTTAGGAGGCCTTGGAAAAATATGAAACCATTTTTATGCTTGTATCCTACTGAATGGAGGTTTCTAAACAAACTGATTATGTGCCGTTGATAATCTGTTAACACTGCCAGCCTGGGCATAAAGGTCAAGTCCATCTGGCTGAGGCATAACGACCAGACCAATTTCTTCTGACTGGCTTTCTCAACCAGTCCACCTTGGGCAGGGGCAGCAATTTAATGAAAAAAAAAAAAAAAAAACAAAACAAAACCTGCTAGCCATATGGTAGTGGCATCCTGTGGCATAGGATATTGGTGAGATTTTTCTTCGGGATCTGGGTTATTGCTTTATATGCATGCCAAATATTAGGGGTGATGAGTTTTGGCTAATGTCAATGTTCATATCTTTTTAAATTAAGAAAAAAAATCCCACAAATTCAGGACACACAGCAGTGTAAATCAGTAAAAGGTTATTATCTGCTTCTTTATTCTGTATTTGAAACAATATGACATAACATTTGATGGTGTCAGTTCTCTGTTCAGGGGTTTCATTTTTTTTTGTTGTTATTTTTAGAGAAATGTCCAGCTAGATTTGAAAATATATATATATATATTTATATATTTTTTATTAAAAAATATGTTTATATATTTTTTATTATAAATATATATATATTTATTTGGTGGGAAAGGGCTGGAGTCATTCTTTCGTAGAGGTTAGGTTAGGTGATCTTCCTTTTTGGTGAGCTCTGCTAAGACAAACGTGGTTGGCAGGAATGACATCCAGTCCTGATTGCATGCCTCTGTAGAGTTGGTTCAAGAGGCAGGCCCTTTTCTGCTCTTTAATAGCTATATTTAACACTGAGCTGGCAAATATTGGATAGAGATGTTGCTTACTGGAACTTGGCTGATATTCGTTCTCTAAATATTGTAATACAGCTTCTAGAGAAAGACACACGTCTTAAGAACAACAGACAGCAGTCACAACTTGCCAGCTCCGCCCCCTCCATAGGATAAAATTCTATCAGTTATATGGTAAACATAATGGAGCTTTAGGACTTTAAAGAATAATTTACCCGAGGGTCTCTAAGAAACAGATACCATCAAGAGGAGACTTGGCGAATAAGGTTGAGGGAGGGGGCAGACAGATGAACATTATCTGATTGCTAATGGATGTGTCAGCGCTTCTGCTCACAGCTGCAAAAAATTGCACACTGCCCTAATGATATAAGCAGCTGCCTTCACACAGATCACACAAATGGAACGTGTTGAAGTTGCACTGTATGGCGGATACAGGGATATTGTCCTGGATAGATTTCATATTTGAGACAAAGTTCCCTGTCAGATAGTCCTTGGGTTGGTCAGATTCTTTGAGGAATTCAGCAGGAGAGAAAAATCACTTTTTAATTAGTTCTGAAGTCTAAGCTCTGTATATTGATCTCTTGACTTATAGAAGGTAAGGAATGCCCATAATGATACCTGCTTCTTTCCTCAGTAAAATTTCAAGTGCAATTAGAAGACCTTTTTCAGATAACCACTCATGAAGGGGGGGGATTCTTCTTTTGAACAGGCTTAGCATTTTCAGGGGGTTAAGAGGACTGTTAGTTTTAGAAGACTGTGGGATTCTTATGACTCATGTAAGAGAAAGTGAGCAGAAACCTAACCTAGTGCAGCCATCTTTGTATTAAAAACATTCTTCAGGTACATTTTAAACTTAACCACTTCTTAGGTTTCTTTAGAAGCCAAGGTATATGGAAAGGCAGACCTGAAGGGATTGCATAGCATAGTGGCCTCTTGCACTGTAATGCCTGGATTTGAATTTCAGCTTAACCCTTCTTCGCAGTATAACTTTGAACCTATTCCTTGACTTCTGTGTGCTTAACCTTTCTCCTCTGGAAAATAGGAATAATAGAACTTAGCTGACACAAGTATTAATCCACATGAAGTGTTTAAGACATTGCCTGGCACACAGTTACAATCCAATAAATATCAAACTTTTTTTTATTATCTGACACTCTGCTTTGACAAGAGGTAGGTAGATCTATTTACTTCAGTATTTTCAGGAAGCCCCCCCCCCCGATTTAAAGGGGATTCTAATAATTAATTATATGTTGTTACATTTTTTAGTAAATGCTTTAGGAAACGTGGCTTGAGGTAGAGCTGAGGAATTTAATTGAAACATCTGACCTAAGTAGAACTTTTCTCTACTTTTTTCTCTAATAGTGGCACAGATGCTCTCTAATATTGATCAATATTGGGAAGTCATGCTTGGGAGATGCTATGATTTTTGTGGTGGTATGTCTTTAGTTAAGCTTCGATTGTTCTAGAAAAAATAGCAGTGTCATGATCGCAACATGATACAGAGGTGTGAAAGGATATTAGACATTTGGAACCTCAGCAGAGAAGTTGGAATTCCTGGCCTACTATTTACCAATGTGTAACTCTAGATGACAATAATGTGGCCACTATGGACCACATACCCTCTTGATTGGTTTCATATGGTATTTCTAATTCTCATCACATTCAGTCCCCATGACTTTCATTCATTTAACAAGTGTTAATTGAAGGGCTCACATGGGCCAGGTAGAATATTGGGGTATGGACTCTACACTGGGCTTTGGTAGTTAATATTTTCCTCAGTATATACATGACACAACTTAGCTTTCCTGAGATGACAAGCTCAAAAAGTTATAAGTTATAAGCCCTGATTTCTTCATTTATAAAAAGCAGAAAATAATACCAGTAGCTAGCACATTTGAAGATTAAAAATACCTCCATTATTGGATAGTTAGGATAACACATGAACCTGGCATTCAGGGGCTCTCAATAAGTGATTGATAATAACCACAGAAACAATGCTAATCTAGTGTTAAGTACAGTTTCAATGCATTTCCCTAGTAAAATTTGGTTTATGTGTCTACTAAAAACCTGGATCAGTGATGAACACGACTCTGTCAGTCTTCTTAGTTGACTAAGTTCTATGTCTATTGGGGTTTGCCTAGGAGTCCCTGGTAGGAATAAAGATCAAGTCTGTGCAAGATAAACTGTATATAATAAGAATTCAGCTTCTCCTTTATGAGGCATGGTTCTTTTCACAATTGCTTGGCTTGAATTGTTTCTTACTGTTTACAATATTTTAAAAATTTAAAAAACAATAATATAAAACCAAATCAAAATATTATTCATTAAAGAGACAAAAACTTTAAGCTGCAGTATGCAATCCAATAAAATTTAAATATTGAAATAACTGTCAAAGGACCAGGCAAAGTTCTTTGTTTGAATGTTGCAAATAACAAATCTAAGGTTTATCCTTAAAACAGGGAGCAGAGACATTTGCAGGTAAAGCTTCCGGAGGTTGAGACTAGATGTACCCATTTGGAGAAACTGTCCAACATTGCCAAGATCTGGACTAAACCATCCCTATTAGTGGTGGCAAGCCCCCATCCCTGCAGTGCTGTGTGCTGGGTGCTCAGGTACATGGTTGGGCTGTACAAATGGAAAATGGAGACCCCAGAAACCCAGTCAGACTCTCTCTGAACTTACCATCTTCGGGGATGCATAGGGGCTTTAAACCTACCTTCTGCATGTGGGACGATGAACACTGTTCATTTTTAGAGTCATCTAGGCATTTATGATCAGATTGTTGATTTTTGGACATAGCTTCTCTAAGACTGTTTCTCAAACTGTAAAACCTACCTCAAAGCATAGGGCAGCCATGAGGGCTTAAAGAACCATCTAGGCAAATCACTCAGCCCAGTGCATCGCCTGAGAAGCTGATCATGGTAAATCAAAACAGGGAGTCCTTCCCAGGTATCTGCACACCAGGGGCTTGTGCCTCCTCTCTCTAGTCAAGGCTGTTTTCACCCAGCCCCATGTGCTCACTTTTTGGTCTGACATGAGCAATGCCCATAGTTTTTGATGAGCTGGTCTCTCAACCTTCCCTGTTCTGTCAGGATGTAACCTATTTCTGGCAGCACTATCTGTTCTAAAGAAACTGGTGTGCAGTTCATACTACAAACTGGGTACCATCTTAGACTGACCAAAAGCTTGTGGATAGGGTATCTGCCTGAGAAAAAAAGTAGGCATTTGTTGCAGTTTGTACTGACTAGAAGCAGGCAGGCACTGAGGCAGAGTATGGCGTATGAGAGACTTATTAGGGGTTAACCCTTGTGAAGTTTAGCAGGAGGAAGGAGAACCGGGTGGAGCGAGAAGCTGAATAGTGATAAAGCCTGACAAAGCCTTGCGGACATCGGTAGGGAGCTCTGGAGCTAGTATTGCTCATTGCATTGGTCTGCATTGATCAAACTGCTGGCTTTTATACCCCCACCTTGCTGGGTCACCAGATACGGGCAGCACCAGAAGGCAGTTGTCCGAAGCTAATGGGAAGCTGTGAGAGTGGATAGTTAATTTCTTGTAGGACAAGAAGAAGTCCTTCTTGAATGTCTACCATAGCATTCTTTAATGAAGAAAGTCATAATTCCTGTTGCAGGCACTCCCTCACAAAACCACTTATAATCTGCAGACATTGGTCTGGGGAGGCTAGGATAAAAATTTAATCTCACGACTAAATAATAGGAAACTGTTAAAATATTTACAGTAAAATCTGCCAAGTTCCCAGGACAAATCTCTTCATAAAACACATTTACCCAAGAGCACATCATGCTCTGGGGAAATAAAATACACATTGCCACTTTAGTGTTGTCTTTCTAAAGTCTTTATATTAAAAAATACAAGCAAACAATAATAAGTGATGCTGTCCTTACTCTGTCTTTCCTCTTGCTCCTTAAAAGAAAGGAAAGTCAATATTTATTGAGTACCCACAATGTACTAAAAAGATGGTTGGATTGGGAGTTAGGACACTTTATTTTCATCCTGGCTCAGTCACTGTGTGACCTTGGGTGAGTCACTTCTCAAATCTCAAATTCTGTTTTCTTATCTGTATAGTGAGGAAGTTGGACTAGAGTCTTTTCAACTCTAGTGTGCTGTGACTTCTGCATAATAAGAAAATCTGTCCCTGAAGTGCTGGCTTCTTGGTCTTTTTATCACATGCTGTGGCTCTACCAGTGCTTGTTGCTAAGATGCATGTCCTTGGTCACACAGTCTACTAAGAGAAGGAAATGTTTCTCTGCTGCAACATTGACTTACAGTATTCCTCTTCTCATTTCCAAACAAGAGAAGAGGTATTAGCACATTCTTTGAATTGCTGTGTTTAGTTTTCTGTTAAATCAATGTGTAAACAATGTGTATGTATAATCCTCACATTCTATCATAATGTTTTGTCTTTTGCTTTTCTGTTGAGAATGACTCATATCACTGATACTCTGGGGTAGAATGTTTCAGCTTCTTCTGCATCTTTGTGAATTACAAGTCCTAAATGAGGGAGAAGAACCTTACAAAATACCCAAGAACTCTAGGACACTTGGTAATTGAGTAAGGAGTACTCATTTTGCAGCATTGTATGCCCAGATTGGGGCTGTAGCATTCATAATTAAAATAATGACTATTTGCTGACTATTGGTTTTCCAGGAATATTAAAACACATTTACTTACCTATTTGTCTTTGTTTCTCACAAACACAACTTTTTTTCTGGTACTGGGGATTGAACTGAGGGATATTTTAGCACTGAGCCACATCCCTAGCTCTTTTAATTTTTTATTTTGAGACAGGCTCTTGCTAAGTTGCTTAGGGCCTCACTCACTTGCTGAGGCTGGTCTCAAACTTGTAATCCTCCTTCCTTGGCCTCCTGTTTACAGACTGGGATTACAGGTGTGCAAGATTGCACTCTTCCTAAATACACCTTTTAATAAGTGATTGACAACATCTCTGCCTTGGTTGATATTAAAGGTAAATAGCTTTGGGATGATCCTTCCTTCCATGCCCCCCACTATTTAATCACCTCTAACCATTTCATGAAAGAATATGATTCCTTCACTTACCTCTCTAATTACTCCATGGGAAAGGAAGGAAATTATTTTTTCACTCTATATTTGGTCTTTAGATGGCATGAAACCTATTAATTCTTGTGGCACTCATTATTGAATTAGGGATAAAGTTGGCAAGCCTGTTTAAAATGTAAAGCTTACACTTCTTCCGAGAAGGTTATTTTAAATTAAAATGAACATTTCTGTTTCCATTGTTTTAGATGTCTTAAGTGGTGCACTGAACTGAAAAGAAGTTGTGAAGCAGCCATTTGGTTGTACCAGGGGAGGCCAAACTTTGCTGAGGACTGCACACACACTCAGAGGCTGCATTTAATTGGTGTGCAGTCGAGTGTTGCAAGGCAAGCCTCCTGTTAAGCAGTTACCATGCAAGAAGACGCTAGAAAGCTGCACAGTGCAGTCTTGGCATGCCAGTGACCAGAATCCATTCATTCATTCGTTAAGTATTGGTTATATACCTACTGTGTGCCTGACATTATTTTAGCAGTAAGTAATGAGGCAAAAATTCCTACCCTTGTGAAACATATTCTAAAAGGCACAAGACACAGACCATAAGCAGATAAGTAATATTAAAGGTATACCAACTGACAATCTGTGCTTTGGGGAAAAAATAAAGAAGACTAGGGTAATGAGGAATTTTGGGGTAGGAGATGGTGTGCAATTTCACATAGCATGGTCAGGAAAGATCTCACAGATTAGGTAGCTTTTGAGGCAAAGACTTCAAACTAGTGAGGGAATTTGGGAGTCTTAGGGAAGGATAACATTCCAGGCAGATGGAATAGGCAGTTCAGAGGTCAGGAGGTACAGGAGGCCAGGACAGTTAGATTGAAGTGATTGACAGACAGATATTTCAAAGATCTGAAGTGAGGTCACAGAGGTAGGGATGGCCCTGATGAAGCTCAACTTTTTAGGCCTTTGCAAGGCGTGCAATTTTTGTATGTTGGGGAGCTATTGCAGAATTTGAGCAGAGAAGTGATGCTGTGATCTAGCTTAGGCCATTAAAGAATCACTTTGACTGTTGTGTTGAGAATACATTGTATGAGGACAAGGGAGGGAGCTTGGGCACTAGTGAGGAGCCCATTAGAATAATCCAGACAATGCTTTGTACCAGGTTGGTTGCTATGGAGGTGATGAAGAAGGGTTTGGGATTCTTTTGATAGGATTAGGCATGTGCTCCAAGAAAAAGCCCCTAGGTTCTGATATGTATTCCAAGCATAGTGCATGACTATATGTAAACTTAGCTATGGGGAAATGAATATAATGGAAAGAAGATGAGCTTTGTATTTGGAGAATTCTGAGACAGGATCCAAATTCTATCATTCCCCAGTGATGTGACCTTGGGCAGGTTACTTAACCTTTTGGAGCTGCCGGTTTTGTTTAGTTTGAATCAGAATAATAATTACCTCCCAGGGTTCTTGAGAAGATTTAATGTGGTAATATGTGTGAAAGCAGCTCATAGGGGGCTTAGCGTATCTAAGTTCTTCATAAATATTAATTTCCTGCAGTTCCTCATTAGCTTAAATATGATCATTTACAATGTAGGTTCAATAGATCATGGCTTATTTGCCCATAAACTGTAAGTATGTTCCTTTGATTATTTGAGTAGAATCTGTGCAGGGCATTTTCCAGTGTATTTGTCCTTGAGGTGTTAAGGATGAAAAATAGCTTTTCTGACCAACTAGCTGCAATTGTGATGAAGTCAAATTCCTTGAACAGTGCTATTTTTTTCCCCTGTAACCCTCAGTTCCATGTTTAAGGTACCAGTCCTCTCCAAAGCAGAGACTTCTGTTGGGGTAGCAGTAGAGTGGGAGAGGAAGTTCTAGAGTCTATACTTAAGGGATTCAGGGACCCTTCTCAAACTTTGTGAAAAGTTTTCTGCATATGTGTATTTTTTTTTCTGGGAACAAGAAATTGAAGATAATGATTTTCTCAAAACATTACCAACCACTGTTCTATAAAGCTCTACTTAGCCAATGACTCTAGCCTAAATACCACTCCCCATGTGTGAGAGAAATTGTTGCCTACTCTGGCTAATTCCCTTAACAAATATTTCACCACAAAACACTTTGTGGTTAGAAGATGTTATCCTGGCTTCTTATATTTCTTAGTCTGTCAATATTTTATGCCTTTGAGTCCCCAGCCACTGCTAATTTTAAACCTTTCTATGTATATACTGTTTATAGAAAAAGGTTTGGGTGTCATTATATCTTGTATTTATTGCCACATGAATTTCAAGAATAGCTAATTTTTGTACTCAGTGTTCCCCAAAAACCTGTGGGGGAAATTGTATTCTGAAAAGGCTCATCCTCTGCTATTTTTATTTGTTGAATATTAGAATGAGAGAGTTTCATCGAAGAAAAAAGCAGGTATCTTCCTCCTTGAAAATTATCAAAGTTGACAGAAAAATCACAAAGGAGACAAAAACTGTCACATTCTATATGATTCTGGATTTGTTTCTGTCTAATCCATCTATAGCTCTACTGACATGAAATGATTCATAACAATTGTGGATCACTATATTAAATAAAGTAACTTTTAAGATTCTTGGATCCTCTGATTCTTGGATCAATTTCATCCAAATTGATGAAAGTGAGTATACTTTTTCTCCCAATAAAGTTCCTATAATATAAAAACAAAAACTGGTCCACTTGCTAATCAGGAATCATACCCCAAATACTGCTGTGTGTGCAAGCCAGTGAATTGATGAAGTTGAAAGATTGCATGCAAAATAACCGTCTAGGCAGTGATGAATCAAATATTGTCTCATCAGCATTCATCATGATGTGTCTGGCATGAAAAGGAGCCTTCTTCTCCCAAGATACAGAGAGAGCAGAGAAAAGTCAATCAGGGTGGAGAAGCCATGCATTCCTTCCATACATATGTGATTTCTCCTGAGGTTTACATTGTTTATCAGTTCACATCATGGAATAAGTAAATTTGCATCCTTTAACTGGCTACTGACCAGTCAAAGGCTGTTTTCCAAATAGCCCTTTACGTGATTTTTTACTTTATTATACAATGCAAGCTTTGTTGCTAACTTAATTGAGCAGATGATATTCATAAGTGGAATAATTCAGAGGTGGTAAATCAGTCTGGATTTGCTTTCTGAAGGAAGGAAACCTTATTTTATTGTTTAATTTGGTTGTTTTACAATGATATAAAACAATTTTTCATTACATTTTTTTCTTTTTTAATGTTTAACTTCATTTTCAAATAGCCTATTACTTTAGTTCTATTGTGATTTTTCCAAATCTTCCCCCACTTTTGGAAGAAATGCTCTGCTGACTTGATAACCTTGGGATAAAGAGATTTTTACTTTTGTTGAGTAGTTGAGTTTCCAAACCATAAATCTGATGGCAATCTTGTGATACCTGTCACTGGAGCACTGTGCAATTTATTGAGCTATCTAATCCTTCAGAACATTTTGCTTGATATCTAGTCGGAGGGGTCAGATTTTCCTAAGATTGTGGCTTTGCTTGGGTCATTTGGAAATACTTCAATAGGCTTTCTTTTGCAATAGGCTCTTGCTCACAACCTTGGATGTAGGTACCAGTCTTACTGGAAGAAAGTTTACTGAGCACCTACTATGTGTCTCAGCTGTGACCAAGATAGAGTCCTTTCCTCCATGGAGCTTACATTTTACTAGGGGAAAGAGATAATAAAATAATTATTACAGAGAGAGGCTGAGAAAGCCTTCTGGGAAAATAATGATGTCAAGCTAAGTCTGATAGAACAGAGGAAAGTAGGTGAAGGAAGAAAAGATCAGGAAGGGAGAAGACAGTGTTATGATGCTGGGATGGCAGATGTCTTCTGATGGGGAGAATGGCATGTTGCAAAGGCAGGTGGAGGAACAAAAATAACTACAAATGACTACAGAATATATGGCCATATGTGGTGAACTGGAGAGGAGGAGGAACCATTCTTTTGATAATCACACTTGACAATTATGTGCTAGGTGCTGGTGATAGACTAACTAGATAGACAAACTTTATGGAGTTTACTTTTGAGTGAAAGAGACACTATATAATTAAGCAAGGAAATCAGAGCCATGAAATGTACATTGAGATCAGTGCTATTGATCTTTATTGGTTGTCATATAAGGCGTAGTTTGGGCTGCTATAACAAAAAAACATAGATGAGCGGCTTAAATAACAAACATCTATTTCTCACAGTTTTGGAGACTGGAAGGTTCAAAATCAAAGAGCTGGCAGATCCAGTTGGCAGATGCCCATCTTCTTGCTCATATGGTGTGGGGGTGAGGGGTAGTGGTGAGGGGAGAGAGAGAGAGAGAGAGAGAGAGAGAGAGAGAGAGAGAGAGAGAGAGAGAGGGAAATGGAGATATCTGATCTCTTTCTCTTCTTGTATGGGCATTAATCCACCAGAGGACTCCACCCTCATGACCTTGTCTCAATTTAATTACATTCCCAAATGCCCCACCTCCAATATCATCACACTGGGGAGATTAGGGATTCAGAGTAAGAATTCTGGGGGCACACAAACTTTCGTTCAACCCATAGCAACAGACTGATAGCCATCGGGGCCAGGGCTACAGGATTGTCAGGGATGGCCTAGGGAAGGAAGTGCACTTAAATTGAATCATAAAGGAACAGAAAAAGCTGCACATAAGAAGATAAAGAACATTCCAAGCAGAAGAAATAATTTTTGTGTAGGTCAAAATTCAGGAGAGACTGGGGTTTTTGACAAAGAGGCCAGTGTGGCTAAAGCATAATAGTCTAGGAGTGCATAACTGTGCTATGGAGTTGGAGAGTGGAGCAGGTAGAACTCTTCCCAGTCTTACAGGTAAAATTCAGTGGCTAATTTCTTGGGTTTTCTGCAGTAGTACATGGCAGAGCTATGAAGCTTGTCTCAGCCTAGATGTTGCATGATTATTTGGCTAAGCCTCCTTTTGTTTGTTCCTTTGTACAATAATCAGTATTTATTGACATCAAGGCACCATGCTCTGCTCAGAGATAACAATATTAAACTGTATATTCATGGTCCTTGCCTTCATGGGGCTCTTCCTTGTTTTTATTCTCAGTGTCCTTGGAGGGCAAGGTGAAGAGAAGAAATTGTATCTGCAAGCAACAGAAAAATAATACTCAGAATGGCTTCCATATTATAGGAGAGTGTTTGCTTATGTAATGAAATAAGGCTCTTTGGATGATTGAGTAAACCCCTGCCTTTACTTTTTCTTTTCTTCTCTAAGTGTTATTCTTTTCTGTGATTCACTTTCTCCCAGTTTCAGACTTCATATCTATTTACCATACTGTACAAAAGAAGAGAAGGTTCTGGAATTTCCATCACAAGTCCTGGGCTTTGTGCTGTTCGAGTTATATCAATAGGGAGTGTGTGCATGGGAATGTATGGAGTGCACATGGAAATTTGTGGGACATGTTGGGTAATCACAATGTGGGTAGGTGGGTGTTAAAATCAACATATCTCTTGAGTGTGCCACTGGACAATGTATAGGTGAATGTTTTATGTAATCTGATATAATAATCTGAATCTACACTTTAGCAAAGTGTGTGTTCTGAGGGGAATTATTTTAATATACACAGAATCTTCTAGAAATGTAACTGTTGGGTGTATTGTAAGAATGTTGGATTTTGTTTCATTCAGAATTTTCAGACTTTTCACCCATTTGAAAATTACTTCTCAGGATGATGCTCTGATATTTGAATTGTCTATGAAACACACCTTATCATCTGCAATTTTAAGTGTAGGCATCTGACTACAATATCATGCCTGAGGATTTGCATATTAAAGTACATTTTAAAAAATAAATTACTTTTATTTACACTTTTTTTTTATTTTGAGCAGCATATTGATTTTTTTCAAAATCAAGATGTGGGGCTAATTTTATTTATGAATTACATTTTAAATATAGATAGGGGACTTTCCAAATATTTATTACATAAGGAACTATCTAAAAGAGTTGAAATAACTGGTTCAGACACATCAGAGCCTGTCCTTGGAATTAGGAACCAGGATAATATCCTCACTGCCTGATTACTATGACCTAGGAGAGAGGTGAAACACCTCCTGAAAACTTAGTTTATTGCTAAATGTGGGCCTTTTGCAATGTAGAAGTGATTTGAGATTGATATTTTTAATACTGAATGCCTTTTGAAGGAAAATCCAAATTAAGATAAATTTCTCCTTGTGAACATGGGCCCAAACTGTTCATTTTAAAAAGCAAGTTAATTTGGGATGAAATGTGATACCAGTTTTATTTCAGGTTCACATTTTTATTTTATCAATGCAGATTTTACTTTATTTATTTTTGGGCATTAGAGATTAAACCTAGTTTCTTCTTGCACATGCTAAGCACACATTGTACCACTGAGCTACATACCTAGCCCCTCAGTGTAGTTTTCAATGATCTTTTCGGACTTTATTCAGTTTTTGTGGAGGTGTTTCTCATTTGTTCACTGAACACAATATTTCCCATTTTAGTGTTGTGAACCAAGTTCATGCTTTGAGCATCTCCAAGGTTTCTCCTTGTAAAACCTAATCTGGCCCTGAAGTTGTGAACAGGAATGATTGAAACACTGAATTCCCATTATAAAAGAACCTTTGCAGACACAAATGAAAGGATAGAAATAGAAGGCAGCAGATACAGAAATGGAGAATAGTGGCTTGGTTTATTTAATAAGCTGAACAGTGAGCTAATGACTGAGACTAGAGTTTTATAAACATCTGATTCCTTTAGAGCAAGGTTTAAAAAACTGTAACATTGGAAAATGGCCACTTTGAATAGTGGAAATAGATTTGTTTTGTGTTGGTACAAAATTCATACATAAGTGAACCCCTTACCTGTTGTCTTGAGTTGTATTAAAAACCCAAAACCGGGGCTGGGGTTGTGGCTCAGTGGTAGTGTGCTTGCCTAGCATGTATGAGGCCCTGGGTTGGACCCTCAGCACCACTTAAAAGTAAAATAAAGTCATTGTGTCCACCTACATCTATCTATCTATCTATCTATGTTAAAAAAAAAAAACAAAAAACACCAAACCTGTTCCTATTGCTTTGGTCACAATGTGTCTGGTGCAGATCATGAATGGACACTGTTGAAAAGTGATCCTGCGAATGGGTCAAGAATTCTATCTGTAGTCCAGGAGCACAACTGAGAGTCATTTGAATTTTACAAAGGGATTTGTGCTGTTCTGCTCAGGTAACACTTCTGAGCTGTTCACTTCCAGAAATTTCTAAATTTATTAAATAATTGATTTACATAACAAATCCCCTGTAAATACAGAGGTGTTAACTATTTGCCATTGGGTAAACTTAAATGTCCAGACAGAAAGCAAATTTTACTTCTTTTTCCTTTCTCCCTGTGTGTAGATCCACCCAAAGAGTCCTTACAATTTAAGGGGTCATAGATAATCTATTTTTTTCTTTTTTAAGAACATTATCTGTTCTTTTTAGATATACATGACAGTAGAGTGCATTTTGACATACATGGAGCATACATGGAATATAACTTATTCTAATTAGGATCTCAGTCCTGTTGTCCTGTGTATTGTGGGGTTTCACTGGTGGTATATTCAGGAAAGTTCTGCCTGAATCACAGATGATCTATCTATTTAATAATTAGCAGGGAACTGGCTCTGACATTTTGCTTTTGTACCCTAAATTTCTAGCTACTCTGATGAACTGCAGTACATGTTTTTGCATTGCTCTGTATGTGTCATTCTTTCCACAAAAGTCAGTGAGCAATACAGCATTGTCCCTTTTCATTAGTGTGGTTTTAAGTTTTAACATGCTATTTCGTGTCAGCCGGCTTTTCCGGTTTTGCATCAACATTGTAATCAGTAGCTAACATTTTGTTAAGCAATTTGTCGATGCTTATCACTTGTCAGGTTTTCAGTTTGCTCACCACTGATGTGAGTTCCACTTTCTTGTTCCAAAAGAGATTTTTTTTTATAGTTTAATAAAATGTTACCCAACATATCATTTTCTTTCCCCTCCCTTCTCCCTTTCTTGACCTTTGCCTGTAAATAGGTATGTCCCTCTCACAGAAAACATACTGTATTTTAAAAAGGTGGGTATTTAAAACACATCAAATGAATTTCAAATGACACCTAGAGAAGATCGTTTTAGGTCTGTGTGCGAAAATGCTCTTGACCTTTGTCAAGAGCACAGTGCCTGCCACTTAGCAGCAGTGAGCATCAAATGGTTCAAGAGATGTCAAATGAAACAAAATGAAGAACACATGTAAATAATCACTTTCTAAGTTTAAGTAATCAGGAATCCTAATTTTCACTCATTTCCCTATCATAGATCCTGGGGAGCGGGTTAGCCACTAAAACTGTCAAGAACTGGGTTTACTTAATATTTATTTACTTAACATTTTACTTCTTATTTGCATATTAGTTTTTATATTCCCTTATTCCTTATTTTCTTGAATGGTTTATTTTATTTTTGTCACTTTCATTTTGAGCTAAAATGTAATTAATGCTTTTCCTCTTTTGCAAGATTTACTTCTTCCTGTGAGTCTTAGCAGCAGCAGGAGAAGCTCTGAAGACTTCCTGGGAGCAGCTGAAAAGATGTGAATTACCTTGTTTACTGAGACTAAAATACTAAGGGAGACATCATGTACTAGGTCCCTCAGGCCCTCAGTCACCTGGGAAGATGGAGGCAATTTACCCTAAGAACACTCCTTTGTCTTCTAATTTACTGTTAAAAATAACTGCTAAAATGTATGAAAGCTATGTACATGAATAGAGTAAGTATTTCATCTGCTATAACTTGGACATGGGATTTATGACTTAATCTAATATATGCTGTTTAATGGAGTGCTACTAAATCATAACTTAGAAACTTCTCATCCAGAATTGTTGGAAAATGGTATATTATAACATTTTTTGGATTTTAAAGAGTTGCCACATATTGTACCCTCTAAAATTGTGGTTCTCAGCTAGAGGCAATTTTGTACCCTAGGAGAAATTTGGCAATGCCCAGAGACATTTTTGATTATTAGGGAGGTGCTACTAGTATTTAGTAAATATAGTCCAGGGATCCTGCTAAGCATCCTACAACACATAGGAGAGTCCTCACCACAAAGAATTTTCTGGTCCAAAATGTTAATAGTTCTGAATTTGAAAAAACCTGCTTGCAGGTTAGCACTTAAAACAAAAACAAATGAGAGTTCAGCAAAATCCAGTTAAAATACAGAATGACGGTGAACATTTGTATCAGACTTAGATGACAACTTTGCATCTTACAGTGTTTCAGTTTTTATCAATACCAGTGACCACTGCATTGAAGTGTAGAAGTATTGGTTCATGAAGACTCCTGTTTGCTATATGGATAAATATGTTCTGCTCTGCTACAGTCAGCTGCAGAAGCTCATTATTTCCTATGTCATAACAGTCATTTGAGTCACAATAGCTACTTACATCTTTCTTATGGAGAGGATTATTTACTTTTCACATTTCAACAAAATTGAAATACAGCTTGATCTTTGTTAATGAGTTTTTAATCTACTTTAAAAATAATAAGTGGTATGGTCTTGGAAGAGTACTTCTGTCAGCACAGCTGTTGTTACAATATCCTATGCTTTTATTTTTAGGTTCCTGAGAGAACCTAAGAAGGAAGAAAAATTTTCTTTCTATCATTTGGATAAAGTTTATTTCTGTGCACAACCTGAGAAAATGGAAAAGAAAAATACCTGGTTCTGAGTAGAAAAACTGAAGGAATCTGTCTATTTATTAGTAAGTGAGTTAAATATTTATTGAGGGCTGTCTCATTCACATTCAGGCTAGGGCAGTAAATAAGATAGAATTTTTTATGATGTTTTTCACAGAATTATTTGGAAAATAATAAAAGTTTAAAGCATGAGGTGGAAATTAATTTGTGTCTGTAGTAACCTCTTGCACACATAGTATTTACAACTACAGAGACTTAATAGAAGCAGCCTGTTGTGTAGCCCTGATCTTATCCCCAGATTCACTCTTTTAGTTATGAGGTAATTAGGAGCTTATCATCAGGAAGTAGGTTTATGCAATCAATGATTCCTTTTTTACTAAGTACATATTAAATGCCTAATATACGCCATGCTGTTCTGGGAACAAGGGACATAAAGATGAATGAGCACTGATCTCTGCCATTTCATGCAAGGGTAGGAGAACGTTCTGGGGCCAGTGAAGGGAGAGCTGGAAGTCAGAGTTCTGAGACAGTTGAGTGGAACAGGAGTGGTAGGGGAAATAGAGCTATGCAAATAGTGAAGAGTTCAGAGTGGAAATAGGATAATCCAAACATGAAAGGAACACAATCTGTTGCTTAAAGCTGTGATGATCTCTTATTCTTGGATGTGTTTGTTTTTAACCATTTCAGTTAGAAGCATTAATTTTTCAGCTCTGTTGCATAAGTAGCCTTGGGGAGGACAGGGTAAGCAATGGATAAATTTATGTTTGTTTAACAACCTCTGGGTTTCCAAGGAAATGAATTACCTGCGTGCAAACCAGTGCATTGATTTTGTCATGGTTAACAATAGCAAGCATGTGGCTTCTAGGATCATTTCTCTCAATAGAGTCACATTGAATAAACAATGAAAATTCTTGAGCTTATATATATATATTTCAGTTTTTATTTCAATGCATAATCTGAATTTAACTTTAAATTTGTTTTGTTTAAATTGTCCTAGAAGGCAGTGGTAAAATTGACCTGAATAAACTGTTGAGATAGAAGAAAAAAATAATGTCAATTAGACACCTGAATACTCTGTCCAAAATAGGACCCCTTATTTTCCATATGCTTGCTTTTTTCTCTCTAGCCATGTTTCTTGCTTTTCGTTCTTGTTGATTTCTTTCTTATCTGTCTTTAAATCCTCAAATTTGTTTCCACATCACTGTCAGAGTAAGCTATGGAAATCACAAATATGAAGAGTATAAAAATATTAGAAGATAACACTTAGCTGAGAATTTACTATGTGCTAGGTATTCTTCTAAGCCTTTAATGTATGGTAAATCTTTTCAATTTTCACAACAGTATAATATCAGAAATATTATTTCCTTTATTTTACAGAAAAAAACAAGGTACAAGGAGACACATTTTCTAGATGACAGCTAGTATGTGTTAGAACTGGGTTTTAATCCCAGGTATTTTGACTAGGAACACTGGTTCATGACCTTCTATGTTCTTCTTTTTAAGACCTTTTCCTTCTCAGAATCTATCACAAAATTCATAGTACATGTATCCCCTTGAAATGACTTTAATTCATTTTCAAGCAAAATCTACTGATCAGTGAAAAGTAAAATTAGAATTCCATTAATTCTATTGAGGAAAATTATAATGATTTTATCCCCACTTAAGATTTCTAAACAATTTTCACAGGTAGAAAAAGATAGGAATTCAACAATGAAAATGGGTTTGCATAAGTAATAAACAGAAAATTGAAAATAAATAAATTAAATTTTGACATGAACTAAAAGTTTATTATACCTGCCAGAGAAGGAAACAAAGATCTGGGAGTTGGTGGTGGGAGACAGAAGTAAGGTGCAATGGAATCATTCTTTGGAAGGTACAATCTTCTTTCTACTCTATTTTTGTTACCAATTCTTCATTCTTTTTGAGCTTATGATTATCTCTTACTCAAATTTCACTTTATAACTAATAGCACACCACTGGAACAAAATAAAGGCTAGACCTGAGCTACTCCTAACACATGAACCCATTGTGAAAGTAGTGCCTGCATTCAGACACCAGACTGACCTTTTCTCTTCCTCCTACTCAAAAAATGTTTGGGGTTCATCCAAATCTGGTGCTTAACTCAAACATATTTCATAAGATACTTTCTGGCTAGAACTGGTCAGTCAAGTAACTGGTGTGACTCCTTGAAATAGTACCATCTGTCTTACCATGTCTTAAGTATATTTTTTAGTTGATTTTTCTTTTTTTTTTTTTTTTGGGACGGGTGGGGGAAGGGTTGCTCTACTGAAAACAAACAAACAAACAAACAAAAAAATAAGATTCACCCCAAAACCGTTATAACTTTTCAAGAGCCACAATGGTGAAAAATGCTTGGCTAAATGGTCATTTTAAAGGAAGTTTCTACTTGGCATATAAAGTCACCCAAGGCCCTTGTGTGACTCCCAGCCTCATCTTTCCCCACTTCCTTCTGGTACCTTATATGTCAGCATCACTGCATTGTTTATGTGTTTGCATCCTAGAAGGCTGTTTCATACGTCTATTTTCTCTGCACAGAACATCCACTTTTCCCCTGTTATCTGTATGCAGTGGGTTTATGGTACAACCGAGGAATCTCAAACTTTTTGGAAGCTCTGGTTTCTTAAAGGGAATTGCTGGCAAACGTACTCAAACTTTGCCCTGGAAAGACATTATCTTTATTATCCTGGTGAGAAAACAAATCTTCACTCTTCCTTGGAGAGAAACACCATCTCTACCTTCCAAAGTATAACATATTCCTGAATGGCTAGTCTGAAACATAATATCTGTTAATGCATCTTGTTGGAAAGTACAGAAATGGGAGAGACACATGGAGCATTGTCTTCCAATAGCTCTTGCTCTTGGTACGATGTATTAAAATTATCCATTTAAATATATGGTTGATGAGCTTGTTTAGAGCAGACATTTAATCTTTTCCATCATTACATTCCTATTTGCAGTATCATGTTTATCACAGAGGAGAGAATCAATACATGAGCATGAATAAATAAATAAGTGAAGACCTTTAAAAATCTGGAAGCATGAGGACTATACCAAATATTATTTTATATAAAATAATCCATGACACCATAATAAGTGCAATTGAATTTTTAAATGCTAGACTCATGATCAATATTTCTATGATCAGAATACATTTGGGAAAAACTTATGTAATATTATTATTATTGTGTAATAATAATATTGAATATGACACTTTTTATGCACCAAACACTGAGTTAAACTCTTTACAAATGTCTCAATAAACCTTGGAGAAGTACTTTTATTATCTGCTATTATAAACACAGACTTAGAAAGTTTAAAGAGAAACTTCAATAGAAGACTTAAGTAACTTCTTCAGAATTATGCAGGTCATCAGTGGTGGTGATGGGAATAAGCATGGAGAGTTTGGCTCTGGAAGTTGTTTATTAACTACTTAAATTGCACAACTCTTTACAGAAAACTCAGAAGTTCACCTGTAGCATATTAGGTTCTCTAAATATATGCTCTTCTCCAAAACCAAACTTGGATAGACAGAGCACAAATGTGCTCCATTAACAGGTTCCAGTGTGCATTTGGGGAATTAAACTAGAACCATATTTATGTTAGTAATGATGCCTCTCTTGCAGAAGAAATTCTTGGAGGATGTTAAGATGAGGTCAGTATCTTTCTCTGTGAATGATGGAAATGGAGACCCATGAAGATATTATTGTTCTTCCAAGTAACAGAGGGCTGGAGCAGGGCCAGCTTCATGGGAACATGACCTAAGTGGTCCTACTGGGCCCCATGCTCATAAGGGCCATGCTCAGGAGGGCTTACTTGGTTTTCTGATCAGTTGTTTTGTTCTTAAAATTCTTAATACTTTTTGAACAAGGGACCCTGCATTTTCATTTTGCAGTTCACATCTCACATTATATAGTTAGTCATTGATGGACATCTTAGTTAACTCTTTGTGGCAACTAATTGGCAGCTAATAGAAAGTGGACTGGCTAAATCAGCAACTCCAGTTTCTGTCACACTAGATGGGAAAGAACAGCTCAGGTCCTAAATTTCTAAGTTGTGATATACCCAATTTCTGGAGTATTTGATGATTCTAAAACATCACCCTGGGGCTGATTTATTGCAGAATACTAGCCTATCTTCAAGAAAAATGAATTACAGACATTATACATAATTTCTGTTTTTTTTTTTTAAGGTCTTGAATCTATTTTCATTCTTTTTTTAGATTGACAGTTGCTTTCGGTCAACCTAACCATTCCTTTTTATAATAAGTGCCAAATCAATTGATCAAGAAATAACATATCCTTTTAACAGGAGTTAACATCTACTATTTCCACGTTGACATGTAAATCACATTTCTGTTATCTTTACCAAATGTGGAATGCACTTTATGATTTTATTTTTTCATATGTGTGGGACTGTGTAGGCTGAATATATACTGTCAGCTTTGATTTGTATTCCTTCAGCAACACCAGCTAGCTCCTTCTCTTTCTTTGCTTAGAATTCTTGCTTCCAGAACTTGTATGATCGGTGGTCACACTCATCTGCATTTGCTGCAAATGCATATATAAACCAGATCTTATTTCTTGTAGTTATTTTCTTCTTAACAGTTTTATTATCATTATCTCTGCAATCTTTGTGATACCCTGATGAATTCTGCTTTCCTACTACAAATGAAAATAAGCAGGGGATAAAAATAATGATTTGTGTTGCATTTTCTTAAAAACCCCTTGTCTTGATTTGGTGTTACTAATTTTTCAAGTCCTGAATCTTTTCTGTTTTAATATTGTTATTTTTTTTGGCTATTGGGTTTAAATTTTAGTTTGTTAAACAGGAGAAAATTCCATGGGGAATGAGTTCCATAACCTCCAATTCTACAGATGCATGTTATACTGCTTCAGACCCAGCAGAGGGAGCCCAAGTTCATGAACAAGTCTCAGATACTGTTTTGATGACTGAACCTGTGATTCATTGTCAAAAGGTGAATTTGGGAGGATGGGGGAAAGGTCAGAATATGTGGGGAGTGTATGTATTAGAGCAAGAGAGGAGAAGAAAAAAGTAAAATAGAAGGAGCTAGCCATTTGAGTTTTAAGATACACTTGAAATGTGGAAGATATATTACATCTCCTGAAGGAAAATGACAGAATTGATGGAGAGAGACATTTGATTCTCATATCCCGAGAAGGTACTTTAATGCTAAATGCATAAAACTACTTTTTTTTTCTTGCTTTTCCAGCTAGCTAGTTCTTCCTTTAAAACTTTTCAGCTTGAATCCTTATACACTTCCATTTCTTGTGATTTTTATATTTAGGGCAATTTCTGAGTGAGAGCTTTTTTTTTTTTTACTTCTGTCTTTAGTCCATCACCTCAGAGGCCCACACATTGTGTGTGCATCGTGTCTGAGGTAGAAACTCCTGGAGGCTGTTTAAGTTTAGGCGAATGTTTATTCAATAGATTAATCAATTAGTCCACCAACTGTCCAAACAGTTCTTATTGAACTTTTAGTCCAGATGAGGTGCAGAGACTGTGTGTATGGAGAGGGAAGGTGCAGAGGGAGGGAGAATCAAATTGTTTTCTCTCTTCCATGAACTTAAGTGTAACCGAGTAAATAAATGTGTTTGACAAAGCACAAAACATCAAGTAATCAAGTGCCAAGTGGTAGCTTAAAGTGTGCACAAAGTGAACATCAAGTAGTTGTTCAGAGAAGAGAAACGTAGCTAGAAGAGCCTGGAAGAGCTGTAAGGACAATATGGGTTAAATGATGAATGGTTTTAAGTATGTTCAGAGGAGAGGGGAGGAGAGGATTGAGAAGAGAGGCGAGGAGAGGGAAGGAGAGGGTTTTCCATGTGAAGAGGTGACATAACAGAGGCAGCAAAAAAGCAGTGTGTTTTGCTATGGGAAAGCCATGTCACCATGGAGGATTATGCTGTTGTGCACTGCATACCCTAGGAGGTGCTGTTTGCATTAAGCTTGGATGAATGGTGCCCCTGGATGAACCCAGTGCCCTGGAGTGATTAGAATTATGTAGAACAGTGCCCCCTCACCTGTATACATTATAACCATTGATTGCCCTCTTGAGAGGAATCTATGATGAGGCAATGAGCACAGTGGGTACAAGTTGCAGAGTATAATAGGGCAACCTAGGTTTGAAATATGAACCTCTTTATTCTTTATTTCTCTCATCTATAATATGGCATGATAATAATTGTACCTACAACAAGGAGTTGTAATGCTTACATGCAATAAAATGTCATCTGCTATAAAGAGTACCTAGAGCCTTGTGAGACCTGAATGATAGGTGTTGTTATCAAGAGCTAAAGTGTTGCTCTAACACAAAGCAAATACCTGCTTTTTCCAGTGTAGAAATATTCCTTTGGGTTTTCAGTTATGAAAATCCTGGGTCTCATGTAGATTACTGTGTCTCTTAGTAAGAATGATGCTGTGGATCTTACAGTTTAAGATAATGCTAATCTCCCAGGCTGATTTATTTGAATAAATCAGGTAGCATGGACTCCCTTGTTTCAGCAGAAAACAAAGGTGACACTCCTTTTGGTAAGCATGAAGCTTGCCTGGAAAGTCAGTGGTTCTGCTTGTGCTTGCCATGTCCCCACACATTCCAACTGTTTTGAACCAGGGACAGAATATAAGCTCTATGAGAGAGGGGGCCATGGCTACCTTGGTCATTGTTCTGTCTTGTGCCTAGTATTGACTCTTGTTTCAATGAATAGGTCAGTGACCAAATGAAGGTATGATTTTAAATATCATCCCTGTCTTTTCCTACAAATTTGTTGGCAGTCCTATTCTCTTGCACAGGCAAAGCTAACATTACTATAGAATTTCCTGAGGGATGGCTAATTAAGTATGTGCTCTGGTGGTCTCTGTCATTGCCAAAGGATAAAAATCACTTGTATTTTAGATCATTTTATAGTTTAAAAATACTTTCTCATACCTCATGTAATTTCCTACAGCATTCATGTGAAATCATTGTCATTTCTCCCGATTAATAGATTCAGTCATTGAGTATCAGTAGAGCTAATTAACTGGCTCAGTGTCACATGGGAATTATCATGAACTTTGGGTTGGATCTGAGATCCCTTGACTACAAGTATAAAGACCTTTCTTCTGATTTTGGTGGCACCATACTTTTTAAAATATCAGACTTGAAAGCCTCATCATTATATTTATTCCCCAATGAAGGATGTGGCTTCTCTAGGTTTCTTGTACTGGTGTAGTTTGTCTTGTGCTAGGCTAGCTCATACGCGGGGTAAGGGTGCAGAGTCAAGATCCAGACTCTGGGAGTTGGGTGGAAGCAGGCTTATGGTGAGCAGCCTGCAAACTTGTTTATTTCAGGATCAGTTACACATTTTATAGGTTTCTTGCCCAATCACAATGTGCCACGGGGAATCAGACCACCAGGTTCCTATACGGGATCCCCTGGTAACACTGAGTCAATTTGGGGTGGGGCAGTTGTTTACTTTCCTAGTTAGCCAAAGCGGAATGCTCCTCCCCACAAGTTTTCCTTACACACTTGAGACATTCACTGCTGCCAGCCAAGAACTAGGCTTTCTCCCAGCATACTGGTGTACCTTAGTTTATGAGATTAGGTACAAGTTGCCTTGGAAGACACCTGGAGCCTCACAGGGGATGTGGTGTCGAGCAGAACCTGGAGGTGGGGAAGAGGATTGGGGGATGTAAGGACTTAGGTTGGGTCGTTCATGGAAATAATGATGCACCCACTGAAGTGGAAGGCCTAGATGGAGTCTGAATAAAGGCAGTTGGGAACAGACAAGAAGGGAAGACAGGGGAGTGGAGGACCTGGGGTGAGCACAGAGGGTCTTTATAGTTTTACGTAGAGTTTGTCATGTTGGGCCAGCTGGAAGTCAAGTAACTGAGAAGGCTGGAATTGTGTTTGACTGACGATGCTACAGGAAGGGAGGGTTTGAAAGGACTGTTCTTTGCTTTCTCCTCCTCTCTTGGTTTTGGAGAAAAACCTTCATCAAATACATTGTTAATGTTCATCATCTTTTATGCCAGTGTTTACTGAAGCATGCCTGGAAGGGAATGTTGCCTAACAACTTTCACCAATGTTGACTATTTCTAGTCTAAATTTTCTACATCATGAAATCACTAAATGGAGTCTTTAAAAAGAAATAAATGCCTCTTTAATGAGACCATTGAAATGTACAGTATCTAGCCTCTTAGGTGCTTAGTAATTATAACCATAATTGAACCAAATCAACTATTATATAACTTACTATAGTTGGTCCCATTTTAGATTTATTTATGGCTCTCTGATTATACTATGGAGCAGGTTCTTGTTCTGTGTAGTATCTAGTGTGGGACTTTGCCTAGTGTAGGACTTTGCCCATAGGAAATCTTCAATAGATGTTTATTAGATGTTTATTAAATGATTTGGAATTAAACCTTTTTACTTTTACAGAGGTATAAAGTAATGAGATGATGGGAGCAGAAGCAGAGAAACCAGAGCTCCTCTGAGATAGTGGATATTTGACAATTAATCTGTTTGAGAATTACATGAAGAAATGGTATGCCATTTCTCCATTTGTGACCTACTTATCTATAAGGTAGAAGTTGATTCAATTTAATTTTAAAGCAGCATTTTAAATAACTAATATAAAAATCATTGTAAGACAAATTAAATCACAGTAGGAGAACAAAAATGGAAATGGAAGCTGATATATGAAATGATGCTTATCCTTGTTTCCAAATTGATGTTACTCTCCATGGTGTGTGTGTGTGTGTGTGTGTGTGCGTGTGTGTGCATGTGTATGTGAATTGTGTGTCTTTAGTTAGTCAAAACAGATTTATGAATATTCCTTAGTGAGGAGATTGGGAATGCTTAGTGGTCAGGAAAATTGCCTTTGTATTTCCCTACCTTTTTTTTTTTTTTTTTTAATAGTCATTCCTATTGTATTTGACTCCTACTGTCCAAGATTTTCTTTCATTTAGGAAAATATTATTTAAGTAACTCAAATTTTATTTAAGTACTAAAATTTTTAGATGGCTTTTAAAGGATTATGTTATAGAAATTTCCTATAGCTACAGTTCAATGCTTGTTAATGTCTAGAAAAATATGAAACTAGATCCTTCTCTTACACTACAGGAAAAAACCATAGGCTGGGTCTAGAGACCCATGCCTATCATCCCAGCTACCAGGGAGATGGAGGCAAGAGAATTGCAAGTTCAAGGCCAACCTGGGCAATTTAGTAAGACCCTGCCTCAAAAATAAATAAAAAAATAAATAAATAAAAATGAAAAAGGTCTGGGGATGTAGCTTAGTGGTAAAGTGCTTTGGGTTCAATCCCCAATAACAACAACAATAAGCACAAATTTTTTTTTCTAGAGAAAAGCAATTCAAGATGTATTAAGGATTTAAATGTGAAAAACAAATTTTAAACACTTAGTAAAAAGTTAAAAAAATTACTTTAGATATAGAAGTCAGAAAATATTCCTTAAGGTGTAAAAGATGTTGACTATAAGACATATATTTTGCTACAATAAAATTAAGAATTTTAGTTCATCAAGAGAGTACTTAAAGTGAAAAATCTTGTCATGAACTAGAAGATTTTCAGTCTACAAAACTGACAAAGTGTCAACAGCACAAAACTAATCTTGTACAAACCAGAAAGAAAAATGGTCCAAAGTCATTAATAGATATTTCACAGAAGAGGGAGCTGATATGAACAACAAGTATATGAAGAGATGTTCAGTATGTCACAGCACATTCATTAGTGATCACAGAAATGCAAATAAAGACAATAACACAATGTCATCCTGCAGTCTTCATTTTACAAAAGATTTAAAAATATGAGACTCTCAATCATTAGAGACGATACAGATCCACTGCATGTTCCTGACTGTCAGAGTGCAAACTGGTGTAATCATTTTGAAAAACATGGAACACTTTGGAAAAAATTGTCCACTTACATACTCTATGACCCAGAAATTCTGCTCCTAGGTTGCTAATAAAACTCATTTATGTGTACAACAGAAGCATGTACATAGTTGTGCCATCTCAGAACAACCTGGAAACCACCTGCATGGATTTCCATAGGAGAGTGGATGAATAAACTATGGTGTATTCTCAATAAATTATGACACAGTGGCCAAATGAATGAAGCATTTATGAGTGTGGATAAATCTCAGCAATATAACGTTGATAAACAAGTTCTAAGAAGTTATGTACAATGATAAATTTTTATAAAGTTGAAAACAACTAAAGTATCCTTTTAAATACACATAGATGTAATAATTCTTTATAATGAGGAAATCAAGGGAATAATGAACACAGGATGAAGCAGTGTTATTGTCCCAATCTGGGGATTAAGAGGGATATTAAGTGAGGTAACTATGCAGTTGAATGTGGATTGTGATCAAACTAATAGTACTTTCCTTACTCCTAGTGGGGAAAGTCTTGGGCTCTTATTTCTTTATTTAAAAGGGCTAAGATGGGCTGGGGTTGTGGCTCAGTGGTAGAACACTTGCCTCACATGTGTGAGGCACTGGGTTTGATTGTCAGCACTGCATATTAAAAAATGAATAAAATAAAGGTCCATCAACAACTAAAAAATTTAAAAAATGGCTAAGTAAATACATTAATTAAAGTGGGCTATACAATTAAGATGAGAATAAGTTATGAGTTTATCATTAATCCCATTCTGTGTACCTCAGGTACAAAGAAAAATAGAGTTCCCCCAAAAAAGCATACTCAGGAAATTTAGTATTTGACTATATTTTAAGAGTTGACCTGGAAAACTGCTTCATTTTTGTTTTCATATTATTTATCAATGCATTTTTAGATTACATGTTACATAAAATACATCTTTTAACTCACTCCTAGATTGTGTGTCCATCACATAAAAAGGAGACAGAGGAATCTTAGTGCTCATTTTAATTATATTCATCTACTTCCTCAAGAAAAAACATTAAGGTAGTATCTGAAACCAGTTTTTAATGTAAAAGTATTTGAAGTTAGTAAGATATTTGAAACATATGAAGTGTTGGGCATTTAAATAATCAGCCTACACACATCTGTTAGAAACGTGAGGTCTTGGGCTGAGTACTCTGGCTCAGATTTGGAATTTCAGATCTAAATGTCTAAGATCCTAAAACATATTTCCTAGAATACACAATTTTTTACATTGATAAAACAAAATTGTAAGCATCCCTAGAATATCAAAATTAAGTCTAGTATGAATTGTTGCAAATAAAATACAATACAAATATAATACAAAATTTAAACAAACACAAGAAATAATGAAAAGGGTAGGAATTTCAACCTACAAAACCAACTGGTAGTCTTTAGAGTTCGAAAATGCTGTTTTGTAATGAAACAGATACTTATTTCCTTCTATATTAGTTTGTTAGGGCTGTTGTAATAAAATACTACAGACTGGGTAATATTAAACAAAATACATTTACTTTCTCATAGTACTGGAGACCAGAAGTCCAAGGTCAAGGTTTGGTTTCTCCTGGGCTGGTCTGCTTGGCTTTCAGAGGGCTGCTTTTTCCCAGGTTCTCACAGTTTCTTGTCTGTGAGCATCCCTCTTAGTCTTTTAAGGACAATAGTCAGACTGGATTAAGACTCCACCCCAATAGCCTCATCTTTAACTTAATTACCACCATAAAGATCTTATCTCCAGCTTATCTCCAAATGCGGTTACATTCTGAGGTATTGAACAATGGAACAATGGAATGTTTAAATTGGGAGGCAGGTCGGGCAATTCAGCCCCTAACAGTATCTTTTTCTGTGACTGATTTTCATGACCTGACTCTCATAATGAGTGTCTACTGTTTTTGAGACCTTGTTCCAGGTGCTGGGACACAGCAGTAAAGCTGTGTACCTCCTAATGTACATGAGAAAGCTGCAGGGACTTAACGATTAGAGGAAAAATGTTATGGTATTAAACTTGCAAATGCCATTATCCCCAAATCCCTGTCATTTTTACCAAGGACTAAAGGCTCCCCCTTAAATCTTTTGAGAGAATTCACTGCTGTTAAAGAAATTAACAAGTCCCAAGTCCCTGCTGCTACTTGCTCTAGGGTCTGGAACATGCTGTATGGAGTTGAGCATGAGAGCAGCTTAATTGCAGAAGAACACCAGTAATTAGAAGCAACTGTCATTGGGACAATTGGTTATGGACCTGGAACCACTGTGTTTTCTATGTCCATAAGGTCTTAATGCGTAAAGTGTACCTCCTCCAGTTATAGTCACATGGGTTTCAGGTGTCTCAAGGCTAGGTTCTCTGGAAGATGACTATCTTTTTGAAACTTCTCAGGTCCCTCAAAATGAAAGTGGGGTAAAGTATGCAGTACACATTTGAAGTCAAAGAGCCCCAAGCATGTTCTTAAAAAAATTTTGAGAATTTGATGGGTTATTTTCATTCTTTTAGTAATAGGCCATATAACGGATTTATTTTTATTTTTAAATGTTACTTTCCTAGATTAGCTAGTAATTCTTTGCTTTCTCCATACTATTCTCTTTTATTTCATTGACTTTCCTTTATTTAGTCTCCTTTGTCTGGGGGGCTAGACCACAGAAGAATACAGAACAACAGAGTCAAATGATTTCATTGACAATGAGACAGCATGAGGACACCATGCAGTCATCTACTTGGTCCTGTGACTAAGGACAGGAAAGGAAGCTGGGTGTCTGAGTGGATACCAGTGCAGATAAATGGAGTTTGATGGTGAGATTCATACTTTGCTTCCTGGGTCTTGGTATAATTAAGCCTCTCCACATAGTAGAAATTGGACATAATCTTGTGAGACCAGGACTACAGAGTGGATAGGCAAGGCAGTGTGCTGGTTGGGAGGGATGCATCATCAAATGTACTGAGATATTGTTTCCACACACAGTTAATAGAAGCATAAATATAAAAAATGTGGTATTTCTTGTGCCACCTGGGTTTATGGTCTGTGATTTGAGTTGGCACTATGGATTCTATATATTTCAGTTTAGATACAATGGTCTCTGCTAACAAGGCCTAAAAAAGATTGAGCTATGGCATGACCTGATCCAAGTCTAGAGACTCATGAACTGTAAAAACCTTACCACGGCTTTTGTAATGCACTGTCATAAATAGAAAAAAATCAGTACAGTGTGAAATACTGGCCTCTTGCAGCAGCATGAAAATGATCCGAGATAGACTTGGAAAATGAGGGACCAAGAGGAAGGCATACGCCATCTTGGTGCAAATGGGAATCTTGGTAACTACTGGTTGTTTTTGGTTTGATAATGTCTTAGTCGGGATGAACCTATTAGTTTCTCTTGTAGGTTTAGAATTAAAATAAAAGTAGAAAATAGTTAAATTATAGAGGAGGGATTACTCAGAAGAAGCCAATATTTTAAGTAGATATTTTGAAAGAAAGGTATTGTATGAGGTTTAGAAATTAGCTTTGGCTTAAATGACCCAAATCACACAATATTTTAGCTAACCTATTATTAGATCAACCCATTTTTAATTAAATGAAGCCCTTGAATTGGAATATGGACCACATAGGGACATAACAAAAATTATTAATATAAGTAAGGTCCTTGGACGAATCTTGGGGGACTTTTGGTGTTATGAATTTCATCAAGAAAACCCATCTGTATAATTGCAATAGTGACACTGTATATACATATGCCTGAGAAAAGTAAATAATTGTTAAAAGCTTTGGCTTTGGATTCAGATGGACTCTGATTCAAAGTCTGGGTTTATAATGGAGTAGCTGTGTGAGTTTGAGCAGTGTCCTTTGCCTTTCCGCAAAGTGGGAATAGAAGTACAACTCTGTAGTGTGGTTGTGGATATTAAATCTAATCACACAATGTGTCTGGTAATAGTATTAATTTTTATTGTCATTGAAAGTTTTACTAATTAGGGGTTTTTAGCAGCCTAACCCATGATCTAAAATGCTGTTCTTGGTCGGTTGAACAAAATATCTTCAATTATTGAGAAATTATGGATTTTGCACTCCTAAACAATTAATTTTGTTACACTTGGAAATCATGGATACCTGATAAAAACTTTCACATGGAAATGAATCACAAAGTATGGAAAAAAAAAAAAACATGAAAGACAGAGAAAGATTGAATGAATTCTTCCTATTTGTGCTGGAGAATGAATCTCAGGGTCTCATGTGCCTAGCCAGCACACACCATTACTGAGCTATATGCCCAGCCCCTAAGAATGAATTGTTTCCATAGTACTCTTTTATGGCTTCTTAAGCAAAATAGGAAGAAGAGAAGATAATCTTAATGGCCGCTGGCAGATTCTAATGATAATATTAAAGTAATAAATACTATAGTCATTTGTATTCTATTTAGTACTATTCTTGTTTTATTCACCAGGAGATTTTTAACTAAAATGAAACAGTAAGCAATTATATACTAAGTGAGGGAGGAAAAGGTTGTTATGAATTTGTACCAAGGAAGTTATGAAAGCAGAAGAATTCAGAAGTTCTATAATTTCATCCTAAGGAAATAGCTCTTCTTGCAGCCCTCCTGTTTTAGTTGCCTTACTGATTGCAAGTCTTGCTTATGGAAAAAATCTTAGCTCATTTCCATAAGTCAGAATCTTGAAAAGTATCTAATGAAAACTTAGACTTGAGGTCCCAAGACCCAAATAAACAAGAATTAAAATTAAGAAAAGACAGTTTTAAAAATTCCTCAGAATTCAATACTTTTTCCCCTCTCTTTTTTAGAGGGGTATAGAATTTGGTGTATTTGGGAAAATAAAGTGCAGGCCAAACTTACAACTCTGATAGAATTTATTTGCTCTTTCCTTTGACAGTTCCTTGGTGTATATCTTTTTTTTTTTTTCCCTAGTAGTTTTATTATCTTGGATTGGTTGATTGATTCTCATTCTTAATTCTTTTTATTTTTTAATTTTTTAGAGATCAGTGATCCAGAGATACTTTACATTTTTGCCTAGTCTGGGGAGTGACCTAAATTTTTGTTATGATTTTAATTTTTTAAGTTACTTTTATTACTGTGGCAGATGGAGGTGGATTTTAACAGGATGAGAGTATGAAAGCAGATGTCAGTGTATGATGAACTTTAAGACAGAAGCAGCTTTCTTGTTAGGGATCTTGACCTTTTTCATCAAAGGAGCAGCAGAGAGGATGACAGAGACATAGTGAGGGAAGGGTATCATTTCTTTCTTATTTTTCCTTATTTTTTTGGTACTGGGAATTGAACCCAAGGACCTTTAAGTGCTGAGCCACATCCCCAGACCTTTTTTTATTTTTTATTTTGAGGCAGGGTCTTGCTAAGTAGCTTAGGAGGGTATCATTTCTCGAAGGATTCTTTGCTGAAGTCAAGAGGTAGTGGTGATTCTTGGAAATAGAGCACTCTACTGCAGTAAAATGAAGCTCTTTTACACATCTCTCAGTTGGGGCTGCTGCTCATGACAGTGAAGCCGTTATAACTTTTAATTTGCTGAAAGGCAAATAAGGCAGCTGTCTTCACAGTGGGATGTTGGGGTTGAGTGTTGGAGAAACAGCTTCCGTTTTCATGTAAATTAAAGGAGAATATACTAAAGAAAAGTTTACTGTTACTCTATGGATTCTCAGCAAGCAGGCCAGAGTGTCATACTTAATGCTTCTTTTAGGTTTTCTTTTAATTTGCCAAACACATCAGATGTAAGAGCAGATTTTAGATTTGATGGCATTGAATTTCCAGTCAGGAATTCGTAGCATCACGTCCCTTCTGCCTCTCCCTCTATCTTCCCAGACATCAGAAACTTTTGGAATAATGTCTAAATCTGAGATTCAGTGTTTTCATTAAACCTTTATTCTTTTCTTTATGATATTCCCTTTTATCATAGCATTTTTCTTGATGAATGAAAGCACAGTTAGCAAGAACTAAGGTCACACCTATTTTTCATTAAATAGGAACTGTGTTAGCAACTTTGTAAACATTGCTTGTGAGCCACTAATGGCAGCAGCCTCTGGATGATTCCTTTTGATGTTGCCCTCTGAAGGTATCATCAGAAAGCATTCCTCTCGCATTATCCCTTTCTGACTTCTGGTGGTTTTGTTTTATTTGGCTATTGATTGGTGTTACACATCCCTCTTAATGCTAACATAAGATGATGCTTTATCAGAGCACTTAGTGGAAAATTACTGTATATAGGTAGAAAGTTCATTAAATAGTTTGAGCTACGTGTCTGGGATACATCATCAGTCCATGTTCTAACTGTAGGACCAATTTTGGTAAGTTGACTCATTTAACTTATCTCTGTTATACATTTTGTATTTTGTAGGGTGACATGCATTATTTAGATGAATGCAAAACTCCCCTCTGTACTCAATATAATACATTTTTAATGGCTAATGATTGTATAGCTAATCTCATTGGGGGAGCAAATTATTTCCCTTTGGTTATCATTACAAATTCACTTCTGAATAAATTAAAAACGAAATCATCATCCCCGTCAGAAATGGGCAGGAAAACAAAGGCTTATTAAGTTTTTGCTTTTCCCTTGGTGAATGATATTATCAATAATCGTTGAAGTCCGTAATGTCTGTGGTTTGGCCTGACATATTAATTTGTGCTGATTTAATGGTTGAGAAGCCATTTTTGTTTGCTCTTTTTTGCTCTTATTTTTCTCTTCCAGGGACTTAACAGCTGTCACGTGTCTTCTGTCAGTGAGTTTGCATTATGGTAATCACCCTGAACCTGTAAGATGTGAGGGCAATAAAAATAAAAATTAGAGGTTTAGTCATTATTGAAAATAAAGAAACTGACACCTCCCCTGTCCTTTTGGTTAAAGCATTTTCCTTAGGAAACTTGTGATCGTAAGTACTTTTTCCTCTCTTTAAAACGTATATAAATCCTTTTAAGATCTAGATAGGACTTCTGTCAGCTCTGGGACCCAGGAATGTCTTCTCTGGGCTTGTAGCTACTTTTTGGAAGATAAGCATCAAGGGAGCTGGCATCTCTGCCTCCCAGTTTCTCTTGAGGGTAGGATCCTAACTCAAGCCAAGATGCTCAAGTAGGAAGATTGAGCCAAGATACAAAATTGCCTCCTGCATAGAGATATGAGAAGTTGGTCTGCTCTGGATAGAACGAGTTAGGTAACACAGATGGTCACCCCAATTACTAGGTAAATTTAGGATGAATTGTGTGTGTGACAAATGGTGGTGTCAAGTATTCTTACTTGAAGCTAGTTATTGTTTATCTTGAAAATGTGTATGTAATGATTTCTATCTGCTTGACTATGTGATAGGGTGAGATTTCTTTCCTTCTCTGCAGTCTCTTAGTGGATTGCTTCTGATTCACATCATGTTCTTGTTTAATGCTTATTTGGTAATAAAAATGTTTTCTTTCTTACTGTTTTTGTGGAGAATATTTCTAGGTTTGGAGAATATTTTGTTTCTAACTCTACTTCCTCAACAATGGGTGTGGATTATTATGAAAGTGAACACTTTACCATCCTGTGCATTCAGTTGTGTAGTGCCTTCCTTTCATATGTGAAATTCAGAGAGAACCCTGGTGGCTAAAATCACTCAGGATTAGGCAGAATTATGTAAAAAGAAAATAAAACTATCTCATTAGCATTTTTTTTTTTCAAAACAGCATTCCAAATTCAACTGTGAAAGCTATTGTGAAGATAAGATTAGCTAAGTGGCACGTTTGTCACTTTTTCTTTTAATTATTACTTAATAAATTCAAACAATCTATTTTTAGGCTCATTTTACTCTATTAAAGTTATCACTATTCATTTTAAATATCACTTGCTTCCAATTATACTGTTGTAGGATCCTGCAAAATGTTGAACTTGGCATTGCTAACTCAAAGGTGACTTGTGGCACAGGAATGATTTATGCCTGTGGAATTGCAGAGGTCTAAAAATAGGGTTTGATGTTACATTAATATGTGCTGCAGTACACAGGCACAGTAAGGTTAGAGGAGGATGGAGTTTCATCCTAACTCTCAGTTTTCTTGCTTTTGTCTCTGAGTCTGAGCAACGCCTGAATAATTAGACACTGCTCATTTGTCATTTGTATCACTTGCTATCCATGCATACCATCTTGTTCTGCCAGCTCTCAGGTGTTTATGAGGAAGCATGTAGTCTGTAAATAGCCCTTCTGCACAACTCTTTTTGCTCTTTTAATGTGAAGATATTGGACTGAACAATAACTGATCATTGCTGCTAGGTTCTGATGGGGTAAGTGTGTGACTTTGACCTTAGGATGAGATCAGAAATGAAAGCATCCAGCTAGACAGCAAATATTACAGATTATAAGAACGAGTCTCTGTTAGCAAGGTGAATGGCAGGAGTTCTGGGAAGCAACCTTTCTGAATGAATGGCAAGCAGGATTTTGGTCAATATTTCCTCTGGTGTGATGCTTCTGATTTCAGCTGTAATGAGTGTGAGGTGGCAGTGTCAAAAGATGCTTTTCTTCCACCTTTCTGTGTGTGAACTCTGAGGAGATGAAAGGAAGTCATGTAATTGAGTTCACACATGGGTTGTTGACAGGGATAGAAGTTGCTCTACCATAAGGATGTACTGTAGAAGGAGAAATTGAGGCTTGTACCATCCAGAAATATGTATGGGAAATATATTTCCCTCCTTGTTGGAGGGTCTGTAGTAGACTGTTGATAAGACAGAGAGAAAGGTGACAGAGCAATTGTGCTCAGATTGGCCCCACAGTCTTCTGTGACAAAATCTATGAGCGTTAAACATTGTAGCTTTATGTTTTGCCTAAGTATCATGGACTGCTAGATTTCCCCCCTCTACTATAATATGTTTATTATCTTTACCTTACTTTAAGCTGAAAAGGAAATTGACTTCTGAGCACATCCTTGTACTACAATAAAGGAATGGTTCAGATTGTGGAGGTAGCTCTGGAATGCCAGGTGATTTAGAACTCTTCTGATACTGTGGTTTAATAGGTAGTTCAGCTCTTGGAGTTACTGGAAAGATCTCAGGGATCCCCATCTCAGCAATAATTTTACACTCTGTAATGACTTCTGTGTTGCTGTGGTGTACCAATGTGGAACATGTTAAGCTATTCACCAGCTGCCAATTTAAATACACACTGGGGGAAGTAATCTAATTTTCAGGGAGTACTAACTTGATCTTAATAAATGTTGATGTTTAATTTAATTGTGACCTTTAAGTTACACTTTTTGAAGAAAAGAAATCTTGTGTTTTCACATGAACTGTTGAAAAGTCAAGATACTGTGGCTGATTTTTTTAATGGACCTAGAAACATATTTTTAAAATAGCAAGTTCTTACCCGAACTTAGCCATTTCACTTTCATCCAAATAACAACCTAGTAAATCTTTCTTGATCACTTGCTTTAAACTCAAACAAAATATAATCAAGAGAGGACAAAGCAGTAGTATAATGAGAGCTAGAAGAAAATTTCCTCTTATGCTCTTGCAGTTAATTATGCAGCAAGAGGCAGCTTGCTTCCACTGGCCCTCCACCTTGGTTTCTTCACCAGGCGAACTCCTACTTGGGCTTCAAGATCCAATAGTACTTGTGCTTTTTCCCTGCGAATCGTTCTCCAGCCTTCGGCCTCACCTGCAGTCAGAGCTATTCCTCTCTCAGTACCTTACTCATATTTTCTTAGCACTGTTTGGTTTTAGAGTTGACCTATTTTTGTATTTTCTTCCTTCCCTTGACTGTAAGTTCCTCAGGGATAGACTATTCCTTATTCATTTCAGTATCACTGTCTAAAGCTACACTTAATATTAAAGTAGGTGGTCAGTAAATATTTAGTGAAAGATGAGAACAAGGAAAGCGCTCTCAGACATACTTCAGAAATGACCCATCCTTGCCACTGAAGTAGGACTTTTTATGTGGGATGGTGAGGGTATTTGATCTCTGGTGGATTAATCTTACACAAGCCAAACCCAGGGTCCTGCCACTGGTCACAAAGCTACCTTGGAACCCACTCACATTCTATAGTGCTTTGTCTTTCAGAATAAGAGCCATGTTTGGTAAAGAACTAACTCTCTGTCTAGGGAAATTCGATAACTATGTATTACCTGATGAATGTGCATCTCTAGGTGCTATTGTTTGAATTTTACATGTCCACCAAAGTCAGTGTGATAAAGGCTTGATCCTTAGCATGGCACTATTGGGAGGTGGTGGAATCTTCAAGAAGTGGGCCTAGTGGGACATCTTCAGATAATTGGGAAGATGTCCTTGAAGGGGACTATGAGACCTGATCCCCTTTCTCTGCTTCTATGTTCTGCTTCCAGACTATGAGGTAAGTAGATTGGCTCTGCCATGTGCTCCCCCCATGATATGCTGCCCTGCCGTAGGCTTAAAAGCAATGGGGCCAACGAATAGTGGACAGAACCTCTGAAACCAGGAGCCAAAATAGAATGTTTTTCTTGATAAGGTGATTTTTCTCAGGTATTTATTTTAGTGACAGAAAGCTGACTAATTCACCAGGTAATGGTTAAATGCCTTCAATGGTTATTTCCAACTAAGGTGTGATTATGGATCAGAAATATGTCAGTTCTTTGCCTCTCTTGGTTTATTTATGATGTAGCCTGACATTTTGGTGTCAGCCATGGCACCATCTGGGTCAAATCCACTAGTCAAGTATGGCTTTTGGGGATCTCAGATAGATATGGCTTACTGGTCAAGGAACATAATCTATGGAATGCTGGGTCCCCAAGTAGCTCTGTTTGAAGAATCTCTTAGGTTCCTCAGGACTCTCCTGAGTTCTGATTTATTCTGGGACATTCTTGAGAAACAGGCTCTGATTCTTAGTTGTTATTGAATAATCTGCTACAGATCTAGGACAGTTCTGTTTTGAGTATCTGTGCATATACATCTGTAGTGTCTGCTATATAAAAGTTTTAAGGTGTCATAATTCAATAATATGTGAAAATATAATATGTAACTTATCATAATGATTGAGCTTCTTTTACTGATGTATCTACTACTTACACAGACTTTTTAAGCTCCAGTTACTGTCATATGTGGATGAAATAATAACTACTTTCAGGCTACTCTGTGGGTTGGGCGTTGCCCATCTCCAAGGAGCGCCATTCGCATTGTAGTCTATGTGACTGGCGCTACACATGTTTGATGAGCACAAAGTGCATAGCTATGCTGGGTAGACTGGCTTGGTTATGAGAATTAATGTGTTACTGCATGTAGAGTCTTGATACAGCGATTGACTTTCTGGAAAAACACAAGTGATGGTCTTCTTTCTTATAGGAAGGTGTACACTGTTCTTTTTGGATGACAAGATGAGATAAGAGGTATAATGTGGCCCTTAACAAGTAATGGTGCTAAAAGGTGGGTGAGGGATTGAATATACAATCTATTCCATAAATCATTGTGACGGTCTACTTTTAGAAGTCAGCTAGTTTACCAGAAATCTTGGACCAAACTGTGTAAATATATAATTACAGTCACTTTTCATCTATTTGGAGGTGATTTTCTATCATTAGTCTACTTTCTGAAACTAATCTATTAGAATACTGGAGGTAGGGAAATAAACCAAGGGGACCTCTAAATAGTGGTTTCAAAGACCTTACTCTTAAGGTACAAAATTGAATTTTTGGGTTCTCCCAGAATTTTAATGACTTTTATCTACATGGCTTTCTCATTTTTCCATCCAGAGAAGATTTGAAGGTGTATGTTTGTTTATGTGTGTGTGTGTAGAGATGCTATTGTGAAGAGGGAGTTTATGTGTCAGACACAACACACATGATAACAAGTGGAATAATAAAAAACTTGAACTGGAGTGTTACAAGGAAAAATAAATCGTGAGATATTAAGGGAATTCATTCAGTATTTAAAAAAGGTATTTAGTAGATTAGACAACAGGGAATGCGGGAAGGAGTAGATAGGAATAGGAAAGATAGTAGAGTAAATCTAACATAATCTAACATAATTTTCCTATGAGCACATATGAAAATACCTAAGTGAACCCCACCATGGTACCACCCACAAGTATGGGGGTCCTAATTATAATAAGATATATCCTATATATCCTTTGCTTGTATAATTTTATCAATATGAATTTTACTGTTTATGTACAATGAAGAAGTACCAATAAAATAAAATTTAAAAAAGATATTTACATCTAAAATTCATTCCCAGTTTTAAAGCATTTATTGACTAAAATAGGACTTAAATGAAAAAATTTCATAGGTAAAAGGAGGCAGTACAATATTGTGAATATGAAGAACTTGGAGTCAGACTGCGTTTGCATTCCAGACCTATCTCTCATGCTGATGGGATGTGAGCAAGTTACTCAAGTCTGTGCACTTTGGTTTTCTGATCTGTAAAGTGGAGGTGATATGGCCATGCAGGGGTGCTATGGGACTGTGATGACATCCTGTATGTAAAGTGGAGGTGATATGGCCATGCAGGGGTGCTATGGGACTGTGATGACATCCTGTATGTTAAGTGCAGCCAGTCAAAGCCTGGCCCTCTGTTTTAGTGACTCCAAATGTACTATTCACCTCTTCTGCTTGGCAAAGTTTATTACTGAAAACACTCCATTCTTGATGAGAATTGTTATTTCTTTGGCTGGAAAGTAAATTTATAATGCACATTTTAGACAACTACTGATCATTGAACTCAGTAATTATGAAAGTTAAATGATCTTGGTATTGCCAGAAGCTTCCAGGTATGTGCCATGGAGTGCTAGGGTGGTCTGAGAGTTTCAAAACTGTTTTCTTGTTTTGTGAAATTTCTGCAATGTTATGATATGTTAGAGTTAAGAAGGAAAGAAACTTTATTTATTGCCAGTGCTATTGAAGTTAAGAAGACTGATCACATTCTGGTGTTAAATGCACTTTTAATGTAGTTCAGATAATGATTCTGGGCTATGTTACAATCTGTTGTTTTTTTTTTTCCCCATTTATTCTTAGGTGCTTCTTGTCATTATTATATATCTTATTGATTTGGAGGATGTTCTAGAGACTTACACTATTGATCAGGTAGAGTATTTCTATATTTTGTGATTTACTAGTTTTTGCCCCTTATATCATTATTATCACTAGAATAAAATGGAACGTCCCTTTCTATCATGGAATTTTTAGTCTTTTATGATGTGTACTGGATTAAAGAATTTTACGAGAACTATCTAATTCCCTTCAATTTATCTAAAATATGCCATCTGCTTTGTAACCTCAAGTGATCTTATGGTTTATTAGATTTATTAAGCAAACATTTAATGTGTAAATATAATTTAATAAGCTTCCCACAGGTGTCTAATTAGGCTTTAATTTCTACCACTAGGACTCAAAGTAGCAAAATATTTCTTAGAAATATCTTTGAATGTTACTGGTCAAAATATGAATTAATATTTTTGTTTAATTTTAATTTTAGTATCCCTAAGCCTTTGATGAATTCTGACATTGGATTACTACCTTGAGGAGGTGGTTCTTATTTTATAGTTTTTTTTTTTTTTAGTTATAGATGGACAAAATACCTTTATTTTATTTATTTATGTGGTGCTGAGGATTGAACCCACTGCCTCACACATGTGAGGCAAGTGCTCTACTACTGAGTTACAACCCCAACCTGAAGAGGTGATTCTTAAGCTACCTGAGGGTTATGTCATAAGCCAGTACTAATTCTATTGCAAGTGGCACATAACTACAACTCAATAGATTAACAAAAAAATAATCAGTTCAAGTTGTTGGGGTCTTAAGCCCCCTTGATCTTCTCGACCAGCGGCAAGGGAAGAGGACACTCCCCAACAAGGTCAGACTGGGATAGGTAGGGCTGACTGACCGCCCAAACCCAGCCCTCTGGGTGGAGGACAATCAGACGCGTCAGGGAGACCAGTCACAGCAGGAACTCGTTTATTGAGGAAGTCACACAGCTTTTATGTAGGGTGGAGGTTAGGCGGGAACCAATCAGCTTAAAGGTCAGCAAGGCACGGGTGGTTTACGCAGGCAAGAATCCCATAGGACTATATGGCAAGCAGGAGTTGATCACGTTCGCAGAACTGTTGTTAACCAATCCCTGACAGTGGTCCGATTTATCGTCATTAACCTTTGAAACCGCCTTTGAGGCCTTGATCTTGCTCACTCGCCAGGGAGTAAGGAATCAGGCTGAGTTAGTTAACGTGTCATTAGTCCCAACATCAAGTAGCTTGGAAGAATACTGGGTTAGATTCCAGAATTTGAAGAAAAGATATAGGAACTAGAGTCCAAATGAGTGGGATCAGAGATTCGGTGATGGCAGAACTCTAGCTCATTCTGATTTTTCAACTCACATGTTCATTTCTTTACATATTTGCTGTATTTTGGAAGAATTTTTCTGTATTGTGGGGAACATGGCCACTGCAGCCCATGCCTAGCAACCGCAGAAGATTAATGACTACTTTCTCTTCATACCACTTATTAGTGACAGGGAAAACTGATTGGTTAGACTTTAACGTGCCCATGAGGATGCTGGGAAAGTTTGCTGGCACTGGATGGGTTAACCCTAGTCCCTTAATCTGGAAACATACTGAAGATCTGACGAACGTTCTAGTCTTACATAGAAAGTCTCCAAGCACAGATGCAGCTCAGTATTTGCATACTCGTTTCAGGAAATTCATGGTCTTTTCTTAGTGGCTTATGGACTTAAAGACTCCTGTGATAAAATATTAAGGCAGTACCTTCATTACTGAAATCAGGTTTCAGTTGATGTGTTTTCATTTCCAAAATAGTAAATGCTTGTCCATAGAATTCAAGGAAATATCTTCTTGTAAGACTGTGAAGACTTCAGTTATCTGGGGAGCCAACTTTACAACCTGAATATCTTCAAACTTTCACAACCAAGTGGCTTTTAAGAACAATGAACATAGCTGTGAGGAGTCAGAACTTTTCACACGTTGATTATTTGATTTTCTCTATGGAAGGAAAGGAGGATCCTGGAGTCTCTAAGTCAAGCTTCTCTGTGAAAAATCGGAGTGCAGCCTAAGTGACTGGAGGAGAGAAGAAACTCACAGAGGAGAGGTGAAGTTCACCCTAACTCGTTGTCCTTGTAATTGACTGCTTTCACTCTTACTGCCTTCTTAGTTCTTTTCCACAGAACAAACGGGAAATTATTTAAAATATAACCAAGTACATTATGTCAACACTGTTCATTGGCCAACCCTGGTGTGAAAAGTATTTAACACGACAAACCATCATCTGGCTCCTACTTCTTTGCTCTCCGGACAGCATGCCACTTTCACCTTCACACTGACTGGCTGCCTTTCCCTTCTTCACATGTGCCAAGCTCTCCTTATTCTCAGGCCTTTGCCCGGTTCACATTTTGACTTGAAAGTCTTGTCTCCACTCCTCTCTGCCCCCCAGCTCTCTCCTATTTATCTTCTAGGTCTTGTTTACTTATTACTTTGTGAGAGAGGCCTTCTGAAACCAAACCAGATGAGCTCCTTTCTGTTCACCATAATGGCTGCAAGTCGTTATGACATGTTTGTTTGTTTAATGTCTCTCTCCCCTTTTAATTGTACGTGCCATGTGGTTGGTTTTGTTTGCCTGGTGCCTAACACAGTGCTTTGCGACATAATTCTTATTCCACAAATGCCTTTTGAATAATTGTTGGAGAAATGGGTAGAGAATTGTCAAAATAGAAACAGCTGCAACAGCTGACTACAAAGATTAGAAATAGCCAGGGAGTGATAAGCAGGAGACGTTCTGACTGATGGTGAAGTTAAAGAGAGAAACACATGCAAAAAGCCTACAGAGCATTGTTATAACCTGGGGCATGGAGCTGTGTGATCTCAGGCAGTTGCCGCATGAGGACATGCAAAGGCACATGCACCTGCTGCTCGACAGCCCCTGAGTGAATCGGCATGACATTTGGGAGGCCTGGCAAGCAGCACAGTTTAGCAGCTGGGGAAGGGCTTGCATAGCGCATAGAGTGACAAGCTAAGCCATTTTTGCCTGTGTTTCAACACCAGCCCCACTGGCAGATTTGGCTCCATTTGTAACATTGAGTTGTCATTATTAAAGCATTTGAAACTGCATTGCCTACTTCAGAAGTTCTTTTCATTAAAATAATTTAAAGGCAAACTTTGGTCATTTAACTTTTTTTTTTTCTGGGAATATTTACAAAACTGAAATTAAAATTGCGATTTATAATCCTGGACACCAAATTAAGAAAATTTTAAAAAATAAATCAAACCACATTTTTATTAAAAATTATAGGTCTGGATCTTTTATTCTTTTATCTTTTCAGCTGATATTCTACATTTCTTTATTTATGAATAGGATCACATTGTGATATCTTGTGTCTTTAAGGTTAAAAAAATGGTTTTACTTTTGACTCCATAGTTACAGTAGAGCTTCTTCACCTTTCTCCAGTTTTCTCTGTAGTATTTATGTGATTCCACTGTTTTTATTTCAATGTGTGGATGTTTGAATTTTGAAAGCAACATTTTTGGCACCGGGACAGGAATTCCAGATGCATATGGGAGTTGGGCTGTGGTTAAAGATTAAGAGTCCATGAACTGATAAGATTCCCTGATAAGACACCTTTCTGTTTGTTTTGAGAATGCCTTCCACATCTTATCAAGGGAAGCTGTTTTTATGGTAATGGGAAACAGTAATGTAGAAAGGCATTAGGAAAGATATTGCAATATAGAGAGATATTTTACTAATATCAGTCTTTATAAAATTTTAGTCTTTGGACCTGGCCTGCAATGCTCCCTTTCTTGGGACTTTACCTGACTCCTTTTCATCCTTAAGATTCAGTTTAAATATCACATCCTCAGAGAGGCTTTCTGAATTGGGATAGTTCAAAAAAACTGGCTCAAACTTGAGGACTGGAAAAAAGAATTCTTTATCTTTGAGGAACGTCATTTATCCTTTGTATTACTGGTGACCCAGAAAATAAGCAATGCAAGAACACATTAGATTATAATGTAATGGCAGGGAAGGAGACAGATTCTTGGAACCCCCTATGTTTTTCAGAAGCTCCCTGAAGTTTAGTAGAGTCAGGTCAGGGACACTTCAGGGAAAAGTTTGCTTTTTAACCCTTTTTAGACTAGTATGGGAACTGACATATCAACTCATAGATATGTCAAGAAATTTCATTTGAATAGTCAGGTGTGGTTGTGCATGACTAATTTCAGCTACTTGGGAGGCTAAGGCAGTAGGATGGCAACTTCAAGGCCAGCCTCAGCAATTTAGTAAGACCCTGTCTCAAAATAAAATAATAAAAAAGGCTGGGGATGTGGGGATGTAGTACCCTTGGGTTCAATTCCCAGTATGAAAAAAAAAAAAGGAATTTTACTCATACTGTGCAATTCAGATATGAATATGGGAGGCTCATAATATCTTACTGTTCTGTTTCTACATTTTATGGATTGCTGTGCCCTCTGGCCTTAAAGAGCTTCAGTGCACTGGACCTGCTGTTCTTGTAGATTTTTTGGTATCTGATTTTTTATTCCACTTTTTCACTGCTGCGACTAAAAGACCCAACCATTACAATTATAGAGGAAGAAAACTTTATTTGAGGGCTCATTGTTTCAGAGATCTCAGTCCATAGACAGCCAGGTCCACTCCTCAGGGCTCAAGGTGAGGCTGATCATTATGGTGCAGAGGGAAGCAGCTCACATGGTGATCCGGAAGCAGAAAGAGAGATTCCACTCTTCAAATACAAAATATATACCCTGTGGTCAGGCCCCCAATGTACCACTGCCTCCATCCACACCCACCTGCCTCCAGTTACTACTCAGCTAATCCATCAGGGATTCATCCACTGATTAGGTTAAGGCTGTGACCCAATCATTTCTCCTTCAGAACTTCTTGCATTGTCTTACACATGAACTTTTGAGGGGACACCTCATATCAAAACCGTAACACCTGGTTATTTCCCTTATTTCCATCACTTAGAATAATATTCACAATTATTTATTTTATTTTGGTGTTTAATTGCTGTCTACCCTTTCGAAGATATTTCTAGCAGGGTGGCAGTTATATTGCTTCTCTCAGGTACATTGCTTAGTACCATGCCTGACTCTCCAAGGCCTTGCATTTCCTGCTTCATAGTGTCTTACTTGTGATGTTCTTGGGACTATAGGTGTCAAGAGGGAGGATGGTGGGCTGGGGAGATAGCTCAGTTGGTAGAGTGCTTGCCTTGCAAGCACAAGGCCCTGGGTTTGATCCCCAGCACCGAAAAAAAAAAAAAAAAAAAAAAGAGGGAGGATGGTGTTCTAAGATGATACAAGCCAGAAACTTAATAGCACTCATATTCCTTTGCAAGATCTTGTCTAAGAGGCCTAGGCCCTGGGATCTGGGGAAGTTAATCAGTCATAAGAATACAGTTACAAACATCTCTAACTTTTGGAAAACGGGGCAATTAGGAAGAATTTTTTAATAACTGATATCTGTCTATTCTTTTCTCTCATTCCTATCTATCTCATTGCCTTTGAAACATACATTTTCCTAATTTGTCCTGATAATTTGGCCAACAATTTTAGCAATGGAGCACTGAGGACTGGAAAAAAGGATAGTAGGCTCTGGATTGAATTGCCTATGATCTTGCCCTGGCTTTGTACCTTTCAAGCTATGTGATTTTTGGTGGTCACTTATTTTTCTGGTTTCACTTCTTCAGTTGTAAAATGAAGTTAATAATAGATGGTGTCATAAAGTTCTGATAAAGATGAAATGAATTAATATGCTTAATACGTTTAGAACAGTGTTCAGAAGAAAGTAAGCATTTACTAGGAGCTCACATAGACAAATTACATAATTCTGGGATTAAATTAAAGATACATTTGTTTCATTTTTTCGTGTTGTATATATATTTGCAAATTTTAAAAGTAATTAATTTGTAAAGTTCTGTCTTTCTAATGAGCCAAGAGCTACCTTGGTTAATGATACAGATATTTTAAAAAAATTGGGCAGTATAAACCTAAGAAGGATGGGGAAAGTTGGCTTCTAGTGTCTTAGGAACCGAAGGTCACAAATAGCCACTGCAGGGAATTTTTAAAACCAAAGTTTTCAGAATGTATAATCAGAGTGATTGAAAATCTCACAGTCGTTACCCCTGGAGGCTGCATACATTTCAACTTTTCTGCAATTGCTCAATAACATGTTAAATGTTTTGGCTTTGCCTTATGAATAACTTCACCATCTTTACAAGGACATCTGCCTTTTTATTTTGTAGTTAAATCTCATTTTAGATTCAAGATGGTATTTCTCACTTTTATCACTCACCTGATTTATTGGACATGACAGTGAATAATTTTTTTTTTTCAAATCCACTGACAAAATATGAACATGTGGCTGGGCTCTCTGAGGACAATAAAGAGTCTGGTGATGTTCTTAAAGGTAGGTATCCAAAAATGTTCTGAGGATAGGGCACCAACATTGGGATAAGTTGCAACCTTGTAAGATTATCACTTTGAGTGGAACAATACCTATTTGGACTTATAAATTCTTATGATTATTATCTTTTAGCTAAATTTACAGACTCCTCAGAGGGTCTTGTCAATTATTTGCTTTTTAGATACCTAACTGGCTTGAAACCAAAGTTTATTTGAAAATGTGAATTCAATTAGCTAAAATAACAACAACAACAACAATAAAAAACCCCAAAACAGAACAAGCACAGAAAAACTTCCAGCTTTTGTCCCATTAGGCATTTATCATTCTAATTACACCTATTCAAAGTCTTCATTTCCATCATTAATACAACCTGGATAAACTCTCAGAATGCACACAAGATTGGCTTATGTTAAAAGCACGTAAATGTGGTTAGTCATTGTCTTCCATCACAGTGTATTCCTGAAGATGTTTCTATAAAGGAGATAATATTTTCCCAAAGAACTAATAGTGTTGGAAGTTGTGCTTCTAACCAATGACTAGATGGCAAATAAATCAGAGATAGAATAATAATTCATTATAAAGGGAAATTGTAACAGCCAAATTCTCTACTTTTGTCTAAAACAATAAAATCATATACCAAGTCCTATAGAATATCCAAAAGTTACTGTACTATTGATTATAAAGAGGGTATCAATGAACAATAAAGTCTTTCTATTGCAAATAAAATTTCTAGTGATGTGTAAATTTGATTGGAAACTAATGTCTTATAAATAATAAATGGTGATTATTCATTCAATTATAATGGTTTTAAAAATTTTATGGGATTTGGGTGGAGATGAATTGCAGGGTCCATGTCTCTGAAACTATCTATATAAGCTATGCCCTTTTTTTTCCACTTGCAGATGGATATGTAAAAAACAAGAAAAAAAATCATACCATTGGCCTTGGAGTCACTGGTGTTCAGTGCATGTGTTAATGATGTTGAGTCGATCATTCAGTAAATATATATTGGACTTATGCCATGTTTCAGGTTCTGTTCTAGACATTTGTGCTACTGGAAGTTGGGGAGAAAAGCAGGAATCAGCAAAGGAGGCTGAGAAGAAGTAGAAAGGAAACCAGGTGGGTGTGATGTCCTGGAAGTCAAAAGAGGGAAGATATTTTATGGAATTTGAATGATTTGCTTTAGGTAATATGAAGACTAAGAACTGACCATGGTTTATCAAAATGGAGCATCATTGTGCCATTAATATGAGTGGTTCTGGTGGGAGTGAGGGCCTGACCCAGAGAAGATGAGAGGCTAGAAACTGGAGATAGGTGTCTATATAACTCCTTTAAGGAGGCTTGCTGAAGAGGGTTGAGAGAAATGAGGTGATAAAGCATCAAGTTTCCAATGGGAACGGGATGCAGAAAGTTAGTTTTAGAAAAGTGAAATCAGCATATTTGTGTGTGTGTGATAGTGATTTGTGGAAGGATACTTTGCTAATAGAAGAGAAAATAGAGAAGAGAGAGCAGGCAGTTCAGTGTTTCTGAGTGTTACAGTTTGGATGTGAGGTGTCCACCAATAGCTCATATGTGAGACAATGCAAGAAGGTTTAGAGGAGAAATGATTAGGTTATGAAAGCCTTAACCCAATCAATGAATTAATCACCTGATGGGATTAATTGAGCAGTAACTGAAGGCAGGTGGAGTGTGGCTGGAGGAGGTGGGGCATTGGGGGCATGGCTTTGGGGTATATATATATTTGTATCTGCCAAGATATTTGATCTCTCTCTGCTTTCTGATCATCATGTGAGCTGCTTCCCTCTGCTACATACTCCACCAGGATGTTCAGCTTCACCTCAAGCCCTGAGGAATGAAGCCTGCTGTCCATGGACTGAGACCTCTGAAATCATGAACCCTCGAATAAACATTTCCTCCTCTACAATTGTTCTGGCCAGGACTTTTAGTCTCAGTAGAAAAAAAGCTGACTAAGACAGGCATGAGGACATGGGATTTAGTGCACAGTTTAGGGCTGTTCTTAGCTAAGAACACAATTTATCCATGTTATGAAGAAAGGAGGTAGAGTATGTGGGCACAGATCCTGGTGGGTGAGTAGATTTAGCAGTGGATACTATTTATCCTTTAAAATAATAATAATAAAAAAATGTTCCAAGGGTTCTGTATTGTTGTTCAGTACCACACCAACAAACGATTAGTTGAAAACAATGTCACTCAACTTGATACTCTGCCAACCCTTATTAGAATGCTTTACTCTTCTTTGGAAGCTCATTAAAAGCACTTATATCAAATCTTCAAAAGGTGCTTTAAAATTTCTTTCCTAGAGCGGGTATGAGACAGGTAACAGTGCTATGAATGAGCTTCCACATTAATTTTAGTCTGACAAATCATTGAATAAATTTAAAAGGACTGGATTCACTTGGTATAGCTGTTAAGTCCTTCAAATGATTGCATATATGACTAATGATAAAAGATGGAAAATAGTAAGAGGTTTGAAATCCTGGGTTAGACTACCAATTGAGCTATCAGTTGTGATGTTCTCTCAGCCTCAACCTTAGCTTCAAGGGTAGCTTGAAGACTTTTTTCTCTTTCTTCCTTCCTTCCTCCCTTCCTCCCTTCCCCTCTCTCTCTCTCTCTCTCTCTCTCTCTCTCTCTCTCTCTTTCTTTCTTTCTTTCTTTCCTTTGTGGTGGTGATGGTGGTACTAAGATTGAACCCAGGATCTTGCACATACTAGGTAAATGCTATACCACTGAGTTGTATCCTCACGCCAACCCTTCTCTTCTTTATCTTAGTGATAGGAAGATTGTAAAGTACATGGCATGAAAATATAAGGATGTATCTGAAGAGACTTTACATAATAAGTTTTCATGCATTTATACTAGTTTATACATTACATTAAGGGGGAAATATTAAGATTCATTTAGCATTTGATAAGTAGATGTGTACCAATGTATGCAAAATTTGTGCCAAGTTTTCTATGTTATTTAATGTCAAATGGAATTTGCTGCCTTGAATTAAAATGAGAAATATAGACATAAATTCTATTGCTGTTCAGAGAAAGAAAAAAGTCACTATGGGTTAGAATATTTGTAGCAAACTTCTTGGCTGACAAAAAGTGGAACTTGGGCTGGAACTTCAAGCCAAATGTTTGTTTTGGCACTTGAGATTTAAAAAGGACATAACTGAACAAAATACTTGGCACATATTAAATACTTGACAAACACCTGTTTGATCAATTTTACTATGTAATATATGCAAATATTCAAACTTTTTTTCCAGTTCTTTAAAGTGGCAAGCCAATGGAGAATAAGCATGAATATCTGTATGTATATATATATATGAGTTAAAAATTCAGCTTTGCTAGCATTATCCAATGTTAGTGATCAGAAATTTAACATTGGCCTAAATTAAAGGGATTATGAATCCTCTGAAGGATTCATGAAATGTTCTAATGAAAGTGACAGATTTCTGGAAAAGACTGAACAACCAAAGGAGAAATACTTTCGCTCATCTGTCTTGATCTAACTGGGAATATTTTACTTTGAAAATTAATGGTACAATTCAGATAATACATTCTTTAAAAATTGTCACGTTCAATAAGAATGAGCATGGAATAATTAAATTATTATAGGAAAGAGGTAAAGAATAGACTGGTTCTTCAGTTGACCTTGAGGCTTCATTACTAGCACTGGTAGCTACTCTATTTCAATCCCCAGATATTTCTTTATTGCCAATGGAAAATATCTTATTCACAGTCTTGAAGCAAGCACCTTCTCTTTCCAAATCAGCAGACTGCTAAAAGTGATGCCAACTGTTTTATTTAGAAATCTTACTATTTGTCAAACTGTAAAAGTCTGCTTATATTTTTCTAATGTAGAAACATATTTTCTTTGATTTTGCAATATAATTCTGATGTGTGGTAGAATTTGAAATTTTTCTATTAGATTATGGATGTGTAAATGACTGCCAGGAGATTTTGTTCAGAGTCCGATTTCCTATATAGCTCATCATTTATTTGTAGGAAAAGCTTTCCAATTCAATCCATTAATTGAAATTCTTGAAGTAAGTCCCAAAGAGTTTAACTCAAGTGGACTAGAGGTTAGAGACTACTTTAAAATCATGCTGCATTTTATCCACTGGAAAAGCCCAGATCTGAATGTGAATTGAAAACAAGGGAGACCAATGTTTAATAAAATGAGCAATCCTGCAATGGCCTGAAGGTAGCTGTGTGTGGACCACAGTATTCAGGCAGCCTTGTAAGAATGGTAATATTTAGGTTGCACATAAGTCATAAAAGATAGCATCTAAATGTTATCCAGCTTAATTTAGAATAGAGGATGCAATGATGAGTGAGGTTTGATAGATCTGTGGAAATATCTGTGATTAAAGAACTCTGTCAAAGGAATAAAGCAAATGATGGTGGCAAGATGGATGATATTTGCATAGCAAAAGCTGAATATGTTACTAGCAGCTGTTGGTCTTCTTGAAAACCTGAAAAAATAATGGGCTTCACCCAACTCTCTAATCCAATGATGCTAGCAATTACCTGTTTCAGCTCTGTGGTTTTAAAAGGATCATTCTGATGCTTCTGTGAAACAGGTATTTAAAAGATTGGACTAGGTTAACAGAAATACAGATTTGGTTAGCCTGAAGGGATACTCTGTCTCTCTCTTAGTCTCTTATGATGTTATAGCTGAATTTAGACTGCATTTAGGCCTTGCTCTTCATATCCTGTTTGGCTCATCCTAAGGCTATCAACTGACAAAACCAGTTGCTGAAATTAAAAAAAAAAAAAAATCAGTCTTGTGTCCTTGGGCTCTGCTAGGGTTCTTCTATTTAGGATAATATTGAAAATCATAGTATTTTGATAGTTCACAAAACTAAGGCTTAAAATAGCTTGTAAATTATGAGCAGTGGGTGAATATAGTAATTCCAGTTGAAACATAGCTAAATTTTCTACTTGCTTCTCTATTCTCAGATCATATCTGGAGAGTCTCCAGTTAATTATAAATCACTTATTTTTTTAAAGAATGTATTGATTCATTATGTATTAAGAGGCTTTGATTGTAGCTGGCTTTCAAATATCAATAAAAGGGAATAGTTTTATTACTAAGTTTTCCTTGTTAATTTGACTTGAGAGTTATTTTAGGATTGGTCTCAAATAGTATTTTGTTCTTATGTATATCTGTTGAACTTCAGAATTGTGAAAATAATTTTAGAATTTTAGAGGATTTTTTTATTCTGTTTCTTCTATGAATAAGAGGAAAGAGAAAGAAATAATGTAGGAAATAAGAAACTCCATGTGTGTGTATGTGTGAGAGAAAGGGAGAGAATATAACAGATATTTCTTCAGGATTCATTAGTCTGTTTTTTCCCTAGAATGTAAAAATATCAAGAAATGATAATTTTTAGATATGCAAATATATTTCCCTACTATGCAGTCCCTTTTAATTTTACTTGGATGCTAGATATTTCCCTGCTAGAATCCTCTAAGAAAGAAGTCTCATGTAGCCTTTGTTTCTCACTTTATTTTTCTAGTTCATTCATTGCCAGTGGTACTTGCTTTCTACAGGGTTACTCTTCCCTGAGAATCTTTCCTTCTAGTCACTTTGTGGTGTGAACCCATCCCAGGCTCCAGGCTATAGGCTCCAGGATCAGGATTCCAGGCTGCAGGCTCCAGGTTAGATAGAGCTCAATCTCCTTCCACTTTTCTGAACCAAAGATTCAGTTCCGAGTTCTTGTCTGCCTGAGCTGAAGGACTGGAAGTTCCCTAAATGTTAATCCTACACATGTGCTCTTTATTTTCAGATAAGTTACTTCAATTATTGTTTCACTGGCCTACTTCAATTTGCTTATATTTTTCCTACTGAAGTTTTGGTGTACGTAGAGTAGCTACTGAATTGAAATGTAAAGAGGAATATGAGATCATTGAATAGATGGACACAAAGGACTAATCAGTAAAGCAATGGAATACAGAGTTCTAATGATATCTTTCCTTCATCAACAATACTGTTAAATAGTGCATCTTGAAATATCAATACTGCAGAGGTGCAGTTGTTCAAGCTGTAGCGTCATCCTTGATTCTTTTTTTCCCTTTACTTCTCATAGCTAGGACAAACATATGATTTATTGTCTAAACTAGAACACTGTTGAGAATAAAAGAGACTCTAACTGTACAAGGCACTGGAACAAAGAAAGAAATCATTTCTGACCCAGGCAAACATGAAATGCATGATTATCCTATCCATAACCAAATCAGTAAGATTGGTTGGTTTTACCTACAAAAACATATGTTGAAGATATCCATTTGTCTCTGTCTCCACTGTTATCATTCAAACCACCACCATCTCTATTCTGTACTGCTCCAGCAACTCCAAGTGGATGTTTTAATTCTTATCCTCCTATGATTCATCTTCTACCCAGAAGCTGAAATCATCTTTTATAAGTTAGATCACTCATTTCCCTTGCTCAAAAATCCTCCAAGGTGTTGCATTGTCCTTAGAAGAAATTTCATACTACATCCCTGGCCTACAATGTTTAACCTACCTTTTGTAGGTCATCCCCTATCAGTATTCCAGGGATTCATTCCAGTGGGTCTTCTTTCTGTTCCTTCAACATGCAAAGCTCAACCTGCTTCAGGGACTTTGCAATTGCTCTCCTGTTTGCCTGAAATGCTTGCCCCAGATTTTACCTCTCTGATCTTTCTTATTCAGTTTTAGTCAAATAACACCTCTGCTGAGCACTTAAACTTCCTCTAATGTTGTTTTCATCATTCCTTTAGTCACTCCCAGTCGTATTACCTTCCTTAATAGCACTTCTTATTATCTGAAATTATTCTGTACTACTTTTTACTTATAAAATATACACAACGTAAAATTTATCATTTTAACCATTTTAAGTGTTGAGTTCAGAGACACTAAGTTCATTTACATTGTGCAACTGTTATCGCCTTTCCATTTCCCCAAACTGCAGCTCCCAAATTAACTCCCCATTCTTCCCTCCTCCCTGCCTCTGACAACCACATTTGTACTTTTTCTACAAACGATTCTGACTATTCTAAGTGCCTCATATGAATAAAATCATACAATATTTGTCTTTTTTATAACTGGATTATTTTACTTAGCATAATTTTCAAGGTTAATCCATGTTGTTAGCATTTGTTGAATTTCCATCGTTATTAAGACTGAATACATGCTAACATATGTGTTTTGATGTCATATCCAAGTAACCAGTGCCAAATCCATATCATGAAGTTTCTCCTATTTTATTCTAAGAATTTTAAAGTTCTAGCTTTAATATTTAGGTCTTCAATCCATTTTGAGTTACTTTCTTGAATAGGGTGCAGAATATCTGTTTTTATATTTTGATTTTTGTTTATTCTAACAAAATACAAGTTCAATGAAATTATGGACCATGCCTATTTTATTCTGCACTGTATCCCCACTCCTTCAATAGGGATTGGCACAATAGCAAAACATGAAATGAATAGACATAATGAGGAAACAGACCTAAAAATCTCAGCATTGCCTTTCTTAATAATTGATTGAAATTTAGAGAAGAATTTTCTCTCCATCACCTACCCCTCACCCCCAGGAAAATTAGTTCATCGTATTGGTGAAGAACATACTGATGGAGGTAGGAAGATGTGATTTAAAAACAAACAAACAAAAACAAAACAAAACAAAACAAAACAAAAAACCCCACCGCTTCCTTGAAGAGAGACTGGGGGAGTTAAAGGGAGGATCCAGGGCTGGTTAGCCTGAAAAGTGGAAAACAGCCTTGTTTAGCTCAGGCTGGGGTAACCACTTTGGTTGGCTGTGGAGTGGGCCCCTGGGGACCTGATCAGTCACAAAACAAGCATTTCTTTTGGAGAGGGGTCTGACAAGACCAACAACACTGGGCTCTTCAGTTCTTAGTGGGAAAAACAACCGAGGAATTCCCCATGAATCCTGAAATTTGAGTCATGTGTATGTAATGAAGGCAGTTGCTTCTGAGGCGTCTCATAGAGGTTCAATTTTTTCTAGAAAAAGAGACTTTCAACATAAAGAGGAAAAAAAAAAAAAAAAAAGAAAACTTAATATTCTTTTAGTTCAATTTTCCAGAAGAACTTTGAGTATACCCTCAGTCTCTTGTGGCATGGGGGAACCACTGCTGTATCAAAACAGACTCAAAACATGTTTTGATTGATGTCAACATGTTTGGACTCTAAGTTTATCCCCCACTGATGTTTTACAAATATGACACTTATTTTCAAATTTATTAATAGTTTATCTGGGTGGATTTTTAGTGTGTTTCCTAAGGTTTCTGTGGCTCTGATATGTCTGGGAACTACCACTTCTTTGTGCAGTCTTTACCTCTGTCTGTTTTGTGATCATCCCAACACCAGGCCTGCTAATTAGGAAGGAAAAATTCAGCAGAAATGAATCAACCATGGGAGGGAGAACTTGCCTTTGTCTCTTCTTTTTCCTTTTTAGGGGGAGCAACGTTTTCCTTCTCATAAAAATTGTTGTAGACTCATGTCCAAAATTACTCTCAGGGTTTGGCAAACATAGCTCTGAATTTGTAAAAGGCCTTTCCCACTTCTCAAATATGACTCTGCACAGCTTTGTTCAGCTTCGTTCATATTCCTTCTCCACCTTTGTACTGTATTCATAATTAGAGAAGAGCAAATGGAAAAATGCTAATGATTTTCATAATTGGGCTCATTATTTAAACAAGTATTAGATAAGCTGTTAGGTATTTAAGTATTAAGCATATAATTGGGAGGTGGTTTTGTGGTCTCAAAAAGCTTTCCTGTAAACTTAGGTTTGAAAATTGTTGGAGGAAAAGGAACAAAATAAGGTGAGAGAAAATATCAGAAAAATGTAGTGCAGATGCCAGATGATTTTGTCTGTCTTTGTGTACCTATTACAGATTTTGATGCAAGTTTGGTTTTTTTTGACAAATGTACTGTGTACTCATACTTAAACCATAAATCTTTTGAATTTGAAGTTCAGTTTAGAAATGCCCTGGGAATGTTGCCGCATTTCTTCTTGTATGTGTCTTTTGAAACACACAGGCTCAAGCACACACACAGTGAGAATAAAAGATTCCCCAACTAACAGTCAGCAGTGTGAGAAGAATTCAAATTGGCAGATAAAAAGTAAAAAAAAATTATGCAAATGTTAAGGTTGCTAATATAATGTCAATGTTCTAAGTATTCTAATGATAGAGATAATCTGTCAAGTCTCCAGTGCACTGATAACTCTTACACTAATTTCTCAACTATTTATGAAGTCATTGCCATAAAAAGAATGCTACTGTCATGTACAACTAATTAGAAAAAATAAAATTAAAAAATTAAAAAAAATACATATGACTCTTTTCTTTGTCTTATACCAGAAATTTGAGAAACAACCTTGAAGTTCTTAATGGCAGAACAATGTTTTATTTGTAAATTATATTCTTGTGTTTATAGTAAAATGTGGTTTGTGTTTGCAACTGTAAATGTACTATTCAGACTGAAATTGACAAAAACTCACCCCCATTTTTTTTTTTTTTTGGATGGTGTTACTGAAGGACAGATACAGTTCAAAAAGATAAAACGTGATATATGTAGCACACTTCCCAGAGAAATATTTAGTTGGACTTTGCCTGAAGGTTGTCCAGTGAGTATTTTTCTACTTTCTGGAAACTCCTTTCTTCTCTTCTGATAGCAGGAAGAATAAAAGGACAAGTAGCCATCACCATTCTGAAAGTTGAAGGAACTTTGGCAGTGCATTTTCTGACTCACCTTGGATCAGTCACATCAGATCATACCAGATTTAGTTCAGAGGAGGGTTGCTTCTTTAGCTTTCTTCCACTCATGAAACAAAACATGTAATTCAAAAATTCCTGGTGCCTGTAATTTAGAGGAATTTCAACCAATGTTGAGGCAACAGAGTACACTGATTAAGAACCTATATTCTGGAACCATATTGTGAGGATTTAAATCTCGTCTCTATCATTGGCTAACTGTGTGATCTTAGTGAAATTTCTAATTTTTTCCCCTTAGTTTCCTCATTTGTGAAAGGAAGTTAATGATAACACCTACTCTCAAAGGGTTGTTTGTTACAGGATTAAATAGGAAAAAATCCAGTATAGACCATGGTAGGCCTGTAGTTACTATTATGTCAATTTTAACTGTTCCTTTTAGTGAATGAAGAGGGGCTGTGTTTTAAGTTTATGTTGACTATTCTACAGAATATGCTTGCAGTGTTCCTCTCTGAAGAGTGGTGACTGCTTATTATTTCTACACATGGTGTAATCACTATCTTCTTCCCTTGACCTCATATCTCACATGCAAAGACTCTTATGCAGATGCTGAGGTGCTCCCTGGAGCCTGTCATAAACCTTTCTCCTTGGAAGTAACATCTGGACTCGACTAGCTTCATGAGGGTAGCCCTGTGTATTGCCATAGGAAGAGCCTTAGCACCTCAGTCCTGGAACTGTCTGGCACTTAGCAGTGCTCAAAATCTGTTGCATCATCAAGCACTGTGTGCTATGCTCTGTGGAAAGCAAGATACACAAAGTGTGATGTTTGTACACTTAAAAAATAGCTGCTTACTACTAAAGATGACAGGAGCAGCTGTGGAACAGAAAGCACCTCAGGCCACATGAGAAGGGAAATTGGAATCTGTTCTTGGTTCTGTTCCTAACTGGCTGTGGAAAAATCATTTAACCTTTCTCAGACTCTTGTTTTTTGCTACCTGTGAAATGAAAACACTAATCGATGCCTTACTCATTTTACATGGATTTTTAATGGTGAAATTAATGTGGTGATAATTGTAAAGATAACTAGAAAAGTTATAGATGATTAGATAATTGCAAAGGTACTATTTTAATTCTGTAAGTAGAAGTAATATTTAGGAGAATGTTTTAGGAAAGAGCAAATAGGTTGTTAAAGTTTAGGAGGCTGCTTTTTCATGAACTGGATGTAGATCCTTCATGGGCATTAATGGAAAGTAGTTTAGAGCCATACATTTTTTTTCATGTATGTTGCCTTGTAAATTTTATAATATAGATGTTATGCATGTTCATACAAACTACAAATCATGGTTTTATAAATTATGAAAATGAAGGCCTCCAAATTAGTGATACAATAGATGCACACTGAATAATGTATAGATTTTAGAATTTTATATAGTTAACACATGGCAAATGAAAGAAGCCATGATAGTATCCTCATGTCTGTGATTCCCTCTCCCATTTCCCTCTCATTTTCCTGCCCAGGGACTAATTCAGTTTAGTGCATGGTCGTGTAGTAGAAAAGATTTATTATCAGTAGGAAAGGTTGTATAAGCAGAATGTTAAGGTGGCCCTTGAGATTCCTGGTATACATCCTTATACAATTTCCTGCCTTCTAGTGTGCACTTGAATTGTGAACATAGTGGGACTTTAAGATCGCCAAATTACCCTTGGTGAGCTTGACCCAATCAGGTGAACCCTTACCCTTAAAAGGGACTGGGCTTCCTGGAGGAAGATGTTCAGTGTTCAAAGTGAGTGGGATTTTGTTGTTGTTGTTGTTGTTTTGTTTTGTTTTGGGGCACAGGGAGAATCTCTGTTGCTTGTTTTGAAGGAGGAAGCCACATGGCAAGAAATGTGGCTCTGCTTTGGAGACTGAGAGCTTCCCTTTGCTGACCACCAACTGTGAATTGGGGAGCACAGTTTTACAAGTAATGGAACTGAATTCTGCCATGACTACATGGCCTTGAAAAATAACTATGCTTGCAGATATGAAAACAGCCTGACAGACACCTTGATTTTAGCCTGTGAAACCTGGGCAGAGAAGCCAGTCTCTTTGTGCTGGATTTTTGACCCATCAAATAAATTGCCAAGTTCATGGCAACTTGTGGTGCAACTTGTGGTGAAATTATAAAGATATGTGAAGAAATTGGCTTTGCCATGAGCGTGCTACCAATTTCCTATTTGTGAGAAATGTCATTTGATAAAAGTTCATAGGTTTGACCACATGAACCTAAATATCCCAGAATTATTTTGAGACAGGAATGTGACTTTGGATCATGGATTTAGAAAATATAGTTCATCAGGCCATGGTATTGCCTACAACCTCGCAGGCCTACCAAGAATATTAAACAATTTGAAGTTAATTGATAAAATATGTATTTATAAACAATTTTAATTCATGCTCTATTTATGTCCATTTACTACTCTACCCCTGTGATTTGGACAAAGGTGAGTGATAGGTGATTGAAAATGTGTTCTCTGAGTAGATTTGGGGAGATGAGTGTGTGTGTGGTGGGGTTGGATAGAGAATAAGAAAGATTTGAGACTAAATAGAAATTCAGAGTCTCTCTGTATATGGCACCAAGGATTTCCCTAGGTTCCTGCCTGCATGGATGCCTTTGGAGGAAAGAGACTTGTAAGGGAGATGTTGGTGCATGATGTCCTGAAGAGCTGAGGTTGGAGAGAAGAGCAGTTGCAGATAATGACATGGCATTGTGAACACAGTTTGACTATGGGCAACATTTGAGTCCTATATTTATGTAGAGAAAGGTTATAGTTAGAAGACAAAGATTGTTTTTGGAAAAAAATATGATATACCCATAAACTGGGTTGCATGGAACTTAGGGGACTGAATGAACTAGGGTGGAAGATTTTAGCATGCTTCCCTCTTCCTCTTGAAGCTCATGGCATTGTCCTAGTGATATGAAGGCCACAAGTCATGATGGAATTGCCCAGAGAAACACTGAGAGAGAACTGGAGAATATGGAACTCCTCACCTAGGGTTATTAGATTATTTGGATGTAGAGTAGGGAGTAGATATAAGATACAGCAAATTAGGATGTTGATTTTGAGGTCCCTGTGATATAGAAATATTAAAATACAAGTTGGGGACTTAAAATGGGATTCATGTGGAAGACATGGATTTTGACAACTGGTGTATTGGTGCCAGCTGAATTCATAGATGGGATATGGACGAGGTTGTCCTGGGGGAATATATGGGATAATAAGAAAAGAACTCTGGAGAAAGACTGCAGTGCTGGAAAGTACTGTGAGGTTGTCAGAGAAGTTTGGAAGAGAACTGGGACAAATTGGTATACTGGAAATTAAAGGGCAAAAGAGGTTTCAGATCTTTGTGAAATTTCTTACATGCTTTTTAATACCTGTTGCATAACTTTAGAGGGATTTAATGATCCAGTCATTCAGCGAAATTAATTCTCAGAAATCAGTCAACTTTGATGCTGATTCATGCTTGTCACCAACAATATCATTTTCCTTTTAATAGTCCAGAAGGAAGTAACCCAGCATTTCCTCTTTTATAATTAAATAATCATTACTTGCTAATTGAAGAAGTAGCTTGAATTTTTAATTTACTCTTATGTGAAAGATAGCTTATGCAATGACTTTGAGTTGAAATATCAGTGACTATTTCTTTGTTAGTTAATGGAAGCAACACAGAATAAAGGCATCCTCATTATACCATGTTCATATGTGTTTTGGCTTTGAAATCACGGTGTCAGATAAAATGAAAGAAGAGTCTTTACACATTTGGTTTTAAGAGGTGATCTACTTAAGTCAGCCAACAATAGTTCTCTAAGTTGGTAATTAATGAACTTAATAACTTGTTCAGTTATTCCTTTTATGGTTAATAGATTCACAAGTGATTATCTGAGATTACTGGAATATGCAATATTTTCATTTATATTAAGTATTTCAGAAACTAATCACCTTAACCTACACTAATATACTGAGGAAACTAAAACTCACTGATGATTCAGTTTTAAAAAATTTTGACTCATGAACACTGTTCTTTTCAGAAGTTCCAGTTTCATAGTATTTTTTCCCCCAGAGACTTTGATGCTGCTCAGAGTAGAGCTTTTTTAAAAAGTTGTCTTATCTGGATACTGATCTATAAGGATACAGGGATAAGAAATAAACTATAGCTTCATTTCTCTTGCTTTGAGTGCATAATAATAGAAATATTGGCTAATTGCATGGAAGGCATTAGTGAAACTGTTGTCTTGCTCCTTTCTTTTGGGGTGTAGGGCATATAATGTCGGTACAACTTGAGACTGGGTTAGGAATTCTGAAGGGTTCTCATCAGTACGCATGGACTTACATGTGGTGTCTAACCTTTGCAAAAGAATTTGAAAGCTTAATGAGGAAAACATTAGAAGTATTGGCGAAGATACCTTGAAAACACTAAGGAAAACACCAGGAAGCAGAAGCAAATATATAACTATCTGAACTGTCAAGTTAATAAGAAGACCTTGGTGAAATGCAGGACAGAAAAAGGATTTTCAGACAAGTGCTCTGGTTTTTGCACTGAAAATATTTTATTTTTATTTTAAATTGATAATAATTGTGTATGTGTATGGCATATGATGTGATGTTTTGACCTATGTATATATTGTAGAAAGATTTAATCAAAATAATTAACATTAGATCAATTTCTATTTTGAAAGCCTTAAATCTCACTGAGTTATCCTGCTAACAAAACCTAAATATAATTTGGAAGCTTTTTCTTAAGAGACTTTGAACTTAAACATTTAAATTTTTCTTCTAATATTTCTATATATGTCTGTGGGTCTTTCAAAATACTGCAGGTTTTACCAGAAACAAATATGTAGAAGCATGAAAGTTCTATCCTAGTTAATCTTTAATATAAACTATACCAAGCAAAATTTTCTTCATATTTCAAATGTACGGCTCAAATCAGCTTAATTTTACAAGTGAAACATTAAAGATATATTGTCACAAGCAGGAGCATGATGTAGGCATGAAAAGTCAGTTAATAACTATGTGCTATTTGGCAGGTCACTGAAGTACTTTGAATTTTCATTTAGGGTTTACAGAATAAAAGGAATGTAACAAGAATCAAATGAGAATTTTTTTTGAAAAGCTTTGTAAGTCATAAAATTCAAGTTTAAAACCATATAATTGAAATGTCATTTATTGTTAGTAAGATAATCACAACAGAATGGTTTCATTTATAGCTCATATTGGTGTTTTTATATTTTGGTCTGTACTTATTCTTAAGAACTTAATAGATTGATAAGTAAAAACAAAGGCCTATGTGTTAATAGACTATAAAACACATGCATGTGTGTATGTGTGTATGATTTATTAGAGTTGGTAATTTGCTATGACAGACAACAAAAGACTAAATAATGGCCCTAAGTTAAGTGTTTTCATTTGACTTACAACCCTACTCCTTACAGTCATCTAAGAGTAGAGGCAAAGTGTCCATTACAGTTATGAGAAAGGAAGGAGAGTCCAGTCTGGGTCCATGGTTTCCACTCAAGCAACATGGAATCTTCCCATACTGGTTCTACCCAGCTTCATTGTTAAGAGCTTGAACATTTGGCCACACTTAACTGAAAGAGAAGCTGGGGACATACAGCCTCTAGCTTTGTATCTGTATCCCGCCTACAAATTTATTAGAAGAACAACTGATTTTAATGGATAACTGGCATGTTCACCATGCTGAATACTACTTTTTCCTTATTTTCCTATTCATGGAATTCATGGTGCATTGATGATTTACCTATTGAATTGAAGGTCTTGTATGTAGTGTATTTGTGCCTGGCATATACTAAGTACCCACATAATAGCTGTTATTAATACAAAAACATTTCATTTGATAACAATGAACAGGAATGTTGAATTCTTGGTACAAAACTTGGTATTATGAAAATGTAATAACAAGTATTATGTCTATCTTTCATGTGTAACAAGTTTCCTGTACTCATTAAATATTTAAAAATTGTGTAGACAAGAAGATTCTGGATGTACTAGATGTGAATACTGCCACATAAGCTTGCTTCAGTTTGTTGTGAGATAAACTGATGACAGAAAGACGTGACTTCAGAGGCAAGAGGAAATAGACTTTCTTATTTTCAGAGTATTCTGTATCTATGGATTTGTTAGGCATGAAAAAAACCTTTAAAATACATAATGTCTTACTGAAAATTCTTCAAAATTAACAAATTTTTCATCACTGTATAATTTTCACGAACTATGAATTAGAGTATGAGACATATCACTTCCCAAACAATTAAATTACATTAGTGTCTGAAATCTGAGGGGTTTAAAAAAATCCATCCTTCTAAATGAGCCCTTCAATTTCAAAATGAAGCAGTATTAAATATTGAAATTTTGGCAATGCAAAATTAAACCACTTAATGACACATGCTGATAAAACTACCTGTGTTGTCCTGCTAGCTGTAATGCTATAGTGCCTGGTGCTCTATGTACTGCTTAAGAATAGAAACCCAAAGTCCATGTTAGCTTTGCCACCATAGTGTGTGTGTATGTGTGTTTTAACTCTGGAAAGAAAAGGAATAATAATATATATAAAACTTATCACTGTGTTGCATCAGTTAGTTATGCATTTAATGAAAAAATAGTTGCACCTCTACTTAATGCTCTGCTAAGCAAGCTTGTATTTATGAACCTCAAATTCAGCACGTACACTTTAAAAGCACTTCTATTATAGACTGTAACATAGTCAAGACAGAAAGAAATCTATTTTTTTTTTCAGCAGTGGGCATGTGTGAGGGCTTTTCTTCTTATTAGGCACAGTTCCAGCTCTCTTGCCATTCTATAGAATTTATTTCCATTTGTATAGTGATAGCATAGGAAGAGATCTCCATGCCGGTACTTCATGGCCAGTCACTTTATCATGGCAGAAAACAAATTTGTTTGGGGTACCTATTGTTTGATCAGAAATGTATCCAGCAAATTATAAAAAATAGGGAATTTTGAAGTTAAATAGACCTAAAATCAAATCCTGGCTCTGTCACTGTGCAATGCTATCTGTACAAGTTTTCTTTTCTGAACATGAGTTTTCTCATTGGCCTTCCAATATAAATATATATATGTTATATATATATATTATATATTTTATATATATGTTATATATTTTATATATATGTTATATATATTTTATATATATAAAATGCATAGTATACAAAAGTAACAGTAATCATGAAATCTTTAGTGAAAGAGTGTTTATGGTAAGATATCTGTGATATTTTTCCAGATTCCAGTCTCTGTTCTTGGACTTTTGACAGCTGATCTGTATTGCCTATTTCTGTTTTCCATAACTTCTAACTGGATGTGACCCTTCCTGGTAGCAGAAGCACTATCTTTTTTTTTTTTTTTAATTTTATTTTTAATATTGTATACAAATGGGATACATGTTGTTTCTCTATTTGTACATAGAGTCAAGGCATACCATTTGTGTAATCATACGTTTACATAGGGCAATGATGTTTGATTATTTTTTTTTCCTCCCCCCCCCCTCCCACCCCTCTTTCCCCTCTATACAGTCCTTCTTTCCTTCATTCTTACTGCTCTCCTTAACCCTAACCCTAAACCTAACCCTAAACCTAATGCTAACCCCTCCCACCCCCCATTATATGTCCTCATCCGCTTATCAGCAAGATCATTCGTCCTTTAGGTTTTTGAGATTGGCTTATCTCACTTAGCATGATATTCTCCAATTTCATCCATTTGCCTGTAAATGCCATAATTTTATCATTCTTCATTGCGGAGTAATATTCCATAGTATATATATGCCACAGTTTCTTTATCCATTCATCAACTGAAGGGCATCTAGGTTGGTTCCACAATCTGGCTATGGTGAACTGAGCATCAATGAACATTGATGTGGCTGTATCTCTGAAGTATGCTGATTTTAAGTCCTTTGGGTATAGGCCAAGGAGTGGGATAGCTGGGTCAAATGGTGTTTCCATTCCAAGCTTTCTGAGGAATCTCCACACTGCTTTCCAGAGTGGCTGCACTAATTTGCAACCCCACCAGCAATGTATGAGTGTTCCTTTTTCACCACATCCTCGCCAACACCTATTGTTGCTTGTGTTCTTGATAATCGCCATTCCAATTGGGATGAGATGAAATCTTAGGGTAGTTTTGATTTGCATTTCCCTTATTACTAGGGATGTTGAACATTTTTTCATATATCTGTTGATTGCTTGTACATCTTCTGTGAAGTGTCTGTTCATTTCCTTAGCCCATTTGTTGATTGGATTATTTGTATTCTTCGTGTAGAGTTTTTGAGTTCTTTATAGATTCTGGAAATTAGCGCTCTATCTGAAGTATGGTTGGCAAAGATTTTCTCCCACTCTGTAGGCTCTCTCTTCACATTGCTGATAGTTTCCTTTGCTGAGAGAAAGCTTTTTAGTTTCAATCTATCCCAGTTGTTGATTCTTGCTTTTATTTCTTGTGCTATGGGAGTCCTTTTAAGGAAGTCTGATCCTAAGCCAACAAGTGGAAGATTTGGACCTATTTTTTCTTCTATAAGATGCAGGGTTTCTGGTCTGATTCCGAGGTCCTTGATCCATTCTGAGTTGAGTTTTGTGTAGGGTGAGAGATAGGGGTTTAATTTCATTCTATTGCATATGGTTTTCCAGTTTTCCCAGCACCATTTGTTGAAGAGGCTATCTTTTCTCCATTGCATATTGCTGGAACCTTTGTCTAGTATGAGAAAATTGTATTTATTTGGGTTTGTGTCCGTGTCCTCTATTCTGTACCATTGATCTACCTGTCTATTTTGGTACCAATACCATGCCGTTTTTGTTACTATTGCTTTGTTAGTAGAGTTGAAGATCTGGTATTGCAATACCCCCTGCTTCGCTCTTGCTACTGAGGATTGCTTTAGCTATTCTAGGTTTTTTATTCCTCCAGATGAATTTCATAATTGCTTGCTCTATTTCTGCAAGGTACATCATTGGGATTTTAATTGGAATTGCATTGAATCTGTATAGCACTTTAGGTAGTATAGCCATTTTGACAATATTAATTCTGCCTATCCAGGAACATGGGAGATCTTTCCATCTTCTAAGGTTTTCGTGAATTTCTTTCTTTAGTGTTCTGTAGTTCTCATTGTAGAGGTCTTTCACCTCTTTTGTGAGATTGATTCCCAAGTATTTTATTTTTTTCGATGCTATTGTGAATGGGGTAGTTTTCCTAATTTCTCTTTCTGAAGATTCATCACTTATGTATAAAAATGCATTGGATTTATGAGCATTGATCTTGTAACCTGCTACTTTACTGAATTCACTTATGAGTTCTAAAAGTTTTCTGGTGGAATTTCTAGGTTCCTCTAAATATATAATCATGTCATCAGCGAACAGGGATAGTTTGAGTTCTTCTTTTCCTATTCGTATCCCTTTAATTTCTTTGGTTTGTCTAATTGCTCTGGCTAGAGTCTCAAGGACGATGTTGAATAGAAGTGGTGAAAGAGGGCATCCCTGCCTTGTTCCAGTTTTTAGGGGGAACGCTTTCAGTTTTTCACCATTTAGAATGATAGTAGCCATGGGCTTAGCGTAGATGGCCTTTACAATGTTAAGGAATGTTCCCACTACCCCAATTTTTTCTAGTGTTTTGAGCAAGAAGGGATGCTGTATTTTATTGAATGCTTTTTCTGCATCTATTGAAATAATCATGTGATTCTTAACTTTAAGTCTGTTGAGATGGTGAATGACATTTATTGATTTCCGAATGTTGAACCAACCTTGCATCCCTGGGATAAAACCCACTTGATCATGGTGCACTATCTTTTTAATATATATTTGTATGCGATTTGCTAAAATTTTGTTGAGAATTTTTGCGTCGATGTTCATTAAGGATATTGGTCTGAAATTTTCTTTCCTCGATGTGTCTCTGTCTGGTTTAGGTATCAGGGTGATATTGGCTTCATAGAACGAGTTTGGGAGGGTTCCCTCCTCTTCTATTTCATGGAATACTTTGAGGAGTATTGGAATGAGCTCTTCTTTAAAGGTTTTGTAGAACTCGTCTGAGAACCCATCTGGTCCTGGACTTTTCTTTGTTGGTAGGCTTTTGATGACCTCTTCTATTTCATTGCTTGAAATTAGTTTATTTAAGTTGTGTATGTCCTCCTCGTTCAGTTTAGGTAATTCATATGTCTCTAGAAACTTGTTGATGTCTTCGAGGTTTTCTGTTTTGTTGGAGTATAGATTTTGAAATAGCTTCTAATTATGTTTTGTATTTCACTCGTGTCTGTTGTGATGTTTCCTTGTTCATTCCGAATTTTAGTAATTTGAGTTTTCTCCCTCTTTCTCTTTGTTAGTGTGGCTAAGGGTTTATCAATTTTATTTATTTTTTCAAAGAACCAACTATTTATTTTGTTAATTTTTCCAATTGTTTCTTTTGTTTCGATTTCATTCATTTCGGCTCTGACTTTAACTATTTCCTGTCTTCTACTACTTTTGGTATTGGTCTGCTCTTCTTTTTCTAGCGCTTTGAGCTGTAGTGTTAAGTCATTTATTTGTTGATTTCTACTTCTTTTTTTGAATGCGCCCCATGAAATAAATCTTCCTCTAAGTACTGCTTTCATAGTGTCCCAGAGATTTTGATATGATGTGTCTTTGTTCTCATTTACTTCTAAGAATTTTTTATTTCCCTCCTGATGTCTTCTGTTATCCATTCATTATATAATAGTGTATTATTTAATCTCCAGGTATTGGAGAAGTTTCTGTTTTTTATTCTGTCATTTATTTCTAATTTCAATCCATTATGATCTGATAGAGTTCAAGGTAGTATCTCTATCTTCTTGTATTTGCTAACAGTAGCTTTGTGGCATAAAATATGGTCTATTTTAGAGAAGGATCCATGTGCTGCTGAGAAGAAAGTGTATTCATTCTTTGTTGGATGGTATATTCTGTATATGTCCGTTAAGTTTGAATTGTTGATTGTGTTGTTGAGATCTATAGTTTCTTTATTCAATTTTTGTTTGGACGATCTATCCAGTGGTGAGAGAGGTGTGTTAAAATCACCTAGTATTATTGTGTTGTGGTCTATTTGATTTCTGGAATTGAGAAGGACTTGTTTGACGTACGTGGATGAGCCAATGTTCGGGGCATAGATATTTATGATTGTTATGTCTTGCTGATTTATGCTTCCCTTAAGCAGCATGTAATGTCCTTCTTTATCCCTTCTGACTAGTTTTGGTTTGGAGTCCACATTATCTGAGATGAGGATGGATACTCCAGCTTTTTTGCTGTGTCCGTGTGCATGGTATGTTTTTCCCCATCCTTTCACCTTTAGTCTATGGGTGTCTCTTTCTATGAGATGAGTCTCTTGCAGGCAGCATATTGTTGGATTTTTCTTTTTAATCCAATCTGCCAGTCTATGTCTTTGATTGATGAGTTCAGGCCATTAACATTCAGGGTTATTATTGTGATATGATTTGTATTCCTAGTCAATTGACTCATATTTGTTTTTGACATGATTTGGTTTCTCCTTTATTTGGCTATTCCTTTAGGCTAGCGCCTCCTGTTGCTGATTTGCATCGTTGTTTTTCATCTCTTCCTCATGGAATATTTTGCTGAGAATGTTCTGTAATGCTGGCTTTCTTTTTGTAAATTCCTTTAGCTTTTGTTTATCATGGAAGGATCTTATTTCATGGTCAAATTTGAAGGTAAGTTTTGCTGGGTATAAGATTCTTGGTTGGCATCCATTTTCTTTCAGGGCTTGGTATATGTTGTTCCAGGCCCTTCTAGCTTTTAGGGTCTGGATTGAAAAATCTGCTGATATTCTTATTGGTTTCCCTCTGAATGTAATTTGATTCTTTTCTCTCGCGGCCTTTAAAATTCTGTCTTTATTTTGTATGTTAGGTATTTTCATAATAATGTGCCTTGGTGTGGGTCTGTTGTAATTTTGTATGTTTGGAGTTCTATAAGCCTCTTGTACTTGGTTTTCCATTTCATTCTTCAGATTTGGGAAATTTTCTGATATTATTTCATTGAATAGATTGTTCATTCCTTTGGTTTGTTTCTCTAAGCCTTCCTCAATCCCAATAATTCTTAAATTTGGCCTTTTCATGATATCCCATAATTCTTGTAGATTCTGTTCATGATTTCTTACCATCTTCTCTGTTTGGCCAACTTTGTTTTCAAGATTAAATAATTTTTCTTCAATGTCTGAGGTTCTGTCTTCCAGGTGTTCTATCCTATTGGTTATGCTTTCTATGGAGTTTTTAACTTGGTTTATTGTTTCCTTCATTTCAAGTATTTCAGTTTGCTTTTTTTTCAGTATCTCTAACTCTTTATTGAAATGATCTCTTGCTTCCCATATTTTGTCTTTTAAGTGTTGATTGGTGCGATCATTTAATGCCTGCATTTGCTCTTTCATCTCCTCCTTCAATGCCTGCATTTGCTCTTTCATCTCCTCATTTGCTTCTCTGATCGTTTTAATTACGTACATTCTGAACTCCCTTTCTGACATTTCTTCTGCTGTGCTGTCATTGGATTTTATTGATGTAGTATCTAGGTTTGTTTGGGACATTTTCTTCCCTTGTTTTCTCATATTGGTCAGCTGTCAGTGGAACCCTGTGGCTCTATTTCAGTCCAAGTCTCTCAATGCCTCCCCTTCTTAACTCCTGGGTTCTGGAGCGACTGGGGGTACAGTCACCCTCTAGGCCGCCATCTTGGATCGCCCGTGGAAAGAGCCTGCGGCCGGAGTGGGCAGAGCCTCCTGAAGAGGTCTCTGGCTGCCCTGCCCTGATCCCAGAGGCTGCTTGCGGATCGAAGCTCTCCGTTGGTTCGGGGGCTTGTGGTTGGTTCTATGTAGAAAACCTCTCACTGGGTGGTCTGAGAAGCTAGACTTGAAAGGCACCTCCCACCGCAGGGGTCCAGGCTGCTTGGGGAAGTCTCTGGCTGCCCTATCCTGGTCCCTGAAGCTGCTTGCGTGCCGGAGTACGCTGCGCTGCGCTGGCTCCGGGATTTGAAGTTTTTTCTGGTCAGAAAGGCTCTCACTAGCAGGCCTGCTCTGAGAACCTGGAGAAGCTGGCTGTGTGGGCAGGGCCCACCGCCGGAGTGCCTGTGGATGGCTCTAGCTGCCCTGCCTGGCTCCGATAAGCCACCTCTATCTGGGCCTGCCACCCGGGCCGCGCTTTACCCAGTGGGCAGACTCACCCGTGGCTCTATTTCAGTCCGAGTCTCTCAATGCCTCCCCTTCTTAACTCCTGGGTTCTGGAGCGACTGGGGGTGCAGTCACCCTCTAGGCCGCCATCTTGGGTCGCCCTGTGAAAAGAGCCTGTGGCCGGAGTGGGCAGAGCCGCCTGAAGAGGTCTCTGGCTGCCCTGCCCTGATCCCAGAGGCTGCTTGTGGATCGAAGCTCTCTGTTGGTTCGGGGACTCGTGGCTGGTTCTATGTAGAAGCAGAAGCACTATCTTGAATTAGTTGCCTTTACTTTTTCTTTGTCCTCTGAGCAATTCTGATGGCAAGTATTGTAAAGGTCTCAGTGGCTTCAGATGGGAACAATTTTCAGGCTGATGGGCTTACCGTTATCAACTAAGCACTGTGGTCTCACACTGTTTTCTTTTTCTAACTAAACAGTCTTCATTGCCCAAGAATAACCTGCCCTAGCATGAAAGTCACTTTGCTAGTTGACGAGAGAATTTACTTGCTTTTTCACTTTGCTCCATTTATTTTGATCAGGCAGTGTGTTCTCCTTTGGAACCAATCATTTTAAGGTTGAGACTACAAGATGTTGCCCAGTGATGTTGATCCTAATGCCCATCTTTCTTCAAAGGTGCAAATTTGCCTATGTCAGGATGCTTGGAGAACAGTGAACATGACAAAATAGTGCCTGAAGCATAATATAAGAAGTTTATACTCCTTGCCTGTCATGATGCTATCAATTTTTATGAATATCAGAGTAGTGAAGTATGCTCCTTGATAAAACACTGTGAACTAGTGTGCCTAGGTACCTCAAATAGAATATTATATTCCCTCTCCCCAAAATTTGCTTTTTCTAGTTCTCTCCATCTCAGTTCCAGCACTATCATCCACTCAGTTGTCCAAGACAAATATCTAGAAATTAGCCTTATTCCTCACATTGATTCTACCATTCAGTTATGATTAACCATTAATATGATTCAAAACATATGTCAAATGTGCTTCTCTTTCTCCTAACATTCCAGTCCTGAGTTAGCATTATCTCTCTTTAGCATCCTTCCCTGAATTGTTGTTTTCCAACAATTGTTTCTTTAAAAAATTGTAATTGGTGCATTATAATTATATTGAGATTCACTGTGCCATGTTAGTACATGCACATAGCATAATTTGATCAATCTCATTCCCCAGTACCTTCCCTTTCCTTTCTCTCCTCCTTTTTCCTGGTCAGCTTGCTCTACTCTGCTGATTTCCTTTCTATTATTGTTATTATTTCAAGTGCTGAATTATAATTATGTATGTATAAAACCATTGTAGCATATTTATACGTGGACTTAGCATAATTTGGAGAGATAAATACCTAGCCCTTCCCAGTATCCTTCCTTCTTCCCTCCGTCTCTATCCCCTCTGTCTACTCTATTGATCTCCCTTCTATTTTTGTGAGATTTCCCCTTTTTTGTTCTTTTTCTAACTTCTGTGCATGAGAGAAAACACTGGACCCTTGACTTTCTGAGTTTGACTTATTTCACTTAGCATGATATTTTTCAATTCCATCCATTTACCAGCAAATGCCATAGTTTCATTCTTCTATAGGGCTAAGTAAAATGCCATTGTGTGTATATATACCACATTTTCTTCATCCATTTGTCTGTGAGGGGCACTTAGCCTCTTAGCCAGGTTCCATAACTTGTCTGTTGTGAACTGTGCTGCTATAAATGTGGGTATGCACATATCATTATAGCATGCTGATTTTAGTTCATTTGATTAAATAACAAGGAGTGGATAGCTGGGTTGTATGATGGTTCTATTCCTCATCTTTTGAGAAACCTCTATTGTTTTCCAAAGTGGTCGTACTAATTTTCAATCCCCACCAACAATGTGTAAGTGTTCCTTTTCCCCACATCCTCTCCAGCATTTATCAACAATTTATTCTTTATGGAGTAGTTGAGGCAATATTTTAAATATGCCAATGGGATCATGTCTTTCTCCTGCTTAAACTCTCTCAAAATGTTCCATCTTACCTTTAAGAAAAATCTGCACCCTTACTCAGGCTTATGAAGTCCTACATGGTCTACAGCTGCCTGCTCACAGAGCTTATTTTGTGATCCTCCTCTTATCCTCACTGTGTTCTAGAGATCTGCAAACCTCCCTCTGCCTAGAAAGCTATTTCTCTGTAGTCATGAGATTGTTTCTCCCTTACATCCCAATTTCAGCCTAAATGCCATCTTTGGGGTGTGGGAAAGCCCATCCCACTGCTTTGCATTTCACTGTTACTTTGGTTTTTTCCCTAGCACTGGGCACCCTCTGATCATTAGGCCCTAAGCTTTGTGAGAGGAACTGTGCAGGTTCTCTTCATCCCTGTATTCACAGTACTTAAAATGGTTCCTGTCTGCAGTGGGTTTATATTTACTGAAAGACTTTTTTGCCTTGTATTTGAGTAACACTTGCAGTTTGCATCTCAAATAAGACTTACATTTGCATGAACTATGTGAGGGCATTAAGTGATGGTGGGTTGTGTCAATTTACTTCATGTGTTTAGATTCGATGATTCTATTTCAAATTTGGTGTAGCTAAAACAGTCTGGTTTGAGATCAAAAGCTAGACAATGAGACTATAAGAAACTATACACTGACTCCTGCAAACAGGAACATGAAAACAAAAATGAGAAAAAATAAATAAGAAGACACTGACAATTCATGATGTACAAAAATAACATTCTTGGTTGTTTATCTGGTAGGTGAGTTATTCAAGTCCAAGGTTATCAGGAGTTTTTCATGTGTAACTGGTGTGTTATTTCTTTTGAATTGGAAATAATTTCTGAGTCTGTTATCAGATTACTCTAGTTCATTGGATAATTGAAGTTTTATTTTTTCAGTATATGATTGCTAAATTGGCATGTTTTTCTATCACACACACACTCTTCTTATCTGCATTCAAAGAATCGTATCATTTGAAGTTTGTTTAAAAACAGTTGCCAGTTCTATCAGTGTTTGAAAGAGATTAAGAAATCTCTACAGTCCAAAACTATATTATGTATTATACTGCACTCGATAACTTTTTAAACTCAAATTTCCCAGTAGTGTTCTGAAAATAAAGCAGCATAATCAATAAATATCTTAGAAAAGAAGATGACTTATATATATTTAGAATTTCTTCTAATTTCTTGCTGTGAACTGATTTCATAAAAGAAAATAATTCATGAATGGATGAATTAATATTACTCCTAAGACTAGCAAGCGTATAAATGTCTTCAGGAAATGAGGCTACCTTGAAACATTTTAAATATTAGAAAGAACTCAACATATGTGTACTGGTGATAATAATTACTATTCTTAACTCAAATAAGGGTATTTTATTGGAAAATGTTTTAACAATTCTTTGCAGTGTTAATGATTTATGCAAAGGACAAGCACATTGAACCTGAAACAATATGGTCACTGTTGTTATGTGGCAAAACTAAAATTCAAAGAACCAAGGGAAGTAAATGAGTCCTGAGTAGAGATATATAATTTGTTTTGTTTTCATCAAGAAAAAGAAATGAGCCCTTGGAATCAATATACATATGTAAGGCACTTATTTACAAGTTACTGGCACTTGGGAACAGCTCAACACCTGTTAGTTAGTTGGTGTCATTATAGGGTTTACAATATTCCTTGTCTATTGTTCATGCACTCCTGGAAGTTGTACATGCTGTTAAAATACAATGTTAGTGTACTCCTAGGGTGTGTAGCATCTGACAGTGGCTCTCTTTCTAGGAAGTAGCTTAAGACCTACCTGGAAGGGTATAATTCAGCATGTTCCTAGTTCTGGTCGTGTTTTAGTAGTGGAGGATAAAGGATTAGATGCCATCCTGTCCCTTGGATTCCTAATAGCAGATTAGTGATTTCCAAAAAGTAAACAAAGCAAACCTTCAAAGAAATCTGTTTTGATTCTTTCCTGCCTGTGTGCCATTAGGGATTTGCTATTATGGTCACAGACTAAATAAAAAGGGTTACAGGCTGTGATGGAGATATAAGACAAGAGTCAGCCTGGGAACAAGAGGCTACTTTGGAGCCCATAAGCATCAGTGACTCCACAGATTGCATAAGCTAATTCCCTCTGTGGAAAATGGGGTACAAAATCACTGTTTCTTTTCTGATTAAAAATTTTCAAGCTGGCTTTGTTTATTTCTACAGAGCACATGCTTTTGATATCCCCACGTAAGAAATTTTTAAAGCATGGAGTAAAATTTGTGACATTCAGTTTTCAGTTTGGAAGTGGCATCCATCTGTCCATGAGGGCACTGATGCTGGTAATACTGATGCATTCAGCAAGTAGGGATTCGTCATTTCTACATTTAAATGATTACCTGGGATATCTGGTGGATGCCATCATACAGACTGCTCATTCATATTTCCCAGTGATGGCCAGGTAGCACGAAACATCTAAAATTCTAATGAACTTAAAGATAGTGTTTGAATTGGTGAAGGAGAAATCCTCTTAACTGATTTTTTTGGGGTGGGGTGGGAGTAATATTTTGAGTTTGAGTTTTTTCATTTCCATATTCTAACAGAAAGTGAACCCATTTGATGATTTGACTGGCATGACATATGAACCCCTTGCTTAGCTATTTTAAGAACTTTTCCAAGGAGGTAGGTGGAAGACAAGATAATTGCTCTTTGGGTACCAGCCGGGAAAATAGCTTAGCTTTGATATTTTTCAGTTTTTCAAAGAGAGCAGAGGTGAGGTTATAAAAAGAATCCCATCTCATCTCTTTTCCTCGCATCCTTCCTACAATTCTGTTAGTGCCAAAATGTGATAAGATGTGTGGTTGATTTGCCTAGGTAATGAAGATGTGTCATTGGAGCTGAAGAGAGGCCACAGAAGCAAGTCAGCCTGCATGGGATATTTGTAATTTACAATTTCTTGAAGTTTCCCGTTGTAGATCTGGTTCCTGTTTTTTGCGTATATCCGTGAGAACAGTCATCACAATGTTTCTTGTATTAAAAATTAAAAATGTAGAGATCTTTTCTGAGTTGCACTGGAGTTTGTGTTTTCAAAGTGAGGGAGGTGGAAGAGACTTTTTCCTTTCTATTTTTGTAAGAAGAATTGTAGGCTAGTGGCTATGGAATTTTGCTGTTATGGAACTGTGGAATGGAATTTGTAGGTTTGAAGATCTGAGACTAATAATTTTCTTTTTCAGAAGAACCTGAAGGAAGCAAAAGGTAAAACCAAAAGTTATTAAAAAGGGAAAGCAATAAAGAGACACATAGTCAAGTTTAAATAAATCATTTCATAATATAATAATGCAAATCTAATTGTGAAGTCTGATGTTTTATTAGGTTTTTCAATGATACCTGAATATTTAAAAGATACCTGAATATTTCTTGGAAGTTCCTTTTAATATTGTAAAATTATGTCTGATACTTTATCATTTAAAGAAATTAGGCTATTCCAGGAAAAGGAGGGTTATCTTGCCTTTTATTTCAGGAATTCTGTTTTTACTTTTCAGTTACTAATTCTTAGTAATCCTTTCCTTTTGAAAAAAACTGCTGTTCTAGTCATACAGAAATGACAGGATTTATCTGTAGATTTTCCTACATGTACTGGTGCTCTCCAGAATCCACTGTCAGTAGTAATTGTAACTGTTTCTAAGGCGGTGTGGTTCTGAAGGCTGTTGGTGTGCTCTGTAATTGACATGCAAGATAAAACCTAATTTTTCCTTTTATCATTTTGTCAATCAGACTGAACACAGGTGTAAATGTTATTATTAAGGCCACATATCTTGTGCGTAGAACTCAGAGTTCTAATTCTACCCCCATTATTTCATAGCACAAACACATGCCCTCACTATTTTTGTCTGTATACATGATGCCTCTTGGCTAATAAAACTGTATGATTATGCCTATGCATAAATTGGTTATGCCTGATGATCCTTTGTGTGATACAGAAACACACTCAGAATAAATTAAAAAAAATGTTTATAATATATTAGGCTTTGGGTCTGTACCACAGATTTTTTCACACATCTTTCAACCTCAACACTGATTTTGCAAATCTGGATGTAATTTGGGGTTTTCGTGTGCACATTTCTTCAGTGTTGTTTTTGTATTTTCATTGGTAAGGCTAGGCAGGGAAATGAGAGCAAAGAGGCTATCCACTGTGATCATGATTGTGGATTCACAGAACTTAGGCCTGCAACAGGGTTGTTGAATATTTAATTTTTGTAATTTGGAAAGTCCTGTTCCTATTTATGCCATATACAAATACTGTTGACATTTGGATTACTGTGAGGTGTTCGGGTTCTTCTGAAAATGAGGTATATCATCTTAATGAACTCATTTTTAGTAAAACACATAAGTTATAAATTACATTCTGATTTCATGCAAAGCTTGTACTCATTATGAAAATAGCTTGCAGAAAATGCTTGCACCATAACTGGGTTTTGGAACTGTACTCCTTTGAGGAAAAACAGGGCTGTATGATTTCAATCTTGAGGGAGCATAGTACTAAAATGTAGCAAAAACAGCCTCTAATATTACACATAGAATTCAATTATGTATGCAAAACCTTGTATTGTTAGTCAAAATAGTAAAATTAATATTTATGACTCAGTAAACTATAGACAATACAAACTAGACTTTTAGTTTATAAAATGGTACAGATTTAATAGCAGGCTTACATTGAGGATTCTCAGTGGTATTCCTACAATGATAGTTATCAGAGTTTTTGTGGATTATATGAAAACCTTGCTCATTTGAAAGCTGTCTTGACCACTGTTTCTTTAAGATGGATTAATATATAGTGAACCCATGTGCACCTTAATATCATTTAGGAATACAGCTCAGTCAAATGTCAGTTTTATTTAACATTAATTTGTGTGTTAAAGAAGTGGAATACTTAATGATTATTGTGCAGAAATGCTTTTATTTAGATAATTATTTTAGAATTATGCATGCTCTCTGTTGACTCCCCTGAAGCCAAATTTGAAAAACCAAAATCCAACATATTTGAGTGATGAATATTTTTTCCTTTTTACCCCCTTTACTGTTTTTGGTCCCCAAGATAGCTCTGGGTTCCCTCTTAATCTTGTACTGGAAGTACATTGATAAGAAAGCATAGGTAAATTGTTTATGACACAAACTTTTTGTCTACATATACATTGATATGATTTGGCAAAATTCTCTCTTTATGTCCCCAAAGTGCACACAATTATCTCTTCCCAAGAATTAAAGAGATAATGTTGTTTACAACTGTTAGGTGAAGTTTTTAGTAAATTTTAAAGAGAATGAACTTTGAACTGAGACTCAGAACTTTGAACTTAGAATTCCAACTCTGTCACTTATCAGCCATTTGACCTTAAATAAAATAAGCTTTAAAAATTACCTCTGACCCTTAGTTTTCCCATCTCTAAAATTGTCGTCACAAAAATTACACAGGTGTTGTAAGGAACGTATTAGTGTATATTAAGCACCTACTACTGTCTCAGGAACAGTGTAAGTGAACAACAGATAACAGTTGTCATTATTGTTTTTCTACAGTTACTTCTTTTTTAAAAACCCATAAACATTAATATTACCCAGTCTATTCTATCTTATGTCTAGCCACCTTTCCTAGGTGTGGCCAGCAAAAATCATTAGCTTTCTTTGTATTTGGATTAATTTTCAGGAATATCTAAAGCATGAACAATGATTCAGTTTTGCTCTTAAAGGTTTTTAATTATAGGAAGCCTATATGCTGTAACTCTCTTTGACCACAATATTCAAAATATCAACCTGATGTCCTTTTGTATAACAAAGAATTTATTGTATACATGGCATTCACTGGAAAAATGGAAAGACAATGAAATATGATTTGATTAATCATTAAGATTAATACTTTGGTGTCTCTGTATCTGCCTTTCTATCAAAGGTGCCTTTTCTAGAGTTGCATACTGAGTGGATTCTGTTGCTATAGAAAGTTCCCATTGGCAGTGACTAAAGGATGACCCAAACTGTAAATGGAATACAGATTTCTGTTTCCTCTGATAAACATTAGCAGATAAGTGAATATGAATTTTATGATCAGATATGGCTCCTGGATTTATTCTTAAAACAATGTAGATATATAAAAGGCAAAATGATAGTTATTGGTTTAGATTCGCACTAGGAGTTGCAGGATTATTTCATGCTAAGATTTAGGGGAAATTTTAATAGTAAGAGGAGATAATTGCTTTTACCTTCTACAAAGCAGCTATCATGTATAAAAATGCTAAAATGACTAAGTAATACACAGGAGGAAACTAATCTTCTAAAGGGAATAAGTAAATGTACTCAGGAATCACAAAGAGCAGTTTTAAATTTGCCATTTCAGACTGAATGAATGGAAAAAACTTGCATTACAAAAAAGACAATTATCCTGAAGCGATAGAGTACTACAAGTATTAACTTAAGGAAAGAAAGAAATGAATGCATTATTAATGCATTTTAATGCAAACATTTAATTTGTCATTGTTAACATTTTTGTGGAAACATTTCTCTATTGTGTAATAGGAACTTAATATTATGTAGTTTGCAAAGTTAGTGTTTAGTTCTATATCACAAAATATATGGACTCCAATAAAAAGTTCTATTATAATTACTGTATTTAGGAAGCTCATTTTCTGACTTAAAACTCTTCAAATCACTCATATTATAGTAATTTAACTATAGTGTTATTTGCTGCTTCCCATTTCACTTTGCACATGACCAGAAGATGCCACTAATAAAATATTTTCCTTCGTCTTCCCAACCCAGCCTCCGTTTATAGCCAAAGCAACTTTGACGCTTAAGCATCCTCTTGGAGCTAAGCCACTGGGGTTGTGTGGCAGGCAGTACGTCTCCCCAAAGATGTCCATGTCTAATCTTCAGAATCTGTGAATATGCACCTTACATGACAAGGATGTGATGAAGGGCAAGAGCAGAGATAGAAGATGTCCCTGGATTATCCAAGTGGGTCTTCAGTGACATGACTCCTTAGAAGTAAAACACTTTTTCTTTCTGGGTCAGAGAGAGAAGATAGAAGGAATAAAATCTGAAATGTGAGAAAGACTCCATCTACTGTCATCTACTGTTAGGGGCTTTGAAAGAGAAAAGGGGACCATGAGCCATGGAATATGATGGCCCTTAGAAGCTGAGAAACGCCTTTAGCTTATAACCAGTGGAAAGAGGGAGACATCTGGTGTCCATCTGCAAAGACCTGTATTTTGTCAACAACACAAGTGAGCAAGACATGGATTTTCCCCTAGAATCCCCAGAAAGGAATGCGTTATGCCAGGATACCTAGTCTGGTGAGGCCTTTATTGTGTGTCTGACCTAAGAACTGTAAGATAATAATATTTTTGTGTTTTTTTAATCCACTAAATTTGTTACGGCAACAATGGAAATCTAATCAAGGTAGATTTGCCCTTCTACTGCAGGGTCATGAGGAAAACTTGCAGATGATATACTTTACTTTGATGTAATAACTCCATTTGTCACTAGGATTTGGCCCTAAACCCCTGGACCTCATAAACTGCATTAGACTGTGCCTGAATTTCCAGCATCTGTTGTCTTTATGGTGTAAGAAATATGATTGAAAACAGTCTTGTTGTGCTCCTCTGTTCTCCCTGCCAGGTCCACACTTTGAGCTTGACACTTGAGATCTTACTCCTAAGATGACAAGATGATTGGGGCCACGGGGGAGGGGGGGCGAGTCTCACATTTCTTCCTGAGATTTAGAGCAGAGAGAGCTTAACAGCCACTCAAATGTTCTCAGATTGGTGTGGGGAGAGATCCTTCTTAGCACTCTGAGGACTGTCTTTCCATGCCAACTCGAGATAGCAAACACTTCAAAATAAGGTTGGAAATCAAGAGAGCAATAGAAATATTCATTACAAAGAGGAATTCAAAGTATTAAAAGTATACTGCATGCACCAAGAGAAGAAGGCTTTTAACTCTTGCCAAGGTCACATTGAAAGCCCATATGTTCTGATATTAATCTTATCCCCTGTCAGCGTCCCCAGCTCTGGTGCAAGAAGCTTGGGTTCCCCCTAGAGGACGGACTATGTCATTAACAGACTTAGCCAACACTTTAAGACTGCAAACATGATCTTGAGAATGAAGAGTTGCATCTGATTCTAAGTAAATTGACCAAGGGGAGTCTTAGGTTTTGCATCTCTTTTATACCGGGGGCCTCCTTTGGAACGCCTGTTACCATGTCTTCCCCATTCTTACAACACCAGCAAGCGTTCACTGGAATACCCTTGTGTTCACCAGAATACTTGTCAGAATGTAAATTCCTCATAGGCAAGGGTTTTTTGTTACTTTTATCAACTAATATGTCTTCAGAAATTATAAAATTGTCAGATCTTATATCTTTTTAAAAAAATTCTTTTAGATGTTGATAGACCTTTATTTTATTCATTTATTCATATGTGGTGCTGAGAATTGAACCCAGTGCCTCACAAATGCCAGGCAAGTACCCTACCGTTTAGCCACAACCCCATCCCGATATTTGATATCTTTCAGGTGTTCAATAGCTATTGAACGAATAAATGAATGAATGATACCTTCTTACTTTTCCACTGGTATCTTTTAGCCTTTTCTGTTCCTGCAGTGCCTCCACTTTCCAAAATTAATTCTCATTCCTTGTGAAATAAATAATTTCCTAGCAGCTATTTTATTAAAATTATATTAAAAGCATGTAATAGGGCTGGGATTGTGGCTCAGTGGTAGAGTGCTTGCCTAGCATGTATGAGGCCCTGGGTTTGATCCTCAGCATGACATAAAAATAAAATAAAGGTACTGTGTCCACCTACAACTAAAACAAAATATTTTTAAAAAAGCATATAGTAAAAATGTATGGTTTTCTCTCTCATGACTTGTAACTTTTCCTTTACCACTCCACTGAAGGATATATTTATCACTAACAACATCCCTCGAGTCATCTATTATTCCATGACTTCTCAGGACAGAAGTCAGGAACTAAAGTACAAGTCCTACCCAAAGTGAGTGGTTTTAAAGAACAAAGGATTATATCTTTTTAAAAAAAAATTAAAATTTGTTCTGATTAGTTATACATGACAGTAGAACTCATTTATGCACTTTGATATATCATACATAAATGGGGTACAATTTCTCCTTTTTCTTACAACATGTAATTGTACATGTTGTAGAATCATATTGGTCAGGTGGTCATATATGTACATAAGGTAATAATGTCTATTTCATTCTAACTATCCTTTCTATGCCCATATCCCTCCCCTCCCACGCCTCCCCTCTACCTAATCTAAAGTAACTCTAGTCTTCCCTAGTGCCCCTTCCCTTATCATGAATTAGCATCCACATCAGAATGGCAATCATCAACAATAAATGTTGGTGAGGATGTGGGGAAAAAGGTACACTCATATGTTGCTGGTGAAACTGCACATTGGTGCAATCACTATGGAAAGCAGTATGGAGATTCCTCAGAACACTTGGAATGGAACCACCATTTGACCCAGCTATCCCACTCCTTGGCCTATACCCAAAGGACTTAAAATCAGCATACTGCAGTGATGAAGCCACATCAATGTTTATAGCAGCTCAATTCACAATAGCTAAACTATGGAAACAACCTAGGTGCCCTTCAATAGATGAATGGATAAAGAAAATGTGGTATATATACACAATAGAACATAACTTAGACATAATGAAGAATGAAATTATGGCATTTGCCGGTAAGTGGATGGAGTTGGAGAAAATCATGTTAAGTGAAATAAGCCAATCCCCAAAAATCTAAGGCCAAATATTTTCTTTGATATGCGAATGCTAATTTAAAGGGTTATGTTTTCAGCAGGAAAGCAAACCAGTAAAAACTCAGTGTGTATAAAGGCAAGAGGATCTGCAGGTCTTGACATTGCTTTGAGATTATAGGGAAAACATAAATTCCCCTGAGAATGTACAAGAATGACATGTCCCTCTCATGAGTTTGAACTTTGAATTCTTGCCACTTGTGCAGTTCACAAAAATACTTGAGAAACTGATTTCAGTGTGTTTTAGATTTCATTATTTTCCTCCTGAGGTTACTGGTAGAAACAAAGTCATATTTTCTAGAGGAAGATTTCTTCTATCTAGGCCACCAAGAATTTCCTTAAATAAGGTAATGAGTAACTTCAAAGTTGAAACATTGCCCCAGAATAAATCCAAAGCATGAGAGAATAGAATCAGTTCCCCTAGTAGCATTTGAAAGGCGGTGCCCATGATGCCACTTCTTAGTTCATACCTGTGTGTGGTCTCTTCTCCTTGGATGTTTGTGGCACCCGCATCTCTTACTCTGTATGGCAAAGGTGGTAGAATGTCATCCCTGTGATTAACTTTCCTGGTGGCTTTTAAAGCTATTATGTTATGAGATACACTAGCAAGAAGGTCACATGGTAAGAATCTCTAGGCTGCCTCCCATGTTCTTGACCCAATCATCCCACTTCTTGGTATATAACCAAAGGACTTAAAATCAGCATACTACAATGATGCAGCCACATTAATGTTTACAGCTGCTCAATTCACAATAGTCAAACTATGGAACCACACTTGGTGCCCTCTGCAGATGAATGGATAAAGGAAATGTGGTATATATACACAATGGAATATTACTCAGCCATAAAGAAGAATGAAATTATGACATTTGCCAGTAAATAGATGGAGTTGGAGAATATCATGCTAAGTGAAGTAAGTCAGCCTCCCAAAGCCAAAGGCTGAATGTTCTTGTGATATTTGGATGCTAACCCATAACAAGGGAGGGTTTGGAGGGGAAGTATAGAAGTTCATAGGATTAGACAAAGTGGAATGAAGGGAAGGGAAGGGAGATGGGAAAGACAATAGAATGAATCAGACATAATATTTCTATGCTCATATCTGAATATACAACCAGTGTAACTCTCCATCATGTACAACCACAAGAATGGGATCTAAATTGGAATGGGTTGTACTCAATGTATGTATAATGTGTCAAAATACACCTTATTCTCATGTATATCTAAAAACAAACAAAGAATGCATAGTGAAAATTCAAGGGTAATACTTAAAGAAAAGGGACAGAGTACATAATTTCCAATTGTATAAAGTAAAAAACAGAACATGAAAGAAACTTCAATAATTTATAAGGCAAGAAAGGAAGCATAGAAACTGAAAGAAAAATAGAAAGCACAATATAATATAATAGGAATAAACTCAAATACAATGATGATTTTGAAAGAAAATAATTTAAGAGATAATGATGGATAGAAGAGGAAAAGCAAGAAAGGAAAATTATTAAGAATTTAAAAAGTAGGCAATAAGAGTAGAAAGATACTGTGAATAATTTAATGATAATGAATTTGAAAACTTAAAGGTGGAAGAAAACTTAGATAATTACTTCCTACCAAAACTCAGGAAGAAATAGAAAACTTGAAAAATTTTAGAACCATTAAGAAGTTAATTAAATCAGTGAAAAATCTTCCCCCAAATTAAACTTCAGGCTCACCTAGTCAGTCTTACCAGTAAATTCATCTCAAAGAACAAATTTTTTAGTATTCCATTACAAACTTTTCCAGAAAATAGCAATGAGAGGTAGAGTGTAGTCTTGACACCAAACCAGAAAGCAACAGTGTGAGAGAAGAAGACTAGAGGTCTTTCTTAAGAAGGTAGAAAGAACCTGAACAGAATACCAGCTAATTTTGTCTTGATTAGGATTAGCACCTCTCACTTCACTTCTAAGAATTGTTTGGTTATACCTGAGGCAAACAGTACCTCTTTAGCTACTGAGGAACTGTGGTCTGTGGGCAGTGTGTCTGAAGTGGTTTTCAATTTTCATTTTCCATTGATGGATAAACAATTGTGACCTCAGTTTTTTTTTTTTTTTTTTTTTTTTTTGATGTAGGGTTTGCTCATTCTCAGGTGTTAAGATCTACGTCAGAGCAGACCCTAGTTTCCAGTGACTGACTTAAATCAGCCTTGGAAAGTTGCAGAATGCAGAGTTGGAACTCCATTGGAGTGGTATTGTTTTATGGGAAGTGGAGTTAGTCAGGGAAGCCTGTGAACCACACACTACAATGTTCTGAATGTTCTAGAACCTTCTTCTGCAAAACCACTATTACAAACCGGTTAGATTATATATATATATAAAAAATAGTAATTTAAATTTAATTATATCTCCACCCTGATGGTTACATCAGGATAACTTAGTTCTAGGTTATGTTCAGATATTCAGGTTAGTTGCTTTTATAGCAACTATTCACACTTTCCAAAATTAGAGGGAATAGGGAATATTGATTACTACAATAGCATACTGCTGAATTGAAGAAGAGAATGTTTTAAACTCTAGCAATCTAATGTGTGGACTGCTTTGTATTACTCAACTTCAAATATACCCTCCTCAAAAAAAAAAAAAAAAAGGAGTTTGAAGAAGTGTATAGAGAAATGTATTTTTGGTTTTCAAAAATATAAGTCATAGCATTGGGAATGAATTTTGACTTTAATACAAAGAATACTTTTTCTATATTTCTTAGAACTTTACAAATTTTGGGGTTGTATTAAAATCTTGGGTTTGAGTGGGAAGGAAATGACAAGCAAGAGTCAGGAGTTTTGCATCTTACTTTTCTACTATTATTATGCACAATAGTTCTCTATTAACTTCCAGAGTTTTTTGATGATAACTTATAATAATAAAACATTCCAATTGCAATCCAATATTTTTACACATACATTAACTGAAAAATGTTTTGTGAAAAAATATTTTATTTTATTTTAGTATTATTTTATTTTATTTATTATCACACCTATTTTATTATAGGTGTGATGTACTCTAATATTTCTATTCCTATTTCATTCTAATTTGTCATTTTACTATAAAATGCAGGCTATGAAACACAAAATTGATTTTTGGGTCCCACTACTAGTTTACAACCTACAGTTTGAAAAAATACTATCTAAAATACAAATAGATTACTATTATCTCTATAGATAACTATTGATCTCCACTGTGAAACGTTATTTACACACAATCACTTGATATCATTTATTTCTCAGTCTTTCTAGTTTGTCATTGAAATATTGGCACATGAGTAATTGTGACCCGCATAACACATAATCGTCTTTGATAAGTTAATTTTGCTACTAAAGGTAAAAATTAAACCCAGTGGAAACTGAATGTAGAAATAACTATATCATTGTAGTAAATTGACTAAATGGTATGCAGAAATATCAGCTGGAGGCGCTTTTCTATTTCAGGCATTTAAAAAATCATTCTGAAATATGTAGGTTAAGTACTGACTGCTGTGGTTGTCTTAATCTGTTTGCACTGCTTTAAAAAATTCCCCATCTGGGTGGCATGTAAACAAGAGAAGTTTTTTCTCACAGTTGTGAAGGTCAAAGTCCAGAATCAAGGCAGTGGCAGAGACAGCATCTGAGGAGAGCTGCTTCTTGGTTCATAGGTGGTCATCTTTGTGCTGAGTCCCCACATGGTGCAAGGGGAGGACGCTCTCTGGGCCTCTTCTGTAAGGGCACCTATCTCATTCCTGACCGCTCCACCTTCATGGCCTAATCCCTTCCAAAGACTGTGCCTCCTAATGGCATCAATTTTGGAAGAACACATTCAGTCTATAGCAATAGATCTATAACATAGTGCTTTAGAGAGGCATGTGAATAACTTTTGTTTCTTGATCTTATTTAGAGTACAAACATACTACCTTAAAAATTAGATTCTGTGATGAAATCATGTTTCCATATCTTAACTGTGATACCACTGTATAATTCTTTACCACTGACATCACCCAGGAATGCAGGTCCAGGAAATGGAGCCTATTAAAATACCTTAAAATGTACCCAAGTGTTATATATTTAGAACCCAGCTTTATAGAAAAGAATGTTGTTTTATGTAAAGTAGCAACTTTCACATTTCAAGTATCTAGAAGAGCTTTATTTAAAAAAAAGGCATTAAATATGAACTGTTACATTTTTATTTAAAGTTTATGAGATTCCAGAAGAAACCATTATATTGCCTTTGCTTTAGAATGCAATTCATATTAAAATATGACTTCCCTTTCTTTGAAAAAATAAGGTTCGGTTGACTAATGCTTTAAGTATCTTGTACCTTGAATCCATTTCCTTCAGGCTGAAGACATTGAAGTGAACTCCCAGATCTTGCTTGTTCTGAGATTTAAGATTTTAGCTTCCTGGAACTTTATTTTTGAAATGTTGCTTTGTTGGGAATACAGTGAACAAGCCTTTATATTCAATCCATGGCATTAATGGTGAAAGGGCTGAAAAGGCAAAGTATAAATCTTCCACTTTCATTTCCATGTTTGAATATTTGCTCATGCAGAATAGATTCAGAGCTCAAACTATGGAATTTGTTACTTGGCATACTCTTTTTTGCTTTTTACATGTCTAGTCTGCTTGAAGATAAAATCCAAAAATGCTGCTTTGGAATCCTGTCTGCTGCAGAAACTCTTCTCATTCACTGGACGTTCACAGCATATCATTTATTTTGAGTTGAACTCTATATGTTTCTTCCCTAACAAACCACTTGACTCAAGTTCTCTTTTCTTGGCAGTATAATCTCTCATTTTTCACTTGGAAGGTCAAATTGTAGTAAATCAAATCTTACCAAGGAAAATAAGCATATTACTAAGGGCTAATATTTGTTCAACATTTTCTATGGCTTAAGCTGTTTTTAGTAAATTATAGATCTTATCTCATGAAGATCTCACATCCACTGATGGGTTCTCATATTGTCCCAATTTTGTACCTGAGAAAATTGAAACCTAGAGAGAAGTTCATTTTCCTAAAGTCACTCATCTGTTAAATGATACAACCAGGATTTGAATTAAAGAATTTCATTTCACTGTGTGGTACAGCTTCTACACTTGCAAAGCAGTGAAAAAGGGCAAGGATTCCCCTTAAACATTTTCTATAGGTTGAGTTAATGAAACCCATTTTGTTGGTATTATAAATGCTTTGCTTTATTTTATGCTAAAATAGATTTTTTAGTAAACAAAAAATATTTTAGATCAGTTCACATTCAATAGTTTGTTACAAAATTTTTAGTTTTTTAATTGATTTGTTCCATTTCAAAGTTAGTGGAACATCTATTTCCTATATTCATGTAACACTGTTATGTACTCTACCTTTTAGTTTTCTATTCAGAGTCTTTTCAGTTTTTAAATTTATAAAGGAAATTTTTCAAAGGATAACAAAGACTATTCTGAAAAACAAACCAAAAGATTTAATGTATGTTTTTAAGTAGCATCTTATACTGATCAAACAAGTAAAAATCTGCTACTGAGAAAATATTAATCTGGTTTGCATAATATACATTAAACTTGGAGAATAAAAATTAGTTGGGGAAAAGGGGAAAATGTACTGATTGTTGTTTTATATGTTTTCATGATTTTGATTGGGATGATAGTGAATTACAAATTAATTTTTGTTTTGGAAGCCTTTATGGTACCATGAATAATTGATTTATTGGTCCCAGGATTAAATATTGAGTCTTTATAATATTTTGGCTTATTGCTCAATTCAGAAATTCCTGAGCAGAAACTGTGGTAGATATATACAATGGAATATTATTCAGTCATAAAGAATAATAATATTATGGCATTTGCAGATAAATGGATGGAATTGGGGAATATCATGCTAAGTGAAATAAGCCAGTCCCAAAAAACCAGAGGCTGAATGTTTTCCTTGATAAGTGGATGATGATATATAATGCGGATGGGGGGTGGATGTGAGAGAAGAATGGAGGCACTTTAGATTACATAGAGGGAAATGAGAGGGGGGTATAAAAAATGGTGGAATGAGACAGACATCATTACCCTATGTACATGTATGATTACACGAATGGTATGAAGATCATGCACAATCATAGAAACGAAAAGATGTACCCCATTTGTGTACAATGAATCAAAATGTAGCCTGTGAAAATAAAAGAAAAAAAAAAAAAACAAACGAAACACTAACCTTTCAACTTTTTCTTCCTATCACCTTTTATTTCTTAAATTAGCTAATGCCAGATTAACTTAATTTATTAGAAAAAGTCAGAATGAACTGATTTCCCTTCTCAGTAAAGTTTCGAATAATAGCTCTTCAAGTAACTTGTTTGAAAGAAATTATGTTATCAATTTTAAATCTGCTCTCTTCATTGAGAAAACAGTATCAGTTTCTGGATGCAACCTTCGTTTGTGATTAAAAATGAACTTCTCCAAAAAATCTGCAGGTTCTTTTTAAAATCCTACTTTTGTATTTATGTCCTAGAACAGGCCCCAAAGTTCTATAACAATTGGAATTTAGAAAGAGCAGCTTTCCTTATTTTAATGGTATCAATGGAGCCAGTTGCCTACACTGAGGACCTACTAAGTGCTTATTCATTGCCAGTACTAGGATGGCAGGGTCGAGGTGAGCAAGCAGAGGACTTTCAAATAAAATATTAATGAATCAAACTGTCCAGCCATCAGTTGCTTAGAGCACACGTGGTAAGACAGAATGAAAAGGTGAAGAAAAATGAGATATTGGTAAATGTGAGAGGCACCCAGGAAGATGTTTGAGTTAGCTGTTTTTATAATTGAAATTGAAGTTGGCAAACTATGGTTCGTGGGCTACTTGTGGCTTCTAGTGCTGCCAATTTTTATAAATAAAATCTTCCTGGAACATAGCATGCTCATTTGTTTATGTATTGTTTCTTACTGCTTTTGGTAACACGAGGGTAGACTTAGTAGTTGCAACAGAGACCATATGTACTGCAGATCCTAAAATATTTAACATCTGGCCCTTTTTAGAAAATATGTGCTGACTTCTGGTCTAAGTTATATATAAAAATTATTCGTAAGGTCTCTTCAAGTTATCGTATGTATATGTATAAGTTGATGTACTTGGGTATTGTGGTTTGGAATAGAATTTTTTTAATGCCATAATGAATAATTAAATTATTTAATAATATGAAAGGATATATTTAGGAACTATCTTTGGCAAAATGCATTTTTTATTGCTATGCATCAATTTGAAGAATAGATTACTGTGCATTCTTTTGTATGACATTAACTTTTATTTTGTATGGAGATGTAATTCTTACCAATGGGATATTTTGGTCATATCTTAAAGAAAAGTACAGTATAAACATAGTTTCTTTAATTTTTTTCCTGCATTTGATATTACATTGCTAATAAGAAATAGTAGATATTAATTTTCTCATTTGCAGAAGGTTTTAGCTGGAACTAAATTACAAGGTATTGATTGCATGTTGTTTTGAGTTGGTAGTTATCTATAAGATTAATGTGTGATACTTAAGTTTTATGTTATGACAAACATCAGCTTTATAATGTGCATCCAGAGTTTGATAGGAAAGTATTCTATTAGCATAATCAGTTCACTTTTTAAGGGGTAGACAGAACATCATTTTTGAAAGAATAATAGCTTAAGTATGTTTTGGTTTTATTTAATTTATTTAAATAGTTCTTATGGCCACATGTCATGTAATTCTAAGGCCTGAAGTGTCTCTTACTGCTGAGTGACATTTTACACATCGTTCATGCTATGGTCTAATCTCACTGATTGCATGTTGGCTTCTGTCCTTATGTTTCTGTGTCTTCATGGACACTGACAGGGATGCATGGTGCCTGGCTCACTGTGGGTCCTAAGTAACTGAAATGAAGTGTCCATGTAATGAGAAATTGTACATTTTTGAATTTTTCCTGGAATTCCAAAATATTCTTGCGGTTCTTTCTCCTACTGGAAGCTTATTTAAAAGACAGTGGGAAAGCAGTTATCTAAATGTCATTTTCCCATACCAGACCTTTTAACCCTTCATAAGGAAGGACTGTGCTTGATCCATCTTTTTATTGTCGGCATAGAGCCTGACTATACACATAAGAAGCAGGGCAACTGGTGATATTATGATTGGCATTCTTTACTACAAAAATGGGCATTTGTTTCTAGATCTGGATGAAATCCTTTCACACGCTGTAAGAGAAGTGGGAGGAAGGACTGATGAGTATGCCTCACTGAGTTGATGATCTGAATTGTTGAGATTGCTGAATGGATGAATGGGAGAGTGGTAATTAGACTCCTAGCTGTCAGGAAGCACGGAAATGAAATATTAGAGCAATACCAATAGCTGATTTAGCAAAAAAGTATTTTTCTCCACTCTGGTATAATTTAGCAACAATAAGGATGCTGTTAAGGTATACTTCCTCAGAGAGAGTGAACTTTCAGACTTGAAAATGTTGACAGTTTGGAAATCCTGGAGAACTCTTCCAGACTGAGAGAAGGGAAGAGATGGAAGTCTGTTTTTATAGTTCAGATGCTTAGAGAAGTGGTGTGTTGGTAACAGTTTAACAACCAGCTCTCTAAAAGGGGACAAAAAGTCTAATTTGTATGTTTGTGGTGGAAATACTCCTACTATGGCTGACGAATTGTGCAAAGTTTGGAAGAAATGCACTAAATCGATTCTTAGGAGCCAGTACGAGCCAGCCTTAGCACATGGCTGGTGTAAAATAATTTTACTTCATGGTTGTAGACTTTTACTGCCAGATAACTAGAAATATGTGGTATTTCATGTTATTAACTAATAAGTATAGATGTGACCATTCATTTGTTTTTCATATGCAGGAGGAAGTGGAATTGTGTAAAATTTGTAATGAAGTTTTTATTCTTTTTATATTTTAGTATCTTGGCAAGAGAGGCAATTATATTTTTCAAAATCTGTGCCCCCTGGGAGGTCAGAGGGCATGGTGTCAGGTATTTGTTTTGCTCTTTAGTGGTAAAAACAGTAACATTTCAAAATTTTCTTTCCAAAAGATTGAGCTATCTTGAAGGTACAGGAAACAGACACCTTTGGGGATTTTTAACCCTAGTGAGCCAGTATACTGCAATTGCTCTAGCCATTATTCTGGTTTTCCACTTGTGACTCTACATATTTTTGGAGAGTAAGCCATGTTTAAGTAAATTATTCATTTTGAATATTCAGTTGGCAACATGTAAGTTTTTCTAAGCCTCTTTCTGTTGCAGGTAACTGGTAGGAATGCTTCCCTGCCACACTACAATAGTCCTCTTGGTGTGCTGTGCACCTGGAATTTGTCTTCATTATGCAATTTTATATTAATTTTTCTTTTTAGTCTTTCTGTGGGTTTGCTAATTTGTCATTCAATAAGCTTAATAATAAATGTGCAGGAATATAACTATATTTAGAAGTTAGAATATAACTTCATTTGGAAAACTGTTTTTCATATTCTTCTATTTTACCTTTATTTGTTGACTTTCTTCTAAGACTATTTATGACATAAAACATCCCTTAAGATGATTTACACATCTCTTCATAAGATGAGAAAAGGCTTTGCATTCTCCTTCTTCTCCCACTTCTTCCTAAACTCAGTGTAGTTAGCTTCTTCTGTTATTCATCTGAAAATAACTTTAACTGAGGAACTTTTCTTCGCTCCTCACTGTAAGATCTCATCTAAACTCAAGGCTTCAGGTGCTTCCTTTCCCTTCCCACTACTACTGTGTTGGTGCTTCTGGCCTGAGTGATAACAATTGTTTTCACATCTCTGTGACTTTGAGTCTCTGTTGCAATCTACAGAGCTGCCAGAGTACACCAACCATCTCAGATGAAAATACGACTGTGTTAGGTGTATATGGCTGCCCTTATAGTGTAATAATTTTGCACCTCTTTAAGCAAATTCTCTTTATTCAACACTTGGAGGAATGCTGTGTAGAAGAGTGGAGGAGGGGTGCTGAGAGCAGTTTGTATGTTCATTCAGTGGATTCACACTCCTCCCTAGAAGGTGGATGATCACAGCTACTTGGACTTATCCACTGAAGATAGCACTCTGCTTTGTGAATCCAAGTATTCTTTTATGTAGCCTCTCCTTGCGAGCACTTCATGTAAATATAGTTTGCTTCCTCGTGTTAGGTTTCAGTTGACAGTTTCTGGGTGAGCATGAGCAACTGCATGGCTATTCTGCCTCAATGTGGCTCTGCCTGCCCATGGATTTTTTTTTTTTTTTTTTCTTTCTTTCTTTCTTTCTTTCTTTTCAATCTTGGGTGATACATTACTCTTCTTGGTCTAGGTGTGGCCAATATGTATGTAATAATACACAGTAGAAATGGTCATGCCTTGCTGGTGGGTGGTTGGCCTAAGGGGTTATACACAGGTTTGGCCTAAGGGATTATACAAAATCATTTAGCTCTCCATTTTATTAATTCTATTATTTAGATAATTTGCATATTGAGTTTACTTTGACTAAGGTTTATTTTATAGTAATAAAATGTGAAACTAGTCAGAGCAAAAATAATAACGTTTTAATATAATGCCATTCTAACCAAAGCTTGAGTGGTAAACACAGGGGTAAAAGGTAAAAAGGGAAGATTCAGAAATTTGGGAAATATTATCAGGAGAAATTGAACTGCTGGGTGAGAATTTTAATTTCCAGCATCCCTTGGGTATTGTTGCTGTCTTATATCTGCTTTTACCAAAACTATTCAAATTAGATATTTGAGAGAGAATTTTCCTTTTTGGAATAATCTCTTTCTAAAGTGATCACCAGAAAATAAGTTATTTGAACAGATTAGTTTCAGAGATCATGTTTCATAGCTTCTGTCTTTTTCTTTCAAGCAGGAATCTATGTGGCTGTGTTTTTTGTTTTTCCTGTGATATTTTGAAGACCTGCACATGGAATACTTGTGAGGAGGAACTTTCAGACTGGGAAAGTGGTTGAATGTGCTCCATTTTGACACATTTTGGCATTCTAGGAAATCTGAACTATATTATTATTATTTTTGCAGTACTGAGGATTAAACCCAAGGCTTTGCACATGCGAGGCAAGCAATCTACCAGGAGTTGCATCCTCAGCCCTGAACTATATTATTCTTGAATGCCGGTAGACTGAAGTAATAACAATAGTTTATAATTATTATTTTAAAAAAATCTCTCATAGATAGTAAAAGGATCATTTTCTTACATTGTGATTATGTATGCTATGAAGAAAGAAAATAATTTATTACTTATCTGGTTAAATGACATTTTTCCATTTAAAAAGTATTTATAAGGAATTACCAACTAACACTTTAAATAAGTAAGTTTAAATGTGCACATCCAAAATTAAATTAATGAAACTTAATAGGATCTGTGATCAAATAAACCTTATACCTAATCAAATTTATTCTTCATTATTTCTGAAGTTGTTTCCTCTGTTGAGGTGTATATTGGCAGTAGTGATAAATTTATATTATATAGAGTTTTATCATATAAAATAATGTGGCTTACATCATCTAATTTAATCATCGTAATGATCCTGGACTTAAGATGAGCTGCTATATTGAGAGAAAACTGAAGTTTATAGAGGTCATGACTTGCCAAATGTCATATAGCTTATCAGTGGAGGAGCTAAACTTTATGCTTTCTGACACCTGGCCTGCTTTTGTCAATTCCTTCCTTCCTGTTTTATAGATCCTGCTACCACTGTGGTACTGAGTAGGCAGTAGAATTGATGAAACTCTCTTGATAAGAATAATTTATTACCTATTAATAAATCAGTATATTTGTTGATACTTCAGTTCCTGATCTAATTGTTATCATTATCCTTTTGCTTTCCAACATTTAAGATGACCTTAGTTTCTCTGCACACATTTTTATGTGGGTTAGCTTCAGGACTAAAAAAATGAAAATGCAATTTAACATTTTTGAGCTTTTCTGTCTAATATGTTGAAATATTAATATCCTCTAATGAACAGAGCAGTAATCTGTTAAATAACCTTCAGACCAAGACAAATCCCTCAGCTTCATGATGTTATTCATGTATTGATCCCAACCAGTGTCTTCTGGTTTAATAAAGCCTAGGCAATTAGAATGAAGTATTCAAAATAACAATCACACAACGATATTTATTCAAATATGTATGGTATTCTATGTTGGTTTTAAAAAAAAACAGTTTTTACTTACTTAAGTATTATTTTACATTGATAGATTTGTTCTGTGTAGATAGTCAAACTGAGGATACTTTTAGCTTCATTTAAAAATATTTTTATCAGTGAGATAACAATACACCAAAATCTGGAAGAAACATATTTAAATGTTAACATCTGCTTTTTCCCCCTTTAGCGCTTGTAGTGATTTATAGCCCATACTAAATTAGGTTCTGCATATCTTTTTGTGTAGTTGGTTGAGAGAGAAGATTGCAGAAGTTTTAGCCTTTATAGTGTCTTTTTTCCCCCTTTAATCTTTGTTTCTGATCAGTGAGCCAAGAGCTTCCTAATTGGATAGCAATAAATCAGGGCAGAACTGACTTATCTTGACTCATTTTTCTGTCTCTGATGTATGACAAACATGGGAGTAGGTTGAATTTGGGGGTCAAATACTGTCAGAAACGCTCTTTAATCTTTTGGGATCTAGTCTCAGTTTTTAAAGAGCAAATTACAGAATTATTCCTTTCTGAATCCATTGGTTTGACCTTGGGCTACTTTGACCCTTGATTCCCTTCCTATCTGGGACCCCTTATTTCTCTAACTAGTTTTCTTCCTTTCCTATTTCACCATTCATCTTGTTTTCTCTCAGATTTTCTTGTTCTTAGGTTCTCTGTTAGCTCTCAGATTTCTTGCTCTGATCTTCCTTACAGCAGTTTGTAATCTTTCCCATCTTTTGTTGACTCTCTGCATGCAATCCTGGTTTGGGAAGCCTCCTTGCTGTTAGTCTCATTTGTGTTGTGAATGGTAAAGTTTCCCTCATACTGTTCAGGATGGCCATTGTAATTTTGATTGAATTTGGTAAGGGAAGAAGAAAAAGGAAAAAAAAAAAAAAGTCATTTAGATTCTCTATGTAGAATTTCCCAATTTTTAAAGCAGGATCATTTAAAATAGCCCCAGGTTAATATCTGGCACCTCATCATTGGGTTGATGTTTCCTATTAGCAGACATGACAGAAGTCTGTAGTGCATAATTTTTGAAAGCATAACATCTTTACCTATACATATTTTTAATATGTTATTTTTGACTTAAAATTTCAGAATCTGCATTACTTTGCTTTGAAAGAAAAGGATAAGCAGCTTTGTTTTAATGGTCATTTCTCTGGGGAGTATATTATGTGCTCTGCATGATGAAATCTAGATTTGGGCCTCTCATAAGTTATTCCTAGGAGAGTATGAAACTTTAAAAAAATATTTATTGGTCACATTCCAACCAACAGTATATAGTATTTGAAGAATAGCTAATACAGATAATTAACAGATTAAGAGAATGTGTGAGCCCAAGCATGAACAGTGGAGTTGGGAGGGAGGTTATCAGCATAAAATATGTTGGAAATGAACAGGGCAACTGGAGCATGAATGAGATCAGTTTAATTTGTAGGAACTTATACTTTCTTGCAATTATATAGTTGTTTCTAACCATGTATGACTTTGGCCATGTCCACACCACGTACAGAATATCTGTGCCTCAGATGTCTGCTTAATGGGCTAGTTCGGCTTTTCCTGGAAACCCATTGTAACATCCAGTGGATGATTCAGTCTGTTCTTCCCTCTAAAACGAGTGTTGTCTTCAGTATCCAAGGCCTTAAAATGTCAGGCACAGTGATTTTCAAAGGACCCAAGGAACCGGATGGAGGGGCTTTTCTGCCAAATTTGAGAAGCAGAAACCAGCCTGACCAATCCCATATCTTAATCTGTTCTCTCAAGGTCTAGAAGCTTGAAGGAGATTCCCTACCTTTTCTTTCCATCCTATCTGGGAATGATTTTAAGCCCAGCTGTTTACCAGCATTTGGGTAGTAATATGTAAGAAAGAAGAAAGATGAAGATGAAAGTCTTAAGTTCTCACGAACTTTTCCAAAACTAATTGGCCCTGAGTTGTTTGGCACATAGATTATGTCTGATAAAGATGGTTGATTTACTTGCAGTTCTGAAGCAGAAAGTGGAGCCAGATAAAAGGAGCAGGAATCTGAGCTGAAAATCACTTGTTGTCTGCAAGCTGACTAACAGTTGGTTCTGTTGGCTTGTGCCATAATCACACCTGCCTGGTATAAGCCAGGACCCAGGCTATACAGGCGTTCTGTGCTTGTGGGAAATGCACATAGTTGGTTGTGTTTTATCCCCAGAATCTGTTGCCACTGCTACCCTTTGGTGACCCCTTTCCCAATCTCAGATTCCTGGGGTCCTCATGATCCATTTCCTCTCACCACTTCATCTGCAACTAGAATTATTGGTACTCTAAGTTGTATAAAAATGATAGCAGCTTTAAAATATTAAAATTCTCAAATTATTGCCAGTTTTGCTAGTATTAAGAACTTAAACTAAAAGTGTTGGGCAATTCAAACAATAGGAAATACATGAGGACTAGAGGAGGTTTTGGAATCTGAGTTTTCCTGGTATCTCAAAAGAAAAAAAAATATAGTTCTCTAATATTATAGTTCCCTAATACCTATTGCCTGCTGTCCTCAGAAGGAAGATACAGAACCTTAGGATCATGCTGTTAGTGCATTTTCAAGTGTTTCTGAATCTGCAAGTATGCATTTTGAAGATTAAAAAAAAAAGACTTACAAATTGTGTAGAATGGTTACAAACCTCAGCAGTAATTAATAGTGGATTTTTGAGGAATTGTGCTGCCTTGGAGTGTTAGGACAAACACCACTTATAATTTTTCTGCGCTTTCCTTTGCTAATTTTACTTTCCAAAGTAGTTATCATAATTGTGAATATAGCCTTTGATCTAATGCCAGCAAAACTTTTACAAATCTGAAAAATGCCATTGTGTAGGGATTTATGGATTAAATACAGAAAGGCTATCACAGGTTATATAGAAGATATAGCCTTTTCCTCTGAAGAACCTGAACTTTTTGAGAGGTACTTAACTATAAGATAGTTCCAAAATACTTGAAGCAAAAGAAAGCACCAACAAATAAAATTTAAAGATATATGTAATTAATTCTTGAGATTCAATTACCATAATGATTTTAGTCCAGTACAAATATTAATCCTGAAACAAAGCAGGATTTAAGATACATATTAAATATTGTTAATTGAAAATTACATATTTTAAATTTCTATTTTAGGAACAAAAACCAATTATGCATTTGCCCTTATCATCTATGACTGGCATTCTTTCTCTCCTTTTCTCAATTTTATTTTATAAAAGCATTTGAATCTGTAGAAATGATGTTTTGATGATGAAGACTCCAAGGAAGGGTAGGAAATACAAAGTGCTCACACTTACCTACTGGGGTGAATTCAGGAAGTGGTCACCACCACAGGGTGTGCTTAAGATTGGGCTGGGGGCAGCACAGTTAACTTTGCAGGACAAAGTACACTGAGGGCCTTGGTTGCACTGGGACAGGCATGGAAATGAAATGTGCTTGAATTTGAGGACACATTAAGAAAAGGAATAGTGTGGAAAAATATAGGCTCATTGTCAAGATGTAAGCATTTTGATAGCTACTAAGGAACTCAGGCAGACAGGTAGACTGGGAGAGCCCGAGAAACATTTAGCCACTTTCAAGGTTTCAGCTACTAGAATAGGCCTCAGGGTAAGACAGCAGGGAGACAAAAGTCAAAGTCTCAGTTTTAGAATAATACATGTATTATGCATGTTATCAAAAAATAAACAAAGCCTTACAAAACTTGAGTGAAGAAACTAGGGTGAATCTAGGTGATCAGAACTGAGGTGCAAACCTTTGAACTAGATTAGCAGCCAAGAGGTCTAGGCTGATTCTGTTTGACCCTAAGTTCTGGGTTAGAAGTGTTAACAGCATTCCTCCACAGATCAGGATTAGCCTGAACACTAGACAGAGTTGGTCTTCCAGTGCTTCTGGTTGTGGGGGAAAGAGAGCTTTGGAACAGTAGGACTCCCCATGAAGGACTGCCTTCTGTCTTGAGAATTCCCTTCAAATGTGAAGCAGATGCCACGGTGGAGGCAGCCCTTGTGGAGACTTGCCATCGTGGTCACTATTTAAAATACATATACATATGGTATTAAAACTACATGGACAAATTAAATGCCTCTTAGAGATCTTAATAGTTCTGTGATTTTGAAAATGAATGTTTAATAAAAGAATAGGCCTATTCTTATGTTTTAAGCAATATTGAAATCTTTCCGAATTTAAAGCTGAATGAACAATTGCCTTAAAATGAAGCAGGATAGTTGGTTAACAAGTATCTTCTAGGTTCTCTGAAAAATCTTTTTTAAACCATAAAGCTTTATTCACTATGGCAAGAAAACATGATGTTAATAAAAATACTTATATCGTATATTGTATCACATGTCTTGAGTTGATTTTCTACTACTCTTTATCAAGGAGAGGAACTGAATATACACAATTCAGATAGTGACCTCCAAATTCTGCCTTGAGATTTCCTAATCACATAGCCAGTTACAGTTATTTGCTTAACTAGAAAAATCATTTTACTAATACATTTATGGAAAAAATATTTTCTTTTAGTTCCTATAAACTCTGTTTACCTTAATGCAAATGGTACCACTTTATACGCAAGTTTTCTCAGATAAATGTCTTTTGACCATTTCTATGAAGTTATAAAGCTGTAATTTCATAAATCCACTTTTAGTACTTACCTCATTTTGATAATTATTTCATAGATTTCAACAGTTCATGTGAGGGGGCCAGGTGAGTTTCATACAAAGAACATGAGTTTTAGGGCAACAGACAAATCTGATTATATAAATATACACATACATGTATATAATATATAAGATTTTATTACATAAAATGTGTAATATAGATAATATATATTTAACATAGCTGATATTGCCCTTCTAGTGTTTTAGATATTATATAAGGAAACAATTAAATCAGTAATGACAGCACATTTATAATTTCATGTAAAAAGTAGTTCTTTATCAATTTCAGTTTTGGATTCAAACAATGGAGATACTGCTTACCTCAATGCATTCGTTTGAGAATAAATGATAAAATCCTAAATAATAAGTTCCTATTAGACATATAAGGGTTCATTATTATTCTTTCTTGATTACAATTCAAAATGTTCAACTCAAATGCTCAAAAATGGCCAGTTGAAGTTTACCTGATCAGAAAGTTCATTTTATAGGGAAAATAATAATTTTTTTATATGTCCTTCTTTAATCTAAATTCAGTTTGATCCTTTCCCCTTTGGTCCTATGGTGCAGCACTCCTCTCTCTTAAACAGGGCCTTTTAACCTCTTTTGCTGGTAATTCCTTTTGTTCTTGTAAATAATGGTATATTGGTCTCCTAGGGCTGCTGTAACAAGGTACCAACACTGGGTGGTTTTACATAACAGAAATGGGCTGTCACACCATTGTGGAGGCTGGAAGTTTGAGATTAAGGTGTTCCTGCAGCCATACTCTCAAGCAAAGGCTCTAGAGGAGAGTCCTTCTTCACTTCTTCTAGCTTCTAACAATACCTAGTGTTTCTTGGCTTCTAGTCATGGGCTGTCTTCTCCCTGTGTGCCTTTACATTGTGTGTCTGTCTCTGTGACCAAATTCCTCCTTTGTATAAGGAACCATTCCTACTGGATTCAGATATCCTAATGATCTCATTCTACTTTGATCACCTCAATTTTCAGATGAGGTAACATTCTGAGGTATTGGGGGGGTCAGGACGAGAAATATACAATGCAACTCATTACAGTGATATTCCTGAAGGTTCTAACTCCAGCCTCTTTTCTCTTTCTCCCTAAGTGATCTTATCTACTGGGTGATTTTAATAACAACTGTGGTGTCATGGAAAGAACATAGTCCTATGTCTTAGGAGCCTGGCTATTTTTCTTTGTGAATGTTGTGTTTTGGGGGTCACCTGTGATGGTCATACATGAGGGACAAGCCAAGTCCCTTAGTGTATCACTATTTTGCACTGTTTATCAGGTTAAGTTGAACATTCAGGTGCAACCCTGAGGTATAAGATGAATCAGAAATAATCATCAGGAGGAATGTTGCTTAAAATGAGATCCACAGATCAGTAGCCTCTCATCATCTGGGAGATTTCAGGAAATGTAGGTGCTTGGGCCCCACCTCAACCTAGTACATCAGAATCTCTAGGGGTGGAGCTCAGTTGTCTGTTTCAGATTCTCCAGATTATTCTCTTGCATCTTGAAGAGTAAGCTTGGAACTTGAGGTTTTTTTTTGTTCTTTTTTTTTGATACTGGGGATTAAACTCAGGGGCACTTGACCACTGGGTCACATCCTCAGCTCCATTTTGTATTTTATTTAGAGACAGGGTCACATTGAGTTGCTTAGCACCTCACATTTTTGCTGAGGCTGGCTTTGAACTTGAAATCTTCCTGCCTCAGCCTCTGGAGCTGCTGTGATTACAGGTGTGCACCACTGTGCCCAGCTGAACTTAAGTATTTACAGGTCACTGTAGATATCTGCCTTGTGAGAATGGTGGCGCTTATGGGTTGATTTCACCAGGAGATAGATAGATAGATTGATTGATAGATAAATAGATTGATAGATATTATTGGGACTGTTAAGCACTAGATAGAAGGCCACCTCTCCTTTTAAACTTCTCTTTTGATTTCTTAGAAACATTCTCAGGCATACTTATGGCAAAGGCAGAATTGATATTGAGGCAATGTAACGTTAATTTCATCTCAGTTACCTTTAAAAGTCCTATTTTAAGCTCCATTTGGCAACTGATCTCTTTCCACATTGCTTAATGCTCTGCTCTCAACCATCACGTTTTTGCTTTACAATTGCTTGTCCAGAGTGAGGAAGAAACCCAGTGAAAGGTGATTTTTGTTTGTTTGTTTGAGGAAATGCTATGTACATGAGCCTCTTATTATCCTCTCCAGGCTGACACGTGCAACATAAATTACAGTGATTTATTAGGAATGAAGAACCTATTCTAGTACCATTACTCAGCAGTTTTCATGGAGTGCTCTGTAAATAGGAAAGCATTTGTCATTTTTGGATAGATCCGGAATAAATAAAATAGAGAACCTGTTAAAGGTGCAAAGAGTTTAAGGTATCAAATGTTGTATTCATGAAACTTAAATATTACAAACTAGTGGATGCTCTTGAACCTGAACATTGTTATTTCTAGTTCTGCATTTCCTGTTCTGCATTTCCCCTGCATTTGAGTCACATATGTCTCAAATTTGGTGTGTGGTCTAGTATTTTCTGTGTGTCATGTGTAGATAGTCACTGTGGCAAAGACAGAAACTGTTTCTCTGTTTTGAAAAGATGTGGGCATTTTCAGAGGCAGATGCTGTGAAAAAGTAATGCAGTGATGAGCAGCCAGATCAGCCAATGGGATGTATGTGGGAGAAGGCTGGGGGCGGGGTTCAGAATAATCTAAGTTCTACTGGAGAAATACATAAATATCACGTATAATACGGTTTATTTTCATTTTTAAAAGAAATCGAGATTTCCAATGCACTCATGATACAAAAGGTGAGCAAGAGGAAATTTTCCTTTCTGGGAACCTGATATGTGTACATTTCTAAGTGATCCCATGAAGTCACAGTCTTGGCATTTCATTTTTCTCTTCCTTTGTTCTTAATGTTTCACTTTCAAATTTTTATTGTAAATATTAAAAGTATGTATGATGTTTTGATATACATATTGATAAGTGTTACTATAGTCAAATAAATTAACATCCATCATCCCACAGTATCTCATTTTTTTTGTAATAAAGCACCTAAAATCTACTTTTTAGGAAGTGTCTGGTATGTATGCAATGCGATATTATTAATTATAGTTCTCATGTTGTACATTAGATCTCAAGACTTGTTCCTCCCATATTTCTCCTACTTTTTATCCTTTGACCTATCTCCCCATTTTCTTCTACTTCCCACTCCCTATACCCCATAACTACTATTTTATTCTCCATTTCTGTGTATTCAATTTTTAAAAATTTTAGACTGCACATGTGAGATCATGCAGTATAGAAAATCTTCATACACAGATGAGTGAGAAATCTGACTAGATAGTCAATTACACAGATAGGTATTTATTTATCAAAGTTTATTGAGTATTTGAAATATAACTGGGTAAGATCATTCATGTTATAATTTATGTAGCCATCCATGACAAATTAATAACTAATTATATGACCATTACTAATTTTTGCTGTTGTGTATGAATTTTAGAGCACATCAGAATGTGGTATGTAGGTTCTCTTGGGGATTTTGTAAAGAGTATAGATGGCCTTCCCTCATCCTGGTGAGTCTTTTTCCATAATTCTGCAGCAGGCTTCAGGCATATATATTTGTAAAGGGCAGTGCAGGTAGTTCTGATGCCTACCAAAATTCATAAGTCTCTGTGGCAAATGCTTGGAAGCAGTCATGATGTATGTTATTTATTTGTGCATGATTGGATTAAGAACCATATGCTTTTTTGAAAATCAGGAGTTCACCTAGGACTTTGAGCCAGAACTCAAGGGAGAACTATTTAATGACTGTTGAAGACTTAACCTGGCTCATGGGTCAGAGGAATTCTGTTGGTGGTGTTTTTCCATTCAGCTTGCTTAAGGACATTGGCTCTTGCTTCTTGATTATTGGTTTGAATAAAGCTCATCCTGCACAGATGGGCAATAGTTTGTGAGCACAGATGGAGCAGGAACAGCAAGTTCATTGGCAAGGCCCACACATGGGAATGAGCAAGAGAGGAAAAGACTAACACTGAGGTAAAAGAACGGAGAAAAATAAACATTCACCTGGTCATAATAAGAAATGCTCCCTTCTCTAATGTTTCTAAATAAGACTGTACATAACAAATCTTTTATGAGTTCATCCAGAACTATCTTACGTAGCATCAATAAATTAAATACCTTCCAAGCTCTCATTAAATAAAAATAACTAGCAATGTGGCAGATTTGGAATAGAAAGAATCCTCAGTAAGAAGTTCCATGTTTTTCCTAAAGAGCAGAAGGAAACGGGTTAATAAGGATGGGACAGTTGATTGACTTCTGTTTCTCACCAGTAAAAGCCTCAAATTAGTACAGTTTGAGACTTTTACTAAAAAAGTTATAGCTTCTGGTGGCCCAACTTCTTTATTTTCAGTATTTGGTTTTGATATTTGATTTTCTAGTTTTGAGCTATTCCTCAAAGGAGCATAAAATACAATCATTGCTACATATTCTGTTTTAATCTCCATTTAAGTTTTAGTCCCACCTCCTTTCCAGTAGACATTTTGAAATTCCAGCAATTCATTAAGAAATGTTTTATTGAGTGACCGCTATACGGAACATTACTGTCAGGCTCTATAGAGAACGCAGATGCAAAAGGCCCCATAAAGTTTACCTTTGGATAAATAAATGGACAATGGGGAGATACTTGGCTTGTGACCCTGTGCCACTTCCATTGGGGCAGCTTACCTAATTCAGAACATCTCAACTGTCTTTAGGTTAATGGTTCAATTTATTAACATCACCTATAAAATCCTATGGTAGTGGTTCTTAATCAGAAGTGATTTTGTCCCCAAGGGACAGTTGACAAAGCCTGGAGGCATGTTTGACTTTCACACCAGGAGATGAGAAAGAGGTGCTATTGGCATTTAGTAGATAGAAGTCAGGGATGCTGTTAAGCATCCTACAATATTCAGGATGGATCCCCACAATAGACCTCAGATTATTGTTAATAGCACTAGATTTAGAACCTACTCCAGGGATTTGGCCTCTGCCTCCTTCACCAGCCTCATCTTCAGCCACCCTCCCCTGGCTATCTCCCCTCTAGGCACACTGACTGTCTTACAGTTCTTTGAATAACCTCTGTTCCTTTTCTTTTTAGGGTTTTTGAATTTGAATCTTTTAGAGCTCAGCTAATAGCACTCCTTAAAGGATCTTTCCATACTTCTCTTACTGGGTTGAATTTCCTTTCCCCTCAAAGTATCATTTATTCCTGTGCTTGGGACCTTATTAGTACTTCTAGTTAGATAATCTATTGTATAATTGGTCATTCACATCTTACCTCCCCTTTACAATTTAACCTTCAGAAGGCCAGGACCCATGTATTTACGTGATGCTTTGCACTTGGTAGTCACTCAATAAATAATCTCCCCCATGAGTGAGTGAGTCATCAAGTAAGATAATATACCTGAGAGTCATTTATGAGGAATTAGACCCATTGCCACTTTTCACAGAGAGAGATTACCTTTTCCCTCTAAATCTATAAAGCATTTCAATTTAAACAAATATCTTGCATTAATCATAAATGGTTGTATGCAAAGGAGAATAATCTTGGCTCTTTGGATGTGGTTGTTTTGATAGAAAAATGTTGTCACTCCTTGCTTTTTGTTACCATCTTTGCTCTCCTTATTCTACCCCTCTTAACTCAGTTAAGCTAACTTCAGTTTCTACTTTATTTTTGCATTGCTTGTTAAGAAATTAATGAGCACTGTTTTTAATATTAAGAAAGATGATTAAAATTTTAAAATTCTATCAAAGCTGTGCTGGATTCTAAGATTATATCATCTAATTCTCTAAACTATAATTTATAATAGTTTAATAATATTAATATAAGAACACATACCTACTATTGACTGTGGAGAAATCTGTGAGAAATTAAATTGAAGATTAATGATGCAATTTAGAATTGAGAATATGGGATCATATTGTGAGCCAAACATCCAGCTTGGCTCCCTGTCTACTATATACTTAGTCAAATGTAGTTAGCATAATTAGGCAGCCTACACAAAGCAGAAGTGTTCATCCTTTAGATTTTTTCAAATGGCAAACAGACTGAATATCCTTATTAAATTTATGAATCTATTTATTGCCTAAAACAAATCAGCTTGAACGTTATAGCTAAAGAGAGTAATAAGAAAATTTGAATTATAGGCCATATATATGTGTACATTTGAAGAGGGTGAGCTGACTCATTGGCCTTTCCTGAAGTAGGCAGGTCTAATAAACACTGGACTCCTGTTAATAGGGTTTATTTGCCAGGTGTGTCCACCTTTCATCCTGTCTCCATGTTAGGGCATGGGCTTGGCAAGGGTGTTGAGCTCAAGGTGAAGATGTTTGCTACTTGATACTACGTGGTAATAAGAAACATGTGGTCTGTTTTTAGTTGTCCTTGGTCACAGTGCATCAAATGACTGTTCATAAGGTCATGTAACCATCATACCCATTTATGTGCTAACTAGTTGTGATGATGACATGTAAATTTAAGGACTTTGTCTTACACATCCGCTCCCCAGATGCTTTCTCTCTTGTGCATGTTATTAAGTTAATACCTCTTGAATGTTTGAATCAGATCAAACCATATGAAATTGCTGATACTCAGCTCTTTTTGACCTAAAAATATTATGTTTTCATATAGCTCAGATTAATGTATATCTAAAACTTGCCTTAACATTTCTATAGAAACAATGTTCTAATTAACAGTGAAACAAACATTATAGTACTATTTGTACTTATTTTAGGTACTTAATAGTTCAAATACATTTTTATAGGCTGGTCAGAGAAACTGGCTAAAATTTAGACCAGTGATTCTGTAGGACAGTACATCCCAAGTTACAAACATTCAATGTAAGAACATTTGGTGTATAACCTAATAACAGGTTGATGACATATGTCACACAACCTATAAGAATTTCTGCAAATGTGACAGATCATTAATAGAGATTTTTGCTAGTCGTTTGGTTTAGGATTAGCAATTAGGGATGGCTAGAGAATTTTGTGAATGTCAGTGTTGTTGGACACCCCCATCTCTTCTCAGGTGCTGATTCTCTTGACAAAAAGAAACCTTTTCACTAGAGCATAGGGTCTTTGGAATCTGACCAAATGTAGGAAGAAATGTGCAAACCTCTTTCCTAGGGGCTTGTATATCAATGATCTGCAATAAATTCATTTTTAGTTGTTATCTATTTCTTGATCTTAGGGTTTGGGGAATTCCTTAGCTCATAGACATTATCCCTCTAGTTACAAAGGAATATATGTTCATGAAAAAATCTCATAATGTGAATGGGAATATCATAAGGTTTCATAGGGAGATTTGGGAAGGTGGTGTTTCTGCCAAGAAGTTTTGTAATACACAGTAATTTCAGCCTTTGAAAAGCAAGGGTAACACCTTGAGCTCAGTCCTGCTCCATGGACAGGATAGAATGACTTTTGTTTTTTTTTTTTTTCCTAGGTACCAGTCTGACATGGACATGCAAGTGGGCTAGCAGTTCATGTTGTGCTTCCTTGCAGGGCAGATCCTTAGCTGGGGGAGGAGACTGAGATTTGGATCATAAAGTTTTATTTACTCCTCAAATCTCCTGAGGGTGGAATAGTAATAAATAATAATGAAATAAAAATAGTAAAATTCATGAAGGAATAGCAATCCTTGTTGAGAGGCAGGATAATCTCAGGTGAGAATTTTGCTGCTTTTTCTAATCTTGTGTTTAGATAAATAGATGAATACAAGAATCTCCATGTACTCTTAAGTCTCTGCTTGTCTGGTTAATACAGAGCAAGAGAAGCTACCAATAGTATTGATTCTTATAACAATAAGTAGCTACAAGCCAAGTGGTTTGCTGTTTTTGCCTTGTTAAAAAAAGTGACCACAAATTTCTTATTAATGCACTAAGAAGTCTGATTTAAGAGTTAAGAGTTTTTTTTTTTTTTTTTTTTTTGAGTAAAGCTCATTGTTACTATGGAATTTAAGTGATTTAAAATAATCAGACATAATGATATGATTACCAATGCTATCATGCCAGGAGGCCCTGAGGCTATAAATACTTCATATTAATCTGCTAGGAATAATACTAAAATTACTATTATTACAGATACATTTATTAACACAAGCATAATGCTTTTTATTCTTTATCATGTTTTCACATACATTTGATGTGCAAGACAGTTCTCAGAACTGCTGTCAGAGATATTGGCAAGTGTGATTAAATCCTAATGTGCATGTCAATCAATGCCAATATGTATTACTGGATTCCAGTAGAGAAATTCTGGGTTGAATACAATTGAGAAGAGACATAGTACTTAATGAAGTTCTGTCCTGTTCTTTTTCTTAGGTGAGTTTTCCAGCTGCATAGCTATCCCCTCCTGCATTACATTTTGATCATTACTTTATTGCTAAACTTACCATAAGAGATGTTTGTAATTCATCATTTACCACTGATATCTTGGACTTGGACTCACTATAAATTTCCAGGTTGGTCTTGTGCCATCAATAATTGCTTCTTAAATGCTCTTCCTGGCCAAATTTTCAGTGTTATTAATGTTATGGATCATATTATCCCATATTTTCTGATAATAGAAGGGAAGCAGGGAGTAGTTAAAATTTTTACTAATGTTCAAAAGAATTCACTTTTTATTTCCATGTAATATTTCTCATAATATATATAGAAAAAACAAGATCAGAAAGACAAGTGATGCTTTCACTTGAGAATGTCCTGTCTCTCAGCAGTGGTTCCCATTTCCTCCATAGATTTTATTATCACTATTATCCTACCCTTAGGGAATTTAGGAAGTAAAGATACGTAACCAGAAGTGGCATCATTTTGAAACATGGAGGTATATGTGTTTTGGTTGGAAGAGAGAAATTTGCACTACATTTGAGTACTAAATGTGTAATTGCCAAGTGTTTAAGCATATATGTGCCAACCAATGGGCAGTTCTTTATAATTTTATTGTGGATTTACCTGGCTTCAAGGACTTTCTTGGTAGTCAAGAAGGTCTTGGCTCCTGTACATGGCCCTGGATCTTCACCCTCCATACCCTGTCTTCACGTACAGAGCCCTTCCTCCTAAAGCAGAGAGAAATCGGCTGAAATGGTCTGTTTCCTTTGTTCTTGAGCTTTAAGTGCAGTGTAGAGTTAGCTGTCATTCTGTTTCTATAACAATGGGAATAGTAATAGCATCTACTCCAGAGGGTTCCAGTGAGGACTGGATGTTCATGGAGACTAATTCCATAGCTGCCCCAAATCTTTTGCATGCATCATTGAGGGTAAAGAAGCAGTTCCGGAAACCCATCCCTCCCATCTCCTAAATTCATAGCCTCACCTTCACTAATTCTTTGGGACAAACTCCTTGTGTTTTAAATCATGTTTAAGTCAGTCACAATAAGATCTCTTGGTCTTTCAGATCACATACCACCTAGTCTGTATACTCTCTATCCTACCCCTTTATTGATATTCCTAACCCCTAACACTTAAAATCTCTTCCTTATGCTTTCGAGAGCTCATGGACCATTATCAGCAAAATCTGCTTTATTTTCAGACTTCTCTTAACGTTCCTTTCACTTTCTTGCCCCGACAATTGGCCTTCTCTGAGGTGGCTGTTTTCACTGTAGGCCTGGCAAGAGGAGGCTGGTTTTTCTCCTGTAACTATACTTCACACCACGAGGCCTGGGGATGGGTGGGTTCTCACCCTTGTTCTTCACTGCCATTTTCAGATGATATTCTTAAACTCTCTTAAACTGCTCTTGTTTCTCTTGCCCACACACACATGGTTCTCTCTCCTTATTTCTCAGCAGTTTTCTCTGGTGACTGACTTTAACTTGCCCCTGAATCACCCCTATCTTAATTCCTGGCCATTTAAATGTGCGTATAGATGATCCTTCCATACCTTCTCCAGTTCCTTCTGCTTCTCCATGATCTTGCCTTCTGACTTTAGTTAACCACTTCCTCCCTCCTACCCAGACCTTGTTGGTTAGTTGTCACAGGTTTAGGCATCCTGTTCAGCCCCATCTTTGGGTCTCTGAGGAGTTCAGCATGTCTTTGATGCTGAGCTTTTCCTTCTTAGCTGCACATGTGAAAGAGTGGTAGGAATGGGCATTTTCAGCTTTCCCTCCAGGGTAAATTGTAAGCCTTTATGTTGCTAAAATACACCTGGTGGCTTCATGAAGGATATAACTGTGATTACTCTTTAATTATATGAGGTTGCCAGAGAAACCTCAGTGGGAGGTAAATGTAGCTCTGACAACGGTACCCTGTGTTCATTCTGAGATCATTTTTCTTTCACTTACTACTGTGGTGATGTTGTTCTGCTCATCCTGACTCTCCAGAAAGTTTCTCTTCGAGTCCTGCATTGTGCATGTATGAGGAAGAAAGGAGAGGAAGGGAGGGGAGGGGAGAGGAGAATGAAAGAGGAGGAAGAGAGAGAAATTTATGTGGGTTCTTTTATGTATCCATGATGGGGGACTGGGATCAAGTTTTCTCACCTGGGCTCATTGTTATTCTAGAGAGACCTTGACCTATGTTTAACTAATGTGGTGATGTAGAAGTAAAGGGTGCTTGTATTTCCCCTTACTTTTACTGTCCATGTGGTTTGGATTTTTTTTTTTTTTTTTTTAAAGAACGGTTTATTCTGTCAAGAAGGATGTTCTGCCACACTGTCTGATAATTAGCCACCTTCTCATATTAATTTAAATTCTTTAGTCATGGGATATGGAAGCTCTATAATGTGTAACTCACTAGGATTGGCAGCTTCTAAGTAGAAGACCTGCTAATTATTACCTGTATGACCTTATATGAGTTTGCTAAAATCTCCCAATTATAATTTTCTTATTTATAAAATGGTTATGATAATACTTCCCTAAAAAATGTAATATTAGTGTTAAAAAAAGATACCATGTAGGTGAACCTGCACCTAGATACATAACTAGGTCTTCCATAATTGGTGTTTTTTTTCATTTTTTTTTTTTTTCCTTCCTGGTAAGTCAGCCAACCTAAGCTCTGCTGCTACTGTGTGTCTCCCTTCAGGTTTTAAATCCTAACTGAATGTCTGAGACAGTGTATCTGAAATGGATCAAAATATAAAAAGATAATTTAAAACCAGTTATTTAAAGTTAAAATGTTACCTAATTTTTAATTAAAAATGAAATATGCTGAGGATGTTTTTTATTTTTAGCCTTTAAAACATCTATCTTTATATATTTTCTAATATATATTAATTATACATTAAAAACACATGTTTTAGCTCATGCTTTACCAGTGAAAATAATGGGTTGGTGGCATGATGTCATACTACAGATAATAGATGGCAGAGACTCCTGTTAGCCATGAAGGAGGGGTAAAAGGAAGCAAACAGGAACTGGGAAGTAGTTGGGACTATAGTTTGTCCTTTGGGGTGGATGTACTGGCTGTTGTGGCAGATGTCCCTTTTCCTGATTAATAAACAAAGTTGATTTTACTCACATTTGTTCTTGGCTCTTACCTCGCAACAGGTGGCTGGTCAGACTGTGGTCAAGTCTGCAACTGCTGGCTGTCAGGAGCTTTGAGAGCCTTCTGTTATGATTAAAGCATTAGTTTAGAGGAAATTCAGTGCAGTTAACTGAGTTTATATAATATGTGTAAACTTAATTGTAAGCTAAGATGGATTCTGGTGACTCCCATGATGCTCCCCCCACGCACACCTTTTCATTCTATGTTAACATGCTTGGTCACAGAGGACTCCAGAATTAGCCACGTAGTTAGCATTCACTAGCTGGTAACTGAGAATTATTTAAAAATGACTCTACTTTGAACCTCAGGGAGAGTATTATTTTCCCAAGACCTACTGGCTTTCTTTTCTTGAAGACAAGAGATATAAGGTACAGAGGGTAAAGAAATGAGGAGAGAGTGGGAATTCCTTGTGAAGGAGCCAAGGAGCTGTCTTTCTGCTACTGGTTTAGCTCTTGATATATAGACTAGTTCATTAAGCTCAACCCAGCTTGCCATAGTAGATGGCCAGAATAAATCCACAGAAAACAAGAATGCACATTTACCTGTGGACATAATCCGTAAGAACTATCACAGCACTACGTTAGTAAAAAAATATTTTGAGAATTTTTATTCTTTAACAGAAACGCAAGGGACATTGTTTATCTCCAACTATAATATGACCTTGTGGGATTTGAACTCAACCAGTCTGACACCAGAGCTGGCCTCTATGGCAGATGAATTAGGAAGTAAACAATTCAGCTGGTGTTCCAAGTCCTTCAACATAGAAACACCTGGCTGAGTTGGATAACTTGGCACGAGGGATTCTTAGCCTACTGCACCTCAGAAATCCAGAACTAGTCTAGTGGTTTTTCAAAGGGGACAGAGAATCAGCAAAGCCTGGTGATTAAGCTTGTGACTTCTATAGAAGAAGCTGGAATGAAAACCTCTGCTTTATCTTTTTCCATGTATGACAAATTGAGTAAATTAAATAACTACTGTGTACTCTTGTTTCTTCATCTCTAAGATGACAGTTCTATCTTCTGCCTAGAGGATTTAGAACACAAAAATAACATTTTGAACAGGGGCTGTCATAGAGCAGAGTGGAGATTCTGAGGTTCTTTTGGGGGGAGTGATATTGGATAAAAGTTATTCTCTGTATAGTAGGGCAACAGTGGTGTTTTGGGCAAGAAAAAATCATTAGGTTGTTTAGGGATTCTTATATAAAAAGTGCTGAACAAATAAAAATGTCATCATTCGTAACATCAGCACAGGCAAAGAAACTGTGAATGTTTATTGGCTTTGCTTGTTGCAATGATTTTTATTGTCTTAGAGATTTTAAATTTTACAACTTCTCTTGAGAATAATTTAATTTTCTCTAGTAATTTTTCTCACCACTACCCTATAGCCTGTGGACAACACTCAAGTTTATTAATTTGTTTGATGATAAATATTATCCTCTTAGATTATGTTCTGTTTCTAGGGCCATGTCAAAGGGCTTTATGCTGCATGTTAATTCTTTATCTTGCAATCACAGAAATGCAGTTCAAAATAGTAACTTATATGCAAATCCTTGGTCAGCCTAGAAAATTTTCATTTACATATTTTAAATTAGTCTGCTTTCAGTGCAGTGATTTTATCTAACTCTATACTTATAAATATGTGACAGATGTTGTTTAGCTAAATTTAAAAATTAGGAATGATTATTGTAAAAGTTGTCCTCCTATATTGCCATTATTTAACAGTCTTATTCAAAAAGAGGATTCTGAAAAAAAAAAGTCTTTGAGCTATTGATTTTTAAAGGAAAAACCCTAAAATTATTATGAAATCAAATAACTTAGGACTATAATTTCAAGCTGTGTTCTTATTTATCTCATGCTGTTTGATATTACCATATAAGTGATGCCAGCATGGTCAAGTGTTTAAATGCAAATTTATAATTCTAAATGCTTGCCTTTGTCAATGCCATTCTGTTTAAGCTTCAAACCCAAAAAGATTTATCATGATTTTGAGTGCCTTTTGGAAATGGAAACCTTTGTAAAAATAGAAGATACAGAGAATAAACGGAAAAATAACATAATTTAGCAAATTCAAAACACGGACCATTTCCCAGGTTCTGCAAACCAAAACAAAGTTGGACAGAATGCACACTGTCTACCAGCTGAGAGAAGAGTCAGAGCTGTTTGTGAGATAAATACGGAAGTGTACAACATGAAAGGTCAAGTCAAGCTGGAGCTGGAAACAGAAAATCAGATCAATAAGCAGATCAACCTGGTTTAGTGACAAGGGATGTTGCCAGTCTTGCCAAGAGACTGGAAATTTATATTAGCAAGAAGGAAGCAAATCCGTCATGAGTTTACCTTGTTGTATCTTGTGGGGAGGCCTAGCAGCTGTGCTTTAAGGGCAGGCCTCAAAGGAGTTGATGGTTTGCTTTCTATCTTTGCGTGCCTCCTTTGACTGCCTATATCTATCTTGTTAGGCAAACCCTCTCTGAAACAAGTGAGCAATGGAAATCACAAAAATGGAACACGTTAGCAAACTTCCCATTTCACAAATAGTTTATCAGAGGGTTGGAGAAAGGAAGTAAGCTAATTTTAATTAATCTTTTTCATGGTTAATATTAATATGCATCTAAAAAGGATGATATGAAAGTTGCTTCCAATTATTATATTTTTAGTATGCTTTTTCTAAACTTCTTGAAATATGAATTATTAATGATCCTCATGGATTGGTTTCCTGCATGTACTGAAATATATATGGTATAAAAAGTGAAGTGGAGTTGGTTGTTTGCCACGTTAATGTGTATTGCTAGTCAATTTAGAACCTTGATTAGAGCATTTCATTATCTTGAATTCCCCTACAGTATACATAGTAGGTGCTCAATTTGTTTTATTAAACATAATTTTTAAGGTAAAAGTTCTAGTTTGCACTGTATTTAAGGTGGGACAACCAATTTGTAAAAAATCAAAGCTAGAAAATAAAATTTGATTTGTCATTTTCCACATAAAACATTTTTCATTATTAGATGCTTTTAAATGCAATATTTATTATTTTCTACTAAGTGTGACAAAAGAAAGTTAAAATGGTTTTGTTTTATATTTTTACAATAGTTATAGTAAAACAACAGCAATAAAATATTCTGGCTAAATTGTACCTGCTCTGCTTGAATGTGCATGATAAAATTTAGGTAGAAGCTGTTTCCCATAAGTCAAAACAGTCCATCATGACATCTTTTGGATCTAAGTCATTCTAAGAGAAAGCTGTCAAATATTAGTTTGTCATTATGTAGAAATCAGAATGGCTTCTCGCATGGGACATTAACTTCATCTAGCTGTAAAGTGAGAATGATCTGCTAAGGTTGTGCTCTAATCAAGCAGTAGGCACCTTGAACACCATCACAACATCATTTAGAAGAAGTTTTGCATGGTGACATCCATATCTCTCTCTAGGCAACCATTCATCTAATTCTGTGACCATTTTTTATCAACCCAGGAGAGTCAGGCTGCTTATGTTGTGGATTTTGGAGGACTATTATTTCCAGTAGTATCTATCAAGTCTGTGCAGAAATCTAAGAATGGTGCTGAGTTCATGCAGCTGTTAGCTGTCTCTCCTAGTGTAGCCAAGGATGATTATACCAAATTACCGTGGAGGAAGGAGGAGAAAGAAAGAAGGATCTGCATGATGCAGAAAATGTCTCCACATGATACAGAAAATGCCTCCACATGGGAGGTATGCAAAAGGCAAAAGAACAAAGATTCTTTTCAAGCAGTGGCAGTTAAGATAGTGGATCCTCATGTTACAAAGCTTCTAAGTAAATCAGACACAAGAAGACACTTTAGAACTAATCAACACTTGTGACTTTTCACAATCTTAACAAATGTCTATTTAATTCTTCTATAAACCTTTTAATAAGGAAACTGAGGTTAGTTGTCCTCTGGCAATAAAGATGATCATGTGTGATAAAGAAAAAAAATTGAGTGAGATAAGTGTACATGGGGAGTTTTTGGAAGGGACTTGTAGTTTTTCCTATACCCAGTTTTTCTCTTTTCCCTCTTTTCTCCTTTTATTTGGCAGCAGGTCAAGTACAGATTGTAAGGGTAGATGTAGTAGTAAAGCTATCTCAGGTGAATTGAAAACGTTCGAACCTACAAAATGCTGTCACTCCTTCTCTGTGTTGTCTTCTGGTGAATCTCAAAGGTGCACTGCTGCTGTAGGAAATTGAGAGGAAATTTCAACTTTTGCACCCTTTTAGTTATAAAGTCATGATTCTAATTCATGGTTCCTAAGTGTTGGTTTGTAAATCTTGTATTGTTGAGGCCTTGTTTCAGTAGAATGGCAACTTTGTTGTCACCTGAGTTTATTTAATTTTCCAGTAAATGTTTGAGCCTATAAAATACCCCATATCGTATTTTGCATATATTATCTGATCTCAAAAGCAAGCTCATTTAGCATAAGCAGACTATATAGAGGTATGAAACATTTCCTGCACTTTTTATGATACAAATCAAGTCCAATGCTGCACATCACAGAGGGAGGTAGCCATCTCTTGTTTACATAGCTCTTTTTCCTCCACAACCATAAGCCCTTTCCCCCTGTTCCTAACCTAAGTACCCAGGTAGTAATCCTTTCTTATCTCATCAGTTTTGCTGCTGGGAAGTGGGACCTAAATACCAATACTTGGCTACATGTGAAACTTTTGTTTCTTTTTTTCATGGATTCATTTCCATCACCAATGTTCATTAACTCTGTCTCTGACTCTCTTTTTTCCTTACCATAATATCACCCACAAAACTACTCAGAAGGTAGCTGCTTTAATAGGAAGATGTTCAAGAATTAGAGATATTCAACAATGTAACCTCGGGTTGATAGAATGAACAACGACTGTGCTTTAGGTCTGAGATTGGTATGTGTTTGCTCCTCTACCTTAGTCATGGGAACCCCTGGGAATGAGAGTTACTTTTTGGCATGTATCAATGCCTCTCAACACAGTTCCTGATAAATGATAGACACTCAGTCAATAGTGTTAGTGGATGAATGAGTGATTGCTCAACTACCTGTCTTGTTTGACGAAGGGAGATTAAAGTTATGCTACAACTGTTCAATATATTCACCTAGGGACAGAAAAAAATATGTGATATGTGATTAGAGTACTAGAAATGTTTTCATTCAGAAAAGAGTTCAATCTCATCACATTATTTTATGTATTCGTATATTAGGTTCAACAAGAATTACTTGTGCAGTTCCTGGAGTGAAGTCTGAATGGGTTAATGCAACTAAAGCAATTGGCAATTGCCTGGCACATTGTAACTCTCATTAAGTACCAGCTATTATTGTTATTACTATTTTATTAAGAGGGGAAAAATGAGTAAGGTTGATGGTTGCCTGATAAGAATGCTTATTAGTTTCTTCCTGGAGCAAAGAATGGTAACATCCCAGTGTCATGTTTACTGTTCCAGGGAAAGAAATTATGTACACAGTTAGATACATTCTGACAGGATGACTGTTCTAATATAAAACTGGGAAAGCCACAGGCCTTCTTAAAACTCAACAAAGGTTTACCACTGCCTTCAAAATGAAATTTGAAATCTTTAGTGTGAGACGTAAGGTCCTTCATTATTTGGTCTCTAAACTTCATCCAGTCCGTCTCGGGAGTTTTTCCTTATTGACAATCCTTTCCCACAATTTGGGATTATTTGTACCCTCCTACTTATGACACTGAGTCATATGGTCTGTTTCTTTGTCAGTCTCCACAATTAGACCTTGTTCTGTTTCCTCGGTGTCTAGCATAGGAATAAGCGTCCTTTCCTGTTTTAGTCAATGTTTTAGGCTTTTCAGGACATTCTGCTTCTGTTGAAACCTGCCTTAATTCTGCCATTGTGTCACAAAAGCAACTGCAGGCAATATGCAAAGGGATGAATGTGACTGCATTCAAATAAAACCTTATTTGTGGGCATTGATATTTGAATTCTATATAATTATGTATCATGAAATATCATGCTTATTTTGATTGTTTTCATCCACTTAAAAATGTCAAAACTACCCTAATTTTGTGGGTCACACAAAACAGGTAGTGGGAGAAATTTGGCCTCTGTACTATTTGCCAATTCCTGTCTTAGCAAAATGCCCCGTATAGAGAAGGTGCTCAGTCAACATGTGTGAATAAATAAATGACAAGTGAATAAAGGAGTTTGCTTTCACTGAAGTCATTTTCAATCTCAGTGAGAAAATTTGCATTAACAGCTGTTGCCTGACTTCAAAGAATGAGTTTTGAAGAGTTCCCTATCTTTCAGTTCTTTAAAATAGTTTGAGAAGTGTTGGTGTTAATTCTTTAAAGATTTGGTAAAATTGAACAGTGAGGCCCTTGGGTTCTGGGCTTATTTTGCTGGGAGACTTGTTAGTAATGATTCAATCTTATTACTTGTTATTGCTTTTCTCAGACTTTTAAGTCATCTTGGTTCAATTTTTGTTGGTTACCTATGTCTAGAAATTTACTCATTTTTTTCTAGTTTTTCCAACTTGTTGGCATGTAGTTGTTTGTAATAATTTCTAATGGATGTTCGTATTCTGTGCTATTAGTTGTAACATACTCTTTTACCTCTAATTTCATTTATTTGGGTTCTCTCTTTTTTAATTAGGTTAGAGAAAAATTTAAATCCTATGTACATGTATGATTACACGAATGGTAAGAATCTACATCATGCACAATCATGGAAATGAAAAGATGTACACATTTGTGTACAATGAATCAAAAAAGCAATCTGTAAAAATAAAAAAAATTAAAATTAAAAAAATTATCTTTTGAAAAGATCAACTCTTCATTTCATTGACCTTTTGTCCTTTTTAGTTTCTAATTCATTTTATCTTTATTGCTTTCCCACTACTCATTTTGGTGTGTATTGTTCCTGATTTTCTATCTTCACTTATATCATTGTTAGGTTACTTATTTGAAGCCTTCTCTCTCTCTCCCCCCCCTTTTTTTTTGATACAGGCACTTATTGCCACAGACTGCTTTGCTGTATTTCCTAAGTTTTAGTATGCTATATTTCCATTTTCATTATTTTGTGAGAAAGTTTTAAATTTCTCTTTTGAGTTCTTCATTTTCCCATTGGTGACTCAAAAGCATGTTGTTTAATTTTCAAACGTTTGCACACTTTTAAAATATCCTCTTTTTGCTGATTTCTAGTTTTATGCCATTGTGTTCAGAAGTTCAGAAAAGATACCTGCTGTGGGTTCAGTTTTTTTGAGGAACTTTTTTGTGGCCTACACCACATGATCATCCTGAAGAATGTTTCATGTGCTGATGACAAGAATATATATTCTGTAGCTGTTGGACGAAATGTTTTATAAATTTCTATTAGGTCCATTTGGACTATGTGATAGTTTAACTCTGACAGTTTTTTTGGTTGTTGTTGTTGTTGTTATCGATTTTTTTTTGGTCTGAATGATCTGTCCATTGATGACAGTGGAGAGTTGAAGTCTCCCAAAGTTACTGTGTTGGAGTCTCTCTCTCTTTTAAGTTGAATACCATTTATTTTATATAATTACGTGTTCCAGTTTGGTTGTTTGTGTGCATATATATTTATATTTATTTGTCTTTTGTCAAATTGATCTTTTTATCATTATTTAGTGATCTTTGTCACTTTTTACAATTTTAGGCTTGTAGTCTAATATATCTGACAAGCATAGTTATTGCTGCTCACCTTTGGTTTCCATTTGTCCTTTTGCATGTTTTCATGATGGTAGTTATTACTTATTGCTTCTAGTGTTAAGAATCCTTTAAGCATATTTTATTTGACTGGCCAGAGGGGGATGAATCCAGTTTTTTCTTGTCTTGGAAAAAGTTTATTTCTTCCTTATTTCTGAAGGATAGCTTTGCTGGCTATAATATTCTTGGTTGACAGTTATTTTTTTCTTTTAGGATGTTGAATAAATCATTCCGTTCCCTCCTGGACTATGAATTTCTGCTGAGGAGTCTGTAGTTAGTCCCTTAAATGTGACCTGATGCTTTTTCAATTCTCTGTCTTGTACTTTTGACGGTTTGACTATAATGTGCTACAAAGAGGATTTATTTTGGTGAATCTATCAGGAGTCCTTGGGACTTCTTTCCCAAGATTTAGAAAGCTTCCATCAATTTTTTTTTTTTTTGAGTAGGTTTTCTTTGCTTTTTACCTTCTTATCTCCTCATGGAACACTCATGATACAAAAATTTCCCATAAGTCTTTTCATTTCTTTAAATATTCTTCCTCTTTTTTATCTGATCAGTTTATTTACTCTCAGAAGTTTTTTTCTGTCTGATCTAGTCTAATATTGGGCCTTTCAATTGCATTTTTAATTTCATTTATTGAGTTTGTTTGTCCCAAAATTTCTATTTTTTAATGATATCTCTCTTTTGAATTTCTCATTCAGATCATAAATTATCCTAATTTCACTGAATTATCTGTCTAAATTCTCTATTAACCTTTTGACTTTTCTTAAAGTCATTGTTGGAATTTCATGCAATTTGTTGATATCCTTTTCTTTGGGTTCTGTTGTTATAGTTTTTCTGTTCTTTTGGAGGCATCGTATTATCCAAATTCTTCATGCTTCTGTGTCCCTACATTGATATTTGTCTATGTGGTGGATCACCTGTCTCTATCAATTTTATAAGGTGGCTTTTAGAGTAAAAGACTTTCTCTTGAGGATGTGTCTGAGGGTATTGGGTAGGTAAACTGTGTTGGTTTGATTCCAGGTGGGTACAGTAGTAAAGTGCCCACTAGTTTCTTCAGTAGTAATCAGTGTTTATGATTCCTGAGCCTGTGTCAGCGGTTGATGTTGTAGAAGTCTGTGCGAAGCTTTACCAGCTGGGGTATAGCTCTCTTAGGTAGGTTGAGTTCATCCGTGAGTCATGTGGGGATCAAGTCTCTTGGTAAACCCAAGTGGTGTTGATTCAGTGTGCCTATTAGTAAGAGTAGGGTGGTTGTCAGTGTCTGAGAGCCATTTGGGAGCCAGACTACAACAGTGAGCCCAGACGAGGTGCCCATTAGTGTCTGAGGCATGCCTGGGAGCTTTCAGGGGAACTTTGAGGCTCATATGCTCAGGGTAGGCTGTCTATCTGCTTTCCAAAACTGAAAGTGGGTGGGTAGAGCTGCCTTTCTGCTGCCTTGGTGAGCTGAGCCTCTCTAGTCAGGCTACTCAGCTGCTTAGCTCAATTGAACTCTCTAGATGTATTAAAAATTATTGTCTTAAGCCTCTGCTTGAGTTTTGTGTGCATACTCATATCACTTACTTGTATTCATGTATTGTTACTCTTTTCTGGAAAGATGAAGGACAGTGATAATACTGTGTATTTCATGATGAAATGTAGAGGATTTTGACTAACGATTACATTATTTCAGCAAGTTAACTGCTTTAAAAATTTGCTTTAATAGATTTTACCTTGGAAGAGATTAGAGACATTTGGTAATTCACATTAATTACAGTGCCTGTTATTATAAATTTTCTTAGATGTTTTACACATGCTCAATACTCATTTACTGCAGAAATATCCAGTACCTTATAGCATATTTCTCCCCATTTCCATGGGGAAATTTCCCGAATTCTCCCAAACTATAAGATTTTCAATTGAGATCAATGTTCTGGCTAGATTTCACCATAAATACCTTGGGAAATCTCACTTGGAAATGAAAGCACATTGCTATGTGAGATGAATAAGAAGCTTTCCCATTACTGATTATTTATTTTCATTCATTTTGATAATTATAACAGATAGTAGTGAGTTTCAATGACTGGTTAGGTCGTCATTATAAATAGAATACTTAAATGCGGGCTGCTGTCTTCTTTTGTGTAGTGAATTGCATACCGATCATTGGAAATCAGCATGTGTTCAGTTGGTACAGGTGTTTATGAAATATGTACCACATTAAAGTGAAAAACAAGAGCAACCATGCTTTGGTGAAATTACCTGGTCCTTACCTGGTATAAAATCATATTTTTAATGGAAGAAAGGCATGTTGCAGTTATGAGGAAAAATAGTGATGAAGTGTGTAAATGAATATAACTTCAGAACAGGAAAATTTTACAACATGCCCCAATCTTAGGCCATTGATTAGCTGCCTTAATTTTAACATAGAATATATCATTTAATAAATTCTCTGGGTTACAAATTTCTTTACCATAGAAATTGTGTCATCTATCTTTGCGTACCTTGTAGTACGTGGCACAGTGCCTTGTATATAAAGAAAAAACAAACATTTGCTGCACTGAATTGTTTACGAATACTTTGGATTATGTATAAAAAAGTAGTGATGTCTAAAATACTATTTTAGATTAACTTTTCCACATATGTGTCATTTTTATAAATGTGTAATAATGAAGTGATGGTATCAGCTTTCATTCACAGAGAACCAACAGTGGGGTGGCTCTTTTTACCCATTACCTCATTTAACTTTTAAAAACAATGGTATCAGTTTGGTGTTAATTCCAATGCACCCCCCCACCAAAAAAAAAAAAAAAAACAAGGCTCAAAAAGATTAATTAACTTAAGTTAATGTGTGAAGTTTGTGAGAATTAAATGGGCTAGATTATGGACCATACTTCCAAGTGCATGATACATTCTCAGTAATTTTAAGGTCATGCTGCTAAAAAGTTGTAGATCTGGGATTAACTCACTGCTTTGTCTTGCCCTGGAACCCATCTCTTTTCAGCATTGTGCAGCTCCCTTGACCAAAATTTATGCTAGGAATCATTATCCTTCCTATTATGAGCTTCTGAAGGACAAAGGATAAATCTTTTTCTTTTGTATCATTTTTTTTTTTATCATTCATGAGTAGCATGTACACACAACAATAAATGTTGACAGTGTGAGTGCCTTGGTGGTGACACTATTCTTGTTTTGCTACGTATGTGAATGATTGACAAGATGGTTGATTCTGGGGACTCAGAGGAAGTTGTTATAGTATGCTCTGAATTTTATATTGACAGGAGTTTTTCCTTGTAATGTGCCACTTGCATCTTGATTTTAAGCTCTGTTTCTCTGGTGCCTGTGTGAAGAAGAGGCTGAGAGCAGTTAGAGTTTTCAGGTAAAGTTAACATTTTCCAAAGCTTTGCCATTACTTCCCAATTTCATCCTGAAGTAATTTCTGGTGGTTGTGTCCTGGAATTTTTCAAAAGTTAAGCTTTTTAACTCAAAGGGTAAATTTTTGTGTGTGTATGTTTTGGAAATGAGAGAATTAAAAAACATCACCAAGTCTAAAAGTCCTAGAGAGCTTTTCTGAAAAGGAATTTAAGTAAAAAATGAGCTGTCAGTGCCCTTGAGGTTTCTTGCTAGTCACATAATGATACATCATTTGTCAAATGCAGTTGTCTTCCTTCACTTGAAGTTCCTGCTATTGGTGGTTTTGCTTTTTCTTTGTGCATGTGGAACTCAAACTTGGGACAAGGAGTTCTGAATGTGGTCATGATGTATACATGCATGGTAAATAGCAGATCTGTATACCTGCATGGTAAAATCAATACTAAACTCAAAATAAATCTGCCCTGTGTGGCAGTTTTTTTGTTTTATTAATTGTGGTTAGATATACATAAATATAAAATTTACTATTTTTATGATTTTTAACTGTGTAGTTCAGTGGCATTAAATATGTTCACTTTGTTGTATAAGTATCCCCACAACTGCCTCCACAACTTTTCATCTTTCCAAACCAAAATTTTATAGCCATTAAACATTGAGTTCCCATTCTCCTCTTTCCCCAGCACCTGACAACCACCATTCTGTTTTCCTCTGTCTATGAATCAGACTACTTGTGCTTCAGTTTTACAACTCCATGATTTATTGATTTAAGCTGAGGTCTACTATCTTCGTTTTTTCCTTGTTGTGGTTATTACCTGATTATTAGAATTGACATTTGACTGCCAAATCTATGCAAGGATGTGAACTTAATGCAATTGTCTTGCAATAAATATCCTACTTTGCTTCTTGTGAGTAGTAATGTCTTAAATTTCATTATCACATCACAAGGGGAAGAACTGTATGTATTCTGCTTAGCACTGTGTCACTAGCGTCAGGTGTTTTGTTTGTACTTTGTGGAAAATCAATATATACCCATTGAATAAGCAAATGCCACTGCTCTTCACTCGAAAAAATTAAAATTATTTAAAAATTATTTCCTGAGATCTTCTACTGTGTAGGAGACCAATCAAATCAGGAATTACTCTTTTTCCTACGACTTTCTCTTTGGAAATGAGTTATGGTGATTAAAAAACAAAGATGAGTTTGTGCATCCAAATAATTTATTTATTCTTTAACTTATTCATCAGATGTTTATTGAACACTAGTTTTGTTTAGGTACTGACTGGGCAATGGTGCACAAAATAGACACAATCCTTGAACTCACAGAGAGAATTCTAGTGGAGAGCACAAACTGAAAAATATTAGTTTTAAATTATAAAAAGGAAAAAGGGAATGCTACCAGAAAGATCAAGAATGTACAGACAGCTTTTTTTTTTTTTTTAACTGATGGGAGTGGAGATATGATGACTTCTCATATTTGTGAAGAACTATGTTCTCATTCAGGAGAGTAGAGGACTTGTTTGAAAGACTTGAAGAGGTACTAGAATACACTGTTTTAGAAGATGGATTATGAAAGATTTTACCGATGGAGCTCTTCAAAGATGAAATACCTTTTAAAGAAGGTTTTACATCCTATTCAGTGAGTTTTGTGGAACTGTGTACTCCTACACTATCAGTTTCCAAATCTGACTGGTTATAAAAGCAACCAATTTATGTGGAAATATCTAATCAATACTTCATATTTAATAGTCTGTTTAATACATACTAGTTGAATTTTGCTTTGTCATTTTAAGGTATATTTAATTGTGCCAAGGTAAAAAGTGTCTTAAAATTGAACCAGATTTAAAATATTTTCCAACTTGCAAACAAAATAAACTACTCAATGGTTGTTGGTTAGTATACTGTTTGATTAGGCCTAAATGTTGATGTCTTGCTAACATATTTGACCCACTAATATGCTAAATGTACACTGTGTTCTTGAGGAGTAGCTTTATAATCCCTTGTCTTTTGGTGCCTAAAGATAGAATTAAGGTTTATAATACCCATAGTCTTTTGATTTAATGTTTATCAAAAGTCTAACGACTTTCCAAAAAAGGAATATATTTTAAAGATTTTGTTTCATAGTAGTTCACTAAGGTATTAGTCAACAATCAGCTATCAAGTATTTAAGGAATATTTGTTATATACCAGTAAGTATTTATGGAATGTTGGGGTTGAGACCACTACCACCCTGTATATTGATTCAACCTATTGCCTATTGCCATTCTATCCATTATTGAAAAAGTGTAATGACATTTTGACTTTTGATTGTTGCTATATTTGAACATGACCTTACACTATTGCTTAACTTAAAACTAATTTGTCATATTTATATATTGAGTCTTTCTCAGTATCTAGTTATAGATGTTCATGATTTGAAGACTGAACAGTTGACTGAATAAATAGATTATTAAGTGGGGCAGCCTGACTTCAACACATTCCACTGAAAAGCAATTTCATATTATTGCAGTTCATTAAGTGATCCTTTACAACCTACAATGCAGTTCATTATTCACACTGTGGAATTGGACTAGTAATAAGGGTGATTTTTATAATAGACTAAGTCCAACAGAGCCACCATGCTGTGTGACGATGACGTGTGTGGTGCTAAATATCTGGGTGTAGTGTTTGCTGAAGAATTAGATATTGGGATTTTAGACTTACTATTAACTTAAGTCTCAAATGGTATCCATTAGCAGCAGGAAGTCTTCTTTCCTTTTTCTTGTTGTGTGTTGATGAACACACTTACTTTTAAAATATGTTAACCAGGAAAATTGTGTTCTACTTGATCATGTATTAGTTCAAACCTCTTACATGCAATGATTAGAGATTTGTGGGTGGGTAGTGGCACCACAAATTGATTTCTATTATGCTGGCCTTATGGTAAATACCACAGATTTATAAGCTACAAAGGTTGAATTTATCTCACTGATTACCATGTACTAAAATTCAACCTCATTTATTGTTTGATAATCTAATCCTTCTTAAGCAGCCTATCCTGCTGAATTTACTGATTTTGTGGCCATAGACTGCAAAAGCTCAATAATGGGATAAATTTGCTGGATATCATCTGCTGGTAATCTAAATGTTTCCCCTGTGAACCTTTGTGATTTTAAATATGGGGCTAGGATTCCTCTTGGGCAAGGAATTAATTTTCAGCATTTTCATAAGGAGGGTGTTTAAGTGTGCTTTGAGGCTCTGAACTCTTGTTAACTGAGCAAATTTCAGGGTGGTGTTTGTCCGCAGCATGAGTGCACTTATGTTATTTTCTGCAAATTACATTTCCCTCTGGTATTTAGGTTTCTGTGACTTTTGCCTAACTTTGCAATAATATGGGCAAAGAGGGTTTTATTTTTTCTCTTCTGAGTGCATTTTATTATGAAATATTTAGCAGTATTTTAGTGTCAAAAACACACTAATCCTATTTGTTATTTGTAAGTATAAATTTTGAGTACAATGTTTTTAAATTGGATTCTTTCCCATTAAATTTCCACGCATTTGTTTTGGTAGGGTACTCTAAGGAATAAGACAAGGAAAGTATGATATGAAATAGTCTGGATATTGTTTCACTCCTGTAGAGATTTTTATACTTTGGTGCTCTGAGAAATTTCAGTACATATGTAAGCAATGGATATTTGAAGATGCTTACAAAAATGGGAAATGTTTCTTTCTAACTACTGGCACCTTTGTTTCTTTATAAAGCATCTACAGAGGTTAAACAACAACAACAACAAAACTCTTTAAAAATCAAGTTTGTTTTTGGAAATGCTGAGATACGAGAAAGATGATATGTATGCCTCCCACTGGTTTCAATATGGTATATAGTCATTAAAGAAAAATAAAAGCAATAAAGAGTTTTATTACAGAAAAAATGTTTTGTTTTCTATATTTGCCTTAGGAGAAATACAGACTTTTATCAAATATGGACTAATGTGCCAGTTAGATTAACATTTACTGATAATTCTTAAAGTACTGGTATATATCAGGTAGACTGGAGTTCATCACCAGTAAATCACTTTTATTAATGTCCACTGGTTGGGACTGTTTAGGCCTTAGAAAATCTAGATTTTGATAGGTTCTAGCTGTGGTATTAAGTATGCCCTATGAAATGACTTAAGAATACTTAGAGATCAAATGTAAATAAGTGTCACAATTTTACTTAAGGCAAACATTTTTATAGGATAATAGTGACTGATTTATTTACATTCATGTGTTGAGAGTTCACCCAAACATTTAACAAATATGGTAAGTTCTAGTTTGGTCAGTTCTAGCTTTGTTATGATCAAGCAACAAAAAGTCACTAGTTTTACATGAAACAGACTGAGGTTTAGAAAGGAGTGCAGTGAAGATTCTGGGGCTTTACCTTTGGTCTACTTTATCCAAGTCCAGGAGCTCACTGGCTGTCTTATGCCATTAACTTTTTTTGTTTGGTTTGGTTTGGTTTTGGGATTTTTATGTAACAGGGATTGAACCCAGGGTCACTTAACCATGAAACACATGCCCAGCCCTTTTTATTTTTTATTTTGAGACAGGGTCTCGCTAAGTTGCTTAGAGCCTTGCTAAGTTGCTGAGACTGGTCTTGAACTTGCAATCCTCTTGTCTTAGCTTCCCATAATTAATGTTTTTGTATTATATTTTGAATACTAGAAAAATAGATAGTAGGAAAATATAGAATTAAAATATAACATTAATGGTGTTTCTTAATTACATTTAAGTATGTTATAATGAGACTATTTTAACTGACTATTTTCCTTTATGCTTATGCCCCTGAAAGAGCTCTTTAGGGACAACTCAAAGGACATTGAATTCTTTGAACACAGTATTTTTGTTATTAACACATTCCCATCCATCTTTGAAGTTGGAAGGGGAAAGATGATGAGTTTATTCTACATGGTCAGAGAAATTAGTATAATGAGAAAAAACATGGACTAAGAGCTATCAGTCTGTAGTTCAGATATGCTCATTTATTGATTTTATATGCCCAGATTTTTAGAATATTGGTTTCCTCATCTACAAAACAAGGATAATTTAAAAAATTACTTTCCAGGGGTGATACATGAATGGAATAGCATAATGTATCACTTCTGAGGGGTGTAGGCATTTAAATAATATAAGAATTTCACACAATCACTTTTTTTTTACATCTGGAAAGACTGAATGAGTATCTCTGAAGTGCTTCATATTTAATATTTAGGTTCATTTTGTCTCTGTTTTTGGAGAGAGTTTCCTGATAGCAATATTATTTCCCAAATTAGAAGTTCTTACTGCCATGTTATATCTTCTATCAGCTATGTATAATCTTCAAATTCCAAGTAGCTACTAGTTCCTAGAACAAAAAAGACACTCAAGAAATGATTACTAAGTGAATATAAGTCTTAATTGACTTATATCAAAAGATCTTGAGCCTTCTGCTTTTGATGTCACTATAAGAAGATGGGTATAAGAGAACATGATGATTTCATGATTCAGGGGAACCTGCATCTTCTTTTAGTCTGATTGTAGCCCAAAAATTTATTTAATTGGTTTTAAAATAATTTATTTAAATAATTTATTTTGCAAAATACTAGGGAGATCCAAAATTATGCATTTGATATGATTATTCATTGTATGACAAAATACTGAAATTCCCATGGTTTTGCTGTTTTCTTTTGAAGTTGATTATTTTATGGCATTTTTTTCTTTGTGTAATGTGTCCTTGAATGGGAGATTTTCATTGAGAAGCATATCAAATAACAAAAATTTACTAGTTAAAAAAGTTGGTTATTTGAGAAGATTCAAATATGATTGCAACAACAGTCCTCTATCAATTTCTGTCATTTGATTTTTCTCTATTTGACCCCACAATTTTCTTTCAAAGGTCACTTCTCTCATCATGTGCAATATGAGGCCTAACATGTTGGCAATAAAATGGATAGTGTCAGGCATTTTTCAAAACAACAAATGACTGCAATCATTTTTCTTGTGTGTAATCCTGATGCATACAGACAGAGAGCAGTGCCAGAAATCTAGCTAGGAATATTTGGATGGATTAACAATACAATTATTTTGTTAATTCCTTATCCAATACTAGTTTACCTAAAATGTGTTCATCCCAAAGTTGAGTTTAATAATATAGTTTAAGCAGAATATAATATTTCTTTATAGGAATTTTAGGCATGCAGTTTTTGGATTTGGCTTATAAGACGTTCTTGTGTGTGATGCTATGTTAAATTACTTTAATTTTAATAGGACTTGGCAGTGTTATAATTTTAAAAAAAGTAGGTACTAGCATATGCTCACACAATTAACATTTTTCTGTTATTGCTTTTCTTTTTTAGTTCTTGAAAAACATTCTATTTTAAATTTAGTTTGAAAAAGAGTAGAAACTATATGAAATATTTAACAACTACTTATCCATTTCCATGGATGTGGTATTATATTGATTAGTTTCAGCTTTTGCAGTTTCATTTTCTTACAATGCTTGATCAAAAGGAAATGACAACAATCCAGGAAAAAATATTTTATACGGTAGTGCACTGAATAAATTTAATTATTCAATTAAGCTTTTTTCATCATGTGCCCCAAATTTATTTAATTGATTTGCTTACACTTATTCTTTTGCAAAAACTTATGAGGGGTTCTGAAATTAAACTTGTAGCAATAAGGGGTAGAGGATATTTTTTCAAGTTGATGTTTCTTTATAACATCACAGCAATGGGGCCTTAGAAGTCTTAGACCATGCTTGTATTCTAAGCAGAACTCATCTCTGTAATCTTCCTGATACATTCATTGATTTGTTCATTCAACAAATATTAATTGATAACTTAGTATGAACCAGGTACTCCTCTAGTCATTGTAAACGGAAAAGTGAACTAAATGAGTTAAATCTCTGCCTCAGAAAGCTTTCTTCCTGGTGGGAATATATGGACTATAAATATATTAGTCACCTTTACGTCACTGTGGCAAGTATACCTAGCAAGAACAACTCAGAGAAGGAAAAGTTTATTTTGGCTCCTGGTTTCAGAGGTTCAGTCCTTGGTTGGCCAATTCCGTACCTCTGGGCCTAAGATGAGGCAGAACATTATGGTGGAAGAGTGTGCTGAAGGAAAGCGGTTTATTTTATGACAGCTAGGAAGCACAGCAAGAGAGAACAAGGTGGCAGGACAAAATGTAAACCCCAGAAGCATGCCCCCAGTCACTTACTTCCTGCAGCCACACCTTACCTGCCTCCAGTTACCATCCAGTTAATTTATTCAAGTGGATTACTTCACTGATCTCTTATAACTCTCATACTTTATTTCACCTCTGAACATACTTGCATTGTCTATACGTGAGTTTTTTGGGGGACATCTCATATCCAAAGCCTAACAATGAACAAAACAAAATCACTACAAAAATAAGAGGAGATAAATGTTAAGAAGAAAAGCAAGTTGAAGGGATGTAGTGATTTTCTGTAAAGTGATAAGGGAACATCCTCTTGATGTGAGACATTGTGCAAAACTCTACATGAGCTCTGGAACCAAGCTGTGTGAGTATCTGTGTAAAGAACATTGTAGATATGGGCTCAACAAGTGCAGTAGCAACTTTCCCAGGGGATGATATGGTTAGTATACTTCAGGATTAGCAGGGGGTTAGTGTAGATAGAGCAAAAAGAGCAGAGGAGAGTGGTAGTATTATGGGGCGCAACTTAAGAACAGACCGATCACCACTGAGAAGTCCAAATTTGAGAGTCTTTATTAAGCCGGCCGGCTGACTGTCTCACACAATGCCCCAAAAAATGACTATTGGGAGAACAGCCCCAACCATAAGGTTGTAGGGGTTCTTATATCAAAAATCACATCAATCATAAGTGTCTGTTGCTATGATTCGAAATTACAAACTAACATCATGAGATCATCAACAGAGGGGCAAGTGGGTCAAAATGACCCTTACCTAGGTATAAACTAAACAATGGTTACTAACATCCACACAATCACTCTTCACATGGTACATTGTTTAGGAGCAATAGGAATCAAAAGAGAGCAATTCTTTACTACATAGGAGTTGCCATTGTGTATTATTAAACATGTCACACCAAGTAAATTATGATGGGTACAGAGGTGGGGTGTTCCCATGGGAGAAACTTATTTCCTACATAACATGGAGTCTCAGAGCAAAATGGAGTCTGTTTAGTCATTTCCCTTAGAGTCTGGCCTAAAACATTCTCATGGAGTCAGATCTGTCAGCCCATCACAGTAGGAGAGGAGGGCAGGTGACAGAGTATGTAGGATGAATCTTCGTTGCTCTTCTCAGAGTTTCTTTCTATGTCTGTCGTGCCTCATGGGTAATACCTGCTTCCCAGTACCCCTTCATAAGGAATATGTATTGTCTACTTAGTTATTTAAGATAAGGAATATTTTGTGAGGTTTATAGATCGCAATTTAGTAACTTGTAATGGACATCTGTGATGAGCTAGAGTTTTTCTTTTTGCCTTGCAAGCAGATATTTGAAAGGTTGAAGTGGATTTATTATAGAACTGGACAGAAAATGAGTGGGAAGAAGATGGTCACTGAATTTGGTGATTTCCATTTGCACGATTGTATAATTGATTGCGATGATATAAATTGATAGATTTCACTGGCAGTTTGCTTGGTAAACTATGGTAAAAAACTGGGGGCTGGGGCTCCTCTGTCTATCTGAGGGTTATTTCCTTTTCCTTGCTGTAGCCTCTGTTAGATCTGTTAGTAGCAAAGCAAACGTAAAATGCAGAATTGAATATAAATTCAGTCCTACAGCTTCAGTTTCTATGCCTTGTAAACTTATTTTATTCCCAATTTAAGTACTTATGATGGTTATTTTAAAAATCAGTCATTTGTAGGCTAGTATATTTCAGATCTTAGATACTAGATATTCACATGAATTCATGCGATCTCTTCAGTTTAAAAGTGTTGACCGTTTTCCTTTTTACCAGCAGAGGGCAAGCTTCACAACCCTGTTTGTCAACAAAAAGCTCTGATAATTGGAAAGGAAGGTTTAAAGAAAAAACAACCTTTGAGAATGATTCACTTTCATATCAGTATTTTGTTCCCCTCCCCCCCAAAAAAATCAAAATTGAAGGGATAATATAGTCAATACTCTATCATCAGGCCAGATTTAATATTGTTCTAAACAATCTAAGAGGAATTGACACTAGTTTTTATTAATTGAAAAGAAAAAATACAATAAATCCTTATTATAAACACTTGTATTTAAAAAATGATAAAAAGGTTTATTTGTTGTAGTAGAGCTTGATAAAAATAATTAAATGCAACATTTAATAAATAGATTTTTGGAGTATAGATTATCTACTTTATAAGTCTTTCTTTTTCAAATATGATTTTCCATTGGCAGGAATGTGTATCAGCAAGAGCATCAAACACGAATTGGGACACTTACTGTTTGTATAACTTAGGGCATATGACCTTTCTCTCCTCACTTTACTTATTTGTATAATACCTGCCTAGATTTTTGTGTGTGTGTGGATTAGTGAGAAGAAAGCAGGGTGGACAGAGAAAGAACCTGCATTCTACCCTGGTCATATGATCTCAGACAGATATCAACCATCTCTGCATCTCATTTTTCTGCTCTTAGAACAAATAGATTGCTCTAGATTATCTATAATATGGATGCATATGATCCCTGAAAGCACTTTCATGCTGAAATTTTTACACTAAATGCTCAGTAAGCAAAAAAGTGATATTGAACTATTACTGAAGAATAAAACATGCATTTCCTATATTTAAAAATTAGATTATGTTATGTGAAGTTCTGCGAACATATCTGTATCGTATGGCCTCAACCTATATTTAAGATGTGATTGGAAGAGGAAAGAAGCAAAGTTAGCGACAATAAACAAAATACAATCGTTTTTCCCAGTCATTACTCTATATATGTCTCTCTCTATATGATGTATAATAATGTTTTGATATACATACACACAATGAAATGATTACTATAGTCAAGTGAAATAACATATCCATCACCTTGTATAGTTACTGTTGTGTGTGAGGGTGTAAGTGCATCTATTTTGGTTTGGAAATGAGGTGTCCCTCCAAAGCTCCTGTGTTTCTGCAGTAATATTCAGAGGTGACGTGATTAGATTATTAGAGCTGTAATCCACTCAGTCCCTCCTAGTTTGAATGGATTACCTGGATGGTAACTGTAGGTAGATGGGGTGTGAAGAGGTGGGTCATTGGGTGGTTGCATCTTCCCTATAGGCCTTTCCTCTCTCTCTCAGCTTCCTGGCTGCCATGAACTGGAGCAGAGTGCTCCACCACACCCTTCTGTCATGTGTTCTGCCTCACCTTGGACCTAGAGCAATGGTGTTGGACAAATATATTCTAATCTCTGAAACCATAAGCCAAAATAAACTTTCCCTCTTCTAAGTTGCACTTGTCAGGTATTTTGGTCATGGCAATGCAAAGCTGACTAACACAGAACCTAAACTCTATTATCTTAAGAAATTTCTAGTATTCAATATAATATGGTTATCTATCTATAGTCCTCATGCTGCACATTGTTGGATCACTAGACTTACTTATTCCACATAAATGTGACTGCATCTTTGACCTACATCTCCCCATGTAGGACACCCCATGCCTCACCCACCACCCCTGGAGGAAGTGTTCAACTCTGTTTCTATTTATTTGACTTTTAAAGGAAATTCCACAGATAAGTGAGATTATACAATAGTTTTCTGTGTGGTTTATTTCACTAAGTCTAATGTCCTCCAGGTTCATCTTAAATGCAGAATATCTTTATTTTTTAAGGCTAAATAATACTCCTGTGTGTGTGTGTGTGAGAGAGAGAGAGAGAGAGAGAGAGAGAGAGAGAGAGAGAGAGAGAGACAGATAGACAGACATAATTTCTTTATCCTTTTACCCATGTTTTCATATCTTGGCTATTGTCAATAATTCTGCAAAGAGCATAGAATGCAGATATCTTCATGTGTATTGCTTTCATATCCTTTTGGTATACAACCAGAAGAGGGAATGTTTTATTATATGATGGCTGTATGTTTAATTTTTTGGGAACCCTTAAAAGGTAGCTATTATGACTAACCTCACACACACAAAAAGAGAGTAATACTTCTTCCCAAGCACTTCATTTTCCAGAGTGAAAGCAACCTTTGAGTTGTAAACTCATGACATATGAATTCATTCTCTTGTTCATTGATTCACTAATTGGACAGTTATCTTGCTCATCCGCTTATCTTAAAGGCAATTTGCACCCTATCACATTCCCCACAAGACTTAGAGACACCATTTTTCCTTTCTCTCTACTCAAGTCTGAGCAGAGATTAGATGCTTGCTCCTGTTTTACAATACAGCTATTTTCAGAGCAAGTGATTTTTCTCCTATTTAACACCTCTTTGCTTCCTCCCTCTTCCAGCTGTTGCCTCATAATATTAGAAACACCTGCTCTCCTTCACCCTTCCAGCACTCTTTATTTCATTTAGATGAGGTGAAAAGAACCGAGAACTAGAAGTATAGGAGCGGTGCTGGATCCACTTGTAGCAGAGATAAAGAAAAGCGTGGTTGGAGGTGAAAATAGACACAGCAAAGACTTTTAAGAACTTTGAAAGGGCCTTGAAGTCCTCTTCAAAACTGGCACAAAAGTTTCCATCTTTCTTCCACTTTCTTAATTGAATATGACTATGGTTAATTGTTGATATTCAAGATACAGTAGTGCTTTTTTCAAAAACGTCTTTTATACTACTTTTTATGTGTTGACTTTATTTACTGGTATTTATTTAACAGGATTTTAGATAAAATAACTATAAATTAAGTATGCTTTTGTAGACAGACTCGTGTACAATTAGGACATGCCTCTATGGGGCGAATATAGAAATCAACTTTTAGACTGTAACATAGGGGTCAATTAGGAATTTTCTATTCTTTCTGTACCCACTTCTTATAGAACGATTGCAAATGGAGAATCCATAAGTTTTTACCACAGGTCTGACTCTGGTTCTGTTGAAATCTAGCAAGTCACATGTAAAGGTGTGTATTTAAACTATTTAAGCATATTTAGTATTTTTCCACTATGCACTAAGCTTCACTCTAGGTATGTGGGATAGATAAATAAACAAGACAGACCAGGATCTTTGCTCCTCATGGAGTGGAGTATAAATTCAAGAGCAGTGAACAAGGAAGAGGCAATTAACATAATAAATAAAATTATACAGTACAGTAGACAGTTAAAAGTGCAATGGTAAAAAGAAAACAGCTGGATAAGAAGAGCAGGGAGTGCAGGTTAGGGTGGGAGAATGCAGTTTTAAGTGGGGTTTCAGGGAAAGTCTCATTCAGAAGCTGAGATTTTAAAAAAACTGAAGAAAGCAAAGGAGAAGTTCTGGAGGTGTACCTAGGACAGGAATATTTAGACAGAGGAAATAGTCAATGCAGAGACTCTAAGGTGGGCGGGAGCATGTCTAATGGGATTGAGGAAGAGCGAGGAGATCAGTACCAACTGCCTGATTGAGCAGAAGAGGAGTAGGAGCGGGTGGTAATGGGGTAGAGTTCATGGCTGGCTTTGGAAGGCATGGACTTTGATTTTTACTGTGGTAAATTGGAGGTGTGAGAGTATTCAATAGAATGATTTAAACTGATTTGCATTTTCAAAGGACCCTTCTGGCTCCTATGTTGAGAAAAGATTGTAAATGAATAAAGATATAAGGTGAGGACTTATTAGGAGACTCACCAATAATCCAGGTGAGAAATGATGGTGCCAAGAGATGAAAGGTTTCCAGGATATGTTCAAGGGATTCTGGTGATTGACAAAGAAATTTAATTAGTGTGCAGGATAGAGGACATCAGAAGGGTGAAGGGTGGTGAAGGATCAGTATGATCAGTGCTCTGCAAGAACCTGTGGCGCATTATTGGAAATTGAGGTACAGAGGGTATGAGCTTGAAGATAGGAAGTGGTCAGGAGATGGTGAGATCTGGGAAATTTGGATTTGGGAGGATTGTAGGTAAAAAGGGAAAAATATGATATGGGAATAAGTGGCTAGGATAGGGTATAGGATATGATTATTAGAGAGAAATTAGAAGGAAGGTAGGGAATTAGAAGAACTATATGTGTGAATTAAAATGACCAAAAATTAAGATAGGTGTGTTTTAGAAACTCATAGTGAGCAGGAGCTGAAATTGTCAAGCAATTAGTGGAAATAACTCAGATGTCAACATTAAGGAAGGTTTGAAAGTAATGTAATCGGATGAGATGAGATTCTAATTTTTTGGAGATGAGAGGGAAGCTGTGATGAGAAGGAGGATACCTACCTTATTCCTTGTCCAGGTGTATGAAGACTGTGAGAGGAAGTCAGCACTTGGGAGACATGCAAGGGAGGTGGGGTGCTCAGGGAAGTGCTAGTTTGAGGAGGGTTACCAGAGGGCTACTTTCTTACTGAAAAGGGAAACTAAGGGACACCTTTCATTTTTGAAGTGTGTGTCTCATAGAAAATTTCCTTTTTTAATTTCAAGAGATAAAATCTACATATATTTACTGAATTCCCGCAACATACAAAGTACTATTTCCTGCTTTCTATGCAAATACGATGGAAGTATAAGCCATTGTACAAGTTAACTGCAGGGATTTTACCCCACCATAGTATTCCCAGCCTCTGAAGATTTTTTTCTCATTGACTGGACAAAAGGGACAAGAAATGGCAGTCTTCAGAAGAGGGAAGAGTAGGAGGGGTAAGGACCCTTTGGGCTCGTGATAAAACCATCTGGCTCTATTTTTCTGGTGATACTATTTGGTTTAAATCATCACAAACCCTTTTGATTCCAAATTTTATTTGTATTAAAACCTCTATAATCTTTCATACCCCCACCCCCTCCTTCCTCTCATTTCCCTCTCCTTAAAGTTCCTCCATTCTTCTCTCACCCCTGTGTACAACCAAAGAAATGAAAAGTTGTACCCCATTTGTGTATAATGAATCAAAATGCAGTCTGGAAAAATAAAAAAGTTAAAAAAGAAAAAAAAGAAAATTGGTACTTAAAAAAAAAACCCTCTACAACATAACTTAAGAGCAACTAATTAATATACCTCATAGTTTCTTCTGATTTTGATCCTTATGTTTACATAGGTTTTAAGTAGCTGCAATCATAACTTTTTGTATATAATGTAAATCACTATGTATTGTTTTGCTTAGTGGATAAGAGGTCAGTTCAGTATAGTTACTTTAGAGATGAGGAGGGCACAAAGAGTTTTAGCAATGTGAGCAACTTTGTACTAGGTCAAAGCAACAATAGAACCTCAAAGATGGTCTCAAGGTATATTTGCTACAATGTTCTTCCTGCCTTTTACAATTTCTATAGAATATTCATAAATTCCAGTGATATCTATAGGCAGAATTAGAGAACAGTGGAGTACAATGATGTTGCTCTTCAGGCTTCTTATTTTCATAAATATTTTTTTATTGCCAGAATTTCAGAAGTCCCTCCTGTGTCCCTTTTCCAAAGGTAATCACTATTCTGAATTCTGTCATTATCAATTCATTCTATCTGCTTCTGACCTTTATATAAATGAAATCGTAGGGTATGGATTTCTTTGGGCCTGATGTTTTTTTCATATCATTTTGTCAGTGAAGGTCACCATTTGGATATGAAAGACAACAATTTACTACCATTGATGCACAGTATTGTATAATGAGTATATCAAAATTCACTTATTCTTAGATTTATGTTGTTTTGTTTATTCCATATAATATTGTCTTGAACATTATTTTAGTTAGCTTTTGCATTGCTATGACTAACATATCTGCCAAGAATAACTTAGAAGGGAAAAAGTTTATTTTGGGCTCATAATTTCAGAGATATCAGTCCATAGACAGCTGACTCCATTGCTCTGAGCCTAAGATGAGGCAGCACATCATGGGGAAAGGCCCAGCAGAGGAAAGCTGCTCAGCTCATGGCCAGGTCAGGAAAGAGAGAGGCAGGGGATGGAGGAGCGGGGGAAGGGGCTGCAAAAAGTAACCCTTTCAGGATATGACCCCAGTGACTCACCCCACCGGCCTAAGGTTAGCACCCAGTTAGTCCATTCAAACTAGGATGGACTGATTAGGTTTCAGCTCTCATAATTGAATCGTTTCACCTCTGAATATTCCTTCATTAACACAGGAGCTTTTGGTGGATGCTACATATTCAAACTATGACAAGTGTATTTGTATATGTTTGTTTTTGCATACCTTCATGCATGTCTGTTGACTGTATGCCAGTTGTGGAATGGTGAGGTCATGGGGTATGCATATGTACAGATTTTGTAAATACTGCCCTACATTTCTCCAAAGTGGTATACCAATTTTGACTCCCTCCTGCAATGCACAGACTTGCCAACACTTGGTATGGAATCTAGTTCACGGTTACCATTGCCTTATATATATGTGGAAAGTTATTTCAGGGATTAAAAAGAACTATGATATAGTTCCTGTGTTTGAACTAGGGATAGTTAAGACCTATGAAGCATCAAAAGACAATGCAGGCAATTTATAATAAAATGCTAACTTGCAAGGTTAAACCAGTCTGGAGAGATCAAGTACTTCTTGGGAGTTTCAAATTATTCTCCTTGGAACTCTATTTTATTGATTAGCATGGAGCTGGGCACATGACAGGCTTTCAGTTGCCTGTTGATGTCTGATCCACCACAACAATGGGTAAAAAAAATGATTTGATTGTCACATTTAGGGAGCCATATCCAACCTTGCCACACCTCATCTAGATATGTGATTCTGTGCAAGAATTTTAATCTTTCTGCCCTTAATTTCTATGTCTAGCAAATGTAGATAACTAGAATCTGAAGATATTTTTAGTTGGATTTTAATGAATTTATATTGGGTACCACTAAAAGAAATCCATGTTTATAACAAAGGCAACTCTTTGTGTTTGTGTGCTAAGGCTACTGCATCAATTGCATGTTATCTTGAGACCACTTTTGAAAGGGGGCATGCTTTGAATGGTACTTTGAATTTGACATTCTGTTAAGTTGGAAACAAAATTGTGGAACTAAATAGAACTGTTTCCTGTTATATAAAGATCCTTTTATATGTAGGGTATTTTTCAGTTTTAAATGAAATCTCCAGACTAAGACAGGAATCCTAGTATTTGAAACTAGGTCTTGTTCATGCACCTGAATAAAAACCCAGCTTCTTTGGCATGATGCCCTGGTATTATTACAGAGCAGGTTAACACCTAACTACTGTGAGTAGAAGAAAATCCTTAGAATACAGGAGGCTGCCTAAGATATGGAAAGTGAATCTTGCATTTCAACTTGAGATATTTGACAGGATTAGAAAATATCACTTGCACCTTCTCTAGGGATTGTAGAATTAGTGAGGAGAGAAGTGTATCACAGCCCCTTTGTTGTTCTTCAGTTATATCCACTGCTTCCATTTTTATTCTTTTCTTTTATACAGTGCAGCAGAAAGTGATATAATGGTATAGCCTGACTGCCTAGGTTTGAATCTGGGCTTCTAGCTGTGAGACTTTGGTCAAGACATAATTTCTTGGGGGCCTCGCTTCCCCAATCTGTAAAATGGGACAAATAATAGTTCACACCTATTATACCTTTGAGGAATAAATGTTTTTCTCTATATAAATCACTTCCAAAAGCATTTAGCATATAGTAAGTACTATGTAAGTGTTGGCATTAATATCCAAGGGTTTTTTAAAAGAGGGAAAAAGATATCTACCTGTGTCATAAAAAAGAATTGTTTGCATTTTTATATACAGATTTAGTCTTCATGAAAGCACTTCATGAAGAAGTTGGTAAGGGGAGGAGATAATGTAAATAAATATGTACATGGTATTTTTCGAAATGAAATTTTCTACACATATTTTAAAAATATGCCACATTACATTTATTTAAAATAAATCTGCGGATCTGAAATTTTATAGCCTTAGCTGAAACCTGGTGTTTTTCCTTACACTGATGTTGTGAATGGAAGGAACAGGCAACTGTACTTTTAAGGAAAATTTCCCCTCTCCTTTAATTAATTCTCACTTACTCCTTAAATTCCTTTTTAAAATTTGTTCTTTATTTGCCTTTTGATCTTTTAATCTTTAGAAGGGTGAGTCTAGGATTTTCTTTTCCTCCCAATTTGTATAATTTATATTTACGCTAGGATTTCCTGTAAACTGTGACAGAGGGGACTGATCTAATTTTTCTCCTTAAAATAGGTGCTTAAAGACATAACTTCACTTTTCTTTGTAAGTAGTAGGAAAACTACATAATAGCCAAGCGTAGTTTTATACTTCCTTATTTAGAAACTCATTGAAATTTATCTTGGTTAAATATGAACACTTTTTTTTGTTGTTGTTAAAATGTTCATTAAAAAAAAAAAAAAGAATGCTTAAGGAGGACTACCACATTCATTTCTGTCTGGCATGCTTAAGTCATTTGCATGGTATATTTTTCCTTCTGTCTTTATCTAACAGTCCCACCTCTCCTGGACCAGTGCTGAAGGTTCCTCATGGGTCCCCCATGCTTCTCCCCCTTCCACTTTGAATTTGCTTACCATACAGCAGCTAGAATGATCTTACAACAATGTAAGCTTAATCATGTCATGCCCCCTTTCCATTCTGTCCAATTGTTTCCATTTGCTCTCAGAATTAAATCTAACTTGTACTTCAGCTTACAGAGAGCCGCTTTGCCTTTCTCCTGCCATCCCTCTCCGTCGTCATTTGACTCCAGGGACACTGCCCTTTGCTCTTCCTTGACCACACCAAGCTCAGTCCTAAGCAGGAACAGTTACCCTTCAGTCCTTTTGCCTGTGATGATTTTCCCCAGCTCTTCTCATGACTTACTTTATTCAGATCTTGGCTCTAATATTCTTTTTGTTTTTTGGTGTATCCTTCTCTGATCACAACTGCTTCCAAATATTTCTCACTTTATTCTGTTTTCTCTCTTTCTTTTTTTTTTGTTACAGAAATGATCATTACCTGGCATGTTATACATATATTTTTTTATTGCTTGTTTTGTCTTGCTGGAATATCATCCTCTTAGTTTGAATTTTGTTATGTATGCTGTACTGGTTCCAGAACCTAGAACCTAGAAGATAACCTGGCTTATAGGGAACTATTAATATTTAATGAAGGAAAGAAAGAATTGTTAAATGAGTTAGTTTGTCCAGTGTGTGGACTTAAGCTGAATTTATGGTGATCTTATCTGATTGGCCTCCTGCCATAACTTCAGGCTCAGAATTTCTGTTCTCCTTGGTAAGGTGTTGAGAATATAGTATAGGTATCAGTTTTGGAGATCTCTTGAGGCTTACAACCCTCCCTCCCCAAAGCAGAGTCTGAAACAAAGGCTTTCACCTGGGAGTTTACTTTGGAAAGTGATTCCAGGCAACAGGAGTGAAGCTTTGAGAAAGAGAAGGAGGGGAATAAAAGCCTATTCAGACTACATTTTTGAATTGTTTATAGTAGTTAGCAACTGCGGCTCAGTCCCACTGGGCAATCTTTGAGAAGTGGTATACAATACACCGGGGACCCAGAGGAGTGGAGTATTTATGTAACAGCTCTCATGGAATCAGTTGTACCAGGTGTAGCTCCCACCTGCTGCAGGTTTGCACATGTGTTGGAATGGCTGAGTAGTTCTGCAGTGTCCCATGTGGCCGCAGTGGAAGCCCTGGTAGAGCTGAGAGGAGGGGCTCTTGGGTAACAGCTACACAGAGCTGGTTGCAAAAGCACCAACTAGAGTGAGACAAGGTGGAGGAGGATGGGAGATGGGTGACAAGAGGTCCTGAGACAGTGGTCTTTGCTGTATTCCTCTTCATCATGTTAATCTGGATTACTGGTTCTTCAAAGTCTTTAAGGACAAGGTTGAGGCAGTTTTCTTTTGATTATCTCCAATACCTTGCATGGTGTGTAGTAGGCATTAAGCACATCCTTTTTTTACTATTTGATGCCTAATTAGTATCATCTTTATTTATTTTCAAAAGCATTCTTAAAGACTGCAAAACAAACAAAACATAAGTTAATGAGCATCTTTTATCAATAAAATGTAAAATGAAAAAACTACAATCAAACATTGCATTAATCAAATGTACTTTTAGGGGGGGAGAATTGGGACAGTGTTATTGAGTATTCATATACTGTATAATTCACCCATGTAAAGTGTATAATTTAATGATTTTTGTATATTTCCTTAATTGTACATCCACCACTATGATCAATCTTAGAACATTATTATAACTGCTCAAAAGAAACCCCATACTCCTAATAGTCACTTTCTATTTCTTTCTTCTACCCTGAACCTTTATACTACCATTGATGTAGTGTCTGTGTATATTTATTGTCTTCTTCTGGCAACCTTATACAAATGGAATCATATAATATGTAATAAAATAGATTTAAATCTTGTACATATACATTGATTCATTGAACATGCATTTCCTGAGTACTCACTCTGAACCAGGCACTGTGCTAAGTGTGGGAATTCATAACGTTGAAAAGGGCCAGTGCTGGTCATCCCACCCCAAATGCTGTAATTGTGAATGTTGAAATCATGAAAGATTAAGATCCCTAAAAATCTACACTTTCTAAATTCTAAATTCCTAATACCACAGTCCTAAAAGATTAAAACCTTGAATGTTGAAAATCTAAAAGCTAAAATTCCCCAAACTGCAATTCTCATGGAAAGAGAGAGAGAAAGAGAGAAAGACAGAGAGGGAGAGGAAAAAAATAACTTTATAAGGTCAATAGGAAGCCAAATTCCGGAGCAGCCAAATTCTGTCACTGGCATGAATTACTGCAGTGACAGAAACTTTAGTTTAAAAGTGCATCATTTGTTTGTATTGACATTCCTTCCAGCCTCAAGAAGCCAGTGACTGGTTTGAAAGTAATTGTGGGGAGAGTAGAATAAGAAGATGCACAACTGTTTTGCCGGTACATCACCCGTATTTTTTTCTGTTAATTTTGTGGTCTGTATATGAATACAGGGGGGATGGATTTTCATGCATCCCAAAACAACATAGACTCATGATACAGAAGATGAGAAAATTTAACACAGAAAGCTCCTGTTGGTATGTATCCAATCATAAAACTTCAAAAACAGAACATGTAGAAAATGAATGTGAGCCTAGTCTCCAAGAAGAGACATTTCCTAAAAGAAAAAAAAAAAAAGCTATACATCAGATGGTAAGATTTCAAATTATAGTTCATGATCATGAAAGTTAGTCAGTGTTTATACAGTACCTCTGTGGAACTGCCCATAATCTATACCTGTAAAATACTTTTTCATATGTCCAATTTTCTTTCCAGTTTCCAAATTTTTTCTTTTCTCCCTGTTCAAAATTATCTTCATTATTTTTTTTTTTTACAATTTATAATGCTATGTATTTCATATTCACATAATTTCCAATGCTGGATGTATAAATTGTGTAAAAGCTTTTAGAGAATTCTAATTTGTTTTATGCATTAATTTTTGAAATTTAATTCCTTGAAATTGCACTATCATAATGTTAATTTTGTGTGCATTGTGAACATATGAGAGAACATTGAAACTTCTTCAATAAACTAAGAGATGTCCTTTTTGTACATTTGCATTTATGAGATAAAATTTCTCAAGATCTTGCTCTTTGATGACTGCATATGTGGTAGTAACTCATCATGGTTTTTGATTGATCTTATCAAAAGATTTAGATTGCCATAGTTTTTCAGATGATTGAAGTTAGAAAACTGGGTGCACACACACAGTTGCCAACCATAGTGATAAACATTTATACATTTTGCTCTTGACCTACTTGTTTATGAATATGGTCTGCTTGCTCAGTTATACCCAATTATAACTCAGTATAATAATATACTTAGTTATATCATTAGTATACCTGTTTATCCCTACAAAAATTTGTATATTATCATTATCTATTTTGTAAAGTGGCCTATGAGGTGTTCTCAAGTTAAGCTCAGTTGAAAATGTAAACAACTGCCTTTTAAAAAATTTATTATTATTATTTTTAGAATTACATTTTTGTATTTTGATCTTTTGAGATTTTAGATTTGTGAATTTTAGGTTTGGGATTTTTATCTTTTAGGATTTCAACATAAACCCAAACCAAGACATAAAATAATTACTAAGATAACTGTGATGATAAACATGAAATACAACTAGAGAAAACTGAAGGTAGAGAAGACACTTGGATTAGATTGTAAGGTCAAGGGGAAAACACTCTAAGGAACTGACATTTATGGGAACCTTAAAGGAACCAGTCATGTGGTGATGGGAGAGTTCCATGAAGAGCAATCAGCACCTGTAAGTTCTCTGATATGAGAAAGAACTTAGGTCATTTGAGAAACTAAAGGTAGACCACTGTGGCTAAGGATAGTGAGCTAAAAGTAATAGGGACAAAGATCACTGAATCTGGTTTGGGGTAGAGAGGAGATCATGCAGTCTTGGGTCATACAAACCCATGGACATAAGAACAAGGAGGTTGGGTTTTATTGCCTTTATATGGAAAGGCTCTGAGAGTATGGTACAGGAGATTGACATGAACTGATTTATGTTTAATAGGACTGTTCTTATTAAGTGGGTAATGGAAGACATTAGGCAGGGAAACCAGTTAGAAGGCAGTTGCAATGGACCAGGGTGACAGGAATAATGATCTGGGAAGGGAAGGGGTCAGGGGAGATACAGTGTAGTGGATATGTTAAGAATATAGAAAGAGAGAGCAAGCTCCAAGTCCCGGAGCCAGCGTGGCGTACTCCGGCATGCAAGCAGCTTCAGGGACCAGGATAGGGCAGCCAGAGACTTCCCCAAGCAGCCTGGACCCCTGCGGTGGGAGGTGCCTTTCAAGGCTAGCTTCTTGGAGCAGACCGCCCAGTGAGAGGCTTTCTACATAGAGCCAGCCACAAGTCTCCGAACCAACGGAGAGCTTCGATCCGCAAGCAGCCTCTGGGATCAGGGCAGGGTAGCCAGAGACCTCTTCAGGCGACTCTGCCCACTCCAGCCGCAGGCTCTTTCCACGGGGTGATCCAAGATGGCGGCCTAGAGAGTGACTGCACCCCCAGTTGCTCCAGAACCCAGGAGTTAAGAAGGGGAGGCATTGAGAGACTCGGACTGAAATAGAGCCACGGGTGAGTCTGCCCACTGGGTAAAGCTTGGCCCGGGTGGCAGGCCCAGATAGAGGTGGCTTATCGGAGCAGGGCAGGGCAGCTAGAGTCTTCCACAGGCAGCCCTGCGCACTCCGGCGGTGGTTCCCGCCCACACAGCCAGCTTCTCCAGGTTCTCGGAGCAGGCCCCCTAGTGACAGCCTTTCTGACCAGAACAAGCTCCAAGTCCCGGAGCCAGCGCGGCGTACTCCGGCACGCAAGCAGCTTCAGGGACCAGGACAGGGCAGCCAGAGACTTCCCCAAGCAGCCTGGAACCCTGCGGTGGGAGGTGCCTTTCAAGGCTAGCTTCTCGGAACAGACTGCCCAGTGAGAGCCTTTCTACATAGAGCCAGCCACAAGTCCCTGAGCCAACGGAGAGTTTCGATCCGCAAGCAGCCTCTGGGATCAGGGCAGGGCAGCCAGAGACTTCTCCAGGCGACTCTGCCCACTCCGGCCGTAGGCTCTTTTCACGGGGTGATCCAAGAAGGCGGCCTAGAGGGTGACTGCATCTCCAGTCGCTCCAGAACCCAGGACTCAAGAAGGGAAGGCTTTGAGAGACTTGGACAAAAATAGAGTCACGGGGTGAGTCTCCCCCACTGGGCGAAACTTGGCCTGGGCAGCAAGCACAGATAGGGGTGGCTTATCAGAGCAGGGCAGGGCAGCTAGAGTCTTCCCCAGGTAGCCTTCCTCACTCCGGCGGTGGGCTCCTCCCACACGGCCAGCTGTACGGTACAGGCCCCCAGTGAGAGCCTTTCCGCACAGAGCCAGCTCCAAACCCTGGAACCAGTAGGGGGCTAGGGGCAGCTTTCTTCAGATGCACTGCATTATCAAATTCCTCCACGACATCAGGCTACTGAAGGCGGGGAGGTGATACACTGGAAATCTACCAGGACACTATAAGCCAATAGAGGAAATCTGCAATATCTCAGGGTCCCACTGACAGCTGACCAATATGAGAAAACAAGGGAAGAAAATGTCCCAAACAAACCTAGATACTACATCAATAAAACCCAATGACAGCACAGCAGAAGAAATGTCAGAAAGGGAGTTCAGAATGTACATAATTAAAACGATCAGGGAAGCAAATGAGGAGATGAAAGAGCAAATGCAGGCATTAAATGATCGCACCAATCAACAGTTAAAAGACCAAATACGGAAAGCAAGAGATCATTTCAATAAAGAGTTAGAGATACTGAAAAAAACAAACAAACTGAAATACTTGAAATGAAGGAAACAATAAACCAAGTTAAAAACTCCATAGAAAGCATAACCAATAGGATAGAACACCTGGAAGACAGAACCTCAGACATTGAAGAAAAATTATTTAATCTTGAAAACAAAGTTGGCCAAATAGAGAAGATGGTAAGAAATCATGAACAGAATCTACAAGAATTATGGGATATCATGAAAAGGCCAAATTTAAGAATTATTGGGATTGAGGAAGGCTTAGAGAAACAAACCAAAGGAATGAACAATCTATTCAATGAAATAATATCAGAAAATTTCCCAAATCTGAAGAATGAAATGGAAAACCAAGTACAAGAGGCTTATAGAACTCCAAACATACAAAATTACTAACAGACCCACACCAAGGCACATTATTATGAAAATACCTAACATACAAAATAAAGACAGAATTTTAAAGGCCGCGAGAGAAAAGAATCAAATTACATTCAGAGGGAAACCAATAAGAATATCAGCAGATTTCTCAATCCAGACCCTAAAAGCTAGAAGGGCCTGGAACAACATTTACCAAGCCCTGAAAGAAAACGGATGCCAACCAAGAATCTTATACCCAGCAAAACTTACCTTCAAATTTGACCATGAAATAAGATCCTTCCATGATAAACAAAAGCTAAAGGAATTTACAAAAAGAAAGCCAGCATTACAGAACATTCTCAGCAAAATATTCCATGAGGAAGAGATGAAAAACAACGATGCAAATCAGCAACAGGAGGCGCTAGCCTAAAGGAATAGCCAAATAAAGGAGAAACCAAATCATGTCAAATATAAATATGAGTCAAATGACTGGGAATACAAATCATATCACAATAATAACCCTGAATGTTAATGGCCTGAACTCATCAATCAAAAGACATAGACTGGCAGATTGGATTAAAAAGAAAAATCCAAAAATATACTGCCTGCAAGAGACTCATCTCATAGAAAGAGATATCCACAAACTAAAGGTGAAAGGATGGGGAAAAACATACCATGCACACGGACACAGCAAAAAAGCTGGAGTATCCATCCTCATTTCAGATAATGTGGACTTCAAACCAAAACTAGTCAGAAGGGATAAGGAAGGACATTACATGCTGCTTAAGGGAAGCATAAATCAGCAAGACATAACAATCATACACATCTATGCCCCAAACGTTGGCTCATCCACGTACGTCAAACAAATCCTTCTCAATTCCAGAAATCAAATAGACCACAACACAATAATACTAGGTGATTTTAACACACCTCTCTCACCACTGGATAGATCATCCAAACAAAAATTGAATAAAGAAACTATAGATCTCAACAACACAATCAACAATTTAGACTTAACGGACATATATAGAATATACCATCCAACCAAGAGTGAATACACTTTCTTCTCAGCAGCACATGGATCCTTCTCTAAAATAGACCATATTTTATGCCACAAAGCTACTTTAGCAAATACAAGAAGATAGAGATACTACCTTGTACTCTATCAGATCATAATGGATTGAAATTAGAAATAAATGACAGAATAAAAAACAGAAACTTCCCCAATACCTGGAGATTAAATAATACACTATTATATAATGAATGGATAACAGAAGACATCAGGAGGGAAATAAAAAATTCTTAGAAGTAAACGAGAACAAAGACACATCATATCAAAATCTCTGGGACACTATGAAAGCAGTACTTAGAGGAAGATTTATTTCATGGGGCGCATTCAAAAAAAGAAGTAGAAATCAACAAATAAATGACTTAACACTGCAGTTCAAAGCGCTAGAAAAAGAAGAGCAGACCAATACCAAAAGTAGTAGAAGACAGGAAATAGTTAAAATCAGAGCCGAAATCAACGAAATCGAAACAAAAGAAACAATTGGAAAAATTAACAAAATAAATAGTTGGTTCTTTGAAAAAATAAATAAAATTGATAAACCCTTAGCCACACTAACAAAGAGAAAGAGGGAGAAAACTCAAATTACTAAAATTCAGAATGAACAAGGAAACATCACAACAGACACGAGTGAAATACAAAACATAATTAGAAGCTATTTCAAAATCTATACTCCAACAAAACAGAAAACCTCAAAGACATCAACAAATTTCTAGAGAAATATGAATTACCTAAACTGAACGAGGAGGACACACACAACTTAAATAAACTAATTTCAAGCAATGAAATAGGTCATCAAAAGCCTACCAACAAAGAAAAGTCCAGGACCAGATAGGTTCTCAGCCGAGTTCTACAAAACCTTTAAAGAAGAGCTCATTCCAATACTCCTCAAAGTATTCCATGAAATAAAAGAGGAGGGAACCCTCCCAAACTCGTTCTATGAAGCCAATATCACCCTGATACCTAAACCAGACAGAGACACATCGAGGAAAGAAAATTTCAGACCAATATCCCTAGTGAATATCGACGCAAAAATTCTCAACAAAATTTTAGCAAATCACATACAAATATATATTAAAAAGATAGTGCACCATGATCAAGTGAGTTTTATCCCAGGGATGCAAGGTTGGTTCAACATTCGGAAATCAATAAATGTCATTCACCATATCAACAGACTTAAAGTTAAGAATCACATGATTATTTCAATAGATGCAGAAAAAGCATTCAATAAAATGCATCATCCCTTCATGCTCAAAGAACTAGAAAAAATTGGGGTAGTGGGAACATTCCTTAACATTGTTAAAGGCCATCTACGCTAAGCCCATGGCCAATATCATTCTAAATGGTGAAACACTGAAAGCGTTCCCCCTAAAAACTGGAACAAGGCAGGGATGCCCTCTTTCACCACTTCTGTTCAACATCGTCCTTGAGACTCTAGCCAGTGCAATTAGACAAACCAAAGAAATTAAAGGGATATGAATTGGAAAAGAAGAACTCAAACTATCCCTGTTCGCTGATGACATGATTATATATTTAGAGGAACCTGGAAATTCCACCAGAAAACTTTTAGAACTCATAAGTGAATTCAGTAAAGTAGCAGGTTACAAGATCAATGCTTATAAATCCAATGCATTTTTATACATAAGTGATGAATCTTCAGAAAGAGAAATTAGGAAAACTACCCCATTCACAATAGCATCGAAAAAAATAAAATACTTGGGAATCAATCTCACAAAAGAGGTGAAAGACCTCTACAATGAGAACTACAGAACACTAAAGAAAGAAATTCAAGAAAACCTTAGAAGATGGAAAGATCTCCCATGTTCCTGGATAGGCAGAATTAATATTGTCAAAATGGCTATACTACCTAAAGTGCTATACAGATTCAATGCAATTCCAATTAAAATCCCAATGATGTACCTTGCAGAAATAGAGCAAGCAATTATGAAATTCATCTGGAAGAATAAAAAACCTAGAATAGCTAAAGCAATCCTCAGTAGCAAGAGCGAAGCAGGGGGTATTGCAATACCAGATCTTCAACTCTACTACAAAGCAATAGTAACAAAAACGGCATGGTATTGGTACCAAAATAGACAGGTAGATCAATGGTACAGAATAGAGGACATGGACACAAACCCAAATAAATACAATTTTCTCATACTAGACAAAGGTTCCAACAATATGCAATGGAGAAAAGATAGCCTCTTCAACAAATGGTGCTGGGAAAACTGGAAAACTATATGCAATAGAATGAAACTAAACCCCTATCTCTCACCCTACAGAAAACTCAACTCAAAATGGATCAAGGACCTCGGAATCAGACCAGAGACCCTGCATCTTATAGAAGAAAAAGTAGGTCCAAATCTTCAACTTGTTGGCTTAGGATCAGATTTCCTTAACAGGACTCCCATAGCACAAGAAATAAAAGCAAGAATCAATAACTGGGATAGATTCAAACTAAAAAGCTTTCTCTCAGTAAAGGAAACTATCAGCAATGTGAAGAGAGAGCCTACAGAGTGGGAGAATATCTTTGCCAACCATACTTCAGATAGAGCGCTAATTTCCAGAATCTATAAAGAACTCAAAAAACTCTACACGAAGAATACAAATAATCCAATCAACAAATGGGCTAAGGAAATGAACAGACACTTCACAGAAGAAGATGTACAAGTGATCAACAGATATATGAAAAAATGTTCAACATCCCTAGTAATAAGGGAAATGCAAATCAAAACTACCCTAAGATTTCATCTCACCCCAATTAGAATGGCGATTATCAAGAACACAAGCAACAATAGGTGTTGGCGAGGATGTGGTGAAAAAGGAACACTCATACATTGCTGGTGGGGTTGCAAATTAGTGCAGCCACTCTGGAAAGCAGTGTGGAGATTCCTCAGAAAGCTTGGAATGGAACTACCATTTGACCCAGCTATCCCAGTCCTTGGCCTATACCCAAAGGACTTAAAATCAGCATACTACAGAGATACAGCCACATCAATGTTCATTGATGCTCAATTCACCATAGCCAGATTGTGGAACCAACCTAGATGCCCTTCAGTTGATGAATGGATAAAGAAACTGTGGCATATATATACAATGGAATATTACTCCGCAATGAAGAATGATAAAATTATGGCATTTACAGGCAAATGGATGAAATTGGAGAATATCATGCTAAGTGAGATAAGCCAATCTCAAAAAACTAAAGGACGAATGATCTCGCTGATAAGTGGATGAAGACATATAATGGGGGGTGTGAGGGGTTAGCATTAGGTTTAGGGTTAGGGATAAGGAGAGTGGTAAGAATGAAGGAAAGAAGGACTGTATAGAGGGAAAAGAGGGGTGGGAAGGGTGGGGGGGAAGGGAAAAAAATAATCAAACATCATTGCCCTATGTAAACGTATGATTACACAAATGGTATGCCTTGACTCTATGTACAAATAGAGAAACAACATGTATCCCATTTGTATACAATAATAAAAAAAAAGAAAAAAAAAGAATATAGAAAGAAAAGATGATACAGTCCTAAATCAACATTTAGAGTTGAGATAGCAGAAAAGAAACCAGGAAGAGATGGTGAGAAAGTCTCCAGGGAAGTAGGAAGAAAGCTAGGAATGAATATAAAAGTATGGAAGTGAGGGAGGATGGAGTGGACAACTGCATCAAAAAGTGCTGTGATTGCAAAAAAGATAAGAACCAGGAAAGATCTATCGAACGTGGCAAGGTTGAAGTCATTAGTGACTTTGGAATAGTTTTGATGGAAAATGGTTACAAATATTATAATGGACTAAAAGGAAAATGGTGTGAAAAAAGAATGGAGGTGGTTTGTGTAAGACACGCTTTTGTGAGTCTAGCTATGAGGAAGAATAGAGAAAGAACTGAATGGGTAAGTGACTTAGGGGAGGTATACTTCTCTTCCTCCAGGTGGGATGAATTGGAATGTATTTATAGTCAGTGAGAACTACTCAGGAGAGAGTGAGGGACTGGAGGTTCAGGAGAAGTCTTGAGAGAAATCTTGAGAAAGCAAGAGGATGGGGGATTCAGAGCATGCCTGGACACATTGGTTGTTAATAAGATAGTGATATTTTCTTCATTATGAAGAAACAAGAAGAAAAGGCAGGCATGGATAGGTTTGGAACTGTTGGAAAGTGTGATGATGATTGGGTTTCACTTTGGTGGCTACCATTTTCTCAATGGAGATATCTAGATTCTGAGAGATGGCGATAATGTCAACATTAGAGTTTGGAGTGGAAAAAGGTACACTGGTCAGGTGAAACTCCCTGAGAAAGGAGACAAAGGAGAAAGTGCATTAAGAGCTGTTAATATCTAACTGACTTAAAAATGGGCAAGAATGTTAGTTGTGGGCCATCACTTTGAAGAGAGTAGATCTGTTTGTGAGAAGTCCTTGGTGTTAGACCAAGAAGGCTAGACTGAATTCTATAGGTAGGAGACAGGTGGGTAGGGTTTATGGGAGAGGAAACAATATGAGGAAAGTGGTAGATAAAAAACATGAATCTTTCATCCCTCTTCTGAGTGAACTGAAAGGGAATAGAATTGGAGCACTTGAGGAAAACAAACAACAACAACAAAAAAAAAAACCACAAACAAAAACACCCTACTAATAAACATGCTTAAGTCTCTGTGTTGGAAAATTTTTAAGATCTATTTGAGTGTCTGTGCCTATCAGTGACCACTTATGGGGAAACTGAGGAATTAGCAGGATCAGAAAGGAAAATTTTGATGAGATTTTTTGTAGTCTGAGCAAATGGACATCTGTTCTCTTTCTCTGCCCTGTGGCAGGAACTTCTAAATAGCAACAATGAGGTATGCTTTTTTGGTATTTAGGGACTTTATGTTATTTTACCTATTTGTATCTTAATACACCATTAGCCCTCATTAGGAATATTCTCAATGATCAATATATGAGGCAGAAAAACTTTTTAATGAAATAGATCCTAAAATAAAACCTTGAATTGTCTGTGCTTTTGCAGATAAGACCACACATACATGCAGGTTAGAAAACTATTAAAAAAAAAACAAAAACAAAAAAAACCTGCGTAGTTGAGTTTGTGGTACTTCACAAACTTCAAGAGCTTTAGTCTTGAGATTGGAGATACTGATAAAATGTATGATTTATATGGATGAGTAAGATATCAAAAAAGGAAATTAATGTGAGAAGCAATGATTTGTAGTAGACATCTGAGATTTAGTGTTGAAAGGAGGACATTTCAGGCATGATAAGAACAGCCACCCTGCACAGGGAATAGAAACAGGTGTGGAATGTGCCGTGAGCAGAGAGGCCAAATGAGAAGAGCAGACTCTGGTTAAAACCTGTGTTGCCACTTTCCAGTTGTGTGGTCTGGAGCAGGAAATATAACCTTCCCAGGCTTCATCTTCCTCAGCTCCTTAATAGGGATAATAATGCTTGTCTTCACAGTTTTTATGAAGGTTTGACAGAAGGTAGTCACTGGGCCTGGCACTCAGTGTGGAGGAGCTGTGGCTGTGAAGTCACATGGGGAGAGATTCATCAGTCTGTTCTTTATTGGAATATATGAAATCACCAGACCCTGTTCTTGGTTCAGGGGACCATTGGTTCAAGATTTTATAAACACTCAAGGCTCTACTTGCATGGAGCTTGGATTCCTGGAGGGATTGTGTTGGACAAAAAGGAAAAGCCATGTGGCTGGGGCAATCTAGGCAGTTGTGGGAGGTGAGGGGTGGTGCATGAGGCCACAGAGGAACAACCCCAGTCAGCTAGGAGGGTCCTCAAGGCTATGACAAAGACATGGGACTTGGTTCCCAGAGAAAAGGGAAACTACTTAAGTATTTTGAAAAGAATGGTTCACTCTGTGAATCTTTGTCTTCTGTGTAGGAACAGACGATAGGGAGACCAGGGAAGAGGTATATAGGGTCTGGTAAGATGACCAGATGAGAGGTAAAGGGGCCTTTGGGTTGGCTAGTGATGGACACTGTGAGAATGGGTTGGATCATGAATAAATTTCCAACAAGAGCTGATAGGAATCAATGGGTCAAATAAGAGTATAAGAGAAAGAGGAGAATCAAGGAAGATTTCTTCTGAATGGAATTTCCATTTACTGAAATTAGGGAGATGGTTGTCATAGCAGGTATGGGAAAAATAATCAAGGATCCTATAGGATATGGTAACTGTGAAATATTTTTGACTTCTAAATAGAACCAAATAATAGAAGTTGGATGTATGTTTGGATTTCAGGGGATAAAAACAAACCTGAAAATATAAATTTGAGGAAAAAAAATCTTCCCTTAGATAATTTAAAACATTGAGGAAAACAATATTCAATATGCAAAAGATTTCTATTCATTAATCAAAGTCATAAACCCAAACTAAGACTTTTAAAATTGACTACAATAAAAATTAAGTCATATCCATTTGGTAAGGAATTCCCAGCTAAAGCTAAGGAAGTTTCAAAAGGAAAGTGCAATAATTTTAACACCACTAAAATAATAATTAGAACCTTTCAAACAGTAGGGAAATTATAAACTTCAGGAGAAAATGCCTTAATTTAGGGCAAGAAAAAAAAGTGAACTGGGTGCTGAAACTTCTGATGATGGTTTCCATCCAGTGACTAAGTGGAATTAAATTACACAATGTGACTGCCTGTCAGCAGAATGGACTAATGAAACATTTCACCTTCGTGGTGCAGAGTTTACAATCAAAAGCGATAACCTTGACTGGGAAGGGGCCAGTTCAGAGAGGTTAATTTTCTATCACACTTCATCAATAGCAATTCAGGAGGGTCAAGTTTTCATCAATAATGCTACCACTACATCAAAGCAGCAAATTCATGGTGCCTTTCGAAGACAGCACACTGAGAAAAATAAAGTCAAGAGGAAGGTCGTATTACTTCATTTACGAATTACCAGTCTTCCAGTATCAGAGTTACATGATGCTTCAGTGATCTAAAGTGAGGGAAACAGAAGTGAATGAGCATCTTGATTGAATAAATCTATTGGTATAGTTTTTCAGCCTAATGGTAAGTAGTGTCATCATGGGTCCTTAAAGTTGGAGAGGTATAAGCCCACAGATATGCTGATTACACTGTGTCATACTGTTTATTGGTTAAAATGCAAGAGAAGCAGGAAGCTAGGAAGATCCCAATTAGCTGGAAGCAAGGGACAGAAATTCCTGCAACTCCCATTTCTGGCTCTAAATTAGCCATCACCTATATAAAATAATCTTGCTTGTTTACTTTCTCTGCATCTCTCCACTGTAAACAATCAAGTTTACAGCAACTATTGAGAAGTCCTGTTGTTAGGCTTGTTCTAATCTCTATGGTGGTGACACCACGATGATGCCGTGCTTTTGGGTCTTCAATAACTGCGACACTTCTACAATCTCCTGAAGAGCTATGTTGCTTCAATTATGTTTCCCATAATTATTCTTAAAGCAGTTCTTAACCTTATGTTTGAAAACAAATCCTATGATGACAACAGTGAGAGAGAGAGAGAGAGAAGAGGGGGAGGAGGGAGGAAATATTCATGCAGAAACTCAGCAGGTAGCAAAACAACAAAAGTTACCCCAAAGAATTATGACAAAGCCATTGCCAGTGAGCATGAGAGCATGAAGGGGACATTGGTGGCCTTTCCATTTAAAAGGAAAGATCGTTCTCTAGGCTCACCTTGCCCCAAATGTCAATGGCAAGAAGGATCACATCAGTGATCCAGAAGATGAAATAATAGATCAGGAGGATGCTTTCCAAACAAGTGATGACTGGTGCAATCTGCAGTCTCTGAAATGGGGTCACCATGACTAGCCAGAGACACTTGAGTACTTTCTAAAGTCTTCTTACCAGAGATGAACTGGGGAGGTACTAGAGAGAAACTAGATATCTGGGGATCAAATTCTGAGTTATGCTGAGCTTAGAGGTCAGGAATATAGGAAGGAACCAGAGAAATATATTGAGACATTCTGTAGGAGAAAAATCAAAACAGCAGTGTTCTGGAGGCCAAAAGGAAGTACTTATTTGAAAACAGGAAGTGATCAGTAATAAGAGATTCTTCAGAGTGGAGGAGTAAGAAGAGCCCGGAGAAGTGACAGTTGGGCCAGGCAATCTTAAGATCCTTGGTGACCTTGGCAGGATCTGTTTTAGGGAGACTATCAGGAAATAAAAACCAATTAGAATAGGTGCAAGAAAAATGAAACAGGAAGTTCAGACAGCAAGTACAGACAACTCTTTTAAGAAACTTTGCTGTAAAAGTAAGAGCTAAATGAAATAAGGAAAATCAAAAGAAGGGAGATACAGTGTGTTATAGGCTAATGGAAAAGAGCTAATAGAGGGGGAAAGTGACTTAATGGAAATGAAGAATTCATGTTAGAACTGGTGAAAAATGTTTGGATAGCAGATGATAAATAATGGGGTTTAAGCCAATGGATGACTCTCAACTGTATGGTAGGCAATATGAAGTCTTTGTAGATTTTTGAATATAGAAATTATGTAAAATTCTGTATGTGTGTTTGTATTTATAGTAAATTCACTGATTTTTTTTCAGAGACATTTATTTAGGAAAGCAGATATATATTCAAGGGAGAATATGGGCTGTCTCAAGAGTGAGACATCTCTTGGGGTAAAACAAGAAATACACATTCAAAGGAAAATGTGACCATTTCCAGAGGAAGAGATAGCTTCATTGAATTGATTTATAAGCATCATTATTTTTGATAACCTTCTTAAACGTAAAAGTCTCTGCATTATAAATAACATCCTTAAGTAGTCTTATAATGTACTATATAGCACTCACTTTATATATGCTAGTTTATTTAATCCTTTTAACAATTCCATAACATAGGTATTGCAATTGGTCATACTTTGTGTGGCAGTGTTATGGTGTTAGATATGATATCCCCCAAAAGCTCATGTGTGAGACAATGCAAGAAGGTTTGGAGGAGAAATGATTGGGTCATAGCCTTAACCTAATTAGTGAATTAATTCCTAATGGGATTAACTGAGTGCTAACTGGAGGCAGGTGGGGTGTGGCTGGAAGAAGTTGTTCATTGGGGGCATGGCTATGGGGTATATATTTTGTATCTGGAGAGTGGAGTCTCCAGTCTCTCTCTCTCCCTCTCTCTCTCTCTCTCTCTCTCTCTCTCTCTCTCTCTCTCCCTCTCTCCTCCCCTCTCTCCCTCTCTCCCTCTCTCTCCCTCTCTTTCTCAGTCCCTCCCTCCTCCCTCTCCTTTCTCCCCTTCCTGATCACCATGTGAACTGATTCCCTCTGCCACACTCTTCTGCCATGATGTTCTGCCTCATCTTGAGCCCCAAAGAATGGAGCCAGCCTTCTATGGACTAAGACCTCTGAAACTGTGAGCCCTCAAATAAGTTTTTCTTCCCTAAAATTGCTTTTGTCAGGGGTGGGGTTGTAGCTCAGTGGTAGAGCACTTTCCTTCCACATGTGAGGCTCTGGGTACAATCCTCAGCACTACATAAAAATAAAAAAAATAAAGGTATTGTGTCCATCTACAACTAAAACTATATTTAAAAAAAATTGTTCTGGTCAGATCTTTTAGTCACAGCAGTGAAAAAGCTGACTAAAATAGGGAGGAAACTGAGGCACAGAGATTAAGCAACTTTTCCTAGACAACAGCTGTAAGTGGTAGAGCTAGTAATTGAACTCAGAAAATCTGGTTCCAGAACAGAACATAAAGCACTTTGTTCTATTTTGTAAATAAATTTTAGCTCCATGTAGAGTAATTTTATGGAGACTTAAAAAGGGTTACTATTTCCCTTATCTAAACCTTCTGCCTACGTCCATGAATTTTACAACTTATATTTCATTTGATAGGTCACGTATATTATAGTACACTTACAATTGTGTACAATTTCCATATCATGTACATACAAATCCCACCTCCCTACCAAGTGGTGATCAGATTCAGATTCAAGCAGTCGTAATGTTTTTGATAATAGTTGCTGCATAATTGCACAGTGTTTTTATTATTTGCTACACATTACCACATAAACAATTCCATTTAATTTTCACAACAGCGCTCTGTGTTAGAATAGATATAAATATTGCCTTTTAAACAAGTGATTCAATATCAGAGAATGATGGAAACTGGCACAGTGCTTTCTCAGAGTAGACAAATAGTTGGATAAAAGAATAAATGAATAAATGGTTCATAGTCATAGTAGAGGTTGAAATAACAGAGTATTAATAGAAAACTGAGACACCTGACAGTTAGTCCCAGGCCTTTTTTTTTTTTTATTTATTTTTTATTTTTGGTAATACTGTAGCTCTCTTGAATTTTTATCCTTATTTTTAAATAAAATCCTTAGGCTTCCAAGTACTGGCAGTTAAAATATAATCGTAGTGGAAAGATGGAATTTCTTACCTGCTGTATCTCAATTTTATTGTTGGTTTTTGATTGGGGACTGTAGTGATGTGCCACAGGTAGCAGACATTTCTTTGGGTCAATATTCAATTAATGTCTCAGCAGATTGCTAATAGAGACTGAATTGTAGAGAGTGCTGTTTTGGCATTGAAATGGATGAAGAAAAGATGATTCTCAATTACTAAAATCATTAAAATATTGAGGGTGATTATTTATACATTTAAGGTGCATTGGTTGTTCTGACTTGGGAACTCTGCAGCCTTGGCAATTAATATCCTTTCTTCTGCGTATCTTTCTATCGGTTAATTTTAACAGGCTGTGAGGGTAACATGCTTTCTGACATTTTATTCTGGAGCACTTCTATACATTTGCTTCAGATGATTAGATGCCTGCCAGGTGCCACTTTTGAACTATGGCTATTCTGGGGGTGGGTAAAGGAGTGCCAGTTTCTTGCATCCATCTTCTAACACAAGCTGTGAGCTGGCTCTGGCTTCTCCCCTCTGAGAAGGAGGGCAGCAAAATATTTTTCTGGATGAGGAAGGTGGTGGTGAGGGTGGTGCTGAAGGATTTGGAAAGGACTTAGAGAGTGGGGAGCACATATTTTTACATTCTTTGTCAGCCAGAGTGATTTCACAAAACCAAATCCCTGCTAGAAAGTGATAGAAATTTGTTAGAGTCATGTACAATAATTGTCAGATGTTTTTCTTTGTGTGTGTTGGGGGAGCTAATGGGAGGCTCAGTAGTCTTAGACATGAGCCCTTATTTGGGGGGAAGGAGGGATAACACTTCATTTTTTGGAGTAGATATTATTCTTATGCTTCTGTGTGCATCTCTAGGCATCCTTCCACATCTTGATGAGGGGACACGTGTAATTCTATTTTAGTGTACTGTGGTGCAGCCCACTCCAGTGAGCACAGTCCCAAGGACCCACTTATTCCTAAGTCATTTGGGTCTATCAAGTTGTAGCACTCCTTTAAACTTATCATCTTAAAGAAATATGATTGATAGAGTAAACTATTGACAAATATATGCCTTAATTCTTTTTGAGTCAAAACCATCTCCGTCATGCTATGTAAGAGGCATTTGAGCAGCTGAGAATATGTTGATGTTTGAAAATAAGTTGGTCCTGTTCACAGGTGCCCCTATAGCCTGTCTATATTCTGGTGTAGGATTGTTTCCACTGAAACGAGGATGAATTCCTAAGTGTCAAAATAGAATATCTACTCTGCTTGTCTGACATCAATTAAAAACTTAGAATTCCACATCCTGCAGCACTCAGTAGAGAGCCCAAACTTGCGGACAGCCTCCTGCTGAAGCACAATTGCAGTAGTGTTTTGAAAGACAGTTCAGTACAAGAGACACTAACTATTCAACAAGGTCTGAATAGTCTCAAAATTCTGTTGCTGGAGTTCACTATCAACAGAATATGACATGTCTTATCTAAAACCTAAGGTTCCTTGTAGAAGGTATTAATGGAATGATAATTTAAAGCTATGTCTTTAGCTTTAATTAGAAGTCAAGGTAAGAAACAGCTATTTAAGAACTATTGCTTAAAAATTGCAGTACATAGTAGGTGCTTTCAATAAATGGTTGTTGAATAAGTGGAATGGATTGAAGACATGATATGCTATGCTTCACAAATCACCCCCCTACCACAGGAAGTATCATTTGAAAAACTCCTCTAATAGTTTTTCAACACTAGAACTTATCTTTCCATATTAATTCACATACTTCTTTTGATTTTGTTACTTCCTGAATGGTTTCTGATTGATTTATTAATTATTTTTGTGGTGCTGGGGATCAAACTTAGGGCCTTGCACATGCGAGGCAAGTGCTGTACCACTGAGCTACACTCCCAGCCCCTGATTTTAATTTCTAACTTAATTGGTTTATGTATGTTAATATTATAAAATATTCTCTGGACTCTAAATCTTGGAGCATTTTAGAATATATTTAGGCTTTTCACTACTTATTGCTTGAAATATGCTTCAATTCCTATTGGGGAGTGAAGAGGGCATACACCATCAATAAAAAACAAACCACCAACAAAGAAAGATTCCCCCGAACAGCTCCCTCATGAGGAAGGAATTCTATTGAGATGTGTGAGGTGGGGTGCCAAGTCCAGTGTGGACCTCAAGACTGGTCATGAGGGCACCCCAAAACATTCCCCCCCCACTGGGTGGGCCTAGCTAGCACCACCATCATCCTGACCGTAATCCACTGTAACCCTTAGAAGCACCAATTCATGCTCCATGGAAGTATACTAATTGAACACTAATTCATTGTGGTGATGATTTATAATCTTCGACTTTTTTAATGTGATTTAAGCCTTAGGGAAATGTATTGATTTTAATTTGCTTCAACAAATGTTTGTTGAGGGCCTCAATTTAAGTTGGGCAATTTACAAGAATAGTAGATTTTCCTCCCGAGGTTTTTGAGTACACTCTATTGTGAGGCAATGTCCCTGGGTATATTCACTTCCATCCATAACAGACCCTTTGTAAGATGTTACAACATTATTTTATTTTCCAATTCTGCCAATCTACTTCAGGTGGAAAAGTCTGAATAATTTAAGTACTTTTAGATGTGCCTAATTTTGATTTAGATATTATTGTATTCTCGGAAATACAGATTTTCACAGGTCAGCTACTACTCTGGAAGGGTGCAGACTCTCTTGTACTCATGGCAGTTTAGCAGCTTGCAGGGCATACTACTATTTCCTGGTAGTTTCTAACAAAGGCAATAGTCATTTTGAACAGGGAAAAACAGAAATCGTGCATGATACTTGGGCTGTGCAATAATGGCATCTAGACCCAGAGAGAAGTACATTGGCACATTTGCTCAGTGATGAGCTGACTGGAACCATTTATTTCTCTGTCCTGGGCTTTGATGGATTACTGGCTTGAAAAGCAGGCAGAGATGTATAGATATAACACTCACTCTAACAGAAGCTGGTGATACTTTCGCTAACCCCTTATTGCTTTTTTAATTCAGCGACATGTAAAGAGGATGTTGCACGGAAGCACATTATGATTTATGAGTGTGGATCCTGCTGTACTAACGAGATTCTCAAGACTATACTGCAGGCTTGTTTTGTTTTGAATTTTGAAAGGAAAAAAACAGGTATTTTCTCTCCCAACTTATGACATTGGGTGCTCAAAAATTATAAGTGAATATTGGCTTTAATGAATTTGCTTATATTTGAAGGAGGGAATTTAGCTACATAAGATGAGAGGAAATAATTTGTATGTTTTAAATAATTCCTCAAGATATGGACCAGCCGGGGTTCATTTTCTTAGCCAAGATAATCATTAGCGGGTGATGATCTTATCTCTGAAGAACATAGATCTCCTCTTTGTTTCTGGTTCTGTCAAGGCCTGTTGATACAATGTCATACCATTTTTTCTTTTTTTTATTATTATTGTTATTATTATTATTTGAGGTATTGGGAATTGAACTCAGAGCCTCACACATGTTGGGCAAGTGCTTTACCACTGAGCTACATCCCTATCTCATTATATTGTATTATTATGTCATTATTCAAACTTTGAATTATTTTGGTTCTCCAACATGCAAACAAAATGTATATATACACACAAAGTACACATATAGTTTTTCATACCATATAGCATATTTTACTTTTATCTGGTGCAGTTAGTTCTGTTAAGAAGGCAAGTGAGTTATATATTGAAGAGATTAAGTAATTTTTACCATGTCTCATGTTCAGTAAGAAGTAGACCTTTTCTTAGTACTTTTATCATTTGACTAGGTTCTGTCATTCTTTACATAGGAAATAAACTGAACATGATAAAGAGATGCTGAGGCACAGAGCCACTTAGTATGTGTAGTTTATTTAGTGGTAACCAAGGGAAACCATTTGAATGTTGGGAGAAGAATGGAAACCAGGGGTGATGGATGTGGGCTGTGTTAGGTGAGGAGGCTGGAGAATGTACTGAGTGGTCCAGGACTGTGGTCACCAATGCATGCCCCATTCAAAAACCAAATGTTACCAGGAAGTATGCAGACCTACATTTTACATCTAAATTTAGTAATCAGAAGATAATTTATATATAATAACATACCTTCTTAATCTTCAAAAGAAACATTCTCATTTGGTAATGTAGAGAATCAGACTTCAGTAGAAATAAATGCAATTTGATCCATTATTCTCACTCCAGAATAGCCACAGAGAAACATGATTAGAAAGAGAAATCAGGAAAACTTCTGAAGAGGAAAAACTGGTAACTTTCTCATTTTTTTTTCCATGAATTTTATGCTTTCAGTTCAGTCTAACACTGTGTCCCTGAACAGTGGAGATTTGTGACTCACAAGTCAACATTGCAAACCTCTGAGAATATAACTTCTACTTACCAGAGATCATTTCAATTGAGACTTTAAAAATAACCCCTAATAACTATATATCATTCTTGTAACAATGTATTCCATAACAGTATACTATGTTTAATAAGCCAATATTGTTTTCCTCCTCCTCAAAAGTTTTAGACTAGATGACTCCATAGCTTGCTATTTTGTCTTTTATGGTTTGCAGGAGCTTAAGTATAACCAAGATAAAATAAACTTCTAGTGAAAATTATATGCAATATTTCTATCCTGTCTTAACCCATTTTAGGTCACATTATGTAATTTGGAATCAATCCCATGTTCCTCTCGGTCTCAATGCAGTCTCAAGTCTGACTGACTTCTTTACTGTCAGACAGCATTGTTGGTCAACTAAAATGGGGCTCTAGAAAGTAAACTGCAGGATCAGCCCAACTTAACATTCAAAGCAACTTTCGACCTCTCCCTATCTCTCTCAATTAGAGTCTGGGACAGTGTTTAAAACTTCAATTTCTTTCACTTTCTTCACATTCAGTCAAGAAGGAACTGGTGTACAATATAAAATAGGATGTTTATTCTTACTTCAATGCATGTGGACAGAAGCTTTGTTTTCTAGCTTGCTTGTCAATAGAACATCAGCACAATTCAAATAAGGTTTGGTAGACATTGCTTTCATTCTGTTAGAAAACAGGCATTGCAACTTAATATGGACAGTTTACATAGTCACTGCCACATTTCCAATTTTCTGTTCCTGTACCCACTGTTAAACTGTTCATGGGGCTTATGTGCATATTTCAACATAAACACATTGATTAAATTACTACTTTGATAATTTATTTAAGAATATAAATGCTATCCCATACAAAAAGCATAACAAAATGCTCTTTAGAATAATAAACATCTGTGAAGAGTCCTTATGGACTTTGTGGCTTCTAATCTGAATGGATCTCTATAAAAAATCCCACAAAGTCTTTTAAAGATCCATGATGGCAAAAGACAACTAACTGTCTTTATGATCCTTTTTTTTTCACGCTCATTAATGTCTTCCCTTAGCTGTAGCTAAATTATCAAACAATATTTTACCATCAAATAATCTTTTGCATTCTGGTCTGTGCTTCTAGTCGGTGTGGCTACTGTGTGTGACATAATGGAAAGACCTGCTTGAGCCAGAAGAGCTGAGTGCTGCAAATTCAACAACCAGTTTGTTTCTCTATAGGAGTGTGAGCTCTTTGAGGGCAGGAACTGGGCTCTCTTGTTTATTGAATCTTCATCATGGATCACAATCTAAATTAGATTGTTCCATAAATATTTGGGTAGTTTCTTTGTGTCAGGCACTGCCCTAGGTGTTGGGGAGAGTACAATACATGAAACGGACAAAATTCTTACCTTTTATAGTGTGCACACTGTAGTGGGAAGAAGAATAATATAGCAGAATTAGAAGACAGAGATTGATGGTGAAGTGTGTTTGTGTGCACGAGGCACAGTGATGGAGAGGCCTTTCTGCTAAACTGACACTTGAGCAAAGTCAGAAATGAAGTGAGTGAATGAGCCACGTGGTGTATGGGGCTAGAGGGTTCAGGAGAGAGTGACTAGCCAGAGACTTTGGCATGCATGGTGTGGTAACAGAACAGCAATAATAGCAAATATAAACAAACAAGTGAGCATGAGATCACAGAGCTGTCAGCAACAGGACCTGAGGCCATTGGTACAGTCTGTTTAACAGTGTTTCTAAGCTTGTTCCAGTCTCTGAGCAGGATATTGCACTGACTTTTTGGATTTATAAAGTGCAGGGCTCCAGACTGATTTCGAGATTGCTGATTAACAATTCTAAGATGGAGGACCTAGGATTCCACTCCTTTCTGGGTTTTATTGTTTGGTGATATCAGTAGCAAGCTTCCCAGGCAGAGAGCCAGTGGTAATATGAATGGGAACTTTGGCTTGCTTTTAGCCCCAAGGGTAACATTTTGGGTCTTACTGAGTATAAATGGGATAGTAGATTTATGGGAGATGTAGCTGATTATATAGGAAGCTAGGGTGTTCCTTAGAAAGTGCATCATATTTCAGTATCGTGTAGTTTAAAAAAAAAAACTTGAGAGTAGTCTATTCCTTTTAAAAGTCAGAACCTTTGTAAACTATACCATATTTTATCTCCTACTCCACCCAAATCGCTTGCCAGCTGTTGACTTGTGCTTTCTGAAACAAGTTTTTCTTTCTTATTTTAAACTAAATTTGAACAGAATTTGAATTCATGGGGTAGTGAAAAGGAATTAACGAACTCAAATTAGATACACATAGAACAACATGGACATTATTAAGAACCTGGATAGATATTAAGAACCTGGTATAATAATAATAAAAAGAAGGATAAAAAAGGAAGTGAGATACATAGTTTAATATTTATTATAAGCACATTCATACAAACTTAGCTCTTTTAATAAAGATATAGGCATATTTAAGGACCTATAGCAAGCAGTTTAGAAAAGGGAGCCTATGGGACAGGGAAAGACTAGTAGTAAATTGGAAGTTAAACTAACACAAGAGAGGGACTTTAAAATGATGATAATGTGCTATGATTAAAGGAATATGATAACTCACTTCTTTGTTCCCTGGGGATCAAAAGACAAAGGGAAGTCATGCCTGAGTCTGTTATTTGGAAGTCAGATCATTTCTGATTCTTGTGTATTGTGATTCGAGGGATACATGCTTATAGGACAAACAGTCCCTGAAAGTCATTATGAACAATTTGTGGGTGGGAAATATACCTTAAAAATCATTTATGTAAAAGAAAATAGCAAACTATTTTCTGAATAGGCATTAGCGATAGTGCTTCTAGTCCGTGTGGCCTTTAAAGTATACTTCTATAGAATGCAGCGCTGGTAGGACTTGCCTATGGTGTGAGGAAGTTTTCCTTCTTGTTTCTTTGGAGGATTCCTCCAGGAGGCTCCCCCTCTAGCCTCATCACCATGTCTGCACCTTCTCTCACTGCCTCCTGTGTGTCCTTAACGCAGTGATGGAGCTCTCTTGGGAGGCTTGCGAGTCTGTGCTCTTACTTGGTGACAGTGGTGTTTTCCTCTTGGAGGTTGGTTTTTCTTTTTTCTCTCTTTCCTCTTATTCTCTCTGTTTTTAACTCCTTCCTTACTACTCTCCTTCCTTTTCTGATTCTGATGACACTTTATTCAGTTCAGGGCATTTTATGGGCTGAACTTCTGTGAGTTGCTAGAACATTCTTTGGCTCACTCTAGCACTCTGCCTATCTTCTGGCTCTATACACTTTATAGATTTACTTTCAAAGTGAAAAGGGTGAACTTAGGCTGCTGGCTTTCAGTGCTGAAACGATGGAGTAGATAAGCCACTACTATATTTTCTCTATGTGTTCCTTTTCTATTCCTGTGATATAAACTAAAATCCATGACCTGTGAGATGTTCGTCACTGGCTTAATTCTAAAGCCTTTGTTGAAAATCCAATGTTTACCTGGGTAAGGCACTGATTCACTTTGCCATACACCAATTCCATTTAGTTATTGGTTCCTCAAAGGATAATTACTATTTACCTAATTATAAGTGCTATGCAGTGGCAAGGTAATTAAACAATATTCTGAACAATTACAAAGTAACTGTGATTTTGGGGGAGTTTGTTTGAACAGAATTCGTTTCATTGGATAGCGACAGAGAATATCACCAAGTTGTAGGAAAACGGCAAATGTCATTTAGTTTCACATTATAACCTATTACAGTTTAGCACTAAAGAAGTAAAATGTTTTCTCCAGTGAAAATAAATTTCACATGCTTTCTTGGTTACTGGGGAACCAGGTTCTTGACTTTTCTGGTTGAGAGGCAGATTCAAGTGTTGATGGTGGAGATTTTGTAGGCCTGTGTATTCACATAGGCCTAGTTTGAAAATGAGAAGTAAATGCTGGCCAGGACTTGGAATCAGTGAGCCGAGCTCCTGCTCAGTTCTTACTGTTTCTTGGAGTTCGGTGCATGGACGCTGGGTTCACAGTGGTGGGTGAGACTTTGAGCCTGAGAGGGGGTTCTTGTCAAATGTCAATTTCTGGGTTCTTGTACCTCCAATGTGTCTAATTCACTAGCTCTAGATGAAGCCTTGAAATGTTCAGTTTTATCCAGATAGATTCAAAATGCTGCCCGGGTGAGTTCAAGACATCTTCAGCTTCGAGAGCTACTGAGCACCTTAGTCTCTGCTGTACTTCTGAGGAAGGAGTAGGCCCATCGCCCTTTCTTTCCCATGCAGGGACTGTTCCCTCTCCTTTTCAATTTCAGAACACATATTGGAAATTATTAAGTCATCCAATTAGAGCGTCCGTCACAAAATGTTGTAAATTATATGTGTATATTCTGGAATGTTGGATATTATGTATATAATAAATGCTGACTGGGATATCAAATTCACCAAATTCATTAAAAAAACATTTATGCAGGACCCTAGGTCTTTGGAGGTCTTCATTAAATTCTGCTTTCAAAATAAGAGTTAATTTTATCACACACTTACTCAGAGGAGATAAGTGTTTTATACACCTCATCCCTTTTCATTAAAAAATCTATCAATATATTCATTTTCACATGGAAAAATGTGGCACAGAGAAGCTAAGTAACTTGTACAAAGCCGCAGAGTTCAATACATGTTCATCTTTAAAAAAAAAACAAACCTGGACATTTTGCCTCTGAGCATCTTCATACAGGAAATGGTGTAAGGATATTTTCATAATTTTTATAAATGGAATTCTTAATCTAAAAGAAGGATAACTCCTAATCTATTGAAATGAGTGTGACATGATTTCCTCCCCTTCTTCTTTATTCTTCATCCTCTCTCATCCTCATCAAAGAATGTCTGAGAACTAATTAGAAGAATGAGGTTATCACTATGCTATGTGAGAGTCTGGCTGAAAGAAAGACTGATATTCACAAAAGTGGCTCATTTGCTTTGATTTCTATTGTGGCAAGAGAGACAAAGTGGAAGAATGACCTTGTACTCTGGGAACTACAAAGACTTACAGAATTAAATGAAAGCCTCCAAGAGAAAGCCAGGCCTTTCACGACAGTCATGATTTTACTTCCTTGGTTTACAAGCTGAAGGACATACAAACACCATTTCATTCTTTTCATAGGCCTGATATGTGGGTGAACAAATGAGTCTCACACACAGGAGGCTTTGCCAGGAGGCTCTGCCCACAGGGGTGCATGCAAAGCGACAGAAGCCACGACCTTCAGAACACACTTGGGATCAAGGCCAAGCAGGAAAGTCAAACAAGACATCCGTGTTTCATATTGTGCCGGAGCTCCTTATAATATTTCTAGTATGGCTGTGAAAAGCACAGACCATCTTTTAGGGAGTGAGATAATTAATCTTAAAAACGCTTATTTAGTATCAGCTATTTGGAACCATTAAAACATTTGGAGATGAACCGTTTTATTTTCCCAAAGATCTTGTTAAGAGGAGAGTTTAAATGCTGATCACATCAACAATTTAATGAGGCTTAGGTAGAAAAGTATACTTGAGTCTTTCATTTGAGATTAAAGTATATGTATGTTATAATGCAGATTCATATGAAAAGTTGCAAAATGTTTTGTGCTCAGAAAGAACAATTTTTAAATCATCTCATTTTCTCTGTAATGGTTGAATTATAATAAACACTGCTGGCTAGATTCAAAGTAAAAGCAGATTTCAACGATTTGTGTGTGTGTTTTTTCCTTCTGGCTAGGATGGTATACTTTAAAATTATTTTTAAGATTTCCTTTTTCAAAATTATGTAAGAGTTGTGAAGTATGTTTCACCAGAAATATTAGAACACATGTGTTCTAATATTCTGGTTTGGTTAATAAGGTTTAGTTAATAAGGGAAAAAAGACTTTAGGCTGTATTTGTGGTGATAAAAGTGTCCTGTAGTAAATCTGGTTGTATATATTTTTTAAAAAATTTATTTATTTTTATTATGTTTTGTTTTGTCATTTTTTAATTTAAGTAGTTATACAAGACAGTAGAATTCACTTTGATACATCATATATGATGGACTATAATTTCTAATTTTTCTGACTGTATACATGATGTATATATTTTTTTTGATGAAGTAACTTAATGGGTCCCATAATGACTCAGCCTAAAATTGAGGTTAGGTTGTAGTTACCAACTCACAGCATTTGGTAAGGTGATTATCCTGGTTTTATTTACAAATGATTGGCAAATAATATTTTGTATATTTAACTTTTATAACACAATGTTTAAATATTTGTATATATGTGATATGTGAAATGATTACCACAATCAAGTTAATTACCATACCAATCACCTCACATAGTTATCACTTTTGCTTTGTGTTGAGAACACTTGAGATCTGCTCTTTTAACAAATTTTATGTGTAAAATACATTCTTGTTAACTATGGTCCCCTTGCTGTACATTAGATCTGCAGAACTTCTTTATCTTATAACTTAGAGTTGTTTCAGGGCAAGACTACCAATAGCTAGAATTGTACCTACCTCTGCATTTGAAACTGCACAGATAATTTAGAAATGTGTGCATCATGATCAGGATGTGGCGACACTCCTGTAATCCCAGCAGCTTGGAAGCTGAAGCAGGAGGATCATTAAGTTCAAAGCCAGCCTCAGCAACTTAATGAGGCTCTGAACATCGTAGTGACAGCCTGTCCCCAAAACAAACAAAACCAAAAACCAAAAATTGGGCTGGGGATGTGGCTCAGTGGTTAAGTTCCCCTAGATTCAATTTCTGGTACAAAAAAAAATGTGTGCACTGTGTACATTGCAGTGTTAACTGTACTTCTTGATGGATGAATGGATAAAGAAAAAATAGATTATTGTATTTGTGTATGTATGTACATATGCACAGTAGAATATTATTTAGCCTTTAAAAAGGAGATCCCACCTTTTGTGACAACATGGGGAAGAATGACCCTGGTCAACATTATGCTAAATGAAATAAGACAGACATGGAAAGCAAAGTACTGTAGGATTCACTTGTATGTAGAATTCAAAGGAGAAATGTGTATATTTTAGTGTAGAACAGTGGTTATGAGGAGCTGAATGCATGGCAAGATGTGGCTCAAAGGCTACAAAGTTGTAGTTATGGAAAATGAATGGATCTAAGGATCTGGTATACAGCAATATGTCTGTAGTTAATAATATTGTACCATATACTCAAATTCAATGAGTTGATTTTTATATGCTCTTAAAACAAAGATAGCTGTGATGTGATGGACATGTTATTTGACTGAAATCTAGCAAACATTTCATCTTGTATATGTACATAAAAACATTACACTGTATACTTTGGACATATACAGTTAAAAAAAAAGAAATTTGTTGGATCATGTAGCTTTGACCCTGACATTTTATTTGTAAAAACTTTTAAAGCCTCTGAAAATTATCGACTATGTGAATGTTTGCCACTAACTTTGTCTTAAGCATAATCTGTCAATTGGTAGTGTGTGCCTAGCTGTTAACTTAAATTGCGAATAACTGAGGCTTTTTTCCAGGCAATATAAAGAGTTAAAAGAGAAAAGCACCCTTACTTCTGAAGCACACTGCATTGATTGGTAATTTTAACACTATGGTCCCTACAAATGTATAATCATGTGTGCTGTGGAGACGGTACTACATTCCACCAGGAGCAACGTGCTGCAAAAGATCAGCTGCTCCTGAGTGGCATTGCTGTCGCAACAGTGTGAATTGCACTTTTAATTTGTCTTCCCATCTGACAACACATCTAATTATACTTTATAAACCTACTTTAAATGATACTTAAATCTTCCATGGAAATATATTTACATAAAAGCTAAGATTAAATAAACACTTAAAAGTTATAACGTCGAGTCATCTTAATTTAACTGTTCTTTCTGCTGCGTTTGAAGCATAATATATGTTTTATTCATACTGAACTAACAGAGCCACAGAGTGACCAGCAGCTACTGATGATAATGGGAATGAGAGGCAAGAGGTGACTCTTTCTTCCTTTGAAATCAGCTACTCAATCTACATGTCTCAGTATTTGGAAACCTTTTTCTACCACTAAATTTCTTTCTTCTTAAATTTTCATAAACTTACAGTTTGGCAAGTGTAGTGAATAGGTTAGGAGCACATTTTATTAATTATATTGAGATGGAAAGATCCAATTATACATTTTTAAATGACAACAGATTATACTTCTTTTCTTCCCTTTGTCTTAGTCTTTTTCTGTCTCTGCCCTAATTTTCAACATTGTAGTTAACATAATAGCTAGTCTACTTACTAGAACATCATTATCCCTACATCATACACATTCTTGCTCTTCCTTCTCTTGTGGAGAGTTTTAATAAGAATTGTTATTGTATCAGTGAAATTCCTTTCACAGACATCTAATGGTTTTAATTGGCCTTACAAATCCTCTGCTAGTTTAAAGCACTGGTTCTCAAACTTGGCGGTACATTCGGAGCACTCAAGAGCTACTACCCTCCCTGCCAATTGTAATTTAATTGGTCTGGGGTGTGTTTGGGGCCTGGAGATTTTTTAGAACTCCCTAAGTGACTCTGATGTGGAGCAGAACTCTGTTCTCAAGGTCTAATCGGTTTTCTTTAAGGAGTTCCGTATTAACACAGTAAATTCCAAACTGTCCGAACATTGGACCCATCTGGGGAGCTTTAAAAACTAATGAGGTCTGGGACCCACCCCAGGAGGTTGTGATTAAATTGCTTTGGGTGGTGGTTTGGAATTTGAAACTTTTTTAAAAGATCCCATGAGATTATAATGTGAAGATAAGTTTGGGAACCACTGTGTTTATAACTTAAAAAAAAAAAATCAAGATAATATTTTGCAAGGAAATCAGAACTTACATGTTTGCAGTGTGTAGTCAGCAAGGTATAAAATGTTCTTTTCATCTCAACTGTTAATGTGCAAGGGAGAGGATCAGAGGCACTTGGAATTCGTTTTTTTGTGCTGTGCTTTTCATTTGCATTCAAAGGTGTGCTCATAGGTACTAGAAATGGACCCAAATGACCTTTATGAACAGTGTCTATAATATATCTTTGACAGGTATATAAAAACATGCATTTAGTTTAATGGGAGTTACACGGTTGAAAGGGAAAAGCACACTGTTCTTTTTATAATTCACAGGAATATTTTTATCTGAGGTGATATTATAGTAAGTATTCTCTTTTCTGGCACTAGCATTTGAATAAGGTATTTAAGTAGGTGGAAAAATCATTTCCAAAGTATGAATTACTCAATTTGGGTCACCAATTTTTTGCGTAAGACAGACCTGCTGCTACTTCCTAGTTATGGATCTGAACTCTGTTGTGCAATTGACCCAATTTAATGACTATTTCCCATTTTTCCTCAGATATTCCTTATATGCTACCTTCCCTTTTGCAGCTCATCCCATGACCTAACTGGCACCCCTAGGTCATTTACTGCCTCCATCTTTGTTTCCAACAACCAGTTTGTTCTTAGGTACAAGTCATTTGATCTTTGAAAAAAGTTATTCCATGTATTCTTCCGTTTCAGTCTTCAAGGCATTTTTTTTTTTTTTTTTTGCCCCTGCTCAGTTCTTTCATCATTTATATCCTTAAGTTTCCATTTCTAATACCTTTATAATATGTGAACCAGTCAGGAATGGCCAAGAAAACTGAATGTGAATTCCCAAATGTGTGAAGTTCTTAATACAAGGCCTTTGGGTCCATGTGACTTTGGGAGGATTTGAAGAGTGAGGTTCTCATCAACTGGATTTATCTTTTACTAAACTAATTTGAGGTCCTCCCTTCCCTTTTCTTTCTCTATAGGACATGCTAAAGCCCTAGTCCAGCTGCTTGACTTGTATTTAATATGACTTCTAATCCTCTATTGTACTCTTCCACAAGAGCAACAGTATGACTTTGAGTACGTTCAAAATTTTGTATAATTTACCACTTTTTTATTTGCCTGACTCCTCCCCATCATTCGATGCCCAGATAACATTTCCAGGTTTTTAGGAGTGACTCTCAAGTATATTCATTGTCTTTGATTTCCACACCGTCCTTAATGCATCCTGCTTTCCATACCCTCCCAGTTTCTTTTCATTTCTTCTTTTGAGCTAAGTCATGACCTGTATTACTATGTCTAGTAATGTTTTTCTCAGTCTTTACTCATTGAGAACTAGTGAGTCATTGAACATTTGGGGAACCCTCTTCTTTTTGAAATTTCTTAGAGCAAAATGCTGTTATGCCAGAAAAAGTATTCTTTAACATGACACACACACACACACACACACACAGAGAGAGAGAGAGAGAGAGAGAGAGAGAGAGAGAGAGAGAGAGAGAGAGAAACACTATCATTCATATGTATTTATTTTGTGAAACTGAGGACTATTTTTTCATCTTTTTTCTGAATTTTTCTTCTTCAATCCCAATGGGCCCTTCTAGTCTTGGTGTTGATGATGATTCTTGCAGAAGCTTTCTAACTGATAACTCTTATTTCTATAACCACTTCTCAGTAACTCCTATATTGTGGACATTAGTGCATGTTTGTTAACAAATCAGTGATCTGAAACCAGTTCTTCTGATATGTCATTGTTTTACAGAAGAACTTAGTTTTTGTTTACAACGTTGTAAAGTCCTTTAGACTTTGAGTGTGATCTGCCACTTAGTTTTTTAATTATATTATTTTTGAAGAGAAATATTATTTTGGTCAAGTGGATATACCAGATGTGTTATCTTTCATTTCCTTATTTAAATCTTGCTTACCCTTAATGGCCAGTTTTGTTCTTATTACTATCAAATGATAGTTTCCAACATTGTATTTTTTCTTATGTGCCATTATCACCAACAAATTCAATATTTGGGAAGAAAAAAATATAAATTTTATTAAGAAACTTTGATTCTTCCACTAATTTTTAGTTGTTAACATATTTTATCACATAACATTTTATCCATGATCAGTTTTATTCTGATTTGCTGTCTCCCAATAATCTCCATTATCAGTTGGATAATTTACTGATTTTTTTTTATTTCTTATTTATTCTTTGTGTTTGGAACAATAAACAAAGCCATTATATTATTTTTTTAAAGAATGAAGACACAGGAATTTGGTGCACAATTTTATCCAAATGGCAGGACAAAAATATTCTCAGGGTTGAAATGGTAGAATTCAAAATTCTGCCTTGAGTCTATGCTTCTCATCATGGCTGTAAAGGTCTTTAATAGTTCAACTGTATCTTCCTTTCCAATCTTTTTTTTTTTTCTGACTATGTATCTTTATTTATCATTTGCTTTAGCCAAATTGGATTCATTGACATTCTCTAAATATGTTGCAATCTACATTTTCATGAATCTGTGCCTTTGTTCTAACAGTTCTCTTTGTGGGGAGCACAGCTCTGTTCCTTTCATCCCTTGTGAATTTATACTTTTCTGCAAAGCCAAGTTCAAATGCATGCTGAGTTCTCTGATCTTAAAGCTCAGTGCATATCACCTTCCTATGAATTGTTATATCATTATTTTTAAAAAGAATTTTTTTTTCTTTTTACCATGTTGTGTTATATGTGTCTTCTCTATTAGACTATGAATTCACTAGAGGTCAGGTGTATCTTCTCATTCATTTTGTACTTAGTACCTATTAAGTTATTTACTAGAAAGACCGTGGATGTCTGTCTCTTACACAATGTATAAAACAAGATTTAGTCAATCAGACCAGGTCCTATATTTTAAAAATAGTCTAATTCCAAGGTGGATAAGGAGTCTCCTCTTTAATCATTTAATGTCTTTAGACTTAGCCTGTGGTTGGTTGTCACTTTTTATGTTTTTTGTATAACCTAACAGATAACACGTTAGGAAGTTAGGAAGCAAAACAAAGTTTGAAGTGCTTTTTTAAAAAGAGTTTTTAAATCTCAGTGTTGGCTAGAATGTGAATCCATTCTCCTTCCTAGTATCAGGTGCAGGCTCCTCACTCATTGTGCATTAATCTACTACTTACAGTGGCACTGTTGTACTAGAAGCGCCAGATCACCCCAAAGCACACAGCTGCTTCTTGATGTAGGAACTTTAATTCATTTAGAAAGAAAAAGGAAAGAGCAATAGCACTTGCTAAGTGTTTTCTGTTTGATAGTCATTTTGCTTGTATTTCATGCTTATAATTCCATTTAAAACTCCATTATGTTATTTCATTGATAAAGAAATGGAACTTGGGGGTCAATGAACATACTCAGGGTGACCTTGCTCATGATAAAAATTTGAAGTTAGTCAGTTTTACATGTCTTTAAAGTCAACATTCTGGTTCTACCCTTTACTAGAGATACTATTGCTTGTAAAAATTGAGAGGTCATAGTGATATGGACTCTAGGACAAGTTCATGCTTCTTTTCTTTATCAGTTTCCTAATGTAGTTGGTTGGAATAATAATTGTCTTACCATCTCAACTGAATTGCATTGTTTAATGGTTTCCTAAGATAATACACAAAAATGAGTAGCACAGTATCTGGAATGTGTAAGCTGTCAAAAATAGAAGCAATTGTGACTATTATAATCACTTAATCATATTATCTCTGAAAAAAATAAACAATCCAAGCAAACCAACATATGTTTGAACAAACAAAACAGACCCTCATTCTGAAGCAATAATGCTGAGATTGAAACCCCTGTGTGTGTGCATGCACGTGTGTGATATTTTTATGCAAAGGTTTAAATTGAGCAGGTAGGTTTCATGTGCATTATTAAGTCATGTAAAATGTGAAGGACTGAAGAACAGGCCTATTATGTGACAATATGTGCACAGAGTTCTAGTGAGGCTTAAAGAAAACACGAGTTTGACTTGGAGAATAGAGATAGGGAAGACTGAGAATACTGACAAGAGTTTAGTGGAAGTGGAGTTTATATATTCACACTAAAACTGTGTGAATATATACACAGCATATATTCCTATATATGCTATATATATTCCATATATTCCTGTATGTTGTGTAGGTTAAATAGCATGTTGAAAGACTTAGACACAGGAATAAACAACTCATATGGAAGAAGAAAATAAGGTCAATCCAGCTTAAATAAAGTTCTTAAAAATTTTCTTTTTCTAAATATATCTCACCAACTCTACTGCCACCTAAAAAAGAATAGCTAATGTGAAAAGGGGCAGGGAAGGAACATATTTTCAACCTGTTTTAAACATAGTATGGTGCTGTGATATATTGTCAATGAGGTTCCCATTGGACCAGCATGCTCATTAAGCAAGGGTTAATGACCTCGATAGTACTAGGCCAGAGCCCAGACTGTAGGATGTGGGACTGCAGAGCTGTGCCTGGGGCTCATTGTTTGGGTGTCTATCACATCTGGATAATCTTTATTGGACAACGTATGACATGGTGAAGAGCACATCTTCTCTTTTTCTCTATTCATATAATACTACACAGAAGCAGGAACTTCATAAATCCTGACCATAAGTGCTTATCAGTTTGCTTTCTTTTGATATATTTTTCACTCCCACTGTCACTATTCTTGATTGATTTTCAAGTTCTGAACTTGAAATACTTGATATTCCAAAGGAGGATGCTTCTATGAACATTATTTTGAATGGTTCACAGAGTTGGCTCAACTTTCACTTCAATTTCCAGCACCTAACATTATTATAGATTGAAAGAACAGTGCCAGTCTGCCAGTGCTTTTTGATGTAATGTGTGTGGTGTGCTGGATATATTTCATTCAAACCGATAGAATGAACAACAGAAGTGTAGTGTGTTCTTTAGAATCAAATAATTTTGCTAGATATATAGCACATAGCTACTTGATTTTCTTTAACTTACCCTTTAAATTTTTGCATTTGAGTACTTTGACCTTTTTTGGTATAGGACCTCTATGGAGCCAGGATGGTTCTTCCCGGTTCCTGTGTCACTTCTTGAGAGCAAATCAAGTCCTTAGGTTCTTCTCTGTAAGCCCACTAAGTATAACAAAGTGTTTATATTTAGGAGGTGATTAATTAGTGTCTCTTGATTGAATTAATTATTGCCTAGTTACAGAGAAGTTATGGCATGGCTCTGAATACCCAACACTTAGAATATACAAGTAGAAAAAAATGTTGGCTCCTCACTGAAGCCTGACCCTCAAGGACAGATCAAGATCTCCTGTGATGTAGTCCATCAGCATGTCTCATCTTTAATTTGGAGCAATTTTAAAATTTACTTGCAGTATATATATTTTACCCAAGGTATTAAATTTTAACGTTTTGTTATTATTCTATACATCTACTGATCATATGTAAACTTACTGTTTTAGTAAGCTATTTCGCTGCTGTGACTAAATGACCCAACCAGCACAACTGTAAAGGAAGAAAGGTTTATTTGAAGGCTCATGGTTCCAGAGGTCTTAGTCCATAAAAGGTCAGTTCCATTCCTTGGTGCCTGAGGTGAGGCAGAACATCATAGGGGAAGAGCATGGCAGAGGCAAGCAGCTTGCATCATCAGGAAGCAGAGAGAAAGAGTCTCCAGTCTCGAGATACAAAATATACGAAAGATGACTAATACTGCCCTCCCATCCATAGAGATAAAAAAAATACAACAGTAACAAAATAGCAACTGTTGATCCAGGTGAGGAGAAATTGGAACCTCATGCACTGTTGATGGGAAAGTAAAATGGTACAGCCACTGTGGAAAACAGCAAAGGCAGCTCCTCAAAATGTTGAAAACAGAATTACCATATAATCCAGCAGTTTCACTTCTGGGTATATATCTAAAAGAATTGAAAACGGGATCTTGAAGAGATATGGGTACACCCATGTTAATAGAAGCACTATTCACAAGAACCAAAAGGTGTAAATAACCTAAGTGCCCATCAATCGATGAATGGATAAAGAAAATGTACATGTACAATGTTAAGTACTTGGAATACTTGACAAGTACCATGTTGTCTCATTCATAATGAAATATAAAACTGTTGATCTTACAGAAGTCGGGTAGAGTAGTGGCTACCAGAGGCTGGGGAGAGTAGTGGGGAGGTAAGGATGGGGGAAGATTGATCAGTGGGTACTAATTTAGTTACATAGGAATAAGAAGTTCTGTTGTGCTCTTGCATGACAGCATGACTATAAATAGCCATAATGTTTTGTTTATTTCAAAAAACTAGGAGAGAGGATTTCAAAAGATTTCAACATAAAGAAATGATAAAGTTTCAGGAAATTTTTATGTTTAACTTGACCTTAAATGTTATACAGTGTATACATGTGTTGAAACATCACATACTACCCCATTAATATGAATTTTTATGTTTTTATATATGAATTAAAATAAATTTAATGTATACAAGGCAAAAAAGAAGATGACTCATTGCTGCTAACTTGGTTAACTTGTATTAATGCCCGAACTCAAAGGTCTGAGGAATAGGGACAGATTTGGGTGGAGTAGAGAGAAGAGAAGGCCATTAGGCCTATGGTGAATTTGGAATATGCAGGGCATCAAGCAGAGGTAGTAGAGGTGGTAGAGCATTCAGAAAATGTAACTTAGTGGTGGTGGAAAGTAGATTTCACACAGAAGAAAGAGAGAAGGAAGTAACTCAGGGAACTTTTACAAAAATCTAGGCTACAATGACAGTCTAAATTAGGACATTGGGAATAGACAGTGAGAAGGAGTGATATTATTTCCTAATAAAGCATTTTCATGAGGGTAAAATCTTAAACCAATGAAATTTGAATATAGGCTGCATATGTTGATTTTAAAAATTAAATAAAAACAAAATAGGCAATAAGAAAAATCCTATGACTCAGATCTCCATCCAGTCATGAATGCAGCTCTCAGAATTATAAGGATGACTATTTAATTATCTACTTTCAGTGCCAGATAGTGTAAATAGAGCACTACTGTGAGTAGAAGACAGTAATTTCCAGCCTTATGGTCATAAAATAAGAATTCAGGAAGGTAACTGGTTTTGCTTGAATTTTGCTTTGAATTGAAGCTGTAAAGCAGATGCTTTAATTACTTTTCAGTAATTGATTTAAAATAGGAAGACAAACAGGAATTCCTGGAAGTTCTTTATTAAGTATAAAGCACATAATCTTTGACAGTAACGAAGGAATGAATGAAGAATAAAGGTGGCATCTGGTTGGCTTTATGTAAATCAGCAAGTAGAGAAAGAATTGTAATTGAAGTGTTTACTATGAGCAAAGTTTGAATTATTAAATTCTAGCCAAAAGAAAAAACAGTAAGTGGCTAAGCATTCTGTCAATTAGAGGAATTAAGCATTCAGAAATGAAGTTGAATGACACCTGCAGTTGGTGGTGAAAGCAATAGACCTGCCTATCTGAAGCAACCAAATATATTTGGAGAATCTTTCTAAGCTAAATGTTTGATGGTATGGAGAAACTAATGTGGTGAAATGCCAGAATATTATCTTCAAAACAACAAAAGAAAAGGCTGATCACGTGGGGAACCTGACATTTTACCCTCCTATGTGGAAGAGGAGTGAGAAGCCCAGCCCTGCTCCCTGGCCTTGTGTCTCCATCCGCTGTTCAGTCTTTTTGACCTTGGATGAGGTGCTTATCCTCTATGGGCTTCTTAACCTGGAAAATAAGGGGAAAAGAAGCTGGCTCCTTGACATTAAATTTATATAAAAACACTATAGAAAGTAAGGCATTATTTGAAGCTAGATGTTTCCAGATACCAAAAATGAAAGCTTAATTTTAGAAAACATATAATATCATCAGCAAAATTGAGCATAGTTCTTATATACCATTAAGACTTGAACAGATAGTATGTATCCAAGTAAAAATTATAGACCTGAGTTGATAGCAAATGCAGCAAGGAAAAAAAATAAAAGTAGTTCTATTTTCTCTGTCTTCACTGGTTTGAACATGCTTATGTGATGCTGTAAATGTTTACTTTATGGCCAAAGCAAGGCAAGTTTGAAGTCGGAAGGTTTATTTTGGTTGCTGAGTTTGCAAAATAGCACTGAGTGACTATAAGAAAAAAAAAATAGGCATAAGGACAATGAAAAGAGTATGTGGAGAGATAGCATGGGTAATTGAATCATGAAATTAATTAAAAATAGCCAGGGAAAGTAATGAATTATAATTGGAAGATACAACTTGTGGTGATGGTGGTAAAAACAATGAATATATGAAACAGGAAACCAAAAGACCAGATTCCGGTCCTTGTGTAATCACTCTGTGAGCTGGTCAGAGTCTGTTTCCTCATCTGACAGATGGGAACAATGATAAAGCATTTATTATGAGGTAGTTTTGAAGATGAAATTAGTCAATATAAATTTAATGTAGAATAAAATTCTATACAACAAACATGTAGCAACAAAAATATGCCTAGCAATGTCTTAGATACTAGATATGCAAGGATAATTAGATTGCTTATTCACTGGAGTAGGTACCTGATTGTGATGTCTTGATGCCACTTAACGGAAATGTGTGGAGTGATTGCGGAACACAGAGAGGCTCTCTGAACTCAGCGGTATTTTCTCGAGGAAGATTTTGAAGATAGAATCATAGTAGGAAACATCATATAAGTTTCAGTTCTCAAGATTTACACCCATAGTCTTAGAATGGTGAATGATAAGTGTACTATCAAGTTATTAAATTTGAAATCTAAAATGTGAAATTAAAAATAAAAACATGAAATGAAACAAAAATCAAATTCTAGCACACAAACCAGACATGTTATTCTTTAATTTAAAGAAAGTGACACATTAAAAATGTGAGCTGAGGACTGGAGTTGTAGCTCAGTGGTAGAGCGCCTATCCAGCATGTGTGAGGCACTGGGTTCAGTTTTCAGCACCACATTTAGATAAATAAATAAAAAAATAAAGGTTCAACAACAAAAAATAAGTAAAAAATATTTGAGCTGATATAATACTTAAAAATCTTCAGATTTTCAGATTGGAGATACTCAAATAGTAGTATATGCAAATATTCCAAAATCCAAAGTAGTCTAAAATCTGAAACACTTCCAGTCCCAAGAACTTTTGATAAGGGAAATGTAAACTCTAAAACATTTTAGTTGATAGTAGCAGGAATAAATGTGTCAAAATTCTTTTTAAAAATCTGAAAAGAATTTAGTTGAGAGTTGAGGGTGTGGCTCAGTGGTAGAGCACTTGCTTAGCATGCACAAGGCCCTGGGTTTGATCCCCAAAACAAGAAGAATAAGGAGGAGGAGCAGAAGAAGGAGAAGAATAAGAATTTAGTTGATTAAACTCCCACTATTTGAATTTTTGAATCAGATTAGATCATGTCTAGTAATTCTCTATAATCTATTCCCATTAAATTATATGAGATTATTAAGCATACAAATGATTATTAAGCATACCAATAACTCTACATATCTATCAATTGAATTTTGCTTAGTTTTTTTTTTCAATTCCAGATAAGATAAAATTCAAAATGAATAGCTGAGATAATTGCCAAGCAAATGCCAAGAGGCTGAATTGTGTCTGCAAGTAACGGAGGTCATGCTCTCGCCCACCTCTGTATTTCAATGGAATGGTAGTGCCTAGAACAGAGTAGGTGCTCTGTGTTTGCTGAATGAACTGATGTGACTTGAATGCCAATTTTAACTCCTCCTGTCTTAGGTTTTGTTGAAAAGAAAAATAGGAAGACTTCTTTTTGTCAGAATTGGATCACTAGTAAAGATATTTTAGGTTAAGTAAATAAAATAAAGATATGTTGTGTAAGTAAATCCACATATGATGTAATTTCATGGGTGAAGCTGTTATAAAATAAGATCATAAGGAATAATCAGGGACCATGAACAGTTTGGACAATGTGTGTGAGTTAATGAGAGTCCTCCTTGAATTCCTTATCCATATCCACCTCTCTTTTAACCAGTCACTTCATCCCCACATAGACACCCTCCCTCCTATGCTCTATTCCAGTCTGTTTAGTTATTTAATATTGACTCTGAACCTAGTTAAACCAGTACAAAGACACATTCAATATTCAATAAAGAAATTAAAACAATCTGACTATGTATAATAATGTAACTTACATGCACTGCATGTAAAACCAGGTGCAGCACTGTGTTGATCAGCAAATTGCTTTCACCTACAGCAAATGGACTGGGTGCCATTCAAAGGAACGTAAAGGTAAGCCCTGCACTGGCAGCCAGTCACTTGGCAAGGCAGATCAAAGGGTGCTGCTGTGGAATTGTTAGGGAGGCAAAATCATGAAGGTCAATTTTCCCAAATTAGTGTGTATATTTAATGCCATTTCAATTAGAATTCCAATTGTTTTTCTTTTATTAATTGGATAATATTATCTCATAGTTCATATGGAAGAATGTTTGAGAATAACCAATAAAAGTATGAAAAAGATGAACAGCAAAGAGGCATTTTTATATTAGATATCAGAGCATGCTATAAAGTATCTGTGATCATTTTAGGAATAAATAACTTAGTAGAAGAGAACATAGAATAATGACTATTGTGACTATAGGAATTAACATTGATGTACATAGTAATTTCTGTTTCTTTTGGAAGTGAATAAAATGTATTACCATTTTATACCATGTTAAAAATAAATTCAAGTCATATTACAATATAAAAAGTAAGTCAATAATGTATACATGCCTTGGAAAATAAAATTTTTAGGATCACTTCCTTATTCAAGACTAATAACTCATTACCCACAAAGAAAAAATTATATTTAACCACTTAAAAATTGAAAACCTATTACTAAAAACACATACCCACAACAAAGTTGATAAATATACTATAGATCTAGAAAATGTATGTAATAATGATGGTTAATAGAAACAAGACAATTGTCAAGACAAAGGCAAAGACACAAGAAAAATGTTATAAAAATACAATTCACAGAAGAACAAATACAAGTGATCAACAAACACATGAAAGTGTACTTAAATTTTTGTGTAGAAAAGTTCAAATGAAAGTATATATGGAATATAATTAATATTAGAATGGCAGAAATTAAAAAAGTAGTAACAAATTATTGTTAGGGATAGAGGGAAAATGTTATTCATATATTAGAAATAGCCTTTTTTCAAAAGTCTTAAAAAAGCTTAGAATTGCAGTGCTTGGAATTTATATCATAGAAATTAAAGCTTCTACTTAAAAGTAAGTATTTATTATGGCATTTTCGTCCTGTTGAAACCCAGAAACAAAGCAATCATCAGTAGAATATGTCCATGCTTAGGAATGTTATGCCACCATTATAAAATAAATATTAGAGGTATGCAGGATAACATGGATTTCCATGGGGTATTATTATTTGAGAAAAAAGTTTAATAATTTGTCCCAGTTAATAAAACAATAAAAACTAAATTCTCTTTATGTATCCGTACATATAGAGAACACATATAGTTCTGTTCTATGTAGGATTATGAGAAACTCCTAAAGGACACACACCAAGTTGCCAAAGTATGTTAGACTTGCAGTGAGGGTGTGATGCTTTTGTAAATGGTAGCTGGAAGAGATGGGCAAAGTAAGGGAATATGGGAGACTGGGTAAAAAGGGAAATGAGGGGAGAAGACTACCTCCCCAAAGTGTGTACACATGAATAATTTACATTAAAGGACATAGAAATATGAAAGAAATGGCATTGAAGGGTAACTGAATTTACCTTTATTTGCAAAAAAAAAAAATCATAAATTTCAGTATTGTATTTTTGTGACAAAATAAACATGACCTTCCTCAAAACTTAAGCCACTGTTGTGAATTCCCATTTATGCCAGAGCTGTCCCTTGTTTTCCATCTAATAACACATGTAGAAAGTGATGATATTGCTGGGAACACTGGGGTACTGGAGTTCTGTTCCTATAAGCCATTTTCCATACCTTGTGCTCTGCTGCCCAGGTGGACAGGCTCAGCTTCAGAGAACTGGATAGTTATAATACTTGTGATTTTTCGAAAGACTCTCTCTTCCCTTTTTTTTTTTTCTCAGTACTGGTGATATTGAACTCAGGCATGCTTTACCACTGAGCTACATCCCCAGCCCTTTTGTTATGGTTTAGATATGAGGTGTCCCCAGTAAGCTCATATGAGAGACAATGAAAGAAAGTTCAGAAGTAAAATGATTGGGTTATGAGAGCCTTAACCTAATCCATGCATTAATTCTCTGATAGGGACTAACTGGGTGGTAACAGTAGGCAGGTAGGGTATGGCTGGAGGAGGTGAGTCACTGAGGGTGTGACTTTGGAGTTTATGTTTTGTTTGGGGTGAGAGGAGCTTTCTCCCTACCTCCTGGTGTCATGTCCTAAGCTGCTTTTCTCCACCACACCCTTCAGTCATGATGTTTTGCCTTATCTTGGGTTCAGAGCAATGGAGCTAGTTGTTTATGGACTGAGACCTCTGAAACCGTGAGCCCCAAATAAACTTTTCCTTCTTTAGTTGTTCTTCTCTAGTCTTTTGGTTGCAGCAAAAACAACAAAAAGCTGACTAAAACACCTTTTTACTTTTTATTTTGAGACAGAGTCTCACCAAATTACTTCGGGCCTTGCTAAATTCTGAGGTTGCCCTTGAATTCCTGCCTCAACCTCCTTAGACACTGGGATTACAGGCATATGCCCAGTTCTGTAATTTGTTTTAATGATAGATTATGTTCAATGGACTTAACAGAGAATTCTGTTTTTACATGTGAATTATATTAACTCATGATAAGTTTAAAAAAGAAGTAGGTACCAATTTCTTATATCCCATAGCCCGTATTTTTCCTCTGGATGGACTGTTTTCAAACAAGTATTGTGTGAATGCTGAAGAAAAAAATTTCTAGGACTAATTTTTAAGATTTAATTTTTCTAGAATACCTTCTGAATTTTATTTCTCTAACCAAATGCATTAATAATAAGGGAATCATCTTTGCCAAACATGTCAGGAAAGATTGCTTTTTGCTGTGCGATACAGAAAACTCAACTATGGAGGCTTAAATTTTCCCATATAACAAGTCTGGAGGTAGCATCCTGGGGTGCATCAGCAGCTCCCCATTTTCATCAGTATCTGAGGCTCCTTCTTTCTGCTTCATCTTTTGCCTGTGGCCTTAATCCCGATGTCACAATAGGGATGCATTTCATCAAGCAGGGAAGTTAGGTAAAGAGGCAGTATTTATGTCATAAAAGTGAAAACTTCCCCCAAACCTTGACCCATGCAACATGCCACACACAGTTACAAGGGAGACATAAACTTTTATTGGGGTATGTAGTGATAAAGACTTTCTCCTTGACCAAATTTCAGTTAGTTAGGCTCCTCTGAGTCCTCTTCCCAACTAGGCTTTGACTTTGACTAATCTTTGGGCTGCCCAGTCAATATTAGCAAAGAATCCTACTAAGTTAGTTATGATATGGTCACCCTTGATAACTGATCACATTCGTTATCTCCAACTGTTGATGTGTAAGTCTTTGGTCTGCCTTTAGCAAGAAGCCTGTTTAGGTTGATTTACTAAGTGCCTCTTTACTCTTGATATCTCCTCTTATTGACTCACTTGCTCTGTTGGCTGTACATTCCCAGCTGTCTTTGGAGTTAACTAGATCTGTCTCCCATATTGCAGTGGCCATGAATAAAACCTTCTCTACTGTGTTAACAAGTATAAGAGTAATTTTTTCTTTAACAATAGCCACTATGGACAGAATTAGGGTTCTATTAGCTAAGAAGATGAAAAGAATAGAAAATAGCTAACTGTAACTGTGACACCAAAGTTCTCTTTATTCTGAAAGCTGATCATTCTATTTGAGGAGCAAATGTTGACATGGAAGATAAATCTTTGTGAGTTCAGGACTTGCATTTCACTTGTGTCTCAGTGATATACCTGGGAACTCAGTAAAACGAAGCTTGTAAAACTTTTCTACCTACATATTTTGTAAAAGTATTGTGAAGTTTTAGTTAGCAAATGGCTATAAAGTGATTTGAAAAAAGTTACTGCAAGCACATAATGCTTTGTTAGATAATGTGAGAGTAATTTCACAAAATCTGGATAACTGTCAAGTAATTAAAGGCAAATGCACTGTAGATGCTGTTCTGTGACTTCGGTTCATGTTCATCAGAGGCTGACACGCCCATTGAGGAGAGAGCAGATCTCATACTGCTCTGAAATGGTTCTTGAAAAATCCTTACTCCTCTTTTAAAATCACTTTCACCATCTGCTGGTAAAAGAATTGAAATGGCTGCCTGTGAACTAAGCAATTAAATGTGCTAATACAGTCACAGAGGAAAATGATTGTCACACCTGGTTTTTTTTAACAACAAACAAAATTCTACTACCATCCTCAAATCAAAAAAGAAACACAACAACAACAAAACGAAGACTATCTGATTTTCTGTGAAAACAAAACTTGAGATTCTTAAAAACAAAAAAGAAAACCCAAACCAACAAACTCAACTACATTTTCAGATGTTAATATGTATACTGGAAATGTAGTCATTTTGCAACACTCTTAATTATTAGGGAAATTAAGGTCTCAAGAAAAAAACTTATTAAATGAACTTGACCTTGTGTTTTCTCTCCTTTTGGATTTTGAGAAAGATTAAGGAGAGGGAAGAAACACGACTTTAATTGATGTTTCATCTTACTTTGTCAGTGAAATCCTTTATCCACCTACAAAAGGTAAGGATTATGTAGTTGTCTCAATTTAAGAAGTATTGGTATATGAAAATTAACATGTATAAACAAGTAAAGAAATACATTGCTTAAGAATGAATCCACTATGCTGGGCATGGTGGTGCATGCCTGTAATCCCAGAGGCTCAGGAAACTGAGATAGGAGGATCACAAGTTTAAAGCCAGCCTCAGCAAATTATTCAGGCCCTAAGCAACTTAGTGAGACCCTGTCTCAAATTAAAAAAATAATTAGGCTGGGGATGTGGCTCAGTGGTTAAGCACTCCTGGGTTCAATCTCCAGGGACCAAAAAAAAAAAAAAAGATCTACTGAAACAAAATATAGTAAAATGGAATCTTTTACTCTTGGTATGGATACCTGAAAATTCTTAGCAAATATAGAACAAACATTTTTTAAAAATCTAACATTTAGAAATTAGCAGGCTGCTAGAACTTACCTTTTTGATCAGTGTTCTTCATTCATGTATTGTTGTCTCCCACTTAAACCTCATACTCTTCTCTTACAGAGAAATTGTAATTGAGATGAAATTTAAAAATTCGCATGGATTATTGAGATTAATAAGTTTTAAATTCACTAAAATTATATAATGAAATTTGGAACATTAAAAGAGCTTCCTGGCACCAGGAAAATGTGTCTACTTAATTCATAATTAAGTCCTATCTACCACCCTGATATGCAGTGTGAGAACCATATACCATTCTAAATGAAGAAATTTCTGAGATTCATGGATTTGCAATTCCATAATCCCTTCAAGAAAAACTTACTTGACTATGAGGTTTTTACATAGTCTTTTTTTTTAATATGTTCTCCCATATTATTTAACTTATTTAATTATTTTGGTGGTGCTGGGGATTGAACCCAGGGCCTTGGTCATGTGAGGCAAGCACTGAAGCAAATGAGCTATATCCCCAGCCCCATTGTCTTTATATTTAAAATTAATGTGGTACACAACATTTTGATTAAATAATTTTTCTAGAAATCTCTATTGTATGATGGTCAATATAGGATAATATCATGCTCTAATATTTCTTATAAACTGTAAACATTGTGTGACCCCCCTCAAATATGGTAACACCTTCATTAAGCAATAAATATCAGTAAGTTTTTAATCCAGCTGTTATTTGACTTCTATAATATGTAGAATATAATAATATTTTAGCAATATTAATAAAATTTTAGCTAAAAGTAATAATATTTACCAATATTACAGTCTAGAATATAAAGACCCTCAACATATTCTTTTCTGGGGTGGTAATATGTGAGTATTCAGGAAGCATTATATTACCTTGATACCTGGTAAGCTTCTAAGGGTTATAAAATAAATGAAGACTTAAGCTTAATAAACCTTTTCTGTGGTGTAATGATTTTGTGTAGGTCAATGAACCCTGAAATAGAGCTTGCTATGAGAAAAAGCTCTTGAACTCAAAATATCTGTGTGGTGTATAATTGTTAGAGATTTTCTTTGGTCTAGTCTAGTTTCTAATAATAAAGTTACTTAGTTTTATTCATGTACGTGAGTTTTGCTTTTTGTACCAAATTGAGATTGCATTTAATGTTGTAATCCAGAGCTTACAGAAATAGCATTAAGCACCATTTGGATAAAGCTCCATAAAGGAAGCTGACTACTTGCTCTAAGGTCATGTTGTCTTGCAGTGCAGGTCCACCCCACCAATGAAACTCAGCAATAATACCCAGTGGTATTGTTTTTAAAACTAGGAATTTATACATATATAAAAAAATATTGATTGGGGATGGCCAAATGCATATTCTGAATAAAATATTCTTTTTCCTAAGCAGTTAACTTGAACTTAAATTTGTATATTACAGACTCCAAATGCTATCTATTTCTTCAAAAAATAAGAAACTTTCTCCAACATCTTTTAAAAAAAATGACTATACCATTATTAGTTCCTCTTAGTAGCTCTGAAGTTGCTTTAAGTCCATATTTTAACTTCAGTGCCTTCTCTGAACTCATTTCTAAACCACTCCAGGTAATGGTGAAATTTAAAAGAAAGTATGTCCTCTAATATGCTTTAAAAAATGCCTTTGTAGGGTGGTGACTTGTTATCTGTGTTGTGTCCTCTTTCCAAGTCTGATTTTGTCCTACTTCACTGTGTCCTCTGTGTCAATGTGACTTGTGACTTTGTGATCCTGAATTTCTCCAGCCAGTTCTGGTGTTTTGGTGAGAAAGAGGCTGAGGCAGGTTCTCCTAGGTGTATAGAAATCATGAAACTCTGTTCTGTCCTGTGTGTTATTAACAGTATCTTTCTTCTTCTGAAGTCAATGGTTAATAATCACACATAATTTTTTTTGTATAGGCTAAAATCCCACAAAAATATAGCAAATAAATGATAATAAAAGTGGTAAGAAATGTGAATTTCTCAGTGAGTGATTGGCAGTAGTTATTAGTTTCTCAGAGAAGCTGAATCATAACTGCATTTCATTTGTTCTTATCCTACAATGTAGCTTTACAGAAATTACATCTTTTTTTGAGTTATGGTTAGTCAATCATTTTCTTGATTTGAAAGCCAGTGCTGACTTGTAACTATTTTGCAGTGGATTAGTGTCTTTTGCTATTTAACTTCTTGTTTCAAAGACCTATAATCTAACTGAAATAATCACCTCAAAAATACAGACTAGGTAAATGGTGATAATATAAATTATGTTTGTTTTTTTCCTCCCTCCTAGGGGAGTGCCAGTTTTTTCTTTGGAAAGTGCAAACAGTGTCTTTGCATAGAGCTCTCAGGTGGAGGTGATGGGTTTTCGGGATGCCAGACTGACTAAAACTATTGCTTCTCAAGAAGAGCCTTATTGCTTCATGGAGGAAATAATAAACATGAAGAGGAGAGATACTTCACAGTCTTGCTGTGGGCCAGTTTTCTGACTTCTTATTGACTACTAAATCTAGTGAAAATCTAGCTAGACATTGGTCTTACCTTGCAGTAGCCTCTCAGCACTGCCTGACTTCTTCCCCAGCCTCCTCTTTTCCAATATGCTCAGTTCTTCCAACTTGTGCAGTTCTTCTTTGCCTTTGTTTATACTGTGTCTTTAGCCAACAACTCCTTTCTCCCACCACTACTTCCACTTGTCCTTCATGAAGTCCTTTCCATCTCCTTTGTCAGATGTGTTTTTTCCCTCTCATTGGGACTCCTAAAATAATTTCTTCATACCTCTCATAAAAAAAAATTATATTCTTCTTTAATTATTATTTGTTCATGTTCCTGTTTCATTCCTCCCATGAACTACTGTGAAATTCCTAAAATTAGAAGCTATGTACTATTAGTATTTAGGTATCCAAGAATTTAAGGCATTGATAATTAATTAAATGGACATTGTATATAAATTCATACATCAAATAGCTCCAGAAGATTCCATCCTAGGAACCATTGTCTCCAAATTCACATTCACTTAAGTCAAGTTACTACTGAAAGACATGACCTTATGTTCAGCCAGAATAAGATAGCATCTTTAAAAATTGGTCTTGATTCTGTGGTCTGTTATCACAGAACATATCTTTCTACTTGTATAAAGTATAAAAGAGGAAAAATGATCTAAAAATCATCACCCTGAGTGCAAAACCAGGCACTTAACTCTTAATATGACCACAAATATAGTCATATGTAAATAATCACATACTTGGTCATGTCGAATGTCTGCTTCTGAGACATTCAAATGCTTCCTCTTAAACTCCAATTTATCTCATGAATTTTCTATAACTATATGGGCAAATTTTAAGGCAATAAAAAGAATCTTAAAGATTAATAAATTGGAAGATGATGATATAAGATCAAAACATCAGTTTCTTCTTTCTTTCCTGTTAATAGTAAAATATAATACTGTATTGTGTTTCTGAAAGTCTTTCTGTTTCCAATAGTCTAATCTTTATCGGTTCTTAAAATTTATTGTGTTGATCCTAGAAAGATAAGTATGTAATTATTGGAAGTTTAGGGAAGAATAAGTAAACTTCAGTTAATATATAAAACTTGATCAAAAGAACTTGATCAAAGTGAACTGGGGATGGGGAAAAATCATATAAACCTTCAGTATTTAATGATTTACTCTTAATTATTCTATTTTTAAATTGAAAACCTCTAACTTCATCATTATCTATTAAAGAAAAATAATAATGTAATGAAAATACTGAAATATTGATTGACAGGTTGGACAGTATTCTGTTGGAGAGTGTATGATGGAAAATAGGCAACGTACCTATCTGTCTTGGCTCCATCTGTCTGACTTCTTGTCAGTCATCACCTAAATAGGTGATAGCATTTACAAAGACTTGGCACTTGACTTGTGTGCATACAAAACACAAAAACGAAGTGGAAAAATGCATGGGTTTGGAGTGTAGATGGGAATTATTTTCCTTGACAATCCATTTTCTTCCCTACTTAACACGAGTAACACCAGGAAGAAGTCAAATTGCCACTCTGGGTTTGGCTATCTTTAGTAATTATAATGCTTTGCATTTTTCTGAAGTATATTTTAGTAACGCTGTATTTAACTTTTTAAAATAAGGTGAATAATGCAGCTTACAGAAACCTCAGACTGGACCCTTAAACATTAAGACCATTTAATTTCTGAAATAGGTGCACACAGGATTAGTTGGCAGAAGGATGCTTTTAGTCCCAATTCTGGCACTTTGAAACTGGGATAGCGATTACATAATCAGAATCCTAAGCTTGTGGTGTATTTGAAGTAGAAGTATTGAAAAGACTATTTAGGGGTAGTGATAAATGACCCAAATGAGACAGCAGTGACATGGATGAGTATAATTCTAAAGATTAAAAGACTGGCTTCTACTGTTTGGCAGAAGGCGGATTGGACATGACTCTGGTTAATACTGATTATGTGACCTTGAGCAAGTTGCTTAAGTTCTCTAGGTCTCAGTGTCTTTGTAAAACCAGTGAAGTGAATAATTGCTGAGATCCCTTTTATTTCTAACATCTGGGATAAATTTGAGCAGGCAGACAGCAGCAGATACTTTGGAGTTTGGGACCCCCTTACCTTTAAGATGCACAAATGAAGGCAATACCAGTACGCATTTAGGTGGGTCTCCTTATATCCTGTGACCTGTTTTGACCATACACAGAGCTTAACTTTTAGTAGCCATGGAGGATGATAGGCAATTTATATAGGTAAGCTTTGCATTTGTAGCTTCAGTTAAATATTGCTTGATCATCTAAACAACAGTATTATGGTTCCTTCCCTGTGTTCAGACTTATTCATACAGACTTAGGCTTTTGGAGACTAAGGCAGATAGCTCTTTGATGTACTTCTGTTATCTGTGACACACCTTTTCTCCCTATTGTTTCTCACTTAAACAGGCATTTATATACCAAGGAGATGAGAGCACCTTGACTTTCAGGTTTCAGTCAGACTTGACTTTCTTGGAACCCGTAATGTCGGAGTAGAAATTTGAAAGGATGCGTAGAAATTGTCCCAGTGAACTAGGATAGGGCTTTCCAGCAAGCATACTAAATGGAAAGAATACTTGCAAATTTCCAGAGAGGAAATGTCATGTGGCCCCCAGTACATCCTTATTTTTGTAGAGAAGTTTGTGATGAAACAGACAACAAAGTTCTTAATTTTGGTAAAACCTAATTTTGTCTCCCTATTAATCCATAAGACCAGGACTATCTGATAAAATATAATATGAGCCAATACCTAATTTTAAAATTTTTAGTAGCTACATTAAAAAGTAAACAGTCGGGCTGGAGATATAGCTCAGTTGGTAGAGTGCTTTCCTTGTAAGCATAAGGCCCTGGGTTCAATCCCTAGCACTGCAAAAAAAAAAAAAAAAAAAGTAAACAGTGAAAATTAATTTTAATGACACATTTTATTTACCTAAATTATGTAATACAAAGATAATCCCCGATGTATGATAGCTTGATATAGGATTTTTTAACTTTACAATGGAAAGAAAGTATAACCAAGTGGTATGACCACCTTAACATGTAAAGATTATTAATCGTATTTTAAGTACTTTTTCTGGTACAAAATCTTCAAAATTCAGGGGTAGTTTACAGTTGATGCACATCCAGTTTATACTCTAAATTTTCATCTGAAATACTCAATCTTTATTTACACATCACAAAATTATAGTTAAAAATAGATTTGCCATGTACATGCCTGTAATCCAAGATACTCAGGAGGCAGGAGGATTGCCAGTTTGAGACTAGCCTAGGCAACTCAGTGAGACCCTGTCTCAAAATAAAGTAAAAGGGGCTGGGATGTGGCTCAGTTGTAAGAGTACTTGCCTAGCATGTGTGAGGCCCTGGGTTTAATCCCTACTATTGCCCAAAAGAACAGAAAAGAAACCCAATGCTTAAAAAAAGAGAATTATATACTCATTTTGCCCAAAACATGAGAAGTTTTAAAATAACTGAATTAGATATGTTTCAAAATAAAATTATAATTAAATAAAATTATATTTTATTCAAATAAAATTATTTCTCACTCATATAAGTCATATTTCAAATTTTCAATCTAAAGTAACCACTTCTCATCACTTCTTTTCTCTTTCTGTCTAATAATGGTCTAAGCCACCATTATTCTCTTTTATTTTCTTATTGGGGATTAACCCCAGTTGTGCTTTACCACTGAGTGGCAACCCCAACCAATTCATTTTGTTATTATTATTTTTAAAAATTTTGAGACTGGATCTTGCTAAATTGCTTAGGACCTCTCTAGCTTGCTGAGGCTGGCCTTAAACTTGAAATCTGCCTCAACCTCCCAACACTGCCTCAGGCATGCTCCATCACACCCAGCCCATTCTCATTTCTTAACTGCACTGTTTATACTCTTGCTCTATTCAGTCTATTGTCAACCCCACATCTGTAGCATAACACTCTGTGCATAATTCCCAGTCTGAGTGAAAGCCAAAGATCTGATAATGGCCTCGCAATTCTACTTGTCTATCTGACCCAAATGCTTTCCCCTTTTCTGGGTTTATTGACCCCTGTTCTCTTCTGGAAACCTAAGTCAGGCTTCTATGTCAAGGCTTCTACAGGAGGCCTGTATCCCTCAGCCTACCTCCCCTCTCCCTCCACCCTGTATTGCTTCCTTGCTCATCTCTTCTGACTTTTACTCAAGTCACCCTCCCAGGGAAGCATTCTCTGACCAACAGATCTGGCCCATTGCTTCACTGGGACCTCTGTGTAAACAAGAAAGTGATGCTCACTCTGGAGGCTGAGTCTGTGCTTTTTGGCTGGACAAGCAGCCAGGCTGTTGGGCTACTGCATCTAAGGGTACCTGAGGGACATTTTAACCCATGTGATTAGTGTCTCTAGAGAAATCTGTCTGGAGAGCTACCTGGAGCCACTTTTGTGCAAAGAATGAGACCTTCTTTCTCTAAGCAGTTTTCAGCCCATACTACCTGCCTCAATGGGCACCGTTGTGTACTGCCAAAATGCACTATGCAATGTGCAGGCCCTGATGGCCACTATACTCACCTCCCACCACACATCCCTAGTCCCTTTGTCACTTTATTTTTCTACAAAGCATCTGCCATCATCCAAGGAATGAAAACGTTAGGCCCCTTGTTTAAAAAGCATTAAGATTTCAAGATGGTGATAGCAAGGTATCAGGCAAGCATGAGGACTTCTGAGTTTGGGGTTTTGGGCATTTGCCCAGGTCACATGCCATAAAACTGGCACTGTCACTATCCGGTTTTACTCATTTGTTCTGTTTATCATGTGTCTTCTTACATGAGAATATAAGCTCAGAATATAAGCAGCAGCTAGAATAGGTTATTGTGAATAAATTAATATGGTAAATACTAGGCTACAGGCTTTAAATATACTATCCTCAAGACCAATTTTGCAAATGAGACAGCTGAGTCAGACAACACTGTTAAAACTTCTTTCACATCTGGGGAGGTGGAGGCAAGTAAGCTTCTCCCTACCTCTCCAGATGTGAAGAAAGAAACTAAGTCTCAGTGAGATTTGACAACTTCCCTAGGAGTGTACATATTAGTGCCAGGTATTTATCTTTTCCTTCAGGTCCTACTTCAGGCAATAACTTATTTTTGGCTCTTCTGCTTTGAGTGAGTGAAGAGAATAGTCATGTGAGGAGAGGCAGCCACCAAATACATTTCTCTATTTCTCTCCTTATATTTGAAAATGCCCTTGATGATAACACTACATACTTTTATGTGTATTGTAAATTATCCCATCTGCTCTACACAAAACATCTATGAAATAGATGGAGATTGTGCTTTTTCTACTTTGCAGATGTGGTATTTGAAATCCACATTGGCTAAGATGAAACAACTAGTTAGGAATGGGACTGGCAGATCCTGCATTTTAAAAGTCCCCATTTCTCTCTGTATTAAAAAAAAATAATGCTTTTAATTTGTTTCAAATTTCTTCTTCAAGAAATGCCTACCACTTTTCTATTTCTTTTTAGTGAATATACTGAGGAATTTATATGTATATATTTTTAGCTGTATTTCTTCATCAGGCTAAGTGAAATAAGTGAGACTCAGAAAGTTAAGGGTTGGGTGCTTTCTCTCATATGCAGAAACTGGAGCAAAATGAGGAAAACCAAAAGGGATCATATGAAAATAGAAGGGAGTTCAGTGGAGCAGAGGAAGGGGATTGAGGGGGGGAGGAAAGAGGGACCTAAAAAGGAAGGAACTGTGGAATGAAATTGCTAAATTTTGCTACATGTGTATATGAATATGCCACAGTGAATTCCACATTTATGTTTATAAAGCACTAATTACAAAATCAAAAAGTAAAATAGAAAACCAATAAAGTAGGAAAAGAGGGAGAGAAGAAGTACTGGAGACTGAAATGAAGCAAATTATATTCCATGCATGTATGATTATGCCAAATGAACCCCACTATTATGTGTAACTATAGTGTACTAATAAAAATATTAAAATACTTTGGTTCTTGTTGAGCTTGTATAAATTCCATAATGAAAAGTAAGTTTTTTTTTTAATAAATAATTAGAGTTGCTGAGACAATGGATAGACTTTGAAAGTGATATGGCATGGCACATCAAAGATTTGGTAAGGTGTTTATAAACTTAGGTAGCTGGATGAATTATTTCCTTGATCCAATGATTAAATGGCAGTTTGGTCTGGTGACTTTTGATGAATTTCTGAAGAACTATGATGCAGGCAGTTGCTTATGATGAATTTCTATCAATTGAGAAACAGATTGTATTTCTGGGAAAGGTAGCTTAAAATATTTCTTATCATTTTTGTACTTGAGTTTCTTGGCATTCACTATTGAATAATTATTTCTGGATAATGTTGTCAGAACCAGACATTCTAAAAATAAAACATGCTCTCAGAAATAGTACTTTCTTAGGATAAGGATATTTCAGTAAAACCTAGCACTTTGCATATGGCACTTTGCAGTTCTGTTTCTCATCCTGATTCAGTTGATGATATTGTAAGTCAATAATTAGTTATATCATATTCTTATACCAGAGTTAGTTATTGTGTATGAATTCAGTCAAGTGTATCCATTTCTTCATAAATCTTACCTGATCTGAGACAGCTAGGTGTTCTTTACTTTATTCATTAAATATATATCCTGAAAAGTGCTAACTATGTAAACAGAACCATATATTAAATGTGGTAGGGAAGTAGTTATTTAAATCCTTTGACTAAACAGAGAATCTTGAAAAACCAATCTATTTTATTTGCTTATATTCTGGTTTAGGCACTTTCCTTTTTCCTTTCAGAGTTAGCCACTGGATTTCCTAGGTGACAGGTGTAGAGAGTGACAGTGTAGAAATTTCTCTCCAAGCAATTCTCCCTGTGCTCCAGTGTTTTGAATACAGCTTCTTCAAGGTAGAAAAAGATCTGTATCAGGTACTGCAAACAGCATGAAGAAATATCTGGAAAGGTTGAGACCAACTGATCTTCTGCTTTGATGCAGGGTTTTCCCAGCAAATGAGCATCTCATCTGTATATGTGTGATGGCCCCAGGAGTTATCTTATATCAGATCGCAGAGTCCAGCTTAGCAGATAAAGAAGTAGAGGAAGGATCTTGTCCTGGTATAACAATTTGGTTCCTTCCTGAGGCATAATTTCAGTTAGGCATAATTTCCTGATCATAATTTCAGTTGGTGTTTGGACTCAACATTCATTTCTGATGAGATGCTTATCTTCTTTCCCCCTACTTCCCTTAATTAGTGTCATTACATGTGGTGTAGCATAGGCTTTGTTCCTTAATTGTGGATTCTGAGCTTCTTATGAATGGGTGGTTTGAGACTCTGGGTCACTGTCAGCCCAGCTCCCAGGGGACCTTCTGGGCAGATTAGAGATATTAACCTCCCACAGTCTCTGGCAGTCTTATGCTAAGTACAACAAATTTTAAGGTGGTGGGTTTGCATGGATTTACTTGAGTCTTAAAGGTTTCTTTTACTTTTAGGTTTTATATAATGTTCCATAAACAAGGGGAAACTATCAAATTTAGGATATATAATGAAAATGAGCACTGTGGAAATGAGCACCGTCAAAGAACCCTTACTCAGAACAATAGACTTTCCTAAACCTATTCAGTTTTCTCCTTTTTATTATACCACTTACCAGGAATCAGTTTCTGTTATATTGCATCCATGTTGTGGAATTTTCATGAGATTTAGAAATGCTGTGTGTGTGTGTGTGTGTGTGTGTGTGTGTGTGTGTGTTTAGCACAGTGTCTAGCCTATTAAGCATTCAATAAAAGTTTGCTATAGGATTGGAATGTAGTTCAGTGATAGCGCACTTGCCCAGCAAGCATGAGGTCCTGAGTTCAGTCCCTAGTACCGGAAAAAAGAGGGTTGCTGTTTATTTTTCTTACTTCTTACCGTGTCTACTATGTTACTGTTGTTGCAAGGTTTGAACAGTTTTAGACTAATTAAACAGGAATATTTTTAAGCCCTTGGGTTAAGTCTTGTACTAGTAATTGTGTACGCATTATCTTATTTAATCTGCATGACAATCTACTGAGGTGGATGTTACCTGCCTCTTACCCAAAAGTGGAAACTACAGCTGAGAGCTGTTCAGAATGTGTTGTTGCGACTTTATAAAGAAATTGAACTGTGATTTGAACTCAGTCTAATTGCAAATTCTTTGTTTCTACCTTGATGCCATGAAGGTTTAGAGATAAATCTAGAAATAATACAGATTCAGATTAGCATGTGAAGGATCTTTGTTGCATCAGTCTGAATACTTCCTTACCTGGACCTATAGGTCTTTTCACTATATGGAAGTAGACTGGGGAACCTGATAATCTCAGTTGCACAAACTCAATTTTCTACTGACTCTCATGGTTGCTTTTAACTTATCTTAGTTTTCATCATTCCTTAGTCCCAGGAGATAGCAGTCGGTTGCCCACATAAGACCACTAGTACTTAATATTTGACTTGGTGATTGCATCAAATAGCAGAGTCTGCCACATAGAGTGATTTCCCATGGACATTCCTAACATTAAAGAATCAACTCTGCCAGGAAGAAGGAAGCTCTGGGAAGGTTCATGGAACCACTGCATGTAGAAAGTCAGACTTATTGGATGGGAAAGAAGTGCTTTGGGGGTCTGTTTTGGGGCATTAAAAGAGTTAGGGGTATGGATGGTACCATTCCTCTCCTTGCTGTATCTACCATCAGCTCTTCACTTTTCACCTCTCTAGTTCCTTCTTTTTACAACCTTGGGAAGCATCGTTTCTACTGCTTTCACTAAAGGGCTCCCACCTTTACCACCTTAAAGTTGCTTTTCCAAGTTGAATACAAGTAGCAAAGGAATGTGCAACACGATATCTTGTGTTGCCACAGTGGCACTGATCTGCTGGAATCAGTGGGCCACATTTGTGGTGGCTCTTCAGGGACTATTTCCCAAATAGGAAAATTTGCAAACTAGTTTTTTTTCCCCCTTTAAAGTAACGTTTAGGTGTTTTTTATATATGTATACTAATAATATACATTATTTTTGTATAAGAAAATTAGCTGGATAAGGAAATTAGTTCTCTGGGACAAAATTTGATTTGAAATGAGCAAATGATTTATAATGTTATTTGATGTAGCTCCAGTACAAAAGGTATATGGCAAAGAAGGAAATTTATGATTAGGTTAGAAATTTGTAAGGAATGTAAACATTAGTGAAGCCAAATTATCTTCTAATACGTTTTTGTAGGCAGACAAGAGCACTACATGCAGAATCTTGATTATGTATAGAAATTCCCTGGCACATACCTGATCCAAAAATTGGTCTGCTCTATATTGCTTTTTATGTCCCAGAAGATTTCCCCAAGAAGATAATTCATCTGATAAAGTTGCTATATAAGCCCACAGTGCATTTTAAAACAGAATCTCTTGTAATATTACAAAATGGCAGTGACCACCAGAGACACATGGAGCTAGAGTTAAACTGCACATTCCAAGCTAGAGATTAAAATAGCTTGTTTCCTTTCAGTTTTTGAAACTACTGGGAGAAGCAGAGCAGATCCAAGACTTTGTGCATTGTGTAGAGTTTCACAAAAGACCACAGGTAAGCTGCAACCAGAATTACACGGTAGGCATGTGGTTTCCTCGTTGATGGCTTTCATAGAGTATGATTATTACATATCCAATTTCACAGCAGCTGGACGGTGCTGAGTGTTCACACAGCATACGATCAGACATTGTTCCCTCTTTATTACATTGCTTTGAATTAGAGTATTACAATATTTACATTTAAAATTATCTTCATGTATTAGATGAACTAAGGTACCTGATTTTTCCAATCTAATATAAACATACAGCATGAGGATTAATTTTGGTATGCTCTTAGCAGGGATTAATTATGAGTGCCAGAAGACAACATGTAGAATGAATCAGTGTTTCTGGTAATCCAAAAATTGAAACTAAACAAAACAAAATAAAAATACACTGTAATCACAGAATGCCTTATGAGAAGCTATAATTATTAATGATAATGATTAAATTGATGGTGGCATGAGGAGCAAGAGCTTGTTGACCAGCAAAATTTCCTTAGCTATTTTGACGTGTAGCAAAAGGAAATAAATGATCTCTCATCTGATTTTCTAGTCACTTATTTTATGAAACCAACTATCAATCATCAGGCTTCTCGTGGTATTTATAAAGATGTTGGCACCAAATTAGTTCTGCCATGGATCCTCCGAGGGCTTAACAACAAAGCTTTCAAAAGAAGTATGGCTTTCACGTGGACCACTGTGCCTCATGGCACCTGACAAACTGGATTACAGACATTGCTATTCATGGGAGTTACTTACTTCCAACATCATGCAGAACATCATAAGAGGAAGCCAGAAAAATCTGAAACGATGTTCCAAGGTCTTGAGAAATTTAATTCTGTTGGGGCAATAAATCTGAAATAGCCCCTGAATCTGATATCCTTAATTATTGTCCTCAAGTAACGTCTTAAACTATTGCTCTACCAGGTGGAGGCAGTGTAAAACATGATGACTAGGGACAGGGACTTTGTTTCCAGCAGTTCAAATCTTGGCTTTTCTCCTGAGTATATATGAGGTTTCAACTTTCTTATCCTGCAAAGCAGAATAGATAGTGTTTACTGTCTCTAATAGTGCTTATTACTCAGAGGGTCACAGTGAAGAGGAAGGTGATAATCCACACAAAATATTTAAGCACAGAGACTACCAGAGACTGTACTAAGTGCCCAGTCAATGTCTTTGCTATTTTTGAAGTAGCTTCTAAATCGCCTTCAGGGGTACAAAGATGTAAGTTTCTTCATCTGCCCTTAGTTTAGTGCTCAAGTCTTCCTTTTTACGCTGGGAAAGGAGACTTAATCTTTATAATTTAAGACTATACATTCACTTTTTTGAAATTTAAGACTGTTTTGTGTGTCAGATTCAGTTTTCAATTTCTCTTTTTCTTCTCCTTCTCATCAAGACCCATCCTAAGTTCCAAAGAGTTTTTGGGTTGTTTAGATAGCAAGGAGGTATCAAGTGGTCTGTGTTGCTTTTTATTTACCATCTGCTTCTCTTGTGCAAATATATTGTTTGTTCCATGAGGAAATTTCAAGGAGACCAATTTGTGGTTGCTTGGTGGACTTCTGCTGGTTTGGCTTCACATTGACTCTTGATACTCAATTGCCTGGTCTACTTATAATTGCTTTTAGATCATTCTAAAAGATCATTTTAGATCATTTTAGATCATTCTCCCTTTGTCCCCTCTAAAACATCCTAGTATTCAATCTTATGTCAGCAGACCATATAATCCTCTATGTCTCAGTGTTCTATCAGCTGATCCTTGAATCATTCTTCCATGTTTCTTGTTGCTTTTACCTCCTACTGTCCATTGTTATTCCTGTTTTAATAGAAAGCAGTTGTAATACATATGTACATAATCCTTCCAGCACCTTCTTAGCTCAGTTTCTTGAACTTTTCTTCTCTTGTAGTCTTGTCTATTTTCTTGCCTCATCTACTTAATCCCCTGATCATGCTCTACATTTTCTTACCAATAACAGCAGACCTCACATAATTTCAATTTCAACTGTGTTGATCTTTGACTTCCATCTATGATCTTTTAATTTAATTAATTTGATCCTGACATTTTTCTGTATCTTTCATTAAGCCTTCAACAGCTCTAAGATCTTCAATTCGTTAGTCCTACCTTTTATTTACTGTTCCTCAGTTTCTTTATTCTCTCACCTTTCTCACCTAATTCTAATCTGTTAGTCGGTTCTTTTTATTTACTGCCTTGCATATACTCTGACTCTCTTGCTCTTCTTTTGCCTCATCATCCTCTCTTGGAGGACAAACTTCTTTAAATCCAACTTCTCTGTTTCTATACTGATGCAACTGATGGAGGCTTAAAAAGACAGGTTGATTGGTCTTACTTTAAATTTGTAACTCTACATCTTAAATGGGCCTTGATGCTCCTTCCTTCACTAGTTTGTTCACTCTTCCACTCTCTGCATGAGATTTCACCATTTCTCCTCTCTCAAACCTCAGTCTTTGCTCATTCCTCTCTGGGGAGAGCCTGATGGTCCTACTTCCTGTTTTATTGAGAAAGCTGAAGCATCAGCAGAGAGTGTCCACAGATTCCAGCACACATTTATGGGCCCCAGGGTCTGCCTTCCATTCTGTCTTATAACAAACAGAGCAGTGACTCTTGGCCAGCAGGTACACTATAGTTACAGCTTTGTAATATTGCTGACACCTCTGCTCCTGCACCAGGCTGATCCATCAAAACTGTCACTTGGGGCCTTGGTGTTGTGTTTTCAAACGGACTCCCCAGGGATATATCTGCCAGCTAGCATTGGCAACTGTCACCAGAGAAGTATCTTCATTTGTATCTAACTCCATTTCCTTTACTTGCTCACTGGAGTCCATTTCTCTCGCCTACCTAGGACATAATTCCAGGAATCCTTCCTTATGTTTTTACATTATCAGTTTTTCACCTCTCCACTAGATTATTTTTGCCAACATATTAACATGCATTATTTCTCCACTATGTTTTGGACAAATGGAGCTTGACCAACAATGTCTTTAGCTTGCTTCCTTTGTAGTAAAACTTGCTCTCCTTTCAATCTCTCTTACACTAAACCTAGTCTGACTTTGTGTCACTACTCCTTCAAATCTGCTCTTATTCAAGGTAACTGAAGATGTTCACAGGGTAAATGCAAGTTCTCATCCCTCTTGATCAATTAACAGCATTTGACATAGCAGATGATACACTTCTTGATAATCTTTATTAGACTTAGAGAACCCCACACTTGTGATTTTTCTCCCACTTAGATTTTTCTGTCTTATTTCCTGCTTGCTTCTCTTTTCTGGACCTCTTAATGTTGGTGAAGCCTGGGACTTAGTCTTATTCCTGGTCTCTTTTCTGTCCACATTCACTCATAGTTTTACCATGAAGTTGTATGCCTTTAAATACTATCATTTGTATCATTTGCTAATCATTTGTATTCAGATCTCTCTCATTTATATGTCCAATTACTTAATTCACATTTTCACTTAGAGAACTAATACACAACTCAAATATGATGGCATCAAAATTGAGTGCTTGAACCTCCAACCCAAGAAAAAGCAACTACCTAACCAAGCAAGTAAAACATCTGTTTTCATCAATAGCTCTTTCATCTCAGATAGTGGCAATTCTATCCTCCCGTTGTTCAGACTCCAAACTTTAGGATCATTCTTGAGTCCTCTGATTCTTATAGCCACATTTAATCTATCGTAAGTCTTTTTACTTTTCTCTTCAAATGTGTCCTGTACCTAGTCACTTCTTGTCACCTTCACTGTTACAGCTCTCTCCTAAGCCAGCAGCACAACTGACCTGGGTTAGTCTGTAGTCTCCTAAGTGTCTCTTCTCTAGACCCTCTCCAAAGTGTATCTGTATCAAACAGCTGGAGTATCTAATTTAAAATCTAAGGCAGATCTTGTCATTCTTTGACTCTAACACTCCTGTGACTCTCTTTACCTCAGGAGTAAAAGCCAATTCCTTACCTGGTCAACAAGTCCTCTCATCACTGGCCTACCATTTTCTTCCTGATGTTGGCTCCTATTCTTTCCTCTTCTATCTGCTCCAGCCACACTGAACACTGAATCCACCAGTCACACTCCAACCTCTAGGTCTTTGCATTGGTACTTCCATGGGGAATTTTTTCCCCCAAATATTCATTCAACTTCTCCCTCATCTCCTTTAAGTCTGTACCTTTTAAGTATGGAATTCTCTGGTAATTCTCCATTTGTCCTTTTTATTTTTCCTTCACAGCATCTTAATGTAACCTCAGTGAATATTTGTTATTAAACTATTATTATCATTATCATTATTATTATTATTTTCTACTATTCTATATAGGGTAGGGGAGGAAATTTTTTATGATTTACATATTTATTTTTGTGCTGGTATCAAACATAGGGCCTCTTCTACAAACTGACAAGTACTTTGCCTCTGAGTTACATCCCCAGTCCTGGAAATTTTTTTCCCCACCTTCCTGGGTTCTTTGGCTGAGGCCCTAGGAATTAAATTGACAAAGGATAGCTAAAGAGAGAAAAACAGAGTTTAAATAGAGTTTATTAATATGCACAGCACATGCATAGGACAGCAAACAAATGGAAGGTAAGTACATGTGGGAAATTATTGGAAGATAAGGGTTATTTTAGCAAGGTTTGTTTGATGACCCACATTGGTCCAACATTTCAACTTCTTCAGGGCCTTAAAACTTCCCAGAGAGAATTTATAGCAGTTCTCATTTCTAAGTTTTTGCTTTTAGTCATAGAGAGGAAATCTAAGAAGGCTTCTTTTTGCATCTGTTGATTCTCATTTGTCTCCAGCTCAAAATCATCCTATGTCACAGTGGCATATTTTGGGGTGGCATATTCTGATCCCCTACAATAGTGTATAATAGTGTACTTATGATTTATTCAATCGTCAATTGAGCTAATGAATATTCTTTCACAGTCGCTGTCTCATTTAGCATCTAAATTAGTGCTGATTGGTTACATTGATTATATATTATATGGACACTATAGATATTTTCATTTTAGTGCTTCATAATGTTGCAAGTAGTCCAAATGCAATCATTACATTATTTTAAAATTTCACATATAGCGATTTCATGTTGGTAATGAACTAATGAGACAGCATTTTAGCTTGAGTCAACATTAAGAAAGTAATGTGAAAAATTGAGGGTATTATACTGATAAGCTAGGCAAAAAAAATGTACATTTGTCTGAATTAAGCAACTGAAACAGCCTACTGTCTTGGGTTGAGCAATGAGCTATTATTCATTGTCCTGTTTCCTTCTTCCTTTTCTTACTACAGGTTTAGCCTCAGTGATCAAATAAGATGAATGATGAAAATTGAACATTATACACTTAAGATTATAAAATAAAATACAGTGACATAATAAAATGTACAATGAGATGGTAAAATATAAAACAAAACTATATAACACTCATTGAAATATAAAATACAGCATAGTAAAATAAAATGATTAGAAAGATTGCATTGATAGTTGATCTGAGTGTTTCAGAGTAGAAAATATCTAGCTATTCAGGAAGACATTTGGCAGGGGTTTCTAGGGAAATAAAACCAACAGGAGAGAGGATTTGAGTGAGGGACATGGTAGTAAGAATGCAGGGGATGGTGGTTGGCAGACAGAAAGTTGGAAGAAAAAAGGGTTGGAGTCAATATTAAATTTAGCAAGTCTTTGGTTGGTTCCTATGCTCTGTTTTCAAAGTTTATCTTCAGGATTTTAAACAGAATGTCAGAAATAAGGAAGACAAGAGATAAGGTTGTCTTGATAATGTATGTAATTCTTTGGGGGAAAGTTGAAATCAGTGCACTGTAATAATGAAAAATGAAAATAATAATTGCTGTGATTACTTACTGGGCCACTCTAGCACTGTGATACATACTTTCTGCATCTTTTCTTATTTAATCTTTGTAACAAGCCAAAGAGATTGGAACTATCATCATCATCTTCATTTTTCTAAAGAGGAAACATGGTAGGCAAGGCCCAGCTTTAACTCAGGCCTTTCTGACTCCAGACTTCTCAACCATGGCACTAGTATTTCTCAAAGCGCCCCAGCATCATCTGTTACCTTTGCTAAATATGAAGACTCCTGTGTCCTACTCTGGAGGCACTGAATTAGAATTTCCAAGGATGGAGTTCAACAGTCTGCATTTTAAACAAACTTGGTTCTTATGTCCAATATATCTTAAGACTTTCTGCACTAATACTGCTTTTCTAGAACTGCATATGTTCAAAAAATTCACAAAAACTCCTGAATAACGTCTTATTCTTTGTTTCTAGAATCTAACTATTAATTGTCTTCCATGGTATAGGCTGTGCCAGCCTGTTGGCTAAGGCACTTTTTTCCATGGGTCTTAAGACCCATGTGGATATAGAAATTGAATTGTGTGACTTTCATAGAGCTGTATGTAGCTTGGGTAACCGGGACCATTTTCATCCTGCCTTCCTCTGGTCCCTAGAAGAGCTTTCCTATATGTAATAGTAAGTGGCCCAGCCTACTTTAAAAGGAAACCGGAAAACCTGTATTGTCTACAAATACCTACTGACTCCTTCCCTTTAGTCTCCCACCTGCTGAGCTTCCTGATATTTCACTCAGAGAGCAGAGGTGAATTATGGGTTGGGGGCAGTTTTGGAGAGTATGGAGTTCAATCAAATAAAAGGAAGAGATGTTTTACCAAGAGCTCTCTAATCAATGGAATGCAATGACTTGAGTGACAGAAAGCCCTCTCATTAGTGGACATAATTAAGCAGAGACTTGATGCATAATTGTCAGGAATGTTGCAAGAACTAAATATAACTCTGGCATTATTTAAAAAAATGAATGTTTAATTTCTTGACAGATGAAAATTAGGCACAAATAATTTTGTGTACTCCTTTCAAAATGCAGTCTAGACTTGGATTCATAGCGGGTAGTTTAATGCTTTTATTTTATTTTTTTAAAGTATACTTTTTAAAAAAAAAGTTTTAGTTGTAGATGGACACAATACTTTTATTTTATTTATTTATTTTTATGTGGTGCTGAGGATGAAACACAGTGCCTCAGACATGTTAGGCGAGGGCTCTACCATAAGCTCTAGCCCAAAAGTGTTCTGTTTTACTGCTTCACAAATGCTTTCCTTTTGAAGGAAGTTTCCATGTCCAGTGACTTCTGATCTTGCCATGATGGAAGTTCTCCCAGGTTCTCCTGACAGTAGCCCCTCTTGATCTTGAACACTCCCCTTTATTTCCCTCTCCTATCCTTAGATATTCAAATGGCAGGATGGGGACTGGAAGATCCACATGACTTGCTCTCCTTGCCTTGTGCAAGTTCTTACTACTCCCAGTTGGGCATTCAGGTTAATTAGACATGAATGACAATGATGTGAGTGAACTTATCATAGTTAATGTAGCTATTAAGAACACATTTCCATGCAGCATCTGTACATAATTTGGATAAGGAAGCATAAAAGCCTGAAATATATCCTTCCTTAATTATTTTTCAAGCAGAAATGGAAAGCATATTAGATTGATTTGGAATTTTCACTGATTCTGTCAATAGGGAATAAGATATTTATCCTAAACTCACACTCCAGATTTATCGTGTTACATGGCTCAGGTAACACCACTCAGATTTTTTTCCTCAATCAAAGTAAGATAAAAGCAAAAGTCAGAGGTAGTGAACTAGTAAACTAAGAAATCAAAGACTTGAAAGGAGAAAGCATAGAATTTCAACCAAAAGGTAAAAAGTGGAGCTGGAGACTGTGGTTCATGCTTGTAAATCCAGCAGTGCAGGCGGCTGAGGCAAGAGGATCACAATGTCAAAGCCAGCCTTAACAATTTAGCAAGACCTTCAGTGGTTGAGACCCTCTGGGTTCAATCCCTGGTACAAAAAAAAAAAAAAAAAAAAAAAAAAAAAGGATAAAAATTGGAAACTGGAGAATCTTCAAGTAAATTTAACAACTTCCAAGATGACTTAACAGTCATACCTTACTTTGAAGTAGGCAGATTGCCAGGGCAAAACCAATAACAATCTAAATAACTACTTCTTACTAAACCTGTGCTGTGTTTCACATACTGTACTAAGATCCAAACGCCATCACGTTTGATTCTCATAGTCAACCTTTGATGAATGTGATACATTTCCTTTCCTATTATGTGGTGTTTTAATGAGGAAACATAGATTAAGAGGGGTTAATTAACTTGCTGAAAGTCAAACAGTTGGCAGTTTTAGAGTTGAAGTTCCGACACCAATCGAGCAGATATCAAGGCCTGTATTTTAACTGTTATATGTTCTCTCCTTATTATGTTTGGTTTTGGATATCATATTTCAAGAGGGATGTAGATGAACTGGAACTATTCAGGATAGAGTGACTTCAATGACAAAAGGTTTCATGCTATTTCATATGAAGATGGGCTTAAGGTCCTGGGAATGGACAAGAACAATTCAGGGAGTGCGAACACTGCCATGTAGTCTTACCTTTCACTGATGGGGACTCGGACATGATTTACATGGTGAAAATCATTAATTTTATGTGTCAACTTGACTGGGCTAAGAAATATCCAGATAACTGATAAAGCATCATATCTGGGTATATCTGTGAGGGTGTTCCCAGATATTAGCATTTGAATCAGTAGGCTGAGTTAAGATCTACCATCTCTAATATAGATCCAATCTGTCAAGGGCCCTCATGGAACTAAAAGGTTGAGGATGGATGAATTTATTCTCTTCCTGAACTGGGACATCCATCTCTTCCTGTCCTTGGACATTAGAGCCTCAGGTTCTTGGGTGTTTGCACGCTGGGATTTACACCAGTGTACCGTCTGTGCCCTACCCACTGTTAGTTCTAAGTTTTTTGGCCGCGAACTGAGGATTGCACCATTGGTCCTCCTGGTTCTTAGGCTATTGTACTCAGAATGAATCACACCATTGGTTATCCTGGTTCTCCAGTTTGCAAATGGGATATCATGGGAGCTCTTGGCTTTCGTAATTGAATGTGCAGTAAGCACAATAAATACCTCTAATCTGTATGCTATAGGTTACTTTTTTCTGGAGAAACTCCACTAATGTGCAAGGCTTAAAACCAGGATGTACTAAAAAGAGTCCTAGTAGATTAGGTGATTTCTGGAATAGGTGAGACAACCACTTTGTGGGGATCATATAGAGAGGGTTGGATGGATGTTGGAATTACATAGGTATCTGGTTCATTCCAAACTTGGAAATTATATTTATGTAGGAAATATAATTATACAGCAAATTGAAAATCACATCTAGCCTATGACATGTAATTTTATTGTACTACACATATAAGTTTTTTTTTTCAATATCCTGTTTTTCCAACTAGGAGACAAGCTATTTTTGGGATGAAAATCTTGTCTACTTTTTATTCAACTCCAGTTCCTTTTCCTGGTACCCAACGACACTGAAATGAATGTTGAATGAATGAACAAATGATATCTGATAATTTTAGAATAAAATTTTGAGGGCATAATGTCAGGTTCTATAATCTATCAATGAGAATAATTATTTGAAAATCTCTTTTGAAGGAAAGTCTCCAAAGTCTAATATTTTCTCATAGTTTTTGCTTCTTTGACAAACCAAGAGAATCTTCAATTGGAATGACACCAATAATTTTCTTGGGGCTTAGAATAATCAGATAACTATGCTTTCCATAGATGCTTTTCTAATCTCATGGACCCACCATGCAATTGCCAAAATGGTCAGTTGTTGGACCTCTGAGCAAGCCACAGGGAACGGTGTGATGACTGGGAAACCCACATTCTGGACCTCCCCTTTAATTCTCATATGAGGCAAGTTTTAGGCCACAGATAGAAATTCATTATTAGATCCTGGTATAAATTTGGTCCATGACAAATTGTTAAGTAAGTGAAGTTTGACTGTAACACCTTCCCCTATAAATCTATACATATTCATATATAAACATAAAAACTGGGGATTGAATTCAGGGGCACTCTGTTACTGAACTATATCCCAACCTCTTCTCAGTTTTTTAAAATTTTGAGACAGGGTCTCAGTATGTTGCTGAGGTTACCCTCAAACTTGTAATCCTCCTGCCTCAGCCTCCTGATTCACTGGGATTACAGGTATGTACCATTACATCCAACCAAATGAACTTTTAAAACCGTTCTCTCATATTGCCTGAAATTCTTTCCATCAATCTTTGTCTTTAGGGCCTCAGGGTCAGGTATGGGGCGATAAAGTAGTGATTAGGGTGGATTTCCTGATGTCCCCAAATCTCATCATTCTTTCGGCCTACAGTAAAGACAGCTCTGATCTCTCCATGACATTATTCTAATCATTTAAAATAGACGTGGGGATCAAATCTCCATGACAGAATCCTAGAATGTTAGAATTTAGGAGATTGAATGACTGCCTTGTTTAATGTCAACAAGGTTAAGTGTCTTGTCTCAGGTCAATTGAGGTGGTGTCCGTAAGTCACCATAGCCTGGTCAGTCCTGTGCTTGTATTGCTATACCACAAGATCACTTCCAATGATTCATTTTTACTTTGTCATTTCTTTTGTCAACATTATTTGAATATGGTGAAACCATGGCCCTCAGACCTTAACTGTGATCTGTTGAAGGTATGCATCTCCTGCCTCCCCCTCTTTCTCCTGTCTTCCAGTTGTTCTGAAGTCTTCTTTCTGGGTGCATATAGATACGTTTCAGGCATATGTTCTCGGACCAGATTGTGTCTTTCTAGCATGAAGGACTTTGGCTCCCATTATTGCTGACTCCACTCATTTCCTTAGGAATTAAATTACTGAGAAAACAAAGTTGCACTACAAATATTAATGCAGAGTGTTATAGAGACTCAGAAATCAGGAATTGTGATCCCTATCCACTTGCTTCCTATGATTCGTATCCTCCTGGCTTCTATATATAAAATAGAGAGGAATGTGACCCAGAACCAGACAGAGGCCAGAATACCAACGAGTGAGACTCTCAAAGTGCTATCTGAATCAGCCTGGAGTGAACGTCTTCTCCAAAGTTTATGCTGGTTTTCCTGTGCCTTAACAAAGCCATTGGATTAGAATTACCCCCAGGGTTATTGTGCATAATAATCAGCACATTTCCATAAAGTATTTTGAAAAATTAGAGACTGTGTAATAAGAGTCAAATGATTCTGCATCTTTCCCTATAGGGAAGGGCACAGTGTATGGTAATCAGGGCCACATTCAATTTTCTCTCTTAGCACCTTCCCTGATGGACTGTTTTTTTTTTCTTTTTCTTGTTCATTCTTAACTTGCTTTCATTTCTGTGAAAGAAAGCATATACCCTCAAATCTGGGAGAAAAGATTGTTCATAATAACCTCCTTGGCCGTTATTACAGAGCTTTAAAAATTTTTAAATTGATGTTTTTAGAAAGACAGATATCACCTATTGATCACATTTACTGACCACCTTATTGTACTACACCAGACCCTCTTCTCTCGTTTCTATAATGAGCGTATGCTAGATGCTTTGGACTCTGGTGACCCAGACCCAGGGACTGCTTCCTTTCTGAGATAGGACGAAGTTTTACCAGCTCCTGCACTAGTTAACTAAGGTCAAAATTGAAACTTTGGACTTATAATTAGGACCATTTTAATGTTCCTTGATTTTTCTTTGATTTACCTCTGTTTTGTCATGATTGTTTAAAGACTCTTCATGAAAGGGTTCAATTTTAAAGAGATGCACTAAAGGGAGGTGCACAGGGATGCCAGCATGATGGTGGCAGCAGTTAGCAGAGTACTACCTGTGAGGAATGGAAGACAGAGCAGTGTGAGGAATTCAGTTGATCTTTTTTTTCCCTACTCTATTGTTTTTCCATTGTCAAACTCTGACAGGCAGGGCGTGGTGGCTCATGCCTGTGACCCCAGTGACTGGGAAGTTGAGGTGGGAGGATTGCAAGTTCAAGGCCAGCCTTGACAATTTAGAGAGACTGTATATTAAAATAAAAATAAAAAGGGCTGGGCATGCAGCTCAGTGGTAAAGCAGCCCTAGGTTCAATTCCAGTAGCAAAAAAAAAAAAAAAAAAAATAGCTTGTTAGTTAACACTGAGGTTATACTAGAACAGTGCTGCTGATCAGTGGAAGTATGAATGAGTCATATACATGAATATATAATGCATGTTTATTTTCTAGCAACCACTTTAAAAATGCAAAGAAACGTGAAATTAATTAGTGAATAGGGTGGATTTCCTGGTGTCCCCAAATCTCATCATTCAAAATGTAATTTATTTAAACATACACAAAATATCAATCCAATAAGTGACACTAACCACAGTTCCAATGGTCAGTAGTCACATGTGGCTAGTGACAATCGTATTGCAGAGAACAGCTGTAGGACGAAAACTGCATGTTTCATACCATGCATAAACTTCAACATAAATAACATGTTGTAGAGAAATGAAAACTTTGTATCTGAACTCTGACTCTTCTTAGCTGGGTGACTTTAAGGAAGTTAACTTTTCTGAACCTTGAATTTCTCAAGTGTATAAGGGGAAATTAATAAATGCCTTATAGAGTTGTTTTGAGTTTTAAATGAGATAAAGCATGTAAAATAAAGTTCTTAGCACACAGACACTTGATCATTTGTAACTACTGGTATCATTAGATTCCCCCTGGGGAAAAAAAGACATGTTCCTCCTCAATAAGGGTGAAATGCAAACTGTTAGCTAGGGCACAGCATCAACTTTTGTTCTGTCTGGTGTTTTTTTGAGGTTTTCTATCTCCTTTTCTGGGACCTGGGTCATTTGTATTTTGAGTGCTCCCTTATTTCATCTGAGCCTTGCTTCCTGTTTCCTGGCTGCTGTTCTGGTGTTTTACCTTCTCAAGTCCTTGCCAATCCTGGCTTCACCCCCAGCTCTATTTGTGACTCTCTGACTAGACCTGGTGCTTGCTTTCTGCTTCTCTGTTACTGGTCCTGGTTTTGTTCTTGCTTTGCCTCAGACGACAAACTAGGACAGATAGGGCTCAATGAACTTGTGAGAAGTGTGGGCTTTCTAAAATTTCGGGGTAAGCTTTAGTACCTGTGTCAATCTGACAATGAATTCCTTATGGGATTTTATTTGACAAAGAAAAGGCTAATTTACAGTATTGTGTGTGCAAAATGTCATGATTTAACTCAGCTGTGCATAGAGTTAAACAGATTGGTATACCATGGAACAGACTTGAGAATAATGAATGCAAGAAAAATAGTAGAGCTGCTGATTGGAATTTTCAGAAAACTGGGCCAATCTTCATTCCTATTTGCTTTAAAAGTTGCCCAGAGTCTGAATCTGGATGGGTGAAGGGAAGGTGGGAGTACAGAGTAAAGAATCAGGGGATGGATCTTCCTGCTGCTGAGGGATTATAAGAGTGCTAATTATGGTAAATTGCTATTTTTTTTTTTTTTTTTTGTAAAATGCAAAATCTACACCCAAAAAAGCTCTGCAATCCAATCATAAATGATTGGCCCCGAAAGTATAAGGTAAAGTGAATATGGCTATTTTCTTCTGAAAATTGTGAGTATAAAATACCAATAAACACAACCTTTGTGAACATCTGTACATGATGTAACTCTTCAGCCACTGCAGGGAACAAGTAGTCAAATTACTTATCTTATTTTTGCAAATCCTAAAGACAAAGAAACAGTCAAACATCTGATCTTTGAAACAAATGCCTCCTAAAATAGAGTTGTCCAAATCATTGGCAGCATTAGGGCTTTGAAGAAACACAGATGGTTCAGAGTTGCACAGGGTGAGTTTATCAGCAGTAATGGTGAAGGGGATGCTAATTAATTACTGTAGGACCGGTTGTTTTTTTGCTGTGCTGCATGGAGTTTCGACCTTTACCTAATTTCAAGACCCAGCGCGATTCCTGCCTCTTTCACATCTTTTCCCATGTGTACCCTTTCTTGTTTTAGTGAATAGAAATCTACAGCATGAATTGTTAAGAATTAGGCCATAATTTGGGGCTACCTCCTCTCTAGTTGTCTTGATGAGTTCGTGGATTTGGTTTGACATGACTGAAGCCATCTTGAGTTGTTGTTGCCACGATTGCTCCAGAATAACCCTCACTGGTTTCCCAGAAAACTGTAAGTTTACAAAACCATCAGAGAATGATGTGGAACTTTATGACCAGACTGGCTACAGGGTAGGCCTGAAATAAACCAGGTACTTTCCATCTAGGATGAAGTCACTTTTGTCCTAATCCATAAATAAGACCCTCTTTCTGAGCTAAATTATGGGGATCCAACTGGTCTTGTTGCTGTCCAGGACCCTGCTTACCATGTTTGCAATGGTAAGTAAGGAAGTTCCCTAATAAATTGTGACTGTACTCTAGGTCTGTCTGCTTCTACCTTTGGTCTCATAGCATCTTTGGTCTGGTCCTCATACATTAGGACTAGGTTGGTCTACAACAACTAATGTTCAAAATATTATTATATGATTTCTCATAGTTACATTCTACTGGAGGCTTCTTGAAGACAGGGGCTAATGTTTATACCACTTCATCCCCTAGGCCTGCCCAGCAGGTTCTTGTGGATTATGTTAATCTCAGAGTCACCATCTGAAAACAATGCTGTCCATAGAGTAGAGAAGATTGGTAGTCACAGCTGTTTAGTCACTCCAGCTAACTCAGTTATTGGTTGTGCTGTGCTATCTGTTCTTGGTGGAAGTCAGGAGGGAGTGACTTGTTCCAGTAGTTTTTAGTCAGACATATAAATTAACACTCAAATTGTAGCATCGATGAATAAAATAGAAGTACTATCTCCATGCTGTGGATTGTACCTCTAAATTCCACGAATCATTTTATTGAACTATTCCTGTGTCCTAAGGCGGAGAGAGAGCACAGTAGATATGCAGACCTCCAGTCCCCAGAAAACATACACATGTACACACACACACACGCACACACATACAACCTCTGGTGACTCCCTTCTGGGGACTTGTTTTGCATTATAATGAAATTTACTTGTGTAGTTGAATTCTTGATGTCAGGGATATGTCTTCATGTATTTTTGTCCTCTCACATAATCTCTATAATTATTTGTTGAATAAATGTACCTTCTTTACACATTTGAAAGACAGTATTTTATTAGCCCCTTTTAGAAGCCTCGAAAATTTTTCCTTAAGCAGATTCCATACAGTGAATATTACAAATTTTGACCACTCTCTTTTAGACCCAACTCAAATTTTATACTTTGATTTTTCACAGTTTTTGATGTCTCTTCATTTATGAGAAAACTAAGGGCTTTTAGATGGGCTTGTTCTCAATCCCCATTCTATAAACACTCAACAAGTACTTTTTATTTTTTATTGCATCTGCCACTGGCTAATTAATTCCTTCCACATGCCTGTCCCTTCTCTGGGCTGTCTTACCCTCATACTGTCCTGGCACTTCTCAGGACTTTGTGTCTTTGGTAGTCTTCTTTTCCTTTGCTTCCTTTTATTTATTTTTTTAAATTTAAATTTATTTCCACCTGCTACATAAAATGTAAGAATCATACATATTTATGAGATATGATGTGATATTTTGATACATGTGTGTATTTGTATAACATCTAAATCAGGTCAAATATATCTGTCTCCTCAAATACCTATCATTTCTTAATGGTCTTTTCCTTCTTTTTAAAATGTTGGCATTTATACAGGAATTTATCTTCTCCGGCTCTGTTAACACCTTTTTTTTTTTGGTGAATGTCATCATGCCTCTCAGTCTCATCTCTCCCCCACATGCTGGTGACTCCCCAGTGTGTCTTTTAACCTGGAGCTCTCCCCATAGGTCCATAGTCTCATATCTCACTGGCCACTGCTACTGGAGAAGAGTCCATGCCTTAAGTTTGCTTGCATTCCAGGCACTATTTTGAATGCTCTGAAATTGGAAGTCTTTCCTCATGCTTTGGTAACTTACCTCCATTTTACAAATAAGAAAATAGAACCTTGAAAATGTTGTGACTTCAAGGTCAAAATGCTCGTTATAGTTTACGAATTTGTGACTGACTACTCATTCTGTGCAGGGCCCTGGTTGCCTTTCTTTCCAGATTCCCTGATATGTGAACATCCTTCACTGTGTCCATGGGATTACAAACTGTCATCTCTCGTAACTCTCTGACAGTGAAATGCAGGCTCCTTCACGCAAAACTTGCTTCCTGAAATTGCACTATCGGATCATTCTAGGATTAAAAATTACACTTCAGGCCAGAGAATAAACTGACTTTGGGGAAAAGTTAATATCAGTTTGGTTTAGGTTTGCTAAGAATAGAACATTCTGATCATACAGTGCAATATAGAAAGGGGAAAGACCATGAGATATTATCTAGTTCATTCTGTCCTTCCTTAATGTAGGCATCACTACATCTAGATCCATAAAGAGATCTGCCTAAATTGACACTGAAGAAGTTTGTGTCCTTTAATGAAGCCGCAGCAGTCATTTCCTTATCCTAGGTTCTGCTTTCCATAGTTTTAGTTACTTGTGGTCCATCACAGTCTGAAAATTTTAATGGAAAATTCCAGAAACAATTTATAAGTTTGAAATTGCACACCAGCCTGACAAGTGTTGATGAAATATCATGTAATACTACTCCATCCTGTCCAAAATGTGAATCATGCCTTTGTCCTTCATATCTGCACTATGTACACTGTCCTCCAATTAGTGATTTAGTTGGCTGTCATTGTATTGCAGAACTTTTGTGCAAGTAATTCTTATTTTACTTAATAATAGCTCAAAAGCACAAGAGCAGTGATGCTGGCCATTTTGGATATAACAAAAAGAAGCTGTAAAGTGCTTCCTTTAAGAGAAAAGGTGAAAATTCTCCACTTAACGAAAGGAAAAAATTGTATGCTGGTGTTGCTAAGATCTACAGTACAATAAGATATTTTGAAAGAGATCACATTCATGTAACTTTGATTGTGGTATATTGTTGCAATTGTTCTATTATATCACTTGTTATTTTTTCAATCTTTCTGTTCCTAATTTACAAGTTAAACACATCCTAGGTAAACATATTTAGGGAAAAATGTAGTGTGTATGTAGAGTTCCTTATTACTTGTGCTTTCAGGCATCTAGGGGAGGTGCTCATATGTGGTAAGGGGAGGGCTGCTGTGTATTCAATGGATTGGAATTTGGTGTCAAATTTTCAATGTCTGAGCCAATAGTTCTTGGCAGACCTAAAGTTCTGGAACATTTTTGCAGTATACTTCTCTGGCTTTGACACCTTCAAAATCCATGTTCCTCGTGTTTTCTGGAACCTCCTCAGAATTCACATCCTGGCAATAGGGTTTACGATGTCATACTCCTAATTTGCCAAGGCCAGTATTCTTCAATGTGATGGAATATTTCTGTATTTTTAAGTGAAGTTTCAATATTAAGTGAAATTCAGAATTTAGAATAGTTACACTCTTTCTTAACCGATCTGCAGAGCATCAAAGACCTATCTTATGTCTCTACAGTTACTCTGAATTGAGTAGTATATGCTCTTGTTCAAAGTCATAGATGCTTATTGTACTTAAGTTTTCTTCTGTGTATCCAGATGAATTGATAAAGTATCAAAAAAGACAAAATTTGGGGACCCGTGTTTGAGAGAGCGTTTCTGCATTGTGGAAGACATTTCATTCAGTGACTTAATGAATATGTGCCTTTTTGTAACTTTTAAAAAGGTATTTCCCTTTGCAGATGAGGAAGGAATTCTGGTTTGCTTTCATTACTGTGGAGGAGAAGAGCTTTTCTTCAGACTAGAATCTCATTTTATACTGATTTGATATGACAGCATTTTTTTCCCAGAGACCCCCATGGTGCTTCATAGAACAATGAAATGTCTGATGATGTTGAGATTATCTTCTTATGCTAATTTTACGTATTTATTTAGCCTTTTGCAGTTGACATACTCATTTTTATAAATACCAACCTTTATCTTCAAACTTAATGAAATAGTATCATGAACAATTTTAACTTTTGAGGTTAAACTAATGATTTATTTTCTTTAATTTGGATAATTGTTATATAGCTATTTATACCTCTTGAAATTAGAACCTTGGTGTTAAGGCAATAGCAATGTTGGGTTATTGAACTGTAGTTTCCAAAGAACTGACAATGTATTGCTCTTTCCTTTGTGATACTTCTCTTGTCATTTCAAATACTTCTAACACTTACTTAGAGGGCCTTGGCGATGGCTTACATTTTTGATCTAATAACTTACTCTATGAGAAGATAAACTATCTTTTTAAGATAATCATAAAATAGTTCTATTATTCTCTGGGAATCTCGTGTACTGCTGAATTGGTCACAGTAATTCCGTGTGAAACCAAATAATACTGTTTGGCTACGTTCCTAGACTTAACCAATTACTGTTATAAAATGGAGATTCAGAGATGTTAAAAAAACCTCTTGAATCTCCAGTGGGTACTGAATGGCTGCTGCCCTCTGTTTTCAGCATCTATACTTTAATGACAACCAGCTGAAAACATCGCATTACAATATCTGTGTTGATAATTAAAATAGTGTAATTTTTACTTTCATTGAACCAAAGAGTGAAGGATAATGAAACATTCCTTATTCCATAAACCTCTGGACCCACTGAAAATTTTCAAATACAGTTGTTTTTTAGTATCATTAATTTTAAGCCCATGCCAAAACTTATGGTATGATTCTTGTCAATGGAATTAGGTGAGTCTAAATATTTATTCTAGACTTACACTATAAATTGCTAGCGGGACTCACATAGTCCATGAACCTGGTTCAGAATGATAAAAATGGGTTGTTTGTTGAGATTTTTCTTTGGTGCTAAGCATATTGTGTACTTTATCTTGGTCGATCAATAGTGAAGTTTATATTGTTACTCCTATTTCATATAGGAGAAAACTACATAAACTAAATAGATAAGGCTTATTTATTTATTTTTGGTACTGGGGATTAAACTCAGGGGCACTTGACCACTGAACCAATCTCCAGCCCTATTTTGTATTTTATTTAGAGATAGGGTCTCACTGAGTTGCTCAGCACCTCATTTTTGCTGAGCCTGCCTTTGAACTTGAGATCTTCCTGCCTCAGTCCCCTGAGCTGCTGGGATTACAGGCATGTGCCACCTCGCCTGGCAAAACTAAGGCTTTAAACTACTTAAAATCAAGAATCAAATCTTCCTTTATTTTTTGTAGTCCCAGCACCTAGTACAGTCCCTGGCAGAGTAGGTGCTCAATGAATATTTGATGAAGGAAACCATAAATGTTTTCAAGTACAAACTTGTAAAAGATAGAGCCAAATTCTTTTTTTTAAATTTTACTTATGTTTATTTTTACAGACTGCATTTTGATTCACTGTACACAAATGGGGTACAACTTTTCTTTTCTCTGGTTGTACACAATGTAGATTCACACCATTTGTGTAATCATACATAGAGGATAATGATGTTTGTCTCATTCCACTATCTTTCCTTCTCCCTCTCCTCCCCTCCCTTTATTTCCCTCTACACATTCCAAACCAAATTCTTAACTTACATCTACATGTAGTCTGCATTCCCATCTTTTTATGCTGCCTCTTAAGTACATTTTTAGGGAGGTTTTTCCCACCAGGAGAAAACCTACAGTGTTTTTGATACAAACATGCACTTTTATTTTGAAGATTATTTATCTTTAAACTGACGTGGGGCTGCAGGTATATTCTGCATCTTTGGAACACCATCACTAACTACCAGAACTTATTGATGCTGATTGAATTTGTATTTTATCTATTAAATTAACAATACAGTTGATGCAGAAAGATGCTTTGAGTTTTCTACTTCTGACTTCTCTGACGTGTCAATTTTTTAGTGTCTCCAAAGAATAACATTGAAGATATAGAAATTTTTGGTAATTTCAGAAAGCAGATTTTGAAAAAAATAGCAATACTTGCCAAAAGCAGGCATTTCTCCCTTCAGATTATACTATTATTATTCCACGGAATGAAAGGCAGATAACTTAATGAGTGCAAATTTCAACTGCCTTTGTAGAGAAGTTTTTGTTCTTTAATTTTCTCAGAAGTTAAAATAAAAGTGAACTTTTTGACCTCATGAGTACATTTGCATTTTTTACTCCCATGTAGTAGTTGACGTATAGTGGAACTATAAAAATTTTAAATGACTATTTCTTAAAATCAAAGAGTAACACATACATCAAACAATTTCCCCAGGATTAATAAATCTGGCATGAAAATGAACACATTCAGGGGTTTGTTTTGTGGTGTTATTGGGTATCAGGAGAAAGGATTTAAAAATTTATTTCTTTAATAAGTAATAATTGAGTATTTATTATGAGCCAACCACCATTCTAGATCTAGTACCCTGGAACTCAGTACTATGGTGAACAAGAAAGAAACATTTCCTTGCATGAAACTTAGATCCTTGCCAGAAAATATACAAACACCCAAATTATTAATGATAGTGATATTCATTTGGGCAGAAATGGATTTGGTGCTCACCTGTGCATGATGGTCAAAGCAGTCTCTTTGAAGAGATTAAGTTTGAAGAGAGATATGGAGAATGAGCAGTGGGGGCAGTGTAAGGACTTGAGGATCTGAGTGTGGCATTTTTACAAGGTAGGTGAGTGAGAGGAGGAAGAATAGTGATCAAATGGAAGCGGCAGAATGGGAACAGATCACCAGTAATTTACTGGGCCATGGTAAGCAGTTGGGATTTTACTCTAAGTAATACCTTGGTTGTACAGTGGAGAATTTTAAGTGAGGCTGTGATGAGATTTACATCCAAAGGAGAAAATTCTGGTTCTGTGTGTTGTTGGGAGAGAGAATTACATGGTGGAAGTGTGGAAGCAGAAGGATCAGATAGGAGGCCATTATATTAATGAAGGCCAAACTTGTAGAGAACAGGAGTGGGTGGATTTGATGTACATATAAGGTATTGAGCATAAGATTGGCTGAAGGGTTGGAAAATGGGTGAGAATAAGGGAGGGAATCACAAGTGAGACGGAGTTTTACCTTGGTTGGATGGTGATGCAATCAGAAGAATGAGAGAGGAATAGAAAGGAGGAGAGAAGGATAGAAATGCATCATCCTACTTAGGACATGAAGCTTGGGATACCCACTATTCATCTGTTGGGGTTGTTAAATTCTTAGTTGAATAAGCAAGCTCAGGTAAGATGTCAAGTTTGGAGAAAAATTTTGTGCATGAGCAGTGAGGAGATCCTATGAAAGCCCTGGAACTAGATGCATTCAACTGCGGAGATTGTAGACAGAGGAAAAGGCTCCAGCAGAGCCTCAGGCAACATGGTGACCATTCAGATATCAGTCAAAAAAGCAAATAACATCAAAGCACCCCAAGAGTGAATGACTACTTAGCAGAAGAGCCATCATTGAGAGTGTTCAGTGCCTCTCTCAGAGGAGAGGGAAGTGTCTCAAAAGAAAGAGATGCTTGCTGGGTGTGGTGGCACATGCCTGTAATCCCCAGCGGCTCAGGAGACTGAGGCAGGAGGTTTGCGAATTCAAAACCAGCCTCAGCAAAAACAAGGTGCTAAGCAACTCAGTGAGACCCTGTTTCTAAATAAAATACAAAATAGGACTGGGAATATGACTCAGTGGTTGAGTGTTCCTGTGTTCAATCCCCAGTACCCACCCCAAATATGGTATGCTTAATTTTAAGTGTTTATGGTACAGAGAAGCCAAGATTATGAGGACACTAAAGTCATCTATACACAGGAGGCATTTCCTGTGTTATTTTTTAACTTGAGCATTGATGTTATGCCAGGTCTAGCTTTGAGCTGGATGGCAATATAGAATGTATAGTCATGGTATTGGCATTTTATTTTACAGATAGTGACAATTTGTCATCCTTTAAATGCAAAGCTGTTACTAAGATAGTATATATTTCCTTGGCTCCTAGTTTTGCTAAAATTTTTAGATTGTTCTATTTTATAGACACCCTAGATTAAATAGGTTACTAACAGTATCATAGAAGATCAGAGACAGTATACATACCTGTATTATCATCACTGTTAACTGATAGAACAATAAAAATTGTTTCCCAATGCTGTGTGAGACAGATAGTTGTCACAAAACTATGTAGATCCAATGTTTAATAACTACAGCACCTTCAAGCCAACTTTAAATCCCACTGTATTTCTTGTGATCTTCTATGAGGAAAATTAATTGATTTTCTAGGCTAACTACTTATGCTTTTTTCACTTGGCCTCTTGAGAAAATCAAGGTTTTTGGATTGTAATTGTATTGTCTATGTGCCTTTTCTGTTGTAGGAGTTCCATTTATTTGTTTTGTCACAGTTAGAAAAGGATAACAAGATTTAGAAAAAAAATTTCAATGAAAAGTTGTAGAATAGAATTAAAAACTATTTTAAAATGTGAATTTGATAAGTTAAAACTTGGAAAACAAGTCAAGTTTGACAATATTAGAATAATTCTACTTAAGAAATAGACAAAACACAATTGAGAAAAGATTAGTAGCCAAATAGACACATGTAGGCATATGTTTTGTAAAAATTATGGAAAAGTGACCCGCACATTCTTAAGAGATTCTTACATGATTTTAATAAGGTAGACCAGAAACTGGTAATCATATCTACAACTTAAAACAGAATGAAAAAACTTGACATGATCATGGTGGCTTGGTGATAGAAATAAAGGAAGGATATTGACTGCTTACTTGAAAATCGTTGCTTGTTATGAAATTAATGGACACCCAAGGAAGTCATGAAGTTAAAAAATCATAAAAAAACACTGATCATTAGTAACAATCAGTGAAGTGCAAATTAAGCCCCAAAGTGGATGCTACTTTTCTAATCACTGGAATGCCTAGAAAATAAAACCCTTTCTATATATAGAAGGAATGAAAGTTCACAAACCACTGTTGCTAAGGATGTAAACTTGCATAACCACTTTGGAAAACAATACAGTAACATCTCATGAAGTTAAACAAATGAGTTCTCTATGACAAATGACTCATTTCTCATGCATATACTCTAGATAAACCCATATATGTAAATCAAGAGACATATTAGAGTGTTTCCAGCTATATTGTTCAGACGGCAAAAAATAACCCAATGTCCATTGACATAAAATAAACAAGTATACTTTGTTATATTCACATAACAAATTATATTACTGTGAAAATAAATGAACTACAATTAAATGCAGCAAAACAAATTCATCTTTTTTTTTTGGTACTGGAGATGTAACCATTGGTGCTCTACCACTGAGTTACATCCTAGCTCTTTGTATTTTTATTTTTAAATTTTTAAAAATTTTTTAATTTGTTCTAATTAGTTACACATGACAGTAGAATGCATTTTGACACCTTGTACACAAATGGAACATAACTTTTTATTCCTCCAGCTGCAGTATTTTTTATTTTGAGATAAGGTCTTAGTAAGTTGCTGAAGCTAACTTGAACTTGTGATTCTCCTGCCTTAGCCTCAGGAATAGCTGGGATTACAGTTGTGCACCACTGTGCCTGGAGGAAAGGCATTTTTGAAATATGATGTTGAGTGCAAAACCTGTTTCAGGAAATTTTACATAGTTTGATACCAGATTTATATAGCTCAAACTAAGCAAATTGAAACAACATAAATGATATAATAAATAAGAAGATGACCTTATAATAAGAAAGTTATTTTTTACGAGGGAAAGTTGCTGAGTACTTTTGGATGAAAAGAAGCAGAAGGAGGACTGGAAATTTGTACAAAATAAAGAACTTCAAGAGTAAGTGGTGCTGGTACCATTCTTAAATTGGTGATAGATTTAATAGAAGTAGTTTATTTCATTGTTATGTTTCCTAATTATGCTGACCATGCTACATAGATACAAATGTATATATAGATGGATACTACTTTTCTATGCTAATATATATATTAGTAAACTATTAGTAGATTATTAAATAGTTCATAATGTTTTTACATTCGTGCAATATATATTAGTATAGAAAAGTAGTATCTCCTAAAGTCAGTTACTATTGGAATCATCTGGAATGACAGTATAGATAAGCTACTACCTGGGTTGTCATGTTATCAGATAACTCCAGAGATCCTCCATTTACTGTCTCTATCACCAATGGCTTGTTGGCAGGCAAAAGAAAGGGAACATCACAGATAATACAGTTACAACTCTTTTTAGAAGCTTAACCGAGGTCCTGAGTTCTTTTAGAAATACATATATTTATATATATATATATATAAATGTAAAATATATAAATATATATAAAACATATATAAATATAAAATATAAATATATATAAATATAAAATATAAATATATATATAAAACATATATATATTTAACATTTGGTTGACAATGTGACATTTCGTTCCAGGCTTGTTGAGCCCGCTCTCTTTCTTCCTTCATTCAGTTTTAGAAGTGCTGGCAAGATAAGAATAAAGGAAATCAAATAAATCATCTGCCAAAAGGCTCACATGTAAGGTATAGGCAAATAGTGCAGGAGTACTGATTAAGACAAGCAGATTGAAACCCTGATCACCTAAACCTCTCTAAGCACAGAGATTGGCAAGGGAAGAGCTTCAAGCCTTTGAAGTGGCCCTGTATTATCAGAGATGATGATGTGAACGATGATGTGAACGTGAATCCAAGCACTTGTCAAGTGCTGTGTGTTTAACTGAAGAGATAATTGTATGCAAGTCTATGGAATCCCTGGGCAGATGAAAAACGTGGAGTTTGGTAGGTTATTAAATATTTCATGATGTTTTTTACATTTGTGCAAGTATAATATAATCAGATCTTGGCTTCATTTGTGCTTTTGACTGCCACTGCTAATTTTTTTCATTCCAGAATTTTATTAACTCTCAACCCCAGAGTCATTATTTTCAGGGTGAACTTCATATTTTGCTTTGCCTAAGCTTAAGGCTTTAACCATCTATAAAAAGAAATAAATGAAGAGAAAAATAAAGAACCAGCTCCTCATTGTTTCATCCATGAGGATAGAGTTTAGGCACCACCACCTTTTGATATTTGTGTTCCTTTCCTCCTCTCTGTGTTCTCCTCCTCCTTCCTTATCCTCCCTCCCTTCTCTATCTATCCCTTTTCTCTCTCTCTTTCTCTCTCTCTCTCTCTCTCTCTCTCTCTCTCTCTCTCTCTCTCTCTCTCTCCTTTGTCTTCTCCTCTGGATGGATTTGTGCTTTTCAAAAACCTATTAACAGAGCAATCCTTTTGGGGGAAGGGGTAGCTCCTACATAGAACCAAACACTTAAGAAATATGCATAATCTGCTCTCTGATGCATTAGGTCAAGACACTAGATTGACAGGTTTATTTCAGTCCTTACTGGGTTGCCTGGGCAAGCAGCCCTTCATTCTTTTGTTTGTTCATCTATCCAGTAAACCCATGCATTGAGTTCTTAGTCTGCGCCAGCGCTGTGGTGGACTCCTTTGATACACAGATGAGAATAACATTGCTCTGTCCTCCAAAACATTCACTCTCTGAAGGAATTGCCCCAGTTTGTGATTTAGAGGTGGAAGCTGCCACACATCTGAAGTGTGATTAAGGTGATTTAAGAGTGAGCCTGGGAGGAGTTATTCTTAGGGTTGTTGGTCTCTGTGAACTCTTCCCTCCAAGTCTCTATTGTATTTATGTTTGCTTTAGAACCTTTAAGTGAAACCACAAGGCCACAAGTGTTTTGAGTATCACTGGGTTAATTTGAGGGAGATCTGCTTCATGTTCTGAGTATGCAAATGCATGTATCCTTAAAGGGAGACTGTATCCTTTGTGAAGGGTGAAAGAATGTAGAAAGACTGGGTTTTTAAATGGAATTAAGATATTTGTCACTGAGTTGTAGCTTTAAGGAGGTCGAAAATTGCTGGAAACCTTGGCTATGTGTTATTTTCTTATCTGATTAAAAAGTATATGTATGATTCTCTACCACCTGACTGAATTTCATAGCTTCCTCTCTACATGGTCTTTGTGGACATCCATCTATCCATCCATTTGTTTGTTCATCCATTCAATTTAATGACTACCTTTAGGTACCAGACTCTGTAAGGAATATAATGTCCTCAGCCTTTCATGGAGTTTATATTTTGCTCCATCTGTGCTCCTAAGATAGAAACCACCCAAAGATAGTGACACTGGAAATTTTAAATTGTAACCAGACTGAGAAAGAGGCCTGTTTAATCTGGATAGTGTTATCAATAGAAAACCAAACATTTGTTTAATAATGATTTTTTTCTCTGCATCCATATTTTATCAGTTCTAAAACTAGCATCGGTTTTACTTCAAATACAAGAAATGAATAGGAAGTAAATTCCTTTAAATATTCAAAAGAATCCAAAGTTGTTTTAGTTGTGAGCTTTGAGTTGAAAATAATAGGAACCATGTGGACAATGCTTACTCTTTAATAAACCAGGGAATTTTATTTACTGGGCTATCACTCTTGTTAATTAAATCATAAAATGTTCTGGGCCAAAAACTTGTGTTGATTTACAGATATCATGAGATCTTCAGGTAACTGAGATGTATGTTAGCTGCAGAAATTTTTTAAGGATATATATCTATTTAAAAAAAAATGTCTTTACTACTTCTCTCTGTTCCCAAAAATGCAGCATTATTTCTTTGTTGCTGAGGTGCATTTATTGCTGTATCAGTGAATGCCTGACTTTTATTTTGGAGTAAATCCAAATGCAAATATCCACATTAATGCAACATATGCAAAGGTCAGGAGGTGCAAAGGGTGGTTCCCACAGCAACAGACCTTTGTTACTCTGGAGCTTGGCAGTGTTTGCTTTCAGTTTATGTTAGCAAAACTTTTCTGTTAATGATGTATGCCATGGTGCAGTCGTTATGGAAATGTTAATTAGGAATTTCTGATTTCCATTTAGGAAAATCTCAATTTCGATGTTGTCACAGTTTGAAGGCTATTTTATACTTCCCTTATTCATGAAAAACAAAGGGAAGCATTGGAATCTTAAAGAAAACATGAACACTTTTTCATCCTAAAGAATTACCTAACAATCATTCACTTAGTCATCAGTGTCTTGAAATCACTAATTGTAAATATTGGTTTATGTGAATATATAATAGATGGACTTTTTTTTTACAAACTAAAATGTAGGGAAATATTTGATTATATGTGGGGTATTTTTGTGTGCACGTGTCCTTGAAGTTGTTTATACAATCAGAAACCAAATGAAGCAACACCCAACCTTTTTTGATGAAACAAAGTAATTTTCCCTGCTGCTGTCAAAGGTCAGCCTGTCCATCATGGACTGGATTCTATTTCTTCTCAACCAGTTTGGTCCTGGGCATTTTCCCTCTCGCTCCTAAATTGCCCCCTTCTCCCTCTCCACCAGAACATTCTGATCAACACACACACATCTTTGTTCTCCACGTTGCCAACCTACTTTTACTCTTCCTTTCACAGTGAAGCTTATTGGAAAAGGTTTCTGTATCTGTTGTCTTCACTTCTTCCTCTCTTTATCCCACTCAAAGGGGATTTCTGTTTCTCCCACGTCACCATGGCTGCTGTTTTCCAGGTCACTAAATCTTGACTCCAAGCTGCCAAATCTAATGATCACTTGTTGGAGTGCATCATATTCAATGGCTAAGCAGTGGCCAAAACTTTGGGTCAGTTCAGCATTTCCTTTTCAGGGTACCGTTTTTTGTTTAGTGTCTGTGAACTACTCTCTCCTCCTTCGTCTCTTTTGCTGGCTCTTTTTCTGTGGTCTGCCTCTAAAGTTGGGAGTGTGCAGGTCTTGAGTCTTCTTGACCTGTGATCTCACTCCCATTTTGGGTTTGAGCAAATACAGAATTTCTAATTATATTTGGAATTCAGATTTTTTTTTTTTAGTGTAAGTATGTGCCATGTAATATACACACAGATGCATACATTTATTTATCCCATGCAATGTTTTGTATATAAGGATAATAAAAAATTATTTACTGTATCAGAAATTTACATTTAACTGGGTGTCTTATATTTCATCTGGCACCCTACCCTTGGTGATCTCATTGAAATATATGGTGTTAAATAGTCTTTATAATGGTCCAGAATTTACCTCTTCTTAAGTTCTAGATTTGTGCTTCCAACTTCCTAAATAACACCTTGGTCATCTGCTCATCTCAAACTTGATATGTCCAAAGGAGAATTACCTGTTTCTACCCAGTTTTCATTTTACTAATGGCTTCAGTGTTCATCTGGTTCCGACTTGCTCTCATCTTGCCTATCCTCTCATCAAGTCTTTCAAGGAGTTTGAGGTCTGCACTTTCAAGACGTATCGTGAGTGCCTCTTTTTCTCCACCATGTCTCTAAGGTCACACTATCATTGTAATTTGACTGGACTGTGGCCTCAGCTCCCTCACTGTTGCCCATTATGCTAATATAACCCGCTTCTTATTCTTAATCTGTGCAACAGCATTTTTTAATGAGATCTTTAAAAAATCTAAGTCAAATCATGTTAATTGCCTTGTTTCAAATCTTCCTCCACTTCCACTTGGCAGTGGCTTCCCACTGCACTTTGAATAAAAGCAAATTCTCTGTCAGAGCTAAGAAGCCTCTGTGGTTTGATCCTTGCCAGTACCACTTTGTGACTCATGCTTGCTCCTTCAGTCACACTGCCTTCTCTCCATTTCACTATTTATCTTATTTCCCAGAACAGACTTTCCTCTCCTTTAATTATTTTTCACAGTTATTTTCTTTGGCTAAATATTCCTCATCTATGTCTATCACATTTCTCTGTTCTATTTTTTTTTCATGCTAATGACCAATATTGGAAATTATCATATTGGCTTCTTTAGATATTCATCTGTTTCTTTCTTTCTCCTGGAACACATATTCCAGGAAGAGAGGCATTTATTTCTTCTATTAATTACTTTATTCACAGCTCCCAGAATAGATCATAGAAGGTACTCAATAAATATTTGCTGATATTTGAGTTAGTGTGTTTTAAAAAATTCGTGCTACAGATAGCATGAAAATTCCATGGATTTGAAAATAGATATAGAATGGAAATATTTCCACTGCTTTTTCCCCTACTGGCATCTATGTTATGATGTTGAGGTACACACATTGGTGAAAACACAGCAATCAGCACCAGAGCATGGCAAGCCACCGAAAATGGCTTCATCGGCTGGTGTGAGTTGGCTTTGTCCCTGGGGAGAAACCTGGCATATTACAGCCAGTCAGGATCCTGCAATGGATTGTCTTTCAAAGTCAAAATTCATCCTGTCAAGAGGCGGAGAAAATGATTTGTGGCCTGAAGAGATGGTAGATTAATATTTCTGAAAAACTGTGCACTAAACCCCCTCTAGCTACTTGTTTGTTCTACTATTAAGACCTCTTTCCCTCAGGTACAGGAAATGCTTTGTAGGAAACAGCGTCTTTGCTTTGTATATAGACATTTCCCTGCCCCAAGATGGGGTTTTCCAGTGAGGTGTAACATTCATTAGCCCCTTTGGACAATGCAGCCTGCTGAAACAGACCTGTGTCTTTATCTCACAGCTTCATTTCTGAGTCAGAAGGCACTGGATGACTGGGGGAAGCTGTGATGTATGAAGCAGAAAGAAGATTGATTTTTCACAAGGTACCTTGTACCTGGAGTAATGAGAGTGGCAAATTACTTGCTCACTGAGCAAACATGACAGGAATGTCATAGAGCAAATTTATATTTATGCAAACACACTGGGGTCACACAGGTGGGAATTCCACAAAGTGACCTTATCTCTGGAAGATATCCCTCTAAATCACCAGCTTGCACTGGGAAACTGACAGTCAGCAAAAGCTGTATAATAGCTGCCTAAAAAACAAATACTTCTAATGAATAATGTAATACTCATGGTACAGTAAGAAATAGGATAAATCGTGGTGCCATTTTAAAATGAGAGTCTTCAACTTCCAGGCTATTTCTGGTGTTCATCTTGGATTTTGTGGCAGTGGAACATAAAATATCTGCTTTAATAGAGTAAAAGAAATGGAGTGATTTATCCTAGTCATTGAGGGCCTTTAGAACCTCTCATTTGGTAATGGAAAAAATCAGTGGTTCATCGGGAAGCAGATAATTTTTCTATGTGTAGGCAGCCCAATGCATAGAGACCCCGCAAGCTTCTCAGAACTTTTGGGACAGGCAAAAAATTTCAGAAGTCTCCAAGTGACAGAAAGATTTTGTGCAAATATTCCATTAAAACATTTCAAGATTTCCAACAATGGCTGGCACAATTCACTTTGAAAAGCAGTGCTTTTAGCTATAAACTATTAAAAGAACATTAACATAATACTAATTTTGTTTGTTAATGAGTTGAAAACTTTGCTGATTTCACTAAATAGCCCTAGATTTGGAACAGTTCTTCCCTGTTTGACATCCATTTGTCGATTATTCATACTCAGTTTTTTGAGATCCAGATTTGAGCCTGGAACTAAGTTCAATGCGGTATACACAGAGATCGAAGGAACCAGCTAGGTTTTCAGGCAACTCATTCCTAGTGAACCAGATTGCAATGTAAAATAAATCCAGAGAAAATTAGTCTTGTAAAGCCTAGTCCCTAGTGGGGACTGGACTTTGTGAACACTTTCTAAAAGAGTTATTATTCACCCACTTTTGTCCCTTTGTCTCCAATATCAATTGTAATACTAAATAGGATTTGCTTAACTATATCTATGGTGGTACCTTATAAAATAACAGAATATATGTGATACTTTCTATATGTCATGTACCATACCATCTGTTATGGTTTAGATGTGAGGTGTCCCCAAAAGCTTACATGTGAGACAATGCAAGAAGGTTCAGAGAAGAAATGATTGGGTTGTAAGAGTCATAACCCAATCAGTGAATTAACCCCTGGTGGGATTAATTGAAATGGTAGGGTGTGACTGGAGGAGAATGGAATTGGGGCATGGCTGTGGGTATTTATTTAGTATCTGGAGTGGAGTCTCTCTCTCTCTGCTTCATGATGATGCGAGCTGCTTCCCTCTGCCACCCTCTTCCACCATGATGTTCTGCCTCACCTTGAGCCCCGAGGAATGGAGCCAGCCTTCTATGGACTAAGACCTCTGAAACTGTGAGCCTTTAAATAAGCCTTTCCTCCTGTATAATTGTACTAGTTGGATCATTTAGTCACAGCAACGAAAAAGCTGACTCAAACACCATCCCAAGTAGCTCGTGTATGTAGTCTAATTTAATAATCATACTACTCCCGTTGAGTCCAGCATCATATCCATTTTGTAGACAAGAAGACAAATGGAGAGGGAGATGAGGTAACTGTCCTGAGTCACATGGATAATTAGCCATCAAGGCCAATCCAGTACTGCTGTGAAGAGCTCTGTTGTAAGTCTCTAATGCTCCTAGGGGAGTTGAACCTCACTGGGGACAATGAAGGTCAAAGGAACTTTTGTTGAAAAAAGCTAAATCCACATTTTTAATAAAAAATAAGCTCTGAATTTATTATGTGACTAAAATATGTTGACACACAACTACAAATAGAATAGAGCAGGATGCAGATATTCATTTCTAGGGCCTGCTTATTAGAAGTTGAAAATACACCTCGGTCCACTCTGAAATTCTTTTTCTTTAGTTTCTTTGGCTCCTCCTTTGTATCCACACAATTCTTGCCTTCCACCAGTAAGTGCTGTTGTATCCTTGCTTGGGACCCTTAATTTTTATACTAAGAGTCTTTTTATCCTCTTGATCTTTTTAAGAGCAAATTCTCACTGAATTTTTCAGAAAGATTGCATCCTTTAAAAGCTTTGCAAAATGAGAGTTGTTGTTGGTGCTTGTTATCCCGACTCTGCTGCTTACTTGCTCTGTTTTTGCAGGAGGCTGTGGCTATGATTGCCTCCTTCTGGTCTGAGTGCTTTGTGTTCTTCTCCATGTGGTGTGTTCTTTTAGGTGGCAGTTAAGATTTGAATTTACTTTCAGTGTGAAGAGTTCTGACTGGGGCCAGAGATAAAGGCAAATTCCTCAGTTGTCAGAAACATGGATGCCTCCTGGCACTAATCTCTTAGAGATATTCTGATTTCATTATATCTCTCTGACTACTGTGTGGGCTACACTCATAATAGCAATTATCTAACACTTAAGTTTTTTCTATATGTCAGGCATCATTCTAAGTGCTTTGTCTGTCTTAAGTAATTTAATAAGATAGTCAACTCTATTAGGTAGGATACATTATTTTCTGCACTTAACAGAGATTTTTCCTGGTGCTGCAGACTTCCTGCTGAATAGTCACTGATGTATATGAGGTGAATTTAACTTTTCCTGGGGAGGGGCAGAGGATTCTTCTTGGAAGAATTAATAATAAATTTCAATATGACACTAGTTTTTAAATTTGATCTTCTATGTGACTCATATTATCTTTTACAAATGGTAGCAACCTCTTCCTTTATCTGTTAAACATTTATTATGAATCAATTCCTGCTTTAAGCTCATATATATATATATATATATATATACACATTTAACCCTCACACCCCTTTGAGAGTGCATTATAATTTTCCCCATTTCACAATAGAGTGAATTGAGGCACTTATTAATTTTTCCAAATGACCCAAGATTAGTAAATGTCAAAGCTGGGGTCTGTATCCACCAAGTCTGGCTCCTGAGTTACCCACTAGTGTCTAAGGCTGTTACCCCATCAATGTCAAATAAGGTGGTTATAATTATGTCCGTGTAGCTTAACAGTTCAGGAACCACACTCCTTCATTCTTTGATATTATAAGTGCCTATAAAACTATCAATATAAGACAAAAAAAAAATCACATACATTTCTTTCAATTAGACTGTAAACCATGAATAATCAATATAAGTGAGTGGACACAGATGAGGACGTAGTTGAGGACTAGACCTTGGCGCTATGAGGCCCAGTGCTAAGAACAGGCACAACTGTGGTGATGATCCATTCTGTTGATCAAAGCATGGCATCTAGGTGATACATCAAGAGTAATAGAGTCCAGAGTATTATTACTGAGGACAGGAGAATTATAAGTGGGCTCTCAGTGTTGGGAGATTGTCAAGAGGTAGCAAAGACAAGGACTAAGTTTCAGGGTCAGCACTTTAGCAGGTGAGAGCCTTCATGGGTGCTCAAGAGAAGGCATCAGAACTTAGAAAATGGTAGAACTTCAGTTTTCAGAATTGGGGCACCACGTGAGAGCCAGACTGCCACACATGGTGTGAGTCACATGGTATTGGATCAGATCTCTCTAATTTCATAGTTTCAAATGCTAAAACTGAACCTGATGAGTGGACGGAGACCTAATCCTAACAGATGGGGAAATAGTGTCTGACTCTGGAAAAATACTTTTTGTCAAAGAGAGGGCTTACTTATATCCTCTCTCAAGCATGAATCAATTGTTAGGATTGTGAGGATTATTTCTAGACTTAGTTGCATTCCATTGATTGTATTTACTAGGTTCCTTCCTGGTTGGTTCTTGTGATTGAGTGATGACAGTTTCCTTAGACAAGCTGTCAGGTAAACACAGGAACAATCAGGGAGGAGAGGAGAAAACTTCTGTCCCCTATTCTCTCTTTTTGGGAAAGTATGTCAGCAGTGTTCTTCTTAATCAGAAAGGGGGAATTAAACCTATTTAGACATGGTATAACATCAGCAGTCAACTATCTGATGCAAATGGAGACAAAGTAGTGGTCAGTGTTTATTCCTCACACCTGAAGACAAAAGGTGTTAGCCCAGAATCAGGAGAACAACAAAGGTAAACTGAGGTGGAGAACACATGCTCCCCAGAGCATTCAGAATTGGATAATATTCCCAAGTAGGCTGAAACTTAATTGTATTATTATCCACACTTGATATTTGTGCAGTGTGGTGTTAATAGATGGTATCAAGTGTCTGTCCTCTGAACTTGATTATTTTTATGCAATTCTTGGTACAGAAGGTGTAACACCACAGAAGAGGAATAAAAACAGGAACAAATAGGTTCATGAGTGGTACAGTGAAGACTTTATGAAACAATATAAACTTATTTTATTGATAAAAATTGTCCCATTTAGATTCTCAAATTTTAAAGTATGTTGATGAAACAGAAATTTTGAGAAGTACAAGGCACCTAATTTTGAGAGAGCCATCCACCGGTGTCCTACTTAAAGAGCATTTATTACAAATATTTGAAGCTGCAAATATGCAAAAAGAATTCTTATTTATGTTAATTGCAAATAGAAACTGAGCTGGTAGCAAGTACATTACTCAAAATACTTGGTGGCTCATTTCCTTTGAGGGTATTTGATAGTCAGATGATGAAATGTAGATTTCATACATTTAAACTGAGGTCCTCTGCATGTTATCTTCTCTCTCAGAGTCCCCAGGTGCCTCCCTAGGTTTGCTACATGGAGGGCAAAAGCTTTCCTTTGGCCACCAGTGTCCTCAGTGTTCTGGATCAGAACCATTATTGCAGATTTGCTTTCACTCCTTTTCCTAGACTTTCAGGTGGAGCCATATGAAACTATTTCCTGTTCACATCCTTGCGTGTTCTCAATTCCATGGTACTTTCTCAGATTTCCCTTTATTTGACATGCATTTCATGTCATTTCTGCCCATGAAAATTTTACCCGTGCTTTAAGGTCTACTCCAGCCCCAAGTCTAGAATCTATTGAAGGTGCCCTTGGTGTCAGGAGTAGTGAGGGCACTTGGCATATGTTACCTAACGTGAGTCTCAAAAGTGGAGTAATGAATACCTGGATAAACCTGTTCATTCTGTCCTATTTCCCTAAATGAATTTGATAAAGTCAGAGGGTTCTAGGGTTTTATTTATTGATTTATTTTTTACTTTGTAGATAGAAAATTGGATTTAAAGTAATTTGCCAGGTTTGGGCTAAGACATGATTTGAATCAAACTTGGAATTTTTGATGACTGGTCCTGTTTGCTGAAATTTTATGCAAGCATATTTTGACTCCTTAAGTTTGGTCTCTTTCTAAACCACTATAATCCTTTCTTCAAAATTTTATGCATCATTCTCTTACTAATATTATTGTATAAATCTTGTACTCCTTTATTATAAATCCTTTGAAGGAAGGTAGAAACTGGGACTTGATGGTCTGGTACCACTTACAAAGCCCTCCACAGGGCTTTGCATACACTAAGCCCTTAATAAGCTTAATCAGCTATTTTGCATGCGCACATAGAATTTGCCCAAACCCAGACTTTAAGTAAGCAGATGCATTTCCCTTAAGTTGCCTGATAACAAGTGTGTATGTATGACTGTTTAATAATTACTATGTTCCAATGACACACATGTAGTAAATAATGCTTTGACAATGTGATTTCAAACTAAGTGTCTTTCTAAATTTAATTAAGATAATATGCTATTATATTCCTTTCTCTACAGAAATTAATGGAAAAGAAGTAATACATTATCACAAACTATTAGCAGAAAGATGATTTTTTTCTTTTTTGGTTTCCATTTTATTGTCAAATCTCAAATTAAGTACTCATGATTTTAATCAGAATATAGGCTCCACGTGGGCAGGGGCCTTATCCATCACTGTCATGAATAAATCACCAGTTTTAGAGTGAAAAGTAGATTTTTAAATGATGTTTGTTAAATGAACAGTGTGCCTTTAGTTTCATCGGATGATGAAACTTTGGTTCTTTAGATAATGTATTAGTAGGAGTAGAAGTTGAAAGACATTTTCAGATAGGTTATTACTTTTAATCACTTTTAATCTTCAAGAGAACCCTGAGAAGTAATCGCATTATTTTCATTTTAGAAGATGATAAACTGAGGCTCAGGGGATGAAGTGACTCTTGAATGCCTTTCAAGTCTCAAATTCAAGTATTCCTACACCAAGTCCTGTGTCCTTTCTGCATGACCACATAGTAGGTAGAGGATATAAGTATAGAACAGAACATTGGCTAGGGTCATCTAGTTAGTTATATGCAATACGTTGGATTTTGGCATCAAAAAGATGGTAACACCAAAGAAGCAATGGCACTGAGCTTGGTGGGAGAGTCTGAATGTGTGGCAGCTCTGAGTGGCCCTTTGAGCTTCACTTTAGGGGAAAAGCTACTAGTGCCATTTTATTCTCCTTTTACTTCCCTTGCCTCCGTGTCCCAGCTTATCTGAGCCATAAACTATTCAAGGCTTCAAATTGTACCACAGGCTTCTAAATATCCTTTTGTACTCTGTAGTTTTTGTTTCTACCAGCTGAAAAGAGACAGCTGATTCCTTTGGTATTTTTATACATTGTGCTTTATTGTTTTCCTCCAGTGTTTTCCACCCGGCGCCCCAAGTGCAGATGCTGTGATTGCTACTTCTAGCTCAAGACATCTGTTTTTCAGTAGGTCCTTTTCTTTCTTTCATTCTCGATTATAATCTTTATGTGCCACTGCTAAAGTATAGAGTGGAAACGTATCTGATCTTGTCCTTGCAAGAATGAATGCTCTGCTTTTAGCCTCTAGATTCTCCCACAGAGGGCAATCTCAGTTTCAAGTTGCATTTGTACACTAAAAATCATCAAATCTAAGGACTTTCACATAGTCTTCTAAGCAGAGCTATTTGATGCAGCCACACTCATTTGAAGTCCGTAAGTCTAGGCACAATTTCCAGTGGGAGCATATAAGAAGCACAGGGAAAACAATTTGTTTAAGGTCCTTTTTCTTTATGTGCTCTCTCCCTGCCTTCCCCCAACTCCTGATCCATATCAGAATGTACACAGTCCATAACTAAAAAGTGCTACCTTCTGTAAAACCCACTGAGAATTATGATCACTTAGTTCTAAGGCCACATTGTCTGCATAGACTGTAGTTGGCATGTCTATGGATTAGTTGAAAACACTTAAAAATCGGGAGATTTCAAACATGATTCTGTATTTCTGGTTCTTCATGGAAAATGGAACGGTGTGATAGCACAAGGCTCCTGTTCTCAACTGTCATCACTTGGTCTGGAGCAGAGAATGACTTCTGGAGGTGAGATTGGGCTCTCACTTCACTTACCTGCTTGGCTCCTAGTACTCTATCATAGATCAAGAAGCAATTTTCACTCTCTATATAGTATTATATTGACAAATAATTTACTAAGTTTATTTCTAGCCACATGTAATTTGCCTCTTTTTGAGCCTAAAAGACTATAACATTGTCAAGATATCTTTTTAAAATAAGCCCAGAAGAGAAATGTAGTAGGGATTATTTTAAAGGAGTCTCTTTTACAGTGTGGAAAATATAACATTAATCATTGCTTCTATTCTCAAAGTTTTAATGCAAAGAACTCTGGGTCTGAAGCTAGAAGACCTGGTTTTGAGTTCTGGCTCTGCCACTTACTGACTTTGACCTTGAATGAGTTCCTTTACTTTCCTAAGCCTGTTTCCTCCTCTCTGCAAGGGGGATGAGTGTATTTGCCAACCTCATGGTCATGTGTATCAGATGTGATCACGGATGTGAAAGTTCTGGATGCCATATGGCACTGTGTAAGGGTACAATGTTTTATGGGGGAGTAGAGCAATAGCATATGGCTTCTTAAGGAGCTCGGAATCTGTTTACAGACACAGTGCTTAAATATAATATAAATAACAGTTGAAAATATCTTATTCCATTTAAGAGCTGGAGACATTAAATTGCTCTCAGACTTGAGACAATGTGTGTGATCATTCAGGGTAACCAAATTCAAAACCAAAAGGACAAATATGGTATTTTTTTCCATTCATTTGTTGACTTAACCCACAAATTTTCTTTATTTACTCTATAATAAGAATCATTATAAGTGCTAGGGATAAAGTAATGAAATAGAATGTCTAGGTTTCTCCCCTTATAGCGGTTTATATTTTAGTAGATGGGGAAGAGATATATGTGGATCTATAAACAAGTAGATAAACAAGTAGATTCATGTCATAATTTCAAATACTGTTAAGTACCATGAAGAAAATAAATACAGGTTTTATGATAAAGCTAATGAGTTGTTCCCATATAACTCTTGGCATATTATCTCCCCCCTCTTTGTTTTTATTGTGCCAAAAGAGACACAGTACCATTTAGACAATTGTGTTGGGTACAGTTCAGTGGAATTAAGTATATCACAAATTGTGCTACCATCACCGCTTCCCACTTGTAGAAAATTTTAATATCATTCCATATTGGAAACTCTATTCCCATTAGACAATATTCTTTATTTCTCCCTACATCTACCTCCTAGTAACCTGTATTTTACTTTCTGTTTCTGGAAATTTGCTTATTCCAGATATCTCATATAAGTAGAACCATATAACATTTATACTTATTGTAGCTTAATTTCACTTGGCACATTTTCAAAGTTTATTTATGTTGTGCATATCAGGATTTTATTCCTTTGTAAGACTGAATAATATATATGTGTATTTTATTGTTCCATACATATCTGTGCCATAGTTTGTTTAAACATTTACCATATTGCAGTTTAATATGATTTGATAAAAAGTCTAATTTGTAGAATACTGTACAGTGTACCAAACACTTTCCTATTCCTTGTACATTGCCAGAAGAATGTTAACTTGGGGAATACTGGTTAAATTTTTGTTGAATTGTAGTGGTATCTGGCATGGTGATTTTGTAGAATATTTTAGTTGATGTGTCTTGAATTCTCATTCCAAACCACTTAAGGAAGAAGGTAAATATTTGGAGACACCAAGGTCAATAGGTTTTCTGCAAATATGAAATAACAATGGCTGTGTTTTGGATAAGTTCTACCTACCGCACTAATGTAGGACTATCCTCTCTTCAGGGTGTTGTTCTTTGGAGCATTTTTAAAAATAGACTCGGATAATAGGCTTCCACTGCCACCTTGGGACATGATTTCACAATCTAATAATCTTACCATTGGGAAAATTTCTCATGATTGCACATTTAACCACTTGACTCCCATTGTGCAAGGTGACTTCAGACTGCTGGGACATAACTTGGTTGCTTGGCAACCAAGGGAAACAAATCTATCCATGAAGAAGATTTTAGAAATATGCAGCTGGTAGCAAAGAGAAAGGATAGTTAATGTGGGTTTTGTGGTTGATTTTATTCATAAAGTGAAGTCCTAGATATTGGAAAGAATAAAAAAGTGAGATTTAAAAGGGTGCTGGAATTTTGTTGCAAAAGGAACAAGCCAGAAAGCAATATATTAGAGACTTACTGTGGATGGAGGTTTATAGCACACGGCAGTTGGTGCCTTGATTCTTAATCAGCTGAGTTCTTAGTTGCTTAAGCTATTAACTGAGAGCTGAGTATAGTACTTTGCTACATTAATACCTGAAAATGTTCCACTCTCCTTCATCCCTTAAAGACAGGTCATTAAGATATATGTAGTTATGTACAAACATTGAGCATATAACAAGGAGTATGTATAAAATATAGTTATAAAAGTGCAGGTGCAAGCAAGCCTTCCTGTCTTCCACGATGCATCCTGGAGACATTGCTGTGCGTGGTGTAATGCTGACACAAACGGTCATCCAAAATTTTTGCTTCAACTCTTACCTTTAAAGTAAAGTATGAGCCCTGATGAACTTGATAAAGCAGCCTCTTCTTGGATCCATTTCTGTTAGTTTCTTTTGAAGGCAGAATGTCATGCTTTTTAGCATAGAGCAGTCACTGTCTTCTTAAATTTATTTGCTTCTATTATTTTTGGATGGTAATATTGAAATGCATTAATGTGGCACTTTTTGGGGGGATGGTTTCATAAGGGGAGGTCTTCAGATGCACAACCTGAGCTCTTCAGTTCATTTACATCTGACAGTCCTATGTTGAAGGCATCTTCTAAGTGCAATGGTTTGATGGTAAAGATCTTTTTCTTTCTTGATCGTGTGCTATTAACTAGCTAGTGTTGGCACAGTAGCCATACTAGATGGCTGAATGCACAAAGAAAAGAACCCTTCATGATGACAGGTATAGCCACAGTGAGAATAAATGACCATCTTGGGCTGCACATCTTATCCTAACAAAGAACCCTTAAGGTTTAGTTTTCTTCATGATTTTCATCTATACTTTTACTCCTTCAATAGCATGAAACAGTGGGGTGGAGTGGGTTTTTTCCCTGCCTTTTGTCATTTCCGAATAGAAAAGTTATGCCAGAACAAAAGGAATAAAAGTATATAATAGTCCCCATGTAACAGAATGGAGAATATTTAGAACTGACTTTATTAGTATATTTTTTGCTGTAATAACTATAATAGTTTTATTAGAAAAAGGAATATTTTGTTTTGAACTTTATCTGTGGAATTTAGATGCATGCAGGCCTGTATCTGCTTTTACTGTGCATAATTACAAAATTAAATAATAAGCTTATGATGAAATAGTCACCTATGAAAGGCTGTATATAACTGGAAGGGATTTTTTTCTTACTGTATTTAGTGATTCTCTCACTACCCATGGTTATAAAATGTACTCATCTCTGTCATTTGGGGTGGATGCTTTGTAGATTGTCTACATTCAAAAAACACTGACACCTGTTTGTAGCCTCCTTATTACATAGCATCATTGAAATATGTGGTTGAGAGACAGTGAATCCAAATTTTTCTGATTGTTGGCTCTTTTACCTGAAGTGCTTGTAGGAGAGAACAAATAGGAAATGAAGTTTTGTCTATTTTCAATGGTACAGCCCTCTTTTATAATATTGTTAAGATTTTGACAGTAAGATAAGTTTTACAGTAAATTTTGTAAGCTAAGTTTACTTTCAATAACTAGCTCTAATACATTTTAAATTTTAGCTTAGACTAAATTTGCTCGTGTGTCACTGTTTAATATCATATATTTTTATAGTGGATCTGTATGTTGGAATCTCATTTTTTTGTTTATATTATATAACCACATTGCCTTTTGTTAGTTATTTTTTCCTTAGAAAGAACATATTTGGATCCAGGAAACAATAGTTATATATATATTTTTAAAGTCAATAAACAAATGTAAAATATGAGGCATTCAATACAAAACAGATATTTGGAGAAATAAGGTAGTTTAAGATTAATTTTGAGAAGTAAAAAGAGATATGGCATTTATATCTGATGGATCATTGCCCTTTATCTATCTACAGCCTCTGGGAAAGGAGGGAAATACTTCAACTGGTCATGTGAGAATGAAGGACAGACATTTAATGTAGTCTTCTTTGTAATGCTTAGTAAGACAGGTATGAAAATTAATCAGTTGGTTATTCCTCATGAATAAAGAGGTTAATCCAAGTTCAGTGGAGTAGACAATGGGGAATAAAGGGAAGGGAGGAAGGGGAGATGAATAAAAGACAGTGCAATGAATCCGAAATAACCTTCCTATGTACATATATAGATATACCACAGTGAATCTCACCATTGTGCACAACCTCAGTAAATTAATTTAAAAAATAACTATGGGTAAATTGCAGAAAGATCAGTAGAGGAAGGGAGCAAGGGGGCAGGGGAAAGGGAGAAAAAGGAGAGGAAATGAAGATTGAATTAGAATGAAATATATTCCATGCTTTTATAATTATGTCAAAATGGATTCTACTGCCATATATAATTAAAAAGAACCAATAAAAAAGATGTCAATCCCAGCATTTTAAATGACTGTACCATAACTAGCATCTATGGATTCCTTACTATGTGTCAGGATTTGTGCCGAGTGCTTTACACAAATTAACTCATTTACTATCCCACCAGCTCAGTGAGGCAGGAACTATGATCCAAATATTACAGAAGATAAACTGAAGCTTTGTGAAATTAAATAGCACTCTAACAGCCAGCATGTAGCCAAGTCACAAACCCTCATGTCTTATTGCCATATTAGACTAAATTTGTTACATTTCCAAACTGGAATAAACAATTCAGGATCTTCTCAATGGGCCAGTAGGATGGTAGCCAAATTTAAAAAGTAGTTTTTAGCCATCTCCTCTTGGACTTGAATGCAGGAAACAGTCAATCAAAAAACAAGTAAAGATTTCATTATTTTAGTCTCTTTCACCCTCTATGAAATTCTAAACTTGGTTTTGTTTAGATAAGCATGCTTTCACATAGAAGTCAATGTGATTTTTTTGCTTAAATAAAGCAGGGTTGACATATTTGGCAATGAAATTATAGGATGCTTAGTTAGATGTGAATTTCAGATAAATTCCATTTTAAGTTGGCATACTGCATTTTATTTGGCAAACTTACCTAAGGCTGCTACTTCTCATGTAGAATTCCATTAGGTCTAATCTCAATAGACTGGTGTCTAGTAGAAGTAAGGCACTTAGCTCTGAAAGTATTAACTCACAGTTCACCAGACCATGCAGTTTGTATAAATGATAAATGATGCATCATTTAGAACCTGATCATTTTATAGGCCCATCATACACAGTAATGGGATACAGTGGTACTTAGTTTATTCAGTGCCATGGCAATTAGGTGATTTTCTTTTGATAATTTTCTAGTTAACTAGAACTAGCACATAATTTTAGTCTTTTTCTTAGCACATAACTGTCTAAAATGCATCATGTGCTATTAGGCTCCATTATAGGATATGTGGACAATAGTTCAATCAAGAAGAAAACTGAGTCAGTGAGCAGATTCAGGACTTGCCTTAACCACTTATTTCTTGTCTTCAAATTGTTCTTTCAGTTGCTGACATGTAATCTGGGGATTCTAATACATGCACAGCTTAGTTCAAAGAGTTAACATGAGGCTTTATGAGATATTGAATTAGCCAATACATTTTAAGCTGAAAAACTATAAAAACATACATAGTAATGTTAATAAATTCTACTTGCTATGCTCTATATATCTCCACTTTGAGGAGTATTTGTCTCATACTTAATAATTCTGAGATATTGTACATGTATTGATGTCTATTCTCTAATATGCCCATATCAATATTCATTTTGCAGATATACTGGAGGACACTTTTTATTAGTCCTGCTTCTGTTTTTAGCCATGGCTTCATATTCTTTTAATTCTGTAGATTTAGGATAAATTCTTAAAAGTTAACTTAAGTTTTTACCTGTGATTAAAGCACATGCTTTTTTGAATGTGTGGCCCAAAGACTTTTATTTCCCCCTCATTCCTAGCCAGAATATTTTCCAGACAATATAGTTAATATAGAAAATGCCTATAGTTTCTTGAGTGCCTACTCTATGTCTAGCTTTGTATTAGATATTTTATAGTACATTGTATTTATTCTTTACAGCACTTTCACTAATATGTAATAGTATTCATGCATTCCATATGTGGGCATTGAGAGTCAAAATCATTAAGTAAACCTGAGAGTTTCATTAAACTATGTGTTAGAGCCCAGGATCAAATGAGGTTAGGTATTTCTGATGTTCAGGCCCATCTTCTGAGAGAAGAACCTCTGAAGAAATAATAGCACCTCCGACTTATCATATATCTTTCTTTTAAGTTCAAATTTCACATGATTTCTTGTTTATTATAATGGCATTTTTGTTTGAGAAAATAGTTGACATTCCCATTTTATAGATAGAAAAGGAGGACAAGTGATTCTTTTGTAACAGCAGGTGCACAGGGATGTAGCTTAGCCTTGATCATTTCAGGTGTCTTTCTAGTGCTTTGATAAATCTTAAATGATTGTTTTCTTTTTGCCTTATAGTGTTTGTCTATTTTGGGTATTAGAACTAGAGCTTTAGTTCTGTATGTTTCCAGAGAAATCATTTAAATGATAATACATTTTTATTCCATATCATTTCAACTTGTGGGTGGCAAAAGCATTGCACAAATCCAGCGCTTTGACTTCATGCTGCTAGGCATAAATCATTTGTGTTCCTGGGTTTTTGTGCCTACCAAAATTGTAGTGCCATGGGGAAATAAATGCAAGTATAAAATTTGGGTGAAGGAAACAGATAACTGTGATTTTTTATGAGGCTTGTATTTGCTGCCAGGCAATCCTTAGAAACCAGTCAGGCTTTCTTGGCTAAATCTCTAAGGTTAACTATTAAGCAGAATCCAAAAGGTGGGTTCATCTTAAGACATTGACATAACAAATACAATGAACATTTTAAATCATCTGTGTCAGTTCAGAAAGAGTTGAGAAACTTACTTAGATTCCAAAATATATGTTTTGAAGTTACAGAAGAAAATGTGACCTACTTAGGTTAGTAATATTATTGGTATAAGAAAATGCAACTCTATAAACTTTTGATGATAATTTACAAGACAAGAAATCTAGATTCTAGTTCTCTAACAGGAAGGTTCTAATAATGTGCTTGTTAGTGTGGTTTTAAATACTATAATGTGATGATATTGGATAGATGATGCAGAATGAAAGAATAGTCATAGTAAAAATAAAGTGAACATTTAGCTTCTGGATTATATGTGTGTGTGTGTGTGTGTGTGTGTGTGTGTGTGTGTGTGTATAACACAGCAGAGTGTTATTAGTAGAGTTACATGATTATTTCTAAATTTGTTACCACATATTCCTATACACACAGAAACATGCTTATGTGAGTCCCTTGTGCTTTAATATCTTTGTTTTTTTAATATATCTCCCGCTAACTTTCTGTCCCTCTCAATACTGATATTATTACCTACCTCAAAAATAATCACTATTTCAGTAAATAATTTTGATATAGTAGATATAGCTATAGTATTTTTCACAAAATGCAAATCAGGTTAGACATTATTGGATAAAACCAACGATGTAGTGAAACATTGCCCTAGATTCACATTTAGTAGGATTATTATAGTAACCAATAGCTAGAATACAGAATGATTTCATTTTGATGGGCATATTCTGCTTCTATAAAAAAAAAGCAATAATAACAATTATAAATTGTACTCGTGGAATGCTTTAGGGTTACAAAATCTTTTACCAATTTTTTTTTAATTTAATTTTATTTTATTTTTATTTATTTATTTATTTATTTTTTACATTTACATAGGGTAATGATGTTTATTTTATTTTTCCTCTCCCCCCACCCCTCCCACCCCTCTTTTCCCTCTACACAGTCCTTCTTTCCTTCATTCTTGCCGCTCTCCTTAGCCTAACTCTAAACCTAACCCTAAACCTAATGCTAGCCCCTCCCACCCCCCATTATATGTCCTCATCCGCTTATCAGCGAGATCATTTGTCCTTTAGTTTTTTGAGATTGGCTTATCTCACTTAGCATGATATTCTCCAATTTCGACCATTTGCTTACAAATGCCATAATTTTATCATTCTTCATTGCGGAGTAATATTCCATTGTATAAATATGCCACAGTTTCTTTATCCATTCATCAACTGAAGGGCATCTAGGTTGGTTCCACAATCTGGCTATGGTGAATTGAGCAGCAATGAACATTGATGTGGCTGTATCTCTGTAGTATGCTGATTTTAAGTCCTTTGGGTATAGGCCAAGGACTGGGATAGCTGGGTCAAATGGTAGTTCCATTCCAAGCTTTCTGAGGAATCTCCACACTGCTTTCCAGAGTGGCTGCACTAATTTGCAACCCCACCAGCAATGTATGAGTGTTCCTTTTTCACCACATCCTCGCCAACACCTATTGTTGCTTGTGTTCTTCATAATCGCCATTCTAATTGGGGTGAGATGAAATCTTAGGGTGGTTTTGATTTGCATTTCCCTTATTACTAGGGATGTTGAACATTTTTTCATATATCTGGTGATTACTTGTACATCTTCTTCTGTGAAGTGTCTGTTCATTTCCTTAGCCCATTTTTTGATTGGATTATTTGTATTCTTCGTGTAGAGTTTTTTGAGTTCTTTATAGATTCTGGAAATTAGCGCTCTATCTGAGGTATGGTTGGCAAAGATATTCTCCCACTCTGTAGGCTCTCTCTTCACATTTCTGATAGTTTCCTTTGCTGAGAGAAAGCTTTTAAGTTTGAATCTATCCCAGTTGTTGATTCTTGCTTTTATTTCTTGTGCTATGGGAGTCCTGTTAAGGAAATCTGATTATATATTTAGAGGAACCTGGAAATTCCACCAGAAAACTTTTAGAACTCATAAGTGAATTCAGTAAAGTAGCAGGTTACAAGATCAATGCTCATAAATCCAATGCATTTTTATACGTAAGTGATGAATCTTCAGAAAGAGAAATTAGGAAAACTACCCCATTCACAATAGCATCGAAAAAAATAAAATACTTGGGAATCAATCTCACAAAAGAGGTGAAAGACCTCTACAATGAGAACTACAGAACACTAAAGAAAGAAATTCAAGAAAACCTTAGAAGATGGAAAGATCTCCCATGTTCCTGGATAGGCAGAATTAATATCGTCAAAATGGCTATACTACCTAAAGTGCTATACAGATTCAATGCAATTCCAATTAAAATCCCAATGATGTACCTTGCAGAAATAGAGCAAGCAATTATGAAATTCATCTGGAAGAATAAAAAACCTAGAATAGCTAAAGCAATCCTCAGTAGCAAGAGCGAAGCAGGGGGTATTGCAATACCAGATCTTCAACTCTACTACAAAGCAATAGTAACAAAAACGGCATGGTATTGGTACCAAAATAGACAGGTAGATCAATGGTACAGAATAGAGGACATGGACACAAACCCAAATAAATACAATTTTCTCATACTAGACAAAGGTTCCAACAATATGCAATGGAGAAAAGATAGCCTCTTCAACAAATGGTGCTGGGAAAACTGGAAAACCATATGCAATAGAATGAAATTAAACCCCTATCTCTCACCCTACACAAAACTCAACTCAAAATGGATCAAGGACCTCGGAATCAGACCAGAGACCCTGCATCTTATAGAAGAAAAAGTAGGTCCAAATCTTCAACTTGTTGGCTTTTACCAATTTTTTGAACCATTTGAAAGCCAACCTAAACAATCCACCCTTGTTTTGATATTGTTAGCTTCTCCCTTTATTCTGGCTCTCTGCTGCACCTGTTCAAATCTCTCTAGTCACCACTCCACCTTTACTTTCCTTCTTTGCACTTTTCTATGACAAGCAATCTCATCTGTTTTGGTTTCCTCATCTTCTGCTTCATCTTCCATCATTCCATCAACAGGTATACTGTTCTTGTTATCACTGTTTGCATTTGCTGAATATAGTGGAAATTTGATTTTTTTTACATGCAAAGACACAATGAAACTTCTCTATTTAAAAAATTCATCTCCTTTATTCTGAATTATAAAAAATCAATGCATCGGACTGGGGCTGTGGCTACGTGGTAGAGTGCTTGCCAGGCATGTGTGAGGCAGTGGGTTCAATTCTCAGCACTACATATAAATAAATAAGTAAAACTAAAGGTTTATGAACAACTAAAAAATATTTTATAAAAAAGTCAATACATCAGTTCCTTCATTAACTATATCTTGAGATCCTGGATCCAGATGATGTTCTATATGCTTGAGCAGTGTTTAATAGACAAGGTTTCTGCCCTCATGGAAATTACATTTTAATGGGAAGAAGATTTGTTTTTATAAACATGTAAACAAATATTTAAAGAAATAAATAGGTTAATTTCAGATTGTGATACCAGGGAAGATACTACAGGATTTGGGGAGAGAGAGACTACATGCAGGTGGTCTCCCTGCACACTGGCTAATAGGACAGTCAGGAGATGGTGTCTGTGGAGGTGATCATGAAAAGCAGATCACCATGCACAGACCAGAGGGAGAGCCCTCAGGCAGAGCAAATATCTAGAGCAAGGTCTAGAATGAAAGAAGGAAGTCCAGTGTGACTGAAGGGTAGGGACTATGGGGAACAGGGACATGAAGCGAAGTCAGAGAGGTTGAGAAGGGATATGATGGGCTCTTCTTTTTCAGTAGGAAATTTACGTTTAATTCTCATTTTAGTGAGTAGGTAAATCCTGAGGTTTTCAGCAAGAGATGAGTGTGGAGGGGTAATACTTGAACTGCTTTACATTTTCTAAAGATCATTCTGGGCCCTTGCTTTATCAATTGGAGGATTTGACCTTAACGGTTGATTTCTCTACTAAATTTGTTTGTGAATGTCCATGCCATTGTATTTAGTTTAGACCAAGTTTGTCTGAATATAAGGTTAATGTAGAGAAATGTTCTAAAAAGCCTTTAATATATTGCCTGACATGACTTTTCTTCCCCACCACCAACCGAAATATCTTAAGCTCAAGGGGAGAACAGGTGTTTGGAGTTCAGGCTGCTGATTTCATTTCCTTCAGACATCAGGCTTCCTCCCCTTTTTCTTTCCACACTCTCTTCCATAGACCAGTTAAACTTTGTGTTTCAATGGGGAAATGATCTTCCTCAGAGCATAATAGTTTTTAAATTCTTGCTTATGTACAGTTAATGTGTTTTTCAGATGGGAGGGAATAGGAGGGTTTCAAATCATCCAGAAGTCTGAAATCTCAGTGAGGATAACTGAACATGTAGCAGAAGGGGGGTGGGAAGGGGAGAAAGTCTGGGAGTCTGAATTGTCTTCCACTTTGACAGATTTTCCCTTCAGCATCTTGCACTCTCAAGGTTACCATTTCTCAATTGTCCCTTTTCCCTTGTGTTCCTTGCAAGTTGCTGCTGCCTGAGGAGCAATTTCAAGGTTTCTTCTTCTGTATTTATCTTTTAGTTTTCAGTTAATTTTCATTCAGTTTTTGCACTTGCACTTAAATTTTGCTATTTGTACAGATGAATGTGATAATTCTAAATTATCTTTAGAGTGAGTCTGGTGGTTAGCAGGTAGGATGAGAAAGAACGCCCTCCCTCTGTGCTTTTGTACAAGGTCAGGAAGAAACGTGCCATTCATCTGCCCCCAGCTCCCCAGTTTGGTATTGCCTCTGCAAAAATCCTCATTCACTCCATTATATTTTACTTTCTTCAAACTTGATGGTTAACTTAAAAGTCAGAGAAAACCTTTCAAAATTGAATATTTCCTTTTCCTTTATTTTATTTTTTTCGGTTGAACCTATCTCCTTTCACTTCTTTCTCTCACTTTCTTCCTGTTTGTTGTCTCCTACTTTCATTCTAAAGAGACCACATGTACTTGCTTCTTTCTCATGTGGAGATTGAAGGAGGTATTTGACTGTAAGGCAACACCAACCTTCAGAAAATACTTATTTGCCAGCTATTGTATTGGGCTGTACCTTGGATCAGGCTGTGTATATTCACAAATGGATAGGGGACAGTCCCTGTTTTCAGGGATCATATGTGAGAACATTGGATGAAGATAAGGAAACAGATCATACAGTGTGGCAACTGACTGTCGTATATAAAGAAGGATACACACCATAGTCTTGAAAAAATCTTATGTAAGGAATTCTATCCTGCACCATGATCAATGACTAGAAGTTACCCATTTTGGAGACTGGGATGGGGTAAGTGTCTGATATGTGTCAGATGACATAGGGTGAGATTTTGCTAGAAGTCACTAAGGAAATTTCTTAAGAGTTAAAGTATAAATCATGAATGTGTGTGGATACAGAGGTCAGGAGAATTGTCATAAAATAAGATTAGAGGCATAAAGAACCTGGTCCATGCATGTAATCCCAGCTGCTCAGGAGGTGGGTGCAGGAGGATCATAAGTTTGAGGCCAACCTCAGCAAGACAGTGAGGCCCTGAGCATCTTAGTGAGACCCTGTCTGAAAATAAAAAATAAAAAAGGGCTGGGTATGTGGCTCAGTGGTTAAGTGCCCTTGTGTTCAATCCCCAATATCAAAACAAAACAAAACAAAGAAACAGAAAAACAAAGCAAAACCCTGAGATAAGCTTTTTATACCCCACTAATGACTGGACTTTTTTTTTTTTTTTCTACATATAGAGACTTATGTAGAGGTTTTAGGCAATGGTGTCTCATGATCACATTTACTTACTTGACTGCAGCATAAAGTCTTAGATTCAGTCAACAGCATTTATCAGGCACTTACTAAATACTGAAAAATTAGTTGTGAAAAAGGTCCTGCCTTTGGGTCCATAGGAAGGTGATATGTGTGGCAGGAAGTCTGGGTAGGATGCTGTGGTCAGTGAGAAATTCTGGTGGTCTGAATTGCAGTATTGCAGTCAGGGTAGGTATAAGTGTGTACATGTAAGATTCAGGAGATAGTAGTGGCAGTATATGGTGATTAGAACAAGGATGGGAAAATATGAGGGGGAGAATATAGTGTTCTTACAGCCTTCCAAATGTTGACCTGAATTCTCCTTTCTTTCTTTACTTTGACAGCCTGATGAGTTTGTGGGTGTTTCTGTTTCCATATGTCTAGTTATCAGTTTGACCAGCTGTCAGTTCTGTCATCTCATCTGGTGGGTGCACAATGGTATGGAAAAAATGATGGGTCACTGACCTCATAGCAGAGGCTATTTGCTATGGGAAAGCTATTATCAAGAATTATGCTAAGCAGCTCTTCCTGTCAGATGGGTTTTGCTGTTCATTCTGATACAATGATCTGCTGTACAGTTAGGTTGCAGGATTGGACACAGAAGGGGAGGCAGAAAGTTGTAAATATGGGAAAAAGAGGGGGATTTAAAAACTAATAGCTGAGAGGAAACAAAGGCAATAGAATGGAAGGTTTGAAAAGGGCATTTGGTTTATTGAGAGAGAGAGAGAGAGAGCGAGCACTAAACCATATTATTATTAAAACTCAATATTTCTCTAAGAGGCTTCCTGAGGACACTAGTGTCCTGTGTTAGTTACTCAGGGAAAAGATTTCTGGAAAATGTTTCTGAGAAGGCACATTTAACAATATGCATCTTAAAATTCTACTTAAATTTTTTGAACCCAGAATTTTACAAATATATTTCTCCCTTTGTTTTTCACTAAGACTGTGTTAATATTTTATGGAACTGGTACTTCACAGAACAAACTTAGGAAATGCTGATCTAATTAAGCAATGATCATAGTAACAGTTAACATTTATTGAGCATTTATTGTCTGCTATGACTAGTGTTAAAATTTACATGGATTTTTTTTCACTTAGTCTGCATACCAACAACACTATGAAATAGGTATTATTCTTATTTTTCTGACAATGAAAATATTCTAAATTATCAAGTAATTTGTTCAAAGTCATATGATCAGTAAAATGAAACCTTGATTCAAACCCATTGCCAGTAAAAAAAAGGATAATGATAATATCTATTTCATTGTGTTGGTATGACAACTAAATGAAAGAGTCCATGTAAAGTAATTTTAAAGCTTAAACAACTGGCCCCTTGTACTTTTTTTGGCAGCGGGGGTGGGTACCAGGGTTGAACTCAGGGGCACTTGAGCACTGAACCACATCCCCAGCCCTATTTTTTGTCTTTTATTTAGACAGGATCTCAGTGAGTTGCTTAGTACCTTACGTTTGTTGAGGCTGGTTTCGAATTCTCCATCCTTCTGCCTCAGCCTCCCAAGCCACTGGGATAACAGGTTTGCACCACTGTACCCAGCTGCACATTTTCTTTTTTTAACATATCACAAGATTAAGATCTGTGGAAAGTTTCAGCCATAGATGCTACTGAAACTCTCTTTGATCATATCATGAATGGGACTGCTTTCCTAAACCCTAAGGACCAAATATATTCTCTAATTTCATAAACAGTGAACCCTCAGTACATGCTTGTCAGTAGGCCAGACATTACATATACATTATCTCATATAATAGAAGAAACTAAAACAGGACAATCAAAAAACTTGCAATCGCAATTAAAGCACAAGGAGGGGGTGGAGAGAGGGAGAGAGAGAGGGAGGGGTGGGGGTAGGTGGGGGTAAGGGAGGAAAGAAGGAAATCTAATTGTGTAACAATCACATAATTAGAAATTGCTAGAGCCCAGATTCAAATTCAGACAGTCCAACTCAGGAATTCATGTTTTTAATCCTACAATACTTCTTTGACATACAAATTAATGTGTACCGCTTTCCCTTGTTAATAAATTTTAGCATGTATCTATATTAACATATGTAAGATATTAATTTATTTTCTTATGCTTTATCCATGTAAAGACTTCTCTGAGATTATATACCCAACATTGCTACCACTGGGTCATAATTTTGAAGATGGAGTACATTTTGGAGGTAAAGTTGTGAGGAAAGGGTAACTTAAGGAATTCAGGAGGAAAAGAAATGAGGTTAGTTAAGAAAGTGACCCCAAGGAATTGCATTAGAAACAGAGTAGATGAGAATCTACAGGTCAAGCCAAAATGGAGTTCTTTGTAGGATCTAAGTCTGAAAAGCCGTGGGTGACACAAATATATTTTATCTCCCTCCATAAATAAATGTACATAGGATCTATTTCATATTAGTTTTGCTTTTCCCTTAGCAATGTAATGGCTTATGTAAGGATATCAGAATTATACAATTCTGGGTTTGAATGTTTATCATTAAATGCAACCTCAGGAAAATTTCCAGATTTTATCAATTATTAAATGGGAATGGACATACCTACATCCCAGTTTATTTTTCTAAAAGACCAAAGAAACAATATATAAATTGCAGGAGAAAGTAGGTGAACTATTATTATTGATAACTATCATTTTAGTATAACTTTTTTTTTTTTGCTTTCCTGGTTTTATGGACTCACTTTGAAAATATTAATAATGTTAATTTGGTATTTTTTGTTCAGCCTCTTCATTTTTCTCCTATATCTCATAAAGTACAGAAAGGTGGATTTTAACAACATTGTGTCTCCAGGAACAGAGTTTCCACATTAGTTGGGTCAGGTTACTTTGCAAGTAAGGAAGCTCTGTTACTAGATGATTTTTTTGAAGCCCCTTACAAAAAATAGATTTGAATTGACTTTATTCTGTGCAGGAATTCATTTGATCAATTTTATCTAAATTGTTTACACTAATCATGTGACTTTGTGTCAAAGAGTTTCTTTAGGAAAAAAGGAAAACAATAAATCATTTATTTAAAGATGATTTAAATGACTATGTTCTACATTTTGTTAATAAGTTGAATCTGTTTATATGGAGAAGAAAGTGATAATATTTCCGAATTGACTTAGGCAGTTATTAAGTGGGTAAAGTCTAACTTAGGCAGGACTTTGCTTAACTGTTGCTTCATATCAAGGTGCTCCAAAATACTTTCACATGCGCTCTTCATAGTTCATAAAGAGCAAACGATTTTAAATGCAAGAAGTACAATTTCCAGGAGTTAAGTGTATGAAGGTCTCACAGAGGCTTAAATGCAGTAGAATTACAATAGAAATGTAATCATTTACTTAGGATTTTTATTTTTCTTTAATTTGCAGGATGAGTAAGAGATACTTACAGAAAGCAACAAAAGGAAAACTGCTAATAATAATATTTATTGTAACCTTGTGGGGGAAAGTCGTATCCAGTGCAAACCATCATAAAGGTAAGCTCTTCTGCTTCCTTCCTCAGTCGAACACCCAAGTGGACTCCCCTTACCACAGACTATCATGTTCTGCCTTCACTGTTCTGTTACATTTTATTAGGTATGGGTCCCCTCTGGCAATTCTCCTTAAGTAAAAATGCAGAACTATCCTTAAGAGACTTTGGTAGGGGAAACATGGTATTTCCAGGATTACTGCCATTTCTGCAAATAACTGTTCAAAGAGAATACAATCTTCACTCTATCTTTCCTCCCCTTTTAAGATAGTGATGTTAAAATGTTAAGTTGGTGTGTAATGAACATGAGTTTCAGATTGCTGTCACCCTCATAAAGAAGGCATCTTTAGTGATATATATTTTAATATATATTAAAACAGAGCACATATAAATTTTCTTTCTATACTTTTTGTGGCTCACGTTTCTTTATGCCAGGGTGTTTCTTCCACCATCATCTGGACTCCACCCTCCTCTGATCTGCAGCAGCCTCAGTTCTGCCATAGAATAGAGTGTGGCTATTTGTTCTATGTGCATGTGTTAAGCTTGGCAGCTCAAAATTATACCCTTCCCCTCTTTCCTGGCCATCAGACTCAGTATAATGAATAACTGCCTTTTCCAAGTGAGTTAAAATGGGGCTATTTCTGAACTGTACCTACCATAATCAAGTATTCATAACCTGAGAAGTCAATTTAGATTTTTCTGTGAAATATGGTTTCATAATTCAGTTCTCAGTCCACCATCAAGTCTAGAGACCAGCAACTTACTTTCTTATTCTATTTGTGGGTATAGGGGGAATTAAGACCACTTTGAATTCTGTAACACTTAAATTAGTTACACATGTGCATTAATTAGCATTATATAGACATTCACACCATGGAGAGAAATATGTAATATGAAGGAGTGATGCCTATAAAACAAATCTCTTCCCCCTGTATTTAAAACCAAAAGATACATCTTGTGAAATAGAATTTTATGAAGTTTCTTTATATAATTCTGGTTTTGACCCACAGTGTGTATGTCTAAATTTATAAAATATTTTAAATACAGCATACTGACACATTAATCAAACATTAAATTCTCAGGCCAGGCATGGTGGCACACACCTGTAATCCCAGCTACTCAGGAGGCTGAGACAGGAGTATTGCAAATTCGAGGCCAGCCTCAGCAACTTAGTGAGGCCCTAAGCATCTTAATGAGACCCTGTCTCAAAATAAAAATTTTCCTTAATAGCCATTTTCTATGTAAAATTAAAAAGATGCAGAGAAGAATAATCCTCGTGGTCCCAAATTTGCAACAGTGAACGCAATTTAAGGACAAAATAGTGTTAAACACCTTTTCAAAGAGTTGCATGCTGCTGAGGCCCAGCCCTGTCTTAGGCTTAGAAGGAGATGACACCATCCCTACTGTCCTTGATGGTCATTGTCACCCCAGTACCCATTCCCAACCTGTAAAAGAACTGAAAGAAGTAGGAGGGATTCATAGAAATTGTACCTGACCCAGCAAATCTTCCTGATAAAGATGCTTTCTCATCTCAAAAGCCAAATGATGAGTTCTCATTCATAAAGATGAGAATCATTCATAAAGCTGCCTAAAGTATATATTTAATACTGTTGTTAAAACTACTTTACTTTTAAGAATTTTTAAGTTGTTTTATGTTCTAGGCTAACTCCCAAACTAAGATCCTTTATTATTTGCCAAGAAAATACTTTAATATAAGAAGTTACCCATGGGGTCAGAAATCTTGGTTAAATTACCAAATCCAAGATTTTATACAAGATAGAATTTAGGGTTGTTTTGCTGTTTCATTTCCACCTTGCCATTTATATTTTGGGTGAAGATTTTACAAAAGGTTTCTCCCTTGCTTTATTTCTCCCTCCCCTCCTTCTTCCATCCTTCCTCCCTCTCTTCCTTTCTTTTTTCCCTTTACATTTTTCATATAAAATGCCCTATTTGTGTTAAGCTAATTTACACATAAAACAGTAAGGGTAATATATATATATGTTAGTCATAGCACAGGTTCATGAACTGAGAAATGTTGCATTTGATACTTTTGAAACTGGCCATGTCTGCACTCTGGCTTCATTCCTTGAGTTCCTTACTCAGGATTACCATCATTTCAAATGGTGCAATTATAATTCCTTTGCTTTTATTAGGAATTTCACCATAAAATATCGATATACTTCTCCAAATGGCATTTTGCCTACTTTTGGTTGTTTTTGAATTTACATAATAGTATTTTACTAGAAGTATTTTTCATCAATTTGTTATTTTACCCAACAATACCTGTGAGATTTATTACAGTTGATGTATTACATTGTATTGATGGTATATTAGTTTTTTTTTTTTACAGTTGATCCATATTTTATTATATGAAACCTCTACAGATTTAGTATTTATTCTCTTGTACATGAACATTTGGTATTCTATATATATATATATTTTTTGTTGTTGTTGTTAATCTGAGCAATGATTCCATGAGCATTCATGGACATTTCTTTTGGTGCACATGTGCAAGGTTTTCTTGAGGTAATATTCTCAGTTGCAAAATTGCTGGGTCACAGAGCACACATGTCTTCAATTTCACCAGGTAATGCCAAATGTTTTTCCAATGTGATAGCCCTAACAAAGTTATTCAAGGTATTTTCTTTTCATCTTTTCAATCCCTATGCTCTATAGTTATATTTCCTCTTTTAGCCTGAGTATTGCTTGCTTGCACTGTATATATTCTGTTTTGGGGTTAGTTTCCCCAGGGATTGGTCAATATTATTAGTTTTCAAAGGACCAACTTTTGTCTTTGTTGATCCTTTCATTTATGTTTTTGCATTTCATTACTTTCTACTCTTTATTGTTTCACTAATCTAATTGTGTTTTTATGGGGAGGGGGTACCAGGGACTGAACTCAGGGACATTTGACCACTGAGCCACATCCCCAGCCCTATTTTGTATTTTATTTAGAGTCAGGGTCTCACTGAGTTGCTTAATGTCTTGCTTTTTTGCTGAGGCTGACTTTCAACTCTTGATCCTCCTGCCTCAACCTCCTGAGCCAGTGGAATTACAGGCATGTGCCACCATGACCGGCCTAATTGTGTTTTTACTTATATAATAAACACTTTTAAGTTAGTCTTATTACATGCCAGGTGTTTGTTATGTGTATTTAAAACTTCCTTGGATTTTTCAGTGACCCCTCAAGATTTCGCATACCCTGAGTATTAGATCTAAAGTCATTTATGTAGTTGATTGCTGTGGCTCAATAAATAATAAAATTCATTTTCTCTCCCAAGAGACCTAAATGGTTATAGTTGCATAAGGTCTGCTTATTAAACTCTTAGGGGCCAGAATGGCTGGGGTGCTGTCTTCCTAGGTATGGTGCGAAGACCTTAAATACACCTGAGGTATCTGGCTCTTGGATAGATGCATTTACATTCTAAATGGTAGAATTTCTCTATTTCAAAAGGGGCAGCAAATGCCTTTCTTTCTTGTATACACATGGAAACATCAGCTATTCTGTCACTCACTTACAGAGCAGTTACTATTTACCTTGGACATTAGATGGGCTTTCATCAGAGGTAAGGCTGAGGACAGGGCATGCTGATTCACCCACTCTTTATTGTGAAGTAGTTAATAAAGAATCAGCTTTTGATCCAAACACCTCTGTAAGCATTCAAGATCAAAGTAATAATGATTCATATCAGAAACCCTATAGCACAAAAATTCATTGCAGATATTAACTCACTTATCCTTCATAATGACAGATAAGTACTATTTTATAACCACTTTTACAGAGCAGACTTTGACAAGGAAAAGTTAAAGCACTTGCCCCAAGTTGCCTAGTTGGTGAACATTGCAGGCAGAATTCAAATCTAGGCAGTCTTGTTCCGTGTAATCATAGTATTTATCTAGCAGTGAACTTCCTTACACTCAAACACTATTTGAAATTTGGTTGACTTCTGAGTCTCTGAATTGGAGTGGTATTTCTCATGAACTTTAAGTCCATATCTCTTGAAGTAGGGCTCCTCTGCCACTGTCTCTCCATGGCTGGAACTGTGATTAGGTGTTAGGTGTAGGGCAGCCTTCTTACAACATTGCATCTCCATCACTTTTCCAGTCTCTCTGTACTGTTTGGAATATTTATTCATATCATCTTTATACCACACTAATTCTACATTCCCTTGGTTCTGATCTGTTCTTCAATCCAAATAGTTTGTTTCCTTTATTGTATGCTCACAAGCTTTTTTCTTGCTAATTCATTTGCATTTTCATACTTTTCATTCTAACTCATGTTTTCAGTTTCCTCTTTATATCTCTCAATATTTTCCCTGAATGATTACATTTTATGGATTTTTTTGTGCTTTCTTCCCAGTGATTTTCCTTTAACTTATTTATTCTAGAGTTTTATGGTTATTTTAAAAATTTTGTGAGCTAATGTCCATTGGAGTCATGTTTCTGAGAATATTTAGGCCTCTGATCAGGAAACATTCTTCCAGAGATGATTTGCACGTCATGTATGTGTCTTAGGTAGGGGTTCCTAGAAGCAGAGCCAAGTCAGGAATTCTTATTTATGTGATTTACCAAACAAGTACTTTCAGGAGGAGAGCAAGCAAAGCAGGATAGAGCAGGGGTGAACACAAAGCACAAATCAAATAGAGGCTCGCTGGAGAATATCATAGTCTGGTCTAATGGTGAAACTTTGGAACATTAGCAGAGATGGTCCCTCCTTGAGACTAGATGGACATATTTTCTGTTTTTGTGCCCATTGGCTTTTGGCTATTGGTGTGCTCTCCTTGGTAGGGAGTAGTCTCCCTAGGGAAGTGGTTCTCTTTAGTGGAGGGATGCCTGTGAACTGTAGTCAGGTAAGTCACAGCAAGTGGAAGAAAGGTGCATAGTGGCAAAAAGATCTTGGTGACTTACCAACTCTAATTCCATTGCAGCCCACTCCTCAGACCTTCAGATCTACCTGCTTTTCACTTAAGGTCATTCTGTCCAAGCAAAGGTTACCCAAGACTCTGGTTGGGTACAATTTCAAAGAAAACTTACTTGAGTCACGAGGACCTCTGCTAATGCAGTTACTCCCAAGGCCATTACCAACACTCATATGTCCACCACCCTAGCCATTTTGCATCTCCCTTTCCTTCATTTAGCACTTCTATTCATCCAGGAGGATTGCCTGAAGTTGGACTGGGGGTTCTGAGCCCTGGGACACCATACTCTTAATGCTAGGATAGTTGTACATACACACCGATGAAGGTAACTGGCTATTGGAATGCCACAAACACCCCAGTGAATCATCCAAGTACCTAATGTATTCCTTCCTGCCTCAGAACACAGCAGCCACCCTCTTCTTCCTGATTTCCAGTATCACTTGTCCCATCAATATTTAACTCCTTTGTTTTCTTGCTGGTCCATAGGTATGAGAAGCCTGGACTAGTCCCACAGCAACTGAAACTTTTTGTTTCGTGAGACTTTCACTGCTAAAAGCATCCCTTTCTAGGAATAAGTCCTCCTAGACTTAGGAGTTTATTGATCTTTCTTTGGAACATACCAAGAAAACAAGTAACCCATAATTCTAACACAAGAGATTATTAAATGACATTTGAATATAATTTCAGTAATGTTTCATATTGGATATTTCTAATGGAAAAGTTGTTTGTTTACTCAATAATTTTTGAGTACCTACAGTCAGGACTGAGAATATAGCAGTATATAAAAGAGACAAAAATCTTTGTCTTCATGGGACTTTTATCTGAGAAGTGGGAAATAGATAATAAAAAGAAAAAGAAATAAAATGCTGTGTTTTATGGTATAAATGCTCTGGAAAATATATAAAGGAAGAAAGAGGTCTAGGAAGTGTTCAGGAGGGATTATACTTTTATATAAGGCCTTTGGGTAAGACTTGTGAAGTGTCCAGCCATGGGAATATCAAGGGGAAGGATGTTCCAAGTAGAACAGCAATAAGTATGAATACTTTCAAGCATGCCCAGTGAAAATGAGAAATAACAAGTAGGATGGTGTGCATAGAGGAAGAGAGTAGAGGATAGGTCATTACAGGACAGGCAAATGTAGAAGATGAAAGAACTGAATAAATAGCTCTAACAAAATACCTGTGTAATAATATTTTGCTCTTAAGAGCAACCACATGGAGATTGTGTCATCCCCCTTTTCTGAACATGATATAGAAACACTAGAAATTCAGCACTTTTAAATTTGAAAAACTGGATATCTGAAAATCAGAAATTGTTGTCATCTTCTTAATAAAATCTTCCGTGCCTTGGGAACTAATAGTCCCTCACACAGAGACAAATAAGTTTACTGCTCACACTGCCACAGAAAGATTCTGCCCTGAATTCTTACAATTATATTGAGCTGGGCATTTCGGGGGGAATTAACTCCGAACACTGTGACAGCCAGTCAGAAAATATAAGCAGTATTTCCCCCTTGGAAGCAATTACATTAGGTATAGCTTCAGATATTGGGGATCAGAGAGGAAGCATTTTAGTTTAGGACTCCAAGTTCCCAACAGAAAAATATATAGCCATTAATCTTAGAAGGCTAATACGTTTTCTTGTCTTTTCTTTCCCTATACACCACATCCAAACTAAATCTAAAGAGAATGAGTCATCACTCGGTGTTTGGATTGGAAAAGGATCTACATTTTGTGTGAAAGATACACATAGGTAAAAGTTGTATAGAAGAAGGACCCCCCCAATAGTTGATTTGATTAGATAAGATTAATTTTATGTCATCCTCATTGTAACACAAGTTGATTATTAAACTTAGTAATAACCTTTGATTAAATATTTTCTTTAAACCTAAATTTTTTAATAAATTTGACTTTTAGTTCTATGTCTAGGTTAGATAACAGCCATTGGAATTTTTGGAGGGTAGCTTTTTACTTGTTTCTTGGTTCATTTAATAGCATTTGGTCATTCAACCATCCAGGAGACAAAATATGTATTGTGCATCTGACAATACAAGCATAAGCAAAATAGATGTGACCCATGCCTATTGGAGTTTACAGTATATTTAGAGAGAAGAACATTAATTAGATAATCACACCAATACATATTTAATTAAGAATGATTTAATGTGCTATAAAAATAGAATTTTAGGTATAAAATGGGTGGAAGGTGTTCAGAGAAATCTTTTCTAAGGAAGAGCATTTGAGCTCAGATCTGAAAGGGAACTGGGAGTTAAGTAGGCAGAGTGAGGCAAAGTATCAGGCAGGAACAGCAGCCAGCTCAGAGGTGTTGGGATGTGAAGGAAAGAGTCCTCTGGAGCTGAAAGAAGAGTTCTTAGCTGGAGAGCAGAGAGAGAAAAGGGTGGAGGTGCTCAGTTAGTCTGGAGAGGTGGCAGGAAAAGATCCTTTGGGGACACAATATTCAGAGTGCTGTTTAGAGTTAAAATTGTTTGGTCCAATTTAGCTAAGATATTACTAGGGCTAGTTTGCAGCAGATTATGATATACACTAAAGTTTTAGAACATGGATTTAAAATTCTTAGTATTTTAAGAATCTTGATGAAAAATAGCTTAATGTCCCAAGAGAAAGAAAAATGGCCAGTACATAAACTAACTCTATTCTTGACTCTTAGTAATGCGTTTTATTATGTATCTTATTGAATTTTCAAAGTAATGTTTGTTTGAGACACTCTGGAAAGAAACAAACATTCCAAGAAGAGAAATCAAGTAACCCATAATTCTTCCACAAGAGATTACTAAATGGCTTTTGGATATATTTTTACCTGGTTTATTAACACATTACACATATTTGAGAACATGGAATTTATTCATGTATTTATTTATGCATGCATTTATTGACACAGACTAGTTGTGAGAGAGTGTTTCCCTTGGTGATTCTGCTTTAAACCATTTAGACAGAGTGACTTTTCCTGAAGTGGCTTTTATACCCTGATTTTTAAATTCTTTTTTGTTAAGATATATCATGCTTACATAATAATGCATAAAACATATATGTATACATATATATATATATATACATATATATATATATATGCTCTAAAGAATAACCATAAGGCAAATAAGTGTGCAACTGTCAACAACAATAAGAAATAGATGTCAGTCCTTCAAAACCCCTTATATCTTGCTGATGTAACTCCTTTCCCTAAGAGGAACTCCTTTCATGACTAAACAATAGAATATTGTTTTGTTTGGTTTTTAATTTTGTAAAAATGGAATCCTACTAATGCATTTTCTAAATGTAGTTTGCTTCTCACAAATTTTTCTTGGGATTGATCTATGCTGTAATAGGATTCTGTTATATAAATATAGTGAGATGTATCTATTTTTTTTTTTTACCATCAATGGAAATTTGGGTCTTTCCAGTTGTTGATTGTTTTTGCTGTGGACATAATTGTTTGTCCATGTATCTTTGTTCACACATGAAAAATTCCTCCGGACTATATTTCTAGAGCTTCATATTTCCTATGATAGACACATATTCAACTTTTTTTCCCACTTAGCAGTATACTTAGCAGTGAATGATAAGTATTTATGTATGTATTTGAAAAGTATCCATAAACATACTTTAACTAGGGCATAGGAAAAACATTACATAACTGTACCCTAAATTTCTTTACCAAATCTTCTTCGTTAGGTTTCTTTGAGGCATTTTTGCTTGTTGATACTTACATAAAATCCTGTGTGCCATAATTTTTTTCACATTTAGTATTAATTAATACTGAATAGTTAATAAAATGAGATTTTGGGATTAAAAATAATGAAATTATTAGGTGTGTATTGTTCAACAACCTGACAAGAAATGTAGGGTGGCTTAATAGGGAATTAGTGACAAAAGTGTTAGATGGACTAGAGGTGGAAATAGGGAGAGTGATATTGCTACTCAGATGCTTATAACTTCAGAAAGTGTATATTACTACCCCTAGAAGTGGAAAAGAAAAAGCCATGCTCATAATTGGGGACGCCCAGAGCTCCTTAAAACCTTGCTGCTGCTGCAGCAATGACTTGTACTGCCATTGAGCAGGAAACTAGGAACCGGTTCTTTGATGATACTCCAAGAGCCTGGGAGGATGAATGCTGCCAACACTGCTTGGTTTTAATGCTGCTAAAGCCCCCCAGGCATCCATATCACCTAGCTTAGCACTTATGAAACCAGAAGTAGGAAAAAAAAAATGGATCTTTTTCATTCCTTCCTATCTTATAAGTGCCTTCTTTAGACATTTAAGATCAATGGAGTAGAGAACAAGAGACAGGGGTCAAGGATGGGGGCGGGGAGTGGGAGAAGTAACTACCGAGTAATGACATTGACCAAATTACGTCATGTGCATGTACAAGTATATCGTGATAATCTCCACTATTTTGTACAATTATAATGTGTCAATTTAAAAAAAAAAGAAAAGGAAGGAAAAAAGAAGCACACTTCAAGGCAGAATTCAATGTGCAAGAAATTTACTGGGGGAAACACCTTTGAAATATGAGGGGAGAGGGAGCTCCCGTCCCAGGAAGGAAGGAATCTCCAGACATTAATGAGTGTCTGACACATGATCCAGGAGAAGGACCCAAATGCTTCAGCATAATTGAAAAAGATTTTTCCAGGTCTATTGGGAATCTCTTAGCAAACACTGTCATTGGAGGGAGTCCTATAGTGGGGAACCAAAAGTTCCATGGTGGGCAGACTGTAGTACTTCTGTCAGGCTCAGTCATTGGCTGGTATCGGCACAGAGGAAGAGAGACCTTGGTGGAACCCTATAGTAGAGCCACAGATGGGGCAACTGGAGGCTGTCAGGCAAGTATGTTCTTTATAGTGGATTCTTTGGAGAGGGATATATGCACATATCTTTAGGGGTGCCTCTGTTTCAAGAGCAGAATCTAACCAGAATTCAGCTGGTGGGGGAGTCTGGGAAACTCAGCATCCAAGCTTCCGGCCCTCTTCAGGAGAGAAGGACTATAGGAGGATAAATATTTGACAAGAAAATGACAAATATCTGCCACAAGAATAATTATACACATTGTCTAATACTTTTTATTCCCTAGAAAAAGCATATAAAACCTCCCATTTCACTATTCTGAAAGAGAAGGTCCACAATGGCATATTAATCAGTCTTAAAGAAGATGAAATTATGGCATTTGCCATTAAATGCATAGAGCTAGAGAGTATCAAGCTAAGTGAAATAAGCTAATTCCCCCAAATCAAAGGCTGAATGTTTTCTCTGATATGTGGATGCTAATGCATAGTAAGGGTGGAGGGAAGCTAGGGAAGAATAGAGTTACTTTGAATTAGGTAGAGGGGAGTAAAGGGAGGGGAGGGTATGGGGATAGGAAGAATAGTAGAATTAATCTGATATTATTACCCTATGTGCGTATATGACTACACAACCAGCATGATACTGCATCATATACAACCAGAAGAATGAGAAATTATACTCCATATATGTATGATGTGTCAAAGTGCATTCTACTGTCATGTATAACTGATTAGAACAAATTAAAAAATCTAAAAAAAAAAAGAGAGAGAAGATCCAGACATAGTCTCTTATCCATATACTTCATACTTTTGAGTACTAATGGAAGGATCAAGTTAACTTTTCAATTTTTTTGTTTTCTATGATTTGGATTAATCATCAATTCTTTTGCCAATTCAATGCTTTTGATTATTGATTTAATAACCTTATATAACTTTTAAGGTATGGTTTATATATTTTTCAAATTTAACATTACTTAACACAATATTTATTTATTTCAGAATATAAAATATCATAAAACATTGTTGGAGATAATTGGAAAATAAATAAAAATAAGAGCCTTTAAAACATCTCAAACCCACTGTATATAAACCACCATTAACTTTCAAATCTTATTCATATTATAATATTAAGAGTATAAATAGATTTGTGTCCTCCTTTCTCACTTATCATTATGTTGTAAGCATTTCTTCATGTTTCTTGTGAAAATATTTAACTCTTATGTTATTAAATATTTAAGCTGTATTTATTTTTCCTTTAGTGAAAATGACACTTAGATGAGCATTTGTATCCACAATTGTTTTCCCCACATCTGTTCTTTTACTTAGGCTAGATTTGTAGTAAGAGAATTATTGGGTCAAATTATTTAAATTTTAAAATGTTATTATGTTTTGAAAATGATATTTTGAATTATAATAATTTTGTGTTTTAGAATAAATATGTATATACATACACATGCATATATACATGCATATATTTGTATATATGTATGTATATATATATAGATTTATTCTAAAACAAACAAAATTATTGTTATATATAATTTTGATATATATTTAATATATGTGTGTATTTTTTACAGCCCCGTTTTAGTTTTATTTTGAGACAGGGTTTCGTGAAGTTACTTAGGGCCTTACTAAGTTGCTGAGGCTGGCGTTGAACTTGCAATCCTTCCTGCCTCAGTCTCCTGAGCAGGCTGTTTTGGAATAGTTTGAAAGTATAAAAGAAGCACTAATAAAATGAAAATGGTACTAACCTCATAAAATATTCATTTATTATCATTTATATATGTTAAAATGTATGCATTCTGATATATATTATAAAGTTGCAAACATTCCATTTTACATTTCCATTTGCAGTAAGGAGAATGCCTATATTTGCAAACCCTGGTCAACATTGAGATTTTCCACTATATATAATCTTTGCCAATTTCATCCTTTAATTTATAATTTTTAATTACTAAAAATGATAAATTGGCTTATATATCATTAACATTTTATTGATTACATTTTCATGGCTTTTATCCATTGCTTTTATTAGGTGACATTTTTTTCCCTGTGTCATTATGAGAGTACATTATACATGATAAACCTTTTGCCTTATGTTACCAGCAGTTTAAATTTTATACAGTCAAGCTTGATCTAAGAGCTCTCTTCACCATCAGCCTGGCAAATTACCTTCTCCCATCTCCTTTATGTAAGTACATTTGAATCTTGCACATCCTCCTTTTTATTAATTTGCTTTTTCATTTTGGTGAGGTATATTCTCTAGCTGCTTCTTGAGAAAGAAAAAGTAGAAAAAAATTTTTTTAAGATCTTACTTATCTGAATATATCTTTGTTGTACCACCACCCTTAATTGATAGTTTGGGTATATAATTTTACAGAGGGAATCATATTGCTGTAAATTACGAAGATATTTCTTGCTCTCTCTCTTTTTGTTAGTTGTGTTGCTACTGTGAAAGTTTGAGGTCATTCTTATTTATAATTATTATTCTTTGATTATTACCCTTTTTTTTTTTTCCCTCTCTCTTCTGCTTTACTGTTCTGTAATTTTAAATTTATCTGTTGGTGAATATTCATTATCATGAACTGCTGAGCACTACATTCTTGTATTCTTTCCTGGCAATTCATGTCCTTCAGTTGAGAGAACATTTCTGGAATTATTTAATTGAGGATTTCTTCCCTTCTCTCTTTCTGGATCTCCTGGTGTTTAGCTGTCCGACCTCATGAACTTACATTTTAACCTCTTCTATTTCTTCTCTCACCTTCATTTATGTTTGCTCTACTTTTTGGTGTCAATTTCCTTGCCTTCATTGTCCACACCTGTGCAAAATTTTATACCTTATTTTATACTTTTAGTTTTTAAATGCCCTTCATTTATGTCACTTGAATATTCTCTTATTCCCCATTTTTAATATTTCTTCTAGTATCGTATCTTTTTCAAGTTTTTTCTTCACTTTGATATTTTGGTTTCTATCTTTCATGCTATAGACTTTCCTTAGATAATGGATAATCCCAAACTGCTCTGAGCCTATCAGTGACTTGAAGAATTTGAAATTCAACATAAGGTGATTTAGGAGGGCAATTATTGGAGAACTACCTGTTATGGCTTAGATAAGAGGGGTCCTTCAAAGACTCTGTGTTAATACAGGAGGTGATATGATTAGATTATGAGAGCTGTAACCTGATCAGTGGATTAATTCATTTAGTGAATAAATAATTTAAATGGACTGAGTGGTAACTGTAGGCATGTGAAACATGGCTAGAAGGAGTAGGTCACTGTGACTTATAAATACAGAGAGTAAGATTTTTCACCTCCCAGAAACTGATTTTCATATCTTTGGGAAATGATATGATCTTACTGAAAATGAATGGCTTTAGTCAGTCAGTTCTTGTTACTATGATAGCTAATTCATAGCACAGTACTAGTCTTTTCCTGTTATTAAGAATCATTTATAAAAGTCCTAATAATATATGAATATAAAAGACTTCAGCACTTGGAAGAGCTAGTATAAATCAATAATATTCATTTTCTTGAATTTATATGGCAGTGTATTTCAAGGAAAACGTTTATTTGTTTATATTATTATTGTCTTTTATCTTAATTTTTTCACAGGAATCATGTCAAAATAAAACACACACATAAACACACACACATACACACAATGATGATGGTCTACCAAATAACTTAAATGTGTGTGCAGGTCAGTCACACTAGGCTTGTACTTCTTGGTCCTGTGAATACCTTTTACCAAATCAGACTCCTCTAAAGTTGTTGTTGTTTTAAATATCGTAAGTTATCAGGCCACTGGAGAACATTTTTAATATCTTTTGTGGTTTCTACTTTTTCATATTGAAAAATGTGTTGAATGTCTTTGTAATAAGATGTTGTCTGCTTAGTAATGTAAGCCTAGTCATGATATTTGGAGATTATTTAAAATTAATATGCAGGACACATGGTGGATATTAAATTATTAAACAAGATGATTGCTTAGCTGATCACTTGTGATGTACATGTCTACTTCCCTAAATAAATTGTTTATAAGTTCACAATGAGTATGGAAGACTGCATTTGTAGGATAAACAGATTGAAGGTCCAATATGAATTAATGCGTGTGATACTAACCTCTTCACAGTGTTGAAAAGAGAGGAAAATGTGGAGTCAGGAGGATTTAGGGTCTGACCTGAATGCCCTTGGCCAAAACATATTACTTCTAAACATTTTAGTTTCTATATCTGTTAAAAAAAAAAAGAAACAATAGGTGCTCTCATTCTTACATTAAATTGGAATAGAAATAAAAAATGATTATACATGTGAACATTCTTTGAAAGTTTCATAAAATATGTTATTTCTGCTACATAAAAAATTTGAATTTTACTGATGATACTTTAAAAATATTGACAGTTTTGAAAGGCATTCCTTCAGAAATAAAACATGAATCATATTGGGAACATTTTTTGCTCTTTTGAAATATGATATAATACATAAAATAATCAGTTCTAAATTCTTTCCCCTTACATGAAATTCATCTGCTTTTGCACATGTGTATCTGTGGGAGTATTTGAGGAAACTGAGTGCCACCTGTCAGTAGAAAAAAATCAAGCTGTTTTATGAAGTATTTTCAGGTTATAACTAGCTCACTGAAAGGTTAATGTTGAGAAATCAACCAACTGTAAATTTTTTTCTTATCTGAACAAACTGCATTAGATTTATAAAAAGAAATGGAAATCAACCATAGATAAAAATAACAGTGCTGCTAATAGGGGATTCAGGGAGAATACAAGTTGGCATATCATTTTAGTCAGTTATTGGATTATTTTTATAGTAGTTATAGCCTATGTGTTATTTTTACTTTTATTTTTTGAGTTGGGTATTGCTATTTTGCCCAATTTAACCTCTCAATATCTTCCTGCCTCAGCCTCAACTGAGCTATTCAAGTAGTGGGATAACAAGTTTACATCACTGTGCTGAATTTAGCCTGTGTGTTATTTTTTTACTCTGCAAATATCTTATCTCAAAACAGATGTTAGTAAAGCTCCCTTACTGTTGTCCTTTTTTTTTCTAACCAAGATATACCACTCTAACACCATTATGAAACAGTGGCAAATACTCTCCAAAATGCCCATACTCTGTAGACTTTTAAGTCAAAGATGGGTGAAGCAATTTTTTAAAAACTTATATATGTTTCTAAAATTTGTTTTAGGTGCTCTCTTGTAAGAGAGTTCATTTTTATTGAAGAGAATTCACTTCTGTAGGTCAATCATGTTGACATGTAAATAATTATATCCTAACATAATTTTGTTCTACATTTTAAAAACATAGATTTCTTGGCATAGTTTATACATAAGAAATCTTGAAGACAATTAACTTTCAAAAGTAATATAAAAGTCTCATTGATATTTTTTCCTCCCAAGTATATTTTTTGGTAACTTATTTGTCATTCATTCATTCAACAACTAGGGGTTGAGCATCTGTTATGTGGCAGGTACTACCTAAGCACTGAGACTGTTCAGATGGGTAGATTACTGTGCTCTCAAGGAACTCTTCAACTAAAAAACACATTTGTGTAACTAAAATATGAATACAATGAGTATTCGATAAAATCTTACCTATTCACAGAAATATAGGGACAAAGTATGTGCACATGTATACATGTAATAATAATATCAGAAGAAATGATAAAATCCATTTTAATGTTGACAAAAAAAGAAAAGAAAAATTACTGGGAAGTGCATAAATATGTATCATTATCCTGAATGGGTCAATGAACATAAGAGATGACTGATATGTGTGATGGTGTGATGGATGAATAAGGGATTTGTAAGGGAGGAAAGTGTGGGTGTTGGAAGCCTGCTAGGGGAATGAGGAATCTGTGTGGGCAGTAAGGAGGAATGGGTGACAGCAAGTTATGGTCACAAAATAACTTTCTTGATGAAATACCCCTGGGACATAAACGCTAGTGTGCACTTTCTTCTAGAGCAACAGCTTGCGTTTTCAAATTGCAAACCCAATTCACAATTGAAATCTCTTTGTGTTTTTAGGAAGGAAATCAAATACCTCTACCAAAATGTGACTGACGTCTTTAGAGATGTCTTTGGTCAACCAGTTGTTTAGGTTGCAATTGTAGTTCTTATCTAATTATAAATCAAGTTATTATTGTAACTGAAATAATGTGTATGTTATGTAAACAAAGACAATAGCTCTACTTGAGTCAACCCTTATATTATAGAATCATTTTAAAAACACCTATTCTTTACAGTTTTTTTCAATTCAATTTGTTTTGAGACGGTGGTTTTATTTTATCACTATAAGATTTCCTCCAAAAAAGTCATAAACTTTTAATAAACTGTCTCATTAGCGAAAATCACCTTGGTAGAAGTACCAAAATGATTACCACTGGTTTTTTAGTTATTTTTGAACATGAATCTAATCATTTAGAAAATGCTGTTGGAGGTGGAGACGTATATGTTGACCCTCTAGACCCATAGTTTTCTGCATCCTTGGATTCAATCAACTGCAGATTGAAAATATTAAAGCAAAAAATTGTGTCTGTACTGAACTTATACACACATTTTTCTTGTCATTACTTTCAAAACAATGCACTATGAGAACTATTTACACAGCCTTTGCATTTTACTAGATATTGTAAATAACCTAGAGATAATTTAAGGTTACAGAAGGAGAATGTGTGTAGGATATATGAAAATAGTATACAATTTTATATAAGTGTCTTGAGCATTTGTGGATTTTGGTGTCCACAGGGAGACTTGGAACAGATCTCTCATGGATACCAAGGAATGACTGCATTCGTTTACTCAAAAGGATAATTGACCCCAACATCTTAAAAGCTTGAAGAAAATATGCTTAGGGATATGGGAGGTCAAGGCACAACAATAATAGTTATAATGCATCTCTTATACCAGACACACAGCAACAGACTACAATGATGCTCTAGGATATTATTATTGATCATCCTGGAATTGCAATTTTTCAATATTGACTTTTATTGTTATTTAACTAAAGTTTTATACTTCAAACAGGGCCTGGACTCCTATTCTGGGCTCCAAATAAAGAAATTTTATTTGAAAATATAGACAGATATATTTCCCCATCTTGCAAAATAGAGTACAGATTCATTTTATATAATGAATTCTTTGGGTAAGCACAACCATTCCCTTGTAGTGTTAGTGAGGGCATTGTGAGTTTATAAAATGGCATTAGGTAACTATTTACTTAGTTTATCAATAGGAACATTCTGGACTCTTTCTATATGAAATGGTAAAAATTTTGTATTCTTGTAGAACCTTATTTTGTGGATCGTTGATGTGAGTGCTAGTGACAAATTGCCATGGACTTTATTCAGGGTCATCAAACGATTGCTAATGCCTCTGGACATGCTGGGGAACTTTCAAATATGTGGCTATAAATCCAAATGCTTAGATATTCTCTTTGGCAAATGGATACTCATCCCAGAAGAATGCTGACCTATCATATACCTCTAGGGATTTTTTTTATGTGTATGTGTGTGTGCTCAAATCTGAACTTCTCTCAAAAACCTAGTACCAACTCCTTATGTAGAAAATTTCTGTGCTAAATATCCTGTTCTTATTAATAAATCAAAATCTGGTCCTAGAACCACAGTGTTCCATTGTGCTGTACTGCAACAATGATTCAAGGTCTCTGTGACACTTGTTCTGACCCCACAAGCAATGAGAAGTCTTAGGCATGGGGTAGCAGGAACAAGAACCTAGGGACTTCAAACACTTGGGCATACTTGGAGTCTCCAATGCTTTCACTTCTTTTCTAGAGATTGTGTCTCTGATTGAATAAAATAAAATGCATTAAATTTAAATAGTCTCATTGGTGGCCTGTGTAACAATAAAGAAACTCCTGTATTTTGTTTGTTCTGTAACTGCTAGGGACATGATTAGATTCTCTCAAGTGCTGGAGATTTATAGCACCAGTGCAACTAATTGGCTTGGAAACATCTCAGAGTTTATTGACTTTCTTCTCTTTATGAAATATCGCTGTCATTCTCTGCTGCCTTTCCCCCCAGGAATCCACAGCTACCATGTCATGTAACCATTTTGCCAGGTTTAGTTCCTTGTGACTTAAGACATTACAGCTGGTCCTGAGCTTTCAAATGATGGTACATTTCCTTGAATTTTAGATCATCTATGTATTATATCAATACATATGCAGGATCTGCTTCCTTTTATGTTTCATGGTATTAACAGATGAATTGCTTTGTGGAGTGTTCTCAAGACAGAAAAATGATGTAGGGATGACAAAACAGCCCAAACAAAGCTGGTTTTCTATGAACTGATAATGGATTCTCACAAGGCTGATAATTGTTCATGAGTCCCACTTCTCAGTTAATTTGTTGCCTCTTTTGTAACTATGCTGAGATATTTTATCGAAGCAGTGATTTCCTATTTTAGCAGAACAAAAATTATTTGTTTACTTTCATTTCATCATAATGGAAATCTTTGGATGTAATGAGCTTTTATTTAAAACCTAGTTCAGATAAAAAAAATAACATATGTGAATCCAAATAATGAAGACCTTAATCTTGGTGATATGAATTTCTATATCTCAAGAAAAAAACATTTAAAATATGCAGAAAATGTAGCTTTCTCGTATACCATTGTAACAATAATAAAACAAATTTTCCTTCTATTTTGACAAATCACTCCATGTATGATTCAGTTCTGAATACTGAAATGCTGAAACTTAATTGACCAAATTTCAACCTCCCTGAAAATGCCTGGAAAGAGTTTCAGAAAACTGCTTAGAAAGACATGAATCTTTTTCAACGTGGAGATGTTTGCCATTTAGCGTTCAAGTCTTAAGCTCAAAACTGAAGAATTTCTTTATTGGCTGACATGTAGAAACAGTTGAGTGGAGTTCTTATTAGTTCTCATTTGACTGTTGCAGAGCAGAAATGATTAAATGAGCAATGAAAAATATAATGTAAGTTTTTAAGACTGTCATCCTTTAAAGTGCCACCTGCCCCAATAATCTACATTTTTGCATACATTATTAACCATTTTTAGAACTTGATCTTATTAATCAGTTGTATATTATTTTCCTAATACTAAAATTCTTCTCTTCCCTAGTACTATATTGGCCTAGAGTTTCAGAACTGAAAAACAATTGGAGGTCACATATTCTAACCCCTAACCAATGCCCAATTCCCTTCCACAACACTCTTGGCTATCTTCAGCTTTATGTGTTACTACATCTTGCAGTAGCAGGTTCATTAGTGTATTTTATTAAAGAACAACTTGTTTGGATTTGTTTGAATATTCTGTGGTATATCTTTTATATTTACAAGTTTGTTTGCATACTTATGTGCATGGAGATGGGTCTACTTCCAAACATAGAAGTAATTACATCTGGTGTGTAACTCTAACCATTTTGTTATAGAAAATAGATGGCAAGACATCACATGACTATTCCTTCTATGTAACGAGCCTTTATATATTTGGAGACACAGGTCTTCTCTTAGATATATTTTCTTCAGACTTAACATCTATAACTCTTTCAACGAATCAATGGTTGTGGTTTGGAGAAGAAGTGTCCCCCAAATGCTCCTATGTTAATGCGAGAATATTCAGAGGTGAAATGATTGAGTTGTGAAGGCTGTAACCTAATCGTCCAATCCTAGTATGAATGGACTGACTGGGTGGTATTGAAAGCAGGTGAAGTGTGGCTGGAGGAGGTGGACATTGGGGGCATGCCCTGAAAGGGTGCATCTTCTCTGGTCTCTTCCCTGGCCTTCCCCTTCTCTGATTCCTAACCACACCATGAGTGGAGAAGCTTTCCTCTTCTGGGCCCTTCCCCCATGTTGTTCTGCCTCATCTAAAGCTCAGAGTAATGAGTCAGCCATCTATACTGACCTCTAAAACTGTGAGCCCCAAATAACCTTTTTCTCCTCTAAGTTGTTCTTGTAGGACATTTTGGTCTCAGCAATAGAAAATCTGGACCAAAACATCATCAAAACAGACTTTTCTCTTCATGATCCTTTGAGGATTTACCTCTACATATTCTAGATTACTCTTAAGTATGGAGTATCCAAGGCAGAGTAAAAAGGTAAATGTAGTGTTCTAAATATTTTCTTCTGCTTTTTTTTCTTCAATTGTTTGGTCAACCTAATTTTTCTGGTTTTCCTGAAATGTAAGGTTTTCAATATCCATAGCTTCCCAAACAGTATCCCAGTTTTGTTTTAGGAACAGAGTGCAGGAGAATAATTTGGCAAACACAGAAATAATTTCTTTTTCTGACTCAGGAGTCTCAGATCTCTTGCTTTAGACAGAAAGAACTATCTGAAATAATCTTCCATGATTGTCCTGTTTTTCCTCATGTGCTTTTAGTGAGGTAAATTTGTTCTGAAGTTTGTCTCAGTTCTCCTGACTAGGCTGAACATATTCTGAGAACCAAGGTAGGCATTCGCTGAGTCTCTGTTTCCTTACACTGATCCATCTCAGCATTGCTTTGCATGTCCTTCTCTCCTCCTTGGACCAGCTTTACTTCTTCTTAATATGGTCCCCCATCTGTTCTCAAGTTCATGAAATATCAGTTACAGCCACCCAATAAATATGAGACTTGTATTAAGTGAGGATTACTCAGAGTGAGGGTTTTCTGGTACTACCAAGTCACTGTGGCTTACATTATGAAGGGTATCTCAAAAAGAAAACAAAGATGTCTCCTTCAGTGTTGATTGACTCTTGAGTTTTGCCCCAGTGTTTGAGTCTGTGGCTACTGCTTTTTCTTTCTCACCTTTGATTAAATTAAAATGTCATCAAATAATTAAGCCTCCTCAAACCTTCGGGATTTTTAAAGATTGATTATTATTGGAGTTTTCTTGATCTAGGATATATGCTTTACTTTGATTTCTAGGAAGTATTTTATGGATCCTATTGGCTAATGACTTGAGAATTTGAAAAATGGGTTCATTTTTAAAAATCTCACAAACCCAAATAAACTCAGATTCTTAATTTGGTCTCTTATTCCTCAAAGAGATTTATGCAATCCATTGTTTAGAAATTTTAAATGTCAGATATCTCAGAGAATTTGTACCTGACATTTTCAGGAACAACAAAGTTCAGCTTAAAAGAAATTCCACAACTTGCTCTTCTGAAATAGCATCTGCCTTTAGAATGAAGACACTTAGTTTCAGTTGACATAAGCCACCTGACCTCCCTCAAGTAAAGAGAAAGTTCCCTCATACGGAAGAAACTTTTCGATTAAGCGAACTAGAACATATTTTTATGTTCTTTTGCCTCTTACTGTTTGTTCCAATGTGCATAGTAAACCTATGTAGGTGGCTGAGAAAATTCACTGTCTAGTATTATATGTAACTATTTTCTATACAGCTTTGAGTCATGTGCAAAACAAAAACAAAAGCCAACATGCTTCCCTATGAAGACAGTACCATTAAAATTGCCTGGTACTTTCCTTACAGTTTAAGTTTTATCTGGCACTGACCAGTCTTTAAGTTGATTGGTAAGGAACTTAAATCATGACTGTGTTCGTCTCTGCTCTGTTTGGTCTTCCACCTCTCTTTCTTGACCAGTTTGGGTACTCCATTCATTCCAGATATGGGCTTTTATTTTTCTTTCTGCTGTGTACCAGTCTTATCCTTAAGAAATGTACTGGTCTGGATATAGGTTCTTTCCAAATACCTGCAGGGGTCTCCTCTCACTGTGGTTGCTCACTATCTATGGTAGATATAGAACTCTCGGACCACATTTATATTGGGACTCACCTACTGGTACAAGCAGTGGCCTGGCCTTTCACTAGTATTGCTTCTTGTTACAGCAGTAAATATAGATGAGCAAGAAGTAGGGACTCCATCATTCTTTGTTGAATGAATGAATGAATGAATGAATTAAGAGATTTTGTGTCACTAGAAGGTCTTTTTTTACTAATGGGATTTGATTCTTTTATGATGATGGTTAACACTGCTTTGTCTTGATTTCAGATATTTGTATAACTTTTGACTTCTGACTGGTGGTCTGACCTTAATTTCCCTCCTGACGTTGTTACTGGTCTCCCAAATGTCCACTTGTCTACCACCATTCTCACTTTCTCTGTCGTAGTATGACATTCTCGGAGGAAAACTGAATTAAAACCCTCTAGAACAGAAACAGACCATTATTTTCTTTTGTTTCTTAAGTGGAAGGCAGATTATGAAAATTGTAAATTGGTTTAACTGGAGATGATGATTATTTAAAAGAGAGGAAGATCTTTAAGAAAAGAAAGAAGCCTGAAAATTCTCCAAAGTATAATAGATACTGAAGACAACAAGCTATGTTGGGAGTTACCTTAGAAACATAGGTAATTCATTGGCAACTGATATCAAGTTGTCTTGCTCTATTCCTGAGATTTTTTAGTTTGGCTTATTTGTTCTGTCATCTCTCAGCCAGTCGCCTAGTTTAGGCTTATATTCCTAGAATTGGTACAGCTTACTGTCTGCTCCCTGGTTGAAGGGTGTACGATTGAAAATTAATAATGTACATAAACTTAAATGGAGGTTTGTTAAGGAACAATGGAGGTGAATGTTTGATATGTAAGCAACCTTATAACATAAGTAAATTCAAGAAGTTTTAAAATATACTATGTTGATTCCCTGTGTCAGTCAAAGTGACTGGTTGTGAAACATGCCAAATAACATTATCACTGATTTATCACACTTTCGATATAAATATCCAGGCACAGTGAAATGCAGAACTGAGGCACTTCAGGCACATATATAAAAATAGACTTGAAGCATATTAAGTCAGAATTAACCTAAAAATGCCACTGCTTCCCACTTCACATTACAATAAGTCACAACTATGTTCTGTGAACTTGATTAGAGCAGCATTGGATTCAGTTTTGAATTACTGTCCCAATGAGGACAGCAAGGACTTACCTTCCTTGTGTTAAATCTAGCCCTGCCCCTGCCTTGGCTCTCTGCTTTAGACCCCTTGAAAATCTGAGCTTCAGGGCATCCCATGTGCTTCGGTGGCTCTAGGACTTTGCATGTGAGGCTCCTCTTACCTGAAATCTTTATGTCAACTTTGGCTAATTCCTTCTCATTCTTCTGATACTGATTGCAGTCCTCCTCTTACATTTTCTTAGGTACAACTAAGCCATCTATTCTCTGGCAAGTGTTCCTTGGTCCCCTTGAACTGGGTTAGATGTTTCTTCACTGTTCTGTGTCAGAAAGGCATACCCATCTGTCTCAGCATTTAAAGACCCGCTCTGTTATTATGTTTCTTGGCTACCTTTTCTACTAAAGTGAAGATTCTGGAAAGCAAAGGGTTTCCTTGCTTCAGTGTCCCAGGGGCACAAACAAGTTTTAACACCTGGGAGAGTGAGCTTGAGGGAAGATTCTATTCTTTGACTACTTTCTACTCATGTCTGCTGGTCTTGATATCACCTGACTTCCCCCAAGGCAGCATTTCTCAACCTTAGCAGCACAAATGTTTGGGACCCAATAATGCTTTGTTGTGAGAATGCATTCTTTGTAGTGCGGAAGTTTGGTAGCATTGCTAATCTCAACTTATTGGATATCAGGAACCCCTACCCCAGTTACGATAACCAAGAATGTATTTAGACCTTGTCAAATTTCCCTCAGGGAGTGGAAGTCAGATTTACTCAGTTGAGAATCATTGCTGTAATTTTTTTTTCATTACAAATGAAAATCTTTACAAAGATGATATTACTTTAAAATTATTGATAATATAGCTTTTTAAAAATATTTTCTAGAAAATCAAATACTTATCCTTTCTCCTCCTGACCCAACCTTAGCCACAGTCCTGTAGCTCTTGGCATATAATAGGTTCTCAGAAGGGTTTATAGAAGGAAGGTATTAACAAATGCCTAGGAAAGGCACATTTTTTGATTATGGAATTGCCTCTTTTGTTTAAGTCTGCTTGCTTGCTTTTCTTTCTGCTTCAATAGGATCAATGTGAAAATTTCTCTAAGACTGAGTCCCAAATCCTATACATGCCCATAAGGACCCTCATGATCCCAGCTCTCCGTGCCTGACTAGTCTCAAGGCAGATGATTTTTCTTTCCATCTTAGAGGACTCTGTCAATTTTTTTTTTGTCTGCTTTGTGCTTGACTTATGTTGTGTTTCTGTCTGGAACATGATTTCTCTCTTTTACCTGTGTGTGTGAATTAGCATGCTTTGGGTTGAAAGTTCTAGGAACTCATATCTAACAAGCTTGGGAAAAGGCTGATTTATTGGAAGCATACCATAATATTTCAGCTAATTAAATTAAGGGCAGGAGTGGTCCAGGCCTTGGGGACAACTGGAACAAGAACTTGAGTGCTACCTGTATTCTTTTATAGATTCTGCCTCTCATCTTCATGCATCTGATATAAACTTCATTTTTCTTTTCCTACAATTTCCTTCCTCCACATGCAGGGAACAGATCTACAGGAATGTGCTGAGTGCTCTTCTTATAATGACTATTTTACCACCAGTCAGGCATTAATTCTTATCCCTTAGTTTTAGTCCCTACAAATGGCTGACCTGGAATCAAATGCCGGTGCTCTTGTTAATTAGCTCTGGCTAAGCACTAAGCTCACACGCAACAGATGAATTCTGTGAGCAACATCTACAGTAGTGTAGATGTTGTCTACACTACTGGCTAATTATTTCCCATCCTTCCATGCTCATCTCTAATATAGTTTCCTCAAAGAACCCTAATTACAAGCTCTTGGAGCACTTTGCACTTATTCATAATACTTATTAAAATTATAATTACTTTATATTGGTACATTTGTTTGTCATCTCTCTCCCCCACTAGAATGTGAGTTCAAGAATGCAGCAATCATGTCTCCCTTGTTCTGTGCTGTTTTCAGCAATTAGCACAAAGTCTTGCCAAGAGTAAATATCTGATTAGTAATTATTGAAGTAGGCATGAATTCTTGGATTAGGCCATAAAATTTCAAGCACAGTATTTCAGAAACATACATGATATACTGGAGAGGAAATTCAAAGATTCTAATTAGTTTCATTTAAAGTGACATTAGTGGATTTCATATAAAACACATGCTGTCTACATCAAGGTCATTGCCACTCATTTAAATATGGTTGGTAAGATAGTTATATATCAGAAGTGCTTTGCAATTTATTTAATTGTAATGTAGCACTCCTGGGTTAAGAGTTATGATATGAAAAAAAGAACAACATTTATTTTTATCCTTGTAAGGACAGATGTTAGAGTGGAAAAGGAATCAGATATGGAAATAGGTGATTTTTTTCACAAAAAAAGTATACCACATAATCTTTGATTTTTAGGAATCCCAGAAATAGCACTAAAAGAAAGAAGACAAAAATGGCTTTGGAAAAGTATCAATGGATTCTATCTCAACCAATTGATCACAATGCCTGTCAAATTTGTTGGTTGTTTTATCTGTCATAAGTTATAGATCCTTTAGAAATGAAAGATTTGACTACATAAAAATATAAAAACTCTGCTCAGTTAAAATTTTCACAAATAAAACAAAAACATCAAAAATATTTACAACAAATAATGGGGTAGTAGCCTAAGTACATTAGCAATCTTTTACAAATCAATCAAGAAATAAACCCCTAAACACCTTTATATGTTAGCAGGAAATTCACAAAGGAAGGAGTACAAATTCTCCATAAATATATAGACATATAGAAATTAGTTCAATTAATATGCTAAAACTATAACTGGGATATATATTTTACATATACACATATATGTGTATATGTATATGTATATACATATACACACATATATATATATATGTACAAACATAAACATACTTAATTGGTACTTATTGGTACTTAATACCAAGTACTTACTAATTTATGGTCAAAGGGCACTCAGGAACAACTTTCAAGGAACATAACTGGTACTAACTTTCAAAGAAGCAGTTTAGTACTATTTTTAAAGCTTCAGTTCTGTTAAGGAATAATTTACTCAATGTTATTGAGACCAACTGTAGTTAGTCTAATAGATGACTTAAGAAAGAAATTGTAAATTTTAAAAATTATAAAAATGCATATTAATTCATTAAACTTTTATGGATGATTAAGACTGTTTCTTTGATATTGCCCCACAAAGTAGAGTTTTGCATTATCTTTCCTGCAAAAACAGTTGATGTTTCATATGAGTTTCCAAGTTGGAACTTAAGAATCTATGACACTTGCAGAATAATCTGTGTGTGGAATCTTTCTAGATACCACTTCCCTTAATCTTTTATATTTTTCTACTCACACCTAACTCTTCAGAAATGTATTTTTAGTTGCTTGGTGAGAATTTTTATAACAGGCATAAATGATATAAATATGTGTGTGGACAGAGAGAACAGATTTCTTCGTAAATATACAATTTGACCAGTAGGAACCATAGTGTGGTTCAGGGAATCTAAGACTAGGAATACAGAGCAGATAATCCAAAATGGTCTAAATAGAAATTGGTTACAGGAATGTCAGCTATATTTACCATTATTCAGTACTTAATATGATAAGTGCAATTGTATGATTACTGCATTCCTGGAACTGAAGGCTACTTAATGGTGGTTGCTATATCTTATCCACTTGCAGTGCTTATAACCAGGTCTGGCACAAAATAGCTGTTAAACAAATATTTGTTGAATGAAAGAAGGAACAGAATGTTTATGTTCTTTTAGTAATGTTTTACTTCTAAAAACTTCTATGAAGAAAAATTAAGACCTATATCATAGATACTTCTGTTTTATTTTACTTTTGATTAGTGTATTAATTATACATATTCATGGGGTAATTGTGATATTTCAGTACATGCATACAGCAAGCTCTGATAAAATCAAGATAATGAGCATTTCCCTTTTTTTATCATTTCTTTGCATTTGGAGAATTCAAGCTCTTTTCTTCAAAATCTTCATAAAATTCATAATAGTTTACTGAGAACCATAGTTGCTCTACTGTGCTGTTGAACACATAACCCATCCCTTCTATCTGTTTTGGTGCCCATTATGCGGCCACCCTGATTCTTCCTCATTTCCAACCTGCCATGCTCAAGTAATCAACCACTCTAGTCAGTTCAGCATTTTTTTTTAAATACAATACGGAGGTTTCTATAACATAAAAATAAGAATAAAAATAGATCTACAGTATGATCCAGCTACCCCACTTCTGGGTATATTTCCAAAGGAAATAAAATCAGCATGCCAAAGAGAAACCTGCACTTCATGTTTATTGCAACACTATTCACAATAGCTAAGATATGGAATCAACCTGTTTGCCCATCAACAAATGAATGGGAAAGATCTATGTTTAAGGATGTTTATTCAAAGTTCTTTATGGCAGTTTAAGAATACCTAAACACTGTAATAGTTGAAACACTGTAATAGTAAAAACATTCAGTGCTACAAAAATAATTAATCATGGTAGTGTCTGGTCAAATATATACTCACTAAAAAACATTGGTTTCCTTAAACATAACAATTTCCTTTTTCAAAGAACATGGGAATTGTTTAAAATTTGATATTAAAAAATTTTAATAATAGTATAAACTATATAGCACTATTTCAAATATCTAATAAATATAGTTATTTATATCTACATATGCCCAAGCCTGGAAAGGAAAACATTATTATTAGCACCAATCCTCTGAGTTTTATGTAGTTTTTATTTTATATCTGAAAGTTCTATGTATTCTTTTATAGTCAGAAGAAGAAAGAGAAGTTTATGGTTGCACTGGTATTTTCCTCAGGCAATAAGAGGAAATGGATTATTATTTAGTTAGAACAGCAGAAAGCAGTCAAAACAAACAGCTGAGACAATGAAGCAATTACAGAGGATCATAGTCACAGGTAAATAAAAATTAAGAAAATGACAGAAAAAAATAAGAATTAAGTTTGAAGTGACTAGAACCGTGAAAAAGTAAATTACATGAGTTGATGTAAAGCATAATTCTGTGACATCAATAAGTTATGTGGTATTATCAATTTTATTGAATAGAGAATAAGAATAAAGAGAAATGGTTGTCATTTAATTCAGAAATAATAAGAATCCAGCCAAATGAAAAAAATCAACTATCGATAGACTCTTAAAACTGGATATTTTCTATCATTTTTTCCCTTTTTATATGGAGAGTGTTTCACTATTTGAAGTTATCTAATTAGAATAGTCTCCCATGAGTTGATATCTTCCCCGAGAAGGGATTTGGGAAAACATGTACTGACCTCCTCGTATAAAACACTGTACAAAGATCCATACACTGGGTCAGTACACAACAGTGTGAAGACTTAAAACCTGTGGGTGTGCCCTGTTAGAAACGCAGCTTCGGACTGGTCAGAAGGCACTGCCCGTCTGCCTGATTTCCTTCAGAAGAAGGCAAAGCCACTGGGTCAGGCTGAGGTCAATATTGTAAATCAGTGGAGTTATTCATGGCAGAAATAAGAGCTGATGTGAAGGTATACGGAATCTAGCAGCAAGCTTCAAAACCAGACAGTCTGATGCTATTGATCTTTCTGATTTCCTGCTCATGCTGCCAGATTCTCATTTCTCCAGAATGGAAAGAAACAGAAGATCACTATAAGCTGGACACATGTCCACAGCTGGGTCCCAGAGCAAAGCACTGGAGATTATGGCAGAAGCCTTATCTAAGTGTTGATACACTGTGCTTGAGAGGATTAAGTGACCCAATGTCTAGAAAGGTATTTAGATAAATGCCTGGCACATGGGATAAACACAGTGGGGTAACTGTGACTTTTACTAATTATCATGAGAAAAAGGAATAATGAATTTTCATGAGAAGCGTTGATGTAAAAAGATTTTTCCTGGATCTTGAAGGATGAGCAGAATTTTGGTGGGATCAATAATTACAGTTATTTCCATCCTTGGTTTAGAGCCCAACCTTGTCTGGATTAGAATCATGTGGGACATTTACTAATGATAGAGGATCTCTGGGCTCTATCCCAAATCTTAGAGTAGGACTTTAGAAGGTGTGTTTTTAACATCCCCAAATTATTCTGATGTATATTCAGGTTTGAAATCATTGCAGTTGGAACTGTAGGTGGAACATAAGATGAAACATAAGGAGTATGGAGGCTTGTGGCATGTTTGGAGTAGTGAGTTACTCTCGTTTCTCTGGGCAAGAGAGTTCGGGAAAATACTACACATAGAGATAAATTTTAAAAGTAGGTTTGGGACTGTTATATGAAGAATCTGGAGTGCTATGCCAGAGATAAATGACTTCACCAGAAGACTGAGGAGGGACCAATGAGTGATGTGTTCATTCCTGAGAATCAGGAATAGAAATTCAAACAGTTCTGGAGGAGAGAGGTAAGAAGAACTATGCCACTTTATTTCCCATCAAATTGTTACAATTCAGATTTTCATAGGGGGCTCTTAATAACCATGTCCTGTCCTACTTCTGGACGATGTGATTTAATAGTTTGGGGGTAGAGTGTTGGTGTTGGTATTATGTAGAATTTTTAGGCAATTCCAATGTGCAGCCAGGATTGAGAACCTCTGCCCCAGTCAATTCATTGGTATACTGGGAAGTCTATTTCATAATTTCTCTTTCTCTCTGGATGTTCTTCATCTCCTTACCTTATGATTTTTCAGTTGTGGAATTTGTTTTCATCTTTTTGAGAAAAGTAATCTCAGAAGGGAATGTCCACATTGTCATGCAACCCAAACTTGTCACTTCATCCTCTACCTCCTTATTCTGCCCTCTCTTCTGTTGAACAGATGAATTGACTATGCCCTTATTCAAGGCAAGCCCTCTGCATACACACTAGATGATGTCCTCTATCGCCAACTCAAGGATTCTACTTCTTCTGTTGTTTTGTCTCTTCTGCATCATCAATTATTTCCTCCATATTGGATCATTTGAATTAACATAAAAACACTCCTAAATCTCACATCTTGAAAATATCTTTCCTGACTCCTCAATTTACCTCCTACTTCATTTATATGCTCCAAATTAAAGCACAATTCCTGAAAGGAAGTTCCTGAATGTGTTGTCTTTGCTTTTTGCCTCTACATTTTCTCTTCAAAACCTCAGTCAGGATTTGGTTCCTGTCAGTCATCTGAAACTGCTCTTGTCAAGATCATCAACAATCTGCATGTTTCCAAAACGGGTAGTAATTTCCCAGCCTTCACTTTATTTGACATCTCAGCAGGTATTGTATTGGCACAGAGCATAGTTTTTCTATTCAAATATTTTCTTTACTTACTTTCTTAGAGACCCTCTCTTTCTTGATTTTTTTTCAACTTCACTGATCATGCTTTCTTAGTGTCCTTAAATAATCCTCCCATTTTTCTGGATCAGCCCTTGGACATCTTTTCTTTATCTTTTCCATGGTGTGGACCATTAGCCCATGGCTTTAAATAGTATTTGGAGAGTCATAACTTCTACATGTTTTTTAGAAATCTCCAGCCCCAACTTCCCTCCTTATGTATAGTGTCATATAATCGACTCCTTTAGTGACATCTCCACTTAAAATTCTAATGTAAATTTCAAATTTAACTTTTTAAATATTATATTTTGATTCCCCAAATCTAATCTCTTTTTCTCAGCATTCCCATCTTCATTCTCTAGTTGCTCAGGTAAAATTTTAGAATCATCATCGATACCTCTTTCTCTCATATTTGACATCCAATCCCTCAGAAAAATCTTGCTGAAACTTTCAAAATATATTATTAACATATTTTAAAAATATGTTCATTTTATTATAGAATATATATTCATATGTTAATTTTATTATTTATTATATTGTAAATATATTCAAAATATATTTTCGGTGTATTTTGAAAAATCTGTGAAAAGACAGGGCAAAAGTTTGAATGTGTGGTCTCCACTTTTTTAACCTAGAACCTTCCTGGAAAAATCCTCCTGGTTTTCCCAGGAGGTTCATAGATCATGACTTTTAGGAGCATTCACCTCTGCCTTTTTGAAATTAGTCTAGGAATCACATAGTGACATTCTGCTTCATGTGCAAATGAGTAGCTAAGGCCAGTGCTGGTTATAAGAAGGTTCATCAGATTCAAGGAGAGAGAAATTAGACTTCACAGTGTAGAAGAGCAAATGAAAAGGGGGATTCCATTGTTGCCATCTTTGAAAATAAAATTCTTTTTTGGGGGGGAGGCGGAGGGTACCAAGTATTGAACTTAGGGTCACTCGACCACTGAGCCACATCCCCAACCCTATTTTGTATTTTATTTAGAGACAGGATCTCACTGAATTGCGTAGTGCCTCACTTTTTGACTGAGGCTGACTTTGAACACGAAATCCTCCTGCTTTAGGGTCCTGAGCCTCTGGGATTACAGGTGTGTGACACCATGCCGAGCAAATAGGTAACTTTTGATAAAATCTTTTATGTATGTAGATTTCTTTTCTTGGAGAAATTTGGTAATAAATGAAAGAAAAGAAATAGACTGAGTTCAAATAAGAATGGAATATTTTAAATCTCTCATTTTCAAATTAAAAAACAAAACAAAACAAAACTGAAGAGATCAACCCAATAGGGTAAGTGACCTGCCCTAGGGTACATAATTTGGGGGAAAGCCAGTCTTCCGGAAAACAGTACTCATAAGTTATCATTATTTCTACTTTCCATTTCACTACAAAATATCCTGGAATTTCATAGGTGGGATGATCCAGAATTTACTATGCATAGGTAAGTGAGATAGAAAAAGGTGGATTCAGGGCCCTTTTCCTTTACTTTAATCAAATAAACTGATTCTGATTTGATCAGTTTTATTTTTGGAGGTTGCATGTAGGATTTTTATTTTGAAAAATGATTTTACTGTTAAGAAAATCCAAAATAATACTTGTTATCAGTTTCCTTCCATTTCCAACTTTATGTGTTTTATATTCAATGTTACTATAAGGTCCATAAACAGACAATGCCAACAGTTTCAAATATTAAAGGTTTAGGGGCAAGAAAGAAGAACATGAAAATGACCAGGTTTCAAAAGTCTACATATCAGGCAGTAAGCCAGGGTTCTTGCATGTATGATTTCTTCAAATCCTTACACTCCTAAGAAGTAGATGTTAGTATCCATGACTTGTAGGATACAAGGTGCAAGTCATTTACATCACTTGTCTAGGGTAACCTGGTGATTCAAACCTGAATTGGGGTCCACAAAGATAATATTCTAACAAATTGAAACTCAAAACTTTTAAAAGTAAAAATGTGGAAATCTATGCATTTATTGAAATTGATTACTGTTAATAAAATACTTCTTTAGGTGTTAAAATTCTTGTATGTTTGGTAGAGGTACACTAAATACATATTTGGTTCATTATTAGAAAGAATACTAAGCTAAAGCCAAGGCAAAGTTAAATATCATAATTATAGAATTAAAATATGAATCATAATTAATATCTAAAGTTTTATAAAACATGTAATTATTAAGTTTTATTCTTAAATATCAAGTACTAAAATTTTAACTGGTTGACATTGTATATAGGAATAAAAACTTCTCTGTATTCTCATCTACAATGTTTCTGAAGACATAATTCCATTATTTTACAAAAATAATGTTTCTGAAGATACTATTCCATGATTTTTGTAAAGCAAAATAAATGCTTATTGTCCACTGAGTAGGAAAAGGAGCAAGGTAATTTTAGATAAACATTTTTTATCAAATCTTCTTTTGGTACTTTGTGTTTTTATATTTAGACTGAAAATGAGTTGAAATAAAGATTTTAATGTTATCAATGCTAATAAATTAAATGATCTCACAGAGATTAGAATTATGATATGACCCTGATTATTCTTTCTTCTATTGATGTTTACATTTCATAAAAATTTTGGCTCAAAAAAATAGAGTAGTTTCCCCTTAATCTTTGGTTTTGTTCTTTGTGATATTAGTTACCTGCAGTCAATTGTGGTCTGAAAAAATGTTAAGTGGAAATTTCCATAAATAAGTAATTAGTAAGTTTTAAATTGTCTGAGTACCACAATGAAATCTATATCATCACTCTGTGTTCTACTTGAAACATAAATCATTCCTTTGTCCAGGATTTTCATGCTGTATACACTACCCTCCCATTAGTTACTAAGTAGATATCTAGGTTTTCAGATCCACTATCTTGGTCTTGTGGTGCTTGTGTTCAAGTAACTAATTTTATTTACTAATGCCCCTAAAGCACAGGGTTAGCTATCTGGTAATTCAGATATATCGAAGAGATGTCATCAAGTTTGTCTTTTATAGGAAAAGCTGAAAATTCACTTAATAAGTAAAAAAGAAAATGTATGCTGAGGTTGCTAAGATCTACAGTAAGAACTAATCATCTCTGTGAAATTATGAAGAATCAAAAAAATGCTATTTTTGCTGGTGCACCTGAAACTGCAAAAAATTAACACAATAGTGTATGATAAATACTCAGTTAAGATGGAAAAGGCATTAAATTTGTAAGTGGAAGACATGAAAAGAAAATATGTTCCAACTGACATCAACATGTTGTGCCAGAAAGTATTGAACCTATACAAAGACTCAGCAAGGTATGCCCTGAAGATAAGGAATGGTTTCACAGACTCAGGAATATGTTTAGAATGAAAAATATAAAAGTTACTGCACAGGCAATATCTTGTGATGAAGAAGCTCCTGTTACAAATGAATAAAAGCAAGCTATCAGGTTTGTCCCTTCCCCTGTTGCTCCCAGCTCCCAGAGCTGCAGACAGGAGTCATTTAGGAGTACACATATACAGGGTTCAGTACTTTTATGGTGGAACACATGCACTGATGGTCTTGGAAGTTACAGTCCTTGGATAAGAAGGGACAGTCTTGTATGCTTTCCTAAAGTGTTTTAGTTAATAAAGTTTCACCTAATGTTTATTAAATACATGTATTTTCCAATTTATTTAAGTTTTTGAGTGTTTTCAATCATTTTTGACAAAATTAATCAGCTTTAATTATTACATGTAAATTATAATGCTACAAACTGTTAGAAAAATAAATTTTCATTAGTGACTGAAATAATTACCCAATATATAAAGCACGTAGGGCAAGTTTCTCAAAATTATATGTTAACATATTAACAAGAGCCAAATGGTTTGCTGTCTTTCACCTTGTGTTCATATTGGGTTTAGAGTTGATGGTAATCTACCCATTACATGCTCATTGATCATACACAAGTTCAGTGATGCCAGAAATGACATAGAAATACTTTTGACCATTGGACTATCTCAAGATCATGTCTGAAACCCAAGTCTAGGAGCAAGTTTGGGCTTAATAATAAACCAGAAGCTAAACTTTAGTTTGGCCCTATTAGTTGCCCATTTTCTTGTGAGAATATGTGTCCAACAGAGAGCTCAGGAACCAGACGTGTCTTGAGACTTTTTCAGTTTTAAATAGAATTAATTACTAACCACAAATAACTTACTAATTGTGACAAGATATTCAAATAAACTTAATTTGAAATTGTAATTAGGAAAAGAAACAAGAACATTATTAATTTATTCAAGAATATATTGGTATTAGGAATCAAACTGTCCATGTGGAGTCATCAGATGACTAAAGTTTACATGTTCCTTAAACCTCAGTGGAATCACTGTTAATTCTCTTGAGTTAAACTTATGAAATTCAATGCTGAATGCTACATTAGTGAGGACCAAGAGACCAATGTTATTAGTTAAATTTATTGAAGCAGTTTTTAAAAAGTTCTTGAGAACTAAATATTTTGTTGATTGATGAAAGGATAGAAAACCATCTGATTGAGAACATCCTGGTTACAAATTGGTCAAGATAACAATTTGACTAAAAATAAGATTAGTTCAAGACAGGTACAGTGGTGCATGCCAGTGATTGTAGCTTCTTGAAAGGCCGAGAGAAGAGGATCCTAAGTTCAAGACCAGTTTAAGCAATTTAGTGAGACCCTGTCTTAAAATAAAAAATGAGAAGGACTGGCGAAGTGATTCAGTGGTAGAGTACTTCCCAAATATGTGTGAGGCCCTGGATTCAATCCCCAGATTAGAAAAAAGTAATTGGTCAAAAAAAAAAAAGTTTGCACTTTTGTTTTTCAAATTTATTGTCCATTGTAGCTACTGCACTGTATACACTTAAAAAATAAAGTTTGTTCTAATGAAAAGTTAATATGGCCATACACATACGAATTTATGCCCATCTATTGATACAATTATTACTGATGAGGAGATGAAATCTGTAAATGAGCCAAATGTGCATTTTGGTTACATAATTCTTGTGTGATTCTTAACTCTATAGCCAAATAGCAAGTAATGAAACTGGTCATTCTGGTCATCAAAAATAATTGATTTTATTTCAGTGGTATTTGCTGTGTTATCAGATTATTGAGTGAAAGCAAAATTTATTCAATTTATTTCTTTCTCTGACATATAGAACACTTGACTCACTGAAAGGAATTGACCAAACACCTGCTGAGTGTTTAAAGGGAAACTCAAACATTAGGGAGATTCTGTACTAGTACACAAGTTCTTTCAAATGAATTCATTGAAGATTCAGATGCTGTTAAGCAATTGGTTAAAATAAAACAACAGAAAAACTTTAATACATTGTGACAAATGAAGCTAAGGTTAAAAAAAAAGATGATCATCTTTAATAGCATTAATTAATATTTATCTTAGTTATTTTCTTAATTGATGAAATGGGTCATCTTTTAATGTTGTGAGTTCTCTGTTCTTGGGAAGTATCCAGGCAAGAATTAAAGAATGACTTGTTGAACAGATAGCAAAGATTTATCTATTATCTTAAAATTATTAAAAATTTTACAAAGAATGTTCAACAGAACAGTAGTTTTAAAGTATGTTAATATATATTGTGTTTAAATATTTCTATTGTGTATTGCTAGGAGAAGAAAAAGTTAAATGTGCCCTTTTGTTTTAGGGCTATTTATATTTTTGATGTGCTCATATGCCTTGTGAATATTCAGAAGGGAATGAATTTTTGCTGTTTTACAAACTTTTGGACTATACTGCCCATTATTTATATCTTATAAGATATAGCTTATCCAATTAAATATACATCAGGGAACATCAGACTAAATGTTACATAAAACCCCTTTCAGTTCTGAAATTATTTGAATATCAGCATTCTCTTGAGGTAACACCATGAATTTGAAAGGAAGATAAAACAAGCACTATGTTTAAGAAAAAGTCATAATAGAAATCTCCTATTTCCTCAATCATGTGCATGAGTCTTTTGGAATCACAGGGTTGTAAGTTCAGAAACATGACAAGAAGATCCAAAATGGCACTGCTTTAAACAAGATAGATGGTAATTTTCCCTCACAAAATTCTGAAATGGTTTTGGAGCTCCACTGCAAGATCTCATCAAGTATGAAAAGTTCTCTCTTGATCAAGCATGCTTGGGCCATGGAGATCTTCAGAAGGGAATGAATTTTAGCTGTTTTACAAATTTTCAAGAAATTTCATGGAAATGGTCTAAGCTGGAAAGAAAAGGAGGAGAGGACAATGTATTTCATCTTAATGGCCCAAAATGGAAATTGCAAATGACTTTTATATTGATAACTCTTTGACACAAAGTGAATCCTATGGCTACCTGCCACTGAAAATGATGGGCCCGGTTTCTTTTGAGTGAATATGTACTCAGCTAAGGATTAGGAAGCTCTTTGTCTATAAAAGAAGGAATTATAGAGGCAGTCTTTGCTTAAGGATCATATTGTCAATGGAAGTTCTGAAATATTGCCTCTAGAAATTGAAACTCTATTTCTTTACTTAACGTCTGTCATTCCCTTAAGTTTTGAAGACCCCAGAGAACCTTATAAAGTGTAAAATGTTAATAATAGCTGTAAATGAGAGAGGCCACATGGAGATGAAGTAGAACTTACAAATAAGTGAGATCAACATAGGCTTTGTCATACGTGTGGGATCTTACATTGAGTTCAAGCTGAAGGTAAGCTTTGCATTTAAGGTGAGATGTTCTGTTCACCAGGAAATTAATATTTATTGGATCAAAAAATCATGTGGGCTGCTTGAGCTCATGGGCACTCAAATACCCATAAATTGCTTCATAGGGGCGTTCATTCTTTTTATTTTTATATAACAAATTCTATGCTTAAAACTGATTCTCAATTTTATTTTAAAACTCTTTGTCATTTGATATTTCTCAGATTTCATTTTTTTTAGTATGTGATTTAATCAATCATGCTACCAGCTAGTTTGTATCCATTTTCTCAACACACGACTGCTTGTATATATATAAATATATACACTTGTATATATTTATATATATATATATATATATCAGCTAATATAAGTTATGAATGCTGCATAGAACGGTGTTAAATGCTATGGAAGATATGAAAGAAAGGTAGTACTTTGTTACTTCCAGCTTGTGTGTGCTATCCATATTCTGAAAACAGAAACCATAGAACACAAGATTTTTTTTTTTTCTAAAACAACATGCAAATTCTGGGACTAGTAGGCATGGTGTTATCTGCTTGTCAGGACCTAACACTCATCATCAAGAAATAATTTGCTTTTCATAGTTGAAAATATAGGTGTTATAATCCTATATCTGACTGTTATTTTTTCAACTCAGGGTGCTGTATTAAGAAATGGAAACCATGTCAGAAAATTTTCCAAAGAGAGAAAAGATATATATAAAAGAACTTTAGATTTTTCTGAACTTTCATCAAGAAATTTCCATGAAATTTCATTCAAGCTACTTACTACAGCTATGCCTATATATCATTTTTATGAATCCAATGTCTCACTATGCTATATTCAAAATAGGGACAGAAGGTCTGTTGTTTCCCACTAATTTTCTCTAAAAATAAAAGGGAGTTGCTATTTCCCAAAGAGCATGTGTGCCTAAAAATAACAAAATTTTATTTTAAATTTATTTATTTATTTTAAATTTTGCTTTATGTATTTCTGTAGAGTCTTAATCAAACATTTCTTTTCAGGTTTTAAAAACACTGAGACCAGAGCCCCCTTTTGACTTCTAGGAAGACAGTGCCACACCCTGAAAAGTGTTTAGATCACATGGCCCTCTGATTGTTCTCATGTTATCATTTAAGATCCTGGTTGCTTTGCCTTCTTGAAAAAGTGCCAGATGACGTCACTATGTCAAGTTCTTTGTATCAGTTCTCTTCCTTACCCACTGTAAATACAACACTTATCTGAAAATACAGTGTAAAAGATTTCTTTATTGCCAAATCTCCTTGATCTCATTCTCCTTACATTTCTCCTCCTCAAATATTGTTGCTTTTCTTGTGCCGGGCTAGCTGGGACTCGGGTTAAGCCACACGGAATCAAGGGTAAGTGGGAATCAAGACTCCAGGAGTTGGGTGGAAGCAGGCATGTGGCGAGCAGCCTGCAAACTTGTTTATTGCAGAAGCACACAAGACTTTTATAGTTCTCTTGACCAATCATCATTTACCATGGTTACACCTTTGTCCTATCCGAATTGACATCCTTTTCTTAGGTCTCTCAAGCCCTGCCCTTTGGTTCCCTTGGTAACACTGACGTCAATTTGGGGAAGTCGTGTACTTTCCTAGATGGCCAGAGCAGAACACTCCTCCCCGCAGGTTTTCCTGTCAGGCCTGTATGTGCAAGGGTTTTCCTTACACACTTGAAACATTCACTGCTGCCAGTCAAGAACTAGGATTTCTCCCAACATTTCTCCTGTTGTTATTAATTTGGACAAGGGATTCCTTCAGGAGGACTTGATTGACCTGAACCCTTGTGATTCTTTTGTTGAAAATGGACCACAAACATTTAAGAACTGCAAGTATTATAAGGAAGAGTATAGAGGATAATCCTAACATTATAGTAGGATTTAGCATATTAAGCAGGTTTTATTTAAAGGTAATAATATAGACTTCTCCCAGCAGGGAGAAGGACACCATGACTGATGTTCTGAAGTCCCAAGAAGTGAGTGCACCCTACATCTTTTATAGGCTATGGTCTCTTTTGTTCTCTGGTTCTCTCCCCCCTTATCTCTCCTTCATGCCTACGTGACTAGGCCTGGTTTTTGCAGGTGAGATGCATAAAGTGAGAAGCGAATGGGCAGGGGGAGGGCCAAAGTGATTCAGCCAGGCGAGGGCCCAGGGGGCATTAATTAGTATCTTCTTGCCTATAGTCCCTGACAAGGGCAGGTAAATTTGATTATTAATGGGCTCCAGAGATCCTTGACATTCCATTCTTCCAGGGGCAGTCTCCAACTTCCAGAGGCAGATGGCTTTCATGGCCTCCATTTCCTTGATTTGACTCCATCTCCTATTTCTACACTAACTGCCTGTCCCCAATTCTGGCTTCATTCCCCCTCCCCTTTGCTTTACGAACTCCTTACTGCTGTAAGGAAAGTGGGCAACAATCACTCTAGCTGCTTCAAGCTGGAAGGGGCAGCGTGGGGCAAGTAGTTTGGAGTTCCCTTTAAAATATCAGGTCAGTCGAGGGGTCCGAGGTAGAAGTCTGGTTGGGGAAGAGCAGGTTGTAAAGTCATCTGGGGGTGGGTGCTTCTATGAGAGAGAAACAAAAATACATGAGTACTGAAATGAGATTAGTACAAAATAAATGTTGCAGCATCTGGAACATGTCAGTGAATATCATGAAGATGACAGAAGTCAATACTTCCTCACCAGGAGGTGAAAGAATTGAGAAATTGTTCCCATAACAAGGCCTAACAAAGGCTGGAGAGGACAAGGCCTTTATTTGGGAACTTTAACATTGTCCAAGTTATCAGGAATGTAAGCACAACATTTAACTCTTAATGTCATTGAGGTCCCCAGAAAATATAGTTAAGCTACTTAATGTCATCTGATTTTTGTAAAATATCCTTTTATTGGTATAACCTGTGTTTAGTAGAGATCTCTATTTCTGTTACTTAGGGTTAATCATACTAGCAAACATAGATTAAGCCTACCTGTGTAGCTTAGGAAGCTCTGTAGGCCTTAAACTGACTAAAAATTTCTGACTCTGGCAGTTTCTCTTGATAGTTTTCAGGCACATTTTTGTAATAATCTCTCTTTTGTAGCTTCCAGTCTTTATTCTAGTGGGCTAACACAAGTGTATATTCTAACTTACATTTAACTATTGTTTCTTTCAAATGCTCAAGAATGGCTATGTTTGATTTTAACTGTTTTGCTGGATGTTTAAGATCAAGCTGGTCAAATTGACTTGTTCCTGTCTTGTTAAGAGTCAGCTGAGTTCCCACAGGGGTCACTTGTGGGCAACTTGAGAGCAGCTTCTTAGCTCCTTTAATGCCATTTGCTAGGTAGGGTTTCCTTGATGAGATGGCTTCCCTTGGAAGCATCAGGGATGTCTCCCTTTTTCAATGACCCACATCTGCAGCAAAATATCCTCTCGCAAGCCCTTTAAACCCAAGATGTATCAAACTTAGCTATTCTCTTCCCACAAATCAGTACTGCCTCTTACCTCTTCTAGTTCTTAATGATGCTTCTATTTCCTCTTATCCAGATATAAAACTTCAATCATTTCAATTTTTCTTCCTGTTGCATGTGGTTTTTCTGCTTTTTCTAAATTCCACATTCAGTCTCTTTCTCTTCTGATTCTTCATTCCATTCCAAACTTGTCAGGCTCTCCTTATTTTTTAATGAACACAATGCCCTGTGATCTTGTTTTTTTTCCAATAAATCATGATACTTTCCAAGCTAAAATCACTTATTCTCAGAACACACCTTTATTCTTACCTGAAAGTGCTTTCATGCATTACTTTCTCCCATGGAATGTGCTCTTTCATATATCAAGTTATTGAAATTTTGGCTATCCATTAGATCAATTTTATTATCATGAACGTATGTGAAACATTTTCTTTAAAAAAAAAAAAACTGTTATAGATGGGCTCATATAGGCAATTTTACTTTGATATAATGCATTTATTTCCCTCAACTCTGAAACTGCAATTCTTTAAGACATTGGGTATCATAAACAATTTAAACTTTTTGCGTTGGCAACAAGATCTCAAAGCTTATTGTATCAAAGTTGTAATTTCTGTCATGACAGAAACCATGTCTTATTTGTATCTGTAGTCCCTAGAGTACTTTTCACAGTTCCTACAAAGCAGAAGTGCATTAAATATTTGATGAATGAATGAATTGAAGTCTTATATTATCATTAGTAAATTCTAGATGCAAGGAATGGCCAAAGAACTAGTTAGTGATTTCGAGAATGAAGTCCATATCCATTTCATAAGATATGATTTATTTCAATTTTCTGAGAAGTAACATCTTCCGATATGTTTGGAAGCAAAACCTCTACGTATGTTGTGTTTTGATAAAATGGGTCAGTGTGCCATTTTATCTAAGCATATGGCATTAATGAACACTTTTTCAAAAAAAAATGTAGGCATGAAAAGACCAAGATTACCTTCATAGCCATATTAGTTATCTATTAGTGCCTATATAATTATTATAAATCAGTATATTAAAACAATATACATTTATCATCTCAAGGTTCCTATGGGTCAGGAGTCCAGGCCTGGCATAGCTGAATTCAATGTCAGTGTCTTACCTGGCTGTAATCCATACAGTGTTGGCAGGGTCTATTGGTCTCAGTAGAGGCTCATCTTGGTGAGAATTTGTTTCCAGGCTCACTTAGGTTACTGGTAGAATTCACCCTCTTATACTGGTAGAACTGAAGCTGCCCTCACTCCTAGAGGCTACCACAGTTCCCTTTGGCGTCACTTTCCACATATTGCATGGTAGCTTGCTTTGTCACAATGGGCAAGAAGAGAGGTTCTTGAGCTAATTTGCTATCATGTAGCTAATAGCTACAAAATGTATGTAGCTATTTTATTTCCAAACACATGGGAACATTTTATTCTCTCAGAAAATTGAAATGAATCACACCTTAGGAAATGAATGAGGAATTCATTCTCAAAGTCACTGACTTTGGCTATTCCTTGAATCTAGGGTCTACTAATACTGATAGTATAAGTCTTCAGTTCTTCATTCATCAAATATTTAATGCACTTCTGCTTTGTAGGAACTGTGAAAAGTGCTCTGGAGAATACAGATACAAGTAAGACATGGTTACTGTCATGACAGAAATTACAACTTTGATACAATATAATATAATCATGAAGTGGCATCTGGTCCCTTTCCTGTCTTTAGTGGCTAGATGCAAATTACAGATCTTTTACCCACACTCTTTCATTCACAGAGGGTTGTGAATGAACACCAGGAGAGGAGTATCTGAGGGGCCACTGCATAGTCTCACCAGTGTCTTTTGGCATGTGTCTTCTAGTTTTACATGCACAAATCATACCTTGGGTTATGCTGGAAGTATTAGTCTCTGAGCCCCCTCTATTTCCCCGCTAAATTTCTTGCCTGATTTTCCACTGATAATGTAACATTGAAGGACCTGATGGATTTGGAGCAGGAAGAAAGACTCTTTATTTTCTAGTTGTTTCAAGAAATGAAAGCAGTTCAGAGGTTATACTAAAATTCCTGAAGAGGAGTCACACCAAGTGCAGAGAGAGTGTGGGAGGTTATGTGGTACAACTACTGATTTTCCTCATTTGCAAACAGAAATGCTCAGAGGTTAAGTGATTTGCCCAGGATTGAAACTGTATTTGTGGCCTTCCTGCAGACTTTGAGCTCTTGGATAGCAAAGTCAATGGATACTTGCATTGAAATCATTTAGTTAAATATAATTTATTGACTTTGGCCTTGATCCAAAGAAACAGGTTTTGGAACATTTTTACAGCAAATTTAAAATTGGTATAACAGATTGAAAACTGTACAGATAATATGCTTATTTTAGTACATGAAAAATTAAAAGATTCTTCTACCAACTTGAAAGTGAAACCTCATTTTATGCATATACTAGCCATTAGCTTATTTATAGGAAATGAAAAAATAGCTACCTTGATATTTCCTAAATGTTAGATAAAAGTCTACAAAGAATTCATATGGAGTGAATCATTAGTCAAAACTCTCAGTCATGAAGACATGAAATACCTTGAAAATGAACCTTGGCTATCGTCATTGCTCTTTTCCTCTTCTTGGTTAGATACTCCTTGGAGAATGTATTTGCATTTCCCGCACCATAAATTATTCATTCCCTAACTTTTTTATACATTAGTATATATTACATACTAGACAGTATGCTAAGCTTAGTAGTACAAAGGTTAAGATTTGTCCTTACTTTATTTTATAGTTTGATGGGGATGAGAGAATGTGAGTAAAATTTTCATCGAGTATTCTGAAAGTATGGTGATATGACCAACTCTTGAACTGTTACTGCATCTGAGAAATTGGAAAGACCTTCAGAAGAAGTGATATTTAGCATCAGGAAGGTGCACAGTGAATGAGTATCTTTCGCTAACTACCACTTTTGTAGTTGTGTAGAAATTGTACTTTGTGCATTTATTCTTATGATATGTAGATGGCTTTTAAATTTTAGTAGATTGGAATTGGGAACAAAGATGAAAGTAGCATCATTTTGTTCCCTTTACTACTTGATATTCCTCCCAACTTGGTGCTATTTAAGACCTTATAGCAAATGGGAACATGTCTTAATGAGTGTCAAAATAGGGGATTTTTTTTTTTTTTTTTAATTTGTGATGCTGGAGTTACCAGATTTAGGGGATGAGAGAAGCTTTTCTCAAAATTATGAATTCACATTTTTATCTTCACTGAAGAAAAAGATGAACATTTTTACCTATAGTAGCCATAGACTGAATTAATACACAATTAATTTTATCTTTTAGTGTGAATGAATCCTTCAGACTTAATATGAAATCACCATTTTGCAAATTATATTCAAAAGAGATTCCATAAATCTATTACAAAACTTCTTGTATTTATTGCTTTCTATTATAAATGGTTTTGTCTTAGATCATATTTAAATTAATTCATTTAATAACTTATCACAGTTATTATATATAAAATGGGACTAGCCATTTCAATTTACTCCATAGGTTGATTGTGAAAACTCAAAAGTGTTAAAGCCTAGGAAAATACCCTACTAACTACAACCTGTTCAGGAATGAAAGTAATTTAAAATTTGGTAAGTTGAGTTCAGAATTTTCATTTATGTTTTTAGAGCAAGTTTTCAGGCGTGGTAGAAAGTGAGTTAATTTTTTTAAAGTTTTCTCATAATTTAAATTTCATAGTTATACATTGTTACAATGCATGTTCTCTTAGAGAGCTGCTAGTAGAATTTTAAGTGGAATGGGTAAATATGTTCTTATTAGAGTTCTTACTTGTGAATTTATGTTAATATGAGCCACACTGCAAATGACACAGAGACAGTTTCCAAAACAGCTTTGAAACAACGCTTGTTTCTAAGGTCTCTCTCTGTCCCTCTGTCAGTCCCTGTTCTCTTCCTTCCTCCTGCTCCCTCCTCCTTTCTTCTTTTCCTTCTTTTTTTTTCTTCCCTGCAATCAGTTTAAAAGATAACATTCAGCATTCTATATAAAGGTGAAAACTCCAATTTACATTTTGGAAGAGAACTTTTATTAACTATGATATATCTTGACCCTCTTGGTTTTCTCACCACTTCCTAGATTAGACATTCAGAAGAACCAGTGAAAAATATTTGTCCAATAAAAATTAAGAAATATCAAGGCATTAGCCTATATTATCAATGCTTAATCATCATTATGAAGACAAAGACAACTTACCTCCTAGCTGAAGAAAGTACATAAGGAGACATGCTCATCTCCTGTACATGTAGCGAGATGGTTTGGGCCCCAATTTAATTATTTAATTCATTTTTAAAAATATTTTTTAGTTGTCGATGGACCTTTATTTTATTTATTTATATGTGGTACTGAGAATCGAATCCAGTGCCTCACACTTGCTAGGCAAGTGCTCTTCCACTGAGCCACAACCCTAACCCCTTCAATTTAATTCAATGTATGTGTGAGCATGTGTATAAAGACCTATCAGTGAGATGTCAACTTTATTGGTGGTAAGTCTTAAAAGAAAAGGAAAACCAAAGAAACTCATCATTGAATGAATACCTAGTGTGTGTAGGTAATTTAAAAAGCTACCTTTCTCACCAACCAATTAGAGAAAGAGCAGACATCCTTTCAAAACTTTATATATAGATATATCCATTGACTGGATAATGTTTTCAAAACAAAACTCAAGAACCTCTCTTTGTTAAAAAATTTTTTTTTCATAGATTGTTAATGCTAGGATTACAGGTTATCTAGCTCCAGTCCCTTTTTCATATGACAACCTAAGATATCAGGTGGGTTTCTGAATGTTTCATTTGGGGATAAAAGCTTGGATTAGAATCCATCTTATTTTCCAAGTAGAGTTCTTTGCAGTTTGTTTTCACAGAGTCATCAAATACTCAGTGAGTGACTAATTTAGTGCTTCAACACAAAGTAGTATAGTAAGTTTTATTTCTCTTTTCTTTCTTTCATTTTTCTTTTCTTTTTCCTTCATTCTTCCCTGTATCCTTCCCTTTCTTACTTTCTTCCTTCTTCTTTGTATATTCCTCACTCTGATAGACATTATTGTGAATATTTGTAATTCCTAAAAATAGAGGAGTGGGTGGGTGGAGATCATACACTATTGCTGCTTAGTAGAGTTAAGTAAAAAGGAATAAGGGAAGAATGTACATGTTATAGCTAACCTCAGTTTATATTTACAACATTTTGGGGGTATGTTGACAGATTTAGGAATGGAGTACAGTATAGTATTATTAATTGTTGGCATTCAGCAACCATACTCATACCACCATTCAATAAACTTTCTTGTTAATGTGAATGAAGCAGATTTGCTGTCCCGTGTTATCATTGCTCCACAGTGCAATGGGGTCTATGAGATAATGAAGAGTGTTGTTGACTGTTAGAGCAGGAGAAACAAATCTAAATGCAGTTTTTTGTTTTTTTTTTTTTTCAGGAATTTGACAGTGACTGTCAGGAGTTGTGCAAACATTTGTTTTTCATGTATTCTGCATACTGTAGAGTGTTTCTTTACAAGATCAGTTAAACTTTTAATAAAATTTAGAGACTAAAGGAAGTTCTCTTATTATTTCACAAACTCGTCCATAAATTTTGAAAAGAAACTGTGATTTGGGAACTTAAAACTTATTGGGGAAAGTTTCTTTTTTCTCTCTCCAGATGTTGATAGATTTATGAAATTTAATAAAATTGCATGGGAATAGATACTGAAAAATGTCTTCCAGGACATTTGTCAGATTCTCAGCATCAATTCATGAAATGGAAACCAAAAGCTGTTCTGAGCTGCAGTCATTATGTAATAGATAGTAAACATGTGTTTTCGACAACTGAATAGTTAGCAAATTAGGCATCTGGATAAAGTGAAATTTTGGATTCTTAATTGCATAATTCACCCCTGAACATCTGCCAGAGGAAAAAGAGCAAAGATAACATAGTATCTAAAGAAAAACATAAGCTGATAAACAGGGAATAATACTGCAGTATCTAACAAGTTTTTGAGTTCAGATCCCTAGTATGTTTTCCACAGCTAATATGATTTCTGTAATTATCCAGGGATATTTATATATACATAAGAGGTATTTACTTGATTTCACACTTTACCATCAGAAAAAGCTTTACAAGCATGAGAAATCCAATGTATGCTATGGATTTGATGATATCAGATGAGATAAGAAAATTTAAAAATATATTCTTTGAAATAATATTTTTGAGTCATCACAATTTTTCTAGTTCATTTAAAAGTATTAGGTTTTGAAAGCATTTGCCTTTATAAATATACAAATACTATTTTCTCTGTTTATCTCTAGGTAAACACTTATTTCTTAGAGCTCTATACAAACCTTTCTTCCTACTGTCCTATTTTCCACGGGGATAAGTAAATAGAAACATCCACTGAGGGTCAGAGATACTGAACACTTTCACTGTAAAATACATAAGAGAATGTAATTCTCCAGTAATGTTGGATGCACAAGAACTAGATTAGGAAGACATGATCTGACTTGGGGATGGGGAGTAGCAAAGCTTTGAATCCCATTCCATCCTCCTATAAAATAGGTAACTAAATAAGCCATGCTCTGTGTCTCATTCTTTTCAGTGGTAAAGTGAGTATGGTAGCATTGTTGGGAGGATTGAATGAACTCCTGCTTATTGGACATTTCAATAAAACAAACTGGCTCTTGGCAATAGTACAGTTTCCTTGCCACTCAACCTTTCTTACTATAAAACTTTTGATACAGATCTGTGAATATGAAGAGCTGGAATGAGACTCACTGCTTACAGAACTGTGTTGTGGTCCTTTCGGTCTTGTGAATTGGAAATATCTCATGGCTATTATGAGGAGGGTGTTGATAGTTAAAGTGATAGCTGCGCTCTGTAATCCCTTTCCAACCTGCATCGGAGCTGTGCTTCATGAGGGCCTTGTTCTAGACCTCAGTGTACAGTAGCACTGGAAGGAAGAGTTGCCTTATTCAATGAAAATCTGAAGTCCACTCACTTTAGTCCATGCCACCTCAATTTTGCTGCTGAAAAGACTGAGGCTCCAAGAGGTTGTATTACTTACCCAAAAAGACTTATTGCTTTGACATGTTTACTGATGAAGCACAGGTAAAAAAAAATGTGAACACTGAAATGAACAATTTTTATAGGATGGGATTTGAGATTGTTTGATACAGAAAGATGGATGTGGACAGAATGAGGCAAAAATATAATGAAGAGTAAGAAGAATGAAGAGAAAGTTGAGGCTTTAGGAAAATGAAGTGAGTCCATGGGCTGACATTCCCCGGGGAGGAAGACGTGGATTCTGCTCTCGGGAGGATGGCTGGCATCTTGTGAGTGAAATAGGAGGGCAAATGCTGAGGCTGATGTTGGACACTGGGGAGAGCCTGTTTGACCTAGTTGGCAGCCGTGGGTGTTGCTGAAGAATAGTGAAAGCAAGGAGTGAAGGTAAGGGAATGGCTGCGTTTCCTGGAGCCATCACTCTGATTGAGAGTTTCTGAGAATGAAGTTTGGAGCACTGGGGTGGGGGGCAGGGATGATGCCTGAAGGAAGGCAGAGGTTGTTGGAGACCGCAGAACTGTGTCAATATGTCTTTTCAAGGTGGCTGATTTATGTTTATTTTGACCATTTTTATACATCATCGCTATTGCTTTTTGCTAAAACTCACTCACTGGGACCTTTTTATGACTGCTCTGTGCTGCACTAATCTGCATTAGAACTGATAGTTGCAGTATTTAAAGACCCAGGGCTTATCTAGTTGCCACTTAACACAGAAAACATCCGTTTTTAAAAAAAAATGTTTTTTAGTTGTAGATGGACACAATATCTTTATTTTATTTATTTATTTTTACGTGTGCTAAGGATCGAACCCAGTGCCTCACACGTGCTAGGCAAATGCTCTACCACTGAACCACAACCCTAGCCCCCAGACAACATCTTTAAAACAATAATCTGAAGATGATCTTAGGAGTAGGAAAAATAAAAGTTTCTCTCAGGAGGCCATAATCTTGAGTAGGGATTGGTTATGTATGTTTATATTATTTTCACTGTAACACTATTTTTGTCTCTTTGTGTCTGGCCAGGCAATGTCACAGGCAGCCAGCATAGGAAGATATGTTTATTTCCATTTATAGATTAGGAAGTTACAGCTCAGAAGTGAAGTCATTGGTCAAGTTTTGTCAGTCTGTTATGTGTGAGGTCAGGCAGGCTGAACGATCTGTCTTCTTAACATAAGTCCACATTTCATTTGCCATGCTGGGATTCCTTTGTGTAGCATATAATGTGACCATGTCATTATGCTGCTTGAAATATTGCTATCTCAATCACTGTGCTTATGATAGTCCCTTCAATTGGATGGTGACCTGTTACAAATAGCAACAAAAGTTTTGTTTCTTTTGGTCTCCCAAACCTAGCAGACAATAAAAACTTATTTTTTTTTGTTCATAGTTTTTCAAAGGCATATCATTCACAGTATATGTCATGAGATTAGTGATTTCAATGCCAAACTTTGTGCATACAAAAAAACAAAACAGGCAATATATTTAACCTCCAAGTGTTCAGTTAGATAGGAGAAGAAGGGCACTGAATTCCAATGTTAATTGGGGCTGCCACCTTGTCATTCAAGTCTCGGCTTATAGACCTTATCAATAAAGACTGACTTCCAATCTAAGCATGCTGCCTCCTCCAAACTCTAATATATTTTGTCAGTTCCTGAGAAAGACCTTTACCAACTGGTCTATTTAAAATAGTCCTGAGGCAAACACCATCCTGTTTTATCTCCACTATAATGCTATATCCCTCCCTTTACTTTTGTTTATTCACTTGGTTTATTATCTGCCTCCTTTCACTAGAATAAAAGCTCCATCAAAAAGGGGGGCAGTGTTTGTCTTGCTCACTACTGTATGCCCAGCTCTTAGAAAAGCAGACACGTAATAAATATTTACTGCATGAAAGCCCCATAGATTTAACTACCTTCTAAATACTGACTACTCCCAAATTTTATCTCTAAAATTTATATCTCCAACTCTTACTTCTCTACTGAGCCCCAGATAAATATATTTCATTGCCTACTTCTTGTCTTCTCTTGAATGTCTGATAGGCATCTGAAACTTAACACCGTTAAAATAGAACTCTTTATTTTCCTCCCTTGCTGAGTCTGTTTCTTCTACAATCTTTCCAGTTTAATAAATTCTGTCATCATCTGTCTACTTGTTCAAGTCAAAAGTCATAGACCCAATGAAATGTGTATCAGAACTGCCTAGAAAAAAAATACATCCACGTTCTCTTCTATTTCTGCCACAAGGATTCTACTCCAGGACTGACATTTTTCACAGGAACTACTTAACACAAAACCTTCTGTGTTGGCTTCATATTGCTGCTGTAGCAAGTTACTACAAAAGAGCACAACATACATTAATTTCTTCATAGTTCTAAAGTCAGAAGTCCAAAATGGGCTCAACCAAGGTATTTTTCAAGGTGTCAGAATATCTTTTCACCTTTCTGAGGGCCTAGGGAAGAATGGTTTTCTTGGACTGTTTGAGCTTCTGTATTCCTTGGCTACCTGGAGAGGACCTGTATCCCTTGACTTGTGGGCTCACCCTTCATGTGAATATCCCATAGCTCAGTATCTTTCAGTATCTTCCTCTTTGCTTCCATTGTCATATTACCTTTCCTGACTCTGACCTCATATAAGGACTCTTGGGATTACATTAGGGCCATCTAGATAATCAAGGATGATTGCCCTATCTCAAGAGCCTTAATTTAATCACACCTTCATAAGCCTCTCTGGCATGTAAGAGAACATATACACAGGTCTGGGAATTAGGACATGGACATATTGGGAGAGGGGTATTTCTCTGTCCACTATGCCTTCTAAATGTGCTTCCTCCTTCTACTCTTGCCCTGTTCTAAACCATTTCTCATCAAATAGTCAATACAGTATTTCAAAAACCAAGAGAGATCTTTACTCTCACTAGTAATAGCTTTGATCCCATTCCCTTGAACTTAGAAAAATCTTGAGTCCATATGTGGGTTCACAAGGTCCTTATCACAGAATTTCTGTCACCCCTATAACCTCATCTTTCATTATTCTCTGCCTTGCTTCCCATATCATGAATTAAGAAATTAAGAAATTCATGATGATTAAGAAATGTGGTATATATGTATGCCAAGACCGTTCCTCATCTCTTAAGTCCTACTAGCACGTTTTCTTCCTTTTTCAAAAATGTTCTTCCTTAAATTCTTTTGCAGGCTACTCTTGCCCTTTTCCCCTTGGTCAAATCTTTTGCTTTTATTCATATTATTTCATTTATTTCCCTCAATGAAATGGTCACCATTTGCAAATATTCTGCTTATTATTTACTTACTATTTGCAGTCTTTTCTAGAATATGAGCTTCCTAAGGAAAGTTACTTAACTGTTAGTATGTCAGTAAACATTAGCACGAGGCCTGGGATTTGTTATTATGTAATAAATAAATGTCTCAACAATAATAAAAGTAACCCCTGTTAAAGAGTTATATGCTTTTATATGATTTAATTTATTTAAGCTTCACAGCAGTATGAGATAGTTACCCTTATTATTCCATTTTGTAGATGAAGAAAGTGGTTTTTCAGAAGTCACAAACTGGCAAGTAAACCAGGATTCAACCTAGGCAGTGTGACATCAAGGTTCATATTCTTAGTTGCTGTATTAAATTGGTGGACAGGAATTACCCTTCCAGAGCACTCGCCCTGTGACCTGTTTTCTCCCAGTGCCCTCTGCCTTTCCACTACTTCCCTATAACACCCTCATGATCCAATCACGTCCCTAAATCTCTACTTCTGAACATTGGAGACTGCATTGGGGACCAAACCTTCAACACATGAACCTTGAGGGGCATTCCAGATCTAAGCCATCATAAAATGTAAAAGTAATTAAAATACTAGTAAACAATTATAGACTAATATTTACTTTTGTTATTGGAGAAAATTCCCTAAATAAAAAAATCATAAAAGAGAGAATTGGATTTCCATATAGGAATATTAAGAGGTTTTATATGACCAAAAAAGCCAAAAATTAATTTATAGGCAAATAGCAAACTAGGACATTATTTGCAGTGTATATAATAGAAAAATTAATAAAATGACTATATAAGGCACTCTTAGAAAAATGAGTATGAAAGAAGAAATACTTTTATAGACAACACATAACTGACTAGGAATATAAAAACAAAAATAGGAGAAAGCTCAACTTGCTGATAATCAAAGAAGTGCAAATTAAAGCAATGGAATTATGTTGCACATAAAATTGGCCAAGTGTAAAAATAATAGGGCATTCATCACAGTTAATAATGATAAGCAATGAGTACCACCTAATTTTTTAATAATTGGGTGTTAAATACATGATGATCAGTCCATTGATGGAATACTGTGAAATGATGGTGATGAAGTTTAAAAAGGAGGTCACATAGCAGCAGGTATTGTTTGCAAAGCATTTTTATGTTTTTATTTTTAAGGGAAATTTAGGGAAGGTGGATGATAGCAAATAAGTTAGGAGGATATTTTAAATTTTTTATTTATCTTTATTTTTTGAATTGTCTTCAGCAAACATTCCTTAAAATAAAAGGTAAAACAGAAAACAACCCTTATGCAAACATGAGGTAAAAAGATGAGACTGTCAGACTCTCTAGTTTAACCCATACTTGATCATTAAGTTTTTCGGCCCCACAGAACTCTGCTAGTGTCTTCTGTTATCTGATTAATAAAATTAAGTTCTTAGCTTGATAATCAGGATCCACTCTGAACCCATCCCAACTTGTCTTTCTAGCTCTTTGTGCATCCAGTTCATGTACTTGATTATAAATATTTATGTGTTCACTTGGAAGGTTTTTTCCTGCCTTTGCCTAGTGAATTCTGTGCATTCATGAAAGGCTAGATTAAGTACTATTTACCCAGATTAAGTGCTATTTTTTTTTTTTACAAAGAGTGTACTTTCTCACTTAGATTCTCATAATATTCTGTAATACTATAGGACACTTCCTATATACCGTATGCTATGGTAGTTATTTTTCTCCATGGTTTATATTCCTGTGTGGTTTTTAATATGCCTCATGTCATGCTCTATGTCCTTTAAATATTCTTATTTCTCACAGTCCATGAATACCATCATGCCCTACACATAAACTCTTCCTAATTGAATGAACAGAAACTTCCAAGGTTGCTTTATTCTTATGGGTTTCTTAATATTCTCTTTTTTTGCTAGCCAATTCTTCCAATTCATGGAATGTTTTAAATTCTTTCTCTGCCAGCTAATATATATAGAGACATGAGAAAGTCACCTAACCTCTGTTTTTTGTTCTTCAAATGTAGGGTTTTTCAGAATTCATTGTGATTATGCATGTATAATGGCACATTGTAAGCATTCAATTAATGTTAGACATATTATAAAACTAATCAGTTTCATTGTGAGTTATTCTTTTCAATACTTGTGTGTTAATTTCTTGACATTACCATGTATAATTCTTTCTGAGAAATGATTATTTTTACTTAGATGCAGATTATACATTAGTATAGTTTTCTTCTACTTTGTAGCAATTTAGCTACCTTTCTTGAAGTTACTGTAGCTTCTACAAAAAATGAATCAGTCACCAGTTCTCAATAGTTTAACACAATGTTTTTACTCACTCAAAGGCAGGAATGGTGGTGGTTGATCTTGGTTCTGCTCAGTCTTTCAGAAATCTAAGCCAACTCAGCTCTCTTTCTTCTTCAGTACCTGGTTTACAAGGTCACCTTTGGCAGGTACTTCCAACTAGATGCAAGGGTTGAAAAAGAGACAGAACACTAAGCATTGCAGAGCAGGTTCTTTTCACAGGGGTCTGGACCAGAACTTAGTTACAGGCTCCACTAAGACATGAGGGAAGTTATGAATTGTCTCCAGCTGGACAGCTGTTATTCAGCAATAACTGAAACAAAATAAATAAAAATAAAAATTTACACATAAAGGAGGCTTAGTGGGAAAGAAAACAAATCACCACAAGAATAAGAATTTTGTGATGTTCACTATGTGTAAGGGATTTACTTTTATTATCCATATTAATCTTACAAGATAGACATTATATTAATGCCAATTTGAAGACAAAGATGGTACTGCATTACTATTTTAAGTAGAAGAAAACCAAGGCTCCCAGTGGTTCAACAGCTTGCCAAAGGTTACAGAATAGATATTCGGGCTGAGATATGATCCAGGAAGCCTAACTTAAGAGTTTGCACACTGAAACCTCTGCTTTTTGACTCTTTGTGTGGGTGGTTCTATACACCTACACACATACATACAAACACACACACACATATACACACACATACCTTCAAGCCAGTTGCTTTCCCATAGATCCATCTTGGGTGTCATCTGTGATTCACGTGCTTCCCTTAACCACCATTTATAGATATGTCTTTACCAGACTTCCTGTCCACTTTGTATCATGGCTTCTTCACTTTTGCCTGCATTTTAAATGTCTGCTCATTGAAAATTGTGCTGCAGGCCCTATGTGAGGCTGGAAGGATTCTATGACAGCATTGATCTCATTGATTCCAGTCTTCCCCTCCTGAAACCCATCTTGCATTACAACTTCCAGAGCAAGTCCTTCAAGGTTGCTTCCATCCTGGAAATCCAAGCTCTCTGCCTAAGTATGAAAACTTTTAAAAACACTGATCCAAGTCATTCCCCTCATTTTACCTCCATTAGTTTATTGTTTTGTCCTTAATTTTCCCATAGAATTACTATTCCCCATGTCAAGGTGCCACACACAAACGTACACACAACACATATACAATTACCTTCCACTTTTCTAACTGGTATTCATTTATAGAAATTATAAAATACAAAAAAAAAATACATGTTCCTTGTGAAAACACAACAGAATTTGGGGAAAATTAATTTTCTTCTCCCCCCTCTCCATCCCTCCTGCCCAAGTAACCAATGTCAATAGTCTGTTCTTTTCCTGTATGTGTTTTGATTATAAGTACTATAATGTGTTTGTAGTTAGTACTGTATATTTCTGAGTCACAAAGCAATAAACAATTTAATATATTAATTTAATTTGTTAACTCCATCAAGAAGCAATCATAAGAAATTTAGGATAAAATCCTATTCCAGTGTCTGATTTAAATACATTAATGAGTTCGACTTATTGAATCTCTCTACTAGTAGAAGGTAAAATTAAATAAGCTGCTATTTCTACTTTAATCTATTAAACATAGTTCTCTATTTCTGAAGCTATATATTCATTCTGGAAATTCAGAAAAGGATTATCGGGGGTATCTTGAGGGACATGTCCTGCACAAAGCAATTACTTAACATGGTTATGGTATTATAATGATAATTTCCACTACAATATTAAATATAAGCAATGTTTGCCATTTCAGATATGTGCAATGAATATTTTAAAGCAATTTAGCAAATATTCAAAAAGTACTTTTAATGCATTTTAAAAACAGAAATTGCTAAATATATTATTTTAAATATAATAGCAAATAATCAATATTCATTGGAACTTAACTTTTGAATAAAATTGGAATTTTCCACCTATACATACAATCATGAGTAAGGTAAAGTACAGAATCTCACTGGGATGTGGTTACAGGCTTCTGTTTTATTTCATCAGACACTATCTTAAAGATATTACTAAGTCATGTTGGGGATAGGAAGGGTAGTAGAATGAATCAGACATTATTACCCTGTGTACATTTAAAACTATACGATCAGTAGGATTCTACATCATGTATAACCAGAAGAATGAAAAATTATACTCCATTATATATGATGTATCAAAGTACATTCTACTGTCATGTATAGCTAATTAAAACAAAAACATTTAAAAAATGAAATTTATGTCATAATATATTTCATCTTCATCATCTGTAAATATAATATATATGTATATACACGCACACACTTTATGGACAGATAAAAATAGAATTGTTAACTTTTTGATAGGAAAAATATTAACATTCATGTTACTAATTATGCTTTTTAGGCTTATTTGGTCACATATGAATGTGAACAGTAAGGCTTGTCCTACTGTTTTAGAATATCTGATCATTGTTTTTGTAGATGTATGAAGGTTATAGAAATGATATAGTAAATTTCCAAATCAGCACCATTGAATTCTAAAATTTTGTTTGTGTGACTCTTGGGTCTTCCATTTATGAGCTGTGTGACATTAGGTAAGACATGTCTCTTCTACATGCCTTACTTTCCTCATTTGACAAGCTGGAATAATAATATTATGTATAGATGCAAAAAGTTAGTAGGACATCAAAGTGAGATAATGGGTATGAAGCACTTAAGAGAATGGGACCTAAAATTGCTTCAAAGATGTTAGAGTTATTAGCTGTTAAAAGACCTCCAGCAATGACAACTCCACGTTCTCTGGAAGCTTGTTACATAGATACTTAACAGTCCTGGTCCAGATGTGTCATAGAAATGTCAGTCAGAATCACTGTAATATAAAACAAAGCTTCTGACTCAATTCTCTGTTCCATACTTTTCCTGTCCATTTCCTGGGTATATTAGCATTTATCTACCAGTAGGAACAAGTTTGAAGTACCCTTCCCCTGTCTTTCTCCTGAATATCAAGGAGAGAGTGCCTGCTGATCTAAGTCCCCTGAACTTGAAGTGGCAAAAAGGCAGTATAAACCAGAAAGATTTTGACAGATAAGCTTATGAGTGCTCATAATTAGTGACAGTTGTATTTGAATATAGACACAATATCTTACATCTAACATGTTAGCAACATTAATTGTGAATTGGGCCTTTATGTGGAGTTGTTTATTAAATATTAAAGAAGAGTTAGAAAGGAGAAATATGAGTCATAAAGTTTTTAAATTTTAAGTATGGAAAATCATGATATAATTGTCTTGATAAGTCAAGACAGTGGCAAACTGTGAACTGATACTCCAGGTCTTAGAAGAATCTACATTGTCAGCTAAAGATGATGAGTATTTTGATTGTGAAAATTTAAACAAATGCACTGAATTCAATACTGGTTTTCTCCTCCATTTCCTGAGTGAATAATAATGGGATTAGTAATACTTTTCTTGTATGATTATTATGAGTATTGGAAAAGTTAAATGTAAGGTGGGCAAACACTTGGCACATACAGAGTAATGTATAAATCAAGGCTATTATTATTGCTGTTATTGTTTCAAGCATGTTCTATATTTTTGTTACTTTAGTAGTTTATAATATATAGCAAAACTCTTGAGTACTTATTTAGATATCCATAAAAGAAGAATTTATTATGCTGTGGACATTAGAAATTTAAAATTATTAGTTTAAATAAATCAATGAACTATAGTTATATAAGAGAAAAAATTGAGTCCAATTTTAGAAAAATTATATTTATGTTCAAGTATGATGCCAGTATAGGGATGTCTGATATTGCATAATCTAAATGAAAGGGCATTTAGATCAACTTCTTTTATCCAGGAGATGTATGGTTACTCTCAGAGTTTGTTGCTTTTAATCATAAAGAAATTCTTATTCAGTCTATGTAAAAGGAACAGAACATCTGTGCCTAAAAACTGGGAACAATGCTGGTTGTAGAATCTGGTTGAAATTCCTCCTATGTGGAATTAGACACCATTTTGTGTTACTGGCGAGTTAATTTTATACCATTGCCAGCAGTGATTCCTCTTTTACATTTCCTATTTTATTGCAGAATGGATTTGGAATTACAAGACAACTTGCCCTCTAGTCAAAGACTTTGAACTAACAGAACTTTGGGCTACAAGGCAGAAACAATAGGCATCCTTAGTTAGTCTTACCAATCATTTGATATATCTTTTATTCTTATCAATTTGCTTATTTTATTTATACCTTAATATTTCTTGGATAAAAGTATTGATCAGATCCACGTTTCACAGGAAGAAATGTGTTAGTTATTTTCTTTATGATATTTCTTCTTAGAAAGTGGAAACTGATATAACTTTCCTCTGTATCTACATGAAATGTCATGTTGAATCTCACTACCATGTGTGTCCACAAGAAATTAATAATAATTTTTAAAAACTATGGACAAATGGTAGAAAGATCAACAGAAGGAAGTGAGCAGAGGGTGTATGATGGAAGAAGAAGGAGAGGTACTGGGGTCTGAATGAGAGCAAGATATATTCTATGCCTGTATAATAATGTCAAAATAGATTCTACTGTCATGTAAAAATAAAGAACCAATAAAAATATTAAAGCAAAGATTTAAATCTTAAAAAAGCCAAAATGGAATATATTATTTTTCAATGTTCAGAGTACTATTAAGAGAAACTAGGAGTTTCAAGTTAGGAGACTTGCAGAATTGGAACAACACATGCAGAAGCCCTGGGACACTGGAAATATGCAGCTTGGTGGATCTTTGAGGCATTTTTCATAACTGACATGCACTACAGTGATCCTTGCTGCTTTCACTGCCCTCCACCAAGAGAATGATAAATGTCATCTCATTAACTTTTATCTCTTTGGTCCATGTAGAGTCTATTCTTTGACCTCGTGACTTGTAAATGTTCTCTCTAAGATCAGCAAAGGACTCATCTCCATAAGGGTCCCTTGATCTTTAAGAAGTATTTACAAAGTTGCCCACAACCTTCTCTAAGTTTTCTCCATTTCTCTTCGTAACTGGAATTTCTCTGAACATTCCTTCTGTTCTGTTGCTGCTCCTCCTTCCTTTCTGAAACCGAGCTCTTGCCATTGCTCATGACCTCTCTACTCCTGAAACTTCACAGATTTTACAACTGTAGCCAATGACTTCCTTACTCTTAGGTCAGTCAGCTTCCTGAATATTACCCAACATTCCCAGTGCTAGATGAATGTGTCCCCCAAGACTGGACTACCACTAACTCCACGTGTCTTAATAAAGTCTTCTCTTGTTTTCCTGATTTCAGTTATTGAATCAAGGTTTTTCACCTGCACTTTCCCCCTAGTAAATATAAATTCCATAAATCTCTCAAATTTATCTTCTGAAAGCATGATTCCAATTATATAGTTCCTTTCTTCACATTTTAAATTTGAATACAGAGTTTCCAGCCAAGAATATTATAGACTTCTTAGAGTTGCGATGAAGATTAAAAGAGACATCATGGGTAAAATTGATTAATGTTGTATCTGGCATATTGAAAGATTATTATTCATGACTAGTTATATAATCTGATCACTAACTTTATTACTTTCAATACTTCTTGCTTTTAAGTGCCATTTGAATTAATTCTATGATGTCTTCTTAGTCATCATACATATAAAAGCATCCATTGTTTGATAATCCTTCCAATTGACAGTATTTATTTTTGAACACTGTGATTTTACTTGATTTTTTGCAATTTTAAGTGAGAAGTAATAGGAAGAGTAATGCTTTCCTAGAGGGAGAGAGAACTTCATGAGATCACCATTGATGCCACACTGTCACTTGGGTAAACACTTTTACCTTCTGGATCCTTAGTTTGTTACCTCTAGAAAAAATAATTCACTTTCTGATTGTTTTCCTCAGGGAGTTATGGTGAGCCTTGCACAGTGTCACCCAGCAGGATGTAGTTCCTCTGTCTCCCCTGGAGGGGCTCTTTTGCCTCAGCCCTCACAGAAGCCACTTTCATTATGCTCATCACAACACATTCCCAAGATCAACATCCTTAATGACAAAATCCAACAGCTGGAGAACACTTACTGTGTGGACTTCCTCCCCAAAGTTTAAGAAGAATAACACACTGCAAAGCAGTGAACCATAAATAGCATATTATTAATTTTTTTTTGAGAAGAAGAATAGGCAAGTGCTATGGGAATCATAAGAAGATTCTGTAATACTCTTCTTTCTCATGCCCAGAGTAGTATTATCTATCACATGAGTTTAAAAATGAAAAGTGCCTTTTTCTCACACAGTTGATAATAAAGCATATGTGCAAATTTGATACAAGTCATTAGAGACCCAGTAGAGTTAAAGATGTATGAAGTTGCATTTTCTATCTGCTCCTGTTTCTTGGCTGAAAGCTATTACAGAATGTGCTGCTTCTTGCTGGGTTCACAGTATTGGGACTTGGCCTAACAAGGAAAAAGTGAAGAATAAAATTTGTTGGTACTATTTCCTCTGAAAGATCAAATAATCAGTTATTTTAGGTATCATTCCATAGAACATTCTTATTGTCTCAGGTAGTCTAGGAGATCTCTTTAGTACTGATCTTTAATATATTTCCCTTCAGACAGCAATGCAATACTTACATATGAGAGAACTTTGCATTTTGATGATGGTTCTTTTTATACTAATTCATTATTTAGTTCCATCTTTCCTCACTGTACATATATTCTTATTGTCCTATTTCATGGAAACATTTATGACTCAACAATGAGCCACACTACATACAGTGGGGTAGTATTCAACCTTAAAAAGGATGTAAATTCTGACACACACCACAACATGGATGAATGTTGTGGACATTGTGCTAAGTGAAATAGCCAGTTAGAGAAAGACAAATCATAGATGATTCCACTTATGTGAAGTACTTAGTAGTCAAATTCATAGAGACAGAAAGTAGGATGGTGGTTGCCAGAGGTTAAGGGGATAGGAATGGGAGTTACTGTTTAATAGGTACAACGTTTCAGTTAGGGAAGATGAGTAAGTTCTGGAGGTGGGTGGTGGTGATGACTGCTTGACATCGTATATGCACTGAACTGTATACTCCAGAATGATCAAAATGGTAAATTTCATTGTTATGTATAATTTATATGCATATTTTACCACAAGAAAAAAATGAACCACATTGTCAAGAGCTGTGTTCTTTAAACAGGGTCAGGATATATTCCCAATCATGAAAGCAGCTTAGCACATCATGATCAACATTTAAATAAAAACAGAAAGAGAATAAAACATGAGCACATTGCTCATAGTAAGAGTAAATATTGTGGAAACTCCTGTTTCATGAAAATTTAGCCAATTTTCATTGGTATGGTGGTTATATAGTCATGTATATTTATGTTTTGTTCTCTTTGGTTAATGATGCCTATGACATTGGTTATGAAATATTTTAAAAACCACCCCTATATGTCTAGATGCACAAATAGGTAATATATTTCTTACTAAAATTGAGATTCAAAAACTCAAAAGGATAAAAGCTTCTTATAGGGCTGAATCTAATTGACTGGCAGCAAACTCTTTCAAAGACAAATCCAAGAAACAATGTCTAGCACAAGCTTGCAGCTTTAATTGCAGTATTGGCAATAAAGTTTTATCTACTCTGTGGCCATGGAAGGGGTCTTGACTTTGTGGAAGATGAGATAACCTACTCAGAAAAGCAGGGTCTCAGCAGTGCCAAGACATTGATTGAATAAAATGAGTCTCTCTTCACCCAGGAGGCTCAAGTCAGATGGCCCCAAACTGGCGAAATCCTAGAGTTTCTCTTTGTAGGACTCCATCTGTGGTCTTATGTTTGGGGTTGTTTTTTGTTTTTTCCAGACTTTTGTGCGCAGCTGAGTCTAGGCCAATTTGCTGTGTAATTCATCTAAACCTTTTCCTGAGTCAGCAGCTATAAATCTATACAACTGTCCACTGCAGCTCATGACCAGTGTCCTGGGACTATTTGGGGTTTAATTTCACTAGGTCATTAGTGCATAGCTCCCTAGAGAATGTTAGCATTTTAGTTTCCTTGATTTTTTTCCAAAAGAGCAAAAGTCCTTCTTCACAGATGGCAGTTACTGGTGGCTGGCAGGCAAACTGATGGATGAATTTTTTTTTTCGCCTTTGGCATTGTGCAGGGGAGCATGCTTGGCAGTGTGGCTGTGGCAAACTATTCATTAGCCTAGCTTTTAAAGGCTACTAGAGATGCCATTGGTGCATGATGCTGTGTGAACTATGCTCACCATTCTGCATCCAATTTGACTAAATAGGTTAATTGCTCAGGGGAATCAGCTCTTCCAATGTAGATAGCCTAACATCTGTGTAGTAAACATTTACCAAGAACTACTCTTGTGGATTTACAACTACTGTCTCTGGAACTAGTTGTCTGATTGAGAGAGCAATGTAACAGTTGTTTAAAAGAGGCATTACTAAGTGTGTCCTCTTTACCTGAACTTCTTGCTAGTTGTTACATTTGCTTCAGCATTTATATTTATTTTATGCTATATAGTCATTGAATCCCAGGTTCACAGAGACTCCATACCATTTCCTATAATACAGGAACAAGAGAATCCTTCACGAAATTGTTCATGGCTAAGTTTAAGACAAGTAGAAAGAAGGCACTACTTTCTTATCTGCTGATCACAGAGAATAATAGTTGAACTTAAAACTGCTAAACAATCATGACTTTTCAAGTCAAAGCACAATTTTAATAACAATAACCTTCAAATCTCATTTCTTGATTTTTTTTCTATTCAAGTTAGAAATTCCTTTCTTAGGTTAAAACAATGCTATAACTTTCCCCCTTGTATTCTTCTTTTGAAAGATCCTTCCTTCTTACCCCTCCTTACCTTACCCTAACCTCCAATCACAATGAACTATTCTGAAGAATTTTATATAAATGGAATAATATAATATATTCTTTTTAAAAAATCTGGCTTCTTTCCCTTAGCATTAATTACTTGAGAAGCATCCATGTTTTACTCGAATCAAGAGTTCACCCGTTTATTGTTTAGTAGTAAACTATTGTATAGTGATGGCACAGTTTGTTTAAGCACTTACCCACTGTTAACCATTTAGTTTATTTTCAGTTCTAGTTAATCTCTCTCTCTCCCCCTCATTTCTTACTGCCCCTCATCTATTTGCTGTAAACAGTTGTTTATAATTCTTTGTGGAGACATATATTTTCATGTCTTTGGGGAAAATAACTAGCAATAGAATTACACACACACACACACACACACACTACACAAATATACATATACATACATACATATATATTCATTCCTTGGAATATGTATATGTGTGTGTGTGCATACATATAAATGTGGGGAAAATATAATAGATATAAAATAATATATAATAATATAATAAAATAATAAACATATAATATCTATATATACACCTTTATATGTGGGAAACTTCATGTGATGTCAAGAAATTGCCAAACTACTTTTCTAAATGATTGCTCTATTTTACATTTTCATTAGGAGTATATGAGACCTTCACTTCTTTTTCCTTCACATTATCACCAACACTTGGTTTTGTTAGTCTTTTTAATTTTAGCAGTTCTAATAATGTATCCTTGTATATGTGGATATGTTTCTGAACACTTTATATTATTCTACCCATCCATTTGTCCATGTTTCTGTCAGTACATTATAGTCTTTATGATAAATCTGGTTATCTGGAAGTATCAACGTTTTTTTTCTTCTTCAAAGTTGTAGTGGGTATTCAAGGTTCTTTGTATTTCTGTAGTAATTTTAGAAAGTACTTACAAAATTAGATAGCTTTGCACAATTACTTGAGAAGCATCCATATTATTGTAGTATCAATAGCTCATCCCTTTTTATTATTCAGTTGCAATCTATGTGTGAATATAGTACAATTTGTTTAAACATTTGCCCATTGGTAGTCATTATTGTTAATTTGGATTACAATTAAGCCAAAAAACAGTATGGGAGACAATATTAAAGCATCTTGACAATATTAAATGTTTTGACCCTTGAACCAAATATATCCATCATTATTTCAAAGCTTCTTTAAATTGTTTTAGCAATATTTTGTGATTTTTAAGTGTACAAGTCTTGAACATGTTTTTAAGGTTTATCTCTAATATACTGCATATTTTGATGCTATATTAAGTGACACTTAAAATTTTTCAATTACTAATTGTTGCACAATATAGACAATTAATGTTTTTTATGAATGTTGTTTACTTCAGGCTTCTAAACACTTGAGTTCTAGTCTCTCTCTCTCTCTCTCTCTCTCTCTCTCTCTCTCTCTTCATAGATTCCATAGGTTTTCTACATAGGTGATCATGTAAGTAGTTTTCAAACAATTTATTGACTCTTTGATATAAAGATATATGAAAAACTAAAAAAGCAATATATTTAGCATCGATTCTCTAAGAATGTTTTTCAAGACTAAGCTTTAGAACCTCCTAGAAAAAATCTATAAATATCAGCAAATACTTCTTCCTTTCCAATCTTGATGCTTCTATTTCTTTATTTTGCTGATTGAATTAGAAATTTCCAGTGAAGGCCTCAGTCTCTTAAGAGAAAGCATGGCTTCCCAAACCTTGTGACAAAATATAGTATATGCAGTTTCATTAAGTAACCATTCTGTTTTTGTACCTCTGATTTCCAAAAAATCTTCTCCTTTTGTATGACCTGAAGTTCACTGTCTTGTGTAAAAAGTGAAAATTCCAATCTGTTGAACTATTCATAGTAGTCTTGATATAGGATAAAGCTAATTAATAACTTTAAAGACATGCTTCTTTTCCTCCTTAATAAAATTACATTTTTTAAAAAAAGGTAAAGATAGGACACTGATTTATATGGATTGTAGTGGAGTTGTTGAGTTTGTCTTGGGACTTAGAATCCCAATGAGTTAAATTTAAAATAAAGTAAAACACAGCCACATATTGCTTCACTGATTTGTAGATCTTCCAGCCAACTTTCTTTTTCTGTAGTAATTTTCTGTTGCTGAAGTAAGTAACTCCATGTCTGGGATAGGAAGTGAAGGATACTCTCTTATCTTCCCATCTGGCACATTTCTTAGTGTTCATTTACAGCAATTCAGTAAATATTAATTGAGTACCTACTCTATACCAAATTCAAGAAATTCCTATCTTAAAACAGGAAATGAATTCTTGCAGTTGGATTCAATACATGCCTAAGTACACTGGTAGGATAGAAAGAGGAGTTGTCAAAGCTCTTAATTTTGTTACCAAAAATAAACTTGATCTGTCAGGTATAATTAGACCTATGAAGTCAAATCCTACCTGGAAGAAGTTGTTTTAACCTAAACAGAGAAGCAGTATTCAACAATTCTAGGTAAAATGAATACTGATTTTTATGTCCCTTACAATATCCCTTTATAGTTTTGATTTCATATTTCTGATTGATCTTCTGTGAGCTCCACACACTTCAAACTTCCTTGCCTAGGGCTGTCTATCAAGTAGTTAATGATCTGTATGCAGTGTTTTATGTAAGTAGTTTTCAAACAACTTATTGACTCTTTGATGTAAAAGTATGTTGAAAACTAAATATGCAACATCTTTTAGCATAAATTCTCCAAGAATAAATGTTTTTTCAGAACTAAGTTTAGAACCCTCTAGAAAAAAACTATAAATATCCGCTGTGCCCATCATAATAAGGAAAGAAAGTCCTTTGTAATGTTCCTAGGGGACATCGATTTAAAGTCTTTGCTAAATATCTTAACTAAATAGAAAATAAATATATTTGCCCCACCTAAGCTCATAAATACTGCAGTACATGTGTCAACTTTAGTTGAAACATCTCCTGAACCATTTCTGAGTTATAGAGAAATTTGAAACTTGATGGACTAGCAATAGAATGAGGAAAATCTTTGTAAACTATTGTTATTTTTTAGGCTTACATTTTACCTTATACTTTTGGGCTCAAATATTTCCATGGAACTATATACTGTTTCAGTAATCACTTATATCAACACATATAACAATTCTTTCTGATTCCAAATCTGTTTCCTAACAGATTCTCAGATCAAAGAGTTTCAAGAGAAATGTAGAAAAGTTTGTTCATTCATTGGAGACTGGTGTGAAAGTTCATAAATTTTCATTTTAACTCTTATTAGCCATTGTTGCTAAGCAAAAGTAAAAATTGCTGTTCTTGATTTTTAATTGTAATTACTATTACTTTAGCTCAATTATTTTATTGGTCATGGGTTACTTAGTGCATTTTTTATTGATTTTTTTGTAAGTTTATACTTGTGTTTCAGATTTTTTTCCTATAAGATTTATTAACAACTTTAAGGAACACATTTATTGTGCATTTTTAATATATCACAGTGCCTTTTTTTTTTAGAAAAATATCCACAATTAGAAGAATGATAGTCTTTTGCTTTGCCTGAGCCTATGGCCTACACACACACAAACACACATGCACAAATGTATACATACGCACTTGAGGCATATCACAGAAAGCAAAGTGGGAAAACAATGTCAGATTTCAAGTACTTTACCAAAGGTAAGATGCATTTAATAAAACAAACCCTGAATGTCTTCATTAATCAAGCCAAGTGTGACCGCCTATGTTTGCAGCTGCATGACTAAAATACCTCAGCCTCCAACTTCTTTTTATTGTAACCCAGTTGGAGGTAGATGAGGCAGACTCTCGGCAAAGCTGTAATTCCTGTGAAATTTGTCTTTACCCTCATTTTTCTGCCTTTTTTATTCTCCACATCCCCCCCTCCTTGTCTTTCTATTCTTCTCATACTTCCTGCTCCCTAATCTAAACAGGAAAGGATCTGATAATGACCCATTTGTACTCTTGATTGACTGATTACACCGGTACAGGAATTCCTTAACCCCGGAGCATTACCTCAACCAGCCTTTCATCTCTGATTACACAGGAGCCTTATCCATACTTAGAAAAAACTTCATTTCCTGTGCATGCTGGGGAGGACATTGTTTTTGGAGGGTGAGGTAGAAGAAGGCTCTCAGGAGCTTCTGAAATCATGGTTTCATTACTCAAGCAGATTTGATTTAGAGCTGATGATGTTTTGAGCTGTCCACAAAGGTGATCTATAGCTGGTCCCTGTGGAAGAACCATTGCATGAGATACTTGTTAAAAATGATAAAGAGGACTTTGTTCAACACTGCGCAATGGGATGAAGACTAGTGGGACAGGGGAAAGAGGTTGAACTCAAATCCACTGAAACAAAATGCAGAAGGAGTTTTGAACACTGGGGTGAGTCAGTGGGAAAGTATTGGAGGACATCAAAGTGACAGAGGTCAGTGGTATTAGGCTGCCAAACTGAGTGTTTGCTAGTTGGTGTTTATCAAAGTTAGGCTCCTAGCCTCTCATGGAGACTGACAGACAGGAATTCTGTCTTTGTTGAGTACATTTCAAAGTTCTTGAGAAGGGCATACCTGGCTTGTGAAACTGGCAAGAGACTGGGAGAAGACTTAAATCTCAAAGGGGCAAAGGAAGAATTGACATGTGTTTTGAAGAAATGTTCTAATAAAAGAGAGGTCAGGGGTCCAAAGTCAGGAAGAAATATGTCTTAAGTTTATTCAAGGTGAAGGGAAGGTTCAAGTTGTCATGGTCACGGGCCTTCCACACCCCTCCCCTTCCTACTCCCGCCTTCAGGTGCTTCACTCTGCTGAGGAAACTTATGAAGGTTTCTGGTTCTCTCTGAGTTGACTGAAGTTGACCTGATGCCCTTGCATTATTAGTTTCTCCACATAGCTGTCACTAGCATAGGTAAGTCTGTGGGCATTTATTCTTTGACAATACCTCGCATACCCTCTCTTCTTATAATCTGCTCTCTGCCATCTTGTCCCTGTACCCCAAGGCTTGGAATTTTATACATTATGTTCTTGGATATTCAACTTTGTAACCACTCACATGCAATGATTTTCCATATTGTAACTTTTACTTAGCCCATGTCTTCACTTTTACTTAGCCCAAATCCAATATTATCTCTACCTTTAGTTAGAAAATTTTGTCTAAAGTTAGTATAGCATCAGACTGCATTCTCTTTGTTGAGATTTTTTCATATTGGGAATAGTATTCATAGTCAAAAAGCAAAGGAAAAGAATAAATCCAGTACAAAGAGATCATCTAAGAATGAGAGGAAATAGCCACCTGCATTGTACCTGGGCAAGCTTCAAGCCCTGTCTAGCACACCCTATCCAGACTTTTCAGAGTAAGGTTAGTGCTGATTATTCATAATACAAAATCCCCATCCCTAAGAAAATCTGCCCCTTACAAATTGATTTTAGTCTTTCCTAGGATTTATCTTTTTTGCCCTCACTAGGAGAATTCACAGGGCACAATAATTCATAGAAGTTCATTTTCAAAAACCTGGGCATTCAGCTTAGCACAGGACCACAGTTAGCAAGGGTAGGTTTTAGCAGAATAGCTCAGGGCTACTCTGAATATATGTTCCAGTTTGTACCCATATGGTTCCAGTTAATATTTGTGTTTCCAGAATAATCATTAATGGTATGCCATTTTACTCTCAAATGGGTTGTAAGTAAGATGATAAATGTTCACTTTAAATCTGTACTTTAAGTTCTGATCTCTTTTGAGGGTTTCTACAGTGCATAGTAAAAGTATAACTCCTCATTCTCTCTAGCTTTCAAATACAATCATTGATTTAAACTTTCATCCTCCCCCACACTTTACTATCTCCAAAAAGATAGAAGAAATTTAAAAAGGAAAGATTTTCTTAAATACAACATAATATGCAATGACACCTGCCCATAGTGAGCAGGAAGCTTTACATTATGAAGCTAAGCACAAGTCATTCTCTAGTGGGGCCATTGCCTTGCATTTTTTAAAACAGTGATGTGGTAGTGACCTTTTGTTTACACAGAGTGGCTGGTGCTTTGAAGGCATAATATTTTTTTTTCCCATTTTGACAAATCACATTTTTAAATGAGGTATCTTTTCCCACTGGTCTCTGTAAGCAAAGGGTAACAGGTAAAATGATTTATTTTCCTTTCTTGGTCTAGAGCAAACTCCCAGACATGAGTGGGGGCTGGATGGTTGTGGCGGAGGGCTGTTATTCTAATTAGAAGTGGACATTGGTATTCATATTTCCCGAAAGAAGAAATTGACGTTTTAAGCAATTATATAATTTGTTCAAGAGCATAGCTAATAAAGGAGAGGTTCAGGGGCTCAAACTCAGGTCAATGTAACTTCACAGCCTGTGTCTTCAATTAGTCCCCTCTACTGTCTGTCAAACTGTGTCATGATGTGTTCCAAGTTTGCTTTCTCCACAGGACATGGAATGCCCTGTGTTTATTCTACAATAAGCATTTAACGAACAGTAAATGAATGAATGGTTGAAGTTTGCATGAGAGGAAGAGGGAGAGGGAATAAGAATGGGAGCTCGAGTAAAGGGGAGGCCTAGTGGGAAATCCGAAAGGCAAAGTCAAGGCTGATGGCCAGTGTCCGCCAGAGTCACTGTTCAAAAGGTGCCACTATACTCTCACTAAGAGCCAGGGGGAGAAGCCTGGTCATCACATCAACCTGATCTCATGAGACAATGGGCTTCAAGAGTGGGGTTTGGTGGCAGTACACTTTGACAGTTTTCTTTAGTGGCTTCTTTGCCCCTAAGGCTGGAGTGACAGAGATCAGAGTAGTTTTGAATCAGTTTACTTTAGGGGTAAGCCATTATAAAATTCCTCAAAAGCATAGAAGTAACCACTTTACATTCAGGATCTTATCCTCACAATAATCTTATGGGTATATACTCTTACTCAGACTTTATGACTGAGTCACCTGAGACTTTGGAGTGAAATAACTTGAGCAAGGTCAAAACAGGTAAGATCTCCAACCAGAGTCTACCTGAATTTAGAGAAGGAGCCCCCAGCTATCCCTCTTCCTAGGGTGAATTTATTGGAATGCTGATACCACTTGCAAGAAGTTCCACCAAACACCACCTTTTCTCACACTTACCATTGATGACCTTATCTCTTATTTCTCTAAAGATACTAAGAGAAATACCATTTCTATCAACAGAAAACATTTATAGAATAGTGGCCAAATACCACTGTGAGTGCTTTGTATGTGTTAATTGCATTCTTAAAATAATCTTGTGAGTCAGGTACTATGCTTTTTCCTCATTATACAGATGAGGAAATTGAACCATAAAGGGTTTAAATGACTTTGCAAAGATTACCCAGCAAATAAGTGGGTGGAACTTGAATCCAAATAATGTAGTCCTAGAATCTATGTTCCCAACTACTATGCAACTGTGTTAACTGTTAACTATAAGATAAGAAGGTAACTTCTTTATTAGTTTCACTTGAAATGATTGACACTTCTTGTACCACTTCTTCTGAAGACTGTTCTCACAAGTCTTATTAGGAGTGTCCCTGGTTTTATAATAATAATAATAATAATAGTAATAGTACTACAACTACAAGTACTACCACTCCTACTAATGACTGAGCTCTGTCTACATGTCAGACACAGTGCTGAGTGCTTTACCCAGTTTGTCTTATTTAAGTCTTCCAACAAACCTGGGGTTTGCCAGGTGTGGTGACACATGACTGTAATCCCAATGGCTCAGGAGGCTGAGGTAGGAGGATCACGGGTTGAAGCCAGCCTCAGCAACTTGGTGATGCTGTAAGAAACCTAGAAACCTGTCTCAAAATAAAAAATACAAAGGACTTGGGATATGACTCATTGGTTAAGCACCCTTGGGTTTAATCCCTGGTATCAAAAACAAACAAACAAAATAATAACCTGGAATGTAAGTTTATTATTCTTGTTTTCCAGATGAGGAAACTGAAGCCTCTTCAGTGTAAGTGACATGCTCAGTCACAGTAATAGCTGTGTTGAGTCTGGCATCTGTCTGATTTCCTCTGGGAACCACCAGGTGCTCTGTGGCCTTCCACCAGAGGCTGTGTGAGACTTTGATTCATGGATCCCTGCCAGGGAGGGCATGTTGCTATACATGCTCATTTTGCTTTCAGAGAAAAAGGCATATTACCAAAAGAACAAACTAACACCAGGGACCTCTGCAAGAAAACGAATTGATGCCACTCAGGCATTATCCATTTACTACTAGATTTCTCACTTCTTGTGTTTTTTCATTTGTGTAAAGCTACCATTTCAACACATCCAAAGACTGGATACTTATAACGATGTCAAGACTGAAAATGTAAAGTTAAATGATGCTTAGAAGACATATATTCCTCAGAAAGATTAATATTATAAATATTTCAATATAGGATTTTAGATTATATACATAGTATTGATAAATGTACACTCATAAATGAAAAAGAAATGCAAAATATGTACCTTTCTAAACTGTTATTAAAGATGCACCTGAAATTTTAGAAATTTAGAACCAAAAGGGAGTTTAAAGATCATGTTGTCCAGATGAGGAAACTAAATGAGGCCAATGTTGTTGTTGGGACCTGAAAAGCTTTCAGGCATCTCACAGAATTCAGATTAAGTTTCATCTTATTTAGGAATTACTTCCAGTTACCCCTTATTGTGCCTACCCCTTGCTGGGGAGAGTTGGTGCCTTCTTTCTTTATCTTAGTATCCTCCGGCTATAGTATCCTTTGGATATAAACCCAGGAGTGGGATAGCCAGGTCAAATGGTGGGTCCATTCTAAGTTTTCTGAGGAATTTCCATACTGCTTTCCAGAGCGGCTGCACCAATTTGCAACTCCAACAACAATGTAAAAGTGTGCCTTTTTCCCCACATCCACCCCAACATCTATTATTGCTTGTGTTCCTGATAATAGCTATTCTAACTGGAGTTAGATGAAATCTTAGGGTGGTTTTAATTTGCATTTCTCTAATTACTTAGAGACGTTGAACACTTTTTCATGTATTTGTTAATTACCTTTATATCTTCTTCTGTAAAGTGTCTGCCCAGTTCCTTGGCCCATTTATTGATTGGGTTGTTTGTATTTTTAGTGTAAAGTTTTGCAAGTTCTTTATAAATTTTGGAGATTAGTGCTCTATCTGAAGTGCATGTGGAAAAGTTTTTCTTCTATTCTGTAGGCTCTCTTTTCACATTTGATTTTATCTTTTTGCTGAGAAAAAGCTCTTTAGTTTGAATCCGTCCCATTTATTGATCCTTGCTTTTATTTTTTGTGCTTAGGAGTATTGTTATGGAAGTCTGGTCCTAAACTGACATTATGAAGATTTAGGCCTACTTTTTCTTCTATTTGGTGCTGGGTCTGTGGTCTGATTCTTAAGTTCTTGATCCATTTTGAGTTGCTTTTTATGCAGGGTGAGAGATAGAGGTTTAATTTCATCTTACTACATGTGAATTTCCAGATACATGATGGACTACTACTCAGCCATAAAGAAGAATAAGATTATGTCATTTGCAGGTAAATGGATGGAATTGGAGAATGTCATGCTAAGTGAAATAAGCCAATCCCAAAAAACCAAAGACCAGCTGTTTTCCCTGATAAGTGGATGATAATACGTAATTGGGGTGAGGGGCTTGTGGGTTAGAGAAGAACAGAGGAAACTTGGATTAAACAGAAGGAAATGAAAGCGTGGAGGTGACAGGGGTATGAAAGATGGTGGAATGAGACAGACATCATTACCCTATGTACTTGTATGATTACATGAATGGTGTGAATCTACATCATGTACAACCATATAAATGAAAAGTTGTATCCCATTTGTGTACAATGAATCAAAATGCAGTCTGTGAAAATTGAAAAAAGAAAGAGCAGTTTTAGGTTCACAGCAAAATTGAAGAGGCTACGGAGATTTCCCATGTACTCACTACCCCCACAGATGCCATAGCCTCTCCATTATCAACTCCCCCACCACATGGTGTACACATTATAATTGATGAACCTGCATGGACGCATCTGTGCCTTGAAGTCAATGGTTTGCATTAGGGGTCTAATGTTGTCCATCCTATGGGTTTAGATTAATTTACAATGGCATGTATCCACTATCAAAGTTTCACAGGGAGTATTGCTCCTGCTCCGCAAATCCTCTACACTCTTTTTAGGATTATCCTTACTTCCCTTCAATCCCTGGCAAACACTGATTCATTGTTTTATCCATGTCTGAATGTCAATGAGTTGGATCATACAGCATGCAACCATTTCATGTGTCCTCTTACATTTCATAAGATGCACTTAAGCTTCCTCATGTCTTCTCATGTCTGGATAGCTCCATGTCTTTTTAGCACAGAATAAAATTTCATTGTCTGAGCATGGCACAGTTTATTTAACCATTCACCTACTGAAGGACATCGTGGCCGCTTCCAGATCTTGGCTGTTATGAACAAAGCTGCTATAACTAAACATCAATGTGCATATATTTGCAAGGATGTAAGTTTTCAACTCCTTTGGGTAAAGACCAAGGAGTAGCATCATTGAATCATATGATCAGAGTTTGTTCAGATTTGTAAGTAACTGCCAAACTGTCTTTCAAAGAGGCTCTCTCACTTTACATTTCCACTAAAAAAGGCGAGAGTCCCACTGCTCCATCCTTGCCAGCATTTTAGTTGTTAGTATCAGGTTTCTTCTACAACCAGTGTGGGTGAGGGAAAGAGTTTCTGTTGGAGGGATGAGCCAGCTATAGATTAATCACTAAAAAACTTCTTTAACAGAATAACCAAGGAGACAATTATCTTTTTTAAATCAAAGGGGGCGTGACAGATTGAGCCATGCTAAGATCTGGCTCTAACAAAAATGGAGGAGCCCACCTTCCCTTTTTTTGTACTACTACCGGTAAAAGGAGGACCAAGAGGAGCTGCTGCCGTGAGAAACAGGATGGGGTGGAGTTAAGGAAGTCATTTGCTCTAGCGGGTCATCCCAGTAGGACCAGCATATTCCAGGTAGTGAGCTACTCTGCACGGAAGCCACATACACACTTCAGGCAATCTGGAACAATCTCTTAATGATTGCCAGTTCCTGGAAGCCATACTTCCATGTCTGACAGCTCACCAAGTCTGATTTTAATTGCTGGTCATAAATGGCTCCCCGCATGGCAGTATTCTGGCATTTAGGCATTCCAAACGTGTGTGCAGCTGGGGGCGGTGGTAGACATCTTCTTGATCTTATGACTATTTTCATCATGACTCTTTTATCATTTTATTTTACTTTTTTTGTTTGTTTCTTGAAAGACTTTACTTTTTTAAAGTTTAGTTTTAGCTTCATAGCAAAGTTGTTTTAATTTGTATTTCCATGATGACTTGTAATGTGGAACATCTTTTCTTATGCTTCTTTGCCATTTGTATATCTTCTTTGGTGAGATGTCTGCTAAGATCTTTGACTCAGTTTTTAATTGGGTTGTGTTCTTTTTGTTGAATTTTACAAATCCTTTTTGTGTATTTTGGATAACAGTCGTTAATCAGATATATTTTTTGCAAGAATTTTATCCCAGGCTGTGACTTATGTTTTTATTCTCTTGACATTGTCTTTTGCAGAGTAGAAATTTTTAACTTTGACAGAGTTCAGCATATTAATTCTTTCATGGGTTATTTTACATTTTGTGCATATGACTCTTTCCCTCTTCTATCTTCTAAACTCCTTAAAAGCAGGGACAGTGTTCCCTTGGCCATATAATCCAGGATATAGCACAGGCCTGGCACTCCACTGGTACTTGGTGAATCCCCGACCTGTGAGGGAGAAGACAGTGTCTTAGTCAGCAGTGGAGTGCAGAGGAGAGCATGCATTTCCTGACCTGCTGATCTGGGATCCTTCTACTACTATTTTCTGCTTCTCTTTCCTAATTTGAAGTTTGCCTTATAAGTGAATTCTGAAGTCATGTTTAAGAGGACATTTTCAGAAGCTATTGATAACACAAATAAAGCTTAATTGATATGATAGTATAGAATCCTCACTCAGTGAGTGAAAAGCGCAGAATATCATTTTTCAACAAGCCACTAGCATTTTTTTTCTTCTGAAAACTAAAAGGAGCCTCATCTAGTCTTTTTAAATAATCTGACTAAGGATTTATATCCTTTGATCTAGAGTGACACTCAGAACCTGGATGTTTCTTATTGAAGTTGCTGAAGTGTAGAGGAAAGATAACCTAAATTTACTTTTCATGTCAATCACTGGGAACAAAGCAAACCTTCCATGTGTGAGAAAAGATTCCGTTGGATTGTAATTGAAAGGCCAAGATTTTGCTTATTCTTGACTAATACCAATTCCGTATGTTACAGGTCTCTTACTGGCTTCAAAGAACACACCATATGTAGAAAGTCTCTTGGTATACAGAAGGATATGAAGTTATGGATCTGCCAAATGATATATACAGACAATAGAAGTTTACCTGTTTAAGAACATTTTTTAACTGACATCACAAATTTTTGTTTACTACACAATTTTAAATATTGTACTATTGAATAGCCAACTACTTTATTTTATAGAAAAATAGCAACTTTAGGGATATTAACTAATTTGCCAAAGATTAGTCATTTTGTGACAGCGCTGGATACAGAAGCTAAGCTTCTGTCCTCCCAGGTCAGGGCTATTGAGTGAATCTCCTCCTGATACCCTAGGTGCCTCCCCTTTGTAAGGAGTTAAGCCCATGTAAACACATATCCACAAAATAGCAAAGTCAAGTGTTTTTATAACTTTCAATAAGTTCATCTAAGCCTAGTCTGGAAAAATTATTAAATTTATTGGCTTTTTCTCTCCTTTGAGAACCCTTATAGTAAATCACTTATTTATTTATAATACAAAATGATTCTATGCATCTCAAACTGTGCCTCACACTGGGATTCAGAGATGAGAGTTGTAAGTTGGGGCCTTATAATTTAGTAGGAGAAAACAAAGGTATAAAATGTAGATATAGGGCTGTGGGTATAGTTCAGTGATAGGATGCTTACCTAGCATGCTCCACTCCTGGGACTGATCCCCAGCATTGCAAAAAAAAAAAAAAAAAAAAAAAAAAATACAGTACCTACGGAAAACTGTTACAGGTGTTACAGATAGGTAAGAAAATGTCTGTCAGGGCAGGGAGGGGTTTGATCTACCTGAGGGCTTAATTAACCCTTCATAGAGATGAGGACATGATACTCTGAATCTTGAAAGTTGGGAGAGGAATTTTCTGGGATTTCAAAGGAGGCAAGGATTCAGGAAAGGAGAGAAATGGCCTGAGCATAAATATAGAGAGATGAAGGTGTACTATGCATATGTCTCTGAAAACAATTTGTGTGACTTCAGGGTAGACTGAAACAAGAATTTGGGAAGGTAAGACTGGAAAAGTCAGAGCCGGGCTGATGGAATGACATTTGTAGTAGTCACAGGGTTTGAACACAGTCTATGAAAACTAAGAACTAAAAATGCTTCTATACCGTAGACTTATTTGTTGAAAGATCTACCATGGTAAGGGGTGTGTGTGTGTGTGTGTGTGTGTGTGTGTGTGTGTGTGTGTTCCTTATGCATAAGGAAACAAGCTAGCAAGTAGCAAGTAGGGAGTCCAGTAAGGTGACTTTCATGGTTATGCAAGGAAAATATGCTAGTGATGCACAGACTGGGTCAGAAGTGAAGTTGTAGAGGAGAGAGGTAAGGAGGTTACATGTACAGTAGGCAATGTCAGAGGAATCTGGTGACCAAAGAGATATGGCAGGAGGTAAGGAAAGTGACAATGAACTAGAAACTAAGAGAGCTGAGTTCTTACTATATATCCTTCACTCTCTAGCTTTGTGATTCTGGACTAGGTTTATGAAATGGCAAGGTATTCTTTAAGTCTCTAAAAATCTATGCTTCTCTCTTTGGTATCTGAATTGTATAAATATATTCATTTGCTCTTCTTGGATTTCATAATAATTATCACTAACACTTTTTATTAGGCTTAAGTGTTATTATGAGTGTTGACTCAATTAATCCTCATTATAATCCTTGATGGTAGGTAATATCATAAATCCCATCTTACCAATGAGGAACTGATGCTTAGAAAGATGACATAATTTTCTCAAATCATATCTTTTTGTTTCCAATAAGTGTCGTTTTCCTTAAGAAGCACATGGACTTCACCCAATTTCTCCCTAAGTCCATTAATAGGAATATTACTGGATATTAGTTTAGCTAAATGTTGCTACTGCAACAGATAAACCTCAAAATCATTGGCTTAGTGTGACTTACCTTAAGTTCTGCTCAGGTGAAATCCAATTGGTGGCAGGGTGTGGGTCTCTCCTCTACATAATCATTCAGGTACCGTACTGATGGTGACTTTGCCATCTTCTGCACATGGTTTCCAAGGTCACCCCCAGCACCGATCTCCATCTGAATGGGAGGTTTTTATAGGCCTGTCTGGAAGCAGCATAGTTCACTTCTGTACCCATTCCAGGTATAGCACCCACACCTCAGTGCAGGGAGACTGGAAAGTGAAGTCTGGTGTGAACCCAGGAGTTTCATACTGAAGAAGGCCCTGTCTTTGAAAGCTGGAACTTCCTTCAGCCTAGACTATCTGGCTTCAAAATGTCAGATAAACCACCATATTATATTACCTTTTGAACTTGATCTCTGTCATGCAAATACATTAATCAAGCTGTTTTTTACATAAGTTAATGTGAGGATGCGGGTTGACATTATAGTGAATTTAACATGGTGCAGTCAGTAAGATATATGACCTCATACTGTTAAGAAATATATCCAAAATATAAATTTCAGAAACTCCTTTCTCAGTTTCTCATTAAGTTCAGTGACTTAATGAAGTTAAATTGTGTTAGTTTGAAGACATTAAAAAAATCTTTTATACTTTGACTTTCATTTTCTGATAGGTCTAATAGATTCCCTCATTATAATGAAACTTAATCATTTCATAAACTTATGGAATGTTTGAATTGGAAGTAACTTTTAACACTACATTACCTCTAAATGTAGTCTGATTTCTTCGTACTGCAGATAAGAAAAGAGACCTAGAGACCTAAATAACCTACCCACAGCGCACTCTTCAGGGACAGAGAACTGCACACATGAGCCCAGGTCCCCTGTTTTTCTTTTCACTGTCCTTTCTATTCATTGTGTCATTTTCTCAAGGAGCCTGAGGCTGCACTGCCCTTTTTTCTGGAAACAGCTTTAGGGATGTTATTAATCATAAAGAACAATGTGATTCTTATAGTGCTTGGGAATTGGGGATGTTCTAAGTCTATACTTTTTGTGTAATTTAGAATTAAGTGGAAAATCTTTTTAACCCTTGTCATTACAAAAATAATTTACATATATGTACATATATATTAATGGACTATTTTCTCTTTGATTATAATTTTTAGGATGTTTTAGGGTCATTATTTGTAATATCAGTTTTTATTATGAGAAAAATATAGGGAATATGACTGTTGGATTTAGATTTTCCTGGATCCTACTTCGAAGGGCAGAGGTTACTCTCTTAAAAGTGGAGATAAAGAATATTTCCAGCTCATGATTAATTTTTATTAATGATAACTTTAAATTTTTAAGAAAGAAATTTTCAAGATAGTACATTTTTGGGTCAAGAAAAAGAGATACCCATCATGTTACCTCAGGAAGAAAAGGAGATCATTGAAATGTATTCTATAAAAAATTTACAGGCAACCAGGAAAAACTTCCTAGGAAGGGAAGACAACAAGGCAGTTCATTGGCCTGCCTACTGCCTTACTTCTGACCTCTCTTCTTCCTGGGCTTGACCACCACCTCTGAGATCCAGCTCTCATCCCCACAGCACAGAGCTGTCCTTGTGTCTCGACTCCTGATGCCTCACATCCTAAGGACCTTCAGCTCGCTTGTCCATCCCCACAGGGCAGTCATGTAGTTTTCGGTTCATCTTTCCAGAGAAATAGATCTGTCTGGTCTAATACCTCTTTTTTAGGGCAGTCCTTACAGCTTAAGTTGACCAATAGTTTATAAAATGAGCACTATTCTTTTCAGATCACCTTTCTCAACACCAGTGTGGTTGTGGAAGATGTTTGTGGTTGAGCCAAGAGGCAATGACTCTTAACATTCTCACAGGAATGAATCTCCATCCTTCTCTTAAAAGAGACTGGGAACATTCTCTGACTGAGGGTTTGCTTTTGTTAATAGACCCTACACTTTCAAATGGAAAATGTAGGGTTACTTTTTAGTCACAATCTTTTTCTCTTCAATAATTTTATTTCATTTTTTTTTTTCTGAATAAAAATAGTGGAACCGTTTTAGAAAACAGGATTTGTAAAAATGTCATTGTTGCTCTGCTGTTTCCTCCCTGACCTGATCATCCTGACTTCTTACACTATGGGGACTTTTGAAATTTCATTCAGCTATTTAAATGACCAGTTCTTTTAATTAGATTGCTTCAGTATGAAAGTCTAAAAATATGCCCCACTTTCTCATCTAATGAATAAAAGTGAGAAATTAGCTGTCTCAAAAAGTTTTTGTTTCAGCACATTTTTTCCATTCAAAGTGATTTACAGCAAACCAAATTCACTAACTAGCTTGTATTTCAAATGCCTATTGGTGCATGTAGGTGATGCTTTATTTCTGCTTAGAAGGTGGAATACAGACTCTCTAGAGAGCTAGTCAAGCTGAGTAAAACTATTAAATAGGAGTATATGAAGACAAACAAAATTTCAGAATCAATGAGACAAATCAGAATACAAATAAGAACTGAAATCTAATGGAGAGGAAACAGATAGGAACAAATTCACAACTGGGTGCTAAATTTACTCTCTTCTATAGCTCAAGTGTCAGATTGAATTTTTTTTTGCATACATCCTACATCAACACAATTAAGTATATATAGAGAGAGCTTTTGAAATTTGAAATTAGAACTTCCATAAAATGTACTAACTCTCCCTAACAGTCATGTCTTTGTAGTTACATGAATGTTATGCCACTTTGACATACATTATTTATGCTAATAGTAAAAGTAGGATAATTAACATTTAAATAAGGCTTTGCAATTTTAATGCAGCTTCATGTTTGGCTTTCATGAGGACTCTATGGAGTCATCTTAGAAATGAACAAGCGAGTTTTTGGGGAAGTAAATGAATTTGCCTGAAGGTTCACTCAAGTAGAGCATAGGTCAAGTTAGGCTTGGAACCGGGTGTTCAGTTCCAGAACCTGTGCCCTTTTGTGGTTACCAAGCATCAGCTGTGGGGATAGTGACATACTTACTGCATTCCTCCACATCATCTGAAACTTTAGTCTGATATATGTGTTTAGATATCCAAGGAGAAGGTGCCATGTGATCATAGCTAAGTTCAGGATATCTGGAAGCAAACTGAATCCTCTTTTTAGGTGTGCCCCTCACCAGCTTTTAAACCTTGACCAGCATACTCAACACTTCTTTTTCTCTACCTAAAAAAAAAGAAGGTAATAACAGTGTCTTCTTCAATAGTCTTTGTGGTAATAAAGTTAAATAATGGTACATGATAAATATTTTTAAATATTAACAATTACCAATATTCCATAAATCATTTCTACAGTATGTGAACTATTTTTCACATAGAATGTGGTATGTCTAGTTGTTTGCTTATAATTATTAACCTAAGACCAGAAACCACTACTTAAGATCAGTGATTTTTATAAATATTATTCTGCAATAAACCCATTTTTCTTACCAATGTGCTTATCATTGTTCACAGGTGATAAATGTGACACATTATGTATATATAATTCAATGAACATTATTGTCATATGTAATTTTTAAAAATATATATGTATATACAAACCAAATACCATTTAATTTAGTTTTTCCTCTGGAAGTTTCTATTAGTATATAAACAAGAAGTTGGTAAAATGTCTTATGGGATTTCATGCCAGAATATACCAGTCATAATAGCTTTGCGTAAATTGGGAATCTTAAGGTCTGATTCTAAGGTCATATTTCTGGGGCACTCTAGGGACACTGGTCCCATTGAAGTGAGACATAAGGGTCATAACCTTGGGAGGCAACAAAAAGAGCTGACTACTTATCCCTGTTTCATGAGAATTTAATGAAACCTATGTCTCTGTTGGCATTTTGCAAAAGTGTAGAAGCAACACATTTGTGTTTATGAATCACATTCAAGGAGGAAAAAATATCAAAAAGCTTTTTGTGTGTGTGTGTAAGAGGGTGAGAGAGACAGACCTGGGAATTGTGACGTGAAGAAAATGGTTTGTTTGTTCTTTTTCATTTAGGTCTTCTCCAGGGGGTCTTGCATCCTTTTAACATGATGCTAAATGATCTAGTGTGAAGCCTATTTTGTTAATGTGGAAAGCCCTAATATTTGATTAGGTTAGTTTATCAGGAGCTTTGTCTGAATCTATATAGAGAATTCTAACTTGTATTTCCTACCATCTCATTAACCTTTTACAAGAAAATCAGAGGAATTAGTTTTTACCTTCTTAAATTGCTTGTTTACCATTTATTAAACACATACCACATACTGAGAAGTTTATATGAAAAATTAGTCTTTGTCTATAAGAATTTGGGTATCATAAGAGGAAGATCAAATACCCAGCAGATAAATAAAAAAACTGTACATTTACATACATGTACATTCATACACACATACCATGCCAAGGTGAGCTGAATTCTGCCATGTTTTCCTTATTTGAGATATCTCACTTTATGTGATATATTTATAGACATATATACAAATATTGAACGGCTGATATTTTTACTATCCATTTCTTCAAATTCTTTGAGTACAAGATGTCTACCTACCATCTGTTAGATTTTAAAGTTAGATGTCTCTTTTTCCCCACAAAAAAAGCTTTACAGCTTCAGTTTAAGAAGTACAAAGGGCAAGAGTGATTTTCACCAAAGTCCTCTTTTTCATCAGGAAACTCAGCCTGTGTTTCTGCACATTGTATTCATAAGCAGTGAAAGGAAAGGACAGGGCAGGAAAGTCCTGTATCTGTCAGACTCTGACTTGTTCTTCCTGGTTACCTCTACAGTTAATCTTATAACATTTAGTGTCATGTTCTCTGAGGGGAGACATACTTCTTTCTTCCCAGTGTAGCTACCACATTATCTTCTACCACATTATCTTCTCGTCATTGTTCCATGCCACATTTCACCTCCTTTATCTTCCAAGAAGAAAGAAGCCTGCTCTTCTCCAGAGTTCTGGCATACCAAACTGAGCCAATGTAATTATCACACTGTAGGATAATTCCTTACAAATTTTCAGATTATATTAATATCTAAGTATTTTAGCAATGTATTTTTGGTCTTTATTCTGCATTTGGCTCAAATAAGCTAGAATGATCCAGATTTTGAGATATTGGACTTCATTGACTTCCTCTTAACAACCCTACTTAACAATCTGGGGAACAGGAGAGGGAACTACTGTGTAGACAAGGTAGGCTAAGTTTGTGGCAATAACAAACTCCAAGTTTGAGAGGTGCATAACAGTATCAGTTTCTTTCTTATTGGATTATCATGGTGAGTCTTTATAGAAGAGACTCTGTTCCATGTCTCTAACTCTGGGGATTCAGGTTGCTGTAGTCTCTACTTTCATGAACATAACTGGTCACATTTCCTGGTGGAGAGAAACACACCAATTTGTATAGACCCTAGTTTTTTAAAGCAGATTACACTGATGGCTTTTGCTTCCACTTGTAAATGCCTCATATTCCTTTATCTTTCATTTCATTGAACAAAGTCAGTCACAATCCCACATCTAGAGTCAATGGGATGGAGAAGTACAAAAGTACCCTGAGTCCAGAAGGGAGAGAACCAGAACAGTGTGGCAAGTAGCACTTACCACAGCTACTTTATTTTAATATTTTTCTCATCAGGCAAGGTAGAGATGAATTTTAGTGATGGCATTAAGGGGAAACCAGATGCAAAGTTTTCATTCCTCCCTTGTTTTCCAATGTATAAGAAAATCTCCCTTCAACTAAGATGGTGAAATATCCTTGGTGCTGCAAAGATGCCTCTTTTCCCAGGGGAGAGGCCAGGGGAGCCTTAGCATGTGCTCTTGCCAGCTATAGTACTGGGGAAGAGAATGAAGCCCCAGCCACCATCAGGTTCTTCCCAAAGCTATCTCTGCTCAGTGACCTGCCCGCCATTGCCAGTTTGAAGAAGCCCTTATCATCTCTCCCTGACTTTCACTCAATAATTTATAGGACAAATCTTATCATCACTCACATCAAATAACCTATCATCATAGATACTCCACATCCCCCACTTCATAAGCTTCCATCTTCCATTGTACTGTTTCTTCTGCAGTGTATCATGGCCATATGCGAATGCCCTGCCAGATGGTCCTATGGCTTCTTCACAGAAATTTCATGTTTTCTCTTCCACAGATGTCTACTTCATGCTCCCCTTTTCTTGTTAAAATCTCTCAATGTATTAGAAAGACTAGATGATGTCAGGTCAGATATGAACATGGAAGTGCAGATGTCTCTTTTTGACACATTGATTTCCTTCCCTTGAAATCTATATCTAGTAGTAATACAACGGGTTCATAAGGTGGTTCAACTTTTAATTCTTTAAGGAGCCCTCACACTGTTTTCCTACCAGCAGTGAACAAGTGTTCCCTTTTCTCCACATCCTTGCCAACACTTTTAATTTTTTGTCTTTTTGATACTAGCTGTTTTAACTAGAATAAAGTCATATCTCATTGTGATTTTGATTTACACTTTGCTAATGATAAGTGGCATTGAGCATTTTCCATGTATTGTTGGCCAAGTTTATGTCTTCATTTTAGAAATGTCTATTCACATGTGTGCCCATTTTAAAATGGTGCCAGTTGTTTTCTTGCTATTGAATTGCTTAGGTTCCTTATATATTTTGAATATCAACGCTTTATCAGATGTGTGAACTGAAAATATTCTTTCCCATTCATTGGGCTGTCGTTTTTCTCTTTGGTTGTTTCTTTTCCTATGATAAAGCTTCTTTTCAATCTTTGCTTTTGGTGTCTGTGCTTTTGTTGTCATATCTTTAAAAATCATTGCCCAGATCAATGTCATGGAATTTACCCTCTTTATTTTCCTCCAGTAGTTTCACAATTCCAGGTCTTTATATTCAAGTTTTTTTTTAAATTTATTTTTATTGTAAACAAATGGGATACATGTTGTTTCTGTTTGTACATGAAGTAACAGCATACCATTTGCATAATCATATATTTACATAGGGTAATGATGTTTGATTCATTCTCTTATTTTTCCTCCCCCTACCCCTCCCACCCCTCTTTTCCCTCTATACAGTCCCTCCTTTCTCCATTCTTGTCCCTCTCCCACTCCCCATTATGTGTCATCATCTGCTTATCAGTGAGATCATTCGTCTTTTGAATTTTTGAGATTGGCTTATCTCACTTATCATGATATTCTCCAATTTCATCCATTTGCCTGCAAATGCCATAATTTTATCATTCTTTATGGCTGAGTAATATTCCATTGTATATATATATACCACAGTTTCTTTATCCTTTCATCAATTGAAGGACATTTAGGTTAGTTTCACAGTCTGGCTATTGTGAATTGAGCAACTATGAACATTGATGTTGCTGTATCTCTGTAGTATGCTGATTTAAGTCCTTTGGGTATAGGCCGAGGAGTGGGATAGCTGGGTCAAATGGTGGTTCCATTCCAAGTTTTCTAAGGAGTCTCCACACTGCTTTCTAGAGTGGCTGCACTAAATTGCAGCCCCACCAGTGAGTGTACCTTTTTCCCCACATCCTCGCCAACACCTATTGTTGCTTATATTCTTGATAATTGCCATTCTAATTGGGGTGAGATGGAATCTTAGTGTAGTTTTGATTTGCATTTCTCTTATTACTAAAGATGGTGAACATTTTTTCATATGTTTGTTGATTGCTTGTTGATCTTCTGTGAAGCATCTGTTCATATCCTTAGCCCATTTGTTGATTGGGTTGTTTGTATTCTTCGTGTAGAGTTTTTTGAGTTCTTTATATATTCTGGAAATTAGTGCTCTATCTGAAGTATGAGTGACACAGATTGTCTCCCACTCTGTAGTCTCTCTCTTCGCATTGCTGATAGTTTCCTTTGCTGAGAGAAAACTATTTAGTTTGAATCTATCCCAGTTATTGATTCTTGCTTTTATTTCTTGTGCTATGGGAGTCCTGTCAAGGAAGTCTGATCCTAAGCCAACAAGTTGAAGATTTGGACCTACTTTTTCTTCTATAAGATGCAAGGTCTCTGGTCTGATTCCAAGGTCCTTGATCCATTGTGAGTTGATTTTTGTGCAGGGTGAGAGATATGGGTTTAGTTTCATTCTGTCGCATATGGATTTCCAGTTTTCCCAGCACCATTTGTTGAAGAGGTTATCTTTTCTCCATTGCATATTTTTGGCCCCTTTGTCTAGTATGAGAAAATTGTATTTATTTGGGTTTGTGTCCATGTCCTCTATTCTGTATCATTGATCTACCTGTCTATTTTGGTGCCAATACCATGCCGTTTTTGTTACTATTGCTTTGTAGTATAGTTGAAGTTCTGGTATTGCGGTACCCCCTGTTTCATTCTTCCTGCTAAGGATTGCTTTAGCTATTCTGGGTTTCTTATTCTTCCAGATGAATTTCATGATTGCTTGCTCTATTTCTGTAAGGTACATCATTGGGATTTTAATTGGAATTGTGTTGAATCTGTATAGCACTTTTGGTAGTATGGCCATTTTGACAATATTAATTCTGCCTATCTAAGAACATGGGAGATCTTTCCATCTTCTAAGGTCTTCCTCAATTTCTTTCTTCAATGTTTTGTAGTTTTCATTGTAGAGATCTTTTACCCCTTTGGTTAGATTGATTCCCAAGTATTTTATTTTTTTTGAGGCTATTGCAAATGGAGTTAAAAATCTACCATCCAGGAAAAGTCCAGGACCAGACGGATTCTCAGTTGAGTTCTACAAGACCTTCAAAGAAGAACTCATTCCAATACTTCTCAAAGTATTCCAGGAAATAGAAAAGGAGGGTACCCTACTAAACTCATTCTATGAAGCTAATATCACCCTCATACCCAAACCAGGAAAAGACAAATCAAGGAAAGAAAATTTTAGACCAATATCCTTGATGAATATAGATGCAAAGATCCTTAATAAAATATTGGCAAACTGTATCCAAAAACATATTAAGAAAATCGTGCACCATGATCAAGTGGGGTTCATCCCTGGAATGCAAGGATTGTTTAACATCTGTAAATCAATAAATGTAATCCATCATGTCAACAGACTTAAGGATAAGAATCATATGGTTATTTCAATTGACTCAGAAAAAGCGTTTGACAAAATACAACACCCCTTCATGCTCAAAACACTAGAAAAAATAGGGATAATAGGAACATACCTGAACATTATAAAGGTTATTTATGCTAAGCCCAAGGACAACATCATTCTTAATGGAGAAAAACTGAAACCATTCCCTTTAAAAATGGGAACAAAACATGGATGTCCTCTTTCACCACTTCTATTCAACATTGTCCTCGGAATTTTAGTCAGAGCAATTAGACAGACTAAAGAAATTAAAAGGATATGAATAAGAAAACAGGAACTTAAGCTGTCACTATTTGCTGATGACATGATTCTATATTTAGAGGATCCAAAAAACTCCTCCAGAAAACTTCTAGACCTCATCAATGAATTCAGCAAAATAACAGGTTATAAAATCAACACGCATAAATCTAAAGCATTTTTATACGCAAGCGATGAAACATCTGAAAGGGAAATGAGGAAATATTCAAGTTTTAATAATTTTGTGTCAAGCTTTTTATATGGTGTGGGAGGATTATATTTTATTTATTCTGCATGTGGAGTCATTTGTTGCAACACCATCCACTGATGTGGTCATCTTCTCTCACCTGCGTGTCCTCACATCTTTGCTAAAGTTTTGCTATTTTAGCTCAAGATTTCTTTGACCATTCAGGGTGAACTTGCTTAGAGGACAATTATTTCTCTTTGTTCACTTGGATCTTTTAGCAGCACGTGGCATAGCTGATCCACCCCTTCTTTTTCTTGCATTTTATTCCTTGGTCTTCCATTCCTTTATTCCCTGTGCTTTTCTTTTCCTCTTATACTGGTCTTTATCAGTCTTCTTCTTGTCTCCTCCATCCCATAGCTGAACTTTGGACTATTATTTTTCTTTTTCTCCTCTGTATTGGCAACATTTCTGTAGATGTTCAGAGACGGGGGTCTGCTGAGGGTGAGGACGTACAATGCCTAACTAGACTGAGCACTCACTCAGACATCGGAGATCGAGCTCTGAAGGCACAAATCTAATTTTATTTAGGGTTGTACAGGACATATATAGGCACATTATCCAATCAGGTTAATGCACTGGTTAAAGCATAACAGAATCAGCCTATAGGTGAACTATATGTTGAGGTAATGTAAACAAACCAAGCATGCCTAAGTAATTCTGCCCAGCAACAGGTCTGAGACAAAGGACTTGGGGGGATGGTAAGCTCCTGCACGCAGCATGTGGCAAGGCAGCACGGGAGAGCTCACATCAGGCCTGACAGAGTGAGGCCTCCCCTCAGCTCCTAACTCAGCCTCAACAGCTGCAAAGGCCTTCATTCCATGGCAAGTCTTTACCATTACCTCAGTTTCTCTGTCTAGACTGTTTGGCTTACTTAGACCATGGTGTCAGTGACTGTTGTCAGGTAAACTTGAGGAATGTTCCCTACACATTTCCATGATTTTCTTGTTCATTCCATAGCTGTATACACTATCCATAGGTTTAGGTCTTTTAAATCTGTGTATGTAGCCCCACTCTCTTCCTTAAGCTCTATTTCATAAGTGTTTCTCTAATTAACACTATGTTTGGGTGTCTTGTAAGAATCTTAAACAATGTGACTGAAATTAAAATTCAGTTGTCCTGACTTTAACTAACTTCTGCTGAACTCCCCCTTTCCCAGGACTTCTCTATCGGAGTCATCACCTCTTGCCTTCTTCATTTCATTCTCTAAAGAGCGACCTAAGTACATGTCTGAAGTATAAAATGAGATGGTGCCACTGACATTTGAAGACTTTCCCTCATAAAGAGAATGATATCCAATCTCCTTATTAACCCTCATGTGACCTGGCTCCATTACCAACATGTTTCCCTTGAACTCTCAATTGTGGAACACATCAGCCACCCTGGCCACCTTGCTGTCCTGGAAACACACCACATCTGTCCCTATTTCAGGGCCTTGCCATTTGCTGCTCCCTCTGTTTGGAATGTTCTTCCTTACTTAGATCTTCATAATGGTTCCTTCTCAAGAGTCAACTGATTATCTCCTCAGACAGTCCTTCCCTGAGACTCTCCCCTGCCCGCCCCCACATATGTATATATCTCCTCACACACTCCCTCTCTGCTTACTCTCAAACATACTCAAAAATCTTAAAAATGAAACATCGACTTACTTAATCTCTAATTTATGTGATTATTACTTGTTTTCTTCCCAAGAATACAAGCTTTTCAAGACCAGGGAGAGACTATGTCTCTCCTATTCATTGTTGCATCTCCAGTACTCAGATCCATGCCTGATGAGTGGTATTCACTCATTTAAAATGTGACTAAGTAGAGTAGGGTATAGAGGCAGTATAACTTGTATAATATAAAGTAAAGTACTCGGGATATTGAAATGAACTGACATCATAACTACAAAAATATTTTCTAGAGCACAAGGTGATAAGAATAGCAGTCTGGCTCTTAATTTTCTAGGCTTCATAGTCATAGATTTGTGATTGAATCAAATATAGAGAACATCCTCATTAATATCAACAGTAGCAGAAAAATATTTGTGACTTTGAAAGTGGTATATACCTCTTGAAAGCACTTTTGAGTATTATGTGTCAAAGTTGCATGTCACACCTGAGTTTCTTGGACTCACATGGAAGAATGAGAGGTGGATAATATGTGTGTGACTTGCTTTCTCTTAGAAAAAATAAATCTAAGTTTTCTAATCTGAGCTACTATACATTGGTTCCTCTCATTTCCAAGGGCAAAGTTAATATAGTACATGCTGTGCTGACCTCATTTATACTGGGTCTCAATATTTTTATAACTTTAACAACTTCAGATTTCCTACTTTTCTATTTAAATTTCTGTTTTTATGTCAATACAGTTTTTAAATTTCAGAAACCATAATCTTTCAATGAACATTTGATTTTAAGCTTTTAATTTTTTAAGTTGTTACTTTCAGCCAAAAAAAAAATATGCTATATCATTTCCCAGTAGGATTAATACTTTGAAGAAGAAATGTAGAGAAAATAATAATGATAAAGACAACCTAAAACCCTATCAGAATGCGAAAAGTGAGGTCCTAAAAATTCAATCACCCAAAAAGTTCAGTAGCCTCACTTTGAGGTTAACAAAATAGATACAGGATCCTGACAACTTAGGGTATCTGGTTCTAGGTGAATGGCTGACAGATATAATCCATCCAACTTCTGACTACAGTTGGTGCCATTTGGTGGCAAAATAGCAAGGAAGGGGTCTAGGTCCTGAGACTGACTGGGCTTCTAGGAAAAGGGTGGTAAATTCAAGAATCACCCTCTTAGTTCACTTCCAGGGAAATTCTGCAGAAGATTGCTGAGGATGTGGTACTCACATTCTGCCTCCTGTTTCCTGAGTGTGTTCTCTGCCTGACTCTCACACTCTACCTCTGAAGAAGAACATAACTATTATCAATACTCAACTATTTTGAGAATGGAGATGACTTCAGGATACCTTGTCCAGGGGTTTGCTTTAATTTGATTAATGTGTTTAACAAAAATGTGTGAAAAAAGTCATCTGCAAATTAATATATTTTTGATAGTACCATATATTGCCTCTATATTTTAGACTGTTTTAACAGCTCATTCTAATTTAGTCACTAATTGTTCCTGCTTCACCAAGCATTTACTGACAGAAATGGTCTCACCACATTTAGAAAAGAAATCAAATCTGCGTTATGGAGTTAGCATCATTGTATTTCTAGTTTCATGCACGGTGGATCTCTTATAGAGCCATATTTAATGTACTTCTAATTAAAAAGAGGGAGGGAAGTGTCCAAAGCTTCCTCAATGTTGTTTTATCTTTTGTTTTTGTTTGCACAGCTCACCATGTTAAAACGGGAACTTGTGAGGTGGTGGCACTCCACAGATGCTGTAACAAGAACAAGATAGAAGAACGGTCACAGACAGTCAAGTGCTCCTGCTTCCCCGGGCAGGTGGCAGGCACCACACGAGCGGCTCCGTCTTGTGTGGATGGTGCGACTACTTCTGTTGCTAATTGTGGGAGTGTAGCGGGGGACTGCTTGGTACTGGAACCCACTATAATGTTGTTACCTGGAGTCAATCCTACAGGACCACACTATGAATCACATGGCTGAAGTAAAGTTATTGGGGGGACATTTTGGAATCTAAAATCCTTTATCTGGAGTTCTAAGATCTTACGCAGTTCTTTTACAAAAGACATTATAATGAGGTTCCATTAAGTCAATGTATTTCTTATTTTGATACCATGAAATATTGGTATGATATTGGTATTGGAATATTGCTGGTGGACGATAAAGGGAGGATGTGTCAAAATTAATTGGGAAAGGCAAGATGAAAATAGATTATTTGATGGTATGGATTCCTAAATCTATAAATTGTTCTTAGGAATGGAAAACATCAACACCATATACATGAGTAAATGTTTGGTTGTGGATAGAATTCACAAAACCATTGATTTTTATGAAGATGCATGAAAATATGAATGTAGTTTTTAGAATTCACCTAACTATAGCATAATATAAATCTTTATATGGGTCCATTTAATTAATGTTACCATATATAGTAATTTGTTAGGTGGTGTATTCATTGTGATGAAATTGGTGCTCATGATAAAAATAAGAAAAATGTGTTTAACTCTATATAATAACCTCCATATTTTCAGCCTACTGATAGGAAATATGACATCGATTCTAAACTGGTCCTGGGTTCATTTTCTTCTGTTTGTATAAATCAGTGCATGGGCATATCCACATAGGTTTTATTATCAATAGAATTTGTTTTCATGAAGCCTGTATTTTCACATGAAATATCTTTGAACATTGTGGTTATAGTTAACACATTATATTGTTCTCTCAGGAATTTGCTAAAACTGTAAATCTCATGTTCAATATGCTTATCACAATAAAATAAAATTTTAAAGAAAATTACTTTAGTTAAAATTTTGCTAATTTTTTTTTTGTTAGATCAGTGACTTTGGTTTCTATTTAAATGTGCACCCAGAGAACTAACAGTCCCGAATAGAACACACGGAGTTAATTTTTCTCTCTCTTGTAGCATCTATAGTGGAACAGAAATGGTGGTGTCATATGCAGCCATGTTTGGAGGGAGAGGAATGTAAAGTTCTTCCAGATCGGAAAGGATGGAGCTGTTCTTCTGGGAATAAAGTGAAAACAACTAGGGTAAGTGGACATCCAGCGTGGCAAGAGTGAAGTATCTCTGAATCAAGAGAGAATGGGCATGTGGATCTGTAAGTGTTGGTTATAGAATGAGAAATCACGGTTTTGCATAGTACATTTCCCATTTTTTCCTTCATTCATTTTTTCATAGTATATTTTTATTTCTGAATGCCATCTCTATATATTGCCATCAACTCTCATGACATCAGATAAATAAATATTGTTTGTGTCCTCATGAGATACCGCCAGGAATATGAGCCCCCTTGAGGATGCATGTTAAATGTTGCAAAGGTGACCCCAATCCTAATTCTCCTGGTGTATAAAAAGAATCATTGCAATCATTGTAACGGTTACTGAGAGGAGTTTCACAATCAGGGCCAATATACAAAGAATATTCCTAAAACAATGATGCTTTTCAGCTTTGCAATGACTGACGTCAGGGAACAGGAAAAGAATAAACAATCACTTTATTCTTTGATTTCTTAATGAGTTACATGGTTATTCTGGACTGGCAGAATTTGAATTTAATTTTTTTATAGAGTTTTGAATATTTTTATAAAGTTTTTTGTATGGCAAAATAAGGAATAGCATAAATCTAGAGATTGGTTTATTTATGATAATATTTGATGTTGCAGTTTTTTAAAACTTGTCTGGACATATTAAAGAGATTGTATTATAATCTCATCCAGATATATTTCAGTCAGTCAGGCAGTGTTTTCAATGCATAACTGATAAGATATACAAAAAATATTCAAGTTTCAAGTGGCACAAATCATAAGCATACTTTGTCAAGTTATTCTTGACTTCAACTTGTTAGTTAAATTTGCCACATCTTTCCAAACTCCACTAAGTGCATGATCGGTTAGTTAGAATAATTGTTTTATTCAGTGGGTTAGCAAAATATATAATTAAAACTAATTAATTAAAAACATTTTGTAAATAAAAAAATCCTCATAAGATGTTTATACCATGAAATTATTTTCTTTTCCATTAACACTATTAGATCTGAGTCTAAAATAAAGCTAGTAGAAATTACTGAAGATTTGAGATTCTGAAACAAATGACAAGATCTCTTGAACCAAATTCCATGTTTTTATTACTTCAGTGAACAAGGGGAAGCTAACATTTATTGGATACTTAAAACATATGCTATATACCGAACAAAGTGCTTTAAATGAATTAGCTCATTTAATCCTCTTAGTGGCCCAGTGAAGAAGATAATATTTTTATCTCCTTTATACAGATGAGTAAACCAAAACTTTAAAAAGTTAAGTGACTTCTCAAGATCATAAAGCTAATTAATTGGGACATCAGGGTTTAAGCCACACAGCCACATTCCAAAACCTATTCGCTTAACCTGTATTTTGTACTTATGATTTAACTTATTCTTAAGTAATAGCAATAAAAGTTTCCTTAGTTCTCTTCATATTAGGTAGACCTTTAAAAGTACCTTTAACTTTCTGGATCATTGAAACAAAAAGGTCAAGACCATGTGACCCAAAATCTCATAGAGAAGATTTTTACAAGTACTCTTTCACTCCCTGCTGGCAATATTCTCAATATTCTCAAAATTAAAATGGAGTCTTCGCTTCACAAAGTTCTTTCCAATGAAATGAAACTATATGGATGGGGGACTAAGGACTATGAATAGGGAAATGTGGAGCCACATCTGGACCCTGTTTTAGTTATGTATTGTCTCAGGCATTCTGTATGACACTTCCTATCTTTCTTTCATCTCTTTTGCCCCAAAGAACAGCAACTAATGAAGGACTTCAATTAAGATATTACAGAAAGGATTCATGTAACAGGAGATGTTTGTATTAAATTAGTTTAAGATCTCTAATGATTCTAAGACTCTGTGATTCCCATTTTAAAAAGAAGTACCATCTTTTGTAATAGAAGATAAGAAGACTTGAAAGAAGGATCTTCTCGAGTAAAATCAAAGTAAATTATTATGATCCTTTCTTCCCCTTCATTAGAAAAAATATTGCTGGTTTAAAAAAAATGGAGATGCACAGATAACTTCAACTAAAGGAATATCATAGCATTCCAAATGACTAGGCAAAAATGTGCAATTATAAGTGTTAGTTTGGCTCACAAAATAAACAGTTTGAGCAAATTTTCCTGATGCTACCAAAAAAAAAAAAAAAGCAAAATTTCTAATGTGGTCAGGTTATTACTGCTATGCCTTCCCCACTGAAATGGTACAAAAAATATAGGGGATAAGACGTGTTCTTGAAATAGCCCTTGGCGCAATATTATCTTGCCCATAGGGAGAGTGTTAAAGGTCATTTTCTCTGTGTTTGCATGGAAAGGATATTATTGAAAAGGAACCTGATTCAATATGTTAATCACTGGTATTATTATCTATTTGCCAGTGTTGAATATGGTAGCTGTGGCTGCCTTGTGTCTAGAAATAGTTAGAACCCTAATTTGGAAAGGTCCCACCCACAAAATGCCAAGTGCAGAAGTTAAGCAGCAATAGGTTACAAAGTAACTCAAGAGCTGCTCTCAGCCAAAAACTATTTGTGTTTCTTATGCAAGATATGTTGGTCATAGGGGATCATTGCTGCAAGCAAAATGGCTTGAAAAATGATTAAAATTTGCAATAATGCACACCCTCCCTTGTAATTGCCCATATCCAATCTGGAGTGCTTGAGTGAGCCTAATGTTAGGAAAAAAGCAGTCAGCCAAAGCAGCAGTGAGGCTTGCGTGGCCTCCGCAGAGATGTGTGGTACCTTCCAGAACTGACTACAAATCAGGGCCTGAGTGAACGCATCTAAGAGTGATTTGGAACCTACATCATACTTACTACAAATGTGAATTATATCCTCCTTCTGTCTTTGTACTAAATTTAGGAAGCTTTTTTGTTCTGACCCATTTTCTGTCCTAAAAAGGGGAAAAGGCAAGGAATAGACAGCCCTTTTTGTAACATCAATATTTTGTTCTTCAAAACCCCAAATATTTAATCAAAGAGAACAGAAGATGCAACATTTGTTTCCTGTTCTCATTGTGAAGGTGGAAAATTTAGGACTGTCTGTGACATTCATAAAGGTCTGTAATACTTTTTAAAGATTTCCTAAGTCAAAAAGAAAGAAAGGGAAAGTCATTTAAGCCTTTTATTTCAAACTCACTTTCAAAGATAAATAATAAAGAATTTCTTCGAGTCATTAATAAAAGAATAGGCTTTCCAGTGTGAAAGAGCACATAATTATATGCTAATTATACAATACAAAAGTAGCAGGGGGGAAAGGTGCCATAGAGCTTGTAAGATACGAGAAAAAAAATCTTTAACATTGTTGAAATCACCAAAAAAAAAAAAAATAGACTGTGGTTCATTTCATGTTTTAATGTTTGATCAATTCTTTGTCTATGGACGATGTAAGGCAGTCACATTCTGCTTTTAGGATTTACAGCCCTTGCCGATTGGTATGAACACCAAGCTCCAAGTGGTCACCATTGCTCTTGTATCTGATTCTTACCCCAGGAAAAATGCACTTCATTTTATAAAAGACTTTATACTGTCATTAGAAAGATTATCTTTGTGAATCATGAATCCCTGGTCTACTGACTTTGCCATATGCTTAAGAAGGTATTTTCTGGATATATTTTAGCTGATTGGAATTATCATCTCTTCATTCATTTACTTCAGATGCCTTCAGTGGATTAAGAACTCTGTGATTTTTGAATATCTCTTCAAATAAAATGAATTTAAGGGTATAAAATGTGATTCTGACTTTTTTTGTATAATGCAGAGACAATCAATAGTAGGAAGAATTTCTTATCTATGGCATTCTATAATAATGGTACTCATAAGCAAAACAACAAAAGCAAATATAAAAGTACTTCTCTCTTATTATGTAACTCGCTCTGCTAAGAGCATTGAAGGTATCAGCTCATTTAGTTTTCCTGAGCACAGCAGACACTAAAGAAAATACAGAGATGCATGGCATAAACCCTGCCCACAAGGAATATGCACTTTAGGGGAGAAATGAATAAAGTATGTTGTATTATTCTTTTCTTTTATCTATCTGCAGCCCACTGACAATAAACCTTGCAATCAATGGTAAATAAAAGTCAAGAGTAATGTTGCTAAAATAATGAAATAGCATAAAACCATAGTTTAGCTTCCTCATCTACAAAAATTTTAAAAAAAAATTAAATACATACATAAATAAATAAATAAGTAAAAGAGGATGTTAAGCTAGGTTCAATTTCAAGATCTTCCAACCAACATTTATTCTTTGGTTCTATGTGCCAAGGACATTTCTAACTTCCTTTCCAGCTAAATTTATATGGCACTAATACTTGGCTAATCTCAGAAGACAGATGAGTATTAGGTTTTTAATTCTTTCTCTGTAAGGGGGAAAAGAAACAGTATGTTGCGATGTTTTGTGGCTTAAAGCCTTGAGTTCTCCCTTACGTATGCTACTGGATTTTACAGCAAGGCTCAGGTGCTGTGCTCTATTTATCTGGGTCTGAACAGTGTCCAGTAGTGCTATTTCAGACCCAGGGCAAAGGAAAAACTCGTAAGGGGAAAAAATTTCATTTCTTTACCTGAAGGTTGTATCATTTGCTTGAATTCTTCAATTTTAATGCTCAGTTTTGCCTTGCAAATTTAAGCACAGGCTCATAACAGTACAGTTCTTTCTTGCTCAGCCCTTTCTTAACAGACACATCCCCATTCATTTGTCTTCATCTCACCTCCAGTCAGGCCCTAAATTGCACTGTGGTCTGCAGCACAGAGTGTAATAACCTTTAGGGCTCTCGCTTTCAAATTATTTCTATGGTAGTCACAGTAAGAAATATATCTTACCTTGTGATCTAACACACACATAACACACACATGTGTACATGCCACATTAAAATTAAAGGTCCACTCTGACATTTGGGTTTTATTTCCTTCTTCCTTCTCTTTCTCTTTCCCACTTTCTCTTCCTTTTGCCCTTCCTTCCTTCCCACCTTCCAACATCAACCCCATAAACTGATTTTATTATTAATATGTTTTGACCTTCAGTTTTAAAGATATTACTTTAGGAAATGGTATTTGATTGTTTCCTGTGTCTGTTCCATGGAACTGATAGCCACTGCCAACTCACAGATATTTGAATGATAGAATAATCAGTTTACCTTTCACATTTTAATGTTAAATATTTTCAATGTTTTGGGGGTAAAAATTTTGTAAGATTGAAAAGCCTAGATTTTATGGGAAAGAATGTATACACTGAGTATCTTAATTCAGCCAAAGTCTTTATTGTCTACTGCTTTTTCAGGTACCGTTTAAGTTTTGGGTATAGGCACGAAAACGAACCAAAATTAATGAGACTCCTGCCCATGTCATGGCCTGTATCCTACTAGGGTTTGTTAGTTTTCTATTTCTACCATAACAAATTACCACAAATTTAATGACTACAACAACATCCACTAATTATCTATAGGTCAGATGTCAGGGCACAGGAGCTCTGCTCTGGGTTCCACAAGGCCAAAATCAAGAGGGAGTGTTTCACCTTTTCACAGTGGCGTTGCTTCTCTCTCAAGCTCTGGGAGAGAATGCACTCCTAAGCTTATGCAAGATCTTGTCAGAACTGGGTCAGTTGTGTATGCAGGACTGGCATGTTTGTCTTGGAAAACCTCTCTCACTTTCTTCTGAGGGCTGGAGTTCTGGTGGCACTTCCTACCTCTCTGATCTCTCTCTTGCCCTGTTTCCCCCCATCTTCCTCTTCTGCTGTATCACTCTGACCAACTCTTTGGTCTTTCTCTTCTGCTTTTAAAGACTCAGATGATGTCACTGGGTCCACCTAGATAATCCAGACTAATCTCCCTCTTGGAAGGTCAGTTGATTAGCAACCTTAATTATATCTATAAAGTTCCTTCAGAGTAGTACTTAGATTAGTGTTTGTTTGAGTAACCCAAGAATGTAAATCTTAGGGGTACATCTTTGGGTTCCTCGTACCACATGAGAAGATATACATATGTGTGTGTATGGGTATGTGTATATATGTTACATGTATTTATATGTGTGTGTATACATACATACAAACATATATACATACATACTGTATGTAAATACACACATGTATATATACGGTCTATATGTATTTTGTTTGATATATATAATACAGATTATATATGTTATCTGTGAGATGGCAGTATGTCTCAGAAAAAAAGTCAGGGATGAGAAATGAAGCAGGTCTGCATATTTGACTGGAGTCTTGAAGGAGGTGAGGGGTAAGCCACATGTCTTTTTGGAGGACAGGTCTTCCAGGTAGATGGAAGAACAAGTGCAAAGTACCTGAGAAGAGCATTATCCTGAGAAAATCATATTCAAGATGTGACAATGGCCCTCAAGGCTGGAATGAAGTGAACAAGAGCAAGAGGTAGAATTTAGGGTTAAAAAAGGCAGCATGGGATGTATTAGGACTGACTTCAGTTTTGGTCCTCAAGACAGAATGAGGGAGTTGCAATTAGGTGAAATGGAGAGAACTAATTCAAGGTCATTTAACTTAATGGAGAATTAAGTATGGTATGATGCCTTGAACCTGATATTTCTTTTTTCTTTTTTTCTGCATACTGGAGATTAAACTCAGGGACACTCATCCACTGAGCCACATCCCCAACACTATTTTGTATTTTATTTAGAGACAGGGACTCAGTGAGTTGCTTAGTGCCTCGCTTTTACTAAGGTTGGCTTTGAACTCTCAATTCCTCCTGCCTCAGCCTCCCCAGCTGCTGGGATTACAGGCATGCATCACTGTGCCCAGCCAAATCTGATATTTCTTAAGAGTAGTTGAAATTTTTTTTTTTACTATACAAAAGAGAAGTGCAGACATTGAATGAGTGAAATTCATATTCCAAAATATTTAAAAATACAAATGATGTGGAGATTGGACACAAACACTTAAGGAACTATGTAATCCGTATAGCAATGTTAAGTTTTTAATAAAGAGATTTGAACAGAAATGGATTAACACATTAAAGATTTTTTTCCCTTAATTTAGTATTGAGTTTAAGGTAGGTGGAACATCAGCTAGGTATCCAGGAAGCATAAGTGAATGGTAACATTTTAAGTGTGGTGTTTTAAACTTAGAGCAGCTTACTTAATTAACAATCACTTCATAGGGCCAGATTGTCAGCCTTTAGTATTTAGAGAGTTATTGGAAACTATGCAGACACTTTAAAAGTCATATCAACAGGGCTTTATTTCCAAACTTGTCTTTCATTTTCATAATTAAAATGAGAAATGGGCAATATACCTGTGCTCTGAAATTCCTGTAATATTTAGATGCTTCTATAGTGTTTGTCCTGGGTGTTTATTTGTAGATGTTACTCAAAATAATGTGTTTGTAATTTTATAGTTAATTGTGAAGTTTCACACATTGGAATATGATCTAGTTGGGGAACCAAAAAATTTTGTTAGCAATTGTGAAGTATATCTGAAGAGGGCAGTATCTCTGTCTTTTACCTGAGGTCCAGTGACTAAAATTTTGTTATGTTATTTTTAACATTTAAGACCTTAATATTTGCTGAAAATAAGTATTCCTGGGAAGGGCAACATATTCATCTGTTTTTGTTTATCTAGAATTCCTTTATGAAAGAATAGCACCCGTAGGACTTACAGAAGAGAGGAGAATGTTTAACAAACCACATTTAGTGAAATTTGTAGGTGTTTTTTTTCTTTTCCTATGTGGGTTAATAACCCTCTTATTTAAAATACGTTGGGCTCTAGAGGTTTGGCAAAATGGCAGATTAAAGAAGTTTGCTTTCCTCTTTGCTCAGTGACATGAAACTAAGATATCAGACACACAGTTTCTCAGAGGGGATCTTTTCTGGAAAATAACTTTGGACATTCAAACAGATCGGGGAATCAGATAGTTGGATAGAACAAAATAAAAGAGATCCCCAGGGCTGCTGCTGCCAGCAGGAGCACACACAGGTGGATCTCTCCTGCACTAAAATCATGGTGCAATACTTCATTTAAAGAAACCCCCAATTTTGGGAGGTCTGAGGTGTGTGTACATGTGGAGAAGTAAGAGTTCAAAGTCATTTGCAAGGCTAATGTGACATATTCAAACCTGTCTTTTGTTTCTGTTTTTGCTTGTTTTTTTTTTTGTTTGTTTGTTTGTTTTGTTTCTCATTCCTAACATTTTTCTAAGGCAGTTATTTCTCATAGATCAGTAGCGTGAGGACCAAGATGTTTAATTAGAATATAGTAATTTTGTTCATGTACTTGTTAACTTCTATCTTTTTTTACTATTAATTTTTTAATTTTTAAAAATTATTATTTTACTTTTACAGACTACATTTGATTCATTGTACACAAATGGGGTGCATCATTTCATTTCTATGGTTATGCATGACGTAGATGCATACCATTCGGGTAATCATACATGTACATAGGGTAATGATGTCTGTCTCATTCCACCATTTTTCATACCCCCCTCCCTCTCATTTTCTTCTACATAATCTAGAGTTCCTCCATTCTTCTCTCACCCCCCCGCCCACTACCCCAACCTCATTATGTATCATCATCCACTTATCAAGGAAAACTTTCAACCTTCACTTTTTGGAATTGACTTATTGCACTTAGCATGATATTCTCCAACTCCATCCATTTATCTGCAAATGCCATAATATTATTCTTCTTTATGGTTGAATAATGTTTCATTGTGTATATATACCACAGTTTCTTTATCCATTCATCTGTTCAAGGGCATCTAGGTTGGTCCCACAATCTAGCTATTGTGAATTGAACTACTATAAACATTGATGTGACTGTGTTACTGTAGTATGCTAATTTTAATTCCTTTGGGTATAAACTGAGGAGTGGGATAACTGGGTCAAAAGGTGGGTCCATTCCAAGTTTTCTAAGGAATCTCCACATTGCTTTCCAGAGTGGCTGCACCAATTTGCAACCCCACCAGCAATGTAAAAGTGTGCCTTTTTCCCCACATCCATGCCAACATCTATAATTGTTTGAGTTCTTAGTAATAGCCATTCTAGGACTGGGGAGATAGCTCAGTTGGTAGAGTGCTTGCCTCGTAAGCACAAGGCCCTGGGTTCAATCCCTGGCACCAAAATAAATAAATAAATAAATAAATAAATATAATAGCCATTCTAATTGGAGTGAGATGAAATCCTAGAATTGTTTTAATTTGCATTTCTCTAATTTCTAGAGATGTTGAACACTTTTTCATATATTTATTAATCACCTGTATATCTTTTTCTGTAAAACATCTATCCAGTTCCTTGGCCCATTTATTGATTGGGTTGTTTGTATTTTGGGTGTAAAGTTTTGTAAGTTCTTTATAAATTTTGGAGATTAGTGCTCTATCTGAAGTGCGTGTGGAAAAGATTTTCTCCCACTCTATAGGTCTCTTTTCACAATATTGATGGTATCTTTTGCTTAGAAAGGATAGTTCAAATCCATCCCATTTATTATTCTTGCTTTGATTTCTTGTGCTTTGGGAGTCTTGTTAAGGAAGTCTAACCCTTTGCCACACTAATGAAGAGAAGGAGAGAGAAAACTCAAATTACTAGAATTTGTGATGAAAAAGGAAAGATCATGACAGAGAGCATTGGAATACATAACATAATGAGAAGCTACTTTGAAAATCTGTACTCCAGCAAAATAGAAAAAATCAAAGACTTTGGCAAAGTTTTAGAGACCTATGACCCTCCCAAACTGAACCAGGAGGATGTACACAATTTAAACAGATCAATTTCAAGCACCAAAATAGAAGAAGCCATCAAAAGCCTACCAATTAAGAAAAGCCAAGGACAAGATGGATTCTCAACTGAATTCTACAAGACCTTTAAAGAAGAACTGATACCAATACTTCTCAAAATATTCCATGAAATAGAAAGGAGGGAACCCTTCCAAACTCATTCTATGAAGTTAGTATCACTCTGATACCAAAACCAGACAAAGATGCATCAAGGAAAGAAAATTTTAGACCAATATTCCTGATGAACATAGATGCAAAAATCCCTAAGAAAATTCTGGCAAACTGCATACAAAAACATATTAAAAAGATAGTGCACCATGATCAAGTGGGGTTTATCCCAGAGATGCAAGGTTGATTCAACATTCAGAAATCAATAAATGCAATTCATCACATCAATAGCCTTAAAGTTCAGAATTATATGATTATTTCAATAGATTCTGAGAAAGCAACTTATAAAATACAGCACCCCTTCATACTTAAAACACTAGAAAATATAGGGATAGTAGGAATATACCTCAATATTGTAAAAGCTATCTATACTAAGCCCAAGGCCAACATCATTCTAAATGGAGAGAAACTGAAAGCATTCCCTTTAAAAACTGGAACAAGACAGGGATCCCTCTTTCACCACTTCTATTCAACATTGTCCTTAAAACACTAGCCAGAGCAATTAGACAGACCAAAGAAATTAAAGGGATACTAATAGGAAAAGAAGAACTCAAACTGTCACTATTTGCCAATGACATGATTCTATATTTAGAGGATCAGGAAAACTCTACTAGAAAACTTCTAGCACTAATAAATGAATTCAGCAAAGTAGCAGGATATAAAATCAATATGCATAAATCTAATGCATTTCTATTGATAAGTGATGAATCCTCTGAAAGAGAGATTAGGAAAACCACTCCATGGTGATATCATTCTATTTGTGATAGTCTCAAAAAAAAAAAAAAAAGATACTTGGCAAAGGTGTGAAAGTTCTCTACAATGAAAACTACAGAACACTAAAGAAAGAAATTTAAGAAAACCATAGAAGATGGAATGATCTCCCATGTTCTTGGAGAGGCAGAATTAACATTGTCAAAATGGTCATTCTACCAAAGGTGCTATACAGATTCAGTGCAATTCCAATAAAAATCCCAATGATATTCCTCATAAAAATAGAGAAAGCAATCACGAACTTCGTCTGGAAGAGTAAGAGACCTCAAATAGCCAAAACAATCCTGAGCGGGAAAAGTGAAGCAGGAGGTATCACTATACCAGACCTTAAACTATACTACAGAGCAATAGTAACAAAAGCAACATGGTGTTGGCACCAAAATAGACAGCAGATCAATGGTACAGAATAGAAAACCCAGAGACAAACCTACATAAATACAGTTACCTCATACTAGACAAAGGAGCCAATAACATACAATGGAGAATGATAGCCTGTTCAACAGACGGTGCTGGGAAAACTGGAAACCCACATGCAGTAAAATGAAATTAAATCTCTATCTCTCACCCTGCACAAAACTCAACTCAAAATGGATCAAGGACTTAGGAATTAGGCCAGAGACCCTGCACCAAATAGAAGACAAAGTAGGCCCAAATCTTCATCATGTTGGCTTAGGATCAGATTTTACTATTAAATTTTAAAGTTTTATTCCACACACTTTTTTCTCTTACTTATCTTTTTATCTTGACCTGCTTTCCCTCTTTTCCTCTGCTAACAACCAGCTCTTTACTGATCTACCACTCATCATTTATTTCCTTGTGCAAAAATATTGTTTAGAGGGGAAAGAGAGGAAAACATGTCTCCCATCTCCTCCAGCTATCAGAAAAATAGGAAGAAGGAACCATTTCACAGCTTTGGCACAGGGGAATGACAGCTGGGGGACAAGACACCTGTCCCTGGTCAGAAGAACAGGTTTGGCAAACCCACAGCACAGCATGTGTCTAAGAGACCAGAAGAAAATAAAAATCAGAGAGGGGTTTTTACAGGGGAAAATTGGTTGAGAAGACACCAGACTTCCCCACTCCACATCCAGAATGGCCACTTGTAAGATCTGCTGCTTGAAAATACAATTGGAAAGACTTGCCAGGCTGAGAATTCCAAAGGGTGGGGAGGAGTTCATTGAGTTTGGAGTCTGAACCCTAGAGTCCTAAAAACACGCAGTTCACATGTGTCTGAGGGGAACAAGAATTGACCCCGCACTGACCAGTGAAACCCAGGGATTTTTTCCAGAGGGACAGTCTTCCAGTGTAGGGCAACATCTCTTCCAGGTAGATGCACCAATCTAAAATCTTCAGATCAATCCAAGGAAGAGCTGGGAAGCTAACAAAGCCTAAACCCCCTGGCAAGAATTCTGCCTGTGGGATCTCCCCCTGCTCCATCTACCCGAGCTGTCACACCTGAAAAGACTGTTTGGAACTCCACCAAAAACAACTCCCTCATTTTTCAGCAAGATCCACTTCTTTATTTTTATTATTATTTTTAATCTTTACCTTTTTACTTTTTAATTTTTTCTATTCACTGTTCAATTTTTTTAAATGGTTTGTTTTATTATAGAATTTTCCAGAGACAGCTTATGTATGCACACGAGGCAAATATATATTTACATTTGTATATTTATGTACATATTCATATATATTTAGATAGATGGGTAAGTGATAACTCATTACTATTCTGTTTTATTTTGCAAAAAGAGGCATATACTAAATGTACCTCATTTCTAGGCAGTGCTTTTTGTTTTGTTTGTTTTTGTGTTTTGTCTTTGTGGTGCTAGGAACCAAATCCAGGGCCTGTTGCATGCTAAGACGGTGCTTTACTATTGAGCTACCTCCTCAGCCCCTCGCCAACACTTTTATTTATTTATTTGTTTGTTTGTTTTTGGTACTGAGGATTGAACTCAGGGGCACTCGACCACTGAGTCACATCCCCAGCCCTATTTCATATTTTATTTAGAGACAGGGTCTCACTGAGCTGCTTGGTGCCTCACTTTTGCTGAGGCTGGCTTTGAACTCATAATCCTCCTGCCTCAGCCTCCGGAGCTGCTGGGATTACAGGCGTGTGCCACCGAACCTGGCTCAGCAGCACTTCCTAGGGCCAGCGTGAGCTCCGCATTACAGGAGATGCAGAGACAGGTGTTGCAGGAGGGAGCCTGGTGTGGGAGGAGCTGGCGCGTGCTTCTAGAGCCATCCTGAATTTTCTTCTAAATCTCAGTCCCCCACAACTCTGCAGAGGTGGAAATGAGGTACAGGGAGGTGAAGGGACAGGATCTGCCCATGGTGAATCTGTAGAAGAGCCAGTGGATGAGATGCTGCTGCTGTAAAGCCCTGGTGGGGCTGGGGTCCCAGGTGTGTGTTTGTGTGGAGGGGGGCAACGGCTCAGGAGAAAACCCACCATGCCTTGGGGGTGAGCAGGGAGGCATGGCAGCATGTGCACTCCCAGGCCTCCTGTTTGTTTGTAAAGGCTCAGGTAAAAATCTGCCCTCCTGATACCGAGGCCTCTGGTTACAAGGCTTAGGGCTGGCCCTGGGGACAGGGAGGGGGCAATGGTGTCTGACCCACTAAACCTGGTGCCTCCCTTGATTGCCTCCCTTGATCACCAGGCAAGATAAGGGGCAGGTCACCCTCTGACCTTAGAGCCTCAGGCCCTTGGTGGGGAGGGGGTGAGGGTGCTAGGGTCCTCTGGGCAGGAAGCCCTTAAAAGAACTGCACATCTATTTCAGAGACACAACTGTGTCTACACGAAAGTGTAGAGCTTGATCAGGTTTCTCTAGAGGTTGACTGTAAGTTCGAGGCCAGCCTCAGCAGTTTTGTGAGACCCTGTCTCAAAATAAAAATTAAAAGTTCCGAGCATGTAGCTCTGTTGGTAGAGTGCTTCTGCATGCAATCCCTAGTACCAAAAATATATATATATGTTTAAATTGAAGAGATTTGTCTACTAGCAATTATATATTTAAAAGTACAGATGTGTACATAAAGAATGTCCAAAAGTTCCTTGGAGCAGCACTGTGTAATAGCTAAATGATTCCCAGTAAAAGAGTAGATATGGGCTGGGAAGATAGCTCAGTTGGCAGAGTGCTTGCCTTGTGAGCACAAGGCCCTGGGTTCAAACCCCAGTACCACAGAAAAAAAAGAAAGAGTAGATATACTCCTCATCACATCATTGTGTTAGTGAAATACTATACAACCAAGATAAAGAACAAGTTTTTGCCATAAACAACATGAATAAATCTTACAAACAGCATGCTGAGTGCAACAACAAAGTCTATCCTAGGGGATTTCATTTTTATCAAGCTTAAAAAAATGGGGAACTTAATCTGTGTCATGCAGAATCAGGGAAACAGTTACCTGCAAAGGTATATTAGAACTACAAAGTGGGGCTTAGTGCTTCTGAGGTCACCATAATGTTGTTTCTTGTTTTGGGGTTGTTTACACAAGTGTGTTACTTGGAAGATTCATCTAGACATTTACTTACAAGGTGTATACTTCTCAGGACGTGCAGTATAAATTTTGACATAAAAGTGGGTCCATTAAAATAACGCAAACAGTAACAGGGTGAATCCTTATGACCCAGCACTGCCCCCACGCACCAGTGTATGCCCAACAGAAACTCATTCATCTGTCCACCGAAACACTGTGTTCATAGCCCCAAAGTGGAAATAATTCAGATGTCTGCTTACAGGGGAAGGCATGGATTGTGATATATTCATACAGTTGAATACTATGCAACACACAAGAAGGACAAAGCATGCTTCACCCAGGGCCACAGGCAGTACTCACAGATACGATGCTGTTAAAGGAAGCAAGATAAAGAAGGGGGCTGTTGGATGGGTCTGTTCATGGGAAATTCAAAACCACAAAACTACATCCATGGTTACGCTTGGTGGGTGCTGAGTGGGAGGGTCATGAGGAAGCCTTCTGGATGCTGGAAATGGTCCATGCTGTGATGACCGCATGGGTCAGCGTGCATGTGAAACCTGATCAAGTTCACTGTTCAATTGTGACCTGAATAGTTCATGGACACTTATACATATTCAGATCTGTTTTTTGTTTTTGTTATTGTTTGGTTCGATTTAATTTATTTTTTTGTTTCTCATTCCTAACATTTTTCTTAGGCAGCTATTTCTCATAGATCAATAGTGTGAGGACTAAGATGTTTACTTAGAATATTGCAATTTCGTTCACGTACTCTTTTACTCCTATTCTTATTTTTACTATTAAGTTTTAAAGTTTTATTCTATACATTTTTTCTCTTACTTATCTGTTTATCTTGACCCACTTTCCCTCTTTTCCTCTGCTAACAACCAACATTTACTGATCTACCACTATCATTTATTTTCTACTCCTATTATCTTTCCCTTTCCCTCACAAACATCACATCCTACACTGCTACTTTTCTATCCCTTTTCTATTTGTTCACAACTTAAAATTGTAAATCTGTATGCAAACTTACTGTATTAACTGTGGGCAATAAATGACCACATTATCTCTATTTATTATGACAATTAACATAGTAGATACCAAAGTAGGAACTATTTGGATTGATGTAAATTGTTTGCATTGGTTGTTTTTATCATCTCTCTCCCTCTAAACTGTGAGGTAATGGAAACCTTCAGAGTCCCTATAAATCCACAGGGTAGAAATTCTACTTCCTCAAATGGATAGACACAGAAACTACATGGAAAAGTAAGGGAACAAATTGCTTCAAACAAACCAATACAATTTAATAACAGAATCCATCTACACCACAGTGGAAGAAATGAAGGAGAATGTTATATGAACATAACATTCATAGTTCATAGTTCATAGTTAAATTGATCTGTGAGGTAAAAGATGATGTATAGGTGATGATAAATTGATCACTTCAATAAAGAGATAGAAATTATGAAAAAAAGAAACCTCAAAATGAAAGAATCAGTAAACCAGCTTAAAAATTCATTGGAAGGCATCACCTGCAGACTAGACCAATTGGAAGACAGAGGTTCAGGCAATGAAGACAAAATATATAATCTAGAAAATAAAGTTGACCATGGTGAAAAGATGTTAAAAAACCCTGAAAAGAACTTCCAAGAAATATGTGATACCATGAAAATACAGAATTTAAGATTTATCAGGATAGATAAAGACTCAAACATATACACGAAAGAAATGCATAATCTTTTCAATGAAATAATATCTGAAAATTTCCAAAACCCTAAAAATGAAATGGAAAACCAAATACAGGAAGTTTACAGACCCCTAAATGCACAAAATTACAACAGAACTACACCATGGCACATTATTATGAAAATGCCCAACATATAGAATAAGGATAGAATTTTAAAGGATGCCAGAGAAAAATGAGAGATTACTTTTAGAGGGAAAGCAATCCAGATCTCAGCTGATTTCTCAACCCAGACCCTTCAATCTAGATTATGGTATAACATTTTAAGCTATGAAAGAAAATGGATACCTACCAAGAATACTATAAAATTAAGCCCCATTTGAAGATGGAATAAAACCTTCCATGATGAACAATTTTTTAAAAAATTCACAACTATAATGCCTGCACTAAAGAACATTTTCAGCAAAATATTTCATGAAGAAGAATTGGAAAAAGTGAAAACCAGCAAAGGGAGTGACTACATTAAAGGAAAAGTCAATAATAAAAAAAAAAAAAAAACTATAAGTAAATAGTAGAAAGATCAGAAAAAAAAACAGAAATAAATCAAAATGACAGGGAATAAAAATCATTTCTCAATAATAACATTGAATGTCAATGACCTAACCTCATCAATCAAAAGACATAGAATGGCAGATTGGATTAAAAAAACAAGACCAAACAATATGCTGTCTCCAAGGGACTCACCTCATAGGCAAAGACATCCACGGATGGAAGGTAAAAGGATGGTGTTATGGTTTGGAAGTTAGGTGTCTCTTAAAGGCTCACATATGAGACAATGCAGGAAAGTTCAGAGGAGAGATGATTGGGTTGTGAGAGTTAACCCAATCAGTGAATTAATCCCCTGATAGGGATTAATTGACTGGTAATTGGAGTGGTAAGGTGTGGCTGGAGGAGGTGGGAATTGAGGGTGTGACTTTGGGGTATATATTTTGTATGTGGAAAGTGGAGTGTCTGTCTCTCTCTCTACCCTTTCTGAGCATCATGTGAGTTGCTTCCCTCTGCCACACACTCTGCCATGATGTTCAGCCTCACGTTGAGCCCTGAGGAATGGAGCCTGCTGTTTGTGGATTAAGACCTCTGAAACTATGAGCCCCCAAACTTTTACTCCCCTAAAATAGTTCTGGTCAGATCTTTTATTCACAGCAGCAGAAAAGCTGACTAAAGCAGGACTTGGTACCAGGAGTGGGGTCATTGCTATGAATAACCTGACCATGTGGGTTCATAAACTTTTTGAATTTTTGGATTTGGTGTGAGGAATTTTGAGATGCTTAGCAGTACAAGATGAAAATGCTTTAGGTTGTTGTAAGCAGAGTTTAATGACTGATTCTGGTGGGAGCTCAGAAGACCAGAATGCCAATAGGACCATGGACAATGAAGCCAGGGTTCAAGAAAGTTTAGAGAAACAGGAGGACACTATTGGTAATTGGACTAGAGGCCATTCATGTTATGTTCTGACTGAGAAGTTGTCTGCATTTTGCCTGTGTCCTGAGACTTTCTGTGAAGCTGATTTTAAAAGCAATGAACTTTTTAATCTGGTGGAAGAAATTTCTAGGTGGCATAGCATTCAGGTGGTGGCATGGATATTGTGGCAACTTTTAGTCAAATTTATTTTGATAATTGGAGTAGAAAGCAGAGCAGAAAGATTTGAAAAACTTGGACTTGAAAGGCAGGAGTAAAACTGGGAGTAATAAACTTGCAGTTGTTAAAGACATTACTATCACTAAAGAAATGCCAAAGACATTGCCTAGAGACAAAAGGAAAGATGACTTGAGGGCATCTCAGGAGCTGGCAAAACCACATCCATCTTAAGCTCAAGGGAGTAGAAGTAAAAATTCTCTTGATAAAAGACCAATGGGGTACCCTTCTTGTACAAGGCGACCTAGGAAGTTTTTTCAACATGCTCAGTCACCCAGACACTCAGAGACTACTGCAGCCAGGGTACTTGGAGGCTCGGCTACTGCTTGAGATGGTGACAGACCTTGGCATCAGCCATGTGGTGCTGGTTCTGCAGGAATGCAGGATGCTGGAGTTAGGGGGTCACTGGGGCTTCCATCAAGATTTCAAAGGAAGTACCGGGAGGGCAGGCAAAGTGCAGCAAGGTTGGAGTGTCTGTGGGCAGCCCTTGAGAGGACAAATCATAGAGATGTGAGGAGGAAACTGCAAGAGACCCCTAAGATCAAAAAAATGCCAGTAATGTGGGACATCATCCTAGGAAAGCTGCAGGAATTGAGCAGAGACAGACCAATAGAAAGGCCACTTGGGCTGCAAACCAACAAGGCCACAGGGTGCAGAGCTACACAGGCCCCTTGGAGAGGACTTCGTGCCAGGTGCTCCAGATACCAGACACAGAATTATAGGACCTATATGCCCAGCAGGATTTCAGTCTTGCTTTGGTTCAATTCCTTCTTCCTATGCCCCTATTTTTTTTTTTTTAATGAAAATGTTCACTCAGTACCTTTATGTATTGGATATTTGTAAATTGCTTTTAAATTTTACAGGAGTTAATATGTGAGATTGCCTTGATCCTTAGAAGAGACTTTGGAATTGAACTTTGAGCAATCTTTGAACTGTTGAGACTATGGGGACTCTTGGGAATGGACTAAATGTATTTTGCATTTTCAGATAAGTGTGAACTTTTGGGAGCCAGGGGCAGAGTGTTATGGTCTGGATGTGAGGTGTCTCCCTAAAGCTCACATGTGAGACAATCCAAGAAAGTTAATGGAAGAAATGATTGGGCTGGGAGAGCCAATCAGTGATTTATTACCGTGATGGGATTAACTGAGTGGTGACTGGAAGAAGTGGGGCATGGTGGGCATGACTTTGGAATATATATTTGTATCTGGTGAGTGGACTCTCTGCTTTCTAATCAACATGTGAGCTGCTTCCCTCTGCCACACTGTTCTGCCATGAACCCCAAGGAATGGAGTCTGCTGTCTAGGATTGAGACCTCTAAAACTGTGAGCCCCTAAATAAACTATTCCTTCTCTACAATTGTTCTGGTTGGGGCCTTTAGTCATAGTAGCCATAAAAAACTAACTAAAACAGATTGGAAAAATCTTACCATTTGCAGGGGTTTTTATCCTCATATCAGATAAAGAGGACATCAAGTCAAAGTTAATTAGAAGTGACAAAAAAGGCCATTTCATACTTTTTACAGTAACAACACATCAAAAAGATAACAAATCATAAATATTTATGCCCTAAATGATGGAGCATCAACATATGTCAAACAAACCCTTTGCAATTTCAAGAATCAAAGAGGCCATAACACAATAATTCTGGGTGACTTTAACATACCTGTCTCACCACTTGATAGGTCTTCCAACAAAAAACTAAATAAAGAAGCTACAGAACCAAAAAATACAATGAATAATTTAGACTTAACAGACACATACAGAATATTTCATCCATCAATAACTGAATACACTTTCTTCTCAGTTGCACATGGATCCTTCTCTAAATTAGGCCATATCCTAGGCTGCAAAACAACTCTTAGCAAATATAAATTAAAAAAGAGGTAATACCTTGCATTTTATCAGATCATATTGGAATGAAATTAGAAATCAATTATAAAATGAAAAAATAAAAGCTGCTCTAACACCTGGAGACTAAATAATACATTATTGAATGACCAATGGATGACTGAAGAACTCAGGGATGAAATAAAAAAAAAAAAAATACAAGTGAATGAGAATCCTGATACAACTTATCAAAATCTCTGGGACATTGAGTACAAGAATAGAAAGTCACAAATTAAATAACACAAGTTTACATCTCAAAGTCCTAGAAAAAGAAGAACAAATCAACACCAAAAGCAGAAAACAGGAAATAATTAAGATCAGAGATGAAATTAATGAAATTGAAAGAAAAAAATTTCAAAATATTGATGAAACAAAAAGTTGGTTCTTTGAAAAAAATAAATAAAAGTGACAAACCCTTAGCCAAGCTAACAAAAAGAAAGAGAGAGAAATGTCAAATAACTAAAATTCGAGATGAAAAAGAAAATACCACTATGGACATCACTAAAATACAGAAGATAATCAGAAACTACTTTGAAAATCTATACTCCAATAAAATAGTAAAGACATGGACAGATTTCTAGAGACATATGACCTACCCAAATTGAATCAGGAGGACACAGAAAATTTAAACAGAGTCTCAAGCAATGAAATTGAAGACACCGTCAAAAGCCTACCAACAAAGAAAAGCCCAGGACCAGAGGAGTTCTCAGCCTAGTTCTACAAGATCTTCAAAGAAGAACTTATACCAAATACCAATACTCAAATTATTCCATGAAATAGAAAAGGAAGGAACCCTTTCAAACTCATTCTATGAAGCTAATATCACCCTGATACCCAAACCAGACAAAGACACATCAAGGAAAGAAAACTTAAGACCAATATCACTGATGAACATAGATGAAAAAATTCTTGATAAAACACTGGCAAATCATATATGCAAATATATTAAAAAGATAGTGCACTGTGATCAAGTGAGGTTCATTGCAGGGATGAAGCTGTTCAACATATGCAAATCAATAAATGTAATCCATCACCTCAATTTAGACTTAAGGACAGGAATCACATGATTATTTCAATAGATGCACAAAAAGCATTTGACAAAATTCAACATCCAGTCATGCTGGAAACACTAGAACAACTAGGGATAGTAGGAACATACCTCAACATTATAAAAGCTATAAAAGCTAAACCTAAGGCCAAAATCATTCTAAATGGAGAAAAATTGAATGCATTCCCTCTAAAAACTGAAACAAGACAGGTAAGCCCTCTTTCACCACTCCTATTAACTTAGTCCTGGAAACCCTAGCCAGAGCCATTAGACAAATGAAAGAAATTAAAGAATATGAATAGAAAAAGAAGAACTCAAACTACTCCTATTTGCTGAAACATGATTTTATATTTAGAAGATCCAAAAAGCTCCACCAGAAAGCTTCTAGAATTCATAAATTAATTCAGCAAAGTAACTGGATATAAAATTAACACCATAAATCATTTACATTCTTATACACCAATGATTTAGTTGAAAGAGAAATCAGGAAAACTATCCCATTCACAATAGCCTCAAACAAACAAACAAACAAACAATCAAACAAAAACAAAAAAACTGGAGAATCAATCTAACAAAAGAGGTAAAAGACCTCTACAATGAAAACTACAAAACACTAAAGAAAGACATTGAAGATGACCTTAGAAGATGGAAAGATCTTCCATGCTCTTGGATAGGCAGAACTAATATTGTCAAAATGGTCATACTACCAAAAGTGTTTTACAGATTTAATGAAACTCCTATTAAAATTCCAATGACATTCTTCATAGAAATAGAAAAAGTACTCATGAAATTAATTTTGAAAAATTAGAGACCCAGAATAGCCAAAGCAATCCTTAGTGAGAAAAGTAAAACAGGAGGCATCACAATACCAAACCTTAAATTATACTATGGAGCTATAGCAACAAAAAATGGCATGGTATTGGCACCAAAACAGACATGAAGATCAGTGAAACAGATTAGAAGACACAGTCAAACCCACATAAATAGTTATCTCATACTAGACAAAGGCACCATAAACGCATTGGAGAAAAGATAACCTCTTCAACAAATGGTGCTGGGAAAACTGGAAATCCATATGTATTGGAATAAAATTGAACTGCTATCTCTCACCCTGCACAAAATACAACTCAGAGTGGATCAAGGACTTAGGCATTAGACCAAAGACTCTGAACCTACTAGAAGAAAGAGTGAGCCCATCTCTCTACGGTGTTGGCTTAGGAACCAACTTCCTCTATAAGACTCTTAAAGTACAAGAAATAAAATCAAGAATTAATAAATGGGATGGATTCAAACTAAAAAGTTTATTTTTTAAAAAATATTTTTTTTTCATTTGTAGATGGACACAATACCTTTATTTTATTTATTTATTTATTTTATGTGGTGCTGAGAATTGAACCCAGTGCTTTACGCATGTTAGGCAAGTGCACTACCACTGAGTCACAATCCCAGCAAAGGAAACAATCAAGAACATGAACAGAGAGCCTACAGAATGGGAGAAAATCTTTACCACCAGCATCTCAGACAGAGCATTAATCTCTAGGATATATAAAGAACTCAAAAAACTTAACACACACACACACCAAAAAAAAAAAAAAAAAAAAAAATCAATAAATGGGCTAAGGAACTGAACAGGTGCTTCATGGAAAAAGAAATACAAATGGTCAAAAAATATATGAAAAAATGTTCAACATCTTTAGCAATTAGAGAAATACAAATCAAAACTACTCAGATTCCATCTTAGTCCAGTCAGAATGGCAATTATCAAGAATACAAGTAACAATAAATGTTGGCAAGGATGTGGGGGAAAAAGTACACTCATATATTGCTGGTGTACTGCAAATTGGTGCAGTCACTCTGGAAAGTAGTGTGGAGATTATTCAGAAAACTTGGAATGAAACCACCATTTCACCCGGATATCCCACTCCTCAGAATATACCCAAAGGACTTAAAATCAGCATATTACAGTGATGCAGCCACTTGTTTATAACAGCTCAATTCAAGGCATAGCTTAGAAACAAAAGGCAATTTTCCAATAAGCTCAAAATTCCCTACACTTTGTGGTTATTGCTGAGACTGTGTAGGAAAATAACTGTGGCCAGATTCCCTTGTCTATCTAGGAAGGTAGTGAACCCTAATTCCCTGCTGGACAGTCCATAGCTGATCTGTCCACCTTTGAATTGTGGAAGCTTTGAATTGACTGGGAGCTGTGCTAATGTGAAGATTGGAGTTGAGCTTTATATTGTTCAGACCTCTTCTCAGGTATCCAATAAGGTTCTGAACACAGACTTTTAGTGTGCTAGAAAAAGGCTTATGCAATGGATTTTGTGGATATCTACCTTGGAGAATAGAAAGACATTTTAAAACGTTTTTAAATTATTTGAAGATGTAGCATATAAAAGAAAAAATTAAGATTTGTTTCATGTGACTCTAAGGAGTACAACTAAGGTCACTGAAAGACTTCCTCAGTGTTAACTCTAGATGATGCTGGACAGACTGCCTTGGAACTCACTGAATTCCTTATTTTTGGATGTCATCAATCTGTAACTAAAAGAATAAGCAGAAATTCAGAGTTGATTAAGTCACCATATCAATACAATCAGTTTATGCAGAGGCACAGAGGTACAGATGATCAAGACTTTAAAAAATTTACCACACAATAATGGCATAAATTAATGGTTTTTGCTGTGATATTTCCATACATGCATATACAATGCATTGCCCATGTCCACTCTCCCTTCTACTCTCCCCTCCCCCTTTCTCCCCCACTCCCCTGGCCTCCTTCCCAGTGAAGATGATGGTCTTGCTCCTTGGATTGAAACCAGTTCTGGCGGGGAGGTAGGAATGTGTGTGAGAGGAAGTGGGTGATGGGATCCCCTGAGAGGAGATCCTGGCATACTGAGAGTGTGTTGCGAAGGCCTGTAAATAACAATCTTATTCTCTAAGCAGTGGTGAACCATTGGATAACTTTAAGTAACTAGAAAAGGAGAAAATTTTGATTTACCCTTTAGATAGTCCATCTGGCTTTAATGGTCAACAGAATTGAGGCAGGTACAAGACAATGGACCTGAAATGAGATAGGAAAGTAATGATACTGTGGTGTGGAGAGGCCAGAAGTACCATCAGTAGGACTTGGCAAGGAATTGAAACTAACAATGAGTAGAAAGGAAAATTCCAGAATTACCTATTTCTCGTATATTTCTGACCTCACTAATTTGGTGATAGTAATGGATAAGAGACTATGAGGTAGGTGGTGATTTTTTTTTTTTTTTTATTTTTTTTTTATTAAATTTTTTTTTTTTTGTAAACAAATGGGATAGATACATGTTGTTTCTCTGTTTGTACATGGCGTAAAGGCATACCATTTGTGTAATCATAAATTTACATAGGGTAATGTTGTTTGATTAATTCTGTTATTTTTTTTCCCCTTCCCCGCCACCCCTCCCACCCCTCTTTTCCCTCTATACAGTCCTTCCTTCCTCCATTTTTGCCCCCCTCCCTAACACTAACTCTAACCCTAACACTAACCCCTCCCACCCCCCATTATGTGTCATCATCCACTTATTAGTGATATCATAAGTCCATTGGTTTTTTCAGATTGGCTTATCTCACTTAGCATGATATTCTCCAGTTTCATCCATTTGCCTGCAAATGCCATAATTTTATCATTCTTTATGACTGAGTAATATTCCATTGTATATATATACCACAGTTTCTTTATCCATTCATCAATTGAAGGACATCTAGGTTGGTTCCACAATCTGGCTATTGTGAACTGAGCAGCTATGAAGATTGATGTGACTGTATCTCTGTAATATGCTGATTTTAAATCCTTTGGGTATAGGCCAAGGAGTGGGATAGCTGGGTCAAATGGTGGTTCCATTCCAAGTTTTCTAAGGAGTCTCCACACTGCTTTCCAGAGTGGCTGCACTAATTTGCAGCCCCACCAGCAACGTAAGAGTGTACCTTTCTCCCCACATCCTCGCCAACACCTGTTGTTGCTTGTATTCTTGATACTCGCCATTCTAATTGGGGTGAGATGGAATCTTAGGGTGGTTTTGATTTGCATTTCTCTTATTACTGGAAATGTTGAACGTTTTTCCATATGTTTGTTGATTGCTTGTATATCTTCTTCTGTGAAGTGTCTATTCATTTCCTTAGCCCATTTGTCAATTGGATTATTTGCATTCTTGGTGTAGAGTTTTTGGAGTTCTTTATAGATTCTGGAGATTAGTGCTCTATCTGAAGTATGATTGGCAAAGATTTTCTCCCACTCTGTAGGCTCTTTCTTCGCATTGCTGATAGTTTCCTTTGCTGAGAGAAAGCTTTTTAGTTTGAATCTATCCCAGTTATTGATTCTTGCTTTTATTTCTTGTGCTATGGGAGTCCTGTTGAGGAAGTCTTCTCCTAAGCCGACATGTTGAAGCTCTGGACCTACTTTTTCTTCTATAAGATGCAAGGTCTCTGGTCTGATTCCGAGATCCTTAATCCATTTTGAGTTTAGTTTTGTGCATGGTGAGAGATATGGGTTTAGTTTCATTCTGTTGCATATGAATCTCCAATTCTCCCAGCACCATTTGTTGAAGAGGCTATCTTTTCTCCATTGCATATTTTTGGCACCTTTGTCTAGTATGAGAAAATTGTATTTATTTGGGTTTTTGTCCATGTCCTCTATTCTGTACCATTGATCCACCTTTCTATTTTGGTACCAATACCATGCCGTTTTTGTTACTATTGCTTTGTAGTAGAGTTGAAGATCTGGTATTGCGATACCCCCTGCTTCACTCTTTCTGCCAAGGATTGCTTTAGCTATTCTGGGTTTTTTATTCTTCCAGATGAATTTCATAATTGCTTGCTCTATTTCTGTAAGGTACATCATTGGGATTTTAATTGGAATTGCATTGAATCTGTATAGCACTTTTGGTAGTATGGTCATTTTGACAATATTAATTCTTCCTATCCAAGAACATGGGAGATCTTTCCATCTTCTAAGGTTTTCTTTAATTTCTTTCTTAAGTGTTCTGTAGTTCTCATTGTAGAGGTCTTTCACCTCTTTTGTGAGATTGATTCCCAAGTATTTTATTTTTTTCGAAGCTATTGTGAATGGGGTAGTTTTCCTGATTTCTCTTTCTGAAGATTCATCGCTTATGTATAAAAATGCCTTAGATTTATGTGCATTGATCTTATATCCCGCTACTTTACTGAATTCACTTATGAGATCTGAAAGTTTTCTGGTGGAATTTCCTGGTTCCTCTAAGTATACAATCATATCATCAGCAAAAAGGGATAGTGTGAGTTCTTCTTTTCCTATTCGTATCCCTTTAATTTCTTTGGTCTGTCTAATTGCTCTGGCTAGAGTTTCAAGGACGATATTGAATAGAAGTGGTGAAAGAAGGCATCCCTGCCTTGTTCCAGTTTTTAGAGGGAATGCTTTCAGTTTTTCACCATTTAGAATGATATTAGCCATGGGCTTAGCGTAGATGGCCTTTACAATGTTAAGGAATGTTCCCACTATCCCTATTTTTTCTAGTGTTTTGAGCATGAAGGGATGCTGTATTTTATCAAATGCTTTTTCTGCATCTATCGAAATAATCATGTGATTCTTGACTTTAAGTCTATTGATATGGTGAATGACATTTATTGATTTCCTGATGTTGAACCAACCTTGCATCCCTGGGATGAAACCCACTTGATCATGGTGCACTATCTTTTTAATATGTTTTTGTATGCGATTTGCTAAAATTTTGTTGAGAATTTTTGCGTCGATGTTCATTAAGGATATTGGTCTGAAATTTTCTTTCCTGATGTGTCTCTGTCTGGTTTAGGTATCAGGGTGATATTGGCTTCATAGAATGGGTTTGGGAGGGTTCCCTCCTCTTCTATTTCATGGAATACTTTGAGAAGTATTGGAATGAGCTCTTCTTTAAAGGTTTTGTAGAACTCGGCTGAGAACCCATCTGGTCCTGGACTTTTCTTTGTTGGTAGGCTTTTGATGACTTCTTCTATTTCATTACTTGAAATTGGTCTATTTAAATTGTGTATGTCCTCCTCGTTCAGTTTAGGCAATTCATATGTCTCTAGAAACCTGTTGATGTCTTCGAAATTTTCTATTTTGTTGGAGTATAGATTTTCAAAATAGCTTCTAATTATGTTTTGTATTTCAGTCGTGTCTGTTGTGATATTTCCTTGTTCATTCTGAATTTTAGTGATTTGAGTTTTCTCTCGTCTTCTCTTTGTTAGTGTGGCTAAAGGTTTATCAATTTTGTTTATTTTTTCGAAGAACCAACTATTTATTTTGTCAATTTTTTGTACTGTTTCTTTTGTTTCAATTTCGTTGATTTCAGCTCTGAGTTTAACTATTTCCTGTCTTCTACTACTTTTGGTGTTGGTCTGTTCTTCCATTTCTAGGGCTTTGAGCTGTAGTGTTAGGTCGTTTATTTTTTGAGTTTTACTTCTTTTATTAAATGCGCTCCATGAAATAAATCTTCCTCTAAGTACTGCTTTCATAGTGTCCCAGAGATTTTGATATGATGTTTCTTTGTTCTCATTTACCTCTAAGAATTTTTTAATTTCCTTCCTAATATCTTCTGTTATCCATTCATCATATAATAGCATATTGTTTAATCTCCAGGTGTTGGAGTAGTTTCTGTTTTTTACTCTTTCATTTATTTCTAACTTCAATCCATTATGATCTGATAGAATACAAGGTAGTGTCTCTATCTTCTTGTATTTGCTGACATTAGCTTTGTGGCATAATATATGGTCTATTTTAGAGAAGGATCCATGTGCTGCTGAGAAGAAAGTGTATTCGCTCTTGGTTGGATGGTATATTCTCTAAATGTCTGTTAAGTCTAAATTGTTGATTGTGTTATTGAGATCTATGGTTTCTTTGTTCAATTTTTGTTTGGAAGATCTGTCCAGTGGTGAGAGAGGCGTGTTAAAATCACCTAGTATTATTGTGTTATGGTCTATTTGGTTTCTAAAATTGAGAAGGATTTGTTTAACATACATGGATGAGCCACTGTTTGGGGCATAGATGTTTATGATTGTTATATCTTGCTGATTTATGCTTCCCTTAAGCAGTATGAAATGTCCTTCTTTATCCCTTCTAACTAACTTTGGCTTGAAGTCCACATTATCTGAAATGAGGATGGATACTCCAGCTTTTTTGCTGAGTCCATGTGCATGGTATGTTTTTCCCCATCCTTTCACCTTTAGTCTATGGGTATCTCTTTCTATGAGGTGAGTCTCTTGCAGGCAACATATTGTTGGATCTTTCTTTTTAATCCAATCTGCCAGTCTATGTCTTTTGATTGATGAATTCAGGCCATTAACATTCAGGGTTATTATTGAGATATGATTTGTATTCCCGGTCATTTGGTTCATATTTAAAATTTTATTTATTTATTTATTTCTTTTTTGACACATCTTGGTTCCTCCTTTATTTGACAGTTCCTTTAGGGTAATTCCTCCCTTTGCTGATATGCTTCTTTGTTTTTTATCTCTTCTTCATGGAATATTTTGCTGAGAATGTTCTGTAATACTGGCTTTCTTTTTGTAAATTCTTTTAGCTTTTGTTTATCATGGAATGATTTTATTTCATCGTCAAATTTGAAGGTAAGTTTTGCTGGGTATAAGATTCTTGGTTGGCATCCATTTTCTTTCAGAGCTTGAAAAATGTTGTTCCAGGCCCTTCTAGCTTTTAGGGTCTGGATTGAAAAATCTGCTGATATCCGTATTGGTTTCCCCCTGAATGTAATTTGGTTCTTTTCTCTCACAGTCTTTAAAATTCTGTCTTTATTTTGTATGTTAGGTATTTTCATTATAATGTGCCTTGGTGTGGGTCTGTTGTAATTTTGTGTATTTGGAGTCCTATAAGCCTCTTGGACTTGATTTTCCATTTCATTCTTCAGATTTGGGAAATTTTCTGATATTATTTCATTGAATAGATTATTCATTCCTTTGGTTTGTTTCTCTAAGCCTTCCTCAACCCCAATAATTCTCAAATTTGGCCTTTTCATGATATCCCATAGTTCTTGCAGATTCTGTTCATGATTTCTTACCATATTCTCTGTTTGTTCAACTTTGCTTTCGAGATTAAATATTTTGTCTTCAATATCTGAAGTTCTGTCTTCCAGGTGTTCTATCCTATTGGTTATGCTTTCTATGGAGTTCTTAATTTGGTTTATTGTTTCCTTCATTTCAAGGATTTCTGTTTGTTTTTTTTTCAATATCTCTAACTCATTATTGAAATGATCTTTTGCTTCCTGTATTTGCTCTTTTAACTGTCGATTGGTGCTATCATTCAATGCCTGCATTTGCTCTTTCATCTCATCATTCAATGCCTGCATTTGCTCTTTCATCTCATCGTTTGCTTCCCTAATCATTTTAATTATGTACATTCTGAATTCCCTTTCTGTCATTTCTTCTGCCATGCTGTCGTTGGATTTTATTGATGTAACATCTAGATTTGTTTGGGGCATTTTCTTCCCTTGTTTTCTCATAATGTTCAGGAATCAGTGGGTCATTAAGATATTGCAGATTTCCTCTATCGACTTATAATGTCCCTGAAGATTGCTAGTATATCCCCTCTTATCCTTCAATAGCCTGCAGTCTTGGAGGAAGTTGATAATGCGGAGCTCCACGAAGAAGCTGCCTCTCTAGGGGTGGTGACCCTCAGGTGGCGTATATTCCCTGCTAGTGGGCAGAGGTGCCTCCACTTGTTGACCAATGGTCATCCAAAGGGGAACTAGGCTGCGGGCTGAGGCAAGTCCTGTTTGTGCCTGTGTCTCTGGTTTTACCGTTCCTGTGGGAAAACCTCACCCAGCAGGGAAGACTCACTCGGTGGGGACATCTTGCTGATCAGTTCCCCTCCTAGAGGTTCTCCTCAATCTACAACTACCGCCTGGGCTGGGCTGTCTTCCTCTGCAACGTTCCCAGGGGCCCGGACCTACCTCCTGGGCCTGGGAGCCTCACCCTTCGCAGGCGAGTCTCCTTAGGCTGCCTCTCCCAGAGAATCTGCCCGCCGCCCTGGAAACTTCACTCCGCCCCTAGGCGTGTCTCTGTGCGGCTCTTCCAGCAAGAAGCCACCTAGCTCCTGGGACCCTGCTCTGCACCTAATCGCCTGGCTATGCAGCCCCTCCTCTGAGCCGCCACCTGGAGCCCCGTACAATAGCTCCGATACCCAGAGACCCGCCACACACCTCCTCCTCCGGACAGCTGCCGGGTTTCCGACGCAGTCACTAGGAGTCCAAGCAATTCACTTCGTGTATCCTTCTCCCGCCAACCGCCCGTAGCCCTAGGCAGTCACTCCAAGTCCAAGTGACCCGCCCTGTTCCTCCTCCTCTTCCTTGGGGTAGCCCCCCGGGTGTTCAGGAGTGGTGGCTCCGAGACCAAGTGACCCACCACGCTCCTCCTCAGGCAGGCCACCGGTGTTCAGGAGCGGTTGCTTTTAGTCCAATCAACTCACCACTCGCCTCCTCCTCTGGCAACCTCCTGTGGCTCTGATGCAGTCACTCCTAGATCAAGGCACCTGCCGCGCTTCTCCTCTTCCTCTGGGCGGCCCCCCGGTGTTCAGAAGCAGTCGTTCTGGGTCTAAACAGCTCGCCACGCAGCTCCTCCTCAGGCAACCGTCCGGAGCCCCAGTGGTTGCTCCGAGTCCAAGCGCTGTGCTGAGCCGCCTCCTCTACAATGATCCCAGTTGTCCGTGTTTACCACTCCAGTGGGGGGAGGGACGTCTCGCCGAGCAACTCTACTTCACAAATTCCCTGCGTTCCGGAGCTACCGCCCCATCCGGGACGCCTCCCCAATGGGAGAGACTCACCCGGCAGCTCTGAGTTGGTCCCAAGTCTCTCACTATCTCCTCTTTTGAATCCTGCGTCCTGGAGCAACGTGAAATTTAGCCGCCCTCTAGGCCGCCATCTTGAAACCTCCGATTTTTGATATATAGACCCAGAGATGAAGATGGAAATCTGGAAATTATTATTTCTTAAATGGTATTAAAATAGTTAGTTAAGGAAGTTCTACCTGAAGCAATGTTTAGAATAATAACATCAAAGATATTTTAACAGGTAATGTGCTGCAGGTGCCTGCTATGAAACATGAAGTGTAGATAGAAGAATAAGAGGAAAACCCAGAGAGATCAGTCTAAAAGAATGCAGATTCTAAACCTCTTTCTGAATGTGAGATTTGCAACAAACACTGGAAATTCATTGTCCATTAGATGAATACTATTTTCTCCATTATAATATTAAAATATGTCTCCTATTTGGATGATATCATTGTTAATACATTGTACATATTGTGGAGTATACACTCATCTAGACAGAATGCCCTTTAAAATTAAGAATAAATATTAATCTCTAGAAGAATGAGCAAATTCCATTTCAGGAAGATTTGTCTGCTCATTCATCAGTTCATTCCATAGAGATAAATCAAACATCTGCTATGCGACTGTGTGCCAGATATTGTGCTAGAATTCGGGAATTTGCATCTTAAAAAATGACTCTTTGCTGTCCAGGAGCTCACAGTGGATTGGATCCAAAGTCAGTAAGTCGTTGTTAGGTACAGAAGTGATAGAACAGAGGTCTATACAAGCACATTGGCAATCTAATATTGCATGGCTCACAACTTTCCTAAAACTCAAGAATAGCAGATTGTGAAGCCACTCAAGAGCAATTTATTCTATGACTTGTCTCCTTAGTATATGGTATCTGGACACAATCAAATGTTACATTCTGTGATGTCAATATTGATTTGTTTTCTACCTTTGTATTCAGTATTATACCATCCTAAGAGAACAAAAAAGAAATTCAATAAAAGCTTTCTCAACTAGGCTATTTTCCTGCTGATGAACTATTTATAGAGAAAATTCAGCACTGTAACTGATTAAGTACTTTATGAACTGGTTATCTTAGATTCTCTACCAGTTATAATATTTGTAGATACATATGAGAGGGGGAGGGAGAAAAGAAGAATGAGGAATGAAGAAAAGAGAAGAAAAATTTTGTGTACAAAAATATAAAAAAAATGTGAGGCCACAGTAATAACTCTAAAGATATTGAAAATAATTTAAGATTCTCATTAGCAAAGAAGAATATTGGGACATTATAACATTGCACACGTGTGTTATTATTTTAAACTTGTAAAACACTTAAGAAATCTTGAATGTTTTATAAGCACACAATTAGTTACAGCACACTTAGCTCTCTTATTTGAAATGGGACTTAATATATAAATTCAAGATTCCAGTTAAAACAATCACAAATCTTTATACTATATACTAAACCAGGGAACTGCATTTGTTATGATGTTTAAATATTGAACTTATCGAAGATGAGAATTATTTAGCTGTTGACGTGACTTCTGCTCCTGTGCTTCCCTGTTATGTCATTTTGCTTCTATTAAGTAGCACTGCTGACTTCCCATGATTTATGGTGAGATTAGCCCCAAATCAATAATGGGTGGTTTTGTTGAGGTCCTGCTTACTGTTGGCTATTTTACCTTTACCTGTTATTGCTTATTCTTTTCTGGTGACAAACATATTGCCCTTACCTTGCACCTCCTATTCTCTTCCTGATCCTGTTAAAGGAAACATGGAGGGCAGGGATAAGAAAGAGGGAGGGAGTGAGAGAGAGAGAACGACAGGCAGACAGACAGAGACAGACAAGGTGACACCAGGCAGTGCAAATTCATTTTCAGAAGATGCTTGCAAATAATTGAATGCAATCTGTGCTTTAAATCTCCACTTTAAACTATCCTATATTTGAAAGAGTTGTTTGAATGATTTTGGGGTGAGTTGATGTGCTCAGCCTGTTTCTAGGATTTATATACTGAGATGCTTTCATTCTATCTTGAAAGAAATAAAATTGAATATTCTCAGCAGATACTTTGGCTGCCAGTCACAAGACCTTAACAAGTATCATGATTAGAAATCTCAACTCCCAACTTCAATTACAACATATGATCGATTTGTGAGATTACTAAATGTCTGGCAAGATAGTCAGTCATTGTTTGAAACTACATTTCACCTATGAAATCAACTTGTTGAAAGCACCTCTGCATATATAATGCTGATGTGCACCATCTGCCTCCAGATTATAGCTTTGAGAATGTCTTAGATGGGTTGTAAGGAAATTTCCTTATGAATAAAGTTGATAAGAGCTGTAATTGGAAATTTTTATTTTTTATTGGTTCTTTTTAGTTAGATATAATAATGGGATTCATTTTGACATAATTATGAAAGCATGACCTATAATTTGTTCTAATTCAGTCCCTAGTACTTCCCCTTTCCCTCCCCTTCTTCATGCCTCAGGTTCCTTCCCTCTACTCTACTGATCTTTCTACTATTTACTTATAGTTTTTTTTTTTTTTTAATTAGTGTCTTATGGATGAACATGATGGTGAGGGTCACTGTGGTATATTCGTATATATACATCTGAATGTTAGGTCAGATTCATTCCACTGTCTTTGCCTATCCTATCCTTTTTCCCTTCCCTTTGTTCCCCTTTGTTTACTCCCCTGATCTTTCTTCTATTCTTTTTTTAAATCCCCTCCCCTTATTTTGGATTAGCTTCTTCATATCAAAGAAAACATTCTCCCTTTCACTTTTTGGGACTGGCTTATTTCACTTAGCATGATAGTCTCCAGTTTCATCCATTTACTGGCAAATGCCATAATTTCATTCTTCTTTTTGTTTGTTTGGTTTTTGGTTTTTTAAATTTTTAAATAAAAAAAAAACTTTCATTCTTCCTTATGACTGATATTCCATTGTGTATATATACCGAATTTCCTTTATGCATTCATATGTTATAGGGCTCCTAGGTTTGGTTCCATAGCTTGGCTGTTGTGAATTGTGCTGCTATAATCATTGATGTAGTTGCATTACTGTAGTATGCCAATTTCTGACAAATTCACATTTCACCTACCTAGTGGTCTAAGGAAACACTTCTGGAAAACTACCTCATCAGTGGATGATTGCAAAGGTAAAAACACTCATCACATGAATTCATATATGCAGGCTAAAAATCTACAGGTCATGATAGAATTGTTTCCAGTTGTGCCAGTACTCTCTAAGGATTCGTTCTTTCTGATGTTACTGAAATGACTGAAAGAATCAGATATTGTCAGGTCATTTTTAATTCTCCCATGATGGCCTCTGAAAGTCACTTTGCCGCACTGCTGTGCCCTCAGTCCAGCCTGGCCTCACCAGTGTATACCCACTCTCTCTCAGGATAGAGTGCTTGCATAGTTTGCTTGGTCCTTCCAGAGTGCTACCCAGTGAATCACTGAGAGGAAGCTGGTATAATAGTGCTGTCACTTTGTGTTATTTACGGTTTAGGTTTGTGTCACCCCTGTTGAGTCTTATGGATATTTTCATCTTTTTTCTTCACTCTTCCATGATGTTGCATATCTTTTGCTTCAGAATAGGCCTACCTGATTTTTCAGGGCAGTTCCTTTCTCTTTATCTAGTACAAAATGGGAGCTCCATACCAAAACCCACAACGGTAGACTGATCTCTATTCAAATTAGGCGCCCACTACCTTTGTACCAGTTTTACGGGAGAATGGACAAAAGAAAGGAGTATCTCTTGCAAACTTCACTAGAAAGAAGCTCCAGAAGTATCTTAGTTGCTGCTGAGTCATCAGATCTTGTTTAGCCACATGGCCGTGAAGTGTGGGAGTTGTAAATTCTATGTAAATTCATAAAGTAGGGAAGTCAAGTGTGGTGGTCAATTTTGTATGTCAACTTGACTGGGTCTTAGTGACTGAATATTTGATCAAAGATTATTCAAGTTATTTCAGTAGGGGTATCTTTTGGATAAAATTTACTAATATTGGTAGACTTTGAGTAAAACAGATTACCCTATCCAATGTGTGCGTCCCTCATTCAGTCAGCTGAAGGCCCAGGAGAACACAAGGTAAGTACAAATGTCAAACCCAAATCTGTCTGTGTACGAAATGTGTACATCCTCCAATTAAATATGTTTTTTCCTAAGAAATGTAAAATCTCTAGGTGCCATGTAATCATTATACCATAAATATTTTCCCACATTATTTTCTAAGTAGAGTTTGACTAATATTGATATGCCCATCATGCATTCTTGAAATGTTAATGCCTACATAACTGATATTCTTAGATGTCTTGTGCATCTTTAAAACAGCTTTTATAGCCAGGTATGGTGATGCACACCTATAATCCCCACAACTTGGGAGACTGAGGCAGGAGGATCATACATTCATGACCAGCTTCAGCAGCTTAGTGAGGCTCTAAGTAACTCAGCAAGACCCTGTCTCGAAATAAAAAATAAAAAGAGCTGGCATGTGGCTCAATGGTTATGTGTCCCTGGCTTCAATTCTCAGTACCAGAAAAACAAGCAAACAAACAAACAAAAAATAGCAAACAGCTTTGTGTGTCTGTGTATGGATAATCTTCCATATACAATTACAAAAGGCAAAGACCTGGATCCAACAGTAGGGCTTGGGCATTTCTATGGGTAGAAGCAAGATGACAGCGTGGTGGTTTTTTGAAGGCATGCATTCTCTGAGACGTTGGTGCTTTCCTGGGGGAAAAAATATTGTCTACCAAGAAATATTCATTTGATTGTATTTGTGTAATAAAATGAAAACAAGGGGAAAACTCTTAGGTAGCTTATGAAACAAGGTCCTCTCAAATCACTCACAATATGGAAGGTTATACCCAGGTGTCAATGTGAAAGTAACATGAAAATCGGTGGAGACTAGAAATGCATTGTAGGTGAATTAACATTATCTCAGATATTCTTGTGCCAACTGTTGAATTTGCTTAGTGGAATGTCATTACGAAATTTATCTATAATTATAGTACAGTGATTCCATTGTAGACACTCATATAATAACCCCTTTTGACCCATTTTAAATTATTATGATTTGGAATTTTTAAGTTCTAGAATATTCCAATGCTGTTTGCATGTTTTCGAGGATTTCAGGTATTGTACTTCCTTTTGATGCTGTTCTGAAGACAGCAAACAGATTTTTTCCTATTTATTAAACATTCCTGAATGCCTACTATATGTCAGGCTTTGTGCTATACCTTGGGAATATATGGGTGAGCAAGATTTCATTGTTGCCCTATAGAAGTTCTCACTTGTGATATAATGAGACAGACTCTGTATTTGTCAGACTAGGCTAAACAGGAAAAATAAGAAAAACAGCCTTCAAATCTCAGTAGTTTAAAACACCCAAGGTTTATATTTCGCTCAGGCTATCCCTCCATCACAGGTGGCTTTGGGGTGTCAACTCTGGGTCCTCCTTATACAGAACCAAGGTTAAAAGGCAGACATGATCAGGTATATTATTAGTTGCTATGTTATTATAGCAAGGAAAATAACCTCATTTTTCACACACTGCATACAACAGAGCTAAAAATTGTACTCATAGAAGCATTCTGGACGTCCATGCTTAGTTATTAAACCTAATGTGTCAGGAAGGACATCTTAGTCCTTGATGGGGTGTCATAGTCATGTTGACTTAATAGAACTTTTCTATGAAAAATTTTAGTTACTGAAGATTCCAGAGTGGCTCCAAGAATTCTATCAGCTTTGCTTTAGAAATTCACAGTGGATACATTTCCTGGAGCTTTCTTTCTTTCTATCTATCTATCTATCTATCTATCTATCTATCTATCATCTATTATCCATCTATCATCTATCATCTATCTATATCTAATGAATACCATTTATCTCAGTGAAAGATGGTTGGTGTGTTCTGCTGAAAAAAGCTTCAAGGTGTTATAAGGATTAAGAATACAGTTTCTGGAAGTCTGATTACTTAGTTCACATTCTAACTCTTCAGTTTATTAGCTGGAGGACTTGGGAAGTTTATATCTATGCTCTTCACTACAACTGTGAGGGAGGACAATAAATGTACTTACCACATAGTTCCTTAGATGTGTTAACATTTTTAACATTGTAAAGTATTTAAAATAATTCCTGGCAAGTGTTAGTGTTTATGTGCTTTTAAAGTAAAATACATAAATCAAGCAAGTTGTTAATAGGCTAATAAAATGGGCCAGTTTTCACATAACTCAAATGTGAGCATTATTATTCCACAGTAGTCAGTCTTGTCAAATAAATACCAATGTGGAAATGTCTCAAGATGTCCTTTACTACCTCCAACCATATTTAAACAAGGGTTTTAAAGAGAAAGCACAGATTCAATGGAGGTTGCTCTTTCTGTACCTGTTTCCCTATGCTATAGCCACAAAAACTTATCCTAGAGAGAAACCCATGGAGCCAAACTAAGTAGATTCTGATGTTTGTAATAAGCACAGAGTTTGTCACTCCAGTTACATAAACTGGGTGGGTGGAAATGTACTGTACTAATCAACGGTAAAGGTGGTCTTCCCAGGTGTGTGCTTCAAGAGCATAAACATTAGCTTCTTTATAGCCACCAGACGTTGCTTTTCTAGTCACAGCCCTTGAGGATTTACTGGGGCTACAAAGTGAAGGGAGCATTTTTTTCCCCTGATCATTGCAATTATTGACCTTCATTCAATTTCACTATTTCCAAGTACAGTTCAAAGACACCTTACAAAAAAATGTGTCTTCATGATTAAAATGTTTTATTAACTGGAGAGAGAAGACTGTCATTCTGGGTCTATGTTCTAGATTTTTTGGGGTGTGCTTTTTATTTTAATCTTATTACTTGTGTATCTGTAACGATTTAAGATGAGTTTGGCCTGGAGTGGTTGTTGGAGTAGTAAAAGATTATTTTATTGAATGCCGAGCCACCCTTACCCATTTTGCTACTACTAATAGAACATTAATGTTCTTATTAAATCACAAAGCACCAAGTAAAAACTGATGCAGAAAGTGTTTGTAGATATTCACCAATTAGCAGAGGCCTATAATTCCTATTTATGGAATAACAAATAAAAGCTAAGTGATTTTTTTAAATCTCAGTACATTTCAACCAAATGTAGTAAGTGAATTTTTGCTGTTAGGAGATAAAAAATTACTCTAGACATTGTGTGCATAATATACCTTCTTTATAATTTTTCCTGACTGTAGCATAACATTTGAAAATAACATAGAACTTGTCCTGTGCTTTGTACGGGAAATGCATAGCTTTATAAATGATAATCATAGTTATTAAAAAGCCAGAAATTCATTTATGGTTAATCCTTATTATTACATAATTAGATTCATACTTTGTAATAGCAATGAAATAATGAGAATAATCTTAAGTAGATAAATTTATGACTTTGAAAATATTTATTTCAAAGCATGGTTTAAAAGAGTTTGAGTTACCATTTATTACATTCTCACTACAGTCATAATTGCATTTATTCTTTCCAGCTTGTGATAAGATAGGGATTAGCGCCACTAGTAGATAGATAAGAAAACTGCTTTTTTTGTAGTATACAGAAATAGGGTCACATTGTGAATAAATAGCCAAGTCAGAATAACCCCATGACTAGATGATATTCTTCACCCTGTGTTTTTAATCATTGCCTCATATTTATTGCCTGCCTGACACTCTGAAATCTATATCCATCATTGTTTTCTTTATCATCATCACTATCACCAGCAAATGAACATTCAATAGTACAGGATACTTTACTTATTAGTAAAACTTTTAATTACTCATGGTAAAGAAAGGGAAAAAAAACTTAGGGGAAATTAAAGTCCACATATAATTCTCATTTTTCAATTTTAGGAGCAATTGGAAAAATCTATTATAATAGAGTTTTTCATTATAGTGTAATAGAAAAAATAACAAAAAAATCAATATTAGATATTAGATAACACAAAATTGTATCACAATGTTTTAAAATAGGCCTGCATCTCATAAGAAGCTACTTCCTTGTTATAACAAATTTTTTGTTTCAAAGGTAATTGTGTTTGCCATCACTTTCCTGGGATTCTTAGAGTTTGGGTCTATGAACTGCAATACTCATTGATAATATGGTGCCAGTCTTTTGCATTACAATCTCCATGACTCATCTTAAGGATGGGAAAGTTGAAGAAGTCAGTGCAGTGCTCTATCTGGGAACCCTGTGCAGTACCAACCTTAAACATTTATTAGCAACTTGGTGTGATTTAATAGACTTCAGAAATATTTTATGCTTTAAAGTATGCTCCTTTTTGGCTTATTATGATAGTTAAAATTCTTGCATTAGAAAGTCATTTTTTTATAGTTTGAAGACTTCAAAATTCAAGGGTTATTTACTGAAATTTCAAATATTCATGATAAAGGGTGATTGCTCTATGTGGCAGATAATACAATTTGTTGTCCATACCAGGCCACTTTTCCAGGACAAATCTAATAGGAAGTCAGGGAAACAGTTGGAAATCAGGACTATCCAAGGAAAACTACAGGATATAGTCACTCCAACTATAAGTATCAGTTAGCTTCTGTTTTAAGCTTTAGAGGAGAGCAAGTTTAGTCTCAGTCTAAACATGATTATAACACAGAAGGGCTAAACAGATGGGAGAATTCCAAAGATAAATTTCAAATATTACATAATTTTGCAGATGATTATTCAACACCAAGTGAAATTGAACCCATAAACCTTGACTTTCTTCTTTAGTAATGAATGTATCTGGTAAAATTTTCAAATTACTTCCCTCTATTCCCACAAATTAGACCAAATAGATTAAAAACACTATGCATTGAGGCATTGGAAAACCCATGAGAAAATGAAGTTACTGGTCCAGAGTCTAGAGGAAGATGAAGACCAAGAGCTACTAGTCCAGTTTTGTGTCAACACATAGAGGAAATTTTCAATGTTAGGAGGAGTTGTGTAAAGACTAGAAGTTCATCAGTAGCCTTGCAGGTTCCAGGAGACTGCATAGCAAGCCAAGGATCACCAGGAAGGGAATCCTGGTGAATTACTCGTATTTTCTATTAGAAACCCAGCCCGCTACACCCTGAAGTTAGAAGGAATTAGGAGAACAGCACTCCCCAGACTCAGTCTGAATCATTTTAATACCTGAAATTGGATTGAGGTGAACATGGATTGTTAGGATGCACTTGGCAAAAGCAAAAGTGATTCTTCTTTGAGGGAAGATTACCATCCCAGTATCACAGTAGGATCACTTTTCAAATATGAAAATAATAACACCTGGACATGGACCTGGAGTTATAGCTCAGTGGCAGAGCACTTGCTTAGCATGTGTGAGGCACTGGGTTCAATACTCAGCACCACATAAAAATAAATAAAGTAAAAAATATATTAAAAAACAAGCAACCAGACAAACATGAACACAGGGCAACATGAACAAACCCCAGCAAAAGTAACACACAATAATGATCAAACTGCAGAGTCATGGCACTAAGTTACCCATGAAAAGAACTGTGGAGGAGTGTGAGTGACAAGCCAATGAAGAAATAATAGACTAATAAAAACACTGAATGCAAAAGAAGGCAAAAGAAGAGAGGAAAAAGAAATCAAGAGCAAGTGGAAAAACTAGAAAGCACTTCGGTGACGGTAGACTTTCACCCAAACATACCAGTGATTACGTCAGATGCACATGGGCTAAGTAATCCAATTAAAAGGCAAGATTGTCAATGTAGACCAAAAGATCAAAACACAAATACATGCTGTTTAACAGAGATTTATCTGAACTTCAAGGAAAAATGGCAACAAACAAAAAAAGAAAACATACATAATATGCAAACACTAAAGAAAGTTAAAAAACATGATATTAATATCAAAATGAATCTGTGGCAAAATGGTTGCTAAATAGGAACGCTTCCTGATTATAAAAGTTAAATTCCTCAGGAGAAGTCACATGATAAGGGACTTTTTTTCTAATGTCATTACTTATATATCACTTCCATTTCCACTAGAATTAGTAAAAATAATATTCAGTTCTCACTATGGTAAAGTACTTCACACACATTAACTCATTTAATAGTAACAACCCCATCAGATAGCTTAATCATTATTCTTATTTTGCAGATGAGGAAGTTTGGGAATAAAGAGTTTACCAAAGTTATGTAGTATCTAAGCATTGGGACTGGAATTAAACCCAGGCAGTCTGGCATCCACATTATGAGTATAAATATTTGGGTAAGGAAAGTCTAAATGGACCAAATGCTTTTTATCTTTCTCTCTTATACACATTTCAAACCAGTTTTCCATGGATGGTATTGGGCCTAAAATATCCCTTTCCCTCTGCCTCAGGTACTAATTTAAATTATTCTTCCACCTCTTCCTTTCTGAATCCCCTAAAAACCAAAAGATGATAATTTTTCTCATAAGTGAACTCACATTTCTTTTGAATTTATTTAAACAAAGAACAACTGAACAGGTTGAAAGATTCTGGTCTTTCTTGTATATGGGATAAGCCAAATGCTGTGGTGCTAGAGTGAAAGAATGAGAAGCCTTCTTGTTCTAGCATAGTTTTCTATACTAGGAAATGTTCATTCTAGCTAGATTTTAAGTGAATAGAAATCATGCATTCAGGAATTATTCTCCATTAGTTACCTGAAGACATTTGCCAGGAAAAAAACTTCTATTGCCTCCTATCCTAACCAACCCCTTCCCCACACAGTATCACTCACTTACTACCCTCCTTTTCCTTAAAGGGTGAAAGACATCACTGTTCAGACAGAAATAACAGTGGCTTCCAGGCTTATAAAAAGAAGTCTGTGTGGTGTCTCCTGTTCTTCCAAGCTTTATCCAGTTTCAGTTTCCAGGAATGAGGATTTTTGAGAGAAGAGAGTGTAGAGCTCTGTGTGTTACTGGGAACTTCTTTGTAGTTCCTTTTTGTTGGACCCTGTAAGCAAGGGACTGATGGGCATTTGCCTGCTGATTATCCTCCCTAAGTAACGTAGGAGCATAACCACATTTGTCACGCACCTCATCCTCCACCGTTCTCCCCTCCTTACTCCACTGCTGCCTCACCACTTCCTGGTCTCAGCGCACTTGTGTGTGCTTTTTCCTCTGCCTGAAATGCTCTTCCCCAGCTACTGGCTTGATTGGCTCTTTACTCTGTAGGCCTTTGCTGAAACCTCACTTTCTCAGCAAATCTTCCCTAACTATACCAGCTAACCTACATTCCCATCTCAAACATGCCTCTCTTCCTCTTGAGTTCATTTTTCTCTTGGGGAGGGCTAAAATAACTTTAAATTTTTTGCTTAGTATATATGCTGTTTTTCTGTCTTTCTAGATAGTTCCATAGGGACAATGGTTGTTGGCTACTTTTTTCACACTTAGAACAGTGCCTGCCACTTAGTGTGTGCTCCAGAAATAATAGTCAAATGAACAAATAGAGAAATCTGAAACACATGGCCTGTTTCACTGGGTTGTAAGCCTAAAATAGGAAGCACACTCCAAGATTATCACATACTACTTTCAGACATCTTTGGAAAATTTCATTTAATTTATTTTAGCTTCAATTTTTTCCATTGTAAACTGAGGATAATCATAATTAGTTCAGAAACTAATATAATAATGACAGTAAATGGGAACTACTTACAGTGTAATACTGAGGGTTTTATAAGAAAAAATGGTATGATCTAAGTTGCCTATTGATGCTAGCAACTCCGATCTGAGAAATGGAGGTCAAAGTAGGATGAGGAGGCTCAAAGTTTCCTTGAGGAACTCAATGACCAGCTGTCTCTGACATTCTAGTCAACTTTTCCTTTTAAAATACCAGTCTCTGTATTTGAGGGGTAGAGGGGAAAAGTGGGGGAGTTGGGTCAGGGATCCTAAATTTTAAATAAACAGAGATTGTTGTATTCTCTGTGTTTGTATGTATGTGATTGCATGCACAATATTATTTGGGAGTGGTGGCGAATCAATCATTTTAGTGTTTGTTTACTGTGTTCCATTATAGGAAATGTGATGCCATTTCAATTATACCACCATATTTGATGTCAAGTGAGCATATAATTCTTAGGTGTAGGATAATTGTCACCACAAAACATTCATGAGAAAAATTTCCTAACAGTGTTAAGCAGCATTATGGAAATTACTCAAGAGAAATGCTTAAAAAAATAATGGTATAATTTCTAACTGAAATATGAACTGTAAATGGCTGTACCAGCATCAACCTTGATGTATCCATTTGGACATTTTCCACATCCCTGGTGGTTAGTCTAACACCAATTAAAGCATCACAGATTGCTATTATCTTCTTGCATCATTATTTTCACGAATTAATTTTGTTTTAAAAATCAGACCTTTTCCAAGTGAGAATAAATTTAAATATCTGAAGTACAAATGTGGAGCTAAATGTCAGGACCCATACATATCTATAACTTCAAATTCTGAAACTGCACAATCTTGGGGTTAATCGTAGAAAAATTAAACATGGAGGAACTGACTTTCTGGTTCACCAAATCATTTCCCTTGCTGTTTAATAGAGAACCCAAATACTAGTTCTAGTTTCTTACTTCTAAATTTACATTTCTCTTTATATACATCCATTCACTAATTTGTTCATTTATTCATTTTCTGTCCATCTACTCTCCATTCATCCACTGTTTTAATCTCTCATTAGACATCATTTATGTGCTCCTTTGTACTAAGGAAACAAAATGAATGCTAGAATTTTTTCTGTAACACCTCATAGTTTGGCGAGAGAAGCAAACAGTTTAATAAGTAATCATAATATGATGAAATATTCTTAAAATAGATAATGGACAAAGTTCTAACTGGAAGAATCATGATACAGTAACATATCTGGGACTTGGAATTAGTGTTGTCCAGGCAGAGTTAAATTGTCATGAAGATAAGGAGACAAATGGGCACATCCAGCAGCATACAGTGAGGCATGACTGGAGTTGAGCACGTGTACTTCTGTGCAGCCTCTGGGAAGAAGGAGAGACGGAGCTGGGTGGGTTGGAGTCTAATAATGACAGACTGTGTATATCATGAGCAGGAATTTAGATTTCTTTTCTGTAATAAGATACATTTTGTAAATCATCTTTTGAAAAATGATAGCAAAGAAGAGAAGGAACTATAAGGAACAAGACGAGTTAGGAAGACAAATCAGGAAGTTATTGCATGACTGCAATTGTACAAATGAGATGGAATAAAAGTCTTGATTATGATAGGGCCTAGAAACTGGATAGAGGTAAAACATGGAAAAAAGTTATGCTATTTTTAAAAATATCCAGTGGAGATATATGAAATTAAATACTATTTTCCAAAAGACTTTCCATGTTTTTGAACAATATAAAGAAAGTGGAGCATTGAAAATAGAAGAGGTATGTTTCTCCCTCTGCTCCTGGCTTTTTCTAAAGCTTATAAAGCTCCTCTAAATTTTCTTGAATGCCATCCTTTGTCTTCAGGATTTGTCTTTGAGTGTCATACCTGTGTCCCCTGCAAGGCACGGCACTGACCCACTTCATGTTTGTCTTGGCTCTGATGTATCTGGATAAATTCAACTACATTCAAGGGGAAACTCAAACATGAAAGTTCTACCCTTCCTCAGACCAGTGTTTTAATCTTACATTTCCTGGTTGTGCAGGGAGAGGTGAAGGTTAGCAATTGAGGATAAGGGGTCTATTTTTATTAATTGAGAACTCCAAATCTTTTCCAAATTCTAAAATATAATTATATTTTATGACATGATTTGTCTTTTCTTCACTATTACTTGTAACTATCCTGACCTCTCAAATTTATGTAGGCAGTTTTAGTTTTACTTTTAATTCATGCTACCCAAACCCTCTATTATCTGATTTTTTAATTACTAACAACTCCTCCAGATGATTTATTAGTATAAGTTATTGCTATTCACAACTTTTTTCAAATTCTAAATTGCTATTTAAATATTTGAAATTCAAAAGTATGTTTTGAGAAATCTACTTTGGAAAAGAGAGAATGTTTAAAAAAATCTTTTTAAAGTCTATCTATAAAATGTTATAAATTACAACTGAAACATGTCATGATCTCATTCAGACCATTAATCAGGGTTACAGAATTGACAATGAGTCAAGAACTGCAAAGTTGACTTGAAAAGTGAATGTCCATGGATGGCTAGACTCAATCTCATTTACCTTCCTTAAAGTGTGTGAGATTCAAGTTCATACCTCAGCAAATCATGCATTACTGTAGGCATGGGTGTTCTGACAAGCCAGAATGGTTATGACTACTAAATACTAAATCTTTGAATTCTAATTGAATGTTACTGCATACTATTGCTTCTATCATTCCTTTATACTTTTGTGTTAAAATGACTACCAACTGATTTCAATGTAACCTTCTCACTTGATTTTAATGAATTCTTTTTCTTTGGTTTGTTCAGGATGCTTCCCAAATTATTCATAAGCATTCTTACCATGCTTGTTTCAATTTCTTGTAAAAAAATCATTGTAGAGCCCATTGATAAATATGTGTGTCTCTGAATTATAAACAAAATTGGGAGTTTATAATCTTCTAAGGGGGAGGCAGATCCATCCCTACCATGAGCTTTTTTGGAGGTAATGGGAGATTGCCTTGCTGTCCCTGTGCTTGCTGAAATCCTCCCTTTCTCCCATGTTTGCTTCCTGTGATAAAATGTTGAACGGTGGAGTGCCTGACCTGTGTTTGTTTCTTAGGCAAACGTGTAAACTCTTCAAGTTCGAATGGAGAAGTAGAAAGAGAAGGTTTCTGCTGTGTCTGATGACAATTTTTTTTTATTTTTCCACATTCAAATATATTTTGGCTCCACGTTGGAGCATTAGTTGTGGCGAATCCTAGTGTTGGTCGGATTCTAAGGAAGGGGCAGAAGTTTCCTTGAGAAGTAAAGATTCAAAACAACTCCAGAAATGATCTCCCGTCTTGGTTTATTTCTCACAGAGCAGCAGGTGTGTACACCATGGTAACAGGATTAACCATGATCTACTCTTTCTCATAGTTACCATTAGCATTCCAGGTGCCCCGATGATGAGCTTGGTATAACTTTAGAGGACAAAGAACTGCTTCAGTGGTCAACCAGGAAAGACAATATTTTTTTTAATAAAAAAAGTGGGGAGAGTCATCATTCTTTGGAGTGATATAAGGAGTGATATAATTGTGATAAAAGGAGTGATATAATTGTGATATAAGGAGTGATATAAGGACTGATATAATTGTGATATAAGGAGTGATATAATTGTGATATAAGGAGTGATATAATTGTGATATAAGGAGTGATATAAGGAGTGCTATAAGGAGTGATATAAAGAGTGATATAATTCGGAGTGATATAATTGTCCATACATTGGACAATTTTTTCACCAAGGGACAATATGTTATAATTGGTGAAACCAATATTGTGACTTTGCAGTATTGCTTTCCCAAGATAGAAAATGGATAGTATAAAAGCCTGTATATATTCCTTAACCTCTGGCTATTAATTGGAAATTAGCATGAAAAGTACTAGACCAACAGGCTTTCACTTAATCTCCATAAACTAAAGCCAGACTTAATTCTTACCTAAAGGTCATTCTTTATATATTGGCATTGCCCTATATTGAATGTTAGGTCAAACCTGCACCAAAGCAATTACAAGTAGCAACTAGGTTTAGCTACTTGTAATTGCTTGGGTGGAAATTTGGAAATTTGAGACTACTGAATTGTGATTATATTATTAGAAAAACCCAGGGAGGATTATAGCTGAGAAATAAGGAAAACAAGTCCAAGTACCCTGCACATTAGACATCATTGTCTATGTGGTCCAGTCCTTTCAGAAAATGGATTTTATTTCTACAACATGCAGAGAGGGAATATTTTTATTTTAAAGATTTACCACATGTGGAATGATCAGTACTAAATTTAATTATAGGAATTATAGGGAAAAAATAGGAATGGAAAGGAGATAGAAATGTCCTGCTTCTGGCATGTTCTCAAAAACTGCTGGTTCTGGCTTTGACCTTCCTCAAGTTATATCAAGTCCCTTTCAAAGTGACAGTAACGTATCCTTCATCCAGGCAGGTATCTCAAGGAAAGATTGTTACCAAGAACCATTCGTATTTGTCACTCAAACCAACCAGGAAGTTAAGAGAAGTTGCTCTTTTAGTAATCTCTAAACCACTAGAAAGTATTTCTTCCAAGTTTTAGCCTTTCTTAATTTTTTCTCATGTGGCATCTTACTTCTGCTCTCCTTCATAAGTAGCAAAGCTAAGATCTTTGCAAGGTGTGATTCTTGACCAGATTTAAACTTAAAATAAAACTTTACTGTAGAAAGTGAACTAAAACTATCAATTCAAATGATTCCTTTGCAAATAAGAGAAATTCCATTTGAGTTGAAAATTTCAACTGTCTTTAAGAATGTGTGAACTATGCTGGCATGTAGACATAATATCTTTAAAAAATTTCATATTTCCTTGAGGTATTTATTATTTATTTGTTTAGTGATACAGAGGATTCAACCAGGGTTGCTCTACTCTGAGCTACATCCCCGGTTCTTTTTATATTTTATTTCGAGACAGAGGCTTGCTAAGTTCCTGAGGCTGGCCTCAAACTTAGGATCCTCCTGCCTTAGCCTCCTGAGTCACTGGGATTACAGGTGTGTGCCACCACACCTGGCTTTAAGGCACTTAAAGTAATCATTTTTCTGTCTTAAGAAATTTTTGAATGTTTCCAAGAAAGTTCTCCTAATTCTGTATGCTCTTGCCTTAACTGTTATATTCATGTGTTACTATGTTTTTTGGGTTTTTATTTTTTCTAGTTTTCCATCTGGAACAAAGAGAAAGTATGTCTGCTGTGGGTCCAGGGGAAGAATAAGGGAAGTCTTGTCTTAAGAAATCTGAGAAAAATCCCCAAGCAATTTATTAACTGCCCAAAGAGAAAGCAGAGAGTACTTTGTTTTCCTCATAGTGAATGTCATCCAGAGACAATCAGTTGATCAGTTTCTGAGTGAATTGATGTGCATAAATGGCAGTGCAACTATCATCTGCTTCCATGAGTCACGTAGGAGAGTTCATGGCAGGCACACTGTACAGCTTTCAAAGTTCCAAGAAATGGTGCAGGTCCATCTGTTCAAAAGATTCATTTCCAGTCAGGATCTTTATTTGCACAGCACAGGAAGCTCAAAGCCATTGACAGATGTTGTATTTGTGGTGAGTTCTCACTAGTTCTGCATTCTAATATAATGAATAGGTCTTTTAAATAAAATGATGTCTATTCTGCTGAGTTTAGTTGGTCAGGACCAAGTTTTAGAGAATCAGTGCATCTTAGGAAAAATCTTAGTAGTGGGAGGTTAGAAGGGAAGCTCACTGAATCCTACTGACTAACTTTGCAGATAAGAACTTTGAAGATTCTGGGATTTCTATGTGACTTATCCAATGTTTTAAAACTATTTTGACACTGGTAAAAAAAAAATCTGGTCTCCTGAGTAGCTGAATGAGACTACCTCTTCTCAATAATAACTGGTGCTGTGTGTGTGTGTTTTTTTTTTCCTAGAAATCCAGGAGATTATAGGTGAAATTCAGGGAATACCTATTTTCTGCTTCCACACTGGGTCTCACACTGAGTTGCACCTAAATATAATCAGCTACAGAAGTGCTCTCTTTTGTTTGAAATAACTATCTTTTCACTCACCTAAGGCTGACAAATTTTTTAAGAGTTTATACAAAAGATAACAGAATACAATAACTCAAGGTCATTTAGTGGAAATGATGACCCTTGCTGAAGTATTATACAGATGGCCTTTACTAACCCAGTGTTAAAATAAACATTCAAGTCCAGCACCAGAAGTTCTTTTGTATGAAGGAGAAGGTGCAGAATTAAATGATAATATGACAATAGAATCTTCAGGGCTATAGAAATCACCTCCATCACCATGAAAGTAAAATATAGACTCAACTTTTATAGTAAAATATAGGCTCAATTTTTATATAGGTGGGCATATTGATGAAGGTGTATGTCATTGTCTTATAGGACCTCACCTATGCATGAAAGCTATCTAGTCAGCTTGCTCATGCATATACATCCCAAACAAACAGGTTTCTTTCATTTTGGAATACCTTATTGTATAAGATGCTGTGAGATAGGACAAGAGCATTCATGTATAGTTATGACCAACTTAACAACAGCTTTTCTCTGGCTTAAATGAGAAAACCTGCTACTGCAGCATAATGATGTTTTAATTGCACATTTTGTACACAAAAAGTGAGGCAGGAGCTTAATTCTTGTACTTGTAAGAGCTACATTTAAAGAATACATTGGCAGTGAAGCAGCAATTATATTCCAAGAAAGGAAAAGTTCATTCGAATCAGCACTTAAGATTATGAAGGTATTCTATTCTTCTTTTTACAACTTGATCGAATAAGTTAAATTTATTGGAATATTAGTTTGAAATTGGGTCTATTTGGGATGTTATTAAGCAGCTATACCATGAAGATTGGACATAGACTGCTTTGGAACCTGATGCCTCCTCTCAAACTATTGCCACGTTTCCTTGCTTTCTATTTGTTTAAATAATGTTCATTGTTCAAAAATGCATGTTTCTCCAATAACATGGGCATTTAGTGAAAATTTAACTCTTTTAAATGAAAATTACTGCAATGTTCAGAAAGCATCGTCTCTTCTATTATTGTGTGTTTGTATCTGATATTATATATACCAGAATATAAATGTTGTTCAGCAGTCCTCATAACAAGATTTTAATGACCATATTATAGAAGAGAATATGTTATTTTGTAAATCAAGCTAATATGACATAAGATTCACACTGATGCTGTGCAGTTTTGATGGTGATATCACAGATTTATGTAGATGGCAAACTTGACAACTGAGATTTAAAAAATGGGGGAATGTAGGATAGAAATCAAAAACTAGGTCAGAGAAACCATCAATGAAGAAGAAGAGATTTAAAGATCTGCAATTTATTTTGGCATAATCATAATGACCTTTAAATTTTAAAGCCTGATCCTAAATATATGTCTTGCATGCAAAGACTGATGGCATCTGGCCCATAGAAAAGAGAAAGAAAGAATGGAATTTTGTATCTGAGAAGATTAGTAACATATGCTCAGAAATAATCAGGGGCAAAAACTGAGAGTTCAGTGCATTCAGATGCCTAAAATTTATATATATCAGAATACTAACAGCTAACAGGTACAGCACTCCTTGAGTGTTCATTTGCAAGGCACTGTTCTCAGCACTTGATCTAATACTTCTCAGCCCTACGGGGCAGATGCTGGTAGTGTTGCTTTACTATGATCATGAGGTCAGCAGCAGAACTGACCACTGACCCCAGAAGGCACAACTTTTGCAAAAGACATCAATGGTCACATTTTTGATGTATGACTTTTATTATTAACAGGATTATGAGAAGAAATAATTGTAAAAACACAAAATTAACTTTAATTAAATCAGTATTTGTAGATAAGAATACAACCTCTCCATAGGAATCATATGTATCACTTTTTGTATCTTGTTTGAGAATTACCATTGTTACCACTTGTCAATATTTAAAAGGCATTTACTGGCTCAAGCACTCAGCAAAGATCATTTGATTTAATCACAACAACAAATGTGTGGGGTAAATTAATAATATCCTCATTTTACACACAAAGAGACAAAAGCTCAGGAGTTCAATTTTTTTCAATCTTGTAGTGTTAGAAAGTGATAGGACAGGTGGTCTGCCCACAGAGCTGAGGCTATTTGGCATTATGTCTCTAATCATAGTTATACTGTCTCCCACTGATAACCTAGTAAGCAGAATATTAACAGAAAAAAAGGGAATTTGGCTTTAGAAATATAAAGATTTTAAAAATTTTGCCAAAGCATCTTTTACACTTGAGGACAAAATAGTTTCTAGAATATCCTTCCAGCATTCTAATTTTAACATGGAGATAGGTAGAGGGCAATTCAAAATGCTCATATTATAAAATGGAAACAGAATAAACTTAATGACTGCTTTATTTCAAATTTAACTAATGTCATGTATGTCTTAGTCTAAATTGGTGAATAGATTTAAGACATGATTTTAGCAGGAATTTCTGACAAATGTAATCCAGATTCTATTCTAGATTTGTCAGATTGGGTCAAGTGGATGTTTTGTTCTTAAAGAATTATACTTTTTGTTCAATGTTAGCAGATTAGCCTCTTCTTTCTGGTGAATCATTACCAGCATATCGTTGTGCTTGTGACTGGAGAAGCTATGGTTGAGATTCTTTTTCTCTGTGTTTTGCATATGTTGAGCACTCAGTGGTTGCAACTATCAAACTGACTAGTGAGCAGGACACACAAATAAGATTTACATAAAAAAGAACAACTGTGTGAAATATCGCCCATAGAAAGGCAAATGTACTGAGATAGTGGTTATAGCACAGGAAGCTCCAGGCATAACCGTAATAATGGCAGGACCCTTTCTCTCCCTCCTGCAGTCTTTTATATCTATTGCCCTCAGAACAAGAGAGTGTACATTCATGGTAGCAACTGCCATTTCCCGTCCTGTAAAACTGATTTTATTGCAATCTCCTGCTTTTAGTTACTGAAAACTTGCTGAAAATCCTCCTTAGAAGGTAAAACCTTCTGGCCTTTTTTAAAAAATACAACTTGAGTGAAAAGAGTAATATTTAAGTTCTAAAAATATGGCAATGTTCAAGTTAGTGTGTTAAAAATTACTTCCACTTTTTAAAATGTTGGATTACATAACCGTTGCTTAAGCAACCCTTATATACCAGCATGTTCTAGTTTATAACCCACACAGGAGAAAATGGAATGTAGTTTGTCCCCAGTCCTGCCACTAGCAGGCATTCTATTTAAACTTGAATTATTTAGCCCTACTTATTTAATGAGCATATAATTATTTAATGGTTGGTTTTTTTTGGTTTAATTTTAGAAAATGACTTCGACTTACTGTTTGAATTTTGCATTTAGGTGATTTAAATTGATGATAATATTCAGAATCATTTCCTGTGTATTTTAAAATATATTAAAATATTTTATATATTTTAAAATATGTGTTCCATATATTTTAGGATTTGCCACTTAATTTGGTATAAACCTAGAGTTTGACAGGGAGAATGCTGATGTGTTCATATGTGTTCATCTTATACTGTGTTGAAAAGGGCAAGTAAATGTCTGGCAGTATGATGCTTTCATTCAACTTTTAGTGACTTAGTTAAGATTTATGCATTTAAAACAACTCACATCTGAAGCTTTTCTTTCATAAATCTTCTGTGTTGAGAGAGCTAGCGATACTTGATCCTCACAGCAAAACTGTGAGATTAACAAGGTTTTCTTCCTGAACGTATTGGTAAAATGAGCAGTCGCATGTAACATACAGTGTGGTTAGTATTCTTACCATCCTGGCCTACATCTAGACCTCTGCAATGTGTAATGTGTCCTCTGATATTAATCAAATAAGTAAGCTGGGCATGGTGGCACATGCCTATGATCCTAGCAATTTGCGAGGCTGAGTCAGGAGGATGGCAAATTCTAGGCCAGCCTGGGCCACTTAGCCAGACCCTGTCATAAAACAAAAAATAAAAAAAGGCTGGGGATAGAGCTCAGTGGTAAGGTGCCCTGGGGATCTAGCTATCCTGAGCACTGCAAAATCAATCAATCAAGCAATCAATCAAAATGAATCAGATTGCCATTAGAAATGATTTATGCTCTATTCTTCATCTCATTAAATGTGCTGGGATATTTTTAAGATTAATAATCTAGGAACTTTATGTGCAGCTTGAGTATGAGAAAAATTAATTTTAATTATGCTTCAGCACATGCTTATTTAGCAAATAACTTCTTTTAGCCATGTTTAAATTTTGTTTCTTTTTCTAGCAATTTTATCTGATAGAAACATAGCATCATAAAGTGTGTATTAATGATATTCCCATATTTGTGAATATAGAAACATATATATAGTGCAAGTATGGATTATATACTATGTAGTCTAGTATATGTTATACATTTTTATGTTTTTTTAGGTGTGTACACACACACACACACACACACACACACACACACACACACACACACGTGTATTCCCTAGAGATGGAGAATAGGTTGTTTCTGTTACATAAACCTTTGGTATTACACTATAAATTTGGCTGTGTTTTGTCAAAATCATGTGAAGATAAAGCTCTGCCATAAAAATTATTGAGATAATCTCTTCTCAGCTTTATGTAAATCAACAGGATCAACTATTTAGCTTGGAATGAAGATGTTAGGATGCATCTACCATAACACAATAGATTACTTAAAACCTGGGATTGATGTGGCTCAAGAGAACATGCCACTTGCTTTCAGCAGTCAAGCACCAGGTTCTTCCAGCTCATTCTACCATGTTATTTCAGTCATCTACCCTGAACCCCTGCTGAGGCTAAGCTCTTTGTTCTCTCTCAATTGCCTTCCCCCCTTTCTGGTTATTGTAGTACTCATTTTGGAAATTAGTCCCCATATTATGTTTCATAATTTTTCTTACTAAGAAGAGAATTATCAGAAAAATCAGGTGAGTCTCAGCCAGTGGAAATCAAAGATTGTGTTAAATCAAGCTTAAGGAGAAAATTTATCATGAAATAATATTATAATGATCAATGATCTCCATCAGTAACCTGAGATATAATATCTGTAAACATGGTAGAATTTCCTTCCCACCTTCTTCTTACACTGACACTCAGTCTGGGATCCTCACACTACTCATGTACAGTGGCCACAAGTATGACAGACAAATTGGTTATGAGGGTTACTTTTCTGCCTCTGTTTTCTCCTGTTCTCAGAATCTCTAAAAGTCATCAGGCCCTTCATAGTTGTAACCTTCAATCCTCAGTTCAGTTTCACCTATGGTTGCTCTCTGCGTGAGAATAAGACACATCAAAGATGCAGGCCAATACTCCTTTGGTAATGTTAGTTGCCACAGAGACATAAGCAAGATGGCTGCCTTCATGCATGAAAAACACTTCTGAATTTTACATCTCCCTTTTGTAGTATAATTTGAGACTAGCCATGGCAGGGCACTGTCCAGAACTAGTTTATGATGTGGTTTCATATTTTCCTTTTTTATAGTTGATTAGAAAACAACAAAAGAAAATAAATAAAAACCAGCCTTTTAGTAAAAGATTTATCAAGCATAAGTACCTATGTCACTTAATAAAATAAAAGTAAAGTGTCTGCAGTAATTTTAAAAATTCACTTTTTGTTATAACTATTACTGCAGAAGAACATTAGGTAATTTTTTTGAGCCTACTGCCTGTTATTAGGGTAGAGTTAGAAATTCATTGACATAGTAGAATTCTCTCTGTTTCTCTATATATCTATCTACTTGTGTATATGTAGATAATGTATGTTATCAGGTACTCTATTATTTTTTCCTGTATACAAATGTTCTTTGTATTTCGTTGGCATGAAAATTCACTATATATCTTCCTAATATTTAAAATAGCATTAATACTACTATGCTAGTCAATTTTATGAGAGTTTTTGAGCTTTTAAAATTTGGTGAATCTCTATACTATTCTTCATTCTTCTTCCCAAATATTTTTGTCATCACAAATAGGTGATTTTTCTGACATGTAATTGAATTAAATAGGCCAGCAATTTTTAAACCATCTCAAGACTGAATATTATAGAGCCATTCCCCAAGAACGTTCTTGAGAATATGATCTGGTTATTTTCCAGTGAACAAAGGCTTTTTGTTCCCTGAGGGTTGGTATGATGTTTATGATCTTTGGATTATTTCCACCAAACCAATGCAAAGGACAGGGATTCCAGAATCATTCTATGGTTCCAAGAAGAATGTCATCACCAGTTGAGATTATCCTGTCACAGTTAAAGTCATTCAAATAACTGTGAAAGTGGCTCTAAAAATACTGAAAAATGATAACAAGAAAAAAATTAGGACACTGTTACAAGTCACCAATACTTGAATATGATAATCCTTTAAAATTCAGCAATGTATTTGATATAGCAAATACCAGTTTCCTATTGATTGCTAACTTTGTTTAATTTTAAGATTGTAACTGTATTTTGAAATGTTGATTATATTTTCTCTTTCATTTGTAGGTAACCCATTAACCAAGGATAAATCAAGTGATCCTCCAGTCTGATTTCATTGAACATATGTGTAGAAATTTAACTCTTGAGGTGATCTTGAAGACTTTTATACTGCTCAGAAGAAGGGCTCCAGAGTCTATTTCCAAGGAATTCTATGACAAGCTACCAGCCTCTTCTAGATACCAAGACTTTAAAAATGTCAAACATGAACTTCTATGTCATAAAGACTTCATCAGATTTGAACTATGCTCTACTTGTGAAGTTGCAAAGGGAATTTGAAGTTGCTGTCTGCAGAGCTGGTGAAGAGTTAGTGGTTTTGGGGTGACATCACAGTCACCTTTTGGGGTCCTGGATCCAGCTGTGACTGCTTTGCTCATTTCTGAAAGCTGTCTCCCAAGTGCACTGTCCTTCTGTCACGGATGTGTTCCTGGGTTCTTTGTTCACTGGTGAACGGGACTGAACACAGCTTTGAAGACACTTTCTTTGAGAACTTCTTTGGCATGGCGTAGACTGAGACAATTTTCTTTGTATCCTAATCTTGGAGCTCTAAAAGCCTATGTGTTTTAACATCTTAAGGTTGCTTTTGTTAAAGGAATGGAAATATATACCCATTGATAATAATTATTGTTGGCAAGTAATAGTAATCTGAGTACATCAATCATGTAAGAATGTATAGACAAGCTGACATGTTCCCCCAAGGCTAACCCACAACTACTCTGTCAGTTAAATAGCTAGTAGTTAGAACTGGATCACCATCTTCATCATACAATACTTTGTACTTCTAAAGCACTCTCCCTTTCTATTCATTTTGTTTTGTTTTTAAGTAGACTTTTTCTTTATTTATTTTTGTTTATTTTTTTCCCTTCAGAGAAATCAGCAGTGAACTGTCAAGGTATTATGTAAGCCTTCAGATTCAAAAACTCACCAGGGATGCATGTGCGTTTCTGAAGCTTAGCTTGAACGTTATTCACTTAGACTTCTGAATTTTTTTTTCAGATGGCTTTTCTATCTCATTTTTAAAGATTGTCTCTTGCTTGATCCCAATAACTGTTTGAATGCTTACATATTTGTTCACTCTGTTGATAGAATAAATTGTTCATTTTCCTTGGTCAGAAATTTATAAATATTTGCTTACAATTGTTCCATTCAAATGATTTCATAGGCCAGTATTCTGTCCACATTTTCATGGTCGTTTTAACGTTTGTGATTTTTCGGTTTTACAGGAACGTCTTATAAATATTTAAAAGCCTTAAACATTTATGTACTTTTTTCTAAGTTATTACAGAATGTATAATTTTATACTGTATTTATTTTGTTCCATTTGTGATGTGGAAGAAGGGAAGAATGGAAATGGCCTCGCCATTCTGTCATAATGTTGTGTAAACCTATAGATTGAAGGAATGTAAAGGGAGGGATTTCTGTGTCCTGCTTGTTTTAGACTAATCAGAAGATGCTTCAGAAATTATCTTATTAGCAGTTCCATCCTGTTAAAGAAGGTGTGAAAATGTTTTGTAATTTTAGAATTCAGTGACAATGGCAAGTTAGGCATACACTGGTTTCCATGAGGGAGGCTCAGATGTCCTGGAGAGCTTTGGTCTGTTAATTTGTAACAATATTCAAAGACCAATATATTATTCAGACACTTCACTGGAAAGAACAATTAAAAGAGTTTACAATTTGTTAAAATTAAATTTGAAAATATTCTTTTAGCAGTAAACTACAGTCTATGGCCCCACAAGTATGGGGAATGAAATGACTTCCTGCCTCCATTTTAACTGTGCTTAAAACTAACCAGAGGGCTCTGAGTGGACTTTACAGTGGTTCGAGACTACATGAAATCATAAAGAAAGAAATAATAGTTGTGCTGGAGTTTCTGCATCAATTAGAATATCATTAATTTCTTTAGAACAAAGTGGAAAACTATATTATTTTAGAAATTATGAATTTGTCCTAGGTTCCTTTGAAATTATAGCTCATACTTCGGAAATTCTGTATTATATACAAGTGTAATACATGCATATTAATAGAAAAAATAAATGGAATTTCAAATATACTAACTAGATTATCCCCAGTAGATTAATGTTGTGACTATTCAGAAAAGGTGAATAAAATTGGGATATAAAATGAACTCTCTTTCATAAGTACAATTTGGAGAATCTGTTCTTTTGTTATACTTTAAAGTCTTGTCAGTTACTATCCAGGAAAGCCTCTGAATTCCCAAGGAAGCTGTCATAAATTCTTCACTATTCTTTTCATAAAAATCCATAGCAAGTACTGCCATTTATGTAAAGTTTCAATATTTGGTTTGCTTCTTTGCTAGGAAACAATGAAATGGATATAATTACCTTTGTGCTACTTGTCCATAACTTGACTATAAGCAAAATTGGCATAATTTTGCAAGTGCAAATTCATTTTATTATGAAATTTGTTAATGCTGTTCATTATATATGTTATAATGAAAATATGCATACAAATCAAAAATATGACTACCGTTGTTAATATTTAAATATTTTCACCAAATACTTTTTCTTTTGACTTAGCTTAAGATTCATAAGAAGTTACAAAAAATAACACAGAAGGTTTCTAGGTACCCTTTCCTCATTGTCCCATAGTGATAACATCTTACAAAACCATAACACCTTGTCAAAACCAGGAAACTAACATTGGTGCAAAACTACAAATCCAATATAGACTTTATCTGGATTTCACCAGTCTTCACACTTACTTTGTGTGTATGTAAATGTTCTTAAACCTTTTAACGAAGTTTGTATACACATCCATTGTATGTTGGAACATGATTAGTAATATTATAGAGTGTGAGAGTATAATATCGGCCAACTACTGATTTCTTTGTGATAATTATTTTGAAGCCCTCTGTTTTGGAATAACATCATATTATTTATTTTATTTTTATAAAATTTTTGCCTAAACACATTGAAACATCTGGTTTTAACACCACAGAGTATCATACATGATTTCAAATTTGCTATTAGTTTTAATGGGTAGGAACAGATCTGAGAACCTGCACCTAGGGTTAAAATAAAAAGGGAGTTTGGTCCTGATCTTTATTTTCCCCAGCAAATCCTGTGTTACTAGAGAATGCTATAAAATTGGATTGTGACTTCTGGTAACACACAAGGGTCAACAGCATAGTAATTAACTGAGTGATTGAGACTTGATCTTTAAATTTTTGATCATTTTCTCAATTCATAGGTGAGACATCTGTCTGAAAGCAAGAAATGAAAAGAAATCAAGTAGAGTTTTTGTTCATCTTCTAACCCATTCTCATTTTGACTCACTTAAATGGGGAGACTTAGAATTATTGTTGCACAGAAGGCTCTCACTGCTCCCTGAGGCCGATAGTAGAAAGGCAAGGTGATGGTAGAGAAAGAACTTCATTACGATAAGCTAGCTCCTCAGAAGTTGGCAGAGATTCTCATCCTCAAGGGCTGTCTAGCTGGAAACTGAGCTAGGAGCGGTTTGTATAGGACCCTATATAAGACTGGGGGTACCTTGTCACAGGTGGAGTCTTGTGGCCAAATGACATGATCTGATTTTCATCACATATTCATGCTATGTTTTCCAGTTTGGCAAATCTCAAAAACAAAGCTCATTACTTCTGTGGACTAATCTTGTCACTGATTAGTTTGCCCCCATTCGGTTCCTGACATATTACACAACACACAGACTGGAGGGTGGCTACTCCAAGGCCCTCTCTTTGATCACCAAACTCTGTGTGATGCAAGGCAACACACTTCATGTTATTACTGTGAAAGACAACTCATGTGAAGTTGAATCACAGATAGGAAATGCAATCTGGTCTCAGTGCTCAGCTTCGGAATGATACTAAATTGTTTAGAGAAACTGAATAGTTGGGGGAGACCTATTCTGTGCATCTCCTGCTCCCCTTACCCACATCGAAATCTCATGGTAGAACATTACCATTTTTATCAAGGTAAGGACCTTTCTTTCTCCCTTTCTTCCTCCCTCTTTCTTCTTTTGTTTTGCACATAGAGTGTTTTAAGAAAAGAGCACTGAAATAGATATATTTATGGACTTCTTGGCTCAGTTGAATTTGGAGTTAACTGAAATGTATCTGCAAAACTGACTTTTGAATCAGTTCAACAGACATTTTCTCATTGCTCTATGTGTGCAAGGCACTACGGAACCAATGGAAAAGTGGGTGCACAGATTTATAACTGCTTCATATTTGCTTTGCTTTATCACAGATAATTTTTTCACCATATTGCAAGTCACTAAATGGTGTGTACTATGCCTTAAACATTTTCCTGAGAGGTCCTATTTATTACACAAAGCAATAATGGGTGAGATAGGTGAGATGATAAAACCATAGAATAATAGACAAGGGAGCAAACTCCAGAAGGTCCTAAACCTACTAAACCAAGATAACAGAGATTCAGTTAAACATGAGAGAAATACTTGGAGAAAAGGCAGACTGAGGGACAGGTGGAGATTTGGTAAGTCTATCAAGTCTAAAGTGCAAGAAACATTCAGAAGGTTTATGTTAGATAAGAACTGAACAGGATTCATTGGATTGGTAAGTAGAGATTAGTATTGGTCTTGGACAGAGCAATCTCAATGGAACGATTATTATAGAATTGAGATTTCAGTGGGTTGGAGAGTGAATAACAGATTTGGAAGAGAAAATACCACATGTAGACTTCTGTTTCTATAGAAAGTGGAAAAGAAAAATAGGATAGTAGTTATGCAGGCAAAGAGAATTGAAGATCTCATTTTTCTTACTATGGAAGAAGTAAGTATGTTTAGTTATGTTTCAAATATGAGGCAGGGAGAAGAAAGGGAAAGAAAGTGTGTGGGAGGGGGAGTAACTGATCAAGGAAGAGATGACTATATGTAAATGGAAAAAATTCATGACACACGAGGAATAAGGAAGACTGTGTTCTATAGAAAGTCGAATGGAATGAGACCAGTGAAGAGGTCTTTGGTGATAAGTCTTTGGTGACCCCCAACAGAGCAGTGTTGGTAAGATGCTAGTCTAGGAGTCAAATTGGCACATGGGTAATTATCAACTTATTCCTGAGCTACTGAAACTTGACTGAGTTATAGTAAAAGATTATAAGTGGATAAATGAGAGAGACTAATGAAGTCTCAGTACCCTTATATGTAAAATGGAAATAGTTTAATTACCTCAGGATTATTATGAAGATTCAATTAGTTCATAGATGTGAAGGGCTGAGCATGACTTTTAGTACCTTGTGGGCACTTATTAAGTGGTGGTTCTTTAGTTGTGAAAGATGCTCTGTTTGCTCTTGGGTTGAGTAAAAACAATGTCAATAGAAATAATAATTCATATCATGTATGGCATAAAAGGATTTGGGGCCTGCTGGCACATGTGCTAAGCAGGAGAGAAAGATGTACATTTACATTTAAATCACTTTCTAGAATTGTGTAACTGCAAGGAGAACGGCAGACTAAGTGAAAATGTTTTTCTGACAGGAGAGGCTGAGTCTGAGGAGTCAGGAGAGGGGGAGACCTTCATAAAGAAAGGGATGGATGGACAACCTGCAGGAAGGTGAATGAGGTGAGGATGAGGATATTAAGTGGAGGGGTTCATGTGAGAGAGGAATATACATTTCTTCTGTCGGAGGAGATGAATGAACAAGGATAGGGAAGGCTGGAAGAAATTTTTAAATGAGAACATGGGAAACATGACTAAGAGCCTTTGGACTAAAAGAATGCACACATAGGCCTTAAGAAGATGGGATTCGTCTGCTGAGTGTATGGAGGACGTCTTGTGTTTGGAGTCTCCAAGCAGAACAGAAATCGTGTGAAACAGACTTTGAGGTTTCCAGATATCAAGAGTTCAGAAAGCAATAAAGGCACGATAGAGATCATTTAACTGGTGCAGGCGTCAGTGCACTGTAGTCTGGACAAAGGAGAGTGAAAGTAAAGGGTTTAGATCATCTTTGAATGAATGCAGGCAAGGTAACAAAGACGGTTAGCATCTCTTGAGCACCTACTCCATCATGAGTTCTCTCTGAGAATTTTACATGTGTTATGTAATCGAACGTTCCTGAGATGTATAGGATTGTTGCTAACACTTTGTAATAACACTGGGGCACAGCAAGGTTAAGTAGTTTCCCTGGTGTCACATCGCATCAAGTGGAAGAACCAAGATTTTAGCCTCTGTGGTAGATAAAGGGTATAAAGTCAGGCTGCGAGAAGACTTCAAGGGCAAGTAAGATAAAAGGAATTGATATGTATGAATCTAGGGAGGGACAAGGAGACTGGAAATAGTTTTATTAAGTGGAGGGTAATTTTATTAAGGAAAAAGAGATCCTTTCATCCATTAGCAGAGTTTGGGACATCTACTCTGTGCCATGAGCTGTGTGAGATGAAGCAAATAAAGTATACGTAGTAAGCATTTTACCTTGTTCTGGAATGATGTCTCTCTTGGGAGGGGTAAAAACTGCATTTTTATCAACTGGGCTTAAGAATCTTCAGGCAGTTACATGAAACACTGGAGTTACATGGCAGCACTGGAGGGAGAATGGACTGAAAATAAAATGGGGAAACCAAGAAGAATAGGGAAATGCAAGGCTCCAAAAAGAAGCCTGTTGTCTTGATAATGGTAGACCATGGTAGTAATTATCAACCTTGCTAATGCCTGAGTAGTTTACAGAAGAACTTTTTATTCTATGTTAAGTGTTTGTGTTTTCAATTGCAAGTAAGGTTTTCTGTCTTCATCTCCACCTATATTGCATCAAGAAAAGATTTGTTGGAGTGTGCATCAGTTACGCACTGCTGTGTAGCCACAACCTCAAACACAGTGGCACAAAGCAGTGAGCATCTATTATTGCTCCCAAGTTTGTGGCTCATCTGGGAAGTTCTGCTTGTCTTGGCTGGGCTTCCTCTGACTCTGCTGGAAGCTGTGACTGGGTAGGCAGTTCTGCTGGCTTTGTCTGGACTTTCTCATAGGTATGGGGATATCTGACTGTAAGTTGGTCTAGGAAGGTCTTAGCTGTAACAACTGGGCTACTGCCAGGTGGTGTCTCATCCTCCTGCAGGCTTGCCTAGCTCATTCTCATAGCAGACAGGGTTCTGAAAGAACGAACAGAGCTCAGGCTGAGAACTGGCTTGCTCTCACTTTGGCCACATTCCATCAACTAAAGCAAGTTGCAAGGTCATCTCATTTTGGGGGGTAGCAGAGACTCTACCACTTGATGGAAGTTGCCACAAAGTCACATTGCAAGGTTAGATATGGGAAAATAGGCAAGAATCGGGACCATTCTTCTATCAGGTGCCACTGGTGGATTCATACTAGTCTTACTCCCCTTGTACAAACTTCACCTGCTTATCTGAGTGATCTTTCAAGCCTAATGTGATTTTGATATACCAAATTAAAATTATTCAGTGGTTCTCCACTGTCATCATGAAGTCTATACACTGTATTTCCACCTATTTATTTCTTTTCTCTTTCTTTCTTTCTTTCTTTCTTTCTTTCTTTCTTTCTTTCTTTCTTTCTTTCTTTCTTTCTGGAATCGAACCCAGGGGTTCTTAACTACTGAGCCACATCCCCTGCCCTTTTAAAATATTTTATTTAGAGACAGGTTCTCACTAAGTTGCTAAATTCCTGAGGCTGGGTTTGAACTCACGATCTTCCTCTCTCAGGTTTTGAAGCTGCTGCGATTACAGGCATGTGCCATGGTGCCTGGCTCCACCTATTTGTTCATTTACCTAAGCCTATACTGCCTGTCTGGCCACACCTAATCCTTGTATGTGTTCTGCTCCTGCAACCACTTCTGTCTCTGAGGCTGAACCCTATTAACTCCTTTCATATACTTAAACTTTTCATATAGTTTAAATTGTCAAAGTCTTTTAATTAACACTTCCACTATAAAATTAAGTGAACAAATGTTGAGATGTTATCACAGGATTACTATTGGTAAAATAGTTTTGAAATAGCCTTCTAAGAGCCAGACTGCCAAGGACTTAATTCAGGGGAAAGAATAAGTGGTACTAAATATTTAATCATTTGTACATATGTATATGTATGAAGTGGTACTAAATATTTCATCATATGTGCATATATATACATGTATGATATGTGTATTACCCATACCCACGCTGATATTTTACAATTTGACTTGAAAACATTTTACATAGATTTGAAGTTGCTAGTGAGGTAGTTATCTGTAATCCATTCTCAAATTCTCTCTTTTTTGGTAAAATGATTTGAGATGGAAATATACTTCATGGCTTCCTTCCTTCACAGTGCTTTCCTCTGTCAAGTTTCCCTGTCCCCCACAGACCGATGTGGGCACCCCTTCTCTATGTGCCTACTACTTTCATTTGTAACGGCTTATTTGTTTGCTACATACCTAGTTTCTGCAAGCCTAATCTTTTCCTCTTGGTAATCTCATTGTGTAACTGTGGCTGGGATGCAGCAGGCAGGCATGACTGCTTATTAAATGAATCACCGAGTGATTTAATATACAATACATAGGCTCACTTAGTAGTAACTGAGTTCACTTCTTGTTGATTGACTAACTTGCTCCTTGCCTGGAAATGCTGAATATCAGCTGTTAGAGAGGATTCGAGCAAATGGAGCATGATTGTGATTTGCAGTGCAAATGTCATGTTAATCTTTTTTTGTTTCTGTCTGATAGTTAAATCTCTTATACCATGCATCAAAAGTGTCCCAGCTAAACAATATGAAGGATTAAATGGTTCCTCATAATTTCCATGCTGCTAAATGGCAAAAAGATATTATCTAATCATTGTTGTCAGGGTTTGTTGGTGAATTCTCATGGAAAACATTGCCTTTCCTATTTTGCAGCATTAGGAAACACCCTCAAATTACAATTTAAAAGTTGTTTGTCCTGGAGGACACAAAGAATATGTTGCTATTCCACTGTCAATCATTTCAAGTATTTTGCTAAAAATGTCACCAGCATTGGTTACCTTCATTGTTTCTCCTTCAATGCCTCACGCATGTGTGTGTGTGTGTGTGTGTGTGTGTGTGTGTGTGACTTAATACTTACAAAATTGACACTTGAATTTTGGAATTTTTTGTTACTTAGTTATGACAGCTATATATGTTGCCTGTACCTCTAAACACTAATAGACGATTAAGATTTTTTGTGGTCTCAATTATTTCTGGTAACATTTCTAATATTATGTGAAACTCATTTGACCTTTCTCATTTCACCTCTAGCTAAAAATTAGACCTCTTGTCTGTGATTCCCATTTAGTTTTCAAAAGTTAAAATGGCCCCATTTTCTCTTTTAAAAGACTTATTATTGGAACCAGTTTCAAAGAGAACCGTGTGACAGTTGAGAAAGGGAAGGTAGGAGATGTCTCTTTCTGTCTCTTACAGGTTTACTGAAAAAGAATACTTGAGAATGGATTACACATAATTACTTCACAAGGAGCCGTTTAAAATCCAATTACAAGATTTCTAATTTAAGTGGAAAAATGGGAGGAAATAAGCACCAGTCTCACCAGTGTGCTATTTTGCAGAATATTGGGTACATCTCGGGAGTCTAACTGTGGGAGGACTGTGTAGTAGCACTGTCTTCCTATAACAGGATTCCACAGACAGCATTATGATGAATCTCCTGTATGTGTTCATTTAATTTCAGGGGTTGCTGCACTAAACAATAAACCAAATTTGAGAGCCTGAAGCCGGATGTAACTTGTCACTTTCTTTCTCAGTCAGTTCAATCAAATGTCATTCTATTCAATTGAATATAGACAGGGTGAATTTCAAGTAAGAGAAAATTCAACCTGAGTGACAGATTTTCTCTAAAGTTGCTTTTGTTTGATTTCATCTTTTTTTCTTTCTTTCCTGTGAAACCACACAATGAAATGGAAATCGGAAAGCCAATTTCACTGCTGTTTGCTGCTTCCGACTTAGGTTTTGGATCAGTGAAAGCAGTTGCTTCATGTCTACCTCATGTGGTCAAGCAGGTTGGGTGCTGCACAAATCCTGGGAGTGCCATTTACATAGGCCATTATTTACACGGCACACTCTAGAGTTTGTACAGTGCCCATCTTGCACAATTGTAAACAGAAGATGTGCTGAGTTTCCTCATGGTGAAAGAGGTATTTACTTCCCGCTCTGTTTCAAAGGAAAATAGAAAAAAGAGTAACAGAAGTTACTGCAAGGAATTTGGCCATGAACTGATAAATTGTGACCCTAGGCAATCAAATTACTGAAACTCTGGGCCTCAGTTTTCTTACCTGTGAAATATAAATAATAACTATGTAATAACAAATATAAATTTTAATTTTATGATAGTATAAAAAATAATATCTCTGCCACCCAGAACTATTGTAAAGAGTAAGTGTATGATTGATTAGTTCTCTGCAAAGTTAAAAGTGCTAGACAAATGTGTTCTAGTATCATTATCATTATTAAAAAGTGCCAGAGAAGACACATGGCTCTTGAAGTTCTTGGTGAAATTTGTGTAACATTTTCTGTCAGTGAGAGCTATTAAGTATAACATTACATTGCTAATTAAAGCAAGGTCCTACTACCCTGTGGTTCTTGCAAGTTTTTAATATTGTGATAATTACATGAACTTTGGCTTTTAAACATGCATAGATTTGAGCAGATATTATATATATGGAACATATATGTAATTCTTATGCTATTCTAAGCACTGAATCACATTGTATTTGATTTTCTTCATCCTAATTAAAAGTGAGACTTTTCCTTCAAAACACCAGCTCTAAGTCAATTAGCAGTCTCAACTAAAGATCAAATTAAAATAACAACTTATTTTAATCATTTACTTCACAAGCATTTACTTTGAGGTGTCATGTATGGTTTTAAGGCCTGTATAAATTTTCACTTATTTAATCCTCATAGCAACTTCATGCAGTAGGTACTCTTACTGTTTGTATTTCACTGATGGGGAAATTGAGGCAAGAGGTTAAGTAACTTGTACAGGTCACATACCTAGTAAGTGATGTATATTCAGATGCTGGGCATTTGGTCACAGACTCTTGTCATAATCACTGACTTGTTAATAATAAAGACCTATATAGGAAAATGCTGTAAATTATATGGGTAACATGCAAAATTACCCAAGTCAGTTGATTTGAGTGCTGTGCAAATTAAACCAGGGTTAAAGGCCAGATTCTCATGCATGTCTCTGTAAAGACCAATGCTCTTTATTTATCCAGCTAATGTCTTCTGTGGATTAAAAAATTAAGATCTGAACAATGTTCAAACATATTAAGAGGTTCATCTATGCACTGGACTGCCAACCAGAAAGTCAAGTTTGGAGATTCACTCAGCTAAGGAAAACTAGCATGTGGGAAATTATCACAAACCCAGATTCTTCCACATCTCGTTCCGTATTTCTAAACAAATGCCTGTTATTGGGAAGCAGAATGTTCATCAAATTAGGGCAAATTAACATATAGAGGTTTAAATGTCTTCTGTTTAAAACTATGTTGTTTAAAAAAGACATGCTTCACTGTAGTTGTGTTAATGCTGTGGTCAAAGAAATTCTATGTTACTCACAGGTATTATATAACCTAGACTAGGATACATGAACTTTTAATACCTTAACTTAATCCTTATTAATCTTTCAATCTTTGAAAATCAAAAGTACATTTTATAGCCCAGTCTTTCAGGGCTTCTCTATCATGCATGGTTCCTCAAGAATTTATCATTCACAGATTTGGTGCTGTTCACTTGTTCACTTATGAGTTCTTTCTTTAACTCTGAATGACAGTCCATGTGAAGTAAGATAAGAGGCCACTCAGAGAGTCTCCTTCCTTTATATGTGCATCCAATGCTTTATTCTTTCTGTTGCTTATTCCTCTGCTGTAGAAAAGAGATCCTGTTTGGCAGAGCAGATAAAAGTAAAAGAGGAATTAAAGTCTTGTTTTAAGACACCCTACTTCAGTACCAAACCCTTAGATTTATTTAATTTCATTTGATACTACACATAGGGGTATACATAATTATTGTGAATTCACAGAGGAAATTGATTCAGAGATATCTTGGGCTACAAAATGAGAATGTGAAAGTTCTGCATGTCGAACCTAAACCTTTTCAGACTCCAGAGTACTTAAATATTCCATGATATTTTGGAATTCTCTTTTAACCACCTAACAGCATAATACAATAGCATTTAGCCACAGAGGAATTTTGGTTTGCTTCTAGAAGAAATTTGAGATATTTAGATTTACTAGAGTTTCCCATGTCTTAGTTCTTGATTTCTAGTTAATATCTGCATGTCTATAATATGCTTGTGTATACTTAAAGTATTTTCATGTTTTGTACAAACAGTTCATTATAAAACTATAGCAACATCGATATTAGCAAGTAAACACTTATCCATTTTTAATTGTGCGGATATTCTTGATCTAATATTTTGCCATTCTATAGCATCCACTAATATCTTTAAGAATTCCTAGAAATAATCTTTTTTTTTGTTTATTTATTTATTTTTAACGTTTACATAGGGTAATGATGTTTATTTTTTTTCCCTTCCCCCCCACCCCTCCCACCCTCTTTTCCCTCTATACAGTCCTTCTTTCCTTCATTCTTACCGCTCTCCTTAGCCTAACTCTAAACCTAACCCTAAACCTAATGCTAACCCCTCCCAACCCCCATAGAAATAATCTTAAATCCACTCCCAAACAGACTGGAATCTTTTCCCTATAACCAGAACTAATCTACTCACCCATGATTCCTTTGGAATGAACAAAATTTGAGAATTTTGGGGATTGCTTTCACTTAGAATCATAGTTATTGAGGTTAAAAGCTTAAGATGTAGGGTCCATGATAATTATATTTCATGGAGGCTATCCTTAGAAGCTAAACTATCATTCATGGCAAGCTGAGTCCTTTTATTTTACTGAATTATATTCTTGTAGGTACAACGAGGTACAAATAAGATTCTAACTTGACCTCTGCTTTTTCACTTAGATAATTAATAATTT